>NC_050090.1:10481029-11681029 GCF_009764565.3 Dermochelys coriacea
TCGCTCGCCTCGCCTCGCCTCGCGTCGCCTTTCCTTGCCTTGCCTTGCCTTGACTTGCCTTGGATTGCCTTGCCTTGCCTTGCCTTGCCTTGGATTGGATTGGATTGCCTTGCCTCGCCTCGCCTCGCCTCGCGTCACCTTGCATGCATTGCCTTGGATTGGATTCCCTTGCCTTGCCTTGCCTTCCCTACCTTGCCTTGTCTTGCCTTGTCTTGGATTGGATTGGATTGCCTTGCCTTACCTTGCCTTTTCCTTGGATTGGATTGGATAGCCTTGCCTTGCCTTGTCTTGCCTAGGATTGGATTGGACTGCATTGCCTTGCCTTGCCTTGCCTTGGATTGGATTGCCTTGCCTTGCTTGCCTTGCCTTGACTTGGATAGGATTGGATTGTATTGCCTTCCCTCGCCTTGCCTTGCCTTGCATTGCCTTCCCTTGCCTTGCCTTACCTTGGATTGGATTGGATTGGATTGGATTGTCTTTCCTTGACTTGCCTTGCCTTGCCTTGCCTTGGATTGGATTGCCTTGCCTTTCCTTTCCTTGGATTGGATTGCCTTGCTTTCCTTTCCTTGCCTTGCCTTGGAGCGGATTGGATTGGAATGGATTGCCTTGCCTTGCCTTGCCTTGCCTTGCCTTGTCTTGCCTAGCCTTGCCTTGGATTGGATTGCTTGCCTTGCCTTGCCTTGCATTCGATTGGAGGCATTGGATGGAATGGATTGCCTTGCCTTGCCTCGCCTTCCTGCCTTGCATAGGATTGTATGCCTTGCCTTGCCTTCTTTGCCTTGCCTTGGATTGGGATGGATTGGATTTTTCATCTGTAGTGCAGTTTGCCTGCCTTGCCTTGGATTGGATGGATGCATTGCTTGCCTTTGGATTCGATTGGATTGGATTCTATTCCTTGCCTTGCTCTGACTTGGATTGCTTTGCCTCGCAGCGCGTCGCCTTGCTTTGCCTTGGATTGGATTGCCTTGCCTTCCCTTTCCTTGCCTTGCCTTATCTTGCCTTGCCTTGGATTGGATTGCCTTGCCTAGCCTTACCTTTCCTTGCCTTGGATTCGATTGGATTGGATTGCCTTGCCTTGCCTTCCTTGCCTTGCCTTGGATTGGATTGGATTGGATTGGATTGGATTCCCTTGCCTTGCCTTGCCTTGCCTTGCCTGCATTGGATTAGATTGCACTGCCTTGCCTTGCCTTGCCTTGCCTTGCCTTGCCTTGACTTGCCTTGCCTTGCCTTACCTTGCCTTGGATTGGATTGCCTTGCGTTGCCTTTCCTTGATTTGCCTTGCCTTGGATTAGATTGCCTTGTCTTGCCTTGCCTTGCCTTCATTGCCTTGAATTGGATTGGATTGACTTGCCTTGCCTTGTCTTGTCTTGCTTAGCCTTGCCTTGCCTTTCCTGCCTTGCCTTGCCTTGGATTGGATTGCCTTGCCCTGCCTTACCTTGCCTTGCCTTGCCTTGGATTGTATTGCCTTGCCTTCTCTTGCCTTGCCTTACCTTGCCTTGCCTTGCATTGCCTTGCCTTGGATTGGATTGGATTGGATTGGATTGCCTTGCCTTGCCTTGCCTTGGGATTGGATTGGATTGGATTGGATTGCCTTGCCTCGCCTCGCCTCGCCTCGCCTCGCCTCGCCTCGCCTCGCCTCGCCTCGCCTTGCCTTGCCTTGGATTGCCTTGCCTTGCCTTGCCTTGCCTTGCCTTGCCTTCGATTGGATTGGGTTGGATTGCCTTGCCTTCCCTTGCCTTGAATTGCCTTCCCTTCTCTTGCCTTGCCTTGCTTTGCCTTGCCTTGCCTTGCCGTTCCTAGCCTTGCCTTCCCTTGGATTGGATGGATTGGATTGGTTTGGATTGGATTTACTTGCCTAGCCTTTCCTTGCCTTGCCTTGCCTTGCCTTGCTTGCCTTGCCTTGGATTGGATTGCCTTGCCTTGCCTTGCCTGCCTTGCCTTGGATTGGATTGGATTGGATTGCCTTGCCTCGCCTCGCTTCGCCTTGCGTCACCTTGCATTGCCTTGCCTTGGATTGGATTGCCTTGCCTTGCCTTGCCTTCCCTACCTTTCCTTGTCTTGCCTTGTCTTGGATTGGATTGGATTGCCTTGCCTTACCTTGCCTTTTCCTTGGATTGGATTGGATAGCCTTGCCTTGCCTTGCCTTGCCTTGCCTTGGATTGGATTGGATTGCCTTGCCTTGCCTTGCCTTGCCTTGCCTTGGATTGGATTGGATTGGATTGGATGCCTTGCTTTGCCTCGCCTTGCCTGCCTTGCCTAGGATTGGATTGCCTTCCCTGCCTTCCCTTGCCTTGCCTTGACTTGGATTAGATTGGATTAGATTGGATTACCTTGCCTTGCCTTGCCTTGGCATGACTTACCTTGCTTCTCTTGGATTGGATGGAGTGCCTTGTATTGCCTGCCTTGCCTTGACTGAATTCCTTTGACTGCCTTGCCTAGGATGGATGGACTGCATGGATTGCCTTCCTTGCCTTGCCTTGCCTTGCCATTGGATTGGATTGCCTTGCCTTGCCTTTCCTTGCCTTGGATAGGATTGGATTGGATTGCCTTGCTTTGCCTTGCCTTGCCTTGCATTACTTTGCCTTGCCTTGCCTTTCCTTGCCTTGCCTTGCTGCATTGGATTGGATTGGATGGATGGATTGTCTTTCTTCCTTGCCTTGCTGCTTGCCTTGCCGTGATTGGATTGCCTGGCCTGCCTTGCCTTGGATTGGAGTGCTTCTTCTTTTCCTTGCCTTGCCTTGGATTGGATTGGATTGGAATGGATTGCCTTGCCTTGCCTTGCCTTGCCTTGCCTTGCCTGCCTTGTCTTGCCTAGCCTTGCCTTGGATTAGATTGGATTGGATTGCCTTGCCTTGCCTTGCCTTGCCTTGCCTTCGATTGGATTGGATTGGATTGGAATGGATTGGATATCCTAGGCTTGCCTCGCCTTCCTTGCCTTGCCTTGCCTTGCCTTGCCTTGCCTTGCCTTGCCTTGCCTTGTATTGGATTGATTGGATTCCCTTGCCTTGTCTGGTCTTGCCTTGCCTTGCCTTGGATTGGATTGGATTGCATTGCCTTGCCTTGGATTCGATTGGATTGGATTCGATTCCCTTGCCTTGCCTTGCTCTGACTTGGATTGCTTTGCCTCGCCGCGCGTCGCCTTGCTTTGCCTTGGATTGGATTGCCTTGCCTTCCCTTTCCTGCGTTGCCTTGTCTTGCCTTGCCATTGGATTGCCTTGCCTTGCCTTACCTTTCCTTGCCTTGGATTCAATTGGATTGGATTGCCTTGCCTTGCCTTCCTTGCCTTGCCTTGGATTGTATTGGATTGGATTGGATTCCCTGCCTTGCCTTGCCTTGCCTTGCCTTGCCTTGGATTGGATTGCATTGCCTTGCCTTGCCTTGCCTTGCCTTGCCTTGACTTGCCTTGCCTTGCCCTGGATTGGATTGCCTTGCGTTGCCTTTCCTTTCCTTGCCTTGCCTTGTTTTGGATTGCCTTGTCTTGCCTTGCCTTGCCTTGCATTGCCTTGAATTGGATTGGATGACTTGCCTTGCCTTGTCTTGTCTTTCTTAGCCTTGCCTTGCCTTTCCTGCCTTGCCTTGCCTTGCCTTGCCTTGCCTTGGATTCCCTTGCCTTGCCTTACCTTAGCCTTGCCTTGCCTTGCCTTGGATTGGATTGCCTTGCCTTGCCTTGCCTTGCCTTGCCTTGCCTTGCCTTGCCTTGGATTGGATTGGATTGGATTGGATTGCCTTGCCTTGCCTTGCCTTGCCTTGCCTGCCTTGCCTTGGATTGGATTGCCTTGCCTTGCCTTGCCCTTGCCTTGCCTTGGATTGGATTGGATTGAATTAGATTGCCTCGCCTCGCCTCGCCTCGCCTCGCCTCGCCTCGCCTCGCCTCGCGTCGCCTTGCCTTGCCTTGCCTTGCCCTGCCTTGCCTTGCCTTCGATTGGATTGGGTTGGATTGCCTTGCCTTCCCTTGCTTTGAATTGCATTCCCTTCTCTTGCCTTGCCTTGCCTTGCCTTCCCTTGCCTTGGATTGGATTGGATTGGATTGTTTTGGATTTACTTGCCTTGCCTTGCCTTGCCTTGCTTGGATTGGATTGCCTTGCCTTGCCTTGCCTTGCCTTGCCTTGCCTTGGCCTTGGATTGGATTGGATTGGATTGCCTTGCCTCGCCTCGCCTCGCCTCGCCTCGCCTCGCCTCGCGTCGCCTTGCCTTGCCTTGCCTGCCCTGCCTTGCCTTGCCTTCGATTGGATTGGGTTGGATTGCCTTGCCTTCCCTTGCTTTGAATTGCATTCCCTTCTCTTGCCTTGCCTTGCCTTGCCTTCCCTGCCTTGGATTGGATTGGATTGGATTGTTTTGGATTTACTTGCCTTGCCTTGCCTTGCCTTGCCTTGGATTGGATTGCCTTGCCTTGCCTTGCCTTGCCTTGCCTTGCCTTGGATTGGATTGGATTGGATTGCCTTGCCTCGCCTCGCCTCGCCTCGCGTCACCTTGCATTGCCTTGCCTTGGATTGGATTGCCTTGCCTTGCCTTGCCTTCCCTACCTTGCCTTGTATTGCCTAGTCTTGGATTCGATTGGATTGCCTTGCCTTTCCTAGCCTTGCCTTGCCGTGCCTTGCCTTGCCTTGCCTTGCCTTGGATTGGATTGCCTTGCCTTGCCTTGCCTTGCCTTGGATTGGATGGATTGGATTGCCTTGCCTCGCATCGCCTCGCCTTGCGTCACCTTGCATTGCCTTGCCTTGGATTGGATTGCCTTGCCTTGCCTTACCTTCCCTACCTTGCCTTGTCTTGCCTTGTCTTGGATTGGATTGGATTGCCTTGCCTTACCTTGCCTTTTCCTTGGATTGGATTGGATAGCCTTGCCTTGCCTTGCCTTGCCTTGGATTGGATTGGATTGCCTTCCCTTGCCTTGCCTTGCCTTGCCTTGGATTGGATTGGATTGGATTGGATTGGATTGCCTTGCTTTGCCTCGCCTTGCCTTGCCTTGCCTAGGATTGGATTGCCTTCCCTTGCCTTCCCTTGCCTTGCCTTGCCTTGGATTAGATTGGATTAGATTGGATTACCTTGCCTTGCCTTGCCTTCCCATGACTTACCTTGCCTTCTCTTGGATTGGATTGGATTGC
Organism: Dermochelys coriacea; assembly: GCF_009764565.3. Lineage (NCBI taxonomy): Eukaryota > Metazoa > Chordata > Testudines > Dermochelyidae > Dermochelys > Dermochelys coriacea. The sequence continues at coordinate 10,486,132 of NC_050090.1, forward strand.
CTTGTCTTGCCTTGCCTTGCCTTGCCTTGCATTTCCTTGCCTTGCCTTGCCTAGGATTGGATTGGACTGCATTGCCTTGCCTTCCCTTGCCTTGCCTTGCCTTGCCTTGCCTTGGATTGGATTGCCTTGCCTTGCCTTGCCTTGCCTTGCCTTGACTTGGATAGGATTGGATTGTATTGCCTTGCCTCGCCTTGCCTTGCCTTGCCTTGCATTGCCTTCCCTTGCCTTACCTTGCCTTGCCTTGCCTTGGATTGGATTGGATTGGATTGGATTGGATTGTCTTTTCTTTCCTTGCCTTGCCTTGCCTTGCTTGGATTGGATTGCCTTGCCTTTCCTTGCCTTGGATTGGATTGCCTTGCTTTCCTTTCCTTGCCTTGCCTTGGATTGGATTGGATTGGATTGGAATGGATTGCCTTGCCTTGGCCTTGCCTTGCCTTGCCTTGCCTTGTCTTGCCTAGCCTTGCCTTGGATTAGATTGGATTGGATTGCCTTGCCTTGCCTTGCCTTGCCTTGCCTTCGATTGGATTGGATTGGATTGGAATGGATTGGAATGCCTTGCCTTGCCTCGCCTTTCCTTGCCTTGCCTAGGATTGCATTGCCTTGCCTTGCCTTCTTTGCCTTGCCTTGTATTGGATTGGATTGGATTCCCTTGCCTTGTCTGGTCTTGCCTTGCCTTGCCTTGGATTGGATTGGATTGCATTGCCTTGCCTTGGATTCGATTGGATTGGATTCGATTCCCTTGCCTTGCCTTGCTCTGACTTGGATTGCTTTGCCTCTCCGCGCGTCGCCTTGCTTTGCCTTGGATTGGATTGCCTTGCCTTCCCTTTCCTGCGTTGCCTTGTCTTGCCTGCCTTGGATTGGATTGCCTTGCCTTGCCTTACCTTTCCTTGCCTAGGATTCAATTGGATTGGATTGCCTTGCCTTGCCTTCCTTGCCTTGCCTTGGATTGTATTGGATTGGATGGGATTCCCTTGCCTTGCCTTGCCTTGGATTGGATTGCATTGCCTTGCCTTGCCTTGGCTTGACTTGCCTTGCCTTGCCCTGGATTGGATTGCCTTGCGTTGCCTTTCCTTTCCTTGCCTTGCCTTGTTTTGGATTGCCTTGTCTTGCCTTGCCTTGCTTGCATTGCCTTGAATTGGATTGGATTGACTTGCCTTGCCTTGTCTTGTCTTTCTTAGCCTTGCCTTGCCTTGCCTGCCTTGCCTTGCCTTGCCTTGCCTTGGATTGCCTTGCCTTGCCTTGCCTTGCCTTGGATTGGATTGCCTTGCCTTCTCTTGCCTTGCTTGCCTTGCCTTGGATTGGATTGGATTGGATTGCCTTGCCTTGCCTTGCCTTGCCTTGGATTGGATTGGATTGCCTTGCCTTGCCTTGCCTTGCCTTGGATTGGATTGGATTGAATTAGATTGCCTCGCCTCGCCTCGCCTCGCGTCGCCTTGCCTTGCCTTGCCTTGCCCTGCCTTGCCTTGCCTTCGATTGGATTGGTTTGGATTGCCTTGCCTTCCCTTGCTTTGAATTGCATTCCCTTCTCTTGCCTTGCCTTGCCTTGCCTTCCCTTGCCTTGGATGGATTGGATTGGATTGTTTTGGATTTACTTGCCTTGCCTTGCCTTGCCTTGCCTTGCCTTGGATTGGATTGGATTGGATTGCCTTGCCTCGCCTCGCCTCGCCTCGCCTCGCGTCACCTTACATTGCCTTGCCTTGGATTGGATTGCCTTGCCTTGCCTTGCCTTCCCTACCTTGCCTTGTATTGCCTTGTCTTGGATTGGATTGGATTGCCTTGCCTTACCTTGCCTTTCCTTGGATTGGATTGGATAGCCTTGCCTTGCCTTGCCTTGCCTTGCCTTGCCTTGGATTGGATTGGATTGCCTTGCCTTGCCTTGGATTGGATTGGATTGCCTTGCTTTGCCTCGCCTTGCCTTGCCTTGCCTAGGATTGGATTGCCTTGCCTTGCCTTCCCTTGCCATGCCTTGCCTTGCCTTGGATTAGATTGGATTAGATTGGATTGCCTTGCCTTGCCTTGCCTTGCCATGACTTACCTTGCCTTCTCTTGGATTGGATTGGATTGCCTTGTCTTGCCTTGCCTTGCCTTGCCTTGCATTTCCTTGCCTTGCCTTGCCTAGGATTGGATTGGACTGCATTGCCTTGCCTTGCCTTGCCTTGCCTTGCCTTGCCTTGGATTGGATTGCCTTGCCTTGCCTTGCCTTGACTTGGATAGGATTGGATTGTATTGCCTTCCCTCGCCTTGCCTTGCCTTGCATTGCCTTCCCTTGCCTTACCTTGCCTTGCCTTGCCTCGGATTGGATTGGATTGGATTGGATTGGATTGGATTGGATTGTCTTTTCTTTCCTTGCCTTGCCTTGCCTTGCCTTTGGATTGGATTGCCTTGCTTTCCTTTCCTTGCCTTCCCTTGGATTGGATTGGATTGGATTGGAATGGATTGCCTTGCCTTGCCTTCCTAACCTTGCCTTGCCTTGGATTGGATTGGATTGGATTTGTTTGGATTGCCTTGCCTTGGATTCGATTGGATTGCCTTGCCTTGCCTTGCCTTGCCTTGCATTGCCCTGCTTGTCTTGCCTTGGATTGTATTTGATTGGATTGGATTGGACTGCCTTGCCTTACCTTTCTTTGACTTGGATTGCTTTGACTCGCCTCGCGTCGCCTTGCTTTGCCTTGCCTTGACTCGCCTCGCCTTGCCTTGCCTTGCCTTGGATTGGATTGGATTAGATTGAATTCCCTTGCCTTGCCTTGTCTTGCCATGCCTTCCCTTGCCTTCCCTTGGATTGGATTCGATTTGATTGACTTGCCTTGCCTTGCCTTGGATTGCCTTGCATTGGATTGGATTGGATTAGATTGCCTTGCCTTTCTTTGCCTTGCCTTACCTTACCTTGGATTGTATTGGATTGCCTTGCCTTGCCTTGCGTCGCCTTGCCTAGCCTTGGATTGGATTGCCTTGCCGTGCCTTGCCTTGCCTTCCTTGTCCTGACTTGCCTTGTCTTGCCTTCCCTTGGATTGGTTTGGATTGCCTTGCCTTGCCTTGCCTTGTCTTAACTTGCCTTGGATTAGATTGGATTGCCTTGCCTTGCCTTTCCTTGCCTTGCCTTGCCTTTCCTTGGATTGGATTGGATTGGATTGCCTTGCTTTGCCTTCCCTTGCCTTGCCTTGCCTTGCCTTGCCTTGGATTGGATTGGATTGCCTTGCCTTGCCTTGGATTGGATTCGATTGGATTTGATTGGGTTGGATTGGATTGGATTGCCTTGCCTTGGATTGGATTGGATTTCCTTGCCTTGTCTTGCCTACCTTTCCTTGCCTTGCCTTGGATTGCATTGCCTTGCCTTGCCTTGCTATGGATTGGATTGCATTGGATTTCCTTGCCTTGCCATGCCTTCCCTTGCCTTGCCTTGGATTGGAATGCCTTGCTTTCCCTTTCCTTCCATTTCCTTGTCTTGGATTGGATTGGATTGGATTGGATTGGATTGGATTGCCTCGCCTTGCCTTGCGTTGGATTGGATTGGATTGGATTGCCTTGCCCTTCATTGCCTTGCCTTGCCATGGATTGGATTGCCTTGCCTTGCATTGCCTTGCCTTGCCTTCCCTTGGATTGGATTGCCTTGCCTTGCCTTGCCTTGCCTTGGATTCGATTAGATTGGACTGTCTTGCCTTGCCTTGCATTGCCTTGGAGTGGATTGGATTGGATTGGATTGGATTGGATTGGATAGCCTTGCCTTGCCTTGCCTTGCCTTGCCTTGGATTGGATTGGATTGGATTAAATTGGATGAGATTGTCTTGCCTTGCCTTGCCTTGCTTTGCCATGCCTTGCCTTGCCTTGCCTTGCCTTGCCTTGGATTTGATTGGATTGGATTGCCCTTGCCTTGCCTTGCCTTCCCTTGCCTTGCCTTGCCTTGGATTGGATTGGATTGCCTTGCCTTGCCTTGCCTTGCCTTGTCTCGGAAAGGCAAGGCTAGGCTAGGCTAGCCTTGCTTTGCCTTGCCTTGCCTTGCCTTGCCTTGCCTATGCTAGGCTAGGCTAGCCTTGCCTTGCCTTGACTTGCCTTTCTTAGGCTAGTCTTGCCTTGCTTTCCTTGCCTTGCCTTGCCTAGGCTAGGCTAGCCTACCCTTGCCTTGCTTTGCCTTGCCTTGCCTAGGTTAGGCTAGGCTAGGCTAGCCTTCCCTAGCCTTGCCTTGCCTCGCTTTGCCTTGCCTTGCCTTGCCTTGCCTAGCCTAGGCTAGGCTAGGCTAGGATTCCCTTCCCTTGCCTTGCCTCTCCTTGCCTAGGCTTTCCTTGTCTTGACTCGCCTTGCCTTGCCTTCTCTTGCCAAGGCAAGGCAAGTCTAGGGTAGGCTACCCTTACCTTGGCTTGCCTTGCCTAGACTAGGCTAGGCTAGACTTGCCTTGCCTTGCCTTGCCTTGCATTGCCTTGCCTTGCCTAGGCTAGGCTTGCCTTGTCTTGCGTATTCAAGACAAGGCTAGTCTAGGCTAAGCTTGCCTTCCCTTGCCTTTTCTTGCCTTGCCTTGCCTTGCCTTGCCTGCCTTGCCTAGGCTAGGCTTGCCTTGCCTTGCCTTGCCTTGCCTTGCCTTTTCTTGCCTTGCCTAGGCTGGGCTGGGCTTGCCTTCCCTTGCCTTGCCTTGCCTTGCCTTACCTTGCCTTGGCAAGGCTAGGCTAGCCTTGCCATGTCTTGTCTCGCCTTGCCTAGGCTAGGCTAGGCTAGGCTTGCCTTGCCTTGCCTTTCCTTCCTTTGGCTAGGCAAGGCAAGTCTAGGCTAGGCTAGGCTAGGCTTGCCTTTCCTTCCCTTGCCTTCCCTTGCCTTGCCTAGGCTAGGATAGGCTAGGCTTGCTCTGCCTTGCCCTGCCTTGCCTTGCCTTGAGTTGCCTTTACTTGCCTTGCCTAGGCTAGGCTAGGCTCGACTAGGCTAGATTGCCTTGCCTTGCCTTGCCTTGCCTTGCTTTGCCTTGCCTAGGCAAGGCTCAGCTTCCCTTGCCTTGCCTTGTCTTCCCTAGCCTTGCCTAGGGAAGGCAAGTCTAGGCTAGTCTTGCCTTGCCTTGCCTTGCCTTGCCTTGCCTTACCTTGCCTGGGCAACGCAAGACTAGGCTAGGCTTGCCTTGCCTTGCCTTGCCTTGCTTTGCCTTACCTTGCCTGGGCAACGCAAGACTAGGCTAGGCTTTCCTTGCCTTGCCTTGCCTTGCCTTCCCGTGCGTTGCCTAGGCAAGGCAAGGGAAGGCTAGGCTACGCTAGTCTTGCCTTGCCTTGCCTTGCGTTGCCTAGGCAAGGCAAGGCTAGGCTAAGCTAGGCTAGGCTTGCCTTGCCTTGCCTTGCCTTGCCTAGGCAAGGCTAGGCTTGCCTTGTCTTGCGTTGCCAAGGCAAGGCAATGCTAGGCTTGCCTTGCCTTGCCTTGCCTTGCCTAGGCAAGGCAAGACTAGGCTAGGGTAGGCTAGCCTTGCCTTGCCTTGCCTTGCCTTGTCCTGCCTTGCCTCGCTTTGCCTTGTCTCGGAAAGGCAAGGCTAGTCTAGGCTAGCCTTGCTTTGCCTTGCCTTGCCTTGCCTTGCCTACGCTAGGCTAGGCTAGCCTTGCCTTGCCTTGACTTGCCTTTCTTAGGCTAGTCTTGCCTTGCCTTTCCTTGCCTTGCCTTTCCTAGGCTAGGCTAGCCTACCCTTGCCTTGCCTTGCCTTGCCTAGGTAGGTTAGGCTAGGCTAGCCTTCCCTAGCCTTGCCTTGCCTTGCCTTGCCTAGGCTAGGCTAGGCTAGGATTCCCTTCCCTTGCCTTGCCTCTCCTTGCCTACGCTTTCCTTGACTTGACTTGCCTTGCCTTACCTTCTCTTGCCAAGGCAAGGTAAGGCTAGGTTAGGCTACCCTTGCCTTGCCTTGCCTTGCCTTGCCTTGCCTAGACTAGGCTAGGCTAGGCTTGCCTTGCCTTGCCTTGCCTTGCCTTGTCTTGCCTAGGCTAGGCTACACTTGCCTTGCCTTGCATGGCCTGCCTTGCCTAGGCTAGGCTTGCCTTGCCTTGCCTTGCCTTGCGTATTCAAGACAAGGCTAGTCTAGGCTAGGCTTGCCTTGCCTTGCCTTGCCTTGCCTTGCCTTGCCTAGGCTAGGCTTGCCTTGCCTTGCCTTGCCTGACTTTTCTTGCCTTGCCTAGGCTGGGCTGGGCTGGGCTTGCCTTGCCTTGCCTTGCCTTGCTTTGCCTTTCCTAGGCAAGGCTAGGCTAGCCTTGCCCTGACTTTTCTTGCCTTGCCTAGGCTGGACTAGACTTGGCTTGCCTTGCCTTGCCTTTCCTTGCTTTGCCTTGCCTAGGCCAGGCTAGGTTTCCCTTGCGTTGCCTTACCTTGTCTTGCATACCGAAGGCAAGGATAGGCTAGGCTTGCCTTGGCTTGCCTCGCCTTGCCTTGCCTTGCCTTGCCCTGCCTTCTCTTTCCTAGGCAAGGCAAGGCTAGGCTAGGCTTGCCTTGCCTTGCCTCTCCTTGCCTAGGCTTGCCTTGCCTTGCCTTGCCTTACCTTGCCTTGCCTAGGCTAGGCTTGCCTTGCCTTGCCTGCCTTGCCTTGCCTAGGCTAGGCTTGCCTTGCCTTGCCTTGCCTTGCCTAGGCATGGCAAGGCTAAGCTAGGCTAGGCTTGCCTTGCCTTGCCTTGCCTAGGCAAGGCAAGGCTAGGCTAGGCTAGGCTTGCCTTGCCTTACCTTTACTTGCCTAGGCAATGGAAGGCTAGGCTAGGCTTGCCTTGCCTTGCCTTGCCTAGGCATCACAAGGCTAGGCTAGGCTTGCCTTGCCTTGCCTTTCCTTGCCTTGCCTTGCCTAGGCAAGTCAAGTCTAGGATAGCCTTGCCTTGCCTTGCCTTGCCTCGGCAACACAAGGATAGGATAGGCTACCCTTGCCTTCCCTTGCCTTGCCTTGCCTAGGCTAGGCTAAGCTAGGCTTGCCATGCCTTTCCTTGCCTAGGCTTGCCTTGCCTTGCCTTGCCTTGCCTTCCTTGTCTAGGCTAGGCTAGGCTAGGCTTGCCTTGCCTTTCCTTGCCTTGCCTTGCCTAGGCTAGGCTAGGCTAGGCTAGGCTTGCCTTGCCTTGCCTTGCCTTGCCTCTCCTTGCCTAGGCTTGCCTTGCCTTGCCTTTGCTTCCTTTGCCTAGGCGAGGCTATTCTAGGCTTGTCTTGCCTTCCCTTGCCTTGCCTTGCCTTGCCTTGCCTTGCCTTGGATTGGATTGGATTGGATTGGATAGCCTTGCCTTGCCTTGCCTTGCCTTGCCTAGGCTAGGCTAGGCTTGCCTTGCCTTGCCTTGCCTTGCCTTGCCTAGCCTAGGCTAGCCTTGCCTTGCCTTGCCTTGCCTTGCCTAGGCTAGGCTAGGCTATCCTTGCCTTGCATTGCCTTGCCTTGCCTTGCATTGCCTTGCATAGGAGACCTTACTCCACACTTCCTGCAAGGGATGCCCTTGCCTCACTGACCACTGAGCATCATAAGTGATACACTCCCCTTTGGACTTTGTGTTTTTAGAATCCTAAAAATGTCAGGCTGGAAGGGAACTTGAGAAGCCATCAAGTCCGGCCCCCTGCACTGAGGCAGGACCAAGTGAACCCGGACCATCCCTGACAGACATTTATCCAATCTGTTCTTTACAACCTCCAGTGACTAGTATATCACAGCCTCCCTTGGAAGTTTGTTCCAGAGTTTAACTACCCTTATTGTTCAAAATATTTTCCTGACATCTAACCTAAATCCCCCTTGTTTCAGATTAACCCCATTACTTCTTATCCTACCTTCAGTGAGCACTGAGAACAATTGATCCCCATCCTCTTTATAACAGCCCTGATGATATTTGAAACACAGAAATCCATGGGAAGCTTTCATCACTCTCCAGAAACCTGATGGACTTTTTTTTTTATTATTTTCAACTTTTTTTCCCAATCCAAAAGGGGAAATAAAAACTGAAACATTTCATAAAAATCTTTGGAGTAAAATTTTCACAAGTGAGGTAGAAGCCCATGTTCCATTTTCAAAACCCATTTAAGCTCTTCATCCCAGATCTTCAAAGGTGCCTAATTCCCATTTATATCAATAAATTCGCTTTTGAAAATCCCTCTAGCACCTATCTGGATCATTACGTGTTTCAGTCCCTTTGAAAATCAGGCTCTTTGGTACTTTTGAAATTTTTACTGTTTGTGTATATGTGTGTTGTGGGGGGGGCATTAAGTGCTTGGTTGCTATTTAATGTTATATATACTCATTAAATTGGAACATTTCAAAATTTAAACATTTTATCATGTTTAAATTTGGAATTTTGAACTTTCACTTCCTTCCTTCACTTCCACTGAATACAGTTGAGTGAATGAAGTCTAGGTGTCTAGGGTTGGGTGTGTTTTTTTCTTTCGTATCTTCCCCCCCACCCTCCCTTTCCCACTTTTTTCTATTGTAATAGTTTTGGGGGGTGGATTGATTATTTAGTTTTGTTTTTTTGCGGGGGTATTCTTAATTGTTTTATTTTTCTACATGGGCCTTTTATCCTAATGTAACTCGTGAGCAGCAAAGAAAGGTCCTTTCCTCAGGATGTAGCTTCAAAAGGCTGCGTTTTTGCATAATTTGAGAGAGGTGAATTGGCATTCTTAGGAAACCCGCTTAACTTTGTGTGTCCAAAAACTTAATTCTTGTCTGACACATTGTTTCAAATGGTCATGTGAAGTTCATAACACTTCCCAGAGTTTACAGTGGTACCACCTTCCCCTGTAGAAGTTATATACATTCAATAATATGCACACTTTGAATTTTTAATACAATGGATTCCAAAGCTACTTACACTTAATTCAGTAAGGTTTTTCAAGGCTATGCCATATCTGTCACAGAAATCAACAGGAATTGTGAATCCAAATCCCTTGAGCAGCTTTCAAACTCTGCTCCCACCATACCCTGCTTCTGCAAACGCATATGCATGAGTTTAAATTTAATCCTGAGAGTAAGCCTGTTATCTTCAAAGGCATCCCACACAATTGGAACATTAAGCACTACAGCTGGTCAGGAATTTTTCATCAGAATGGTTTTCCTCCTGAAAATACAGTTTTCTGAAAAATCTAAGTTATCTGCAGAAAAAAATCGGTTTTGCCCCCCCAGAAATTCATTTTCAACAAGGAAAAATAAAATGAAATGTTTCAGTTCAGGTCACAATAATAATATTTCATTTTGCCTATGGAAAACACATTAAAAAAAGTGTAAGTGGGTTTAATAGTCATCTATATAAATGTAAGAGGAAATGTGGGATTTTTCTATGAAAAATGAAACAAAAACTATCTATAGATCTATATGTAATATATCAAATATCTATCAAACCTATCTAATCAAATAAAATCGATAGATAGATAGATAGATAGATAGCCTTACAATTTTTTAGACAGCTCAACTTATTTCTGCTAGTGATCCAATGAATTCCATGGCACTGCCCACCTGAGTGCTCAATAGTGCTTGCAGAATTAGACTGTTTAATGTCTATGGGGGATGGTTTGTAATGGTAAAAATTAGGAAAGGTCACGTTTATTGAAAAAGGAACAATTGCAAAATATAACATGGGTGGGTCATATGATTGATGACAAAATATCCCGTCCCTTCTGCAATTTGTATCCACCCAGCCTTCAAGAGACTGAGCATTTATTAACATGCCAAGAACTATGTCTGCTGGCACCATTGCTAACAGCCATCTCTATAAATTCAGTCTAATTCTTGTTTTTCAGGTGCATCTCCCATTAGATGTTTCCAGGAAAAGGTAAGTGACTCAGAGATTCCAAGGCCAGAAACGACCACTGTGATCATCTAGTCTGACCTCCTGTATAACACAGGCCAGAGAACCTCATCCACTGATTCCTCTGTCAAGATAATACCGTGATTTGTAAAATATGTTATGCTGATCCACATTCGGAAATGCACTCGACAGTGTTGATTTGCTTTCTTGCCTGAGATCTAGGCTATGGTTAGAACTGGTTGGAAACTCAAGTCTCTGACCTGCAGATAATTCCAATATTTCAAAATGTGTTTTAATTCCAAATTGGAATGAAAAGCTGACATTTTGAAATTTCCCATGGAATTATTTTTTGTAAAAAATCCAGTTCAGGACCATCAAAACATTTTGTTTTGTTAGTGTTGAAACATTATAACATAAAATTACATATTGAAATATAATATATAATATTAAAATGAATATATACTATTACAGACATCTAAATGAAATGAACTGAAATGATAACGTTGACATGAAATGAGCAAGGCTACATTCTTCTTTTCAACTGAGACTTCTTTTAAAACAATCAAAATCAACAAGTTCCCGGAAGACATTTCCATTTTGGCCAAACTGCATTTTTCAACAGAAAAATGTTCCATATTTTGTTTTCCAACTAGCTCTGCTTGTGATGCTAGGCACACTGACTGCATTGTGCCCTGCTTTGTGAGTAAGCACCAGCCCAGCCTCGCACTTTTGGGGGCTACATTTTGCCTTAGCCAAAGACCTGAGCTACGGGACATGCATTCTAAAAGTAGTCCTGGGAGACACTGTGTTTCAGAAACAGCTGAGTGAGAATAGCTCTCCATGAGCCTGGCAGCTACTCATTTACTGATGGCCTGTAACTCTGCACTGGCTTAGCTACTCTGGCCATCAAGAAGAAACAGCCAAGTCACCTCTCATTTCCCACCCACCCAGTCCCCTCCCACCTGCTCCAGGTAGGCAGTAAGGAATGAACAGTTGACTAGCTCTGCTTACACCTACACTTATGGATGTAGAGCACAGGCAGCCTGTGAAGAGTCATACAGTGGCTTATTTTATTTCTCTGCCTGGGTGCTTAGTCCAAGTTAGCATCCAGCCCTTGGTTCTCAGCAGATTTACCAGCTGAGCTGCTCAAAAATTGCACTTAATTTTCTAGGACAATCTTAGAAGAAAATTGAAACTCTTTCACTTGCATTGAAATATCTTGCATAGGTTTTGTACAGATTATTCACTGTATTTAAAAAATAAAGGTTTTGGTCGCCAAAAATTAAGTGGGGGAAAATTGGATTTTGAGTTTTCAGTTTTTTGATAAAAATTTTCTCTCAAAAGATCAGTTTTTTTCAAAGAGGTTTTTTTCCCATGTTTTTTTTTAAATTAAATCTTTGTGACCAGCACTATTGACCAGGAAGCCCCTTTGCACTGGAATATGATGTGTACAGGGAGCCAGATACCACCAGTCAGAGGGAGTCATCACTCTACACCATGATGAATTGCACTGAAACCAGGGGTCAGACCCTGAAGCTTTCCCTCACTCTAGTGAGTCTTTTACTCACACAGAGAGTTCCACTGAAGTCAGGGACGTTGCTCACTGTGAATTGGTAACCTGGCCTGAAGGGATCACTCTTGGAGTAAAGCAATCTCTTAGAGACTAGCTGGCTTCTCTTTCAGTCTTGACTTTCAAACATTTTCTCAGGCAGAAGGTAGCCCCTTCCCTGTTTGTTAATGTCCACAAGTCTGGTGGGGCTGTGTGTTTTGATTTTGTTTTTAGAAGGCACCCTAAGGTAACAAAGATATTGATGGATCATATGAAAGTTTGAATGCCATCACCATGGAGAAGACACCTTACTCCACACTTCCTGCATGGGATGCCCTTGCCTCACTGACCACTGAGCATCATAAGTGATACACTCCCCTTTGGACTTTGTGTTTTTAGAATCCTAAAAATGTCAGGCTGGAAGGGAACTTGAGAAGCCATCAAGTCCAGCCCCCTGCACTGAGGCAGGACCAAGTGAACCCGGACCATCCCTGACAGACATTTATCCAATCTGTTCTTTACAACCTCCAGTGACTAGTATATCACAGCCTCCCTTGGAAGTTTGTTCCAGAGTTTAACTACCCTTATTGTTCAAAATATTTTCCTAACATCTAACCTAAATCCCCCTTGTTTCAGATTAACCCCATTACTTCTTGTCCTACCTTCAGTGAGCACTGAGAACAATTGATCCCCATCCTCTTTATAACAGCCCTGAACATATTTGAAACACAGAAATCCATGGGAAGCTTTCATCGCTCTCCAGAAACCTGATGAAAACTCGCACAGATACAGACAGACATCATCTTCCTCTCCAAATGCAAACAGATGGACATCATACCGAAAGGACTGCAGGTAAAAAATCCATTACAATCTACATACCACACAGACTATGCTGACAGCTTGTGCCACACACTCTCAAAGAAACTGTGGAACCACCTGATCAACATCCTCTACAGCAAACAGGGAAAGATTAAGAATGAGCTCTCAAAACTGGATACTCTCATAAAGAACCAACCTTCCACACAAACTTCCTCGTGGCTGGACTTTATAAAAACTAGACAAGCCATTTACAAAACACACTTTGCTTCTCTACAAAAGAAAAAGGACACTAAGCTATCTAAACTACTATATGCCACAAGGGGCCACAACAATGGTTCCTGTAACCCACCCAGCAATATTGTTAATCTATCCAACTATACTCTTAGCCCAGCAGAAGAATCTGTCCTATCTCAGGGCCTCTCCTTTTGCCCCTCCACCCCCACGAACATGATACAGTTCTGTGGTGACCTAGAATCCTATTTTCGACGTCTCAGACTCAAGGAATATTTCCAATACACCTCTGACCAACATATTAACCCACAGAGACCTTCCTGCCAACACTACAAAAAGAAGGATTCTGGGTGGACTCCTCCTGAAGGTCGAAACAGCAGCCTGGATTTCTACATAGACTGCTTCCGCCGACGTGCACGAGCTGAAATTGTGGAAAAGCAGCATCGCTTACCCCATAACCTCAGCCATGCAGAACACAATGCCATCCACAGCCTCAGAAACAACTCTGACATCATAATCAAAAAGGCTGACAAAGGAGGTGCTGTCGTCATCATGAATAGGTCGGAGTATGAACAAGAGGCTACTAGGCAGCTCTCCAACACCACTTTCTACAAGCCATTGCCCTCTGATCCCACTGAGAGTTACCAAAAGAAACTACAGCATTTGCTCAAGAAACTCCCTGAAAAAGCACAAGAACAAATCCGCACAGACACACCCCTGGAGCCCCGACCTGGGGTATTCTATCTGCTACCCAAGATCCATAAACCTGGAAATCCTGGATGCCCCATCATCTCAGGCATTGGCACCCTGACAGCAGGATTGTCTGGTTATGTAGACTCCCTCCTCAGGCCCTTCGTTACCAGCACTGCCAGCTATCTTCGAGACACCACTGACTTCCTGAGGAAGCTACAGTCCATTGGTGATCTTCCTAAAAACACCATCCTAGCCACTATGGATGTAGAAGCCCTCTACACCAACATTCAACACAAAGATGGACTACAAGCCGTCAGGAACAGTATCCCCGATAATGTCACGGCTAACCTGGTGGCTGAACTTTGTGACTTTGTCCTCACCCATAACTATTTCACATTTGGTGACAATGTATACCTTCAAATCAGCGGCACTGCGATGGGTACCCGCATGGCCCCACAGTATGCCAACATTTTTATGGCTGACTTAGAACAACGCTTCCTCAGCTCTCGTCCCCTAATGCCCCTACTCTACTTGCGCTACATTGATGACATCTTCATCATCTGGACCCATGGAAAAGAAGCTCTTGAGGAATTCCACCATGATTTCAACAATTTCCATCCCAACATCAACCTCAGCCTGGACCAGTCCTCACAAGAGATCCACTTCCTGGACACTACGGTGCTAATAAGCAATGGTCACATAAACACCACCCTATATCGGAAACCTACTGATCGCTATTCCTACCTACATGCCTCTAGCTTTCATCCAGATCATACCACTCGATCCATTGTCTACAGCCAAGCGCTACGATATAACCGCATTTGCTCCAACCCGTCAGACAGAGACAAACACCTACAAGATCTCTATCATGCATTCCTACAACTACAATACCCACCTGCTGAAGTGAAGAAACAGATTGACAGAGCCAGAAGAGTACCCAGAAGTCACCTACTACAGGACAGGCCCAACAAAGAAAACAACAGAACGCCACTAGCCATCACCTTCAGCCCCCAACTAAAACCTCTCCAATGCATCATCAAGGATCTACAACCTATCCTGAAGGACGACCCATCACTCTCACAGATCTTGGGAGACAGACCAGTCCTTGCTTACAGACAGCCCCCCAATCTGAAGCAAATACTCACCAGCAACCACACACCATACAACAGAACCACTAACCCAGGAACCTATCCTTGCAACAGAGCCTGTTGCCAACTCTGTCCACATATCTATTCAGGGGATACCATCATAGGGTCTAATCACATCAGCCACAATATCAGAGGCTCGTTCACCTGCGCATCTACCAATGTGATATATGCCATCATGTGCCAGCAATGCCCCTCTGCCATGTACATTGGCCAAACTGGACAGTCTCTACGTAAAAGAATGAATGGACACAAATCAGACGTCAAGAATTAGAACATTCAAAAACCAGTTGGAGAACACTTCAATCTCTCTGGTCACTCGATCACAGACCTAAGAGTGGCTATCCTTCAACAAAAAAGCTTCAAAAACAGACTCCAACGAGAGACTGCTGAATTGGAATTAATTTGCAAACTGGATACAATTAACTTAGGCTTGAATAGAGACTGGGAATGGATGAGTCATTACACAAAGTAAAACTATTTCCCCATGGTATTTCTCCCTCCCACCCCACCCCCCACTGTTCCTCTGATATTCTTGTTAACTGCTGGAATTAGCCTACCTTGCTTGTCACCATGAAAGGTTTTCCTCCTCCCCCCCCCTGCTGCTGGTGATGGCTTATCTTAAGTGATCACTCTCCTTACAGTGTGTATGATAAACCCATTGTTTCATGTTCTCTGTGTGTGTGTGTGTGTGTGTATAAATCTCTCCTCTGTTTTTTCCACCAAATGCATCCGATGAAGTGAGCTGTAGCTCACGAAAGCTTATGCTCTAATAAATTTGTTAGTCTCTAAGGTGCCACAAGTACTCCTTTTCTTTTTGCGAATACAGACTAACACGGCTGCTACTCTGAAACCAGAAACCTGATGGACTTTTTTTTATTATTTTCAACTTTTTTTCCCAATCCAAAAGGGGAAATAAAAACTGAAACATTTCATAAAAATCTTTGGAGTAAAATTTTCACAAGTGAGGTAGAAGCCCATGTTCCATTTTCAAAAGCCATTTAGGCTCTTCAGCCCAGATCTTCAAAGGTCTTTAGGTGCCTAATTCCCATTTAGATCAATAAATTAGCTTTTGAAAATCCCTCTAGCAGCTATCTGGATTGTTACGTGTTTCAGTTCCTTTGAAAAAGGGGCTCTTAGGTACTTTTGAAATTTTTACTGTTTGTGTATATGTGTGTTAAGGGGGGGAGAAAGTGCTTGGTTGCTATTTAATGTTATTTATACTCATTAAATCAGAACATTTCAAAATTTAAACATTTTATCATGTTTAAAATTGGAATTTTGAACTTTCACTTCCTTCCTTCACTTCCACTGAATACAGTTAAGTGAATGAAGTCTAGGTGTCTAGAGTTGGGTGTGTTTTTTTCTTTCGTATCTTCCCCCCCACCCTCCATTTCCCACTTTTTCAATTGTAATTGTTTTGGGGGGTGGATTGATTGTTTAGTTTTGTTTTTTGGGGGGGTATTCTTTATTGTTTTATTTTTCTACTTTGTAACTTTTCAAAACTTCTTTAACTTTGGAAAAGTTACAAAAGAAATGGTTTCAAAAGTTGGAAATTATTTGAAAAATTACAGAGTTGCAAAAAGAAAAATGAAAAAGGGGGAGTGAACCATGGGCTTCATTTACTTTATTGCCCTCAGTAAGCAAACAGAAACCAAAGGGTTGGTGGGGGGAGGACAAATCAGAAAAAAAATACATTTCAAAATTTGGGTGGAAAATATGTCACAAGAAATTCTAAATCAATGAAAAACTGGTCTGCTTCAAACAATGAAAAATGGAAACTTGATCAAATTTTCATGTTTTCCCCACACAATTGTTCTTTTTTGGACCTGCTCTAAACTTACACACTGAGCTGCACATCTTCCAGGGACAGGTTGACATTGGCATGCCTCAGACAATCAGCTCTCTAAGGTCTCTTCTGCAATACGAATCTCTTCTCCCAGATTTCCATGCCGGTTATTAATAAATGGAGGAGAGCCACAAACAAGTGCAGCTGCCATTCTTCACTGTGGTTACTGTGCTTTTATTTTCTGCAGAATACAAGGTCACAGTCACGAAAGCAGGAGCACTGGAGATCAGCCATACCGTAAGAAAGCATTTATTAATCAATTATTACCCTGATCAGTTTAGATTTTTATTTATTTACCAAGGTAAGCAAAAGAGAGAAGAGAGGAGATAATGGCCCAAAAGTCATATCAGATTTATGTATTTTCATTTATTTGTATTGACTTTTGAAATAATGTCAAGTGTCTTTTCAAAGTCACTTCAAGGATTTGGATGTCCAATTCTCTTTAGAAATTGTCACAGTTCAAAGCAACTGTACATGTATTCCCCTCCATAGTCCATCAAGGGCACCTACTTATAGGTTTCTGGCCCCTCAGTTGTCACCTCTCTTGAGGGGGACTTGTGATGCACCTCTCCTCAGCTGGGTTTTTTCTAGGCTGCACAGTTCTCTGCCTACACTGTGATCTTCCCAGCAAGTAAGACTGTCTAAATAGCCAGCGTCTGCACATTGCTTTCTCTTCAGGGGCCATGAACAGCTGTAATTGCCTGCAATTACCACACACACCTTTCAAAGCAAGTACTTTTATTCTTAAGGTAAAAGCATTACAGAAAAAAAAACATATTAAAACAATAAAAGAACCTACACACATGCTGATCAACTCCAGCAAGAGCTCTGGTAGGTGATTCATTCTTCAAATGACACACAGCATTTTTTCTGTGGTTATGAGTTTATAACCACTTTAGTCAGAATGAGACCACCCATGAACAGTTCATTCTTTCCTGTGTACAGCTTGGGCCTTTTATCCTTATGTAACTCGTGAGCAGCAAAGAAAGGTCCTTTCCTCAGGATGTAGCTTCAAAAGGCTGCGTTTTTGCATAATTTGAGAGAGGTGAATTGACATTCTTAGGAAACCCGCTTAACTTTGTGTGTCCAAAAACTTAATTCTTGTCTGACACATTGTTTCAAATGGTCATGTGAAGTTCATAACACTTCCCAGAGTTTACAGTGGTACCACCTTCCCCTGTAGAAGTTATATACATTCAATAATATGCACACTTTGAATTTTTAATACAATGGATTCCAAAGCTACTTACACTTAATTCAGTAAGGTTTTTCAAGGCTATGCCATATCTGTCACAGAAATCAACAGGAATTGTGAATCCAAATCCCTTGAGCAGCTTTCAAACTCTGCTCCCACCATACCCTGCTTCTGCAAACGCATATGCATGAGTTTAAATTTAATCCTGAGAGTAAGCCTGTTATCTTCAAAGGCATTCCACACAATTGGAACATTAAGCACTACAGCTGGTCAAGAATTTTTCATCAGAATGGTTTTCCTCCTGAAAATACAGTTTTCTGAAAAATCTAAGTTATCTGCAGAAAAAAATGGGTTTTGCCCCCCAGAAATTGATTTTCAACAAGGAAAAATAAAATGAAATGTTTCAGTTTAGGTCACAATCATAATATTTCATTTTGCCCATGGAAAACACATTAAAAAAAGTGTAAGTGGATTTAATAGTCTTCTATATAAATGTAAGAGGAAATGTGGGATTTTTCTATGAAAAATGAAACAAAAACTATCTGTAGTTCTATATGTAATATATCAAATATCTATCAAACCTATCTAATCAAATAAAATCCATAGATAGATAGATAGATAGATAGATAGATAGATAGATAGATAGATAGATAGATAGATAGATAGCCTTACAATTTTTTAGACAGCTCAACTTATTTCAGCTAGTGATCCAATGAATTCCATGGCACTGCCCACCTGAGTGCTCAATAGTGCTTGCAGAATTAGACTGTTTAATGTCTGTGGGTGATTGTTTGTAATGGTAAAAAATAGGAAAGGTCACATTGATTGAAAAAGGAACAATTGCAAAATATAACATGGGTGGGTCATATGATTGATGACAAAATATCCCATCCCTTCTGCAATTTGTATCCACCCAGCCTTCAAGAGACTGAGCATTTATTAACATGCCAAGAACTATGTCTGCTGGCACCATTGCTAACAGCCATCTCTATAAATTCAGTCTAATGATTGTTTTTCAGGTGCATCTCCCATTGGATGTTTCCAGGAAAAGGTAAGTGACTCAGAGATTCCAAGGCCAGAAACGACCACTGTGATCATCCAGTCTGACCTCCTGTATAACACAGGCCAGAGAACCTCATCCACTGATTCCTCTGTCAAGATAATACCATGATTTGTAAAATATGTTATGCTGATCCGCATTCGGAAATGCACTCGACAGTGTTGATTTGCTTTCTTGCCTGAGATCTAGGCTATGGTTAGAACTGGTTGGCAACTCAAGTCTCTGACCTGCAGCTAATTCCAATATTTCAAAATGTGTTTTAATTCCAAATTGGAATGAAAAGCTGACATTTTGAAATTTCCCATGGAATTATTTTTTGGTAAAAAATCCAGTTCAGGACCATCAAAACATTTTGTTTTGTTAGTGGTGAAACATTATAACATAAAATTACATATTGAAATATAATATATAATATTAAAATGAATATTTACTATTACAGACATCTAAATGAAATGAACTGAAATGATAACATTGACATGAAATGAGCAAGGCTACATTCTTCTTTTCAACTGAGACTTCTTTTAAAACAAAGAAAATCAACAAGTTCCCGGAAGACATTTCCATTTTGGCCAAACTGCATTTTTCAACAGAAAAATGTTCCATATTTTTTTTTTCAACTAGCTCTGCTTATGATGCTAGGCACACTGACTGCATTGTGCCCTCCTCTGTGAGTAAGCACCAGCCCAGCCTCGCACTTTTGGGGGCTACATTTTGCCTTAGCCAAAGACCTGAGCTACGGGACATGCATTCTAAAAGTAGTCCTGGGAGACACTGTGTTTCAGAAACAGCTGAGTGAGAATAGCTCTCCATGAGCCTGGCAGCTACTCATTTACTGATGGCGTGTAACTCTGCACTGGCTTAGCTACTCTGGCCATCAAGAAGAAACAGCCAAGTCACCTCTCATTTCCCACCCACCCAGTCCCCTCCCACCTGCTCCAAGTAGGCAGTAAGGAATGAACAGTTGAGTATCTCTGCTTACACCTACACTTATGGATGTAGAGCACAGGCAGCCTGTGAAGAGTTATACAGTGGCTTATTTTATTTCTCTGCCTGGGTGCTTAGTCCAAGTAAGAATCCAGCCCTTGCTTCTCAGCAGATTTACCAGCTGAGCTGGTCAAAAATGGCACTTAATTTTCTAGGACAATTTTAGAAGAAAATTGAAACTCTTTCACTTTCATTGAAATATCTTGCATAGGTTTTTTACAGATTATTCACTGTATTTAAAAAATAAAGGTTTTGGTCGCCAAAAATTAAGTGGGGGGAAATTGGATTTTGAGTTTTCAGTTTTTTGATAAAAATTTTCTCTCAAAACATCAGTTTTTTTCAAAGAGGTTTTTTTCCCATGTTTTTTTTTTAAATTAAATCTTTGTGACCAGCACTATTGACCAGGAAGCCCCTTTGCACTGGAATATGATGTGTACAGGGAGCCAGATACCACCAGTCAGAGGGAGTCATCACTCTACACCATGATGAATTGCACTGAATCCAGGGGTCAGACCCTGAATCTTTCCCTCCCTGTAGTGAGACTTTTACTCACACAGAGAGTTCCAATGAAGTCAGGGACGTTGCTCACTGTGAGTTGGTAACCTGGCCTGAAGGGATCACTCTTGGAGTAAAGCAATCTCTTAGAGACTAGCTGGCTTGCCTTTCAGTCTTGACTTTCAAACACTTTCTCAGGCAGAAGGTAGCCACTTCCCTGTTTCTTAATGTCCACAAGTCCGGTGGGGCTGTGTGTTTTGCTTTTGTTTTTAGAAGGCACCATAAGGTAACAAAGATATTGATGGATCATATGAAAGTTTGAATGCCATCACCATGGAGAAGACACCTTACTCCACACTTTCTGCAAGGGATGCCCTTGCCTCACTGACCACTGAGCGTCATAAGTGATACACTCCCCTTTGGACTTTGTGTTTTTAGAATCCTAAAAATGTCAGGCTGGAAGGGAACTTGAGAAGCCATCAAGTCCAGCCCCCTGCACTGAGGCAGGACCAAGTGAACCCGGACCATCCCTGACAGACATTTATCCAATCTGTTCTTTACAACCTCCAGTGACTGGTATATCACAGCCTCCCTTGGAAGTTTGTTCCAGAGTTTAACTACCCTTATTGTTCAAAATATTTTCCTAACATCCAACCTGAATCACCCTTGTTTCAGATTAACCCCATTAGTTCTTGTCCTACCTTCAGTGAGCACTGAGAACAATTGATCCCCATCCTCTTTATCACAGCCCTGAACATATTTGAAAACTGTTATCAGGTTCCCCCCACAGGCTTCTTTTCTCAAGACTAAACATGCCCAGTTTTGTTAACCTTTCCTCATAGGTCAGGTTTTCTAAATCAATTTGTGATCCACTATACACTGCCCTCCACCCCCAATAGTTTTTAGCAGTACCAACACCTAGCCAGTTATTCCCCATTTGGAGTTGATTTTTCCTTGGTAAGTGAAGTACTTTGCACTTGTATTTTGAATTTCATCTTGTGGATTTCAGCCCAATTCTCTAATTTGTCAAGGTAATTTTGAATTTTATTCCTGTCCTCCAAAGTGCTTGCAACCCCTCCCACGTTGGTGTCATCTACAAATTGTATAAGCATACTATCCACTCTACTATCCAAGTCATTAATGAAAATATTGAGTAGTACCGGACCCAGGACAAGCCGCTGCAGGACCCCAGTTTGACAGTTAACCATTGATTACTACTCTCTGAGTACAATTTTTCAAGCAATTGTTTACCCACCTTATAGTAACTGCATCTAGATCACATATCCCTAGTTTGCTTATGATAATGTCATGTGGGACAATGTCAAAAGCCTTGCTAAAATCAAGCTATGTCATGTCTACTGCGTCTCCCCTATCCAGTAGCCCAGTAACTTCTCATAGAAGGAAAATAAGTTGGTTTGGTATTGTTTGTTGGCTATTTATCACTCTGTTATCCTCTAGGTGCCTACAAATTGATTGATTGATACTTTGTTCCAGTATCTTTCCAGGTATCGAACTTAATCTATAATTCCCTGGGTCCCATTTGTTCCCCTTTTTAAAAATAGGTACTATGTTTATTGACTTCTATTGAGGACAGGGCTTCCTTCTATGAAGAAATAGAGTGAAATCTGCTTGCCCCTGTACACATCTTGACTAACTAGCTTTTCTGTGGGGCGTTGATCAATAGTTGGGCTGGGGTGTGATTGAAGGTGGAAATGAAGATAACCTCCAAC
Organism: Dermochelys coriacea; assembly: GCF_009764565.3. Classification (NCBI taxonomy): domain Eukaryota; kingdom Metazoa; phylum Chordata; order Testudines; family Dermochelyidae; genus Dermochelys; species Dermochelys coriacea. The sequence continues at coordinate 10,507,577 of NC_050090.1, forward strand.
TCTAACTGTCTTTGGCCAGTTTGTATAGACAAGGGTAGTGTCCTTCCCTGGAGGGGCTGCATTGAGATTCATAGATCCTAAAGCCAGAAGGGACAGTTATAAACAATGGATCTGCCCTCCAAGTCCCGCATTAAACCTAATAACTTCTGATTCAGCTAGAGCAGGTCTTTGAGAAGGCTATTCAGTCTTGATATAAAGACTGCATGTGACAGAGAGTACACTATGTCCCTAAGCAAATTGTTCCAATGATTCATACAAGCAACCCTCCGAGGTGCTAAATGCAGCTGGCTGACATGTAGCCAATTCCTTCCCCTCTCCCCATAGAAACCAATGTGCCATTATACAAAGAGGCAGGAGACTTTGCGAGGAGCTAAGGCCAGAGGATCAAACAGCCACAGAGCAGCCCTCTCAGCTATCCTGGAAGGAGCATCACATCCAGTGATAAAACTTGGGAAGCCTCCGTGCTCTGTGTTCTCAGTCAATGTCGCACATGGATGGAATTAGCAACTGTCCGGAGTTAGGGGCAGGTGCTAAGAGCTTAAAAAGACAAAAAAAAACCCACCTGCACTCAGAAAGCCTCCTGCAGTACACAACAGCAATGCCCTTTTATTGCTCCTAGAACATGCATGAGCAATGCTACATATTCTTGTGTGCCATTTACTGGGGCATTATCTATCTATTGACTAGAGCTGGCTGGAATTTTTCTAATTGAACATTTTTCCATCAGAAAATGCAGTTCCATGAAAATCGAAACACCTCAAAGAAACTTGTCAATTTTGACAAAATTTCAAGTAGAAAATAAACTGGAAAAGGGGTGTTGTCATGAGGTGAAAAGGGAACATTTCAGTTTTCCCTTTTAAAATGATTTTTTCTCTCACTTTTTAAATGTTACATAGCAGAATATAAAATTGTTGTCAGTTGTTGGCCGTGTGTGTTTTCTCTCTACGTACTGCACTGGGTCTGGCCAGATAGCCCATACAGCAGACCTAGATCAAACTGCCCAAGAAGATGATTCAGTAGTGAAGGTGCTTGGCCAGATTTATTGCCAGTAAAGTACTGTATTAATGTCCTGTGCATGCTACAGGTACACTCAGTACATGTATCCCTGTGACAATGCATTCAGTGAGCAGCAGGACTTTCTTCTCTACCCCGCAGGCTAGACAAAGACACCTCCTATGACCCCTCTTTCATACATGGATACAAACATGTTATGTATTGCCCCTCTGACATGGTTAGTTATCATCCTTTACCTTGTACCTACTGGTTCAATCAAAACATCTCTATCCATCACCCTGTCATCCTGACCTTATCTTTATGAGGGCTCAGTGTGTCCCGGTACCATCTTCAGGGATTGTGTTTACACCATAACCTGGTATCAGGATGTTCTGGTATCAACCTTCTGGAATGTGTTTATGTGAATACTTAGTGCCTAGGAGTGCTTGTGTTTTTGCAAAGCCAGCCCTGTTCCTGCCAAGTTTGTGTATCAGAAAATGAGCCTGCAAGCAGGCATCTGACTACCTGAAAGGGGGTTTCAAAGAGGATGGCTCTAGACTGTTCTCAATGGTAGCAGATGACAGAACGAGGAGTAATGGTCTCAAGTTGCAATGGGGGAGGTTTAGATTGGATATTAGGAAAAACTTTTTCACTAAGAGGGTGGTGAAACACTGGAATGCGTTACCTAGGGAGGTGGTAGAATCTCCTTCCTTAGAGGTTTTTAAGGTCAGGCTTGACAAAGCCCTGGCTAGGATGATTTAACTGGGACTTGGTCCTGCTTTGAGCAGGGGGTTGGACTAGATGACCTTCTGGGGTCCCTTCCAACCCTGATATTCTATGATTCTATGATTCTATGATCTGTTCTGTAACAGGCCGTGACTTTTGCTTGTAGCCTGACTCTTGGTAATTTGCTTTATATCAGCAGGGCCTGACTTAAGTTTGGGCCTTAGGCCTTACACCAGGCTCCTCATATAAGGCTTCATGTCTCAGGCTCCTTCTTTCTACTACAAAAATGTGAAATCAGAACTAAATATTTAGCTGGCCCAGAAGCACCCTTCCTTCCCAGTCCTCTGCCCTCCAGTGCCTAGGAGAAGTCCAGGCAGGGCATGGATCCCCAGCTTGAACCAACCAGCCTCCAAACAACCTGGACAGCAACAAAACCTGTACATCTGGCAAAACCTGTTCATGTAAATCACACCCTCAGGAGACATGCTTAGAAGCGGGATTTGTAGTTAAAGAAAAGTTACAAGCTGCCAGTAATGGCAAAATGTGCAAAAAAACCCAGGTGTTCTGCCACTCAGTCATTTGTCACATAGATTGTGGTCGCTGGCTGCCATGTAAAAATTGAGAAGTGACATGTGGGGGAGGGATAAAATACCCTTGAAACCCCAGAAACAAATAGTCTTTGAGCTCATTATCTGAAGGGACACATTTACTTTGTCCAAATTCTTAAACCACAAAGAAGGTTTGTGTCAATTTAAGACCAGGTGGAAGACAAGGGGTGTGTGTGTGTGTGTGTGTGTGTGTGTGTGTGTGTGTGTGTGTGTGTGTGTGTCTGTCTGTCTGTGATATACATCAATAATATCATTGTAAATTAAAATCTGTTGTACATGGAACATATGAAAGTACCATTTCCGATTAGTACATGATTCAAAGAGATGTTCAATATGCAAAGTATATGCAAGTATTTCTTCACACAACACATAGTCAACCTGTGGAACTCCTTGCCAGAGGATGTTGTGAAGGCCAAGACCATAACAGGGTTCAAAAAAGAACTAGATAAATTCATGGAGGATAGGTCCATCAATGGCCAGGATGGGCAGGGATGGTGTCCCTAGCCTCTGTTTGTCAGAAGCTGGGAATGAGTGACAGGGGATGGATCACTTGACGATTACCTGTTCTGTTCATTCCCTCTGGGGCACCTGGCATTGGCCACTGTCAGAAGATAGGATACTGGGCTAAATGGACCTTTGGTCTGACCCAGTATGGCAGTTCTTATGTTCTAAAATAACTGCTGTCTATAACATGAATACATGCATTACTTTTAATGCACTGGGCCCTATCAGCCCCAGCATGCTAGGTGCTGTACATACCCAGAGTGAGCTCACAGTTTGGCTAGACAACAGAAGGATGATTGCCTCCATGGCACAGTGGGGGAAATGAGGCACAGAGAGATTAAGTGACTTGATCATAGTCACCTGTGTGGTGTTCAGGGCTCCGCCAGTGCTTAGAAGAGCTTAGCTTCAGCCTGAGTTCCAAAAGGCAGTTGCAAGAAAGGGCGAATAAGGGCTAAGTTTCCCATGGGGGTAATATCCTCCTACCCACCCACTCCCAGCAACAGGAGCAATGACAGAGCTCTCTTCTATTTGTACAATACTGTTATGGGTTGGGCTAAAGTTTGTTGCCCCCACCCATAGGCATGAGGACTAAGGGTGCGTGGGGTGCTGCAGCAGCCCTGGGCTCCCGGCCCAGCACCCGGGGTCCTGGTTGCTGCCTCGCATGCCTTGGGCTCTGCTGTCGGCCCTGTGTGCCCAGGGTGCCAGCTGGTACACCGCACACTTGGGGCTCTGCTGCCAGCCCCACACCTGGAGTCCCAGCTGCCACCCTGCAGGCTCTATTGCCGGCCCCGCACCCAGGGCTTTGCTCCCAGCCTCAGGCAGGGTGGACAGGGTAAGGAGGCTGGCTTTCAGCATACCCACTCTTTAAAATGTTCCTGCATCATTTTCCTGAAGTGGGACGAAAAGTCAAAATTTAGAAATTTTTCACAAGACTGAAATTCCGCAGGAATTCACTTCAGAAACACCAAAACATTCCTGCTATCTGGATTGCCTGGCTTCATGGAGGGTGGGAAAGCTGCCCAGTTTCCTGGATTGCTTGCTGGCTGCCCAAGAAGCTGACTGGACAGCTGGCAAGCCAGGCAGCTCAGGGATCTGGCCACCTGGTGAACTGGGTATCATGGGAAGCCAGCCAGCCAGGGAGCAGGGCAGCCTGCCAGATGGATAGTTAGGGTGTCAGGCAGCGATGCGTGGCTGTCTGGCAGGAAACCAGGGAGGAAGGCTGTCTGGCCAGCCCAGCCTCTAGTGAAAATTTCAACACAATTGACACCTCCTCAAGGAATGTTTGGATTCTGTTCAATCAGCATTTTCCACTCAAACAATTCCACTGGAACAGAGTCTACCAGCCCTACTGCCCTCTGACCAGTCTTGCTAACGTGCTCCAATCTTGCTAACATGCGTAACTTCCTATTGCAAACAGTCCTGTTTTCCTGGGACTCCACTGAATTCACTAGAGCTACTCACATGTGTAAAGTTACTCATGTGCATCAGTGTTTGCAGGATGGAGGCCTTAATATACCCTGCTGTATTTGTTTCACAGATAATGAAGGACACGGATCATATTTCAACGGCTGCAGCATTCTGAGTTTGGAGTTACTTAGCGCTCGGTTGCTTGGCTTGGGGAGAGGAAGGATTTGGCCTTTCTTTTCTTTCTGAAACATAAACAAACAACAGTCCTTCACCACAACTAAAAAGTGCTAGTGGAACTGACACATGACCACCTGGGACTGGAACTATCTAGCTGAAACTTCAAGTTAATTTAGACACCACCAAAACAGTTCAGTCACGAGCCGTGCACTGAGTCAGAAGACATGATCAAAGGTGGCAGAAGTCTGGTGTGCTCATGGCACATAACATTCTGGATAATGGTCGATGGCGATTCACTTGCTAATTAGATATATTATATAGCTGTTTAAATTTAAATATAAATGTATATGGGTGGCCACTTTGAAGACATTCAATGGGATAGCCACCCCAAAGTAATCAAAAATCATGTGTCAGGTCCCAAAATATCTTGAGATTGGCTTAAAAATCATGAAATTGTAAAGATAACAAACCTGAAGGGGTTTGTTAAATTGTCCTTCTGGGGTTTCAACCATTTTCAGGCTTTTCTGCACATTCACAAGAGCTAGAAACTTACCATTTTTAAAAATAAATGAAGTCTGAACTACTCCTGTAATAATCACATAACTCCAGTAGCTGGGCCTTGAAGAAATAGCTCAAAATATCATAAGACTAATGAGAGGGACAGTATGAATATAACATCAATGGGATAGAGTCCCCACCATTGTGCACCTTGTCACATGTCACTTGGTAGCATATTACACCCACTGTCCACTAATTTAAGGGGCCTTTCGCCAAGAAGGCTTTAACAAGATCAGAGTGATGGACCCAGGAAGTGTGGCTTGATCCTTAATTTTTATTTTGAAATCTATATTTCCTATAGATTAACCATCAGACGAGTGAAGTTCTGGAACAGCCTTCCAAGGGAGGCAGTGGGGCAAAAGACCTATCTGGCTTCAAGATTAAGTTTGATAAGTTTATGGAGGAGATGGTATGATGGGATAACATGATTTTGGCAATTAATTGATCTTTGACTATTCGTGGTAAATAGGCCCAATGGCCTGTGATGGGATGTTAGATGGGATGGGATCTGAGTTACTACAGAGAATTCTTTCCTGGGTATCTGGCTGGTGAGTCTTGCCCACATGCTCAGGGTTCAGCTGATCACCATATTTGGGGTCAGAAAGGAATTTTCCTCCAGGGAAGATTGGAAAAGACCCTGGGGGGTTTTCACCTTCCTCTGCAGCGTGGGGCACGGGTCACTTGCTGGAGGATTCTCTGCACCTTGAAGTCTTTAAACCATGATTTGAGGACTTTAATAGCTCAGACATAAGTGAGAGGTTTATTGCAGGAGTGGATGGGTGAGATTCTGTAGCCTGCGTTGTGCAGGAGGTCAGACTAGATGATCATAATGGTCCCTTCTGACCTTAAAGTCTATGAGTCTATTGACTCCTGAGATGGGCTGGACTTTCTATTAGCTTCCTGGAAGAGACTTGATGTGTTAAGGAGCAACTTGAAGGAAAAGAGAGACCTGATTTCTCTTGAGAATGTAAGGACACAGAACATACAATAAAGTCGGTACAGTACATGAAAATACTGCCCTGCTGCTAAATAAGGAAGTCGGGGGGAGGTAGATGGATGAAGGACATGACCAGATAAAGTCTATTCACTGACTATATTTGTGTTCCTCTAACTATATGCTGTGGCTTCTGTGGCTGTGTCTCTGAGCAGGAGTCATTGTGCAGTCAGAGACAGGGTCACATCAGTTCTGCAAAACCACTGTGCAGCTCAGATCTATTTGTAATCATCACATCTGTATCGAGTGTTTACAAGCTGCAGCAGGCAGGCGCTGGCCATTCCGCCCTGCAGAATGATTGGCACCCGCAAAGGCAGAAGTTTCTGGATACATTTACTCATACTGGCTGAAGGAATCATGCCATGGTCAGAGCAGAACTTGGCCCAGACTGGGCCCTGAGTAGTTTACTCCTAGCTGGACTAGAGATAAGAAACTGCCTCTGCTGAAGCAATCAAGCAGAGTCATTTCTGCCTGGTCTGCACAGAATGAGCTGTGCACGATTAGCTAAAACCTGATGAACTCTGTGGCCAGGGTATGAGCTCAGAAAAGGCCTGGCTTTCAATCAGGTTGGCTAAACTGACTTAGCCTAACTCCACGGAGAAACCCTCTTAATGCTTGTTAAGATGCAGGCTAATACATTTAATGGTAAGTTAGCTGGCCACATTGAAGCCTAGGCTACCCACCAGGCTGCAATACAGCCAGCTACGATGCTCCCCTTCTCCCTGCCTCATAGCATTGAGGGGACCATTCAATGCAATTGAAAGGTGAGAAATTCCAAACTGATTAAAGGAAACACTTCTCCACACACAGTGGGTAATTAGACAGTGGCACTCACTGCTGCAGGAAGTAATTGAAGCCAAGAATTTAGTAAATTGCAAACAGGGACTGGACATTTATTTGGATAACAAGGATATCCAGTTACAATAGTTGCAGACTTTTGGAAGGGACATTAAACCTCCTGCTTCAGGACTTAAACTGATCTCCAACTCTTAGCAGTTAGGTTGTGATTTTCATGGGAGAGGGGTTATTTTATCACCCCCACACACACTGTGGGGTTTCTCTCAAACATCTGAAGATGGCCACTGTCAGAGACAGGCTACTGAGCTAGATGGTCTCAAGTCTAACCTTGTCTGCCAATGCTTCTGTTCCTATGACTTCAAATGCCTTAGCCTGTATTTTAACAATAGGTCTGACAGGGAAATAGCAATTCCTTTTTGTAAAAGAAATTGCAGATTGTGGACATTTGTTTGCATTCCTATGTGGAACCAGATATGAGACCTTCCTACATTTTTCAAGCCAGAAACATATGAGAGAGAGATCTCTACCCTGGCATACTCAATAGTCCAGCTAAGCATAGCAGACCTGTGCTCACTTCTCTGGTCCATACCAGATAGGGTCTCTCAGACAAGAGGTGCACACCCTAAACATTGTGGTATTGCTTTTTTGACAAGCTATAGACCACTCTTTCGCTCACTCATGTTTTGACTAGCAATTCCATCCTCAGCCTGAGAAACCCAAGGAAATTTTCATCAAAACACACCTATTTCCCTGAAACAGTTTGGCTTGGATGAAATGGCATTTTTTGGCAGAAGAAAGTATTGTCAGAAACTTTCAAACTAGTTCTACTGAATAAGCTTTAAGACATGGCCTCAGCTGAACTCAATCCTTCCCTGCCCCCCATCCCCAGAGGGAGCTGGGAAAGAAGGAAAAAACCTGATCCCTGAGGGTGTGTCTAAATTTCACGCTGGGGCTCTGATTACCAGCTGAAGGAGATATACCAGAGGTAACTCTGAGGGAGCGAGAGTGCTCAAAATAGAGCGTAGCTGCAGCAGGACTGGCTAGCTGGCTTGAGTCTATGCCTCATGTCTCATGCGGGTACATACTCCTTGCACCACTGCCAGCTACACTCTATTACAGCACATTAGCACAATTGGAGCTAGTGCAGGAATATCTCCTCAAGTTAGAATTTACGCCTCACAGCTTGAAGTGAAGACATACCTTGAGAACAGTTAGATGGGGAAAAATCTGGCTGCACTCACCCCACAATCCCCTGAGGCAACTTGTGGCCAGAGCTTGCTTCTGACACCATCTTCTATTGTCATCATCACAGGGAAAAGAAGGAGAAAGGTAAGGTGACCATTGGTACATCCCCAAAATATCAGACACTCCAGTAGGTCTGGGAACAACATGGGCCACCTGTACCTGCCTGGCCTCACCCCACTGGTGTGACCTCACATTCATGGTACATGGAAAGGCACAAGGGATGGAGGGTGCCCATATGATTTCAGTGTGGGCAGGATGGCATAGTCTTCAAATGGGCATCCTCTGTCCCATGTGTGATACTGGATAAAACCACGTCCAGTTTTATATCTGTGAGTAAAACAGGAGTGTTGGCTTAAAACCGTACAAATGAAAAGATGGAGTTAGGGTGAGTGGAGAATATGGAGGTACAGAGTGAAGGGAGCAGAGGATGGGACTGGGGGCTATATGGTGAAGAGGGAGTCAATGAGCAATGAATGAACAGGGGGGTGGACAGAAAACAAATGGAGAGGCTGGGAGGAGAAGGAGGACGGGGGAAGAGAATTTTTCAGATGCCCACAACTCTTCTGTCCCTGACCTTATGGAAATGTTTCTGAAAGCTGTGCTCTAGGTTTACATATGAGGCACAAATCTGTCACCTACAAACTGTTGGAGCAGCAATTTCTGAACCCCAGCCAAATCCCGCAGGGATAAGGTGCCGTGATGTCACATAGTGGGGGGCAGCGGAGCCAACCTTAGCCTTTGCTGAAAGCTTAGAGTTTGCTACTGAGCAATAGCCTTCTATGATGAGATAACTGGCTGTGTGGATGAGGGGGAAGCAGTGGACGTGTTATTCCTTGACTTTAGCAAAGCTTTTGATATCATTTCCCACAGTATTCTTGCCAGCAAGAAGTATGGGCTGGATGAATGGATTATAATGTGGATAGAAAGCTGGCTAGACAGTCGGGCTCAATGGGTAGTGATCAATGGCTCCATATCTAGTTGGCAGCCGGTATCAAGCGGAGTGCCCCAAGGGTCGGTCCTGGGGCCAGTTTTGTTCAATGTCTTCATTAATGATCTGGAGGATGGCGTGGATTGCATCCTCAGCAAGTTTGCAGATGACACTAAACTGGGAGGAGTGTTACATACGCTGGAGGATGGGGATAGGATACAGAGGGACCTAGACAAATTAGAGGATTGGGCAACAAAAATTATTAGGGGGCTGGAGCACATGACTTACAAAGAGAGGCTGAGGGAGCTGGGATTATTTAGTCTGCAGAAGAGAAGACTGAGGGGGGATTTGATAGCTGCTTTCAACTACCTGAAAGGGGGTTCCAAAGAGGATGGATCTAGACTGTTATCAGTGGTACCAGATGACAGAACAAGGAGTAATGGTCTCAAGTTGCAGTGGGGGAGGTTTAGGTTGGATATTAGGAAAACAATTTTTACTAGGAGGGTGGTGAAGCACTGGAATGGGTTACCTAGGGAGGTGGTGGAATCTCCTTCCTTAGAGGTTTTTAAGGTCAGGCTTGACAAAGCCCTGGCTGGGATGATTTAGTTGGGGATTGGTCCTGCTTTGAGCAGGGGGTTGGACTCCTGAGGTCCCTTCCAACCCTGATACTCTATGATTCTATGACTCTATGAGCAGGCTGTGACTGTAGTCCTATGGGGGCCATGCTGAGATTGCTTAATCAGGACAAACTGCAAAAAATTATCCCTAAAGCTGATGGTTATTTCTAATAATTAGATTGACCAAGCCCTCAACAAAACAGCTTCCACAACACCTTACTGGTTACCAAGAAGCCAGAAATACAGTTCCCTTAAAGCAACCCAGCCTTGAGCACCTACCCAGACAGCTAAGTCATATATGATGAGGATTACTGAAAATCTTGTTGATCATATATAAAGTTCTACCAGTGTCAAAGGATTGGACACATTACCCACCAGGTCAATGAAAATATTTCAGATCTCACATATATGCATGCTTACAGCCAATTCTTATTAACTAAAGTAAAATTTATTTAAAAGGAAAGGAGAGAGAGTATAGGTTAAAAGATCATTATACATACAGACATGAATAAAATTCTTAGGTCAGTTTCATAGTAGAGATGGTGAGCTATAGATTTATAAAGAGTTCTTCCAGAATTAGTTCCATAGGTTATAGTCCAATGTCCAATATCAGGGTGATCCAAACTGGAGCTGGACACCTCATTCTTGTGACTCAAACTTCCCCTGATGAAGCTTAAGCTGATCTGAGATACAGGATCAGGGACCCAGAGTTCTTTTCTAGATCTCTGGCAAGATAGCAATTGCCACTTGATAGCAAATATTCCTTGGGTGAAGCACTGTGGCTTTGAAGTAAAACCTCCTATGTCCTTTGTATACACAAGTAACAGTTGCTTTCATCAGCGTAAGGTGGTTACTACAAAAACAGTTTACTACAAATGTCAAAGAGAAACATAGACCATGATATTATTACACCGAAGTTCCATCTAAATGCTAATATCCTGTTTTTGATCTCTGAATAAATAGGACATAGTAACAGACAGTCCGTTTACATGGTTAATATCAGTCCTAGGAACTATGAGTTTCACAACATGCCCTGAAAACCAATGGACAGATCACAGCTTGGGACTGTTTTAAAAGTAAAAAAGCAATTTAGCTATCACAGAATCAGAGTGCCCCAACACCATCCTGCTCATATCTACCTAGTTGCCTCTTCTTGTTTGTTCCCCCTTTTAATCGTGGGCCAGGTTTTGCCGTCCCCACTTACACTGAGACTGGGTGACTAAGACCTCGTTGAAGTTAAGAGGATTACTTGCAATAACTCTCAGCATCAGAATGACAGAATTAGGTCTCCCTAGAAAAACTGCTGACTCAACATGAACATCGGAACTGGGAAAGCAGGGGCTTGAAATAGAGAGATTAGGGTTCCTGCTGAATTTATGGGGACCAAACCTCAGCAGGCAAGGATGTGGGGGCTGCCCTATGTAATTAGGGAGACTCATGCAAAAGAGGGGAGCCCTTCTTAGATTAATGAGGTCTGCAGGCTATGGAGCATGAGTAGAACAAAGGAACTGTTGGAGACAGGCCATTACTACACCTTCATTCCTGTAGATCCCTTGAGGTTCACGACTCACCAGTCAATGGGAATCTTTCCACTGACTTCAACAGACTTTTGACTGGCCCATGTCTGAGGAGAACCCCACTTTTACAGACACTAGAAAAGTCACCTGGCAGGGCTCCAGCTGCGAAATTGCCTCAGCCCCGTGACAAGCCTGAGGGGTCAGCATTGCTCCCACCCTACCAACCACCTCCTGCACTAGGAGAATCCTCAGGGACTACCCAAACCCAACCTCTTATCTCCACAAATAGGAGGCTGACCATGTGCCCCCCTTCCCTCCATCAGCTTTTTGGGCCAATGTTCCTGTCAGGATTTTATAAAGGCCCCAGAATCAGGCTGGTTGCCTCCTTCATTGGGCCAAAATCTCTCCTAAAGTCCTTGGAGCACTGCAAGGTTACACCATCAGGGAATTAGACACATTGTATTTAGCATAATGTTTTGTCTACTTAGGTAACCTCCGTGCTCCTCAGCTACTTCTAGACAAGACATCCAGTGAGGAAGGGGACACCATGGTGCTGAAGTGTAAAGTACCTCCCCTCTTTCCTTTTTTCCGAGTTATTTTCTGTAAAGATGGGAAGGATCTTGCAAGTTGGCCAATGCAGGAAAGCAAATTTGCCTACGACTATAAAATGAGGGCAAACAAGTGCAGGGAGATTTACCTGTTTGTATCAGCACAAGGATCCTCAGAATCAAGAAAAGAATTCACTTCTAAGTGCCACCCAGAACCTGGGTGTAACAGATAAGACACTAAACTCATCCTATTTATACAACTATTCTCCAATATTAGGTGTAGCCCAGATGGACTACATAAGAATGGCCATAATGGGTCAGACCAATGGCCCATCTCACCCAGTATCCTGTCTTCTGACAGTGGCCAGTGCCAGGTGCTTCAGAGGGAATGAACACAACAGTCAATCATTGAGTGATCCATCCCCTGTTGTCCAGTCCCAGCTTCTGACAGGTGGAGGTTTAGGGATACCCAGTGCATAGGCACAGGTTTCAGAGTAGCAGCCGTGTTAGTCTGTATTCGCAAAAAGAAAAGGAGTACTTGTGGCACCTTAGAGACTAACAAATTTATTAGAGCATAAGCTTTCGTGAGCTACAGCTCACTTCATCGGATGCATTTCCTGTAGCTCACGAAAGCTTATGCTCTAATAAATTTGTTAGTCTCTAAGGTGCCACAAGTACTCCTTTTCCCAGTGCATAGGGTTACATCCCTGACCATCTTGGAGAGTAGCCATTGATGGAGCTATCCTCCATGAACTTATTTAGGTCTTTTTTGAACCCTGCTATTCTTTGGCCTTCACAATACCTCATGGCAATCAGTTCCATCGGATGATGGTGCATTGGGGAAGAAATACTTCCTTATGTTAATTTTAAACCTGTTGTCATAAATATAAAGGGAAGGGTAAACACCTTTAAAATTACTCCTGCCCAGAGGAAAAATCCTTGCACCTGTAAAGGGTTAAGAAGCTAGGATAACCTCACTGGCACCTGACCACAATGACCAATGAGGAGACAAGATACTTTCAAAGCTGGAGGGAGGGAGAAACAAAGGGTCTGTCCGTGTGATGCTTTTGCCAGCGACAGAACAGGAATGGAGTCTTAGAACTTAGTAAGTAATCTAGCTAGATATGTGTTAGATTATGATTTCTTTAAATGGCTGAGAAATTAGACTGTGCTGAATAGAATGAATATTCTTGTCTTTGTGTCTTTCTTGTAACTTAAGGTTTTACCTAGAGGGATTCTCTAGGTTTTGAATCTAATTATCCTGTAGAGTATTTACCATCCTGATTTTACAGAGGTGATTCTTTTGACCTTTTCTTATATTAAAATGCTTCTTATAAGAAATGAAATGCTTTTTTCATTGTTCTTAAGATCCGAGGGTTTGGGTCTGTGGTCACCTATGCAAATTGGTGAAGATTTTTATCAAGCCTTCCCCAGGCAGGGGGGTACAAGGTTTTGGTGAGGATTTTGGGGGGAAAGGCGTTTCCAAACAACTCTTTCTCAAAAAATAAACCCGGATGTTTGGTGGTGGCAGTGGAAGTCCAAGGGCAAAGGGTAAAATAGTTTGTACCTTGGGGAAGTTTTAACCAAAGCTGGTAAAAGTAAGCTTAGGAGGTTTTCATGCAGGTCCCCACATCTTTACCCTAGAGTTCAGAGTGGGGAAAGAACCTTGACATGGTGGCAGAGCGGTGGGATCAACTTGAAATCATTTTGAGATTTTTTCAAACGAAAAGCACATATTTGAAAAGGATTTTTTTTTCCCTTTGGGCTGCTGGAAAGCAGGTTAAACTGAAAACAGTTAGAGGTGGGGGGGTTTTCTCTGCTTGGGGCCAGAGCAGAGACAAAAGGGAATTGTCTTCTGAGAGGTGGAGATTTCTCTATCTAAAGGCAGGATAGTTAACCTCCTGCAGGGAAATTCACAAGTCTTCACAGATCTGAAGGTTTTTTTTTGCTTTGTTTTTTTTTCCCCTAAGAGCAACTAGAGGGGTTTTCTGCCTATTTGCCTGGAGCCAAAGGTGTTAGGGTTTTTTTAGGATTTCTCTGTAGGTTGACAATCATTATCAGAGAATACAGGGATCATATTCAGCACAGCAAAATTTTACAAGCCAAGTTTTTTTTGTTGTTGTTGTTTTGGTTTTCTGTCTAACTCTTGGGTGTAAAGTTAGTTAAAAACAGAGAGGTTAGGATGACAGACTCCACAGTTCAACAAAAGCTGGAATTAGCCAGATTTGAGGCTGAGGAAAAACAAAAGGAACATGAAAGACAGATAGAACTCATGTGGAGAGAAAGGGAGGCAGTGAAAGAGGCAGAACAACACCAAACGGCTGCCCACAGGAGACCAATGAAGGCCAAAGACAAAGAAATGGAGGCAAGGGCCAAAGAACTGGAGGAGAAGGAAAAAGAGAGGAAGCATGTGGAGGAGGAGAAGGAAAAACAGAGGAAGCATGAACTGGAGATGGAGAAGGCAAAGGCTCAGCAGAATATACCAACAAACCCTAGCAATCCTTCTCCAGGTACCACTTCCCATCCCAGAAAGTTCCCCACCTACAAGGCAGGCGATGATACTGAGGCCTTCTTAGAAAACTTCGAAAGGGCCTGCCTTGGGTAAAACATCTCTACAGACCAATACATGGTAAAGCTGAGGCCACAGCTCGGTGGACCCTTAGCTGAGGTGGCGGCTGAAATGCCAAAGGAACGCATAAAGAAAAGGAGTACTTGTGGCACCTTAGAGACTAACAAATTTATTAGAGCATAAGCTTTCGTGAGCTACAGCGAACGCATGAACCAGTATGAACTGTTTAAAACCAAGGCGAGAGTCAGAATGGGGCTAACCCCCGAGCATTCCCGTTGGCGGTTCAGAGCCCTAAGGTGGAAACCAGACGTGTCATTTACCTGACATGCCTACCACATTGTGAAACATTGGGATGCCTGGATATCAGGAGCAAGTGTTAAATCTCCAGAAGATTTGCACTTCCTAATGCAAATGGAGCAATTCTTAGAGGGTGTTCCTGAGGAAATAGAAAGATACATCCTAGATGAGAAGCCCAAAACTGTAATCGAGGTTGGGGAGATTGGAGCCAAATGGGTGGAGGTGACAGAGAAGAAAAAAACTGGTTGCAGTTGGAGCGGATACCAGAAGGGACAACCTCAGACCACATCCTACTACCGGGGGCTGCCCAAGACCCCACGTACCCCCAAAGGAACCCTCCAGCCACCTTATCGTCCCGCCACACCGTTCTCCAGCAACCCACCTCGCCCCAGTGACCCGTCAGCTGGACGATGTTTTAAATGTAACAAGCCGGGACATGTGAAGGCCAACTGCCCCAAGAACCCTAACACATTACAGTTCATTGCACCGGAATCACCCCAGAGGTCCTCAGGCCCAGATACCTCTCAGATACTCTTGGAGTGGAGGGAAACTGTGAGTGTGGGCAAGAAAAAGGTCACCACGTGGAGGGACACCGAAGCATAGGTGTCGGCTATCCATGCTTCCTTAGTGGACCCCAATTTAATCAACCCAGAGATCCAAGTGACGATTCAACCCTTCAAGTCCAACTCTTTCAATTTGCCTACAGACAAGTTGCCTGTCCAGTACAAGGGCTGGTCAGAAACGTGGTCTTTTGCAGTTTATGATGATTATCCCATCCCCATGCTATGCGGGGAAGACTTGGCCAATCATGTGAAGGCAGCCAAGAGGGTGGGAATGGTCACCCACAGCCAGACTAAACCAGCTGTCATGCCTTGCGCTGTTCTGGAAACTTCTACCAGGACCCAGTCAGAGGTGATGGACCCAGACCCCAGGCCAATGTCTGCAAAAGCAATAGTGGATCCAGTCCCAGAGACCCAGATACAGCCAGTCCCAGAACCAGAACTGGCAGAACAACCATCACCAGACCCATTGCCAGCAGTGAATCCAGTACTTGCAACCCCAACCCCAGACGGGCCCACCAAACCTGAACTGGCAGCAGCCGATAACCCTACACAAGAGGCTCAGCTGGAGCATGAACCCCAACCTAGTGTAGCAGCGGAGAGCGGTTCACAGTCAACGGAAACAGCTCCATCCCCTACATCATTTCCAGAGAGACCAAGCATAGATCCACAACCCAATAATGACAGGTTTCAGAGTAGCAGCCGTGTTAGTCTGTATTCGCAAAAAGAAAAGGAGTACTTGTGGCACCTTAGAGACTAACAAATTTATTAGAGCATAAGCTTTCGTGAGCTACAGCTCGCTTCATCGGATGCATTTGGTGGAAAAAAACAGGAGAGATTTATATACACACACAGAGAACATGAAACAATGGGTTTAACATACACACTGTAAGGAGAGTGATGACTTAAGATAAGTAATCAACAGCAGCAGGGGACACTACGGTGCTAATAAGTGATGGTCACATAAACACCACCCTATATCGGAAACCTACTGGCCGCTATTCCTACCTACATGCCTCTAGCTTTCATCCAGATCATACCACTCGATCCATTGTCTACAGCCAAGCGCTACGATATAACCGCATTTGCTCCAACCCCTCAGACAGAGACAAACACCTACAAGATCTCTATCATGCATTCCTACAACTACAGTACCCACCTGCTGAAGTGAAGAAACAGATTGACAGAGCCAGAAGAGTACCCAGAAGTCACCTACTACAGGACAGGCCTAACAAAGAAAACAACAGAACGCCACTAGCCATCACCTTCAGCCCCCAACTAAAACCTCTCCAACGCATCATCAAGGATCTACAACCTATCCTGAAGGACGACCCATCACTCTCACAGATCTTGGGAGACAGGCCAGTCCTTGCTTACAGACAGCCCCCCAATCTGAAGCAAATACTCACCAGCAACCACACACCACACAACAGAACCACTAACCCAGGAACCTATCCTTGCAACAAAGCCCGTTGCCAACTCTGTCCACATATCTATTCAAGGGATACCATCATAGGGCCTAATCACATCAGCCACACTATCAGAGGCTCGTTCACCTGCGCATCTACCAATGTGATATATGCCATCATGTGCCAGCAATGCCCCTCTGCCATGTACATTGGCCAAACTGGACAGTCTCTACGTAAAAGAATGAATGGACACAAATCAGACGTCAAGAATTAGAACATTCAAAAACCAGTTGGAGAACACTTCAATCTCTCTGGTCACTCGATCACAGACCTAAGAGTGGCTATCCTTCAACAAAAAAGCCTCAAAAACAGACTCCAACGAGAGACTGCTGAATTGGAATTAATTTGCAAACTGGATACAATTAACTGAGGCTAGAATAGAGACTGGGAATGGATGAGTCATTACACAAAGTAAAACTATTTCCCCATGTTATTTCTCCCCCTCACCCCACCCCACACTGTTCCTCAGATATTCTTGTTAACTGCTGGAAATAGCCTACCTTGCTTGTCACCATGAAAGGTTTTCCTCCTTCCCCCCCCCTGCTGCTGGTGATGGCTTATCTTAAACGATCACTCTCCTTACAGTGTGTATGATAAAACCCATTGTTTCATGTTCTCTGTGTGTGTATATCAATCTCTCCTCTGTTTTTTTCCACCAAATGCATCCGATGAAGTGAGCTGTAGCTCACGAAAGCTTATGCTCTAATAAATTTGTTAGTTTCTAAGGTGCCACAAGTACTCCTTTTCTTTTTACAACCCAATAAGGAACTGATGTCTCCAGCATCAAGGGAACAGTTCCAGGCTGAAGAGGAAGTAGATGAAAGCCTCCAGAGAGCTTGGACGGTGGCACGGAGCAACCCACCACCTCTCAGCTCTTCTAATCGATCCAGGTTTGTTGTAGAAAGAGGACGCGTATACAAGGAAACTCTTTCTGGTGGACACCAGGAAGACTGGCATCCTCAGAGACAGTTGGTAGTCCCAACTAAGTACCGGGTCAAGCTCTTGAGCTTAGCCCACGATCATCCTAGTGGCCATGCTAGGGTGAACAGGACCAAAGACCGGTTGGGGAGTTCATTCCAATGGGAGGGAATGGGCAAGGATGTTTCTACCTATGTCCGCTCTTGTGAGGTATGCCAAAAAGTGGGAAAACCCCAAGACCAGGTCAAAGCCCCTCTCCAGCCACTCCCCATAATCGAAGTTCCATTTCAGCGAGTAGCTGTGGATATTCTGGGTCCTTTTCCAAAAAAGACACCCAGAGGAAAGCAGTACATACTGATTTTCATGGATTTTGCCACCCGATGCCGGAAGCAGTAGTTCTAAGCAACGTGTGTTGCTAAAAGTGTGTGCCAGGCACTAGCAGACATTTTTGCCTAGGGTAGGTTGGCCTCCGACATCCTCACAGATGCAGGAACTAATTTTCTGTCAGGAACTATGGAAAGCCTTTGGGAAGCTCATGGGGTAAATCACTTGGTTGCCACTCCTTACCACCATCAAATAAATGGCATGGTGAAGAAGTTTAATGGAACTTTGGGGGCCATAATACGTAAATTTGTAAATGAGCACTCCAATGATTGGGACCTAGTGTTGCAGCAGTTGCTCTTTGCCTACAGAGCTGTACCACATCCCAGTTTAGGGTTTTCACCATTTTAACTTGTATATGGCCGTGAGGTTAAGGGGCCATTACAGTTGGTGAAGCAGCAAAGGGAGGGATTTACACCTTCTCCAGGAACTAACATTCTGGACTTTGTAACCAAGCTACAAAACAACCTCCGAAACTCTCTAGCCCTTGCTAAAGAAAACCTACAGGATGTTCAAAAAGAGCAAAAAGCCTGGTATGATAAACATGCCAGAGAGCGTTCCTTCAAAGTAGGAGACCAGGTTATGGTCTTAAAGGTGCTCTAGGCCCATAAAATGGAAGCGTCGTGGGAAGGGCCATTCACCGTCCAGGAGCGCCTGGGAGCTGTTAATTTCCTCATAGCATTCCCCACCTCCAACCCAAAGCCTAAGGTATACCATATTAATTCTCTAAAGCCCTTTTATTCCAGAGAATTAAAAGTTTGTCAGTTTACAGCCCAGGGAGGAGATGACGCTGAGTGGCCTGAAGGTGTCTACTATGAAGGGAAAAGTGCTGGTAGCGTGGAAGAGGTGAACCTCTCCATGACCCTCAGGCATATGCAGTGACAGCAGATCCAGGAGTTCTTCACTAGCTATGCGCCGATGTTCTCAGCCACCCCAGGGCTGACTGAACGGGCATACCACTCCATTGACACAGGTAATCCTCACCCAATTAAAGTGCAACCTTACCGGGTGTCTCCTCAAGCTAAAACTGCTGTTGAATGGGAGATCCAGAATATGTTACAGATGGGGGCAATCCGACCCTCTGGCAGTGCATGGGTGTCTCCAGTGGTTCTAGTTCCCAAACCAGATGGGGAGATAAGTTTTTGCGTGGACTACCATAAGCTAAATGTTGTAACTCGCCCAGACAACTATCCAATGCCATGCACAGATGAAGTATTAGAGAAACTGGGATGGGCCCAGTTCATCTCTACCTTGGACTTAACAAAGGGGTACTGGCATGTACCGCTAGATGAATCCGCCAAGGAAAGGTCAGCCTTCACCACACATGTCAGGCTGTATGAATTTAATGTACTCCCTTTTGGGCTGCGGAATGCACCCGACACCTTCCAAAGACTTGTAGATGGTCTCCTAGCGGGATCAAGAGAATATGCAGTCACCTACCTTGACGATGTGGCCATATTTTCAGATTCCTGGACAGAACACCTGGAACATCTACAAAAAGTCTTTGAGTGCATAAGGGAAGCAGGACTAACTGTTAAGGCTAAGATGTGTCAAATAGGCCTAAACAGAGTGACTTACCTTGGACACCAGGTGGGTCAAGGAACTATCAACCCCCATCAGGCCAAAGTGGATGCTATCCAAAAGTGGCCTGTCCCAAAGTCAAAGAAACAGGTTCAATCCTTCTTAGGCTTGGCCGGTGATTACAGACGATTTGTACCGCAATACAGCCAAATCGCTGCCCCACTGACAGACCTAACCAAAAAGAAACAGCCAAATGCAGTTCAGTGGACCGAAGAGTGTTAGAAGGCCTTTAATCAACTGAATGCAACACTCATGTCTGACCCTGTACTAAGGGCCCCAGACTTTGGCAAACCGTTCCTAGTAACCACAGATGCGTCCGAGCGTGGTGTGGGACAGCTTTAATGCAGGAAGGACCGGATCAAGAATTCCACCCTGTAGTGTTTCTCAGCAAAAAACTGTCTGAGAGGGAAAGCAACTGGTCAGTCATTGAAAAAGAATGTTACGCCATTGTCTATGCTCTGGAAAAGCTACGCCCACATGTTTGGGGATGGCGTTTCCACCTGCAAACCGACCATGCTGCTCTACAATGGCTTCATACCACCACGGGAAATAACAAAAAACTTATTTGGTGGAGTTTAGCTCTCCAAGATTTTGATTTCAACATCCAACACATCTCAGGAACTTCTAACAAAGTGGCTGATGCACTCTCCCATGAAAGTTTCCCAGAATCAACTGGTTAAATTCGTCCTTGAGATGTGGAAAATATTGTTAGTCTTTATATACTTGGTAGTATATTTAGAGGTGCATGTGTCTTATTAACTCTGTTTTTTCCTAGAGCTCCAGGAAGAAATCCCAGCCAGCGTTTCACCCTAGCTGTGATATGGGGGGGCATATCATAAATATAAAGGGAAGGGTAAATACCTTTAAAATCCCTCCTGGCCAGAGGAAAAATTATTTCACCTGTAAAGGGTTAAGAAGCTAGGATAACCTCACTGGCACCTGACCACAATGACCAATGAGGAGACAAGATACTTTCAAAGCTGGAGGGAGGGAAAAACAAAGGGTCTGTCCGTGTGATGCTTTTGCCAGGGACAGAACAGGAATGGAGTCTTAGAACTTAGTAAGTAATCTAGCTAGATATGCGTTAGATTATGATTTCTTTAAATGGCTGAGAAATTAGACTGTGCTGAATAGAATGAATATTCTTGTCTTTGTGTCTTTCTTGTAACTTAAGGTTTTACCTAGAGGGATTCTCTAGGTTTTGAATCATAGAATCATAGAATATCAGGGTTGGAAGGGACCCCAGAAGGTCATCTAGTCCAACCCCCTGCTCAAAGCAGGACCAAGTCCCAGTTAAATCATCCTAGCCAGGGCTTTGTCAAGCCTGACCTTAAAAACCTCTAAGGAAGGAGATTCTACCACCTCCCTAGGTAACGCATTCCAGTGTTTCACCACCCTCTTAGTGAAAAAGTTTTTCCTAATATCCAATCTAAACCTCCCCCATTGCAACTTGAGACCATTACTCCTCGTTCTGTCATCTGCTACCATTGAGAACAGTCTAGAGCCATCCTCTTTGAAACCCCCTTTCAGGTAGTTGAAAGCAGCTATCAAATCCCCCCTCATTCTTCTCTTCTGCAGACTAAACAATCCCAGCTCCCTCAGCCTCTCCTCATAAGTCATGTGCTCTAGACCCCTAATCATTTTTGTTGCCCTTCGCTGTACTCTTTCCAATTTATCCACATCCTTCTTGTAGTGTGGGGCCCAAAACTGGACACAGTACTCCAGATGAGGCCTCACCAGTGTCGAATAGAGGGGAACGATCACGTCCCTCGATCTGCTCGCTATGCCCCTACTTATACATCCCAAAATGCCATTGGCCTTCTTGGCAACAAGGGCACACTGCTGACTCATATCCAGCTTCTCGTCCACTGTCACCCCTAGGTCCTTTTCCGCAGAACTGCTGCCGAGCCATTCGGTCCCTAGTCTGTAGCGGTGCATTGGATTCTTCCATCCTAAGGCAGGACCCTGCACTTATCCTTATTGAACCTCATTAGATTTCTTTTGGCCCAATCCTCCAATTTGTCTAGGTCCTTCTGTATCCTATCCCTCCCCTCCAGCGTATCTACCACTCCTCCCAGTTTAGTATCATCCGCAATTGCTGAGAGTGCAATCCACACCATCCTCCAGATCATTTATGAAGATATTGAACAAAACGGGCCCCAGGACCGACCCCTGGGGCACTCCACTTGACACCGGCTGCCAACTAGACATGGAGCCATTGATCACTACCCGTTGAGCCCGACAATCTAGCCAGCTTTCTACCCACCTTATAGTGCATTCATCCAGCCCATACTTCCTTAACTTGCTGACAAGAATGCTGTGGGAGACCGTGTCAAAAGCTTTGCTAAAGTCAAGAAACAATACATCCACTGCTTTCCCTTCATCCACAGAACCAGTAATCTCATCATAAAAAGGCGATTAGATTAGTCAGGCATGACCTTCCCTTGGTGAATCCATGCTGACTGTTCCTGATCACTTTCCTCTCCTCTAAGTGCTTCAGGATTGATTCTTTGAGGACCTGCTCCATGATTTTTTCCAGGGACTGAGGTGAGGCTGACCGGCCTGTAGTTCCCAGGATCCTCCTTCTTCCCTTTTTTAAATCTAATTACCCTGTAGAGTATTTACCATCCTGATTTTACAGAGGTGATTCTTTTGACCTTTTCTTATATTAAAATGCTTCTTGTAAGAAATTGAATGCTTTTTTCATTGTTCTTAAGATCCAAGGGTTTGGGTCTGTGGTCACCTATGCAAATTGGTGAGGATTTTTATCAAGCCTTCCCCAGGCAGGGGAGTACAAGGTTTTGGTGAGGATTTTGGGGGGGAAAGACGTTTCCAAACAACCCTTTCTCAAAAAATAAACCTGGACGTTTGGTGGTGGCAGTGGAAGTCCAAGGACAAAGGGTAAAATAGTTTGTACCTTGGGGAAGTTTTAACCAAAGCTGGTAAAAGTAAGCTTAGGAGGTTTTCATTCAGGTCCTCACATCTGTACCCTAGAGTTCAGAGTGGAGAAGGAACCTTGACACCTGTCATCTATTGCTTTCATTGGGTGACCCCTAAATCTTGTGTTATGTGAAGGGATAAATAAAATATTCCTATTCGCCTAGAGATGCTGGTTTGATATAATGGACAGCAAGTGAGATCAAAGGGGCCCATCCAAACCTCCTGCAAATGGCTCAGGAATGTTGTTGTTTATGGACTGAGGATGAGAAGAGTGTAAAGGAGACCCTAATTTTTCAGGACATTGGTTGGTATGAGGATGTCTCTGCCAGGGGGTTCAGGAATGTGTGTCATTTTTATGTATTTTGGAGCATGCTGAAGCACAGTCATGCATCCTGCACTGACTATCACAATCTCAGGCAAGATAGCAGGACTGCCGAGTTCCCTATACAGGCCCCTTCCTATGGAGTCAAGAGGAACAGGTACTGCACCAGGCTGTGAGAGCCAGGTTCAATCCTGTACTCATGCAGGGGTACAAGTCTGCCTTCTCCTGGGCCTACCCTGAGACCCCAATACACACACACACTCCTGCTGCCTGAGTAAATGGTGCAAATCTAATGGAGCAGTCTCTGTTCCCAGGCACAGGTGCCCTTTGCACTAAGGGTATTCCCCAGGGGACTCCATTTCCGCTCTCCAGCCACTTAGCATCAGCCTCACTGGAGTGACTGGACAACAGAGCAGCAATGAATTAGTCCCAGAATATTTAACTCAATTATTAGGACACAGAAAATGACTAATGGCCTGAATGGAGTTAAATAAGACCCAGCCTTACTCGCTGGAGTCCTGAGACATTTTGGCCCTGTTCATGATGTAATGGATGAGATGCCACTGTATTCCTCTAGACTTTCGGGAGACTGAGGACCCAAACTACCACAGCTAATAGACAACTGTCCCATTTGAGAAAGTCAATTCAAAGCCTACCAGAAAATAGATCCACTAGAAAGTCTCATTCTGGTTTTGTTAAAATTGAAATTTTCCATAAGCAATTGTTGATTTTTAGTAATCTTTTATTTTCTGCTCAGTAGAATTGAAATGAAAATGTTGAATCAGGCCATTTTGTTCTGAGCCGCTGAAGTGTTTTCACTTTCATATTCCCAGTTTGAAACTTTTCAGAATATTCTATTTAGTGAACATTTGATATTTCAATTCTTCATTCCAATTTAGAATGGAAAGTGATTTTGAAATATAAAAATTCCCCATGAAAGAAAAATGTGTCTTTCCAACAGCTATAGTAGAAACCACGTAAATTGTCTGACTAAACATATTGACCCAGAGGTTTTTAGTCCTTTCATTATATCAATCACAAGCAATTAGTATTTCATTTTCAAGCAGTATTGTAGTTTTAAAGCAGATTTCTGTAAGGATTTCAGATGAATGCAGTAATTTATGCATGACCAGCCCTGCATCCACTCCACAGATGCAACGCCCACTTCCAACAGAACTGTACCTGGAGTTCAGCCACTTTCTAATGGTAAATGAAGTTAGTTATGATCGTAGTGGCTTGCAGACAACATATAAAGCTGCTTTTTAAGATATGGGTAATCCTAGCCTAAGATTGGGTCAAACAGATCCTGAACGCAGATCCACCATCTTCAATCTACCAGATTGTTGGGGAATGGGAGATAGTGTTGAAGTTAGGGAGATGAGGTGAAATTCACCCCTGTGCTGAAATCCAGTACAAGGCTCTGAGAACTTAAATGCATAGACCTTGTGCTGGCCCAGTATGAATTTCTTTCATTGTGTCTATGGCATGGCATTCCTCTAGCATTGCTTGGTCAAATAATGTCCTGAGAAAAAGTATAAAGAATGAATAGACCTGAAGAAATTATTCTGACCCTTCCTTTGTGGCTTGGCATTTTCTCTGTTGGGACAGACAGTGTTCAAATGCAGCTAATCACATTGTCTGTGGCAGCCAGCCTCCAGTGTGAATTTTGGCTGGAAGGAGATGAGCAACAGTGAATTTGGTTCCCCCTAAAATACGTACCAGCCATATCACCCAAAATCTATACAGCTGCCCACCCATAAGACACATTCAGTTCTCTCTCCAGCTAATGCATCCAGCCAAGCTCAGGAATAATGCGGAAGATGGGGCAAATTAAACACAGAGCTAATCGAAAAGCAGAATTTCTGTTCTGCGGGACAGCCTGGTCTTTCAGCCTTTGTTTTTGACAAAATGACAAAAAATTCTGAATGTTTTTGATTTGGAAATGTGTAAAATGGAACATTTTGATATTTTCTCTCAAAATAAACCACTATGACATTCCTGAATCAAAACATTTCATTTGAGTTTTTCTACACTGATCTCTGCGTCCACTTCAGTTGCCGCATGGCATCATGGGAGTCCCCTGTTCACAAGGTATCATGGGAGATGTATTCTGTCCATGGGGCACGCCCATAAAGGAAAATGGAGGCATGACATATGCAAACTACAATTCCCATGAGGCACCACAGTAACTCAGGCAGGCTAACCTGGAACTGAAATGAAACATTTTATTTTGATTTTCCCAATGGAAAATCTTAAAGAATCAAAAAAATCTACATTTTCACATGGAAAAAATTCAGTTTGCCAGAAATAAAATTTTTATGAACATCTGGATGGAAAATTTCTGACCAGCTCAGATGCCTCATCTACCTGGATGCTTCATATGTCTCCGTAGGCTGCTCCCAATTCCATGCCTTCTCCAAGTCTGTACTCTGTGTATGAAACACCCTGCCTTAGCCAGTTTGCCCTGCATCCTGCTCCCTACATTCACATCCCTCCTCAGTCCTCCGTTCGGCTCCTCTGGCCCAATGGAACTTTCTACAGTAAGAGTGAAGCTCATCTCTGCAGGAGACAGAACTTGCTTGGGGGGCAGTCCTAGACTGTGCAGTAAACTTCTCTGGGAACTAAGGACCATCACAAACCTCCACACCTTCCGTTCCAAGTGCCAGGTGCATTTCTTCCACTTGCCTTCTCTAACATAAATACAGAGCAATATGTATATTTTAAAAAGCCCTACAAAATAATACTCTTCATTGCACACACTTCTCCCCCTAGGGAAAGGATGAGAGAACAAACAACGTGTGACAGATGTGCAGTCATGTCACTTAATTCACTGCTGGAAGGTGCTTAGATACTACAGTGATGAGTGCTGCTTACAAACCTATATAGAATAGACTAGAACTAAGAAAACCCCACAAAAAGAGAGCCAATAGTATTGACAGACATTCATATACTATCATATGCCATTTTTACCTTTATTTCTCTGCTAATTTCTTATTCCCCTCCCCCTCTCTCCCCTGCTGTCTCCTTTGTGCTGACATTGTACCCTTTCTTTCCTAGGAGTGTCCTCTAACTTAATACTTGGAATTACCATTCCCTCTCTCCTGGTCCTAGTAGTGGTGTGTTCCCTTTTGGTGAGAAAAGGTAAAAGTCACGTTGTTTATCACTGCCCACAAGGGCCCAGACAGACATTGAAAAATAGTTGTAAAATTGGTGTAAGGTTTTGCAACCCTTCAGTACTGAAATCCTGCAAAGGTCAACTGCTGGCAGGACAATGCAGCAGCTCAGCTAACCAATAGCAAGCACCAGTGAAAAATAATTTATCTGTGGTAAATAATTTATGTGGTAAATAATTTATCTGTCAATAATTAATGTAAATGATCATAACTAATGTAACGTCAAGCTGAAAAACTGGAGATGGAGGTGTTGTCAAGGTGACAGAGCCAGTTCACCTCTGTCCCCTTTCTCTGAGTCCATCCCCTCAGGTGCCAGGACTTGTGTCTTTACCTCTCTTGCGGTAGAATGATGCAGTTGTCCCGTTCTCACACTGGTCCAGGGCTACAGCCTGTAAATACAATCCCATGTATTTACTCTGCTTACCCAGAAGGTCCAACTGGCTTCAGAACTAGCAGTTCTTCCTTTGGGAGTCTCTGACCAATGGGGAATAGAGTGACACAGAATCACCAGCCTTCTTAAAACAAGTTTTATTTAATTTTAACAATAGGCACAAAGCATAACATCAGAGGAGCAGGATTTTAAACCAACAGTCTACACACCTGCCTGGTTTACCTAAAGCTCTTCCCCCTGTGATCTTGGCTCAGGTAGGTCTAGCCTCTTCAGACATCCCCAGCCAGTGCTGGTGTCAGTCTGACCAGTTACCCAATGTTCCCACCTTCCCTAGTAAGAAAGTCACTTTTATCCAGCCAGAATTCCTTTGTCTTCTCCAGTTCTGGGCTTTTGGGCCCTGCTAATCCAAAGCCAATTGGATGGGCCAGCAGCCTGTCTCCCCAGGCCCACAGCTGTGCCATTGTCCTGTAACAACCCTCAAGTGTTTGCTTATGTTTGCAAATTTCTTATCTCAAATAATTGCTTTCCTGCTTGTTTCCCAATAGCCCTGCTGATTTAGCTCAGCATAGCCATATAGTAAGCCTCCCAATAACCAGGTCAACATGCAGTATCCACAAAGTATGGCAAAGCATCCCCAAGTCACTCGCAAATCTGACTTAGCATGTTCACACACAGAGGAAGGTGGCACAATGTTTTTGTCTAAGGCAGGATTGTCCAGAAAGCTTAATGGGGTTTAGGCCCCCCAGTTCCTGTTTACTTTCAATGGGAATTGGGATCCTCAATTGGAGAGGGTTCAAAGAAGAGCCATGAGAATGATTAAAGGCTTAGAAAACCTGCCTTATAGTGAGTCGTGAGCTCAATCTATTTATCTTAACAAAGGTAAGGGGTGACCTGGTTACAATCTATAAGTACCTACATGGGGAACAAATATTTAATAATGAGCTCTTCCATCTAGTAGAGAAAGGGCTAACACAGGCCAATGACCCCACACATGGGGATCAGTTCGACCCTGGGCTAGTTATCAAGAACCAGTCAGCCAAGCACCTCAGAGAGACGATGCTCAGAGCCCCAGCCCACGCTGTCTGCCTGAAGCAGAGTCAATCTCTGAGCATCCTAACAAGTGCAGTAAAATCCTTAAATATCACATTCATCCAGACCAGGGCACACCAACTCAAAGCTGTACCAGATCCTCTCAGAACAACAGGTGCAAAAACTGCAACCGTATCTCCCCCTCTGTAATGATCCACACCTTCACAACACACCTTTCATGATCCATGGGTCTTACATCTGCCTAGCATAACATGTGTTGTACCTCTGTGACCATGGTCCTGGTGGGAGCTAGCTGAGGTTGCTCAATTAGAGTGAATTGCAAACAGAATAGGGTGGACAAACCCCAAAAGCTGGTGGATATTCCAGTATTTAGATTTACCAATCCAGCACAAAACAGCTTCTGTATCACCTCACTGGTTATTCAGAAGTCCAAACAACTCAGTTCCATTAAAGCAGTAGTTCTCAAAGCCGGTCCACCGCTTGTTCAGGGAAAGCCCCTAGTGGGCCGGGCTGGTTTGTTTACCTGCCACATCCGGTTCGGCCAATCGCAGCTCCCACTGGCCGCAGTTCGCTGCTCCAGGCCAGTGGGGGCTGATGGATGTGCTGGCCACCGCTTCCTGCAGCCCCCACTGGCCTGGAGCGGCGAACTGCAGCCAGTGGGAGCCGCGATCGGCCGAACCTGCGGACGCGGCAGGTAAACAAACCAGCCCAGTCCACCAAGGGCTTTCCCTGAACAAGCGGCAGACTGGCTTTGAGAACCACTACCTTAAAGTACCCAGCCTCAGGCCTCCATCCAGGTACCCAAGTCATAATATGATGAAGATTTCTAACAATCTTGTTTCATCATATAAAATAAAAGGTTCTTCCAATCCCAAAGGACCAGCCACACACCCAGGTCAATATACAACTTAGGTCTTACCCAAAATACAAGCTTATAGACAATCCTTATTAACTAAACTAAAATTTATTTAAAAAGAAAAGATTATTTAAAAAGAAGAGTATTGGTTAAAAGATCAATATATATACAGACTTGAGTTCAATTCTTGAGGTTCATATACATAGCAGAGATGTGAGCTTGTAGTTGCAAAGAGTTCTTTTAGAAATAGTCCATAGGTTATAGTCCAATGTCCATATTCAGGGTGCAATCCAGCCAATGACTGGGATCCCAATCCGTATGGCTTAGGTTTCCCCTGCATGAAATCTTAAGCAGATCTGAGATCAACAGGATCAGGACCCAAGGCTTTTATACATTTCTAGCCTCTTGACCATTCAGTCCTGCATGAACAATAGTCTTTTGATGTAACTCCTTGTTTTCCAAACATCACTGGCAATTAACTATGCAGATTTACACAAGGTAACTTGTCCATTAAACAGTTCACATACAGTTTAATACAAACTTCAAAAAGACTTATAAACAATGTCACTATTTCAAGGTTAATCTAAAAGTTAGCCTTCCCTTTTGATCTCTGCAACAATAGCTATGCTAATAGACAGGAACTGTCTGTTCACATGGTTAGCATCTGTAAGATATAAGTAAACACATATAATTAGTATTACCTCTGATTTCTAACAATACAGTGTAGTGGGGCGGTTACCCTGCTCCTGAGATAAGAGGAGTGAGAACAGCTGAGGGAAGCTGACTGAGTAGCTGATCACAGGTGTGCCCAGCTCAATCAGGGCCCAGCTGGCCCTGATCAGAGAACTGTGAGGGAGGAGCTGAGTCAGACTCTCATTCCAGTCTTGGAGTGGGATGAACCTAGCTGCCTGGGAGTACAGGGTACCTGGTGCTGTGCTGTGGAAGGGCAGGCAGAGCTAGGGAGCTCTGGCCTGGTGAATCTCCAGGCTGAAGCCTTGCTGAAGGCCAAAGGAGGTACTGGGGCTGCAGGAAGACAGCTGGGCCAAGAAAGGCAGTAGGTCTAACCCCCTTGCCAATGATGAGTGGCCATTACAGAATGCAGTTTGCTGCAGAGAAAGTGGGCTAGATGATGACTGGCAGTAGCCACTGAGGCAAGATGGACAGAGGGGGTTCCCCTGGGAAGGAAGACCCAGAGCATGGGGACTGCCATGGGGCAGAACCCCAAGGTAAAGAGCACTGGGGTCCAGGACAGACATGGTGGGGTCTGAGGCAGGAGAGACACTGGCCAGCAGGAGGCACTCTGAGTGTTGGAATTGAGCTAATTCCCAGATAACCAGCAGGAGGTGTTGTGCTGATGAGTGCTTGACCTGCTATATACAGGTATTCACTTCAAAGTTCTATCCTAACTAGCACTGAATGGTCCTAATTAAGAATCTGCTACACACAGCTGCTCAAATCATTTTGGATTTTCTAGCCTAGCAATAGAACTAAATAATGTTGAAAGAAGGGTTTTTTTCCCTGAAACTATTTACATTTCTGTTCTAGGTTCTTATTTTGCACTCATCACTGTAGTATCTGAGCACCTTCCAGTCACGCATTGGGCGATGTGACTGCATATCTGTCACATATATTGTGTCTCATCCTCTCCCAAGGGAGAGAAGTGCGTGCAGTGGGGTAAAAGGGTTTTTCATGGAACATTTCAGAGTGTAAGAATCCTGTGAATTAATGGGGTTATCGGGGTGGATGGATAAATTCAGTATAGAGCTCAACGGAGATAAACAATGTATATAGCTTCCACATAACTTTGTCCTGTTCTCATGGAAACCAGGCCATTTACTTTGAAGGAAGCAAAAACAAAATAGCCATGAGGAGCCACACAAAAGGTTGATCACAGACTGTGTGTGCTTGTGGGTGTCATTTAGTTCTCGGTGAGGTGTTCAAACTTCAAATAATATTTTCTGTTTATTTTTCAGTTCTACCGAAGTGGAGAGATATGAGGTAGGTTGCGATCATCCCATTGCTAACATGTCTGGCTGATATTCTTCCCACACGGACGTCATGGAGGCCGGCTTTACAAAAGAGCATAAGGCAGCAAAGGCTTCTAAATCCCAATTTGATGGGAGCTGAGTGTCTAATTCCATTAGGCCCTATCGAGAATCTCAGCCAGAACAGTAGCTCTCAAACCACCACGCACCATAACAATACCCCCCGCGCCCCAGGGCTCGTGGGGTGAGAGTTTCCCTTCCTGGTTCAATCCCTTCAAACTGCAGCTTCCTCCTATCTACACATTAACACCAGGGCTACAGAGCACCATATGGGATGGGGGCACAAGGAGTGGGGTTGGGTTCTGCCAAAGGATTGAAGAGATTTGAGGAGTGGGGCAGGAGTTGGAGATCCAGCCCAACCCCCAGGCTGGATCCTGTCCCATACGGCTGGCTCGGCTCCCCACTCTGGCCTGTTGGCTCTCACCACTGAGTGCAGGCGAAGTTGTCTCCTGGCAAAGCACTACAACAGCCAGCTTGTCCCCTACCTGGCCCTGGCACCGCCAGATCACCTGCCCCCATCTGGGCTGTGGCGGGCCAAAAAGTGGTTGGGCCGTGGCCTGGGTATCCCCCCACAGCTCTGCAGCCAATGATTAGCACCAATCAGACAGGTCAGGACATTTTTGACAATTTTGTCAACAAATCTTGATTAATGGAAACCTAATTTTTTGCTGAAATGTATCAGTTTCAATGACACTTTTCTCAGGAAGGTTTCCTAGGTTCCCGGATGGAATTGCTGTTAAAGACCGCTCTGTCCTATAATGTCCAATGCCCTCATGGTTAGGCCATTCCCCTAGGCTGTGGGAAACCCAAGTTCAAGTCCTGAATATGACTGTGCCCTAACAGAAAGAAAAGGAGTACTTGTGGCACCTTAGAGACTAACAAATTTATTAGAGCATAAGCTTTCGTGAGCTACAGCTCACTTCATCGGATGCATTTGGTGGAAAAAACAGAGGAGAGATTTATATACACACACACAAAGAACATGAAACAATGGGTTTAACATACACACTGTAAGGAGAGTGATCACTTAAGATAAGCCATCACCAGCAGCAGGGGGTGGAAAGGAGGAAAACCTTTCATGGTGACAAGCAAGGTAGGCTAATTCCAGCAGTTAACAAGACTATCAGAGGAACAGCGGGGGGTGGGGTGGGAGGGAGAAATACCATGGGGAAATAGTTTTACTTTGTGTAATGACTCATCCATTCCCAGTCTCTATTCAAGCCTAAATTAATTGTATCCAGTTTGCAAATTGATTCCAATTCAGCAGTCTCTCGTTGGAGTCTGTTTTTGAAGCTTTTTTGTTGAAGTATAGCCACTCTTAGGTCTGTGATCGAGTGACCAGAGAGATTGAAGTGTTCTCCAACTGGTTTTTGAATGTTCTAATTCTTGACGTCTGATTTGTGTCCATTCATTCTTTTACATAGAGACTGTCCAGTTTGGCCAATGTACATGGCAGAGGGGCATTGCTGGCACATGATGGCATATATCACATTGGTAGATGCACAGGTGAACGAGCCTCTGATAGTGTGGCTGATGTGATTAGGCCCTATGATGGTATCCCCTGAATAGATATGTGGACAGAGTTGGCAACGGGCTTTGTTGCGAGGATAGGTTCCTGGGTTAGTGGTTCTGTTGTGTGGTGTATGGTTGCTGGTGAGTATTTGCTTCAGATTGGGGGGCTGTCTGTAAGCAAGGACTGGTCTGTCTCCCAAGATCTGTGAGAGTGATGGGTCGTCCTTCAGGATAGGTTGTAGATCCTTGATGATGCATTGGAGAGGTTTTAGTTGGGGGCTGAAGGTGATGGCTAGTGGCGTTCTGTTGTTTTCTTTGTTAGGCCTGTCCTGTAGTAGGTGACTTCTGGGTACTCTTCTGGCTCTGTCAATCTGTTTCTTCACTTCAGCAGGTGGATATTGTAGTTGTAGGAATGCATGATAGAGATCTTGTAGGTGTTTGTCTCTGTCTGAGGGGTTGGAGCAAATGCGGTTATATCGTAGCGCTTGGCTGTAGACAATGGATCGAGTGGTATGATCTGGATGAAAGCTAGAGGCATGTAGGTAGGAATAGCGGTCAGTAGGTTTCCGATATAGGGTGGTGTTTATGTGACCATCGCTTATTAGCACCGTAGTGTCCAGGAAGTGGATCTCTTGTGTGGACTGGTCCAGGCTGAGGTTGATGGTGGGATGGAAATTGTTGAAATCATGGTGGAATTCCTCAAGAGCTTCTTTTCCATGGGTCCAGATGATGAAGATGTCATCAAAGTAGCGCAAGTAGAGTAGGGGCATTAGGGGACGAGAGCTGAGGAAGCGTTGTTCTAAGTCATCCATAAAAATGTTGGCATACTGTGGGGCCATGCGGGTACCCATCGCAGTGCCGCTGATTTGAAGGTATACATTGTCACCAAATGTGAAATAGTTATGGGTGAGCACAAAGTCACAAAGTTCAGCCACCAGGTTAGCCGTGACAGTATCGGGGATACTAAGAGTGGCTATTAAGACCTAAGAGTGGCTATACTTCAACAAAAAAGCTTCAAAAACAGACTTCAACGAGAGACTGCTGAATTGGAATTAATTTGCAAACTGGATACAATTAACTTAGGCTTGAATAGAGACTGGGAATGGATGAGTCATTACACAAAGTAAAACTATTTCCCCATGGTATTTCTCCCTCCCACCCCACCCCCCGCTGTTCCTCTGATAGTCTTGTTAACTGCTGGAATTAGCCTACCTTGCTTGTCACCATGAAAGGTTTTCCTCCTTTCCCCCCCCCTGCTGCTGGTGATGGCTTATCTTAAGTGATCACTCTCCTTACAGTGTGTATGATAAACCCATTGTTTCATGTTCTCTGTGTGTGTATATAAATCTCTCCTCTGTTTTTTCCACCAAATGCATCCGATGAAGTGAGCTGTAGCTCACGAAAGCTTATGCTCTAATAAATTTGTTAGTCTCTAAGGTGCCATAAGTACTCCTTTTTCTTTTTGCGAATACAGACTAACACGGCTGCTACTCTGAAACCTGCCCTAACAGAGGTTATGGAGCCAGTTTCTCTCTCTCTGGCCTGGTGACTCTTCAATCAGTTATATACCGTGGACAAGCTTCAATAGAAGAGACTGAGGATGCCGCATAGCAGAATGTCCCATAGCTCGGTTGTCAGGCTCTCACCCAGTTTAAGTCTCTGATCTACACAAGGTAGAGCAGAGATGTGATTTGGGTCTCCCATACCCCAGGGTACTGCAAAGAGAAGCAGCTCCTGATCTCCTCAGCTGTGGTGTATATGCATTTTTCCACAGGGAACAGAGTCCAAGTGAGGAGAGCGCCAAGAGCCCTGGAGATCAGCTTGAGTGTAAGATGCTGCTTCCCTTAGCGCTTTGATTGGTGTTTGGGTAAAAGGGTGGAGGACAGACGAGTCAAAGCAGGGTGACGCCCGGGCCTACAGGGACTTCTCAATGGGACTCTACTCGATGCCAAGTTAGAAGTAGGAGCTGGAATAAAGGTTAATTAGAGCTCGTTGTTAAACGCCTATTAGGGGGATGGGGGTGAAAAATGTTCATTTCTCCCCTGAAATTTCCTCAAAAAAACTCGTTTGTTTTGTTTTCCTACAAAAAGTGGGCAGAGGTGGGGGAGGAATGGGAAAAATGTTTTTGAAATCCATTTTCAGTTAAAGAAATTTTCATCCAAAAAATGGAAAAAATTTGACCAAAATGAAAATTTCCTGCAAATATTTTCATATGGGTCACAGTCATTTTTAATTGTGTGTGTGTGTGTGTGTGTGTATATATATGTGTATGTATGTGTGTGTGTGTATATATATATATATATATATATATATATATATATATATATATATATATATATATATATATATATATATATATATATATAATAAAATTTTAAAAAAGTTTCAGCAGCATCATTTGAACCAGCTCTAGGGATAAAGCAAGTTCTCTGGCATTTCAATGGAAGTTGATACTGATGCAGTCAATGTCTTTCCTCAGATGCCATGATTGTTGGATTTGGCAGGGCCAGTGCTACAGTAAGTGAAAACCTGAAAGTTATTAATTTGACATTTCTATAGTGCCAGGAGACTGCACAGTTCAGTCTGCTTCTGAGTCAGCCTTTTGTAGCTGATATATTGACCAGAAAGTGTTAAAATCAAACCCTACGAGCTGGTCTGACTGGGGTCTGGCTCAAAGCATAAGAACACTTTTGTCATTGGTAGTTTTACTATTGTCTCCTCAGGAAATATTGTAATTCTCATTCCTCCACCAGCCACCTTCTTCCCCAAATCAAACACTACAAGGCCTCTCCATATTACGGGCAACAAAATAAATTTGGTGTCTGAAAGCCATGCTGCTTTGGATATGTCAGCCACAAATCCTCCAGATCTCCAAAAAACCTCATACAATTTGAACCAAACTTTCCAAAAAAAAGTCCCATGCCTTGGGGCAGATGTGCCATAGACAACATCTGATGGGTTGGTTTGATATCACTGCAGTGAGAGGTGTGAAGGGTTAGGGTGGAGGCTAAAACTGAACTTATAAGGAGAAGCTGGCTTCACTATCACAGAGGTAAGTGACGGATAGTGGGTAAAATTTTCAAAAGCTCCTAAGTGGCTACATTCTATTCAAAGCCAGCAGAATTTAGGCTTCTAATCACTTAGAGCTTGTCTACACAGTATGGCAATGCACACGACAGTGAGTAAATTCTGAAGCACACCAACATATTACTCAAGATATTTAAGTCCAAAGCAGACTGCAAAGAACTCCAAAGGGATCTCACAAAAGAAGGTGACTGGGCAACAAAATGGCAGATGAAATTCAGTGTTGAAAAATGCAAAGCAATGCCTATTGGGGAAACATAATCCCAACTATGCATACAAAATGATGGGGTGTAAATTAGCTGTTACCATTCAAAAAACAGATGGTGGAGTTATTGTTGATAGTTCTCTGAAAACATCCACTCAAAGTGCAGCAGTAGCCAAATAAGCTTTTAACAAAACGTTGGGAATCATTAAGAAAGGGATAAATAATATGACAGAAAATATCATAATGCCACTATATAAATATCATAATGCTCACACCTGGAATACTGTGTGTAGTTCTGGATACCCCCTCTCAAAAAAGATATATTAAAATTGGAAAAGGAATAGAGAAGGGCAACAAATTATTAGGGATATGGAACAGCTTCCATACGAGGAGAGATTAAAGAGACTGGGACTTTTCATCTTGGAAAAGACGACTACTTGGGGATATAATTGAGGTCTATATAGAATCATAGAATATCAGGGTTGGAAGGGATCTCAGGAGGTCATCTAGTCCAACCCCCTCCTCAGAGCAGGACCAATCCCCAACTAAATCATCCCAGCCAGGGCTTTGTCAAGCCTGACCTTAAAAACTTCTAAGGAAGGAGATTCCACCACCTCCCTAGGTAACGCATTCCAGTACTTCACCACCCTCCTAGTGAAAAAGTTTTTCCTAATATCCAACCGAAACCTCCCCCACTGCAACTTGAGACCATTACTCCTTGTTCTGTCATGACTGGTGCAGATAAAGTGAATAAGGAAGTGTTATTTACCCCTTCACATAACACACAAACCAGGAGTTGCCCAATGAAATTAATAGGCAGCATGCTTAAAGCAAACAGAAGTATTTCTTCACACAACACACAGTCAACCTTTAGAACTCATTGCCAGGGGATGTTGCGAAGGCCAAGACTATAACAGGGTTCAAAGAATAAATAAATTCATGGAGGAAAGGTCCATCAATGGCTATTAGTCAGCATGGTCAGGGCTGTAACCCCATGCTCTGAGTGTCTTTAGCCTCTGATTGTGAGACGCTGGGAGTGGATGACAGGGGATGGATCACTCAATGATTGCCTGTTCTGTTCATTCCTTCTGAAGCACCTGGCATTGGCCACTGTTGGAAGACAGGATATGGAGCTAGATGGACCATTGGTCTGACCCAGCATGGCCATTCTTATTCACTAACTGGCCCAAGTACACCAAGGGGGCATGCATTAAAAGTTTCCTAGTGTATGTTAACATAGTGCTGACTATTCAAAACAGCCCCATATTAATGGGCACTAGGGAACTTTCAGTGCATGCCACCATGCTCTGCACTGGCCAGTTAGTGTGCAACACATTGGTGCACTTTAGAATTCACACCCCATTGGTGCACAATGCCACACTATGTAGAGAAGCCCTAGACACTTTTACAGTTTTTACTCAGGTTTCAGAGTAGCAGCCGTGTTAGTCTGTATTCGCAAAAAGAAAAGGAGTACCCGTGGCACCTTAGAGACTAACAAATTTATTAGAGCATAAGCTTTCGTGAGCTACAGCTACAGATACATCAAATGCATCCGATGAAGTGAGCTGCAGCTCACGAAAGCTTATGCTCTAATAAATTTGTTAGTCTCTAAGGTGCCACGGGTACTCCTTTTCTTTAGTTTTTACTCAGTCTCTCTATAGGAAAACTTTCTTTTCATTACAAGTTCTTTTCAACTTTCATTCATGTTATTAGTATCAAAAAAGCACTCTCATCGTCCACTCTCATTCTTTTTAAACTTGTCCTGCTTATTGCTTATGGTTCTACTATCTTTACAAAAGTGCACAAGGAAGTTAGGAACATAATATTCCTAAATCTCATAGATGTTTTTAGAATCCTAACCTTGATTTTAGTTACTAATTTTCCCCCATAGCTATTATTTTATTGTTCTTAGCAAACAGAAGTTATTCAATACCTCAGCCATTTTGATTACACATTAATTTTGTCCCTCTTCTTTCTTTATTAAGGGACCTACTGTATTTTCCTCCTGATTAACATATAAAACACTTTATATCCCCTTCTTCTTTGCCTGTGTCATTACTGGTCATTACTGCACTCCGTCCCCCTCTAGGGGTCAATAGATCACCTGTGATGATCCTCGGGGTACCCAGAGTTCCGAGGCACCTCGCTAACACATGCTGTTAGCTTGAGGAATCTTCTCTGTACCTCCTAGGGATCAACTGCCTGATGCCACCAGCCAGAGGCAACCACATGGGCTCCACTGTCTCTCAGGCCTGCAAGCACTGAGCAGACTCCAACCCCTGAGAACTCTGAGCAGCCCCCTGTGGGGTCCAACCCCTTAACCACTCACAGAATGACCAGACCCGCTGTTCCCAAAGGCACAGTACTCCACGGCTTATTAGTTATACCTTAGAACACAGCTCTGTGTAGCACACAGCACTTAATTTATGGAAAAAGCACATATATGTTTATTTAACAAAGAAGAGCGATTCAGTAAGAGCCAACAGAAATTCTGGAAACAAAGGGTTGCATATAAATCAAAATCATAACACACACTGTAGAGCCTAGACTCAATTAAGGAGGCACCACTCACCCATAGGCCTTCTCACTGCATTTTTTTAACCCAGATGGCTCTGACCCTCCTTTCATGAGACTAAGCCCACTGGCAGCTCGTCCCCCCAGGTGAAAGATACCAGGGCATCTTTCTGCACCCCTAGATACCTAGTTGAGCCCGACAATCTAGTCATCTTTCTGTCCACCTTATAGTCCATTCATCCAATCCATACTTCTTTAACTTGCTGGCAAGAATAGTGTGGGAGACCATATCAAAAACTTTACTAAAGTCAAGATATATCACATCCACCACTTTCCCCATATCCACAGAGCCAGTTATGTCATCATAGAAGGAAATAGGTTGGTCAGGCATGACTTGCCTTTGGTGAATCCATGTTGACTGTTCCTGATCACCTTCCTCTCCTCCAAGTGCTTCAAAATGGATTCCTTGAGGACTTGCTCCATGATTTTGCCAGGGACTGAAGTGAGGCTATAGTTCCCCGGGTTCTCTTTCTTCCCTTTTTTTAAAAATATGGGCACTATATTTGCCTTTTTCCAATCATCCGGGACCTCCGCAGATCACCACAAATTTTCAAATATAATGGCCAATGGCTCTGCAATCACATGAGCCAACTCCCTCAGCACCCTTGGATGCATTAGATCTGGACCCATGGACCTGTGCATATCCAGCTTTTCTAAATAGTCCTTAACCTGTTCTTTTACCACTGAGGGCTGCTCATCTCCTCCCGCTACCGTGCTGCCCAGTGCAGCGGTCTGGGAGCTGATCTTGTTTGTGAAGACTGAGGCAAAAAAAGCATTGAGTACTTCAGCTTTTTCCACATCATCTGTCACTATGTTGCCTCCCCCATTCAGTAAGGGTCCCACACTTTCCCTGACCTTCCTCATGTTGCTAACATACCTGTAGAAACCCTTCTTGTTACCCTTCAGATCCCTTGCTAGCTGCAACTCCAATTGTGCCTTGGCCTTCCTGATTACACCCCTGCATGCTCTAGCAATATTTTTATACTCCTCCCTAGTCATCTGTCCAAATTTTGACTTCTTGTAAGCTTCCTATTTTCGTTTAAGCTCACCAAAGATTTCACTGTTAAGCCAAGCTGGTCACCTGACATATTTGCTATTCTTTCTGCACATCAGGAGTGTTTGTTCCTCAATAAGACTGCTTTAAAATACAGCCAGCTCTCCTGGACTCCTTGACCCCTCATATTAGCCTCCCAGGGGATCCTGCCCATCAGTTCCCTAAGAGAGTCAAAGTCTGCTTTTCTGAAGTCCAGGGTCCATATTTTGCTGCTCTCCTTTCTTCCTTTTGTCAGGATCCTGAACTCATCCATCTCATGGTCACTGCTGCCTAGGTTGCCACCCACTTCTATTCCCCTACCAATTCTTCCCTGTTTGTAAGAAGCAGGTCAAGAGGAGCACAGCCCCTAGTTGGTTCCTCCAGCACTTTTACCAGGAAGTTGTCCCCAACACTCTCCAAAAACTTCCTGGATTGTCTGTGCACAGCTGTATTGCTCTCCAAGCAGATGTCAGGGTGATAGAAGTCCCCCATTAGAACCAGGGCCTGTGATCTGGAAACTTCAGTTATTTGTCCGAAGAAAGCCTCATCTACCTCATCCGGTATTCTATAGCACATGCCCACCACGACATCACCCTTGTTGCTCTCACCTCTAAACTTAACCCAAAGACTCTCAACAGGCTTTTCTCCAGTT
Organism: Dermochelys coriacea; assembly: GCF_009764565.3. Taxonomy (NCBI): domain Eukaryota; kingdom Metazoa; phylum Chordata; order Testudines; family Dermochelyidae; genus Dermochelys; species Dermochelys coriacea. Next base: position 10,546,809 of record NC_050090.1, read on the forward strand.
TCATACTGGAGCTCTGAGTAATCATACCGCTTTCTTACATACAATGCAACTCCTCTATCTTTCCTGTCTAGTTGGCAGCCAGTATCAAGCGCAGTGCCCCAGGGGAGGATCCTGGGGCAAGTTTTGTTCAACATCTTTATTAATGATCTGAATGGTGGGATGAATTGCAACCTCAGCAAGTTCACAGATGACACTAAGCTGGGCGGGAGAGGTAGATACGCTGGAGGGTAGGGATAGGGTCCAGAGTGACCTAGACAAATTGGGTTGGGCCAAAAGAAATCTGATGATGTTCAACAAAGAGAATTGCAGAGTCCTGCACTTAGGAAAGAAGAATCCCATGCACCGCTACAGTGCATGGGATTCTGCTGCTTAGCCACTGGAGACCAAGTGGCTAAGTGGCAGTTCTGCAGAAAAGGACCTGGGGATTACAGTGGACGAGAAGCTGGATATGAATCAGCAGTGTGCCCTTGATGCCAAGAAGACCAATGGCATATTGGGCTGTATTAGTGGGAGCATTGCCAGTAGATTGAAGGAAGTGATTATTCTCTTCTATCTGGCACTGGTGAGGCCACACCTGGAGTATTGTGTCCAGTTTTGGGCCCCCCACTACAGAAGGGATGTGGACAAATTGGAGAGAATCCAGCAGAGGGCAATGAAAATGATTAGGGGTCTGGGGCACATGACTTATGAGGAGAGGCTGAGGGAAATGGGCTTATTTAGTCTGCAGAAGAGAAGAGTGAGACTCATAGATTCATAGATACTAAGGTCAGAAGGGACCATTTTGATCATCTAGTCCGACCTCCTGCACAACGCAAGCCACAGAATCTCACCCACCCACTCCTACGAAAAACCTCACCTATGTCTGACCTATTGAAGTCCTCAAATCATGGTTTAAAGACTTCAAGGAGCAGAGAAGCCTCCCTCAAGTCAACCATGCCCCATGCTACAGAGGAAGGCGAAAAACCACCAGGGCCTCTCCAATCTGCCCTGGAGGAAAATTCCTTCCCGACCCCAAATATGGTAATCAGCTAAACCCTAAGCATATGGGCAAGATTCACCAGCCAGATACTACAGAAAATTCTTTCCTGGGTAACTCAGATCCCATCCATCTAATATCCCATCTCAGGGGATTAGTCCTATTTACCCTGAATATTTAAAGATCAATTACTTACCAAAATCACATTATCCCATCATACCATCTCCTCCATAAACTTACTGAGTCGAATCTTAAAACCAGATAGATCTTTTGCCCCCACTACTTCCCTTGGAAGGCTATTCCAAAACTTCACTCCTCTGATGGTTAGAAACCTTCATCTGATTTCAAGTCTAAACTTCCTGGTGGCCAGTTTATACCCATTTGTTCTTGTGTCCACATTGGTGCTGAGCTTAAATAATTCCTCTCCCTCTTCTGTATTTATCCCTCTGATATATTTATAGAGAGCAATCATATCTCCCCTCAACCTTCTTTTAGTTAGGCTAAACAAGCCAAGCTCCTTGAGTCTCCTTTCATAAGACAGGTTTTCCATTCCTCGGATCATCCTAGTAGCCCTTCTCTGTACCTGCTCTGGTTTGAATTCATCCTTTTTAAACATGGGAGACCAGAACTGCACATAGTATTCTAGGTGAGGTCTCACCAGTGCCTTATATAATGGTACTAAAACCTCCTTATCCCTACTGGAAATGCCTCTCCTGATGCATCCCAAAACCGCATTAGCTTTTTTCACAGCCATATCACATTGGCAGTTCATAGTCATCCTATGATCAACCAATACTCCAAGGTCCTTCTCCTCTTCTGTTACTTCTAATTGATGTGTCCCCAACTTATAACTAAAATTCTTGTTATTAATCCCTAAATGCATAACCTTACACTTCTCACTATTAAATTTCATCCTATTACTATTACTCCAGTTTACAAGGTCATCCAGATCCTCCTGTATAATATCCCGATCCTTCTCCGAATTGGCAATACCTCCCAGCTTTGTATCATCCGCAAACTTTATTAGCACACTCCCACTTTTTGTGCCAAGGTCAGTAATAAAAAGATTAAATAAGATTGGTCCCAAAACTGATCCCTGAGGAACTCCACTGGTAACCTCCCTCCAACCTGACAGTTCGCCTTTCAGTAGGACCCGTTGCAGTCTCCCCTTTAACCAATTCCTTATCCACCTTTTGATGTTCATATTGATCCCCATCTTCTCCAATTTAACTAATAATTCCCCATGTGGCATGGTATCAAATGCCTTACTGAAATCTAGGTAAATTAGATCCACTGCATTTCCTTTATCTAAAAAATCTGTTACTTTTTCAAAAAAGGAGATTAGGTTGGTTTGGCACGATCTACCTTTTGTAAAACCATGTTATATTTTGTCCCATTTACCATTGACTTCAATGTCCTTAATTAATTTCTCCTTCAAAATTTTTTCCAGGACCTTGCATACTACAGATGTCAAACTAACTGGCCTGTAGTTACCCGGATCACTTTTTTTTCCTTTCTTAAAAATAGGAACTATATTAGCAATTCTCCAGTCATTCGGTACTACTCCTGAGTTTACAGATTCATTAAAAATTCTTGCTAATGGGCTTGCAATTTCAGGTGCCAATTCCTTTAATATTCTTGGATGAAGATTATCTGGGCCCCCCGATTTAGTCCCATTAAGCTGTTTCAGTTTCGCGTCTACCTCAGATATGGTAATATCTACCTCCATATCCTCATTCCCATTTGTCATGCTACCATTATCTCTAAGATCCTCTTTAGCCTTATTAAAGACTGAGGCAAAATATTTGTTTAGATATTGGGCCATGCCTAGATTATCTTTAACCTCCACTCCATCCTCAGTGTTTAGCGGCCCCACTTCTTCTTTCTTAGTTTTCTTCTTATTTATATGGCTATAGAACCTTTTACTATTGGTTTTAATTCCCTTTGCAAGGTCCAACTCTACTCGACTTTTAGCCAGTCTCACTTGATCCCTACATGTTCTGACATCAATTAGGTAGCTTTCCTTGCTGATCCCTCCCATCTTCCACTCCCTATATGCTTTCTGCTTCTTCTTAAATCACCTCTCTAAGATGCTTGCTCATCCAGCTTGGTCTACAACTCCTTCCTATGAATTTTTTCCCCTTTCTTGGGATACAGGCTTCCGATAGCTTCTCCAGCTTTGATTTAAAGTAATCCCAGGCCTCCTCTACCTTTAGATCCATAAGTTCTTCAGTCCAATCCACTTCCCTAACTAATTTCCTTAATTTTTGAAAGTCAGCCCTTTTGAAATCAAAAACTCTAGTTGCAGATTTATTTTTGTTAATCCTTCCATTTAGTTTGAACTGAATTAGCTCATGATCACTTGAGCCAAGATTGTCCCCTACAACCATTTCTTCTATGAGGACCTCGCTACTCACCAAAATTAAATCTAAAATGGCATCCCCTCTAGTCGGTTCAGCAACTACTTGATGAAGGAATCCATCAGCTATCGCATCTAGGAAAATCTGATCCCTATTATTATTACTAGCACTGGTCCTCCAGTCTATATCTGGGAAGTTAAAGTCTCCCATGATCACGCAGTTTCCATTAGTATTTACTTGATTAAAAACATTAAAAAGGGCTCTATCCATATCCAAATTAGATCCCAGAGGTCTATAGCACACCCCAAGCACTATCGTAGGAGAGGCTTTACTAGTTATCTTCCCCAATGTAATTTTTGCCCAGACGGACTCCATCTTATCCATTGCATTGCTTCTTATTTCTTTACATTCTATCTCATCATTGATATACAATGCTACTCCACCACCTTTACCTTTGTTTCTGTCTTTCCTAAACATCACATACCCTTCAATACCTGTAGTCCAGTCATGACAACTATTCCACCATGTTTCTGTTATCCCTATAATATCTGGTTTCACTTTCTGCACCAGTAGCTCTAGTTCCTCCATTTTGTTACCTAGGCTCCTCACATTGGTGTACAAACATCTTAATTTTTGCTGTTTGGCCTCGCTCACATTTTGTACCCTATTAGGCACAGTCATTCTACATCCAGTATAACCTATTAGACTAGTATCCACACCTCCCTCACTCCTTATGTACATTCTCCTACCCACGGCTGTATCCTTTCTGACATCGTCTTCTTCCCTCTCAATGCTAAAATCTGGCGTGGAGATTTCCTGGACATCTCCCAACCATCTCCCCCTAATTCCTAGTTTAAAGCTCTCTTTATCAGTTGTGCCAGCCTTGATCCTAGGAGTCTATTTCCTTCCCTACTCAGATGAAGTCCATCCCGAGAGAACTGTCCTCTGTCTGTGAATGCCTCCCAGTGGCCATACATCCCAAAGCCCTCCTTATAGCACCACTGCCTAAGCCATCTGTTGACAGTCATAATCTTGTCACACCTTTGTTGCCCTTCTCTAGGAACAGGAAGGATCCCACTAAAGATCACCTGAGCCTCAATTTCCTTAAGCATCTTCCCCAGCCTAGCATAGTCTCCCTTAATACTTTCCAGCGAGAATCTAGCCGTATCATTTGTTCCCACATGAAGGATAACTAGGGGATTCTTTCCCGCTCCCTTTAGGATCCTTTTCAACCTCAGGTCTACATCCCGTATCTTAGCACCCGGAAGACAGCACACCCTTCCATTCTCTGGATCAGCTCTAGTTACAGGCCTGTCTATTCTTCTCAATAAAGAGTCCCCGATCACATAGACCTGCCTTTTCCTGGTGACAGTGCTATTCTCCAGTCTCTCCCCTGTTCCCTCTGGCTGCAAGTTCTTTCCATTCCTATTTTCCCTTATAATCCTCTTCAACCCATCCTGTATCCTCCTGGGGCTCATATTTGATGTAGTCTCCCTTGACTCTTCCGCTTTTCCTGTAGGACTAGCCTCTCTTCTCTTCTTCCTTACCCTTCCACCTTCAACAAGTACCTGCTGAGCCCCCTTCTTCATTTTCCAACTCTGCAAACCTGTTCCTAAGCTCTGTTTCTCCTTCACTAGCCCGTCTTTTCCTCTGCCAGGTCCTTTTAGTCACATGCTTCCACTGACCACTTTCCTCACCCAGTCTCCCCTCAGAATTCCCCAGCCCTGCTTCCATCTGTGAGTCTGAGCTTTTCCCTTCAGATACCTCATATCTTTGCTCCATCATCTACTCAAACCCCTTCCTAAACTCAACGAGACTTTCCATCTGCATCTCCAAACCTCGGATCTTTTCCTCCATCAGCTCTATCAGACAGCATTTCATGCAGAAAAAACTCTTACTGGGTCCCCCCTCTAGGATCATGTACATACCACAGCTTCCACATCCAATCATCCTCAATGTGTCTTCCACTACAGGAGTTACTCCCACAGCTGCCTCCGTATCTGTCATCGCCTTCCCACCTACGTCCTGTTAATCTGGGAAACACAAGTCACACCAAAAAGACCACCCCCCCCAGCAAAAGCAAACCCCAAACAAGCACCACAATCCAAACTCCCCTTTCAAACTCCCACTCAAACTCCCCTGTTTACAGCTCTGTTTGCTAGCTCCTGTGCCGCTGCAGCTGTCTGTGTGAGGGGGGGATTTGATAGCAGCCTTCAACTACCTGAAGGGGGGTTACAAAGAGGATGGAGCTAGGCTGTTCTCACTAGTGGCAGATGACAAAACAAGAAGCAATGATCTCAAGTTGCAGTGGGGGAGACCTAGGTTGGATATTAGAAAACTCTATTTCACTAGGAGGGTGGTGAAGCACTGGAATGCGTTACCTAGGGAGGTGGTGGAATCTCCATCCTTAGAGGTTTTTAAGGTCAGGCTTGACAAAGCCCTGGCTGGGATGCTTTAGTTGGTGTTGGTCCTGCTTTGAGCAGGGGGTTGGACTAGATGACCTCCTGAGGTCCCTTCCAACCCTAATATTCTATGATCTCAGACCAGTCCTTTGTTCTTCACTGTAAAGCAGCCACACCATACCCGCTTTTTATCCCTTCCTGATAATTTCCACCCCCCCAAACTCTTCATTAGCATGTGGCTCAATATGCTAATAGACTCCTATTGTAAGATACACAATACACAATGGTCAGCTAGGAAGATAAGCATCTCTCACCTCCTGTCTGGTAGAAACTGTCACAAGGCGCACTACCTGCCTTGTGACAGTTTCTACCAGACAGGTGACCTGCCTTTAACCACAAGGCCTTAAGAACACAAGTTCTAATATATACCTGTCTCCTTCCATATTACCCACACATACACTTCGCAAAGGTTTGGAGCACCAGTGTGACACAGACTTTCAGTAGAACCTTCACATGACACACTTTGGTGAACTAGAATGTAAATACCATCCCCATGGGATCACTGTAACACTCAGGCCCTCCGTGCCCTCTGCCAGTTGGCAGCAAGAGGTCTGTAGGTTACACCACACATCTGGGTTAATAAACCTGCTTCAGCCTTTAGTTGAGGCCACAGAGACTCCCAGTTTTAGATTCAGAAGTCCCATAGACAATCCTCACTACCGACAATTCCCCAAGGGATTATACCTGCTTTTTATCCCCCCTTTGCCCATATATTTGTTCTGCAGCCTTAACAGGCTCATTTACACACTATTAATGCATATTTTCCATAGTGCTCACAGCCCAGCAGAGACATATCGGTGACCTACACAAACACAGGTCATTGCACAGCACAGACAGCAGGTCATTTGCCAGCTGGGGAAACAGAAGATGACTTACATCCTTATGGCATCGGTGAGCACATCTGGCAAGTATGAACCCCACTGGCCTCCACTATGTGAAACTTTTGGGGAGGGACCCAAGTCACAGAGTTTGGAGTGGGAGATAAATCTTGCCCTGAGCTTCCCCAAAGTTCAGAGGAATTCAGATTTCCTATTCTGGTCCGGTCCCATTCTAAAGATGCTGTTCTAGTCTGTGTAGATTCTAATCCCAGTCTCCATACAGTAGTATCTGAGCGCCTTCCAGTACCGCACTAAGCGGGATGACTAATGTCTGTCATGTATGGTTTATCCTCTCTCTCATTGGTTCAGAAAATGGCTTTTCTGTCCCACAAAACATTCTGAGATTTCCCAAGAATTTAATCCGGAATCAGTACAAGCAACCTAAAATTTTGAATTTTGTGCATGAAACAAAATTTTAAAATAAGTAATTTTGGATCAACTGAAACGTTTCATTTTGATCAAATCAAATCATTTCCTTTTTATTTGGACCCTTTGGGGGAAAAATACTTTAATATAAAATAAAGTACATTTCCAAAGAAAAACTGATTTTGAAATGGAAAAAAAAAATTTTTCAAAAACATTGAAATGGGATTTTCCCCCCAAGTTATCATATTTTTCTAACTTTTTAAACAAAACTTCATCAAAATTATTATACATGGAGTTAATCAGGAAAAGCTATTCTGGAAAAACTCCCCCTGTAGACAAGCTGTAAGAGGAGAATCATATCAAATATATTTGTGATAATGCATCTACCGAGAATGGAACCATTCCCCCTGCAAGTGATTATTAGTCACATGAATATTCCCATTGTAGTCAGTAGGGCTACTTGTGAGAATAAGATTATAATACCATCTGCAGCTAGGTAGGACTAGAGCTGAGAGAAGAAGTGATTATTCTGATTCAGTGGCAAAACCAAAAAATCTGGGGGGGAAATATTGTTCAATTCATAACCAAAAGTGATTTGTTGTTGTTTTTTCTTGATGAATGTTTCAGTTGAATAAATGGTTCATGTATCTGTGATGTCATGTGTGAATGTCAATTCAAAAGAAAATGTCAAAAATCGAGGGCAGGGGGTTGTTTGTGGGTAGGTTTAACTGAAACTATTTGAAAAAAAAAAATGAAAATGTATTATTTGCTAATTTTTCCCCCGCCTCTAATTATGATACTAAAACATGCTCACATTAAGTGCCCCTCAAAACCTCAGGTTTAGAAGCAGATAAATTCTTGGAGCAAAATTAATCCCACACATATATTAATGTGTGTCTGTCTGTCTGTCTCATGTATTTTGAAATATGTGTATGCACTTCCATTCAGAGTCAGGATCTCTGGTTCTAACTTATAGACTCCTCAATTGCAAGGCCAGAAGGGACCATTGTGATCATCTAGTCTGACCTCCTGTATAACACAAGCCAGAGAACTACCCCCAAAAAATTCCTAGAGCAGAGCTTTTAAAAAACATTCAGTCTTGGCCAATGCAGTCTGTTGTTACCATGAGTCTGCACTATACACAGGTTTGAGTTAATGTAACACCCACAGACTCCAGTCATCAGCGGGCAGCATCAAACCTGGGCCCTTAGAGCTTAGTGCATGAGCCTCTACAGCCCTGTTAACTAAGGCTATAGAGCAGACTCATTAATCTCTCGCTAAGTGGTCTTAGTGCCACTAGATGGGACAAAACACCACACCCAGAAGGTATGTGGGTTACATTAACAGCCCATATTCATGCTGGAGTTCAGGTTGGGCCGTTGAATTGCTGTGAATGTTCATTTTTATGATATTTCTCTCTCACACCCTTTGCAGGTTTTGGTCTCTAATGCGGATTCTCTGAGAACAATGGCCCAGGGCTCAGCTCTTGCAAACTCTTTGGATTTGTTTTCCTTTTTGTGCATCAGATTTGTTTTTTCCCTTTTGGAAACATATTTAGAGCCCTGAGTGACTGATCTGCTTTAGAAGAATATCAGCTCAGCTCCCCAAAGAACAGAAATCTTCTCCCTAGCATCCCCTCACTCCTGTCAGTCAACCAACAGCTATGCCTTTTGTGGAGCAAATGGCACATGAAAAACACAGAATTTAAGGTAGACAAGAAGTTCTATGTTTCATATTTAGCATTATATCAAACTATTTAACGCAGAGTGGCCTGGACTGGGAACTGGGCTCTTATCCTGGCTGTGCAATCTGGATGACCTTGAACAAGTCACAGCCCCACTCCGTGACTCACTTTCCCCATCTGTAAGTTGTGGAGAATGACACTGAAACCTCCTTTGTAAAGTGCTTGGAGATCTAAGGAGGGAAAACACTAGATACAAGCCAATTATTTTTACTCCTGATGGCCAGATGCTGCAGGCCTCACTACTACTGAGTAGTACCGTACTCAAGGAAGAGATAGCTCAGTGGTTTGAGCATTGGCCTGCTAAACCCAGGGTTGTGAGTTCAATCCTTGAGGGGGCCATTCAGGGATCTGGGGCAAAAAATCTGTCAGGGATGGTACTTGGTCCTGCTGTGAAGGCAGAGGACTGGACTTGATGACCATTCAAAGTCCCTTCCAGTTCTTGATTCTATGAACTTTCTATGAGTGGTTGCCTTGAAACCAATGGAATTTCTTGGAATAAGATGCTATGAAATGGGTTTCAGAGTAGCAGCCGTGTTAGTCTGTATTCGCAAAAAGAAAAGGAGTACTTGTGGCACCTTAGAGACTAACAAATTTATTAGAGCATAAGCTTTCGTGAGCTACAGCTCACTTCATCGGATGCATTTGGTGGAAAAAACAGAGGAGAGATTTATATACACACACACACAGAGAACATGAAACAATGGGTTTATCATACACACTGTAAGGAGAGTGATCACTTAAGATAAGCCATCACCAACAGCAGGGGGGGGAAGGAGGAAAACCTTTCATGGTGACAAGCAGGTAGGCTAATTCCAGCAGTTAACAAGACTATCAGAGGAACAGTGGGGGGTGGGGTGGGAGGGAGAAATACCATGGGGAAATAGTTTTACTTTGTGTAATGACTCATCCATTCCCAGTCTCTATTCAAGCCTAAGTTAATTGTATCCAGTTTGCAAATTAATTCCAATTCAGCAGTCTCTCGTTGGAGTCTGTTTTTGAAGCTTTTTTGTTGAAGTATAGCCACTCTTAGGTCTGTGATCGAGTGACCAGAGAGATTGAAGTGTTCTCCAACTGGTTTTTGAATGTTATAATTCTTGACGTCTGATTTGTGTCCATTCATTCTTTTACGTAGAGACTGTCCAGTTTGGCCAATGTACATGGCAGAGGGGCATTGCTGGCACATGATGGCATATATCACATTGGTAGATGCACAGGTGAACGAGCCTCTGATAGTGTGGCTGATGTGATTAGGCCCTATGATGGTATCCCCTGAATAGATATGTGCAGAGAGTTGGCAACAGGCTTTGTTGCAAGGATAGGTTCCTGGGTTAGTGGTTCTGTTGTGTGGTGTGTGGTTGCTGGTGAGTATTTGCTTCAGATTGGGGGGCTGTCTGTAAGCAAGGACTGGTCTGTCTCTCAAGATCTGAGAGAGCGATGGCTCGTCCTTCAGGATAGGTTGTAGATCCTTGATCATCTGGACCCATGGAAAAGAAGCTCTTGAGGAATTCCACCATGATTTCAACAATTTCCATCCCACCATCAACCTCAGCCTGGACCAGTCCACACAAGAGATCCACTTCCTGGACACTACGGTGCTAATAAGCGATGGTCACATAAACACCACCCTATATCGGAAACCTACTGACCGCTATTCCTACCTACATGCCTCTAGCTTTCATCCAGATCATACCACTCGATCCATTGTCTACAGCCAAGCGCTACGATATAACCGCATTTGCTCCAACCCCTCAGACAGAGACAAACACCTACAAGATCTCTATCATGCATTCCTACAACTACAGTACCCACCTGCTGAAGTGAAGAAACAGATTGACAGAGCCAGAAGAGTACCCAGAAGTCACCTACTACAGGACAGGCCCAACAAAGAAAACAACAGAACGCCACTAGCCATCACCTTCAGCCCCCAACTAAAACCCCTCCAACGCATCATCAAGGATCTACAACCTATCCTGAAGGACGAGCCATCGCTCTCTCAGATCTTGAGAGACAGACCAGTCCTTGCTTACAGACAGCCCCCCAATCTGAAGCAAATACTCACCAGCAACCACACACCACACAACAGAACCACTAACCCAGGAACCTATCCTTGCAACAAAGCCCGTTGCCAACTCTGTCCACATATCTATTCAGGGGATACCATCATAGGGCCTAATCACATCAGCCACACTATCAGAGGCTCGTTCACCTGTGCATCTACCAATGTGATATATGCCATCATGTGCCAGCAATGCCCCTCTGCCATGTACATTGGCCAAACTGGACAGTCTCTACGTAAAAGAATGAATGGACACAAATCAGACGTCAAGAATTATAACATTCAAAAACCAGTTGGAGAACACTTCAATCTCTCTGGTCACTCGATCACAGACCTAAGAGTGGCTATACTTCAACAAAAAAGCTTCAAAAACAGACTCCAATGAGAGACTGCTGAATTGGAATTAATTTGCAAACTGGATACAATTAACTCAGGCTTGAATAGAGACTGGGAATGGATGAGTCATTACACAAAGTAAAACTATTTCCCCACGGTATTTCTCCCTCCCACCCCACCCCCCACTGTTCCTCTGATATTCTTGTTAACTGCTGGAATTAGCCTACCTGCTTGTCACCATGAAAGGTTTTCCTCCTTCCCCCCCCCCCCGCTGTTGGTGATGGCTTATCTTAAGTGATCACTCTCCTTACAGTGTGTATGATAAACCCATTGTTTCATGTTCTCTGTGTGTGTGTATATAAATCTCTCCTCTGTTTTTTCCACCAAATGCATCCGATGAAGTGAGTTGTAGCTCACGAAAGCTTATGCTCTAATAAATTTGTTAGTCTCTAAGGTGCCACAAGTACTCCTTTTCTTTTTATGAAATGGGTGACATTCACTCCTCTTCAGCTCAAGGCCTATCACTTACACAGGGTGTAAGAGGTGCATAAGCCCTGTGCAAAGGCATGAATTTCATTCCAGGTAAACAAAGGCAGAAGTATCCAGCCTTTAGTCTCTCTTTCCAATACACAGTAGCTTACAAAAATGTGCTTTCATTTCCATTCATATATATTTCAGCATTGATGATTTGGCCACTTTCTTTTTTTCAAGGAAGCTACTCTCCTTGGGCTAATATACATGTGATGCTACAAGTTACAAACTGTCATGTACTGTGTGATGCTGGAGAAATGTCTCCACCAGTTACACTGCAGACATTTTACCTGTTCTCTTTCCCTTTCCACATTCACAGCTATGGCCCATTAATTTATGAGGCAGTTTTGCTGTCCAGAGTATATGTGAGCAACCCCAGACTTCCGCAGGCACAGGAGACAAAGTTTATTACAAGGTCTTTTAATGTATAACCCATGTTAAGGGGTTCCTTGGATTGAATCTTTCTAGTGTAGAGATATTGACAGAGCTGCAAATTCTTGAATTTCACAAAAGTACATTATTGAGATGAAATTTAAATGTTGTCCTTCAAATAAATGTTACTTTAGCCCTCGATCTAGAGCCTACTTTTGTCTTGTGTCTAGTGTATAGCCACAAAGGAAACACAACAATCCCACTCACTGGATCATGCTATTTAACATTAATATTTGTTGTTTATTATCAGGATGATCTTTGCAGTGAAAACACTCATTTGGGACGCAGAAGATCTGGGTTCAACTCTCAGCTCTGACACAGACAGCCTGTGTCCTTGAGCCAGTCACTTGGGGATGGATTTTCACAGGTTTTCAGGCACCTATAGCTGCAGATGGGCACCTAGTGGGATTCACAAAAGCTTCTAGGCGCCTAATTCCAGTAGATTCCAATGGGAGTTAGACTCACAGGTGATTTTCAAGCTCCAACTAGACCCCCATCTGCATCTCTAGGAGCCTAAATACCTGTGACACTCTGGCCCCAGGTGTGACCGCTCTGGCTTGAAGTGCTGGGGGTGGGGACAGCGGGGTGGGCAGAGGGTGGGTTGGATTTTGCTCTCTGAGAAAGAAAGCAAGATGGGTGAGCTGCAGCCCATGAGAAAATTCCGCCCCCGTAAGAGAAGTTGTGAGCAGCTAATCGCAACAGTGACACACCTTGGAGGTTTCAGAGTAGTAGCCATGTTAGTCTGTATCCGCAAAAAGAATACGAGTACTTGTGGCACCTTAGAGACTAACAAATTTATTTGAGCATAAGCTTTCATGGGCTACAGCCCACTTCATCAGATTCATAGAATGGAGCATATAGTAAGAAGATATATATACATACAAAGAACATGAAAAGGTGGAAGTTGCCATACCAACTCTAAGAGGCTAATTAATTAAGATGAGCTATTATCAGCGGGAGAAAAAAAAAAAAACCCTGGAAAAAAAAACCCGCCTAGCAGAGGTTTTTCCTGGCTCTCCCCTGTAATCTTCCCTGTTATTGCCCAGCTGAAGGCAGTGATGCCAGGTGCTTCTTATCGTGCCCTGCCCCCAAGGCCTCATCTTCCTGCCACCGGGGTTCAAAGTCCATCAATGGCCTCTCTGGGGTTTGGTGCTTCAGCTCAATTCAGTATTCAGACACCTCTGGAGACAGTGAATAGAGAATCTCTGGTGGGCAGAGAGCTGTCATTTATGGAAAATAACCCAGTAATTAGGGAAATGGAGGGCCAAAGGGCGGTATACCCTGAGCTCTGAGCGTCTCTGTGCAGAAGTTGGGAGGACAGGGATTGAAGGGCAGGGCTGCTGTGTATTAGAATGAGATGCAGTGTAATAGCTGATGGGCTAGTAGATTTCTTTTCTTGGCTGATAGTTATGAAGTTAGCAGGCCTCGTTCAAAATTTTCCATCTAAACTTTTATTTGTCAGAAAACTGGATTTTCAACAAAACAAAAAGTTTTGCAAAAAATTATCAGCTTTCATCCAACATTTTCATTTCTTTGTTGGAAAACCGAGAGCCTGAAAAATAAACATTTTCAGCCAAAATAAAAAAGATACAGCACAAAATATTTGGGGTTGTTGTTGTTGTTTTGGCTTGTCTGCAGTTTTTGGCCTAATTATTTTGGCTTTCAGTTCCAAAAAACAGAAATATTTTGGTTTGTGGGATTTTTTAAAGGGGGATGGAAGAAATTCTGACCAACTTTACCAAGAGGCAAAGAGGGATTGGACATTTTATGGATCACAAGAAGATCCAGAGTTTATAATAGTTACTGCTAAATCAAAGCATATAGAAGAGATATTATAGCTCAGGCTTCAGGGTTTAAGCCAGCCTCTGACTACCTGGGTTCAGGATGGAACCTTCAGGGTTCACCCATCACTGTCTATTGTGGGGGTCTTATACTTTCTTCTGAAGTATTTGGTTTTGGCCACAATCAGAGACAAGCTACTGCACTACTAGATAGACCTCAGTTCTGATCCAGCCTTGCTCTTCCCAGTGGGTTTGTCTAGACTATAGCTTTTGGACCTGTGGTAACTCAAGTTGACTCATTACCAATTAATTCATGTTAACTACCCCAGTTAGAAGTCTAGTCCAGACACTCCACACGCATTTACAACCACAGGTTCACCATGTGTCTGAATAAACCATTTATGGGGTGTCTAGATGAACATTTGCAAAGGTGTTTTGACAAACTCCAGTTCACTGGCAATCAAAAGTTGCAACAGGTCCCCAAACTCTAGCCTGGACACAGTGAAAGAGGGCAGCGCAGTCCCATGGTGTAACGGTTAGTACTCCAGCTCATCTCAGGCCAGGTCTACACTAGGAAATTAGGCTGGTATGACTGTCACTCAGGGTAAAAAAACCACATCCTCGAGTGATGCAGTTAAACCAACCTAACCCCCCGGGGTAGACAGCACTAAGTGAACAGGAGATGGATTAACTACACTGATGGGAGAAGCCCTCCCATGGACTTAGTGACATCTTTCCTGAAGCACTACAGTGGTGTACCTGCAGGGTTTTAAGCATAGACCTGCCCTCAGTGGGACCTGTATGTTTCACAGCTGGGGGGCAGGGAGAGAGACTGAGTGGGGAGAGGTTGCTGGGCTGTGCAGCATCCCTGAATATGGGGCCTCCTCTTGGCCAGACTTCAGTCCACGCTGGATCTGCTCTGGGAACCACAAGGAAATTTCTGGTTGAGTGGATGAGAGCTCTGAGATTAGACCCCTGCTGCCCATGTGCCGGCCAGCTGGGCAGTACTACAGGGGAACAAATACCAGGGTCTGTGTATTTGAGTTTCACACACTGAGAATCAGGAGGTGTTTGGAGACCTTCATTTCCCCCCTGTGCTCTGTACCCAGCCCCCTCCTGGCCAGCCCAGGCCAGTGGGGAGTGGAGGGTCCATGGCTTGGCAGAACTACATTGTTCTCGAGGGGAGCCAAACTCCTGAAAATCCAAGAAGGAATCAGCATTGCACAAATTCACACTGCAAGTTTATTGCAATGGGAATAAGCACACTGACATCTGCCCTGGCAATGGAGGGGAGCAGGGATGGGGGAAGCTAAAAGAAATGCACAGAGAGAGCACTGAGATGTTGGAGAGTGGGTAAGAGCAGGGAGGGGTCTGAAGTGAGCAGAAAGACTTTCCCTAAAACTTTGCCAAGTTCTAAGGCTACTCAGCGATTAGCCCATACAGGAGCCACTGGCCTCATCAGCTCCCACCATTTCAGAGTCAATGTAGACCGGAGGTGCAGGTTGGGCCATGTGTTTTAGAAGCCAGAGCATTATCTGGGCCTGCCACAGTCTTTCCCTATGATAGAATATGTTGTAGTCTCATTTTCCAGCACCCGAGGAATCTTTAAAACAAAAATAAAATCCTATTATTCATGTAATAACCCCAAACCCCTACAGCTAGAGAATGACACCATAGCAGAAAAGTCCTTTGAAGGGAGCTTCGGGCAAAGCAGCTAGTCAGAATATGGAGAAACAATTTTCCAAAAAGTATGTGGATTTATTTGCAGCTCACTGGTTTCAAAAGGAGCTGGTTTTTCTTTTTGCACAATTTGCCATTAATTTTTTATCAGAATTCTCAACAAATGTTATCAAAATCATTATAATTGTTTATTTTATTGAAAACCCAGTTCTCAGTAAACAATTTTAGTGACTGCTTTTGATATAAATGTGCACCAAATTTTTGCATACAGAATAGAAAATTTCAAAAGAATCCTGCAATTTTAATGGAAATTTTCATTTCAGACAAAAAGCTCACTTTTCTACAAAAAATTATTTTGTTTGAAAAATTTCAATCAGCTCTCAGTAGAGAGGCAGGAGCAGGTAGAGCTAGAAAACTGGGCAGGAGGAGAGAGAAATCTTGTCCTTTTCATGGATAGTTAAAAGCAATAATTGCAGTGGCAGAAGTTCTGGGCTGGACGCAGGAATCGCTGGGTGAGAATTTGCAGGAGTGCAGAGCAGGGGTCCTTTCTGCATTACAATCTCTGTGGCTGCTCCCTACGCCCAGCAGGGCAGAGAGAGGGATGCTAATCCGAGCTCACACCCCCAGCGCTGGGGGCAGCCCTGCTGCGCTCCAGCATTGGACAGTGTCTCATGGCACAAATTCTTGCTGGGATGCCCCAGATCCTGAACCTGAAATTCACAATCAAGATTCAACCAACATCGTGACTCACCCTGGCTGTGCTGAACTCGCCGATGGTGGCATCTGGGGAGAGAATTAGCAGAGAGCAGGAGGGTAAGTGCTGCTCCCTGGGAGAGTCACCCGCATCTCCTCCCCCAGGCATGCAGCACCCGCTGGAAACACCCACCCAGCCCCCCATCCTCTCCCATCCCCACACAGCCAGTGTCACGAAGGGGCCAGGGCCAGGAGAAAGGCTATCATGGCTGGGGATGACTTGCTGTGTCTCTCCAGCACCTCCAGGGCCTAGGAGAGGGGGAGGGGCCATTCCCACCTCAGCAAAGGAGTCTGCGAGCTGCTGTGATTCTCGGGTGGGCCCAGCTGCTCCAGGCACCTGTGTTCAGCTCAGTACCATGCTGTGCTTTGTGGGTGTCTCAGTTCATGCCCCACCTCACAGCAGCCTGCTGAACGCTAGTACAAGGGGGGGGCAGAGGACGTGCAGGGCCAACTCTGCCCCCACATGAGCCGACACCTCCTGCCCCTTACCCTTCTCCAGCAGCAGGGTCCCCCTGGGGATATCAGTGGATCTAAACTCTAGTTCTCCACCTACTTACACAGTCCCTAGTGCCACCCACGCTCATGGAGTTATTCTCCCAACCGCTCCCGGTGCAGTCGGACTGTGTTATACAGGAGGTCAGACTTGGTGATCACAATGGTCCCTTCTAAACTTGGAGTCTATGAAAAAGCTCATTAAGTTGTTTGCCACCATAACTCCGATTGGGGGCTGTACAGAACCTCATCTCTCTGACAATTAGAAACCTGGTTTCCAGCCTCAGTTTATTCATGGCTAGTTTATTGCCATTTATTCTTGTGCCAACATTATCCTTTAGCTGAAATAGGACAGCCCCTCCATGTTCCTGATCATCCCCATAGCTCTTCTCTGCACCTGTTCCTGTTTGAATTCATCTTGCTTGAACATGGGTGACCAGAATGGTGCACAGCATTCCAGAGGAGGTCGTACCAGTGCCTTGCACAATGGCATTAATACTCCCTATCTCTACTGGAAATACTTTGCCTGGGATCACATTTGCCTTTTTTATAGCCGCAGCATATTGGCAGCTCATAGTCGTCCTGTGGTTGACCAAAACATTTGGTTATTTCTCCTCTTCTGTCACTTTCTACCGATAAGCCCCAGCTTGTAGCAGAAATTCTTGTTATTAGACCCTAAGTTAACATTTTTTACTCTTGAATTTCATCCCATTCCATTACATAGAATCATAGAATCATAGAATATCAGGGTTGGAAGGGACCCCAGAAGGTCATCTAGTCCAACCCCCTGCTCAAAGCAGGACCAAGTCCCAGTTAAATCATCCCAGCCAGGGCTTTGTCAAGCCTGACCTTAAAAACCTCTAAGGAAGGAGATTCTACCACCTCCCTAGGTAACGCATTCCAGTGTTTCACCACCCTCTTAGTGAAAAAGTTTTTCCTAATATCCAATCTAAACCTCCCCCATTGCAACTTGAGACCATTACTCCTCGTTCTGTCATCTGCTACCATTGAGAACAGTCTAGAGCCATCCTCTTTGAAACCCCCTTTCAGGTAGTTGAAAGCAGCTATCAAATCCCCCCTCATTCTTCTCTTCTGCAGACTAAACAATCCCAGCTCCCTCAGCCTCTCCTCATAAGTCATGTGCTCTAGACCCCTAATCATTTTCGTTGCCCTTCGTTGTACTCTTTCCAATTTATCCACATCCTTCCTGTAGTGTGGGGCCCAAAACTGGACACAGTACTCCAGATGAGGCCTCACCAGTGTCGAATAGAGGGGAACGATCACGTCCCTCGATCTGCTCGCTATGCCCCTACTTATACATCCCAAAATGCCATTGGCCTTCTTGGCAACAAGGGCACACTGCTGACTCATATCCAGCTTCTCGTCCACTGTCACCCCTAGGTCCTTTTCCGCAGAACTGCTGCCGAGCCATTCGGTCCCTAGTCTGTAGCGGTGCATTGGATTCTTCCATCCTAAGTGCAGGACCCTGCATTTATCCTTATTGAACCTCATTAGATTTCTTTTGGCCCAATCCTCCAATTTGTCTAGGTCCTTCTGTATCCTATCCCTCCCCTCCAGCGTATCTACCACTCCTCCCAGTTTAGTATCATCCGCAAATTTGCTGAGAGTGCAATCCACACCATCATCCAGATCTTCCTATATCGTATTCCAATCTTCCTCTGCATTGATGATGCCTCCCATCTTCGTGTCATCAGCAAATTTCATTTGCACCCTCCTACTTTTTGTGCCAAGATCAGCCATAAAAATATTAAATAATTGAAGTGGGATTTTTTTTCCAAAAAAATCAACCCCCTGAAAATCAAAATATTTCAGTTCTGAAATCCCACCACTGTCGCTCTTGGGAGTTACAGTTTGGTATCCTCATGCTTCCATTCTCTTCTATTGTGGGGGCTCCCCATCTGGATTTTATACACCATGATGTACTGTGATCATGGCAATCCCAGGATGCACCTAGAAGGGAGTCCATGGTGCATCATGAGAGATGCAGTCCAACCACAGAACCAGTGCACAGAGGAGAATGAAAGCATGAGATACATGAAGTACAACTCCCATGTTGCACTACGTTGGGACCAAAATAGTTCTAATTTTTATTTTTCCCCCCAAAATGCTAATTTTGATGATAAAATTTCCCATAAAAAAAAATTCTGACAAGCTCAGTTCTGAAATACCAGGATGGGACTGAAGTTCAGCCATTGTTTTGATTTTTAGGTAGATCGTATTCAACCCAGATGCAACCAATAAGGAATAAAAGTTAGAGATCAACGTGCCATCTGACAGTTCTCGTAGCTCCAGCCCCAGGCAAATAATATGAACCACCAGCAGCTGGCAAGGAATGACCAGGGACAACACTGACAATGGGAAATCAGTAGCTCTTAGACTTCACAGTCGCTGACCCCTAGAACTCACTGAACTCTCCTCGTCTGGTTTTAAAGATACTTCATGTTCTGCAAGCTGCTGGCAAGGCAATGTGACTAGCACACTGACCACCCGTATGACTCGTATGATGATCCATACCCCATGCATCGGGGAGGGCACTGGGCCTTACCCATCCAGAACTGAAAAGGGAAAAAGGCAGGTTCTTACACTGAATCAGATCATCTGTGCCCATATTCTCAGTGCTTCTGCTTAGATCATGTTCCCTGTGGAAAGCAAGAGTGAAATACATCAGTGTAGCTGGGAATTTCTCTGTGTTTATGCCGCACACCTGCCTTCAGGCAGTGAGGTGTGCAAAGGGGTCACTCTCTCTGGGTAACTGTTTCTCAGTCTGGATTATGGCGACCACAACTGGCACTGACATAAGAATAGCCATACTCGGTCAAACCAACAGTCCATCTAGCCCCTTATCCTGTCTTCTAGCAGCGGCCAATGCCAGGTGCTTCAGAGGGAATAGAACAGGTCAATTATCCAGTGATCCATATCCTACCATCCAATCACACCATATGGCAGTCAGAGACTTAGCCATCCTCGCTAATTATGGACAAATTGGAGAGAGTCCAGAGAAGAGCAACCAAAATGATTAAAGGTCTAGAAAACATGGTCTATGAGGGAAGATTGAAAGAACTGGGTTTGTTTAATCTGGAGAAGAGAAGAATGAGAGTGGACATCATAATAGTTCTCAAATACCTAAAAGGTTGTTACAAGGAGGAGGGACAAAAATTATTCTCCTTAACCTCTGAGGATAGGACAAGAAGCAATGTGCTTAAATTACAGCAAGGGACATTTAGGCTGGACATTAGGAAAAACTTCCTGTCAGGGTGGTTAAGCACTGGAATAACTTGCCTAGGAAGGTTGTGGAATCTCCATCATTGGAGATTTTTAAGAAAAGGTTAGACAAACACCTGGCAGGGATGGTCTAAATGATACTGTTCCTGCCATGAGTGCAGGGGACTGGACTTGATGACCTCTCGAGGTCCCTTCCAGTCCTATGATTCTATGGATTTGTCCTCCGTGACCTTTTCTAATTCTGTTTTGAACCCAGTTACACCCGACGCCAAGAGAAAAACAGGGCAATCCCAATTCAGCATAAGAATCATAGAAATGCAGGGCTGGGAAGGACCTCAAGAGGTCTAGCCCATCCCCCCACACTGAAGCAGCAGTAAGTATCCCTAGACCCTCCCTGTCAGGTGTTTGTTTAACCTGCGAGAGTTGGAAAACTTTTCCTAATAGCTAATTTTCACTTACTACAGATTAAACTAATTACTTCTTCTCCTGCCCTTGATGGACATGAAAAGCAATGATCACCATCCTCTTTATAGCATGCCCAGTTTTTAACCTTTCCTCATAGGTCAAATTTTCTAAACATTTATTTTTCCATTGTCGTTGCACTCCTCTGCACTTTCTCCAGTTTGTCCACATCTTTCCTAACATGTATTGCCCAAAACTGGATACACCAGCTGAAATCAGACCAGTGTTGGGTAGAGCAGGACAGGTACCACTCCCCGCCCCGCCCATGTTTTATATTATGACTCTCGCGGTTAATACACCCCAGCATGACATTAGCTTTTTTCACAACTGCATCATTGTTGACTCATAGCCAATGTGTGATCTACTATAACTCCCAGGTCCATTTCTGCAGTGCTACCACCACTTCATCCCCATTGTGTAGTTGTGCATTTGATTTTTCCCTGCTCAGTTATTGAATTCTCCTTTTTATCAAGGTCATTTTAAGTTCTCATTCTGTCTCCAAGGCGCTTGCAACCCCACCCAGCTTGGTGTCATCCCCAAAATTTATAAGCATACTTTCCACTCCATCATCCAAGTCATTAGTGATGATAGAGAATAGTTCTGGACACAGGACAGACCCCTGTGGGATGCTACTAAATATACCCTCCTTGTTTAACAGTGAACCATTGATAAGTACTCATTGACTAAGATTTCTAAACCAGCTGGGCATAAATTTTATAGTAATTACATCTAAACCACATTTCCCTAGTTTATATAGAGAATGTTGGGTGGGACTGTGTTAAAAGCTTTATCAGACTCAAGCTATTTCATGTCTACTATTTCCCCCATCCATTAGGCTAGAAACCCTGTCAAAAAAGGAAATTAGGCTGATTTGTTCTTGACAAATCCATATTGGCTATTTCTTGTAACCTGTTATCCTTGATAAGCTTACAAATTGATTGATCAATAATTTGTTCCAGTATCTTTGCACATATCAAAGTCAGACTGGCTGGTCTATACTTCCCTGGATTCTCTTTGCCCCCCTTTTAAAAGACTGGTGCTATAGTTGCCATTCTTCAGTCCTCCAGAACCTCACATGTGCTCCAGGAGTACTCAAGAATAAATGCTAGTGGTTCCAAGATGGCTCCAGCCAGTTCCTTAAGTATCCTAGGATGAATTTCATCAGGCCCTGACAACTTTAATACATCTAATTTATCTACATATTCCTTAACTTGCTCTGTCCCTGTTCTGGCTTGTGTTCCTTCCCCGTTATTGTTAATATTAATCGTGTTAAGCATCTGGCCACAATTAATTTTTATTAGCGAAGACTGGAAATCACTGCCATGACATTCACCAGGGCAGCTGAGCCCTCAGTTTCCTTCCCCACCCCATCCATTCCCATCTCCATTCATCACACACTAAGGAATTATTGTTTCCTACCTTTCATGGAGCTGTTTAGGCGCAACTAAAACAAAAAGGAAAAAAAAGATTTTTGGAAAGCCCCCCCTCCATGCCTGACAAAGAGATTGAGTCAGCAATGCTGTGACTAGGGACAGGACTCTGCACCATGGTTAGTGTGGGCTTTTCAAAGGTTCTGAAGAGATTGGGAGGCCCAGTTCCCAAATTAAAAAGAGTCCAAAACCCCAAAGCAGGTTTGACAAATTGTGGCATGAATGTAGCTGCACGTCTACCTTCAATGGACCAAACACAGCTCATTTTAGCCACCTGGTTATTATTAGTATTAGTATTTATATTATGGTGTCACTTCTCAGCCAGAAAGGAGAGTAGAATTTACCCAGTCTATCAACAGCTGATCACTACTCTCTCCATCCATCTGTATTGCCTTTGGAACCCAGTAGTGACTAGGCATTTTGCATAAAATATACCAAAGCATGTAAATCAATTAGGAGGCTAAGCCATGTCGCCAACCCCAGATGTTCAAAAATCATGTCTCAGGTGCCAAAAATCATGAGATTTTTAAAAAAAAATAAACATTTTTGTAAATTATTCTTTGGTTTCTCAGCCTTAATTGGACTCAGGTCACATTTTAAAGGTTTTCTCTGCAACCACAAAGGGATAGACACTTCCTTTTAAAAAAAAAAGTTGAGATTCTCACACAATTTATTGATTCCACCATCAGGGACTATTAGGAAAACACCAAGTACCATGAGAATCACAATTAGTGGTGAGCGAATAGTTGATTATTCAGTGCAGGGTCCGAACTGAAAAAACACGTCCCCAACCCCAAAAACTCAAATTAACTTTTTCAGTTTTCCTTGACAAAACGGAAAAAAAATTGTTTGAACTGAACAAAACATTTAATTCAACCCGAAAAAATTTGGAGTGTTTTTTTTTTTCATTTCTGGTCATTTTGGGATATTTTTCCTCCTTTTTTTAATTTAGCTAAATTTCTAGATGAAACTGTGTCAAAGGGAAACATGAAAAGGTTTCATTTGAAACAGTCAAAACAAACTGCTTCAATTTAAAAAAAAAAGTTGCTTCCAGTTGAAGGTTTTTTATTGAATTTGAACCAGATTTATAAATACCTGTACCCCAAAAATGCATTTTTGGGCAAACTGCTATTTGCAAAAAAAAAAAAAAAAAAAATTGCCCAGAGCTACTCAAGGTAAAATTGCAAGAGACGGCAACTTTACCAGAGCCTCTGTCAAGGTTCCTTCCCCACTCTGAACTCTAGGGTACAGATGTGGGGACCTGCATGTAAGACCCCCTAAGCTTATTCTTACCAGCTTAGGTTAAAACTTCCCCAAGGTACAAACTATTTTACCTTTTGCCCTTGGACTTTATTGCTGCCACCATCAAGCATCTAACCAATATATAACAGGGAAAGAGCCCCCTTGGAAAAGTCTTTCCCCCCAGAATCCTCCCCAAACCCTACACCCCCTTTCCTGGAGAAGGCTTGATAAAAATCCTCACCAATTTGTATAAGTGAACACAGACCCAAACCCTTGGATCTTAAGAACAATGAAAAAGCAATCAGGTTCTTAAAAGAAGAATTTTAACTGAAGAAAAAAGTAAAAGAATCACCTCTGTAAAATCAGGATGGTAAATACCTTACAGGGTAATCAGATTCAAAACATAGAGAATCCCTGTAAGCTAAACCTTAAGTTACAAAAAGATACAAAAACAGGAATATACATTCCATTCAGCACAGCTTATTTTATCAGCCATTTAAACAAAACAAGAAGAAAAGGAGTACCCGTGGCACCTTAGAGACTAACAAATTTATTAGAGCATAAGCTTTTGTGAGCTACAGCTCACTTCATCGGATGCATTTGGTGGAAAAAGCAGAGGAGAGATTTATATATCTACACACACACAGAGAGAGAGAGAGAGAGAACATGAAAACAGAATCTAACACATATCTAGCTAGATTACTTACTAAGTTCTAAGACTCCATTCCTGTTCTGTTCCCGGCAAAAGCAACACACAGACAGAGAGAGCCTTTGTTTCTTCCCCCTCCCCCCAGCTTTGAAAGTATCTTGTCTCCTCATTGGTAATTTTGGTCAGGTGCCAGCGAGGCTATCCTAACTTCTTAACCCTTTACAGGTGAAAGGGTTTTTCCTCTGGCCAGGAGGGATTTTAAAGGTGTTTACCCTTCCCTTTATATTTATGACAGCCCCATTGAAATTATCACTTTAAACTCACCTCCCAAAGCTTTCACTGGAACTTTGGTTCTTTGGAAAATGTTCCTGTTCATCTCCCATTGGCTGACAAGGCTACCTGATTGTCAGGAGCCCAGGTGGTGAGCAGTCTAGCCTAGTGGTAGGAGCAGGAATCAGGCTTACTGGGTGGAATGAGGGTCAGAATTGGAGTGAGAAATGCCAGAGCCCAGGATTGAGGAAGATATGGAACCAGGAATCAGAGCCGAAGGTCAGAACATTACCTACCTTTTTTCATCAGAAGATAAGTCACTGGAACCAGAATCAGACAGGAACCAACTGCAGTACCAACTGCAATGCCCAATATAATCTCTAGTCGCAATCCTGGGGAAAAGAAATAAACATGAAGAGACCTGTTCTGGCAGAGAACCAAGACTATAGGTCTCACTCCCCAAGGAGTCTTCTGAGTTATCAGTGAATAGTGCATACAAATGCTGTAATCATATGTTTGTGCTCTCTCTCCCTGCCAAACTGACCCCCAAATGATGCAGCTGTTGTGTTTCAAAACATCCAGATAAGTTATATATATATATAAAAAAACATATTACTATATTTCTTAGAATCCAGAACCTTAAATTACAAAGAAACAAAAACAGAGAGAGAGAAAGCAAGCTGTTCCCTAAGGCAAAGAGGCTCAACTCACTCAACTTTGCTCCCCACTGGCTCGTGGCAGACTGACTACTGCTAGACCCAGTTTGCACACTTTCCTACAGAGCTCCCAGCCTGCAAGCAGGACCAGGCAACCCCCCTGTAGTTGAATATGAAAGCTTACAATTGTAACATGTTTTTCCATACCCCAAATCAGCAAAGATCATAGAATATCAGGGTTGGAAGGACCTCAAGAGGTCATCTAGTCCAACCCCCTGCTCAAAGCAGGACCAATCCCCAATTTTTGCCCCAGATCCCCAAATGGTGCCCTCAAGGATTGAACTCACAACCCTGGGTTTAGCAAGCCAATGCTCAAACCACTGAGCTATCCCTCACCCTCTAAAGCTGGATAAGGATGGAAGGAACCTCAGAACAAATACCCAGAAGAGCTAGGGCATTTCAGAGCCACACAGCAATTCAGCACCCATGAGAAAAATCAAAGTAATGGGAATAGATCCCTAGAGAGACCAAAAGGAGTGCCTACAGTTCAGGGGGGAGCGTATGGGGGGAGGAAGCATCGAGGGATGGATACAAGTGGCCTGGGGTTCAGAGGACACTGAATGTGACTGGATGATCCACACAGTTTCTCTCCCCACATTACAGCCCCATTTCCCTGTCCTAGACATATCCGTAGCACTGCTGGGCATTTTGGGACCCTAGGCCACTGACACCCCCCCCCACCGATGGAAGGTGCTAGACAGACCCTTGCTGGGGGAGACAGAGCATCCCTTGGGCCAACCATAATTGGGGCCCGCTATGCTAGGTGAAGTACAAATAGAGAAATAGATGGCCCCTGCCCAACAGTCCAGACAGACCCTCGGTGGAGGAAAGAGTAGGGTGCACCAGCAGAATGAGCAGTGTGATAGCAGCAAACAGCCTGTTGGTGCCCGGGTGGGGTTTTTGTTTTTGTTTTTTTGATGGGTTTAGTTAGGAGGGGGCTAGCAAAATGGAAAAAGTGAATGCTGCTATTTCAGCAGTGCGGGAGGCCCTTAAAGGGGCCAAAGATGCCCTGACTGGCTGGGTGTCAGTGGCCCCTAAAATGTGCCCTGCCCCTCACACAAGCCCTGGGAGATGCTGCCAGCTGTAATGGGGGGGAGCGGCTCTGGGGAGATACCAACGGTTAGAGTCTCTCTCAGCCCTGGCCACTCTTGTGTGTGCTGCTCCCCCCACACTCCCTGCTGTGGGGCAGGTTGGATGGGGGCTGCTCAAGGCCACGCCTAGAACAGGACACCCCCCTCCCATCTCTGAACATGAGGCACTCAGCATTCGGGCCTGATCCACAGCCCACTGTGGCTCGGACACTGAGGGGGAGATTTTGAAGAGCTCTAAACCCAATGTGCTCTCAGTGTGCTGAGCGCTGTGGAAATCAAGTCCGTGGTGAATACAGTCACTCACCTTCCAGAGGTGGAGTGTTCTCAGACTGGCCAGTGACTGGGCTGTCATCAGGGGAAGCCTTCCTGTCTTGGCAATAAACACAGGAAATATCACAGTGTCTTAGCTGGGAATAAATTCCTGTGGGGTCTGCATCTTACTATGTCTGAATACCTTTACATGTCTGGCTCCTGGCTCCCCTATAGCCAAAGCTCAACCTTTCAATACATGTGAAATTTACAAACTGCCCTGTCTTCACGACAGTTTTACCTTGTTAGTTAATTCTAGTGGAGAACACAGCTGTTTTCCTATTGAATGCACAGCTTCTGCAGCAGAAAATGACACAAAGACACCTGAGATGGTCGGGTGAGGCAGTGGTAGCACAGAATAACTTTCTAAATGCCTGATACCTGCCTGCTCACCTGTGACCTTCAGTTGCAAGGGGGCACTGAGATCAGAATTGGCCACCTGTTTTTTCTCATCCTTGTGCTGATACCCACAGGAATAGCGCCCTGCACTCATACTGGAGGTGTTAAGGAGCAATGTGTAACTATCTTGTCCTGGTTTGAATTTTTGGCTGGAAACCTCCACCATGTCTTTGCAGAAAATAACTTTGGTAACAAGAAAGTTTGGAAGATCTGCACATCGGGCTAAAACTGGGAACCCATCCGGAGCTGATGTCGTATTCAGGAAAAACTGAGGCGCGGGGAGATCTCCTGGAACAACAAAGAGACATGGACGCGTGTGCCTGAGAGGGGAATGACAGGGAGCTGAGTGTTATCTATCACTGAGATGAGAAAAGCAGTGACTGGTGAAAGGCTGTTCACATCGGAATTTACATTCATACACCAAGACGTATCAGACTTGCTTATTTAGTCTGTTTTATTTTGGATGGGTGTGAATTCCTGCTACGCTGGGCCAAATCCCCAGCTGCTCTAAACTGGCATCAAAGTGGAGTGGAGTGGAGTGGCATGGCATCTAAACTGGAGTCAATGGAGCCAGATCCCAGCTGGTGTAAATCAGCCACATCTCCTTTAGGGTCAATAGGACCAGAGCCCCAGTCTGTGTAACTCAGCCATAGCTCAGTGGCATCAATGGGGAAAATACCCAGCTGTTGTAAATTGGCCCCACTCCACTGGAGTCAACAAAGCTACACCCGCTTACACCATCTGAGACTCTGCCCCAAAACATTTCCTTTTTGTTAATGTTCATGGTCGCCCACTGTGAGTATTCATTCCTTAATTAACTGTGCAATGAACAGGATTTCAGGCAGGGATTTCACAGAAGGTTTCTCCCCTCCCATCTCCTCCCATTGCAATCTCCCTGGGGATTTTCTTCCTTGCTCTGCCATTCTTTTCCTTCCCATGTCTCTTGTGCTCACATACTCACCTGGGGAGCTGCAGAACTCCTGGCCTGTGACCCCAGCACCTGCACCAAACAGCAGAGATGGTGAGTAGCAGACAGGGCATCTCTAACAATAACTAGCCTGCACTGGGGAAATGCTAATATTGACATTTGAGCAAATAACTGTCAGAAAATCCAAGCAATCAGAGGCCCCTGTTCTGCAGTGAGATCCATGCTGGTGAAGGTTCCTCACACCCGATCTGACTCCAGGATCAGGGCTTTAACTGCGCCTTGCATACACTCACCACAGGATCACACAATGCTCACAGCAGTAAGAGACGCGCAGGGTTACACCATCCTGTCCTTCCCCACCCCCCGGCCATGGCCAGAGCAAAATATTCTCTCTCTCTCTCTCTGCCCCATCACCATAGCATGTAAGCACCAAACATTAATGGATTGGGTCTGGTGAGATGGGGAAGTATAATTATCCCTGCTGTTCCAGGTGGCACCTGAATCACAGAGTGATCTGGGGTCACAGTGGGACTCAGTGGCAGAGCCCCAACTTCACCCCAGATTTCTCGGGATCCCAGG
Source organism: Dermochelys coriacea (assembly GCF_009764565.3). Taxonomy (NCBI): domain Eukaryota; kingdom Metazoa; phylum Chordata; order Testudines; family Dermochelyidae; genus Dermochelys; species Dermochelys coriacea. The sequence goes on from NC_050090.1 coordinate 10,574,974, forward strand.
TTGGGCATTAACAACAACCCCAGTTGCCTCCTCTTTCTCCAAACAATTTTGAGAAGTCCCAACCGATGGGGTCACAACCATGTGCAACGACAGACCTAACGGCTGGGTGCCAAAAACCTCCGTTCACTGAACTAGACCAATGAACATTCACTACTTAGAGTCTGAAGAACTTGGACTTTTGTAGACATTTCATATTCTGCTTGCACAACAGACAAATTTTAACAATTGTTATTGTAATTATTAAGTAATCTTAGTACTGCATTGAGGTAGCACCTGGAGATTCCACCTTATTGTGCCAGATGCTGAACACAGCCATAACTGGGTTTGGAAGAATGCAAACTTTATTTTTTATAATTTCAATGGCTAATATTAATGATTTAGGCATTTTTTTCCATTTTATCCATTTAAATGTTCACAGTTGTAGGAAATTATGGGGGCAGACAACTGGAGGCTCAGCCAATGATTGTTTAGTGACAATCAATGCTGAGACACAAAAACTGAAAGCTTGAGAGCTATTAAAGGACAAAATGTCAAGATCACAGGTCAAAATACACAAAGTAAAACACCCTTAAATCAAACTCCATACGCTCTCAGGCAGCACTTTTGTTTCTGTGCCCAGCTAGACATTTGCGTTATTGCTGATGGAAATATTGATTCATCGGTTTCTGAGTTTATATAGTAAAATAAAACTAAAAGTAAGGTAAACACTTACTGGCATGTACTGATAAAAATCTCATCCTTCCAAGCCTAAATCCTAATAAAAAGATAATCATTGCGCTAGAGAGTTTACAGTATAAATAAATGATGCATAACTTTAGCCCCTGGACCCTCACACAGTTGAGCACCTGCATATTTTATTCATGGGAGTCACCCTGTTATCTTCAACGGGATTACTCACAAGAGTAAAGTTATGTATGAGCACAAGTGATAGCAGGCGCAGGGTCTCAGTAGTTAGGGAGTGTTTTCTTTCCAAACTAGCAAAGCCAGAATTCCTCACTGGGGTACGGCCATGTCGAAAATGTGACATTTTAAACTTTATCCATTTAGTTCAAACTTCTTTGTAACAATATTTTTTTCTCACCTGTCTCTAAAACAATTGAACAGCTTTGTAATATTAATTAGGGGGCTCTTTGCAAAGTTTCCTAGTTGATGTAGAATATTCCCAGATTGCTTTTCAATATCACAGCCTTGCCACTGAAGGTCAGTGTCCGTATCCCCATTGTACAGATGGGGAAACAAAGGTTGGATGAAAAACTAGGAGAAGGGAGCAGGGGAAATGAGCAAACATTTTGTCTAAAATTTTCCCATTTATTTGCAAAGTTTAAAATATTCTCAAATTTTTGACCATGTCTAATCCCCCTTGTTTTCTGCAGACTTGATTAATTAATCTTCCCAGAATGTTTGATAACAAACAAAACACAATCAGTGCATGTGTGATAGGTCTCAATGCAGATACCAGTGGAAAGTCCCAGTTAGGAATATGACAAACTCTGGCTAGTTTTAGGGTAAGACTATAAAGCCTCCAGTAGAGTTTGAGGGTTTGACAAGAAGTCAATTGAAGTCAATGGAAAAAAAACTCTCCTTGACATCAATGATCAGACTGTAAAAAAAAAGAAAAAAAACCCTTTAATAAGAAAGAATCCCCCACAATTCCCTGGGAAACTCAGAAGATGGAGCATAGGAACATTTTCCAATATTTTACACCTTAATACATCAGAGTTTTTGAGTTTGAAACCTCAATAACATTCTTTTAATGTAGTTTATTTATGTGTATTATTAGTATTCTCTACTGCGGTGGCACCAAGCAGTGCCTGTTATAGACCAGGACCAATTGTGCTAGGGGCTGTACAAACACAGAACAAAAAGATGGCCCCTATCCCAAAGAGCTTACAATCCAAGTAAACTCAGAGGTTCTAATTTTCAAAGCTGTCTACAGGATTTGGATCCAAATTGCATAATATTTAATGGGAAATGGGTGTTTCAACAACTAGGCTGCTTTGAGGATATACTATATATATCATCCTATGACACCTTCACAAGGACACGTAGAGCAGAAGTTACAAACATAGGAAGACGATTGAAAAATCATGTCAGACATTGTAAGAAACTGCATGCCATGAATTTATCACCAGCTTTTCAGTCTGAGATTAAATAACTGCCCAAATCCTGGTGAAATAGCCCCGAGTAGCCCCCATTTCAAATATTTTTAATAATTCTGATCCCAGGCTGATCCCCGCATCCCCTCAGTCCAGGAAGACCCATAAACCTACATCTCTCCCTGCTCTCCACATCCAGAGACACCCCCTGCCTAAGCCTGTTGGCAGAGAGCTCCCCAAACCTACAGAGCAGCCACAGCAGGATCATGGGGAGTGGAAGATGGTGACCAAGCCAGGAGATTCTGCAGCAGTGTCTGGGCCTCCGAGGAGAACTCCCAAGGCTCAGTGCCTCTAGTTCCCTCCTCCCCAGGGAAGCAGAAGAGGAACTGGCGGGTTGTGGTCTCTTGTAGCATGTCTGGGAGCAGCCCTGACATGTGTATGGCCAGAGGGGCCCTCCCCTGTTGAGATGTGAGTGGAAACATTTTCCACCATTCCCTGCCCACCCCAGGCTGGTCTCTGTGTCTGTGATGGCTGAATGCGCTGGTTTTCCATTTACATTTCCCAGCACACACACTACTAGCCAGAGGTCAAGGCTGGTCTCACTCACAGGGAGCAGTCACCCCCACCTCACCCCCAGGCCAGTGCTCCAATGGGGACCCCATGGCTCACAGGTGGGGCAGTGACCTACACCAATAGTGTGAAATCCACGGACTTCAGCATCACAAACAGGGGCACTTTCCCAAGGACAATTTTTAGGATCATGAAATACTCAGACAGGACACAAAGGGGCATGTGATTGGCCTGAGCTGGTGCCTGTCCACACAGCTCTGGTCTCCGCAGCCTCTCAGGGACATTGTACCCAGAGCAGGAGCTTAGCACGTGGGAGACTTTACCAGCAAACACTGAGCAAGTGACATTAACATGAGCTCTGACTTCCAGTCCTGCTCTGATAGCATCAGCCCTCATCCACCGCTCTTCACTTCACACCCTCAGCCCAGCCCCCGAGCGACCCTCCAGGGACCATGTGTCCCTGTCACACAGAGCCTGTCCTGCTCAGCCCAGGCACACAGATCGGACACACACCATGTGACAACCTGCTATGTGCACGGAGGGAATGAAAACCTGGCTCATCGCAATGTTTGGGCATCCCCGGGAAAATGAGGACTGTGCTGCTACTACAGGACATGTGGCCCCTGTACAACACTCCCAGTGGCTGGGGGTGATACAGCAGCTGGGGATTGGGTGGCTTCAGGAAAGTCCTCGCCATGCCCCCATTCCCAAGCCACGCCCCCTCTCCAAGTTCAGAGTGATACACTAGGCAGGGATTGGCTGGGCAGAGGAATGTCCTGGCTCTGCCCCCTTTCCCAGGCCTCGCCCTATGCCAGTAGCTGGGTTGTGGCTAGTCCAGTTGACACATGCTGCTTCGAGCTTCTAGTACAGCTGGGGTCATGGGAACGGGGTCAGTGAGGGGCAAGGATCCTGCACTGCAAACACTTCTGATAATGCAGTGATCACAGATGGGGCGGGGCATGCAGCTCGGTCTCTGGGTCTGTACATAGCAGACAGGCAGGTCCCTACATGGGTCAGTAACCACAGCACCATCTATGTTAGTTTACAGGTAGCTCCTATCTTGTCTCTCTCTTCCATCTACTTTTGCTCGTTATATTTAGGAAACTTCTTTAAAATGTGCCTTAAAATTTTTCTTCCTGATAAGATGGTTGCTCAGCCTGGGCCCCATAGATCCATGGATACTGAGGCCAGAAGGAACCATTGTGTTCCTTTATTCTGACTCCCTGCATCACCCAGGCCAGAGAATCTCATCCACTGACCCCTACATCCCGCCCATAGCATGTGGTCGAGTTAGAGTGCGTTGTTTAGGCACAACTGTTAGGATAAAGATATTCAGGTCTGTCTGCAAAGGCCTATACTTTAAGAATTTAGGTGGATTCTTATCACTTAGCTAGTTATAGAGGTACAAAATAAGAATCAAAATTACAGTCTGCCTGTTTATAGGCCTTCTCTCACTATGATAATCTAAGGCCATGTTCTTAGGCTAAGATTTTTGGCTAAGTAGCAGAGGCAGCCATAAGCTGGGAAGCTAACGGTCACATCCTCATCAGTCACACTGAAATAAGGTGCTATTGGGCTGTTAGGAATACAATCCTGTCCTGATAATGCCCATCACCCCCAGAGAAAGGGAAGAGCCTAGAAGATGTAAAAAATGAAACTTAGTTTGATAGCATCCTGTCTGGCAAGAACTCACTTATCAATAGCAGGGATGTGAAATCCTTATTTCTTTGTTGTTCTATCACTGTAGTCTCCATTTCCCCATTATTTATCTGTATAATCTCTGTCTGGTTCTGTGATTGTTTGTCTTCTGTATAATTAATTTTGCTGGGTGTAAACTAATTAAGGTGGTGGGATATAATTGGTTAGATAATCATGTTACACTATGTTTGGATTGGTTAGTTAAATTTCAGTAAAACGATTGGTTAAGGTATTGCTAAGCAGAACTCAAATTTTACTATATCGTCTGCAGTCAATCAGGAAGAAAGGAGGGGAATGGGAACAGGGAATGGGGGTGCGGGAACCGGACTTATGTTTTGCTAAGATGGGGAATGGGAACAGGGACACAGGCAAGGCTGTGTGTTGTCAAAACTGGGAAGGGGAACGCTAAGGAAGGAAATTGGAATCATTGCTTGCTGAAAGTTCACCCCAATAAACATTAAATTGTTTGTACCTTTGGACTTCAGGTATTGTTCCTCTCTGTTCATGTGAAAAGGACCAGTGAAGTGAGCAGATGAAGGAATAAGCCCCTTAACAACAACCATTTTACTTACACACTCCAAGTGTTGGAGAATCCCCCATGTCATAAAATCATAAACACATAAAATCAGCACTGATAAAATCTGCAGAGGAAACAAAAACTGGGGGCACAGATAAATAATGACTAGGACAGGTCACTGATTCAGAGCCACCTAGATCATTTGGTAAACTGGGAGCAAGCAAGAAATATGTGTTTTAATGCAGCTAAGTGTAAGTATTGTGACAAAGTTCCTGCTCTACCTTGGTGGGTCTTGCACTTATTGGCAGATTTGCTCACGTTGGAGCTTCACTGCAGTCCTCAGCTTGGCCATTTTTCTGAATTCACAGTCCTGGTCAACTCTTCCTGAGTCTGACCAGGAGTTGGGAGGATTTGGGGGGAAGCCGGGGCCGCCCTCTACTCCAGGTTCCAGCCGAGGGCCCTGTGGAATGCAGCTGTCTAGAGAGCCTCCTGGAACAGCTGTGTGACAGCTACAACTCCCTGGGCTACTTCCCCATGGCCTCCTCCCAACACCTTCTTTATCCTCACCATAGGACCTTCCTCCTGGTGTCTGATAATGCTTGTACATCACCCTCACCTCCTAGTGCCTCTTGCTCCCAGCTCTGCGCGCGCACGCACGCACTTCAATGGGTACCCGCATGGCCCCACAGTATGCCAACATTTTTATGGCTGACTTAGAACAACGCTTCCTCAGCTCTCGTCCCCTAATGCCCCTACTCTATTTGCGCTACATTGATGACATCTTCATCATCTGGACCCATGGAAAAGAAGCTCTTGAGGAATTCCACCATGATTTCAACAATTTCCATCCCACCATCAACCTCAGCCTGGACCAGTCCACACAAGAGATCCACTTCCTGGACACTACAGTGCTAATAAGCGATGGTCACATAAACACCACCCTATATCGGAAACCTACTGACCGCTATTCCTATCTACATGCCTCTAGCTTTCATCCAGATCATACCACTCGATCCATTGTCTACAGCCAAGCGCTACGATATAACCGCATTTGCTCCAACCCCTCAGACAGAGACAAACACCTACAAGATCTCTATCATGCATTCCTACAACTACAATACCCACCTGCTGAAGTGAAGAAACAGATTGACAGAGCCAGAAGAGTACCCAGAAGTCACCTACTACAGGACAGGCCCAACAAAGAAAACAACAGAACGCCACTAGCCATCACCTTCAGCCCCCAACTAAAACCTCTCCAACGCATCATCAAGGATCTACAACCTATCCTGAAGGACGACCCATCACTCTCACAGATCTTGGGAGACAGACCAGTCCTTGCTTACAGACAGCCCCCCAATCTGAAGCAAATACTCACCAGCAACCACACACCACACAACAGAACCACTAACCCAGGAACCTATCCTTGCAACAAAGCCTGTTGCCAACTCTCTGCACATATCTATTCAGGGGATACCATCATAGGGCCTAATCACATCAGCCACACTATCAGAGGCTCGTTCACCTGCACATCTACCAATGTGATATATGCCATCATGTGCCAGCAATGCCCCTCTGCCATGTACATTGGCCAAACTGGACAGTCTCTACGTAAAAGAATGAATGGACACAAATCAGACGTCAAGAATTAGAACATTCAAAAACCAGTTGGAGAACACTTCAATCTCTCTGGTCACTCGATCACAGACCTAAGAGTGGCTATCCTTCAACAAAAAAGCTTCAAAAACAGACTCCAACGAGAGACTGCTGAATTGGAATTAATTTGCAAACTGGATACAATTAACTTAGGCTTGAATAGAGACTGGGAATGGATGAGTCATTACACAAAGTAAAACTATTTCCCCATGGTATTTCTCCCTCCCACCCCACCCCCCACTGTTCCTCTGATATTCTTGTTAACTGCTGGAATTAGCCTACCTTGCTTGTCACCATGAAAGGTTTTCCTCCTTTCCCCCCCCTGCTGCTGGTGATGGCTTATCTTAAGTGATCACTCTCCTTACAGTGTGTATGATAAACCCATTGTTTCATGTTCTCTGTGTGTGTGTATATAAATCTCTCCTCTGTTTTTTCCACCAAATGCATCCGATGAAGTGAGCTGTAGCTCACGAAAGCTTATGCTCTAATAAATTTGTTAGTCTCTAAGGTGCCACAAGTACTCCTTTTCTGTCTGAAAACTAGAACATTTCGAGTTCAGGTATTTCACACTCAGGCTTTCTAAAGCCAGGAAACCGAGCGAAGGGTCAAGCCTGTGCAACCTTAACTCTGCCCTCGTTGATTGATGCCCCAATACGCCCAGGCTCTGCCTTCTCCCTGTAGCAAAGAGGAGCTACAGGCACCCGCCCGCCGCTCACAGACTGAGCCTGCTCCACCCTAAGGACTCTGCCTCTGCTACATTTACACCCCTTCCCCCAGCCCCCCGCTCCTGCGCGCACAACGCCATTTAATGCTCAACTTTCCCTCACCCTTCAGCAAACCCACAGAGCAGCCCCACCCCCACCTCCCTGCTGACAGTCCCCGTGCCGAGAACACCCCCGAGCCCAGCAATTGGCACAGCCTGCACAGAGCAGTGCTGCACAGGGCAAACTGGGTCTCTCAAGTACAAACACCTCTTGGGCCTTTGCTCACCACCCTTACCCGATGGCTTTGGAGCCCATCACAGCCCTGCCACGCTTCTCAGACGAACCCCTCCACCATTCACACAGCCACACCTAGCGCAGGAAACACAGCCGGAGCACAGACCCATGGTTCCCAATGGCTGCCGCCAGCTCCCGGGGAGCAGAGGTGAGGTGCGTGTACGTTTACCTTAACTCTGCTTTTCCTGGGGATCACAATCTGAGCTTTGCTGGACTCAGTGCCCTGTCAGGGCAGGAGCTATCGCCGGGCACCTGAACCCTGCATTACCAGCGTGTTTTGTCAGTGACTGATCCAGAAGCAGCTCTCACAAGTGTGTCCTCCCCTGTTCTGTGCCGCTAAAGCAGCTTCGCTGCAGACACCCCCAGAGCAGGTGTTGTGTTCCCCTGTCATGGGGGAGAATTCCTGCTACTGTCAGCTACCGACTGGGGGAACTGGGGCAAGTGGCTTCATGTCCTTGTGCTGGTGAAATGGGAATAATTCTCCCCTGCCTGCCAAGGGTGTTGGGAGGGTGAAATCTGGGTATGAATGGGAGCAGCTGAGATGCTACAGTGGTGAGGGCACCTAGCTAGACACGGCTAAGGCAGAATGTCGTCTCCCTGTTCCAGAGAGAAAAGCAGCTTCAGTTGGGCAACCCGGACAAGCCAGGGCCTGCTGTAGCTCAGCCACAGAGCTGACCAGCCCGACAGACAAATAACGTGGTGAATTCATGTTACTGGGGCTGGGGCTTGAGCTGTGGGAAGTAAAACCTGGGTTTGGGCACGAGATGGCGATTTAACATGTGAGAACTCTGGAAAGGTCTATTGGGTTGCTAGGAGATGACATGGCACATTCATGCCAGTTTCAGCAGGTGGCCGAGGACAGTGGGAAAAGAGAATTGGGGGTTGATGGCTAAAGGTGGGGTTTTCCTGGGGTCCGGCTGAAGGTGCCAGAAATAGATGATCAGGACATCAGAGACTAGTCCCTGAGGGGGCTGTATGGTCCAGGATACTGGGAAGGTGGCACTGAGACCAAGTTCTGAGGACATAAGACCCAGGAGCTTCTGAGAAGAACGTCTGGCCTGGGATCTGCAGTGAGACTTTCCTGACTTGAGAGGGTAAAGAGGACACCCCTAGATGGACAGTCACTGAGTTCACTCCTGGATTTATGTGCAAGTAGTAAAGTAAGAGTTCATTAAACAAGCCTGGAGGGGAGCTGTGGTGAGTATTTGTTCCTGCTGTCGCCTTCAAAAACCACTTACCGTGTTTATCAGCGAGCGTCCCACTCCTGTGGCCAAGGGCCTGGGAATAAGGAAGCAGAGTGAGGCACAAGTAAAATTTCCCAGCATGACGCTCAGTAGTGGCAGGATTTACGTAAGCCCAAGGCCTAGGAAACCAGAGGTTATGACCGGTGGCTGTGCTGTACAATGAGCACTGGGACCACCAGAGGGTGAGGGATGGGAAAGGAGGAGCTAGGCCATGAGGAGAGGTGATTCCCTCTTCCTGGAGGTTGAAGATCAAATGCCTGAGCTCTATAAAGGAACAGGATGATCTGACCTGTCTGGATTCTGGTTCTGAGACAGTTACAAACTGGTTTGAGTACTGGCCTGCTAAACGCAGGGTTGTGAGCTCAATCCGTGAGGGGGTCATTTAGGGATCTGGGGCTGCTGCGATTCTCACCACTTCTCCCAGTGGTCCTGCCGCTGGGCCTCTGCCCGCTCTGAGTATGGACACAACTGGCTGGGTTTAGCTTGGCTTTAAGGGAGACTGAGAACAGCTAATGAGTCAGTTAATTAGGTCTAATCCTGTCAGGGTGTGCTGAGCCCCTCCTAGGAGGTATGTTCAGGGTCTGCTTTTTGGCATCCGCAGCTCCACCAATTACCATTGGAGCAATTTTACAAGGGTCTTGGTGGATTCTCCATCACTGGCAGTTGATGGTTGGTTTTCTAGCAGATCTGCTCTGTTCAACCAGGATTATTGTGGGGAAGCTCTAGACAATCACAATCATCCCTTTGGTCTTAGACTCTATGAATCTAGGAACCGTGTGCATCCATGCCAGCCCCAGCGAAGGCGCAGTGTTCAGTAGCCTCTAAGCACTGTCCCATAGAGCACAGCCCTGTATTGCCATCACGGTTAGCAACTGTAAAATGCTTCCAACTCTTTATTCCAACTCTCCTTTCTGCTGCACATTTGAATTCAGAGGCAAATGCTGTGAAATATGTTCTGTTTGCAGCAGGGTAATCCAAGAAACTGAGCTTCCCACTGACCCAGCAAGACAGCAGGATATATGCAGGATTTTACATTTTTATATGAACTTAGAGTTTTTCACTCTGTGCATGGGTCTGTTCTGGACTCTCCTACGAAATCTGAGAATGCAGCTCAATCACAAATTTACTGCCAACTGAATTTCTACTTTTGATCGTTGTTTGAATATTACTTTCTTCAGAAACCCTCCATGCACATATCACCCCAAATCACCCTTTCTGTAATGTTAGGATCAGTTAAACTGTCAAGTACAAGCCTCAAATAAAATAAAAGGAAATTTCAAACAAGACATTTTCAGACATCCTAAAATGTATCTAACGTTAACTCGTCTGAGTCACAGAGCTGTAATTTTAAGATCGTATATCATATAAATTGCCAAAAGAAGAAAAATTATTGTAATGTGAACAATCTTTATTATTTGTCCACCAATCATACATTGCTAGCCAGAATTCCCTTCATTTTATACTAAAGCTACATTTTCATTGCAAAAAGAGGTTTGTTTGTACATCAAGAAGGCAACCTCCCTGTACAGTCCTAGTGGAGACAAGGCACAGCTAGTTGTTACTTCAGCGTAGCAAGACAATGTAAACTCTAACCCCGCAGCTGGGGTTGACCTTGCAGAGCTGCACTGCAGTAAAAACTCCCAGTGTCTTTTCTCCACCAGGATTTTATGCCAATTTAGCTATGTTCATGTCAAAATACATTGTTTTCAGTGAAGACACGGCCTAAGGGAAAGACAGCAAAGCAAGGAAGAACCAAACTAAAATATCCAGGAGGGTGCACAATGTGTTGTGTGAGTGTGTGTGTGTGTGTGTGTTTACTGTGGGCTGTGTCTGAACTGTACATGATAACTCTGTATTCACTAGAAAATTTAATCTAAAAGTCCTATAAGTGCATTAACACCATACGAACTCTAGTATAGATAAGACTTCTGTGGCAGGAACTGTTTTTATTGCTGTTTTAGTTAAACGAAGTTAGCCTCCACAAAGTGATGATCAATATGGCCCCAGTTGTAGCACTCATGTCCATACTAGTGCTAACATCCATTCAGCTGAACTGGGGCTCATACCAGTCAGATTTTTTTCTCAATTTTCTCAGTGTAGGCAAGAGCAGAGCAGACCCTCAGGAATTTAGAGCTGCAGGACACAGAAAACATACTCTGCAGTTACATAGCAACAGCCATCCAGAAGATCTGCAATGGGACACACCAAATTGCTCACCCCAATTATCTTTGTGATACCAGTCTCAGCCTGGTCTCTGATCCAGGACAGAATTTTGCCAGAGTCACTTTAAATGCCTGATCTCCATTTCAGGAAAAGGAGGAAAGGAGCTGTCTGAAACACTACAAGCAGCCCGAGGGGGAGGTACTGTATGCAGAGGGCAACCAATAAAAAACAAATTAGTTCCTTGCACAGTGGCAGAATTGTAGGAATTTATTCTGTGGTTAGGATGATGACTGAGATGATTTATCAGGTGTATTACAATAGCCCCTAGAAGCCCCAGTCATGGCCCAGCACCCCATTGCAAGACGCTGTAAAGGTTCCTTCCCCACTCTGAACTCTAGGGTACAGATGTGGGGACCTGCATGAAAACCTCCTAAACTTACTTTTACCAGCTTAGGTTAAAACTTCCCCAAGGTACAAACTATTTTACCCTTTGCCCTTGGACTTCCACTGCCACCACCAAACATCCGGGTTTACTGGGAAAACGTTTGGAAACATCTTTCCCCCAACATCCTCACCAAAACCTTGCACCCCACAGCCTGGGGAAGGCTTGATAAAAATCCTCACCAATTTGCATAGGTGACCACAGACCCAAACCCTTGGATCTTAAGAACAAAGAAAAAAGCATTCAATTTCTTACAAGAAGAATTTTTATATAAGAAAAGGTAAAAAGAATCACTTCTGTAAAATCAGGATGGTAAATACCTTACAGGTTAATCAGATTCAAAACATAGAGAATCCCTCTAGGCAAAATCTTAAATTACAAGAAAGACACAAAGACAAGAATATTCATTCTATTCAGCACAGTCTAATTTCTCAGCCATTTAAAAAATCATAATCTAACGCATCTCTAGCTAGATTACTTACTAAATTCTAAGACTCCATTCCTGTTCTGTCCCCAGCAAAAGCACCACACAGACAGACAGACCCTTTGTTTTTCCCTCCCTCCAGCTTTGAAAGTATCTTGTCTCCTCATTGGTCATTGTGGTCAGGTGCCAGTGAGGTTATCCTAGCTTCTTAACCCTTTACAGGTGAAAGAATTTTTCCTCTGGCCAGGAGGGATTTAAAGGTGTTTACCCTTCCCTTTATATGTATGACACACCCCCCAAATCACAGATAGGGTGAAACATTGTCTGGGATTTCTTCCTGGAGCTCTAGGAGAAAACAGAGTTAATAAGACACATGCACCTCTAAATATACTACCAAGTATATAAAGACTAACAATATTTTCCACATCTCAAGGACGATTTTAACCAGTTGATTCTGGGAAACTTTCACAGGAGACTGCATCAGCCACTTTGTTAGAAGCTCCTGAGATGGGTTGGATGTCGAAATCAAAATCTTGGAGAGCTAAACTCCACGGAATAAGTTTTTTGTTATTTCCCGTGGCGGTATGAAGCCACCATAGCGCAGCATGGTCAGTTTGCAGGTGGAAACGCCGTCCCCAAACATATGGGCGTAGCTTTTACAGAGCGTAGACTATGGCGTAACGTTCTTTTTCACTGACTGACCAGTTGTTTTCCTTCTCAGACCGTTTTTTGCTGAGAAACACTACAGGGTGGAATTCTTGATCCGGTCCTTCCTGCATTAAAACTGCTCCCGCACCACGCTCGCACGCATCTGTGGTTACTAGGAACAGTTTGTCAAAGTCTGTAACCCTTAGTACAGGGTCAGACATGAGTGTCGCTTTAAGTTAGCTAAAGGCTTTCTGATACTCTTCGGTCCACTGAATGGCATTTGGCTGTTTCTTTTTGGTTAGGTCTGTCAGCGGGGTGGCGATTTGGCTGTATTGCAGTTCAAATAGTCTGTAACAACCGGCCAAGCCTAAGAAGGATTGAACCTGTTTCTTTGACTTTGGGACAGGCCACTTTTGGATAGCATCCACTTTGGCCTTATGGCGGTTGATAGTTCCTTGACCCATCTGGTGTCCAAGGTAAGTTACTCTGTTTAGGCCTATTTGACACTTCTTAGCCTTAACAGTTAGTCCTGCCTCCCTTATGCGCTCAAAGACTTTTTGTAGATGTTCCAGGTGTTCTGCCCAGGAATCCAAAAATATGGCCACATCGTCAAGGTAGGTGACGGCATATTCTCCTAATCCCGCTAGGAGATCATCTACATGTCTTTGGAAGGTGACGGGTGCATTCTGCAGCCCGAAAGGGAGTACATTAAATTTATACAGCCCGACATGTGTGGTGAAGGCTGACCTTTCCTTGGCGGATTCATCTAGCAGTACCTGCCAGTACCGCTTGGTTAAGTCCAAGGTTGAGATGAACTGGGCCCATCCCAGGTTCTCTAATAGTTCATCTGTGCGTGGCATTGGATAGTTGTCTGGTCGAGTTACAGCATTTAGCTTATGGTAGTCCACACAAAAACGTATTTCCCCATCTGGTTTGGGAACTAGAACCACTGGAGATGCCCATGCACTGCCAGAGGGGTGGATTACACCCATCTGTAACATATTCTGGATCTCCCGTTCTATAGCAGTTTTAGCTTGAGGAGACACCCGGTAAGGTTGGACTTTAATTGGGTGAGCATTACCTGTGTCATTGGAGTGGTATGCCAGTTCACTCAGTCCTGGGGTGGCTGAGAACGTCGGCGCATAGCTAGTGCACAGTTCCTGGATCTGCTGTCGCTGCATACGCCCGAGGGTCGTGGAGACGTTCACCTCTTCCACGCCACCAGCACTTTTCCCTTCATAGTAAACACCTTCAGGCCACTCAGCGTCATCTCCTCCCTGGGCTGTAAACTGACAAACTTTTAATTCTCTGGAATAAAAGGGCTTTAGAGAATTAATATGGTATACCTTAGGCTTTGGGTTGGAGGTGGGGAATGCTATGAGGTAATTAACAGGTCCCAGGAGCTCCTAGACCATGAATGGCCCTTCTCAAGATGTTTCCATTTTATGGGCCTGGAGAGCCTTTAAGACCATAACCTGGTCTCCTATTTTGAAGGAACGCTCTCTGGCATGTTTATCGTACCAGGGTTTTTGCTCTTTTTGAGCATCCTGTAGGTTTTCTTTAGCAAGAGCTAGAGAGTTTCGGAGTGTGTTTTGTAGGTTGGTCACAAAGTCCAGAACGTTAGTTCCTGGAGAAGGTGTAAATCCCTCCCATTGCTGCTTCACCAACTGTAATGGCCCCTTAAGCTCACGGCCATATACAAATTCAAATGGTGAAAACCCTAAACTGGGATGTGGTACAGCTCTGTAGGCAAAGAGCAACTGCTGCAACACTAGGTCCCAATCATGGGAGTGCTAATTTATGAATTTACGTATCATGGCCCCCAAAGTTCCATTAAACTTCTCCACCATGTCATTTGTTTGATGGTGGTAAGGAGTGGCAACCAAGTGATTTACCCCATGAACTTCCCAAAGGCTTTCCATAGTTCCCGACAGAAAATTAGTTCCTGCATCTGTGAGGATGTCAGAGGGCCAACCTATCCTGGCAAAAATGTCTGCTAGTGCCTGGCACACACTTTTAGCCCTGGTGTTACTTAGAGCTACTGCTTCTGGCCATCGGGTGGCAAAATCCATGAAAGTCAGTATGTACTGCTTTTCTCTGAGTGTCTTTTTCGGAAAAGGACCCAGAATATCCACAGCTTCTTGCTGAAATGGAACTTCAATGATGGGGAGTGGCTGGAGAGGGGCTTTGACCTGGTCTTGGGGTTTTCCCACTTTTTGGCATACCTCACAAGACTGGACATAGGTAGAAACATCCTTGCCCATTCCCTCCCAGTGGAATGACCTCCTCAACCAGTCTTTGGTCCTGTTCACCCCAGCATGGCCACTAGGATGATCATGGGCTAAGCTCAAGAGCTTGACCCGGTACTTAGTTGGAACTACCATCTGTCTTTGAGGATGCCAGTCTTCCTGGTGTCCAACCAGAAAGAGTTTCCTTGTATAAAAATCCTCTTTCTACAACAAACCTGGATTGATTAGAAGAGCTGAGAGGCGATGGGTTGCTCCGTGCCGCCGTCCAAGCTCTTTGGAGGCTTTCATCTACTTCCTGTTCAGCCTGGAACTGTTCCCTTGATGCTGGAGACATCAGTTCCTCATTGGATTATAGACCTATGCTTGGTCCCTCTGGAAGCGATGTAGGGGATGGAGCTGTTTCCGTTGACTGTGAACCGTTCTCCGCTGGTGCACTATGTTGGGGTTCAGGCTCTGGCTGACCTTCTTCTGTAGGGTTATCGGCTGCTGCCGGTTCAGGTTCGGTGGGGCCCTCTGGGGTTGGAGTTGCAAGTACTGGCTTCAGTGTTGGCAATGGGTCTGGTGCTGGTTGTTCCACCGGTTCTGGTTCTGGGACTGGCTTTGGCTGGGTCTCTGGGACTGAATCCACTACTGCTGTTGAAGACATTGGCCTGGGGTCCGGGTCCATCACCTCTGACTGGGTCCTGGTAGAAGTTTCCAGAACAGCACTAGGCGTGATGGCTGGTTTATTCTGGCTGTGGGTGACCATTCCCACCCTCTTGGCTGACTTCACATGATTGGCCAAGTCTTCCTCCAACAGCATGGGGATGGGATAATCATCATAAACTGCAAAAGTCCATGTTCCCGACCAGCCCTTGTACTGGACAGGCAACTTGGCTGTAGGCAAATTGAAAGAGTTGGACTTGAAGGGTTGAATCGTCACTTGGATCTCTGGGTTGATTAAATTGGGGTCCACTAAGGAAGCATAAATAGCCGACACCTGTGCTCCGGTGTCCCTCCACGTGATGACCTTCTTCCCACCCACACTCACAGTTTCCCTCTGCTCCAAGGATATCTGGGAGGTATCTGGGCCTGAGGACTTCTGGGGTGATTCAGGTGCAATGAACTGTAATCTATTGGGGTTCTTGGGGCAGTTGGCCTTTACATGCCCTGGCTCATTACATTTAAAACATCGTCCAGCTGACGGGTCACTGGGGCGAGGTGGGTTGCTGGAGAACGGTGTGGCGGGACGATAAGGTGGCTGGAGGGTTCCTTTGGGGGTACGTGGGGTCTTGGGCGGCCCCCGGTAGTAGGATGTGGTCTGAGGTTGTCCCTTCTGGTATCCGCTCCAACTGCAACCAGTTTTTTTCTTCTCTGCCACCTCCACCCATTTGGCTCCAATCTCCCCAGCCTCGATTACAGTTTTGGGCTTCTCATCTAGGATGTATCTTTCTATTTCCTCAGGAACACCCTCTAAGAATTGCTCCATTTGCATTAGGAAGTGCAAATCTTCTGGAGATTTAACACTTGCTCCTGATATCCAGGCATCCCAATGTTTCACAATGTGGTAGGCATGTCAGGTAAATGACACGTCTGGTTTCCACCTTACGGCTCTGAACCGCCAACGGGAATGCTCGGGGGTTAGCCCCAGTCTGACTCTCACCTTGGTTTTAAACAGTTCATACTGGTTCATGCGTTCCTTAGGCATTTCAGCCGCCACCTCAACTAAGGGTCCACTGAGCTATGGCCTCAGCTCTACCATGTATTGGTCTGTAGAGATGCTGTACCCAAGGCAGGCCCTTTCGAACTTTTCTCAGAAGGCCTAAGTATCATCGCCTGCCTTCTGGGGGGAACTTTCTGGGATGGGAAGTGGTACCTGGAGAAGGATTGCTAGGTTTTGTTGGTATATTCTGCTGAGCCTCTGCCTTCTCCATCTCCATCTCCAGTTCATGCTTCCTCTCTTTTTCCTTCTCCTCCAGTTCTTTGGCCCTTGCCTCCCTGTCTTTCTCCTTTGCCTCCATTTTTCTCCACAGGAGTTCTATCTGTCTTTCATGTTCCTTTTGTTTTTCCTCAGCCTCAAACCTGGCTAATTCCAGCTTTTGTTGAACCATGAAATCTGTCATCCTAACCTCTCTGTTTTTAACTAACTTTACACTCAAGAGTTAGACAGAAAACCAAAACAAAAAATAAACTTGGCTTGTAAAATTTTGCTGTGCTGAATATGATACCTATATTCTCTGATAGTGATTGTCAACCTACAGAGAAATCCTAAAAAAAAAACCTAACATCTTTGGCTCCAGGCAAATAGGCAGAAAACCCCTCTAGTTGCTCTTACAGGGGAAAAAAAAAAAAACTTCAGGTCTGTGAAGACTGGTGAATTTCCCTGCAGGAGGTTAACTATCCTGCCTTTAGGTAGAGAAAACTCCAGCTCACAAAAGACAATTGTCTCTGCTCTGGCCCCAAAGCAGAGAAAAAAAACCTCTGTTTTCAGTTTAACCTGCATTCCAGCAGCCCAAAGGAAAAAAAATTTTCTTTTCAAATCTGTGCTTCTGGTTCAAAAAAATCTCAAAATGATTTCAAGTTGATCCCACCACTCTGCCACCATGTCAAGGTTCCTTCCCCACTCTGAACTCTAGGGTACAGATGTGGGGACCTGCATGAAAACCTCCTAAGCTTACTTTTACCAGCTTAGGTTAAAACTTCCCCAAGGTACAAACTATTTTACCTGTTGCCCTTGGACTTCCACTGCCACCACCAAACGTCCGGGTTTATTTTTTGAGAAAGAGTTGTTTGGAAACGTCTTTCCCCCCAACATCCTCACCAAAACCTTGCACCCCAATGCCTGGGGAAGTATTCCTGCCGCTACCAGCACAAGGACGACAGGAACCAGAGAAGACTTCTCTCCCCAGTACCCGCCAGTACCTGAGTGCTCCAGGTAACACACTGAATGAAGGGAGGGCTGCTTAGCACGCAGGGGAGAGGCAGCGGGTGTGCGGTGGGAGCAGCCAGTGGCAGCTAGAGTAAAAGTATCTAAATTTCCATCTCTTTTGCTGAACTGTCCATGCCTGAACTCTAGCTCAACGCCCGTTAGTTTAGTTTAGTTGAGCAAGATTCCACCAGCCCTTTCAGAGTGTTATGAAGGTGAAGAACAGGACTGACCTGTTCAAAACATGGGCAAATCCTTAAATGTGAAATTTGGCAGGTGCATCGTCATTAACATCTACACAGGCTTTGCTTTAAGCTCAGAACCGATGGGGGTAAACTAACGGGGTTGCAGGGCTGGATTAACCTTTTGGGGGCCCAGCGCCAAACATATTTGTGGGCCCCATGGAGGCAATGGAGCATGGCGTGGGGAGGTCAGTCCCAGGAGCAAGGAGCCAGCCAGAGGCAATGTGGCATGGCATGGCAGGGGTGGCCCTGCTCCACCCAATGCAAGGGCACTATTTAAAAACCGGCAGTTGCCAGACGCACAGTGGCCTACCCAGCCCTGTGCTGCCAGCATGCCCCTTCCCCACACTACACAGCCCCCCTCCCGCTCAACACCCCCGAACTCCCTGTGGCCTGAGGCCCCTCAGACCCACTGGGCCCAGTGCCCCCCAGACCCACCCACAAATGCACAGCGCCCTGCACAACACCACCCCTGCCCTCAGCCCCACTACAACTGTCCAGCACCCCCCACAGAAGCCCCACTCTCTAGTGCCCCAACACACACAGATCCTCCCGACCACTTCACAGCGCAGCACCCCTCCAGACTCCCCACAGACCCACTCCCCCAAGCCCTGCTGGGAGGCAACTGTGTCTGCTGGGCTGAGCCGGCAGTGCAGCCAGGGCTGGTCCCAAGGCCAGGAATCGCTCCGACCCCTTGGGAGTGGTGTGATCAGCCAGGCCAGGATCTGCCTCAGCCAAGGTCCCTCAAGACACACTTGCCTGGAGGGGCCCAGCCAAGCCCTCCACACTGTTCCCCCCACACACACACACCTGGCTGAGACTGGCCAGGCTTCTGCATCAATCCCAGGGGGCTCAGCTCTGGGGGGACAGATGGGGCCCCACAGGTGGTGGGAAGCAGAGACTTCCCAGAGCCGGAGGTGCACTCAGGTCCAGCCACGAGGGTGAGCGGAGCAAAGGGTGGCGTCAGGGGATGGAGAGGTGCCCTCGGCCAGAGTGGTTTTTTTGTTATTTCCCGTGGCGGTATGAAGCCACCGTAGCGCAACATGGTCGGTTTGCAGGTGGAAACGCCGTCCCCAAACATATGGGCGTAGCTTTTCCAGAGCGTAGACAATGGCATAACGTTCTTTTTCACTGACTGACCAGTTGCTTTCCCTCTCAGACAGCTTCTTGCTGAGAAACACTACAGGATGGAATTCTTGATCTGGTCCTTCCTCCATTAAAACTGCTCCCACACCATGTTCGGATGCAACTGTGGTTACTAGGAACGGTTTGTCAAAGTCTGGGGCCCTTAGCACATGGTCAGAAATGAGTGTTGCTTTAAGCTGGTTAAAGGCCTTCTGACAAGCTTCTGAGAAGCTGGATATGAGTCAGCAGTGTGCCCTTGTTGCCAAGAAGGCCAATGGCATTTTGGGATGTATAAGTAGGGGCATAGCGAGCAGATCGAGGGACGTGATCGTTCCCCTCTATTCGACACTGGTGAGGCCTCATCTGGAGTACTGTGTCCAGTTTTGGGCCCCACACTACAAGAAGGATGTGGATAAATTGGAAAGAGTACAGCGAAGGGCAACAAAAATGATTAGGGGTCTAGAGCACATGACTTATGAGGAGAGGCTGAGGGAGCTGGGATTGTTTAGTCTGCAGAAGAGAAGAATGAGGGGGGATTTGATAGCTGCTTTCAACTACCTGAAAGGGGGTTTCAAAGAGGATGGCTCTAGACTGTTCTCAATGGTAGCAGATGACAGAACGAGGAGTAATGGTCTCAAGTTGCAATGGGGGAGGTTTAGATTGGATATTAGGAAAAACTTTTTCACAAAGAGGGTGGTGAAACACTGGAATGCGTTACCTAGGGAGGTGGTAGAATCTCCTTCCTTAGAGGTTTTTAAGGTCAGGCTTGACAAAGCCCTGGCTAAGATGATTTAACTGGGACTTGGTCCTGCTTTGAGCAGGGGGTTGGACTAGATGACCTTCTGGGGTCCCTTCCAACCCTGATATTCTATGATTCTATGATTCTATGACACTCTTCGGTCCACTGAACGGCATTTGACTGTTTCTTTTTGGTTAGGTCTGTCAGTGGGGAGTGCCATGCTCAGGAGGATGCTAGACCACAGGTATTAACTTTAACCACGTGCTCCAGTCCTATTCAAGTCAAGGGATGACCATGCGAGTGGAAGGGACGGTTCATTGGCCTGCAGGATCAGGGCCATGGACACGACAGCCCTGGCTCTGCTCCCACTGCAATAGATGGAAGAGCTCTCAGTGACCCCAATAGTGCATTTTCTGGCCCATAACATGGCATGGGGTCAGGGTTGGCTGTTTTCCTAACCCATCTCCAGCAGGTGTCTGCATGCTCACACCAGCCTTCAGCCATGAGTTTGGGGTCCAGCGAGCTCTACATGCTGGTACAGGGAGCCGTTCCTTATCCGCACTCAGACTGAAATGCACCAGCTAACCCCAGACTTCTCCTCGGGCAAATAATAAGTTATGCACTGTGGGCCATATCCCCAGCTGGTGTAAATGCACCTGGCTTCATTGCTCCAAAAGGGGCAGATCCGTCGCTGGGATCCTGGGATGCTGATTTACACTGGGAGTTGGTAACCAAGCTGCACTTTGTGCCTGTAAAAATCCCCCCTGTGCTGAGAGGAAATTGGCTCCAAAGAGCTTACCAGAAAATTCATTCTGACTCTGGGGAGGGGATAAACGCAGGGGAAGAACGTGACTCATCATTATTCTCTCTACTGGCTGAAGCTAGATTTGCCTGGGCCCATGAATCATAGAATCATAGAATATCAGGGTTGGAAGAGATTCCAGGAGGTCATCTAGTCCAACCCCCTGCTCAAAGCAGGACCAATCCCCAACTAAATCATCCCAGCCAGGGCTTTGTCAAGCCTGACCTTAAAAACTTCTAAGGAAGGAGATTCCACCACCTCCCTAGGTAATGCATTCCAGTGTTTCACCACTCTCCTAGTGAAAAAGTTTTTCCTAATATCCAACTTAAACCTCCCCGACTGCAATTTGAGACCATTACTCCTTGTTCTGTCATCTGCTACCACTGAGAACAGTCTAGATCCATCCTCTCTGGAACCCCCTTTCAGGTAGTTGAAAGCAGCTATCAAATCCCCCCTCATTCTTCTCTTCCGCAGACTAAACAATCCCAGTTCCCTCAGCCTCTCCTCATAAGTCATGTGTTCCAGTCCCCTAATCATTTTTGTTGCCCTCTGCTGGACATTTTCCAATTTTTCCACATCCTTCTTGTAGTGTGGGGCCCAAAACTGGACACAGTACTCCAGATGAGGCCTCACCAATGTCGAATAGAGGGGAACGATCACGTCCCTCGATCTGCTGGCAATGCCCCTACTTATACATCCCAAAATGCCATTGGTCTTCTTGGCAACAACAGCACACTGTTGACTCATATCCAGCTTCTCGTCCACTGTAACTCCTAGATCCTTTTCTGCAGAACTACTGCCTAGCCATTCGGTCCCTAGTCTGTAGCGGTGCATGGGATTCTTCCGGCCTAAGTGCAGGACTCTGCGCTTGTCCTTGTTGAACCTCATCAGTTTTCTTTTGGCTCAATCCTCTAATTTGTCTAGGTCCCTCTGTATCCAATCCCTACTCTCCAGCATATCTACCTCTCCTCCCAGTTTAGTGTCATCTGCAAACTTGCTGAGGGTGCAATCCATACCATCCTCCAGATCATTTATGAAGATATTGAACAAAACTGGCCCGAGGACCGACCCTTGGGGAACTCCACTTGATACTGGCTGCCAACTAGACATGGAGCCATTGATCACTACCTGTTGAGCCCGACAATCTAGCCAGCTTTCTAGCCACCTTATAGTCCATTCATCCAGCCCATACTTCTTTAACTTGCTGGCAAGAGTACTGTGGGAGACCGTGTCAAAAGCTTTGCTAAAGTCAAGGAACAACACGTCCAAAGCTTTCCTCTCATCCACAGAGCCAGTTATCTCGTCGTAGAAGGCAATTAGTCAGGCATGACTTGCCCTTGCTGAATCTATGCTGACTATTCCTGATCACTTTCCTCTCCTCTACATGCTTCAGAATTGATTCCTTGAAGACCTGCTCCGTGATTTTTCCAGGGACAAAGGCCAGAGACACTCACTTTCCTTTAGAGGATGCCACTGTATTTCCAGCTCCAGTCACTTTAATTCCCCGTTCCACCTCCCCTCCTGCACTGAGACCCTTTGTGTTTATTTCACAGGCTCCCTTGTCACGAGCCAGGAAATCTGCAGCTCTCCCAGTGAGTAACTGGTCCCTGTGAGCGTAGCAGGGATTGGAGGGCTTGGGTTCAACCACGCTCCACTGGAGTCAGAAGGTCAGATCCCTAGCTGGTATAAATCAGCCCCGCTCCATTGCAGAGAGTGGAGCTTTGCTGATTGACACCAGCGGGGGATCTGGCCCCAGGTGTTTAACACTGGTGTGTTTGCTCCCCAGGCACTCTCCCCGCCCTGCGGCTGTTCCTGGACAGGCTGTCTGCCCGCCAAGGGGACACAGCCATGCTGTCGTGTTTAGTCCCTTTGGACGCCCCCATGACCTGCACTGTCTTCTGCAAAGAGGCGAAGGAGATTTCTGTCCAGCCCAAGGGAGGAAACAAACTCGCCTGTGACTCACCCCACGCAGTGTCCAGGGAGAGCTCAGGGGCCTTTTCCTGCCACTACCAGCTCATGGATGACAATAACCACGAGAACAATTCTCTCCCCATTGACGCCCAGCACCTGCATGTGGCCGGTAATGCACTGCACTAATGGTGGGCTTGGTGCAGAGGGGTCAGGGAGCTGGGATAGGCTGGGGTCACACTGTGATATCTAGAGTTAAGGTAGGTTTCAGAGTAGCAACCGTGTTAGTCTGTATTCGCAAAAAGAAAAGGAGGACTTGTGGCATCTTAGAGACTAATAAATTTATTTGAGCATAAGCTTTCGTGAACTACAGCCCACTTCATCGAATGCATTCAGTGGAAATCATCTGATGAAGTGAGCTGTAGCTCACAAAAGCTTATGCTCAAATAAATGTGTTAGTCTCTAAGGTGCCAAAAGTACCCCTTTTTTTTAGAGTTAAGATATAAAACTTCCCCCGCCTTCCCCGACATTGCCCAAGTGAGAACTCTGCCCCTGGGGGAATGGTTACATGTTCTTAGTGACTAAGCACCATCCTCTGAGCCACTGCCGAGCTCCACAATGAAGCAGCGCAAGCTTTTCCCACTAATTAAAAGAAAAAATGTTGTGATCTTCTCTGTGGGGTAAAGCGTGAAAACAGACAAACTGTCACCTGAAATTCACCGGGTTCCTTGGCATCATGGTCTGCTTTACTGTACTAATGCCATCAGGAAACACAGGTGTGGAACAGAGCTGTGAGAATAACTGTTTTTCAGTTTCCTGGCAATTCCAAAACATCTTGGGGGGGAAATTGTTTCAGGCTGACCTGAACAGAATGGGTTTTTTCACAATTTTCAGTGAGTCACAAAGTTGAAAAAAATATTGTTTTCGGTTGAACAAAACTTTTCATTTGAACAGATTGTTATGGGAGGGGTTATTTTTTAAAATAAAATTGAAGGAAATTGCAAAACTTGAAGTAATTTTGAATAGAAAAATTGAAATGCTTGGTTTTAAAGGTATTGACATTTTGACTTTTTTTAAATCGTTTGGGGGTGGGGGCTGGGTTTGTTTGTTTTGTTTTTCTGCGATGAATAATTCAGCCAAACTGACACAAATTCGGAAAATGTTTTGGTGCCACCAAATCTGCATTTTTGTAGGAAAAAAAAATAGCTGGAAATTTTCTCTCATACATAGTGTGAAGTGACCAGGCTACGGCCATTTGAAAACATACCCTGGCAATGATGCTGGTAAATTATCTGCTGTCACATGTGCCCATTTACATGTATAGCAGCTCTTCCCTAATTCTAACCTGATCCCAGTGGAAACTCCAAATACCAAGAGAGAAAATTCCAAATTTGGTTCTGAATATATCGGTTCTGTCCTGTCTCTCTCATGTAGATTATACAGCTTGTTTGTTTAAGAACTCAGTAGTAAACGGATGGCCCTTGGAGGGAATTTGTTTCTCATGGAATTGAAATATTCTCCTAGTGTCAATTGAATTCTTATCCCATTGAACTCTCTGGCAAACCTTCCATGAACTTCAATCAAACCAGATTTAGCTCTGTTCTGAAAATATCAAAATGAAACATTAGAGAGACAAGGTAGATGAGGTAATATCTTTCATTCGATGTACCTCTGTTGGTGAGAGACAAACTTTTGAGCTTACACAGAGTTCTTCTGCAGGTCTGGACACGTACTCAGAGTGTCACAGCTAAATGCAAGGTGCACCAGATTTGTTCTTTTGCATAGAGACTGTCCGGTTTTAAGAGCAGTGCTCTTAAAGGGTGGGTGTTGGTAAGGGTCGGCATTTTTATTAGTGCCCTTACCTTTCGCTGATCAATCTGTCTCCCTTCTTGGCCATACAGGGGAGTTAAAGGGTGAATTCATTTTTAGAATGATCCCCTGTTGTTCTAATTCCTGGATGGTTTGCACCAATTGTGCCTCTGCCACTCTCAGGTAGGAGTATTGTCTTCGGGGAGGCACAAATTCCCCAACAATCTCACAAGAGGATTAATTTTACTGCAATCTGTTTTCCGTTTAGGCCATACTGAGGGGAATTTCAAGCACCACTTTGGTTATGAACCTGCACCTCTGTTTCCCTACTGGTGGTGGGGGTTCCTCATTCAGCAGGCACCTCTAATCTTGCCCCGAAAAAGGGAGCGGATCCAGAAGACATTGCAGAAGGGGGTGATGCACTAAGAGTTACACTAGCAACCTCTGGCTTCCCTGATTAGTTCTTGTGTGGGGGCCCTGTTCCACTGGTCTCGGTTTGCCCCGTGCTGCATTAGCATTCACCAGGCTAGTCAGCAAACCTCATTTTCTGTGAACCCAGCTCCCTCTTTTAATTGCTGGGAGGAGGGTGTCTGATACTGATGGAGATCTGGGTATAACTGATCTACTTGTCACCCCCTGCTTTCCCCGCCCATGGGAACAGCCTCTAGCATATCCTCTCTGGGATCCCGGGATTCCCTTTGTACCGCTCTCATTGGTGTATGTAATGGATGGCTCTAATGCAGCCACATAGGCAGTTTTTTCCTTTTTTTATAGTGGTCTATGGTCCAGAAGGGGTAGTTATTTGTTGGACCACATCTCTTAGATCCCCTAGGGTAGCTGGGTGACCCTCTTGCCAAATTCCAAGTCTCCCAGAGTAGTAGGGAAGCAGCACAGTCTCTTAAGGATTGTATGTTGAATACCCTGTATCCAGCATGGTGGCACTGCCCAACAGTTTAGCCGGCCATTACCTGCATCAAATCCCATCGGATTAAATAATTCTCGGGGTCCTCATTGGGCTTTTGCGTTGTGGCACCTGCCTAATTGCTCTCAAAAAGTCCCATTAAAGTCAATATACTGCTGTTCTCACTGACTCTAATCCTTTGTAGGGTCCCCCGAATCTCTGAAGCTGTGCAGACGCTCATGAAAAGGCGGACTTCAATTGCATTCAGCTCTTCCCTTACTGCGAACAAAGACACATTAGAACTCCATCTGGAGAAATTGTCTCTCTTTAAAAACAACAAGGCGTCCTTGTGGCACCTTAGAGACTAACAAATGTATTTGGGCTAAAACCCAATTCATCAGATGCAGGAAGTGGAAAATACAGTAGAGCGGTATAAATATACAGCATTTGAAAAGATGGGAATTGCCTTACTAAGTGTGGGGTCAAGTGCTAACAAGGCATTTAAATTAAGGTGGAAGTGGCCTAGTCTCCATAGTTGACAAGAAGGGAGGAAAAATCCCAGTTCTGCAGTTTCTCGTTGGAATCTGTCTTTGAAATTTTTTGTTGAAGAATTGCCACTTTTAAGGCTCTTACTGAGTGTGCATGGAGAATGAAGTGTTCTCCTACTGGTTTTTGAATGTTATAATTCTTGATGTCTGATTTGTGTCCATTTGCTCTTTTGTGTAGAGACTGTCCGGTTTGGCCAATGTACATGGCATTGCTGGAACATTATCGCGTATATCACATTGGTCGATGTGCAGGTGAACGAACCTCTGATAGTGTGGCTGTTGTGATTAGGCCCTATGATGGTGTCCCTTGAATAGATATGTGGACAAAGTTTGCACCCGGGTTTGTTGCAGGGTTTGGTTCCTGGATTAGTGTTTTTGTTGTGTGGTGTGTAATTGCTGGTGAATATTTCCTTCAGGTTGGGGGGGCTGTCCGTAAGTGAGGGCTGGCTTGTCTCCAAGGTCTGGGAGAGTGAGGGATCGTCCTTCTGGATAGGTTGTAGATCCTTGATGATGCATTGGAGAGGTTTTAGTTGGGGGCTGTAGTCGACGGCTCGTGATGTTCTGTTATTTTCTTTGTTGGACCTTTCCTGCAGTAGGTGACTTCTGGGTATCCTTCTGGCTCTGTCAATCTGTTTCTTCACTTCAGGTGGGTATTGTAGTTTTAAGAACGCTTGATAGAGATTCTGTAGATGTTTTCCTCTGTCTGAGGGGTTGGAGCAAATGCGGTTGTATCTTAGAGCTTGGCTATAGACAATGGATCGTGTGGTGTGGCAACTCTCTGACACCAAATTCTACCGGCCATTATCATCTGATCCAATGAGGGTTACCAAAAGAAATTATACCATCTGCTCAAGAAACTCCCTGAATAAGCACAGGAACAAATCCACACTGACACACCCCTAGAGCCCCGACCTGGGGTATTCTATCTGCTACCAAGCTCCATAAATCTGGGAATCCTGGATGCCCCATCATTTCAGGCCTTGGTACCCTGACAGCAGGATTGTCTGGCTATGTAGACTCTCTCCTCCGGCCCTTCGAGACACCACTGACTTCCTTTCTACTGTATTTTACACTCCATGCGTCTGATGAAGTGGCTTTTAGCCCACGAAAGCTAATGCCCAAATACATTTGTTAGTCTCTAAGGTAGCACATGGACCCCTCGTTTTGTTTGCTGATACAGATTAACATGGCTACCACTCAGAAACCTGTCTCTCTTTAGGGGTCCCAATTTATCAACTATGGCTTTTAGGTCAGCGGCTGACACCAGGACAGTGGTGACAATTGTGTTTCCCCCACTCTCTGTCAGTGTTTTGACTGTTGTTCGTTGTATGGCTGTGATAGAGTTTTGTTCAATAGAGTACAATATCTGGGGCTCGTCCCATATAGCTCCATTCCAAGCTTCACTAGGGTCCCATTCTCCCTCCCATTCGGGCATCTAAATGGCTTGGCTTGGCCCCATTCTCCTGCCGTCACAGCCGCTTCTTGGCATGTGACAAACACCAACCTTGTTTGGAGAGGTTTAATAATGGATTCACAGGGGTTGTGATTTCTGGGGCTTTACCTCGTTCCAACGTTAGTTTCTTTAGCATCCCCTGCAAAACCTGGTTCTCTTTTTGTATTTCATTTTTTCCCTCTATCTATTCAGATAATGCCTTCTCTTTTATTTTTACTTCTTTTAGGGTATTTTTGAGACTGTCCAACTAGCTTTGGACTCCGGTAGCCAGTATTTTCCATCTATCAGTTTTTCATTCAGATACACCAAGTTTCTCATGCAGGGTGGCATTCTCTTCTCAGCAGCTAGCCAAGCATGATTTCCACAATGGTCAAATTGCAGCTGAGTCCCTTTTTATCGGTGTCGATGGCCTGTTGACCAACAGATATTTTCCCAATGTATTTTCCAAATCAGCTATAATATGGACATCGGCTAATGCTTGTTCAGTCCATGGGCTTTGCCCAAACTTTTGCAAAATTTTCTTAAAAGGAGTAGCTTCCTGTACAAATGGTAATTTTTTTCTGCTTTTCTTGAGCGTTTTCCTTAGGGGACTTCTTTTTGCCTGAATATATTTTCTTTATGAATCTCTTTTACCCTTATGACTTTTCTGTGCCCACGCTGGTGCAGGAACTTATATAGCACAAAAAGTCTATACCCACTAAAAACCCTGACTTACGGAGCAGGACGGGGGAACAATAAGCAGGATTTTGGGCTTAATCCTGCTACGTCTGAGGGCATATTCACCTATGCAATTTTTCCCCAATGGATGGGTATGAGCAGCGTGGACTCTAATCCTCCCCCTTATCGCCCCCTATTGCCCCCTATTGCCCGGTGCATATCTTCTCCCTTTTACAATTCTCCACAAAAAAATGTTATGCTTATAAGAAGCACATGAGTTCTTTTTCAGGGGAAAAGGCTATATGCCGGATTTATTAGCGATACAACAATTAGCATGTGCATTCAATCACACACACACACACACACACACACACACACACTGCCCCTCCAGTCGATGTTATAGTTACCAGTCCAGAGTCCGGACCAATCTAGTGGCCAACTAGGTTGATCACTGGTAGGATTCCGTCGGTTGCAACACGATGCTCCAGGAAAGTCTTGGCAGGACGAACCCAAAGTTTCATGGCAAAGCACCCTGTTTATATAGTGATTTTCCTTCATTGGGGCCAAGGAGTTTTTCACTCTCATGCTGTAATCAATCACTGTTTGACGAGTGCTTGTGTTCTTAAATTGTTCTTCTTAGTCTTTATTTTATTTCTTCATTAGTCTGTCGGAAAGTTGCCCTATACTGCTTTTGATCACAGCTATCTTGTCCCAATTGATAGGTGCTTGTCTCATCAATCTGTCCTCCTTTGACATCTCAATAGGGGAGTGTTGCAATCTCCTGGCACCTTTACATCTGTTCTTGGTTCCTCCCTAGAACATCTGGGCCGGTGATGACCTTCACACTTATCTTCTAACACACACATTCCTCATTCACACACAAAACAAGATTGATTTACACAGAACATTTGAACAGCAATGCAAGAGAAAACAATAATTGCATTCTTTTACTTATTTCAAAATGCTAATTTTAAACCTACATCAAAACAGTGACCCTAAAGGTCTATTACTGCCTTGAAATCAGCTTCAGACACACTATTCTGGCTGATGCATCTTTACCAATGGCACACTAGGCCATTCCTTTCTCCTTTCAGGATAGGTGGCTGGCAGAATATGGTCAAATCATATAGTGCATCAATACATTTAATACATGCTACATTATTATTCTTTATCCTTCATTCTAAATTATACAAAATACAACCATAAAATCTTAGTACTACATGAGAACCCCCACTCCTGGGCTGTTCATGCACAGCCTCTGGGAGGTAAGTTGCTCTGTGGATTGTGCAACCAAATAACAGCCGACAGCGTGCAAACGAATGACATGAGCCAATATCTCCGGTCCCAGACACAACCCTAGGCATCTCCATCTTGCAGTGCCCAGTTATGCCCGCTGGACACTGCAAGCTCATATGAGTTCCTAAATTTAACAAATAAATTGATATGGACCAGGCTTGTTATCCCAAGGGGAGTCTCTGACACACTTCAAACCATAATATATTGTTTCAGCTAGAATAAACAAACAAATTTATTAACTACCAAGATAAATTTTAAGTGATTGTAAGGTCAAAGCATAACAAGTCAGATTTGGTCAAATGAAATAAAAGCAAAAGACATTTTAAACTCATCTTAACATTTTCAATGCCCTTACAAAGGTAGATATTTCTCACCTCAGGCTGGCTGGTTGTCCTTTGATCAGTATTTCAGTCACTTGGTGTGGTGTCTGTAGATGTAGGTAGAAGAGAGAGGAAGAGCATGGCAAACGTCTCTCCCTTTTATCATATCTTCTCTTCCATCTTGGCTTTGCCCTCCTCCCCTTCAGAGTCAGGTGAGCATTAGCTCATCACAGTCCAAAACTGGCCAAAGGAAGGGGGGTGACTCACTTGAGAGTCCAACAGATCCTTTTGGATCTGGCCAGCGTCCTTTGTTCCTGTGAGGCTGGGCTGGGTTTGTCCCATACCTGCCCTGATAAGGTGTGAACTGCCCCTCTGCTCTTGCAGACTTTTTGCCTGGGTTTATGTTAAGTCATGAAGATACATTTTCAGCCTCATAACCACATACATGAAATTATAACCTATAAGATTACTTTCACAACAATGCACAGTGCATAATGAGCCTTCCGAAGACAGCGAAAATGACAAACGTGGCATTGGATACCACACATTCATTTTACCAGGCTGAACATGGGAGTTCTGGGGGTTCCCCCGAGGGCCAGAGCGTCACAGACCATCAATCTTTTGGTGAGCAATGGCATCCTTTTGTATCTGTGGATCTGCATTGACAATAGTATATTGCAAACAATTATTACACCATCACTTTACATCTTCCTTTAGGGTGGGCCACCGTGTCTCTGACCCTTTCCAAAGTTTTGTCCACCCCAAAATGCCCTTGCTCATGCACATATTGAAGCAATTCAGTCCTAACTTTCTTAGGTACTAGCCATCTTTTAGGCTGTTTCCCAAGGTCTGAGTCATGCTTCATGACTCACACTACCCCTTCTGGGTCTTTCTGTACATGCCATTTTCCTCTGATTGTTTCTTGCTTCAGTAATTGTTTAATTTCTTCATCCCTTCTTGCAGGGTTTGCAAATCCAATGTCTCTGGGCTTGTCACCTGTTTTCATATTCTCGTTACTACACTGATTATCTCCTCTGCCTTGCTTTCTGTTAATAGGGCCCCTAGCTTTGCTAACACATCTGCCTGTTATTCCAAAGTCCTTCCTCACTGCATGGTTTCTGATGTGCTTTCACATGTGTTACATAAGTATCCCCCTTTCTACCCTTTAATAAAGCCGCCACTTGCTCCCAGTACTGCTTTCCATCGCCCATGTACGTGTCCGTATCTGTCCAAATGGGTAGTAACACCACTATGGCTCTGAACACTCAGTCCAAATTGGTAAATATTGCGAAGGAGGCTTCCTGATCCTCCACCTGTAACATCTTCAGTACCGCCACCAAGTCTGCAGCTTGTGCCGAGTGTGGCTTTACTCGTCCCTTAATTCCTGGTCAGTATTTACGTTTACAGCTCCAAATCCTAACGTAACTCTCCCAGCACTATAATAGCTAATATAATAACTAATGGCTAACTGTGTCTTTTTCTTGGGCCTCAGCCAGGCAAAATGGGGTAGAACCCTGGTGCAACAGAAAGTAGATGCAATCCAAACATTGCCTTTACCACAGGACCCCTTTAGATCCTCTTTGGGTTTAACTGGATACCAGAGGGATTTCATTCCCAGTTTTGCTTCCATTGCAGGTCCTTTGTATCAACATTAAAAAAAAAAAAAAAAAGGTGTTTGATGGAAAATCAAACCTATGCCTCATATTGAATGTCATCAATTGAACTTAAGTATGACAATTGTGAAAAGTAGCTATTGGCAACCAGTTGGGCCATACAATACTTTTATTTTCTAATTTGACTCAGCCCAATCATATTACACTCTTCGCAAACTCCCCTTCAGTTCTTACTGTCCAAAAGTGTAAAAGATGGGCAAGTCTCAAATACTCACCTAGCCCACGGATATTTGGGATGTTGTGTGATATTCCAAAACTCCTCACTATACCTGAAGAAGACCTACACCAGCAATGCAGGACACTAGAGACAAAGTTTTGGCCCAAGCATTTGAGCTCCCTGCCTCAGGGGTCAAAGATGGCTAAGGGGAGATATGATTGAGGTCTATAAAATCATTACTGGTATAGAGAAAGTAGATAAGGAAGTGTTGTTTACTGCTTCTCATAACACAAGAACTAGGGGTCACCAAATGAAATCAATAGGCAGTAGGTTTAAAACTAATATTGTGAAGGCCAAGACCATAACAGGGTTCAAAAAAGAACTCGATAGATTCATGGAGGATAGGTCCATCAATGGCTATTAGCCAAGATGGGCAGGGAAGGTGTCCCTAGCTTCTGTTTGGCAAAAGCTGGAAATACGCGAGAGGAAATGGATCATTTGATGATTACGTGTTCTGTTCATTCCCTCTGAGGCAATTGGCACTGGCCACTGTCAGAACACAGGATACTGAGCTAGATTAATTTTTGTTGTGACTCAGTATGGCCATTCTTTTGTTCTTATGTTCACTGACTTGACTGAAAAACAAATACAGGGCCCGTCTAACTGTTGAAGATGACTTCTGTCTTTACCTCAGCCTCACAGAGACCCACTTCAGGGATTTGTGTTCATCAGTGCAAGATTCCCCCCTCCCATTAGGTGCATATTGGATATAACGATTGTATTGTGATTGTATTGTGAATTAAAATATTAAGTGACTACTTTTCATAGATACGGCCTTGTAATGCATTTTTATTTAAAATACTAACTATTCTGAGTTTAAGCAGGGTCTGAATGAATGCTTCCCTGACAGCTAGCTGGGATGGGGTACAGACCCTGGGTGTGATTATGTAAATATAGTTTGCTCCTGCTTTGCTAGATATTCAGCAGATAGAGCGGTGCTTTGCTCATTGTAATTAACTTAGCTGTTGTTGGGTCACAAATTATGTTAGTACTGAATGTAGGGATAGTGAAAGATGTTTACCAATGTGTAATTATTGTGGGAATACAGATTAAGCACAGTCCTGTTTTTCTGTATTCCCAAAATAATTATGCAGCACTGACCACAGGCAGCAACTGTGAGTGGGGTGCAGAGAAGGGGTGCACATATGAAGGAGACTTATGGATTACTGGATTTAAGAACCTGAGAGGAAAAGGACACTGCCCAACGTACTTGAGGTGGATCTTTAATCATGGTTTATGAACCCTGTTTGTGGCGTTTTCCCAAATTAATGATGAGTTACTTCCCTTTTATTAAAAGTTTCTTTTCTACACTCAGACTGTGCTTCCAAAAGGGGAGATTTTGACTCTCAGAGGCGCGCAGGGGTGGTGTGTAAATTTCCCACGTTACTGGGTGAGGGCTCGAGCCGATTCTGTGTTGGATCGATGGAAAGATCCTAGATGCTAGATCCTAGATGATAAAATAGGGAAAGAACGAGTTAAAAGTTACCTGGTCAAGTTGGATGTCTTCAAGTCACCAGGGCCTCATGAAACGCATCCTACTCAAGGTACTGGCTGAGGCAATATCCGAGCCATTAGCTGTTATCTTTGAAAAGTCATGGAAGACAGGAGAGATTCAAGAAGACTGGAAAAGAACACATATAGTGCCTATCTATAACAAAGGAAATAAGAGCACCCCAGGCAATTATGGACCAGTTAGCTTAACTTCTGTACCAGGAAAGATAATAGAGAAAATCATTAAGGAATCAATTTGCAAACATCCAAAAGATAATAAGGTGATAAGTTACAGTCAGCATGGATTTTTCAAGAACAAATTATGTCAAACTAACCTGATAACTTTCTTTGACAGGGTAACAAGTGTGGTGGAAGTGTTATGTGCTATGTCTAGACTTTAGTAAGGCTTTTGATACAGTTTTGCATGACCTTCTCATTGAGAAACTAGGGAACCACAATCTTGATGGAATTACTATAAGGTGGGTGCATAACTGGTTGGAAAACCACTCCCAGAGAGTTGTTATCAATGGTTCACAGTCATGCTGGAAGGGCATAATGAGTGGGGTTTCGCAAGGATCAGTTCTGGGTCCGGTTCTTTTCAATGTCTTCATCAAAGATTTAGATAATGGCACAGAGAGTACACTTATAAAGTTTGCGAATGATACCAAGCTGGAAGGGGTTGCAAGTGCTTTGGAGAATGGGATGAAAATTCAAAATGATCTGGAGAAACTGGAGAAATGGTCAGAGGTAAATAGGATAAAATCTAGTAAGGACAAATGCAAAGAACTCCACTTAAGAAAGAACAATCAGATGCACACATACAGAATGGGAAATGACTGCCTAGGAAGGAGTACTGTGGAATGGGATCTACGGGGGTCACATAGTGGATCAGAAGCTAAATATGAGTCATCAGTGTAACGCTATTGCAAAAATAGCAAACATCACTCTGGGATGTATTAGCAGGAGTGTTGTAAGCAAAACATGAGAAGTAATTCTTCCATTCTGCACTGCATTAATTAGACCTCAACTGGAGTAGTGTGTCCAGTTCTGTGCGCCACATTTCAGGAAAGATATGGACAAATTGGAGAGTCCAGAGAAGAGCAACAAGGATGAGTAGCATCCGATGAAGTGAGCTGTAGCTCACGAAAGCTTATGCTCTAATAAATTTGTTAGTCTCTAAGTTGCCACAAGTACTCCTTTTCTTTTTGCGAATACAGACTAACATGGCTGCTACTCTGAAAAAAAAGGATGAGTAGGGGTCTGTAAAACATGACCTATGTGGGAAGATTGAAAGAACTGGGTTTGTTTAGTCTGAAAAAGAGGACTGAGAGAGGACATAACAGTTTTCTAATACCTAAAAGGTTGTTACAAAGAGGAGGGAGAAAAAATATTCTCCTTAACCTCTTATGATAGGACAAGAAACAATGGGCTTAAATTGCAGCAAGAGTGGTTAGGGTTGGACATTAGGAAGAAACTTCCTAACTGTCAGGGTGCTTAGGCACTGGGATAAATTGCCTACTGTGGTTTTGGAATCTCCATCATTGGTTATTTTTAAGAGCAGGTTAGACAAATACCTGTCCGGATGTTATAGGTCGTACTGGTCCTGCCATGAGTGCAGGGGACTGGACTTGATGACCTCTCGAGGCCCCGTCCAGTTCTATGATTCTGTGATATTGAACATGGCCCTGGCTGCTGCTGTCTCCACCTGGCAGAAGGGTTACATTTTGGGGAGCTCACCTGGGATAGACTGTCCAGCTGGGATCCTCTCAGGGCTGATAAGGCCTCAATCAGAAGTCACGGTGAGGACTGAAAGGACAGAATGTAAATAAGTGCTTGACACGGGATTCAACTGACTATTATATTTCAGTCACTCCACCAACAGATGCTTAGGCACCTGCCTATACAGCCACTGACTGGCCTTGGTCTGTGTGGCCTCAACATGTATGAGTCATAGTGCACCTGGAATTACCAGAGGAGGTGGCTGGCGTAAGAGAAGAGGTGGACACCGCTGCCACAATATTCCCTGACCCTGAACGGACCTCTGATGTGTCTGTGCTCCAGTCTCTTCAAGTTACTTGCAGACGACGGGCTGGGAACCAATACCTGAACACCCTGATGATCCATACGCTTTGTGCTGAAGCCTACAGGAAAACTGAGAACACTAAAAAGGAAATATCTAAGCTACCAACGGTACATTGAGATATGTGGGCACAACCCCCTTAGAAGTTCCTGCAAGGACGGAGCAAGAAGTGCTTGTTCTGAGTCCCTGGCTGAAAGGCAGTAAGGGAACATTAGCAATGGCAGAGCAGTTGGCTGAGGGAGGACTCCCTGAAAGAGTGCTGATTCCCAGTGGAGTCATAACCTTACCTGCTGAAACCCAGAAAAAGGTGATTATACTGAATGTTAATAAAACAAGCCGTGATGTTGTGAAGCTAGGGCAAAAGATAGCAGACCTCTTTGACCCTGAATCAATTCTAAGACCCCCAACAAGACCCCCCCACAAGAACTTGTGAAATTCAAGTTCTGACAATAGACCCAGCAAAGTTTGAATTTGGAGATTTGCGATTGTCTGTGAAGTGGAAGGATCGCCTGAGGAAGAAACCTTGTGAAAGATCCAAGCTGTTCTCATTGCATGACTGGGACATGGGATGTGCAAAAGTGGTAGAGCACAACATCAAACTACACAACTGTCAACCCTTCTGAGAAACATCTAGGCGGATTGCTCTCTCTCAGCGATGGAAGAAATGTGACATCATCTTCAGGAATTGGCTGTGAATGGCATCGTTACAGAGTCCTGCAGCTCATATGCAGGGCCATCCCTAGCTATTCTGGGGCCTACCCCAGTGTGTACTTTGCATATGGGTAAGGATGGCCCTGCTCATATGCCTCACCCATCATGATGGTCCATAAAAAGAATGGGAAAATCCGGATGTGTATCGACTACCGCACCCTGACCAGCCATACTGTGGTTGACCAGTACACCATGCCTCGAGTACAAATTGTGCCAGACCAGCGTTTCTTCCATGCGGCCAGCATGTGGCCACCGGGGGCTTTTCATGAGACCACAGATTCCTGGGCAGTGATGGTGGGGAAAACCAGTGATCCCTCTCCCAGGGCCACCAGCAAGGTTGGACCCTGCTCCCCCTCTGGAGACACACCTGATGGAGGAGCAGGCAGCTAGTGAGTTACCCACCTTCCTGGGTAGAGTCGGGATACATCCCTGGGGTGATGGGCAGCAGGCTCTTGCCATGGGCTCTGTAGCAGATTGCTAACTCACCGGCACAGTGCTTCCTGCTGGTCGTTTGGGAATTAGCTCTTTTCCAGCCCTCGGAGCGTCTCCTGCTGGCTGGCGTCTCTCCTGCCTCAGGCCCCTGTGTCCCTCCCGGACCCTGGTGCCCTTTACCTTCGGGGTCTGCCCACAGCAGTACTCCCACACTCTGGGTCTCCCCTCCCAGGAGAACCCCCAACCCTCTATCCCCACCTTGCCTCAGTGGCTACTGCCAGTCATCATCTAGCCCCCTTTCTCTGGGGAAAACTGCAGTCTGTAATGGCCACTCATCACTGGCAAGGGGGTTGGACCGGCTGCCTCTGCCTATCTCTGGGCTGCCCCTCTGTATCCCCAATACCTGCATAGGCCTTTACCAAGGCCTCAGCCTGGGGAGTTGCCAGGCCAGAGCTCTCCTGCTTCTCTTGCCCTTCCCCAGCCATGCTCTGCTCCAAGTACCGTGAGCTCCCAGGCAGCCAGGTCCTTCCCACTCCAGGGCTGGCGTGAGACTCTCTAGCTCTGCCTCAGCCTGCTTTTTTATCAGGCCAGTGGCGCTACCCAGCCAGCCTCCCTCAGCTGCTCTCAACATTTTAATCCAGGAATGGGGTAACAGCCCCACTACAGACTCCATGCCTGGCTGCAGGGTTCACCCACCCCATCGCCCGTGGCCCCAGCTACCTCCACCGCGCCTCCTCACTTCCACCCTACTTCCCCCCCATCCAAGGCTCAATTTGTCCCTGGGGTTGCCAAGAGTGAATAAGTCTGCTGCTGTGAAAAGTGATATTTGTACGTTTGTTACGATCACTTGTCACAGAAGCAGACATACAAGCTAGCAAGTCTTTAAAAAAAGCAACCAAAAAAAGCAAAAGAAAGCAACAAAAAAGGCAAGAATCTGCAGAGCACCTTAGAATCATAGAATCATAGAATATCAGGGTTGGAAGGGACCCCAGAAGGTCATCTAGTCCAACCCCCTGCTCAAAGCAGGACCAAGTCCCAGTTAAATCATCCTAGCCAGGGCTTTGTCAAGCCTGACCTTAAAAACCTCTAAGGAAGGAGATTCTACCACCTCCCTAGGTAACGCATTCCAGTGTTTCACCACCCTCTTAGTGAAAAAGTTTTTCCTAATATCCAATCTAAACCTCCCCCATTGCAACTTGAGACCATTACTCCTCGTTCTGTCATCTGCTACCATTGAGAACAGTCTAGAGCCATCCTCTTTGAAACCCCCTTTCAGGTAGTTGAAAGCAGCTATCAAATCCCCCCTCATTCTTCTCTTCTGCAGACTAAACAATCCCAGCTCCCTCAGCCTCTCCTCATAAGTCATGTGCTCTAGACTCCTAATCATTTTTGTTGCCCTTCGCTGTACTCTTTCCAATTTATCCACATCCTTCTTGTAGTGTGGGGCCCAAAACTGGACACAGTACTCCAGATGAGGCCTCACCAGTGTCGAATAGAGGGGAACGATCACGTCCCTCGATCTGCTCGCTATGCCCCTACTTATACATCCCAAAATGCCATTGGCCTTCTTGGCAACAAGGGCACACTGCTGACTCATATCCAGCTTCTCGTCAACTGTCACCCCTAGGTCCTTTTCCGCAGAACTGCTGCCGAGCCATTCGGTCCCTAGTCTGTAGCGGTGCATTGGATTCTTCCATCCTAAGTGCAGGACCCTGCACTTATCCTTATTGAACCTCATTAGATTTCTTTTGGCCCAATCTTCCAATTTGTCTAGGTCCTTCTGTATCCTATCCCTCCCCTCCAGCGTATCTACCACTCCTCCCAGTTTAGTATCATCCGCAAATTTGCTGAGAGTGCAATCCACACCATCCTCCAGATCATTTATGAAGATATTGAACAAAACGGGCCCCAGGACCGACCCCTGGGGCACTCCACTTGACACCGGCTGCCAACTAGACATGGAGCCATTGATCACTACCCGTTGAGCCCGACAATCTAGCCAGCTTTCTACCCACCTTATAGTGCATTCATCCAGCCCATACTTCCTTAACTTGCTGACAAGAATGCTGTGGGAGACCGTGTCAAAAGCTTTGCTAAAGTCAAGAAACAATACATCCACTGCTTTCCCTTCATCCACAGAACCAGTAATCTCATCATAAAAGGCGATTAGATTAGTCAGGCATGACCTTCCCTTGGTGAATCCATGCTGACTGTTCCTGATCACTTTCCTCTCCTCTAAGTGCTTCAGGATTGATTCTTTGAGGACCTGCTCCATGATTTTTCCAGGGACTGAGGTGAGGCTGACTGGCCTGTAGTTCCCAGGATCCTCCTTCTTCCCTTTTTTAAAGATGGGCACTACATTAGCCTTTTTCCAGTCATCCGGGACTTCCCCCGTTCGCCACGAGTTTTCAAAGATAATGGCCAAGGGCTCTGCAATCACAGCTGCCAATTCCCTCAGCACTCTCGGATGCAATTCGTCCGGCCCCATGGACTTGTGCACGTCCAGCTTTTCTAAATAGTCCCTAACCACCTCTATCTCTACAGAGGGCTGGCCATCTCTTCCCCATTTTGTGATGCCCAGCACAGCAGTCTGGGAGCTGACCTTGTTAGTGAAAACAGAGGCAAAAAAAGCATTGAGTACATTAGCTTTTTCCACATCCTCTGTCACTAGCTTGCCTCCCTCATTCAGTAAGGGGCCCACACTTTCCTTGGCTTTCTTCTTGTTGCCAACATACCTGAAGAAACCCTTCTTGTTACTCTTGACATCTCTTGCTAGCTGCAGCTCCAGGTGCGATTTGGCCCTCCTGATATCTTTCCTACATGCCCGAGCAATATTTTTATACTCTTCCCTGGTCATATGTCCAACCTTCCACTTCTTGTAAGCTTCTTTTTTATGTTTAAGATCCGCTAAGATTTCACCATTAAGCCAAGCTGGTCGTCTGCCATATTTACTATTCTTTCGACTCATCGGGATGGTTTGTCCCTGTAACCTCAACAGGGATTCCTTGAAATACAGCCAGCTCTCCTGGACTCCCTTCCCTTTCATGTTAGTCCCCCAGGGGATCCTGGCCATCTGTTCCCTGAGGGAGTCAAAGTCTGCTTTCCTGAAGTCCAGGGTCCGTATCCTGCTGCTTACCTTTCTTCCCTGCGTCAGGATCCTGAACTCAACCAACTCATGGTCACTGCCTCCCAGATTCCCATCCACTTTTGCTTCCCCCACTAATTCTACCCGGTTTGTGAGCAGCAGGTCAAGAAAAAAAGTCAGCAGTGTGCCCTTGTTGCCAAGAAGGCCAATGGCATTTTGGGATGTATAAGTAGGGGCATAGCGAGCAGATCGAGGGACGTGATCGTTCCCCTCTATTCGACACTGGTGAGGCCTCATCTGGAGTACTGTGTCCAGTTTTGGGCCCCACACTACAGGAAGGATGTGGATAAATTGGAAAGAGTACAACGAAGGGCAACGAAAATGATTAGGGGTCTAGAGCACATGACTTATGAGGAGAGGCTGAGGGAGCTGGGATTGTTTAGTCTGCAGAAGAGAAGAATGAGGGGGGATTTGATAGCTGCTTTCAACTACCTGAAAGGGGGTTTCAAAGAGGATGGCTCTAGACTGTTCTCAATGGTAGCAGATGACAGAACGAGGAGTAATGGTCTCAAGTTGCAATGGGGGAGGTTTAGATTGGATATTAGGAAAAACTTTTTCACTAAGAGGGTGGTGAAACACTGGAATGCGTTACCTAGGGAGGTGGTAGAATCTCCTTCCTTAGAGGTTTTTAAGGTCAGGCTTGACAAAGCCCTGGCTGGGATGATTTAACTGGGACTTGGTCCTGCTTTGAGCAGGGGGTTGGACTAGATGACCTTCTGGGGTCCCTTCCAACCCTGATATTCTATGATTCTATGATTCTATGATTCTATGAAAAGCACTCCCCCTAGTTGGCTCCCCTAGCACTTGCACCAGGAAATTGTCCCCTACGCTTTCCAAAAACTTCCTGGATTGTCTATGCACCGCTGTATTGCTCTCCCAGCAGATATCAGGAAAATTAAAGTCACCCATGAGAATCAGGGCATGCGATCTAGTAGCTTCCGTGAGTTGCCGGAAGAAAGCCTCATCCACCTCATCCCCCTGGTCTGGTGGTCTATAGCAGACTCCCACCATGACATCACTCTTGTTGCACACACTTCTAAACTTAATCCAGAGACACTCAGGTTTTTTCACAGTTTCGTACCGGAGCTCTGAGCAGTCATACTGCTCCCTTACATACAGTGCTACTCCCCCACCTTTTCTGCCCTGCCTGTCCTTCCTGAACAGTTTATAACCATCCATGACTGTACTCCAGTCATGTGAGTTATCCCACCAAGTCTCTGTTATTCCAATCACGTCATAATTCCTTGACATCACCAGGACCTCCAGTTCTCCCTGCTTGTTTCCAAGGCTTTGTGCATTTGTATATAAGCACTTGAGATAACCTGTTGATCGCCCCTCATTCCCAGTATGAGGCAGGAGCCCTCCCCTCACAGACATTCCTGCCTGTGCTTCCTCCCGGTATCCCGCTTTCCCACTTACCTCAGGGCTTTGGTCTCCTTCCCCCGGTGAACCTAGTTTAAAGCCCTCCTCACTAGGTTAGCCAGCCTGCTGGCAAAGATGTTCTTCCCTCTCTTCGTAAGATGGAGCCCGTCTCTGCCCAGCACTCCTCCTTCATGGAACACCATCCCATGGTCAAAGAATCCAAAGCCTTCTCTCCGACACCACCTGCGTAGCCATTCGTTGACCTCCACGATTCGACGGTCCCTACCCAGGCCTTTTCCTTCCACGGGGAGGATGGACGAGAACACCACTTGCGCCTCCAACTCCTTTATCCTTCTTCCCAGAGCCACGTAGTCCGCAGTGATCCGCTCAAGGTCATTCTTGGCAGTATCATTGGTGCCCACGTGGAGAAGCAGGAAGGGGTAGCGATCCGAGGGCTTGATGAGTCTCGGCAGTCTCTCCGTCACATCACGAATCTTAGCCCCTGGCAAGCAGCAGACTTCTCGGTTTTCCCGGTCAGGGCGGCAGATAGATGACTCAGTCCCCCGGAGGAGAGAGTCCCCGACCACCACCACCCGCCTTCTCCTCTTGGGAGTGGTGGTCGTGGAACCCCCAACCTCAGGACATCGCATCTCATGCCTCCCAACCAGCGGAGTCTCCTTCTGCTTTCTCCCCCCAGACATATCATCTGGTCCACTCTCCGCATTGGTACCTGTGGAGAGAACATGAAAGCGGTTAGTTACCTGTGTCTGTGTTACTGGAACCCGGACATTCCGCTTACCTCTTCTGGAGGTCACATGTTGCCAAGCTTCTTCACTGGCCTCTTGGCTCCTCTGTGCAACCTGCTCTATATCTTTAGAGCTTTGTGCCCCTAGAAGGCTATCCTGAGTTTGGTCCAGAAAATCCTCAGTCTCTCGTATACAACGCAGGGTCGTTACCTGTTGCTCCAGACCTTCAATCTTCTCTTCCAATATGGAGACCAGCTTGCACTTTGTACAGACAAAGTCGCTTCTGTCCTGTGGAAGAAAGACAAACATGGCACATCCAGTGCAGGTCACAACAGCTGAACCCCCCCCTTCCATATCACCTACCTACTATGAGCTTCCTCAGAGACGTTGGCAAGATGTAAGCCTCACTGGGCTCACTCCAGGCGAACTCCCAGGCAAACTCCTGCTGTGAGCTGCTCTGCTGTCCCCGCTGCTCCGCTGCCGCTCAGCTGGTTCGCGAGGCTCTGGCTATTTTTAAACAGCCAGGCTTCCCTGACGCAAACACACAGACACCCTAATGCCCGCCCCCTGCAGGCTAGCAGCCAATCAGACACTCACTCAGGCTCTCTCCCTGCCCTCCCAGCAAACACACGCTCGGATACTTCCTCAGCAAGCAAACACACACACTCGGATACTTACCAGTCCCAGGCAAACTCCTGCTGTGAGCTGCTCTGCTGTCCCCGCTGCTCCGCTGGTTCGCTGCCGCTCAGCTGGTTCGCGAGGCTCTGGCTATTTTTTTTTTTTTTTTTTTTTATAGAATAGAATAGAATAGAAACCTTATTTGTGTTTCTATTCTGTTTAGGTCTAGTAAAGAATAGAGACAACTGTACATTATTTTTATTATTGAGTCTGCAAAAAGACTCAATAAATTACAATGATTTAGACATATTTATGAGTATATTTATCTGTTTTTCCTAAAGTAAATTAAGAATTTGAGGAAAAATTGTCAGCATGGCCACAAGCATGGCTGCCAGCACTTTGAGGCCACCAAAAAATTTGTTGTGAGAACCCCTGTCTGAGACTGTTTGCTGGGAAGTCAGTGGTTCTCAGTATTGGATCTTCAAAGTGGATACTACCCGATTCCTTGGGGAGCAGAAGATAAGGTGAAGGACGCCTTTATCTACCCTTTAGGGTTTTATCAGTTTGAACGCATGCCTCAAGGGATTTCTGGGGCACCTGAAGTTGTGGGAGATGTGAACTTACTGCAAGTCTTGGTTTATATGAATGACCTGATTGTATCTGGAAGGACCTTGAAGGAGCATGAAGAAAGAGTTCTTAAAGTGCTGGACAAGTTGGAGGCCTATGGACTGAAGCTTTCCATTGATAAGTGCCAGTTCTGCAGAACCTCAATGAAGTATGTGGGTCATATCGTGTCCCAAGAAGGTGTGAGCACTGATCCGGATAAAATAGAAGAGCTCACTATATGGCCAGCCCAAATAATTACAGAGAGCTTAAGATCTTTCTCGGATTTAGTTGCTACTACAGCAGATTTGTGAAAAACTATGCTACCATTGTAAAACCTCTAAATGATCTTACATGGAGATACGCATCCAGCAAGAACAATTCTAAGACCAAGAAAAAGGAGAGGTCCTCAAAGTCTCCTGAGCAGAGAAACTAGGTCCCCTTAGAACCATTTGCACCACAGTGGGATGAGAGATGTGAAAGGGCTTTTCAGGAAATAATGAATTTCCTAACTGATGCTCCAGTCCTAGTCTTTGCTGACCCGAGCAAATCTTTTTACACTGCATACTGATACTGCATACTGCATACTCTGCTCAGCCAGAGCAATATATTTGGTCTCTGTTGGATATGCTGGAGATTTTACATCCAGAGGCAGAAAGCAACCTGAATACAGCTTGTTGTGCTTTTGGTGCATGCCTACAATAACATAAAGAACGATGCTACAGGAGTCACCGCATATCTTTTTATGTTTGGGTGAGAGCCAAGATTATCCATAACTTGTACTTTGGGGTATCAGAGGATGAAGAAAACTATGAGACACATCTGTAGTATGTTTTCCCGACCTAGAGAAAAACTGCAGGATGTTTATCGCTTGGCTACCGCTGCTGGCCACAAGAATTCAGATAGTAAAAAGCAGCAATATGACGCAAGCATAGGTGCCAACGCTGTGAGAGAATTGGTAGATGCCTCTTATGAAATGGACCGTGACATAGGACCTCCTGTTATGACCCAAGCCAGAGACCCCACCCTGTGACTCCTGAAGGGGAAGGAATCATTCTCCCCTAGCATGTGAGTAGCACTGTCAGTTTCGAGTCCAGTTGATGAGCTGATGACTGGCAGCCCTGACTCTAACTAGGGCTGGGCTGCCGGCTCCGCAGCCGGGAGCTGGGAAGCCCTGAGAACCCCGACGGGAGATTGGAGGCTGGCAGGTCCTGGAGCTCAAGGATGTTAATGTCACTCAGCATCCCGAAGGCAAATGTTAAGCCATGTGATAGAGTGGCCTAGATGCAAAGTAAAGGTTTTTAAAGCATCCTGTGAAAATGAAAATGAAACCTTAACTTGTTATCTGAAAACTCGCAATAACTGAGCCATGGTTCTTCACAGGCTTTAGGGCATCTGGACAATGACGACCGTAAAGACCTGCTTTCGACCTAAGATGAAGGCAGATGTTCAACAGGATGCAAAGAGAAAAGATGGTGCTAATTCCACAGGCATGGACAATCTGACTTTGTGGGAGGAATTTAGTGTTGAGCTAACTGAGCTGGTGCCAATCCATAAACATAAAACTGGTGTCTGTGAGATTGTATGGGTTTCTGTGCATTTCAGGTTTGAGCACTCACTGAAAGGGCATCACAGATGATTCAGGCAGAGCTGTCCCTGGGGGATGCAGGGTCCAGGACAAGTCAGTCCCTACCAGCTTGGGGGCCCCAGCGGGTAGGCCGGTGAGATGGATCCAGCCTGGTGCTGAGCCACCTGCTGCTGCTGGAAGTTACCAGCCTCTACCGTGGGGCTATTGGCCATAGTGCCACAGCAGCTCATGGCTCTGGCCACGGTGGGGGACTCGCTGCACTGAAAAGCAGTTGGCCAAGCCGGGCGCTGTCTCCTCTAACAGCCAACAAGATGGCAGCCCTGTGGCAGTGACAGATTCGTCTTCGGTGTCCGACCATCCCGGCCAACCACACAGGCCTGCAGGGCCCCCCAAAGTGCAGGACCCAGAGTGGTCTCCCCGATTCACCCTACCCAAGTGATGGCTCTGGCCCCAGGCACAATGTAGCCATGACTACAGACCTGGACTTGAGAGGATGTGAACCATAAAATGTCTGTAATCCACCATGGTCAGAATACAGGATGCACCACTGTGGCTGGGCTCCACCTTCCAGGAGTCCAATACTACCAACTCCAAGGGTGCACTGGTCTCTGCCTGCCAGAGAGTGGCCCTGGTTCTGGCCTCAGGTTTCTTCTGCTGCTGCAAACTGGGTAATTACTGCATTACTCCTGGACGCTTGAGCCATCACCACCCTGTAAAATTTTCTGCCAACATT
The DNA here is from genome assembly GCF_009764565.3 of Dermochelys coriacea. Taxonomy (NCBI): domain Eukaryota; kingdom Metazoa; phylum Chordata; order Testudines; family Dermochelyidae; genus Dermochelys; species Dermochelys coriacea. Next base: position 10,619,780 of record NC_050090.1, read on the forward strand.
CAGCTTGGTCTTTTTCGGTCCAAGGTGGCCTGAATCATCATCGAAACGTCAGACTGGAAAGGACCTGGAAAAGTCACTAAGTCCATCCCACTCCGCTGCGGCAGGACCAAGTTAACCTAGACCATCCCTGATAAGGGTTTGTCCAATTTGTGTTTAAAAACTTCCAACGATGGGGGTTCCACATTCTCCCTTGGAAGCCTATTCCAGAGCTTCACTATCATGATAGTTAGAAAGTTTTTCCCAGTATCAAACCTGAACCCCCCTTGCTGCAGATTAAGCCCATTGTTTCTTGTCCTACCGTCAGTGGACATGGCGAACAATTGATCTCCATCCTTTTTATAGCTGCCTTGAACATATCTGGAGACTATCAGCTCCCCTCTCTGTTTTCTTTTTTCAAGACTAAACAGGCCCAGTTTTTTTAAACCTTTCCTCTTTATCCACCTTTTCTAAACCTTTGTTCATTTTTGTTCTTCTCCTCTAGACTCGTTCCAATTTGTTCACATCTTTCCAAACTCGTGGTTGGTACAGAACTCCAGCTGGGGCCTCACCAGTGCTGAGTAGAGCGAGACAGTAACCGCCCATGTCTTACATAAAACACTTCTCTTAATGTACCCAGAATGATATTAGCCTTTTTCACAGCTGTGTCTCATTGTTGATACACTTTTGTGATCCACTGTAACCCCAGATATTTTTAGCAATATTGCCACCTAGCCACTTATTCCCCATTGTGTAGTTATGCATTTGATTTTTCCTTCCTAAGTGAAGTACTGAGAACTTGTCTTTATTAAAATTCATCCTATTGCATTCAGACTAATTTTCTAATTTGTCAAGGTAATTTTGAATTCTAATCCTGTTCTCCAAAGGGCTTCTCTCCCAGCTTGCTGTCATCTACAAATTTTATAAGCTTTCTCTCCACTCCATTAGCCAAGTTGTTAATGAAAATATTGAATAGGCATCAGACCCAGGACTGACCCCTGTGGGACCCCACTAGATATCCCATCCCAATTTCACAGCAAGACATCGATAACCACTCTTTGAGAGTAGTCTTTCAGTCAGCTGAAGTACACCAGTTATAAGTATCATGGGAGGCCTGGAGAACCATCTCAGCTGCTGTCTTGGACAGTACTTTCTGGATGATTCACTCCATGTCTTGCCTACCAGCCTGCTCTCCTCCTCTTGTAGCTAGACTCACTGCTTCAGCAGCTGTGTCATTCCTGTGATAGGCTGCTCCACTCAGGGGCAAAGACCAAAGACTTGGCAGGATAATTTAACTTACTTTCTGGATAACAGGGCTCCAAACGTGGTGTGGATCTAAAGGCCTACACCATCTTCAGACTCTTCCAGGGTTTCCTCATGAATCTCCGGGGTGACCCCAGATGCTTAGGAGCCTGGCCCACTTCAGTGGAGATGGCCGTGAATGGTAACTTCTCTAAGTCTTTGTGGACACCAGGCACTTCTGCTTCTGGTGGTGTCAACAGCCTGATCAGGACATCGGAATACCAGAATTCCAAGAGGAGATGTATCTGGCCATTCTGGATGCCATGGGTGGCAGGTAATGGAGGCTGAGGGAGGTTAAGTCTCCCAAAACCTCCACCAGTGCTCCCCGCGTCAGCCACAGGGCCAGGCTGCATTGGGGCTCAGAACTCCTCTGGGCAGTCCAGGCTCGGGGCTGCTTTGGGCACCAGCGGGCTGGCTGGGATTTGGGGCTGCACTGGCGGACTACATGGTGATAGCAGGGGGACAGAAGGGTCGGAGTGGGGCATGGCCTTGGGCAGAAGGGTCAGGGCAGGTGGCTAGCCTCCCCAAATGGGGGTGCACACACTGCCCATGCTGGATGCCCAGCGTTGTTCTAGTGCTCCCAGTTTGGCAGAACAGATATGTGTTAGGATATAGATATTCAGGCCTGTCTTTAAAGGCCTTACTTTAAGAATTTAGGTGTATGTTTATCATTTAGCTAGTAAAAGAGATATAAAAGAAAGAATCTCCTGTAAGGGCCTTCTCTCACTGTGACAGTCTGAGTTTTTAAGCTAAGGCCTGTGGCTAAGCAGTGGAAGCAGCCATAAACTGGGAAGCGTATGGTCATGACTTCACATTCCATACTAGTCACATTGAAATAGGGCACTCTGGGGCAGATAGGAAGGTGATCTGATTGATCACCTCCAAAGAAAAGGAAGAGCCTAGAAGAGGTAAAAGAAAATTTAGTTTGATAATTTTCTGTTTGGTAAGAATTCACTTATCAATAGACACAGCTCAGAAACCCTTATATCTCTATAGATGTCGTTGTGAAATCCTCACTTCTGTATTGTTTTATCATTATAGTTCCTACTTTGCTATTGTTTATTTGCATGGTCTCTGTCTGGTTCTGTGATTGTTTCTGTCTACTGTATAATTAATTTTGCTGGGTGTAAACTAATTAAGGTGGTGGCTAACCATGTTACAGTATGTTCAGATTGGATAGTTAAATTTCAGGAGAATGACTGGTTAAAGTATAGCTAAGAATATTACTATATAAATTAGGAGCAAATAGGAAGTAAGTTGGGATTCGAAAATAAGGAAAAAGGAATTTGGATTTAAGATTGCTGGAAGTTCACCCCAATAAACATTGAATTGTTTGCACCTTCTGTCTTTGGGTATTGTTGCTCTCTGTTCATGCGAGAAAGACAAGGGAAGTGGGAGAATGAAGGAATAAGTTCTCTAACAACATGTACTGAGGGTTGTTGTCCGTGTACACGGTGAAGTATCAGTGCCTTCACCAGGGCAGGCTTCAAGCCTTTGAAGGCCCTTTGGCAGCCTTCATCCCAGTTTAGAGGATCGTTCCAGGCAGCCTTATCCTTGGCGACACCTCACAGCAGGGTGTGTAGAGCAGCAGCCAGATTGGTGTAAGCATGAAAGACGTCCATTTTTATGAATTTGCCGAGGTGCCAGCTAGATTTTAAAGCTAAAATCTAACAAACTAGGTTAAGTTTGGATAAGTTTTAGGTCCACTACAGACTGGAATCAAATAGGATAATTCCTTTTTATTGAGGCCAGGGAGTGTTAGCTTACTCATTTTAACACTGAATTGTTTTCAGGTCAAGTTTTAACCTGAACTGTGTTTCTCACATCAGGACACTTGCTTATGCTTAACCAACCATAGTACTTATGCTTAACCAACTCAAGTGTAGACACAACCAATGTTCTAGGTGTGTACCACACACAATAGTCTTGAAAGCAATTATCATAGAGTTGAGGCTTATGAGTTATACCAAGAAACAATGCAAGGTACAAAAATTTCTTATTACATTTATTTATGATCATCTGTTCTCAGTGCTTTATTACCAAACACATTTATCCCAAGTACAGGGATGCATTTGTCTTCAAAGCACTTTTAAGAGTGTGGTTTCTACTGTTCAAATGGCTTCAGCTGAAAAGGAACAAATTTAGAACAGCAAAAACAATTGCTTAAAGTTGTTGTTGTCAATCTCTTTCAGGCCAATTTGCTTGGATGGATAAAGAAGTTAAAATGTAAAATATGGTTATTTGATGTCTCACTAGAGAGTGCAGACTCAGCTAGATAACCTATGGTTACTTATATTAACAAAGAGAAGAGAAAATACAATCTCTAAATGAAATGTCATAACCTCTTATCCTCTTAATTCTGGGATGGGGAACAGTCCTTTCCGCATGGCTGGCCCAGGCACAGGGGCTCCAGAATAGGGGTCCATGATCTGCCCAGTGCTCAGATTTCATCTCTCATTTTCTCTGCTGTTCCCGTAAATATCCAGTAGCTGGCGATGTTGTATAATAAATGTCTTCAATCCTTTTCTTATTTGATTCAGTTCAAGAATTCGCAAAAAGAAAAGGAGTACTTGTGGCACCTTAGAGACTAACAAATTTATTAGAGCATAAGCTTTCATGGGCTACAGCTCACTTCATCGGATGCATTTGGTGGAAAATACAGAGGGGAGATTGATATACACACACACAGAGAACATGAAACAATGGGTTTATCATACACACTGTAAGGAGAAAGAAAAGCAGTACTTGTGGCACCTTAGAGACTGCTTTTCTTTTTGCGAATACAGACTAACACGGCTGCTACTTTGAAAACTGTAAGGAGAGTGATCACTTAAGATAAGCCATCACCAGCAGCGGGGGGGAGGGGGGAAAGAGGAAAACCTTTCATGGTGACAAGCAAGGTAGGCTATTTCCAGCAGTTAACAAGAATATCTGAGGAACAGTGGGGGGTGGGTGGGGGAGAGAAATAACATGGGGAAATAGTTTTACTTTGTGTAATGACTCATCCATTCCCAGTCTCTATTCAAGCCTAAGTTAATTGTATCCAGTTTGCAATTTAATTCCAATTCAGCAGTCTCTCATTGGAGTCTGTTTTTGAAGCTTTTTTGTTGAAGGATAGCCACTCTTAGGTCTGTAATCGAGTGACCAGAGAGATTGAAGTGTTCTCCAACTGGTTTTTGAAAGTTATAATTCTTCACGTCTGATTTGTGTCCATTCATTCTTTTACGTAAAGCCAGAAGAGTACCCAGAAGTCACCTACTACAGGACAGGCCCAACAAAGAAAATAACAGAACGCCACTAGCCATCACCTTCAGCCCCCAACTAAAACCTCTCCAACACATCATCAAGGATCTACAACCTATCCTGAAGGACGACCCATCACTCTCACAGATCTTGGGAGACAGGCCAGTCCTTGCTTACAGACAGGCCCCCAATCTGAAGCAAATACTCACCAGCAACCACACACCACACAACAGAACCACTAACCCAGGAACCTATCCTTGCAACAAAGCCCGTTGCCAACTCTCTCCACATATCTATTCAGGGGACCGCATCATAGGGCCTAATCACATCAGCCAAACTATCAGAGGCTCGTTCACCTCCGCATCTACCAATGTGATATATGCCATCATGTGCCAGCAATGCCGCTCTGCCATGTACATTGGTCAAACTGGACAGTCTCTACGTAAAAGAATGAATGGACACAAATCAGACGTCAAGAATTATAACATTCAAAAACCAGTTGGAGAACTCTTCAATCTCTCTGGTCATTTGATTACAGACCTAAGAGTGGCTTCCTTCAACAAAAAAGCTTCAAAAACAGACTCCAACAAGAGACTGCTGAATTGGAATTAATTTGCAAACTGGATACAATTAACTTAGGCTTGAATAGAGACTGGGAATGGATGAGTCATTACACAAAGTAAAACTATTTCCCCATGGTATTTCTCCCCCCCACCCCACCCCACCCCCCACTGTTCCTCAGATATTCTTGTTAACTGCTGGAATTAGCCTACCTTGCTTGTCACCATGAAAGGTTTTCCTCCTTTCCCCCCCCTGCTGCTGGTGATGGCTTATCTTAAGTGATCACTCTCCTTACAGTGTGTATGATAAACCCATTGTTTCATGTTCTCTGTGTGTGTATATAAATCTCTCCTCTGTTTTTTCCACCAAATGCATCCGATGAAGTGAGCTGTAGCTCACGAAAGCTTATGCTCTAATAAATTTGTTAGTCTCTAAGGTGCCACAAGTACTCCTTTTCTTTTTGTGAATACAGACTAACACGGCTGCTACTCTGAAACCAATCAAACAAAAAACATTATTCCCATATGGAAGGATCTGACTCACAAGACAAAAATGTTCCCCATACTAATTTGGGGTGAAAGACAGTGTGACGGGTCGGTTCACAGAAACCACCATGGGGCTGCCAACTGATGTGCCAAGACTACTTATGCCCCTGCTTTCCCTGCCAGCTTGGGACTCCAGCACCCTGTTTTGTTGAGCCAGACATGCCAGCCTGCTCCAACACAGAACCAGGGTCTGAACCATGTGCTCCAAAGCTGCAGACTTAAGAAGTGTTCCTGTCTTTAACACTCAGATGTTAAACTCTTAATGGGGTCCAAACCCCAAATAAATCCATTTTACCCTGTATAACATTGATAGAGAGGAATGCATAGCTGTTTGCCCCCCCCCTCGGTATTAATACATACTCTGGATTAATTAATAAGTAAAAAGTGATTTTATTAAATTCAGAAAGTAGAATTTAAGTGGTTCCAAGTAGTAACAGACAGAACAAAGTGAATTACCAAGTAAAATAAAATAAAACACGCAGATCTAAGCCTAATAGATTAATAGAACTGAATACAGATAAAATCTCACCCTCAGAAATGTTTCAATAAGCTTCTTTCACAGACTGGATGCCTTCCTAGTCTGGGAACAATCCTTTCCCCTGCTACAGCCCTTTTTCCAGCTCAGGTGGTAGCTAGGGGATTTCTCATGATGGCCGCCCACTTTGTTCTGTTCCACCTACTTATATATCTTTTGCATAAGGCGGGAATTGTCTCTCTGGGGTCCCACCCACTCCTTGTAAATGGAAAAGTGCCCCATGCTACAGAGGAAGGCGAACCCCCGCCCCCACCCCGGGGCCTTTTCCAATCTGCCCTGGATGAAAATTCCTTTCCAACCCCAGAAGTGGTGATCAGCTGAACCCTGAGCATGTGGGCAAGATTCACCTGCCAGATACCCAGGAAGGAATTCTCTGTAGTAACTCAGATCCCACCCCATCTAATATCCCATCATAGGCCATTGGGCCTATTTACCATGAATATTTAAAGATCAATTAATTGCCAAAATCATGTTATCCCATCATCTCATCTCTTCCATAAAGTTATCGAGTTTAATCTTGAAGCCAGATAGGGCTTTTGCCCCCACTGCCTCCCTTGGAAGGCTATTCCAGAACTTCACTCCTCTGATGGTTAGAAACCTTCATCTAATTTCAAGTCTAAACTTCCTGGTGGCCAGTTTATACCCATTTGTTCTTGTGTCCACATTGATACTGAGCTTAAATAATTCCTCTCCTTCTTCTATATTTATCCCTCTGATATATTTATAGAGAGCAATCATATCTCCCCTCAACCTTCTTTAGTTAGCCTAAACAAGTTCTTTTTAGCTAGCTTGGGAGGGAGAGAGAGGTTTTATCCATAGGCAAAATATGAGAGATTTTTGCCTAGGTGATTAACAATAATCTCTTTTAGCTATTTTAGTTTCTATTCTTGGGGACACGAACTCCCAACTTTGGCTGATCTATAGGTCCCTGTCTCAGTGCCCTTCAGGGTTTGAGCTGGGATGGAGTGTGGCCAGGACGTAAAGAGCCCTGCACTGCTCTCCGTCCACAGAAAAAGGTCACAGTTCAGACCCACTGGGCACAGAGCTGAGTGGAGACAGACGCTAGAGACAGTGCTGGGGACAAGGAGCTGGGCTGCTCCCCATCTGGACATGTGCCTGGCTCCAGCCTACTGGGAACTGGCCTCGGGGGCTCACACCCAGCTGGAGTGCCTGGATTCTGCTTGGGTGGCTCTTTACCCCGGCAGCAATTAACCCCCAGGAGAGGGGAAGGGAGGACTCCGAGACTGAGCCCTGAGGCACAAACAGTTGCAAGAACAAAGATGTGGAGGCACCCGACCCCACTTCAAAACACGGGTGAACAGAGACATCATTGAATGGCTGGATATGGGGGAGCCAGCAATTCCTGCTGATGGGGAACAAATAACAGGGGGGCCGGGGAATGTCCGTGTCTGGCATTTCGCTCGCCACATCTCAAGCTCGAGAACAGGAAATTCTCAGGGAGATGAGGGATTCACAATAAACATTTTATTAAGAATTTATCTGGGAAAATCAGAATCTGATTAGGTAAAAACTTTAGCAAGACATAAACATTCCTCTGTAACTTGCGTTTCCAGAAGCAGGAACATAGAACTGGAAGGGGGCTCCTCTGTCGTTCGATCCAGTCTCTGCTATTGCTGAAAACCGAAAAAACAGGACCCCACCTCTCCCCTGCCCCATCCAGAAACAAAGAGAAAAGCCCTCCCAGGGCAGTTAATTCAGGAATAAGCCCAGTATGTGAAAATGTGAGCTGAGCCCCTCCTAGAAACAGATGAAACCCTTCCCTTCAGCTCAGTAAGGCCCTTCCACTGATGAGACAGCTGGGGTGGGATGGGAGAGGATCAGATAATAATGAAACACAGTAACAATGACACTTCCCCTCCCTTGGCACCTCTGTCCTCCTGAGCCTCTGAGCACACAGTAATTAGCGACGACTCCCTGGGACGGTGTGTGACTTATCCCCATTGCACAGATGGAAGGGACACAGGCAGAGAAAGGAGGGGAAGTGACTGGGATGAGGTGACACTAGCAGAGCTGGTTATTGAGCACCGCAGTCACCCCCATCCTAATCACACTCCCCGCTTGGAGCTAGGAACTAAACCCAGGACTTCGGAGGCCCAATTCCCCCTGCTCTCACTGCTACAGCATACGGCCCTCTTGGGAACAGGGCAATCCCCCATCTCTCTCATGAATTCCCCAATCTCCAGCCCTAGCCCCTGCATTTACAGAGTTCATCCTGTCACTTCGGATCAGCAGCTCTTACTGCTTTATTCCTTGGCCCCACGGGCCCCCACACTCTTTCCCTGAAAAACTTAAAACTCTCCTTTGTGGTGAGGCCTGCAAAAAAATCTGACAGTGGTTAGGGTGCTGATGTGCTGAGCGCGATACCCGTCATGCTACCATTACTGTCTGCTTCCTTGGACCCCCGCCCTGCATCTGTCCGTCTCCATCTGTTGTCCCGTCTCTCAACTTAGATTGTAAACTCTTTGGGGCAGGGACCGGCTTTTCATTCCATGTTTGCACAGCACCTGGTGCAGAGGGGTCCTGGGCCATGACTAGGGCACTGTGATAACACCAATAATTAATAATAAGAGCATCCTCTGCCCTCACCCCCACCCTGAGAGGCCTCGGGAGCTGCAGAGACAACATGGACCCAAACTGCAATGGGGCATCTTCACCTCTTCTCTGACCTGGCAAGTGTGTGTAGTCACTAATTTCAACACCTGCTCCCCCAGACCTTGAAATGACCTGTCTCCCCAGGACCCAGTGCTCCCTCCTCTGGCCACACTGAAACTCAAAACATCCACCCACCTGGCCCCCCTCTACCTAGACCATCCTCAAATGAAGCATGTTTGTAGACTGCATCAGCAGGGCACAGAATCATTACGTTCATGGAGAGCTCCTGCCACCTTCTCTGTGGTGTGTCTAGTGGGACATTAGAGAGACCTTCCGCTTGCAGCCTTCCCCACAGAATGGACATTTATAGGGTCTCTCTTGTGTGGGTTCTCTGATGAGCAATAAGGGTGGAGCTCAATGGGAAACTTATCCCGCACTCAGGGCAGTTATAGGGGGTTTTTCCTGGTGTGAACTCTCTGGTGTTTAATTAGGCTTGAGTTCTGGCTGAAGCTTTCTCCACACTCAGGAACTTTATAGGGTCTCTCTCCCATGTGGATCCTCTCTGGTGCTTAGTAAGGTCTGAGCCCTCGCTGAAGCTCTTCCCACAGCCCAGGCATTCATAGGTCTCTCTCCCATGTGGATTCTTTGGTGGAAACAAGGTGGGAGCTCCGAGTGAACCCTTTCCTGCAACTGGGGCATTTATAGGGTCTCTCTCCTGTGTGGATCCTCTGGTGGGCGATAAGGTTGGAGCTCACGCTGAAGCTTTTCTCACAGTCGGGGCATGTCCATGGCCTCTGCCTACTGGGGGTTCTCTGGTGCACAATAAGGTTGGAGCTGGCAGTGAAGCTTTTCCCGCACTCGGGGCGTTTGTAGGGTCTCTCTCCCGTATGCAGTCTCCAATGTGAAATAAAGGAGGAGAAAGTGGCAAACGGTTTCCTGCACTCGGGGCAGTGATAGGGTCTCTCTCCCGTGTGGGTTCTCTGGTGCTTTGTCAGGTCGGCACCCTGAGTGAACCCCTTCCCACAGTCCACGCAGTCATAGGGCCTCTCTCCTGTGCGGATCCTGTGATGCACAATAAGGTGTGAGTTGCGACTGAAGCTCCTCCCGCACTCAGGACATTCATAAGGTTTCTCTTTAGTGTGGGTTCTAAGCTGGAGCATGGTTTCACTACGGTCCTTCAAACCTCTCTGAGTGGAGTTACCCCATCTCTTCAGTGGGGGGTTTCCCTGCTGCTTCTCCGGCCCGCACCAACCCTCGCAGGCTGCTCCCTGCTCACCCTTCCAGGAAATGTTCCCTTTGGATGGTCCCGGTGCCATCCCGTGTGATTCCACTTGCTCAGGGACTTCCTGCTGAAGATTTGTCTCCATGTTTTCATTCACCATCCCATCGCCTGCCGGGACAGAGGGAGTATCCAGACAGGGGTCATCCCCTATGCTGGGGGAGAGGCAACCTCAGAAAGGGGGGAAAACCAAAATAATTACTGGGGAGATTGAAAACTCAGGAGCCCAAACCCCCACCAGCCCTTCCCCAGAGAAGAGGGGACCAATTCTGCCGCCACACCCCATCTGAACATTCAGGAGAAGGGAGCAATTGCTGAGAGGCAAGAGACATGAGTGACATCTCCCATGAGGATATGACTCTGGCTGGGCACAATCGTGATCTGGGTGAGATGCAGCAGAGCTGGGGGACCCCATGGGGCCTCAGTGGCAATTCCAGTTATGTCAATGGTGGATGGTTTCCATGCCCACGTAGCCAATTCCTCACCTGTATGAACGTTTCTCAGGGTCCCTCTTTCCTCAGAGCCCTGGGAGGTCCAGGACCCAACAGCTCTTCCCCTTGTTCCAGCCGGGAGATCATGTCAGGACTGGAAACTGGAAGACCTGCTCAGAGGAAGTAAAATAGGTGAGCCCAAGGGTTTATTCTTGTCATTATTCATGTTTGTTACCTTTGTGCCAAAGGGTCAGACAAAAGCGGGGCCTCAAACACAGAGCAGTAGTGACCCCTGCCCCAAAGAGCTAACAATTTAGTCATTCTGAGACAGAATTGATGCGGGGTGGGTACGCGGAGACCCTCTGGTTCCATCATCCAGTCGGCACTGCTCCCTGTCCACAGGGCACGCCAAGAGGACTGGAAAGACTCCCTCTTTGCAACGGCACCATCAGAAGTCTGGGACAGAGGCTAGGCCCATGTCGGGTAGTCCTCGATCCCCATTGGGCCCTAAGCCACTGACTCGCGTTCAGCGGAGTAGTCCAGCCCCTTCGGTGCAGGCCTCTCTGGATGTCTGGATGCCATCTACGCCCAAAGCCCTCCAGGCAGCCAGGGAGTGTAAGGGACTGCGGAAGACTTTGTTACGGCCTAGCTAGGGAACTTTTGCTTTCTTGAGCCGAGAGGTTACTGTGGGACATAGATAGCTGCTTTGTTATTGTAGGAGATAGCTCTTGAAGGATACAGCTGCTGTGTTATTGCAGGATATAGATAGTTCTTGAAGGACACAGCTGCTTTGCATGGCCCTTCGCCAGGTAGTAGAAAGCCCCCCTTTAAGAAGCACCTAATTTTATATTCATGAGCTGTTTTTGTTTAATGCTTATTAATGCTGACTGTCTGCCCCTCGGTCGGACTCCGTCCCAGGCAGTGCTCCGGTGTGCTGGGTTCCCTGCCTCCGTGACTGCAACGCTTGGAGTCCCCGTTGCGGGTGGGTCACTAACCTTCAGTAAAGCCAATAACTCACAGCTGTGTGTAAGCCTCGTTTTTCTCAGAGTACTCCTGCCAGGCCTGTGGTGCTTCGAGTACCTTGGCCCAGAACAGGGACGTTATGTCCATGCCGGTGCCTGGAGCTTCGCCGATGTTTGCCCCACGGTCCAGAGGCAAGCTGCCACTGGGATCACCGCAGTCGCCGTATTGGGCTCGGTCAAGGGAACGTTCCCGACACCGCTCAGCAACCGTTCAGGGCTCAGTGCATGTGGATCGTCCTCAACGCCAGCCAGACTGTGCGGATAGGTGCCATCCAATCGAGACTCTCGGCACCGCTCGTCTTCATGAAGCGAATATCGACGGGACCGTGGTGGAGGTCACCAACGGTCCTCGTCTTGCAGGAGATACTGCAGTCGGTTGTGGCACGATCGTCGACGCTGTTCCCGCTTGGACTCCCATACCAAGGCACTGTAGCCCCAGCTGTTGATCACCGGTGTCTCGCCAACCTGGGTCCGCCCGTCGAGGCCGTTTGCAGAGCAGCTATTATCCTCAGCGCCGCTCCTCCGCATCGACATCGCGTTCCTGTGGCCAACGTAGATCCCGGCACCACCGATACTCCCGGTCCAGAGGCAGCAGTGGATCATACGCCAGCCTGGCCTCCCCTCACAGCCGCCCGTCTACATACCAAGCTAGCCAGCCCAAATAGCCGGCCCCGCTGGGGCCTCAGCAAGAGCAATGGCACCAAGTGTCGTGGCCAGCCCAGTGGTACCAGTGGGAACTATGGCCTCCAGCGCAGCGTCACTTGGTGACCGGGGCCTCGGAAGCACCGGCTGCATCCACCTCTAGACCGCCAGGAAGGTCAGTAGGACCCGTGTCCTCAGTACCGTGCCCGGAGTCTGACCAGATGGTGGATCCTCCGATGCCGGACAACACCCAAAGCACTGCACCAGCCTCGCCCCGTCCAGAGGAGCCGATTGTGCCCCCGCCCCCCTCCATCCTGCAGGAGGACTACCGGGCCCACCAAGACCTCCTAGAAAGGGTGGCAGCGAGCCTCCACCTCCAGGCTGAGGAGATGAAAGAGCCCTCAGACTCCCTGTTCAATGTGCTGTCCCCTTCAGCACTGGGCAGAGTGGCCTTGCCGCTCCATGAAGGGGTGGCAAGAATTTCAAATGCCCTGTGGTAAACAACAGCCTCGTTGGCTCACATCTCTAAAAAGGCAGAGCGCAAGTACTTTGTACCCACGAAGGGACACGAGTATCTGTATACCCACCCCGGCACCCAACTCCCTGGTGGTCGAGTCGGTCAACCAGAGGGAGCGGCAGGGACAGCCAGTCCCAACCCCCAAGAACAAAGACTCTCGGAGGCTGGATACTTTCAGGAGAAAAGTTAATTTGTCGTCAAGCTTTCAGCTACGAGCAGCAAACCATCAGGCTCTCCTGGGTCGCTACAAGTTTAACCTCTGGGAATCCCTCCCCAAGTTTGAGGACTCCCTCCGGGAGCGCAATAAGAAGGAGTTTAAGGTGCTCGTGGAGGAAGGGGCGGCGGCCACAAGGGCATCCCTGCAGGCCGCTTCAGATGCAGCGGACACGGCCGCACAGTCCATGGCCTCGGCGGTGTCCATGAAACGGGTGTCATGGCTTCTGTTCTCCGGGCTCTCCAGTGAAGCGCAGCTGTCAGTGCAGGATCTCCCTTTCGACAGGAAGGTTCTGTTTGCTGAGGAAACAGACACATGGCTGCATGGCATGAAAGGCTCCCGCATGACCCTCCAGACCTTGGGCCTCTGTGTCCCTCCTCTGGCAAAACCCATGTTCAAGCCGCAGCAGGCTCCCACTCAGGCCACCTTCCCAAAGTACGAGGCCGCCCACAAAAAGCAGCGGGACTATAGAAAGCGCTCGCAAGGGCAATCCCGGCCTGCCCCCCAGCCTGGATATTCTAAGGCCAAGCAGGCGGGCAAAAGGCGCTTTTGATGAAATGCTCGGGGGTACCCTGACAGTTCTCAGCAGGCACCTACCCCCAATAAAGCTCCCTTTCTCCAATCGGTTGTGTGCTTTCCTCCCAGAATGATCGCGGCTCACCTCAGACCTATGGGTCCTCAACCCCATCTCCCGAGGTTACACCCTTCAGTTTACCTCCTCCCCGTCCAACCGCCCTCTGCCCCCGTCCCTCCTGGGGGACCCCTCTCACGAGGCTCTGCTCGAGCAGGAGCTGGGGCAGCTCCTGGACCTAGGAACTATAGAGGCGCTGCCCTAGGAGTTCCTGGGCAGGGGGTATTACTCCTGGTATTTCCTTATCCCAAAGGCCAAAGTGGGGCTTAGGCCCATCACGGACCTGCGAGGCCTGAACCACTATATGGTGAAACTCAAGTTCTGCATGGTTTCCCTGGCCTCCGTCATCCCCTCCCTGGATCCCGGGGACTGGTACGCTGCCCTCTTTCTACAGGATGCGTACTGCCACATCCACATATTCGAGGAGCACAGACGCTTCCTCTTCTCTTTCATGGTGGGACAGAGCCACTACCAATTCACGGTCCTACCATTTGGTCTGTCCACTCCCCCCAGAGTCTTTACAAAGTGTATGGTAGTGGTAGCAGCCTACCTCAGATGCCAGGGGTTCCAAATATTCCCATATCTGGATGACTGGCTAGTCAAAGGCACCTTTCAGGTTGCAGGCGAGGGATCATGTGGCGCTCGTCCTGTCCACATGTACTGCCCTGGGCCTGCTGATAAACAACGTCAAGTCCACGTTAGTCCTGGTCCAATGCATAGAATTTATTGGGGCGCTACTGGACAGATAGGTTCAAGACCCTGAAAGGACTCATCGACTCGGTCACAAGGTTCCCGGTGACGACAGCCAGGGCTCGCCTGCAACTGCTGGGCCACATGTCTGCGTACACATATGTGGTCCGTCACGTCAGACTCAGAATGAGGCCCCTCCAGCTCTGGCTGGCTTTGCGGTTCTCCCAGGCCATAGACAAAATGGACAAAGTCCTCATAGTGCCGAACTCGGTGATCGCCTCCCTGCGGTGGAGGTCCGTCCCAAACAACATGCTCCAAGGGACAGGGCCCCGTCGTTGGAGCTGGGTTGGGGGACCCATGTGGGAAACTTTCAAACCCAAGGCCTGTGGCCTCTACAAGACCTACCCCTTCATATAAACATCAAGGAACTCAGGACGGTGCGACTGGTGGTGTGTATGGCCTTCCACTCGCACCTGGAGGGGAAGGTAATCAGGGTCCTCACAGACAACTCAGTCTCGATGTTCTATATCAACAGGCAAGGCGGGGCCCGATCCTCTGCCCTCTGCCATGAAGCCCTCAGTCTGTGGGACCTCTGTATAGTCCACAACATCTACCTAAAAGCCTTCCACCTGCCAGGCGCCCAGAATGTGAAAGCGGATTGCTTGAGCAGGGATTTTTCCTCTCAGCACGAGTCGTCTCTACACTCGGAAGTGGCTCACCAGCTCTTCCGAAGGTGGGGTACTCCCCAGGTGGACCTATTTGAGACCCAGCAGAATCGACGGTTCTGCTCCAGAGGGAGCCTAGGGAGGGGCGCTATCTCCGATGACTTTACCCTGTCCTGGTCAGGCCAGTTTCTCTACGTCTTTCCCCCGTTCCCTCTGATCAGCAGGGCCCTGGAGAAGATAAAGACAGACAAAGGCAGGGTCTTCCTTGTTGCCCCAGCGTGGCCCAGGCAGCACTGGTACGGGACCCTCCCGGGGCTGACAGTTGCTCCGCCCAGACCTGCTCTCTCAGGACCAGGACCGCCTCCTCCATCCCAAGCTAGGGATGCTTCACCTCATGGCATGGCTGCTCAGTGGCTAAGTGGCGAGGAAAGGACATGCTCGGAACAGAGTCAGCGCGTCCTCCTTGAACGTATGCGGCCCTCCACTCGCCACTCCTATGTGGTGAAGTGGTCTCGGTTTTTGAGGTGGGGGGCAGGCCAGGGTGCTTCCCCGATGGCTGCCCTGATCCAGCTTATTCTTGATTACCTCTTCCACCTGAGGGCCCAGGGACTGGCGTCCTCGTCAGTCAGGGTATACTTGGCGGCCATATCAGCCTTTCATCCCCCAGTGCAAGGGCACACGGTGTTTTCCCATGCTATGACCGGCTGGTTCCTTAAGGGTTTGGACCATCTCTACCCATATTCTAAGCCCCTGGTTCCACAGTTGGATCTAAACCTGGTGCTGGCTCATCCCACAGGGGCCCCGTTTGAACCACTGGCCACGTGTTCCTGGTCTCACTTCTCCTGGTAGCTATCACGTTGGCCAGGCAGGTCTTGGAGCTCAGGGCTCTAAACTCCAAACAGCCATATACGGTTTTTCATAAGGACAAGGTCCAGCTCCACCCACACCCTGTGTTCCTCCCAAAGGTGGTCTCCGCCTATTACATGGGTCAGGACATTTTTCTGCCAGTCCTTTGCCCCAAGCCTCACGAGACTAGTGAGGAATGCTGTCTCCACATGTTCAAAGTGAGGCGAGCTCTGGCCTTCTACCTCGAGCAGACCAAGCCGTTCAGAAAGTCTTCGCAACTGTTCATCGCCTCGGCTGAGCATGCGAAGGGTCAGACGATTTCCACTCAGTGGCTTTCTCAGTGGATCACTTTGTGCATCCGTTCCTGTTATGAGCTGGTGGAGGTTCCCCTGCCGCCCATTGTGAGGGCACACTCGACTCGGGTGCAGGCCTCGTCGGCTGCCTTCATGGCCCACATCCCCATCCAGGACATTTGTAGGGCCGCCACGTGGTCTTCAGTTCACACGTTCACCTCGCACTATGCGATCGTCTCCCAGGCCAGGGATGATGCCGGGTTTGGCAGGGTGGTACTCCGTCCCTAGAACTTGTGAACTCCTACCCACCTCCAACCGATATAGCTTGGAATCACCTATTGTGGAATACACATGAGTAATCACTTGAAGAAGAAAAGACAGTTAACTTTTCCGTAACTGGTGTTCTTCGAGATGTGTTCCTCATGTCTGTTCCACATCCCACCCTCCTTCCCCTCTGTTGGAGTTGTCTGGCAAGAAGGAACTGAGGGTGGGAGAAGCACAGCCCCCCCCTTATACCGCTCCAGGCCGGTGCCACTCCAGGGGTTGCTAGGGGCACTCCCCCCTACAGGAACTGCTAGGGGAAAAACTTCCGGCACCAGTGCACATGGCGAGCACGCACACCTATTGTGGAACAGAC
Source organism: Dermochelys coriacea (assembly GCF_009764565.3). Taxonomy (NCBI): domain Eukaryota; kingdom Metazoa; phylum Chordata; order Testudines; family Dermochelyidae; genus Dermochelys; species Dermochelys coriacea. The sequence continues at coordinate 10,636,422 of NC_050090.1, forward strand.
ATGAGCAACACATCTCAAAGAACACCAGTTACGGAAAAGGTAACTGTCTTTTCCTGAAGGCCCGCTGGGGAGGTCAGGTGATTCCTGGGAGGCATGAGGTACCTCCTGCAGGAGATTCAGGAGTTTCCATGCCCTGGGGGATTTTATGACTCGGGCACAGTGTAGTTGCACAACTTCTTCCCCCTTTCTAGCCCTGCTGAGACCAGAGCCCTCTCCAGGCACAGGAACAGTCCTGGGAAGGCAGGGACATGCAAAATCTTTCTGCGTCAGTGCACGCTTACATGTAAAGATGCAGCGAGGTACCTCCATCCTCTCCCTTGGAAGCTCTGGGGATGGAGATGGAGCCAGTAGCCTCTCCACTATGTCTCCAAATCTCCTCTCCCATGGGTGGGGGTGTGGAGGTGACAGTCGCTCACACAGGGGTTCAAGGGGCTATGGGGCTGATCCCCCTGAAATCTAAGGACCCAGAAAGAACCTGGAGCAGAAGCTGCCCGGGGGTGTGACAGAGGGGACAGGAATCCTTACCCAGCAAGGTCACGGCATCGCAATTCTCCTGCACGACGTCCCAGTCGAGGGTCTCTGGCCGGGGTCCAGCACCTCCCACTCCCCCTCAGTGAAGTGCACAACCAGCCACTGGAACAGCGACATTCCCCCACTCAGAAACTGTTTCCGCAGCCACAATCAAAGCAGCACCGTCAGGGGCAGGGCTGGGGGTCGCTCGGCCCACCAAGACCAGAGAACTTTCTTGGGGCGATTCCCAAAAGCTTTAACTTAAAACAATCTGTATCTGCGGGGAAACCAGGACACCCCGAGCTGCCAGCTCTGGAAATTTTCTCACAGGGCTCCTAATATTTAGCTCACAGAGCTCACCCGTTTTCCCTTTTCCGACTCATGCATTGTTTCCTGTTACTCTCACTGGGGGGTCAGAGTCAAACTGCCCTTATTCCACATGGCCACTGTCTCCTTGCAGCTCTGGTGTGTGCCCCTGCACTAGTAAAGATGGCCACCCACTCCCATTGTTTTCAGTGAGACTGAAGCCACGTTTTCCCCAGGGAATATGGCTCCGGGTTTCGACTGGATGGGAAACTCTGAGGAACAACGGAAATGTGGGGGCAGAAGTGAGACTGAAGGAGGCAGGAGGACATGGGGGGTAGGAGGGAGGTTGAGGAGGTGTGGGGGAGGCTGAGGGGTGCAATGGAATATGGGGCAGGAATGAGGTTGGGGGCAGAGGAATGCAGAAGGTAAGGGGAGGGGATGGGGAGGCGGGGGCAGGATGGAGGCTGTGGAGGGTCAGGGGGCTGTGGGGAGCAGAAGGGAGGGCAGAGGGAGGTGGAGGGCAGGAGGCTTTGGGGTATAGGTGAATAGGGAGCGTGGGGCCAATATAGGGTGGCAGATACGGGATGTAGGAGACTGTAAAGGGAAAGGCCTAAAGGGGCAGGTGGCCAGAGGGGAGTGTGGGGCAGGAGAGTGGCTGTGGTAGCAGGAGGCAGGATAGTGACAGGAGAGGGGATGCAGAGGATCACAAGTTCCAGGGTAGGGGGGTCAGTGGGCAGAGTCCCTCTGAGAGCAGGGGACTGAGAGGCTAAATTTTTGCACGTGCGCTGCTGCAGCTGAGTTTTGTCACTGTGATGTGGTGCGCGCACATGTAGGCGCCGACTTTAGCCGGTGGGTGCTCGCGCCCACCCCGCCCCTGGCCCCTCCCAACTCCGCCCCGGCCGCGCCCCCATTCCAACCCCTTCCCCAAATACCCGCCCCCGCCTCCTCTCCCGGGCGTGCTGCATTTCCCCTCCACCCCCGCCCTCCCAGGCTTGCGCGCGGAGAAGGGGGAGAAGCGGAGCGGCAGCGCGCTCAGCGGAGGAGGCGGAGCGGAGGGGCGGGGAGGGCCGTAGGAAAAGGAGGTGAGCTGGGGGGGCGTGCAGAGGAACCGCTCCCTGCCCCAGCTCACCTCCGCTCTGCCTCCTCCCCCGAGGGTGCCACCGCTCCACTTCTCCCCCCTCCCTCTCAGGCTTGTGCTGTTTCGCGCAGCACGGCTGGCAGGGAGCGGGGGTGCGCTCAGGGGAGAAGGTGGAGGTGGAGCGGAGGTGAGCTGGGCGGGGGGCTGGCGGGGAGCTGCCGGTGGGTGCTCAGCACCCACCAATTTTTCCCCGTGGGTGCTCCAGCTCCGGAGCACTTACGGAGTCGGTGCCTATGCACACACCCCGGGAGCAGGTGCGCGCGCGCGCACACACACACACACACACACACACACCCCGGGAGCAGGTGCGCGCGCACACACACACACACCTTGGGAGCAGATGCACACACACACACACTCTGGGACTAAGCAGCTCCCCCCCAAAAAGCCTTAAAAGTCAGAAGGGAAATAAAATTGCCACAAATGCTGGGGGCGGGGGTTAAGGACTTGTAGCTTTCAAGCCCATCTCCTGACCCTCCGGAGGGATTTGTAGCTTTGAGTGCTGCTGACTGGCACTAAGCCTCGGATACCAGCTCACTGAGAGGGCTGTTTCGTCACAAGGGGGAATTTCCATCCCCCCCCGCTGGGTCTCACCCTGAGGGTTCAGGCCCCACACTGAAGAAGGGGAAATGTCTAAGAGTAGGGTAGTATCTCTTTAAAAAATTGTGAGCCCCCTAGCAGTGCTCACCATGTTCTCCATTGCAGGGTATGCCTACCCAAGCTGGAAATTACACCTGGGGCTGCAGTGCAGGCAGACACTGAGCTTACAGAAACCAGTCCAGGCAGCAGTGCCTTTGTAGCTTGGCCTTGTGTGTTTGGGTGTCGTTAGTTATTTGGAACCCAGCTGTGATTTCTCCATATTGTGTTTCTTGGGTAAAAAGCAAAAGACCCAACAGGTTTTCCACCTTCTCCTCTCCTTCTGTATAACTGTCCCTCTCCTACATCCAGACGAACCCCCCCCCCCGCCCCTCAGCTCCCCAGCAATCCCCTACCTGAGTTAGCTCCGCAGCAGCTGTTTTCCTTCCCCATCCACTGGGAGGACAGGATGGTCTGGAGCAGAGGTACCAAACTCTGGTATGTGACTCCCGGGCCCAGTGGGAGCTTGATGTTCTATCCACACGTGTTTGAGGGGGGATGTGAACCACTCAAGTCTGAGAGCCGCTGAGCTGCAGTGAATCAGACATTATTCTGCAGCCTGTCAGGGAGGGAGAAGAGTTGGCGGGGCTTTAGGACATTTCATTTCCCAATTCACCGCAGGCTCTTTCCCTGCATACAGATGTTCTAGACACCAGGATGCTGAAAACGCTCAATCATTTTATTCCAGAACAGACCCAGCTCCTGCCACCCGGACTAACCAACCGAGACAGGTTTACACCCCTCACGAACAGAGTCTCTGAACCTAACGCTGGAAAAGAGCAAAACGAAAGGAGCCGCTTTGGGAGATTCCCCCGACTGTCCCCAAGGGCAGCACATTTCCCCCAGCAACACAGCAATGAGTCAGAGGAAGAAACTGGCTTTTCCTCTCTCTGCTCCTCATGTTGTTCCCACGAACGTCAATCTGCCCAGGAGTTGCTGATTCTTGAGCTAACAGACCTTTTCCACCGAGCGTCTGGAGTTAAGCTGTGTTACAAAAACAAACCAATTTTGAAAATATACTTAAACTGACTGACAAAAAGCACATTCCTCTCTCAATCAGCCACATATATTCTATGGTCACTGACATAAAAAAAACCTCCTGATTTCATGTGCTAGATTCCTTGGATGTAACAAAGCTACTAGTTCTCCAGTTCCCCACAGATTCATTTGGGAAAATTAGGGCTAATGCCATATTTTGTCATTTTAAAAGGAATAAAATATCTCCCAGGCCTTGACTGAGCACAAAGGAGCAAAAATGGTCACAAAACCAATGATCTGATCTTTTTCAGGTCATCTTTAAAAATACTGCATACATCATCTCACCTCTTCATCCATAAATCACACCTTTCTATCACTAGTTAATCACGCTAATGAAGACAATGCTGATGGGATGGGCAAAGTGCTCACACAAGGGCATGAAATTTAATAGATTGAGAGCAGAAAGTGACCATTGTGATCATCTAGTCTGGATTCCTGCATAAGACAGACCAGAAAATATCCCTGCATGAAGCCCGTAAGTAACGTCTCATTGAGCTAGAGCAAATCTTTTGGGAAGATTCCATTCCTGATTTAAACCCTTACACTGACAGACAGTCCAATCAACTCCATTTTGGATTAAATTTGATGGGCATTTTCTCCCTAGCAAAACATCACTTATTTTAAGACTGCTTTGAAGTCCTGGGAATGTTCAGAGATTTATTATTTTAAAAGACAAACAGCTGAACATTAAGAATCCCCCTCTGCATGTGGCTATAGCTCTTGGTAAGGAATAGTCATTTACATTCAGACAGGTACAAACACTGAGGGTCCAGATCCCTCCACAAGATCTCTGGGATCACTTACAGGAAGCCTCATAGTATTTACAAGGATTCATAGATTCCAAGGCCAGAAGGGATCACTGTGATCATCTCATCTGACCCCCTTATGACAAACCTGGATATGAGTCAGCAGTGTGCCCTTGTTGCCAAGAAGGCCAATGGCATTTTGGGATGTATAAGTAGGGGCATAGCGAGCAGATCGAGGGACGTGATCGTTCCCCTCTATTCGACACTGGTGAGGCCTCATCTGGAGTACTGTGTCCAGTTTTGGGCCCCACACTACAGGAAGGATGTGGATAAATTGGAAAGAGTACAACGAAGGGCAACGAAAATGATTAGGGGTCTAGAGCACATGACTTATGAGGAGAGGCTGAGGGAGCTGGGATTGTTTAGTCTGCAGAAGAGAAGAATGAGGGGGGATTTGATAGCTGCTTTCAACTACCTGAAAGGGGGTTTCAAAGAGGATGGCTCTAGACTGTTCTCAATGGTAGCAGATGACAGAACGAGGAGTAATGGTCTCAAGTTGCAATGGGGGAGGTTTAGATTGGATATTAGGAAAAACTTTTTCACTAAGAGGGTGGTGAAACACTGGAATGCGTTACCTAGGGAGGTGGTAGAATCTCCTTCCTTAGAGGTTTTTAAGGTCAGGCTTGACAAAGCCCTGGCTGGGATGATTTAACTGGGACTTGGTCCTGCTTTGAGCAGGGGGTTGGACTAGATGACCTTCTGGGGTCCCTTCCAACCCTGATATTCTATGATTCTATGAAACCAGGCCAGAGAAAACCCTCAAAATAATTCCTAAAGCAAATCATTTAGAAAAACATCCAGTCTTGATTTAAAAATTGTAAAGGATGGGGAATCCACCACGACCCTTGGTAAATTGTTCTAATGGTTAATTACTCGCACCGTCAAACATTTACACCTTATTTACTGTCCGAATTTGTCTTGCTTCAACTTCTGGCCGTTGGATCATGCAATATATTTTTCTGCTAGATTGAAGACCCCATTATCAAATATTTATTCCCTGTGTAGGTTCTTATACACTGTAATCAAGTCACCCCTTAACATTCCCTTTGTTAAGCTAAATAGACTGAGATCCTTGAGTCTGTCACTCTCAGGCAGATTTTCTAATCCTTTAATCATTCTTGTCACTCTTCTCTGACCCCTCTCCAATTTATCACCATCCTTCTTGAATTGTGAGCACCAAAACTGGGCACAGATTCCAGCAGTGGTCACACCAGGACCAAATATAGGGGTAAAATAACCTCAAGATTCCCCTGTTTATACAGCCCAGAATTGCATTAGTCCTTTTGGTCACAGCGTCGCACTGGGAGCTCGTGTTCAGCTGATTATCCCCCTCAACCCCCAAATCTTTGTCAGCATCACTGCTTCCCAGGCTAGAGCCCCCCCAACCTGTAAGTATGGCCTGCATTCTTTGAAGGAGGGTTGCGTGGAATTCATCATAGAGACACGGTCAGCCCAAGTCCTTTTAGCTCTGATGCGTCTGATGGAGCAAACAGGTCCCTGTCAGCACTTAGATATGGGGGAGATTTATCCACTGGGAGGACCCCATGGCTTATTTCTGGGGGGGGTCAGTAATGGGGGAAGAGTTTAATATGGAGAATTAATACACAGCGCCCATTCTTCTATCTCCTCTGTGCTGCCTCTCCTCTCCCTGTAACCTCCCTCACTGGGCAGAGCTGGTTAAATCTACTACCTTGCACTGTCTCTCCCACTCTGCCTTATTTCCCCCCACCCTCTTCCCTTCCTGACTCCATCCCCAGAGACGTAAAGGCAAACCCTCCCAGGGCCTGTTCAGGATCCCCTCTGCCCCTGGCACTGCATCCCAGCTCCTTCCTGCAGGGACCTCAACAAGGGAGCAGATTCCCAGGAGATTGGAGGGTCCTGGGGCTGTTTGTGCAGAGTCACTTTCCTGCCCATCCCCAACTCTTCCCCCCAGTTCTCTCTGTTACCTGGAGCCTCCAGCTCAGGTGTTAATGTTGGGGCTGCCCTAGGAGGCTGGTTCCCGCTGGAGAAGGTCACATCCCAGCTGGGCACAGAGGGGATTTTAATGAAGGTCTGTCCCTGGTACAGACCCCAGGGCTTCGATCACATTCACAATGGAGCCAGCAGCAGCTGTGTCTAACCCAGGAAGCTCAACCACTCATATCCTAAGCAGAGAAATCAGAGACAAATGCTGCCAGGGGACTAGATCTAAAGAAACCCTTCTGATGCTACAACACCACCCCTCTCCTCCAGACACTAAAATGCAGCACGGGAGTCTTGGGGCTGGATCAAATCAAAAGCAGAGGCTGGAGACCAACATTGAACCCACCAATCAAGGGATGCACTGTGTTCCCAGCCAGCCAGCCTCAGATCTAGCCTGGGCACATCCCTGCTCAATATTGACAAACTCAAGCATCCAGTAATCACCAGATTGGCTTCAAAACCCTGGGGTGTGTTTTGAAGGAATACATTTGGGCTTCCTTTCCCATGGCTCCTGGTGCCTGAGCCTTTAGGATGCCCTCCACTCATCTTTTCAACCTTTTCCTCTTCAACTGGGAGGGCTGGAATGTGACTTATCATTTGTTTCTGAGGTTCACGTGGTCCCTGGAGCTGGGGCTTTAAGAAACCCACCAAATATCATGAGGCTTGTCTTAAAATCATGAGACTTGTCTTAAAACCCTTAAAGTTGGCTGCACTCAGCCAAGCGCATCAGAAATGGGTTCAGCCAGAGCTGGGTTTCCAAAGGGCAGGAAGCACAGTGGAGGCTGGGCTCAAGCTTCCCAGCCCCTTAGGATTCATGTCATTTTTCACCTGCCCATCAATAAACCCCACTTCCCCATGAGGGGACTCAACCCAGCTCGCCCTATTGCGGACACTGGAGTTTCTGTCTCAGGCACTTTTACAGCCCCCATAGTATCTGAGTCCCTCACAATCTGTCCCCAAAGCACCCCTGGGAGGAAGGGGAGGGTTATCATCAACCCCAGCTCAGAGGTGAGGAGCTGAGACCAGGAAAGATGAAGCTATTTGACCAAGGTCACACAGCTAGTCTGTGGCAGAGCCAGGTCTCCCACATTCCAGGCTCACATCCTAACCCTTGGGCTAGCCTTCCTTTCCACCCCGCTCTGTGATGGAAGCAATTCTCCCCTGGTCCTGAAGAACAGGAAGGAATTTGGGGTGAACTCTCATGCTGCATCTCCAGGAAGCACAACCCAAAGCAATTAAGGGGGAACACAGCCATCTCTGTGCCCTTCTGATCCCGGACTGCCCGTGGGGCTGAAATGGGGCCTGGCATAACATACGGAGGCCACGGGGCTGCTCTATGTTACAGCAGCCTCCCCGGTGCTGCAGTGCAAGACAGAACAGCTATTGTTACATGTGCTGCAGCCTCCCCCACCTTTGCTACAAGAGCCCCGAGGTTTGCATTTCCCCTGGTTTGCAGCACACACACATTCCCAGAGATTGCCTGAGAGAACGTCTGAGCTCTCTCCTTGGGAAGATCAGAACACTAGGGTGATGGGCACCATTGTAAGAGCCAGGATAGACATTGCCCACACATAAAATTTACCCTGATTTAAATTAAATCAGCTTAAAAACCACTTTAGTTAAACCGGTGCAAAACCGTGTGGACACTTCTGTTGGTTTCAGTTGGCTAGATCAGTTTGGCTGGGCCCTGTGCACAAGCTAAGCCGGGTTTGGCGTGACATAACCTGTGGGATGACACCCGTGACTTAAATGCCGCGGAAGTGGAAAGCAGGCAGCTGGGCTGTGGGATGGCGTTATCAGCACCAGGCGTGGCTCAGTTTGGAGAAGGATCTGACCCCATCTGGTTGGATGACGCTAAGTGCACAGGGGCAGAAACTGCCATGTTGTGCCTCTGCTTTGGGGTCAGTGTCCCACCTTCCATCCAATGGGCCCTAGGTTCTCTATGCTTGGTGCCTCCTCTAGGTCATTGCAGAGAGTGGGTGCAGGGAGCACAGGGCCATGATTTACCCCTGGGGAGGGCAAATTCATAGAAGGGGAGGAACAGGGGAATGGCAGGGGTTGGTAACAGAGTCACTGCTTCCACCCCCACCCCTTATAGCAATAACCACTGCTAGCCCACAACCACGCAGACACAACACATGCCACAGGAGTATCAGCATTGACTGGCTGAGGGATATGCTTGAGGAGGCAGCTGTCCGTGGTGTGGAGCTGAACTCCATGCTGCTTTGAGAACTTGACTACACCAATGACATGGTCTTGTTGGCTCAATTTAGCCAACATCAGCTGCAGCGATTCACCAACCTGCTTGGGCAACAGCAGCAAGCAAGCAAGGCAAGCAAGCAGGTTATTAATTGGGACAAAACTCACTCCATGGCTATTGCCCAAAGAGCCTCCAGACTACACCAGTGCAGTATTAACCTGACCACATGGGACACCGAGCAGGTGGCAACCGTCAATTATTTGGCAAGATTCAGGAGGGTCAGATATTAAAGTCAGGACAATAATGACTCAGTTGGGGACACCCCAGGCTCTTAGTGACTCCCTGCCCATCTCAATTAGTAAATGCCCTGTGCTATAGAAATGCTAAGGATAATTATCCATCCCCTCTCAGTCCCGGGGCACTTCTCAGTGTTGCCAACTCTCACAATTTTCTTGCAAGTCTTGGGTTACTTAGTGTTTTTTTCCCTCAAAGCCCCAGCTCCTGGAGTCCTGTGATTAGAGGAGGACCTCAGCTTTCATTTCAACAGTCTATATCTTGCCCTCCTGCTCACAGAGAAAAGCTGAAAGGTGTGCCCTGAGTGCAGCTGAAAGTTTCAGAAAATAGAAGGGAAATACAAAGAACCCAAATTTATCACTCTTTAGAAACTCTATGAATTTTAAGCCACTCCTGTAGTTTGGGGGGTGGGGCCTGACTCATGAGTTCGGAGAGCTTGAAGCTGCCAACAGTGCAGACTCCAATGCAATGTTCCCTCCCAGCTCTGGGCTCTAACTCCCACAGGACGGGGCTGAATCTCTCCTCTCCAGTTCCTGCCCGAGCTATGACCAGCTCTGAAGGAGACAGGGTATTTCTACAGTGCAGCTGGCAGCAAGCCTCCCAGCCCAACTCATGCTCTCTGTGCTTAAGCTACAAATAGCAGCATGGACTTTAGGGCACCAGCCAGCTGCCAGAATCCAGCTCCTGGTGCTGAGCTCGGGTGGCTAGCCCATGCTGCAGTGTCCACACTGCTGTTTGTAGGGCGCCAACTGGAGCTGCATGGTCTGTCCTGGCTAGGACACTTGCTCAGAACTGCAGTATGGACTTACCCCCAGAGCCCAAGTAAGTGCCCCAAAGGCCCTGAGCATGTGGAGAGCATTAGCCAGATCAGTCCTTTTCAACAGGACAGCTTATTGTAACATGTTTCCCTTCCCTGGCTAGCTGCTAAGGGGAACTCACTCACATCTCAGTGCAGAGCAGGCTTTACAGTGCAGGGCTCATAGGTGCTGGAACTGGGGTGCTGCTCCCCCATCCCCAGCTTGAAGCAATTTCCATCATATCCAGGGTTTACAGTTTGGTTGAATGGCTCTCAGCACCCCCACTATACAAATTGTTCCAGCAACACTGCCAGGGCTCCTGACTCCTACAAGAGTCCACACAGGCAATGTCCATGGCACGAAAACAGAAAAATCACCCCCTTCCCCCGAGCAGGTGAGCTGGGTCCCCTCCAGCAACAACCCAAACAGCTTCTCACGGGAGGGGGGGGGGGGAGGAGATTCCCAGCCACTCCTGAGCTTCCCTGCCCCCAAGCAGCCCAGACAGGCTCCTCCTTGCCCCCCAGCCCAGAGGGCTCCTGATCCCCTGCCCCCAACCCATAACCAAGCTGCCTGCCCCCAAGCACAGACAGGCCCCCTACCTATTCCACCCGCCCCTAACCCCAACTCCCTGCACTGACCCCCGAAGCCCGGTTCCTCCTGCTCCCCGCACGCAGCCTCAGCCCAAGGCTTCCGGGCCCCTCCCCAGCGCCCCCTGCCGGACCCGGGACTCCGGGGCGAGGATAGAGGGCGCCAGGGGCAGGCTCCGCCCCAGGGCCGGACTGAGCGGCTGAGCTCCCCCGCCCCGGACACGGGCTCAGCTGGGCAGAGGGCGGGGCCGGACCTGACTGACAGCGATCGCCGCCAATCCCCGCGCGGAGAGATTAACCCTGTGCTGGCCGGGGCGGCCGCTTTGTTTGGGGAACCGGCCTCCCGCGTCCCCCTGCGTCCGGGCGGTGCGGCGAGGTCAGGCGGGGGGCGGGGAGCTGAGGTTGTGGGTGAGGGGGAGCTGGGGCCTGGCTGTGCTAGGGGGCAGGGAGCTGGGGTTACAGGTGGGGGGGATGAGCTGGGGGGCAGGGAGCGGCCTAGCTCTGCTGGGGGGCAGGGAGCTGGGGTTACAGGTGGGGGGGGATGAGCTGAGGGGCCTAGCTCTGCTGGGGGGCAGGGAGCTGGGGTTACAGGTGGGGGGGATGAGCTGGGGGGCAGGGAGGGGCCTGGCTGTGCTGGGGGGCAGGGAGCTGGGGTTACAGGTGGGGGGGATGAGCTGGGGGGCAGGGAGGGGCCTGGCTGTGCTGGGGGGCAGGGAGCTGGGGTTACAGGTGTGGGGGATGAGGGGCAGGGAGGGGCCTAGCTGTGCTGGGGGGCAGGGAGCTGGGGTTACAGGTGGGGGGGTGAGCTGGGGGGGCAGGGAGGGGCCTGGCTGTGCTTCATTGTGGCCTCTGTCTCCTGGTCTTCCCCATTGCATTTGGCTTTGGACTGGTCAGAACTGACTCTGCCCCCCATCCATACGTCCCCCGACGTCCCCCCAGCCCCTGACTGCCCGGCGACCCATGTGGTTGGTTCCCAGGTCACAGTGCGCGTGAAGGTTGAGGACGTGACCCCAGAGGAGATGGATGCCCCTGAAGCATTATGGGAATCTCAGAGCACCCAGCTGGAGCCACCACAGCCCCATCCCACATGGGGAACCCCAGAGGAGGAGGCACTGAAGAAGTACGAGCTGCCAGGCGCCCCTGGAAAGGAGCTCCAAGTTGGACGAGAAATAGGTAACCAGCTTGTGAAGGGGCTTGGGGCAGATCTTCCCGGGAGCACTGAGGGGACAATGGGGAAGGGAGTCCCTCGGGCTGAGTGTGTGTGTGGAGAATAGGGGAGTGGCTGGTTCAGGCCGGGGAGGGGGGCTCCCCAGCAAGATTGCTGCTTGGAAAACGTGGGAGGCAGTGTGTGGGGTTGGGGTGGCCAGTGGGTTTCTCCTAGATGACAAGTGGCCCAGGCAGTGGGGATGGGACTGTGAGTGCTGGGTGGCCCCATAGCCTGCAGCAGTGAACGCCTCCCAGTGGTATTACCCAGCGGGTGCCCTTCCCCATCCACTCCCTGAGGTCTGGGGGGCGGATCCCTCTCAGCTGGGGAGAGATGCAGGGGATTCAGATCATGACAGTCTCCGCTGCAGAGAGGCCCTCTGCAGGAAGGCCTGAGGCAGTAGACTCTTACTGGGGTACCTGTGGCCTGGGACTCGAGAGGAAATCCCTAGAGCTGTGATCCATCCCCAGGGCAGCCCCTGCGTGGTAGCAATGGTGGGAGCTGTAATGCAGAGGGCTCTGTGTTTCCCGCTGCCTAACCTGAGTCAGGGCTCTGTGCAGATGCTGTCGGACAGGAATTTTCACTTTTCCAGGGCTATGTCCAATGAGTGGGTTCTCCCTGCCTTGGCCTGGATACCCACCCAGCCCATTTCAGCACTTGCTGCTTCTCTTCCTCGATACGTATCCCTCTCTGTTACCATGTCCCCCCAAGACAATCCCAAAGTTCCTGATCCCAAGGCTAGAGCAGTGCCTGGACTCCGGTGTGATGGTTTCACTGCATCCACTGCTCTCTGCTGGGGAGGAACGGAAACAATCGGAAGGGGCTGCAAAAGAGTTGGCCCTTGTGAGCAGGGCAGGAAACAGCCTGTCCATACACATCTGGCAATGGCTCAGCATAGCCTGGGCTGTGCTGGGCCAAGGAGATCTCTGCCCAACTCAGGCATAAGTTTTCTATTGCCTCGGATACCAGGCCCATGAGCTAGTGCCCAAGGTGAGAGGCCATCATCCCTCCAGCTCTTGGACATGGCCAGCATTTTCCCTGTGAATTCTCCAGGGAGAGGGTATTGTTCCCTTGATACACTGGTCACCTTCATACTGAGATGTCCCCTCCACCTTTGCTCCAGCTGCTGTCACTGGTGTTTGGAAGGGGGATGCTGGGGCTGGGGCCTCTCTGGAACCTCCCACTTCCTACAGGCCCAATATCCTGGCTTGCTGGGTCTAACACAGAAACTCCCTCATTTTCCTCCCCATTGCTGGCAGCTCTGACAGGATTTCATTCCCCGCTCATGTCACTCCCAATGCCCAGTGGCCCCTCTCAGCCCAAGATCCCATCCTGTTGTCAACCCGAGACCTGTTAGCCACCTTACAGCTCCCCCCTAGCCAAACCAAGGCAGGAAAGTTGGGGAGTCCAGACCAAGAATGATCTCTTAGCCAGCGTTAGATACCACCCCGCCTGTGACCAGCATCCCTGACCCTTCTCCAATTGTGTTCAACTCATGCCCCTCTGCCAGTCACACTTTTACCATCACTTACAAGGCGGGATGGACCCAGCCCTAATTATGTCTTGTTTACGTGTGATGCCAGCCAGGGCCTGAGTGGCCAGGGTGCTGCCAGCAAAGCAGGTGACCTCTCAGGCCCTGGGGTTGGCAGCTTTTCCCCAGATGTTTTACGTTCTCCTGAGGCGCAGTATATCCCCCATCAGTCTTTGGCTTTACATCCTCGCTTCTGCCAGTCCAGAGGTTCTACTCTGCCAGCCTTACTGCTGCTCGCCTACCTGAGTGGTAGATGCTCCTTTCCTGACATTGGCTCCTGCAGTCTCAGCATGCACAGGTGGTAGTTCTCCATCTGCTTCTTTATGCTATTCAGCTGGCTTCATCGAGCATCTGCACAATCACTTAAGTCTATTGTCAGTCTCTGGCAAGGGGGTGTCTTTAGGGGCTTGAGTCTTTGCCTGCAGCTTCCCTCACACACAGCAAAGTGGGCCAAGATGGCTTTTTTACTAGCTTTATCAGAGTCACAGTCTATCATCCCTGGCTCTGGTGCCTTAGTAGCAAGGGGGGTGTCTGGTCTGAATGGCCACTCCTTAACTGTCCAGCCCCTAGTCCTTGCCATCCACTCACACCTGGTCAGACGGTCCTCTGTGTCTTCTCGTCCCTGGGACTTGGGATCTCTGGTCGGGGAGTGCAGGAAATGGAATCCATCCATTCTCTGGGTTCGGGGAATGTCTGAGGGCAGTGGTGTGATCTACGCGGGAGTGAGATACCACCTGCAGAATGAAACCCAGCACCGCAGAGGGCAGTGCTGTGCTGCCCAGCTGTGACATCCTCAGCTCAGCAAACTGACTCTGAGCTTGTCCAGATTCTCACCCCAGCTCCAGCTCCCTGTGGCGTAACACAGAGTCCCGTGGTCTGTTCCCTAGGCTCTTGCTGAGGGGTAGGTCTGCAGAATAGCACACACACAACTGCTGGTATCTCTAAAGAGGCTGCTCTAACACAAGTTCTTTTTTTGGTGAAAAATAACGTTTTCTGAATTGAAACTTTTTGTGAATGTTGCTGACACTTGACATTTGCCATTTTTGTGCCTATTTAAAATCAGACTCTTGAGCTAAATTTCCATCACGTAAAACCTACTTCTACATAAATAAAATATTTCAGTTATGATTTTCATAAAATATTTATATTTAAAGTCAGAAACCCAACTGTCATAAACATACAGCTAAGGGAGCATACAATCTCTCCTTTACCTGTAACGGGTTAAAAAGCTCAAATAAACTGGTTGGCACCTGACCAAAAGGACCAATAAGGTAAGAAGATTCTTTCAAATCTGTGGGGGGAGGTTTGTGCTCTCTCAGGACAGAGAGCGGGACCAGGCAGGATAAAAACCTCTCCTGAAACCGTACCTGAAATAAGTATCTAAGATTACAAAAATTGTAAGTAAAGCAAGGAATGTGTCAGATTCTTTTGTTTTAGCTTGTAAATTTTCCTTGTGCTAAGAGGGAGGTTTGTTCCTGTTTTTTGTAACTTTGAAGTTTTGCCTAGAGGGGAATCCTCTGTGATTTTAAATCTTATTACCCTGTAAAATTACCTTCCGTCCTGATTTTACAGAGGTGCTTCTTTTACTTTTTTTTTTTTTTTTTAATATAATAAAGTTCTGCTTTTAAGAACCTGATTGGTTTTTAGTGTCCTAAAAGCCCAAAGGTCTGGTCTGTGCTCACCTTGTTTACCTATTTGGTTGGTATATTATTCTCAAGCCTCCCCAGGAAAGGAGGTGAAGGGGCTTGGGGGGATATTTTGGGGAATCAGGAACTCCAGGTGGTCCTTTTCCTGAATTTTTGTCTAACTCACTTGGTGGTGGCAGCAATACAGTCCAAGGACAAGGAAGAATTTGTGCCTTGGGGAAGTTGTTAACATAAGCTGGTAGAAATAAGCTTAGGGGGTCTTTCATGTGGGTCCCCACATATGTACCCCAGAGTTCAGAGTGGGGAGGGAACCCTGATACCAACTCAAACCAAAACTATAACAGGGTTTGGCCAAAACTATAATAAGTTTCGAAAAAGGATTAGATAAGTTTCTGGAGGATAGGTCCACCAATGACTAGTAGCCAAGATGGTCAGGGATGCAGCCCCATGCTCTGGGTGTCCCTATACCTCTGTTTGCCAGAAGTTGGAAATGGATGACATGGGATGGATCACTCGGTGATTGTCTGTTCTGTTCATTCCCTCTGAAGCACTTGGCATTGGCCACTGTTGGAAGACCGGATAATGAGCTAGGTGGACCATTGGTCTGACCCAGTAGGGCCATTCTTATGTAACCCCCCCTCTCCCCCCAAATGGTCCATTTTAACCCCGGGGAACAAAACAACTTTGAAACTTTAAAGTTGTTTGCAAAGATATCTTTCGATTTTCAATCACCTCTAACGTGGAAGTGGATATGGGTGGGGAGCATGATCACTGCCTAAAAATAGCCTGTACAGCAGCTCTGTCTAGTATGGCAGGGGCTCCAAAGAGATTGGTTAGTGCAATTTACAAGGAGATTGATCTGCAGAAGAATGAATGAATTGGGGCCTGAATGGAGAGCAGGATTTATGAGTAGCACTATTTTCAAATTTTAAAACCCAACTCAGGGTGCTCTTCCAGTGCTCTAGGTGCATATCCTATACCTTAAAAACACCCACAGTAAATACATCCATCTCAGTCTGCCCCCTTCTCACAGCCTTAGTGAGAAGAGAAAGAGGTGGGCTTTGCAGCATGCTAACATGTCTGGGCTCTGATGGACCAAATGGAGGAGTGAGATCCAACATTAGGACTCCTCCCAGAGAATCTCCTGCCAACAGCTTCCTCCCACAGAGGATCCAACTCAAGCACCTCTGCTGATCTCAGCTGTGGCAGTGTAGCACCGGGAGAGGTGATCCCTCATGTAAATGGGAGCCAAGAAAAGGAGAGGGCCAGGGATAAAGGAGTCTGTAGGTGGGAGAAGAGCGAAAGAGATGGGACAGAGAGGGGGCAGAGGGAGTTTGGAGTGGAAGTAATGGGACTGGCAGAGAAAAGCTATTGTGGGCACTGTGGAAAGAGGAAGGAGTCAGAGACACAGGGCTTCCTGGTTGTGCCCCTCCAAAGCCCCCTATTTCTGTGCAGCGGACAGAAGGGCTCCTCCTGGGGGTCTCTCCCATGGAGGGATGTGCAGTCACTCCCACCATTGGACATACGGGAGATGAAATAATCTCTGCATTCTCTTCCATCCAGCAGGTGCTGGAATCCTGAGCTGGGCTGAAGAGCAGCCTCGCAACGAAGGGCTTGAAATGGTGCTGCCCCCCGGAGTATCACAGAGTGGATCAGGAGAGAGCGTTACCCACACACCTGAGCAGGAAGGAGCCTGCAAGAGGCAGAAGAAGATCCCAGCAGGGAAGGAGCCCGGCCCCCCAGAGGAACAATGCAGCAGATTCAGGAGACTGACCCAGCTCCTTGCACAGGGCAGACCTCAGACCACAGGGGACCTTCACCAAGAGCAATCCCATAGATGTCGAGACTGTGGGGAAAGCTTCAGGGAAAAGCAGGAGCTCATGGCTCATGACAAGGTCCATGAGAAAGAGAGACGCTATCCCTGCGCCGAATGTGGGAAGAAATTCAACTGTCCAGCACATCTCAAAACCCACCAGAGAAGCCACACGCGCGAGAAGCCCTACTCATGTGGAGAGTGCGGGAAACTGTTTGGCTATCTCTGCACGCTGACTACGCACCAGAGAACCCACACAGGGGAGGGCTTGTTCCCCTGCGATGAGTGCGGGAAAACCTTCACCAGCCCCTCGGATCTCAACAAGCACCAGCGCTCTCACACGGGCGAGCGGCCCTACCCCTGCGCCGAGTGCGGGAAGCGCTTCAACCGGCTCTCCAACCTGAAGATGCACCACAGGACTCACACGCAGGAGAGGCCCTACCCATGCACTGAGTGCGGGAGACGCTTTGGCCACCTCTCCACGCTCGTGAGGCACCAGAGAGCCCACACAGGGCAGAGACCCTTCCCCTGTGCAGAGTGTGGCAAGACCTTCACCACCCGGACAGGGTTGAGCAAGCACCAGAGAATCCACACAGGCAAGCGGCCCTACCCCTGTGGGGAGTGTGGAAAACGCTTTGGCTACCTCTGTGCTCTGACCACACACCAGCGACTGCACACGGGGGAGAGACCCTTCTCCTGTGCTGAGTGCGGGAAAACCTTCACCAGCTCCGCGGACCTGACCAAACACCAACGCTCCCACACAGGTAAGTGGCCCTACCCCTGCGTCGAGTGCGGGAAGCACTTCAGCCAGCTCTCCACCCTGACAGTACACCAGAGGACTCACACACAGGAGAAGCCCTACCGCTGTGCTGAGTGTGGGAAGAGCTTCAAGTACCTGGCTTACCTCACCATTCACGAGCGCTCCCACACCGGGGAACAGCCCTTCCCCTGCGCCAAGTGTGGGAAGAGCTTCAGCAACAAGTCAGCTCTCACCCGGCACCAGAGAATCCATGCCAGAGCTGCAGCTATGGATGAGTGAGGCCATCCCTGCTGAGAGCTCTGCTCCAGGTGTTCACCAGGAATATTTGAAGTGGAGGAACAGAAAACGGTTCTGCAGAGCCTGAGGGAAATCAGGCCTCAAAACCCAACTCCTGTTACCCTGTCACACACAATGTAGGTCTGTCTTCGCTGTGCAGTTAACCCAGGCTTTCCTCTGGGTTTTAGCCCAATCCCCTACTACTCACACAGAAAGTCTTCTGACCCTGATTCACGGTGCTTTAATCCCAGGCTAGTTTACACAGATTAGACTAGAGCTCAGGCTGTTGTTAAACTCAGGCTAAAACTCACCCACGTTGCAGTGAGGACCAGGCAAAGTCCCCTCAGTGCTCATAGCTTTCCCACAATGCATCCTGAAGGACAGACAGGTTCTTCCATCATTGACTGGGAAGGAATCGTACAGCATCTCAAAACAAAGAACTACAAGATCTGCCCCCAGACCGGACATGCACAGGGAAGTGTAGACACAGTAATGCAGGTAGGGCTTGCAGTAGGGACATTCACACCTGGGTTAGGCTAACCAGGGTGCCCAGACCCAAATGCCAATCACCTGAGTTAACTATTAAAACTTAGCCCAATGGTGATGAGGAGGGCCGGTCTTTGCTTTGTTCCCCTGAGGAGTCTCAAGGCTTGAACCCCCCAGCAGTGCCTGGTCACTTTGGGGATGTCCACATGGCAGAATGTAGGTGTGTCTGGACTCCCATGCCTGTGAATTCCTGCTTGCCAGGCCTGTCTGTGAGTGTCCACCCTGCAGAGCCCCACACAATCCAGACCCATATAGCCATGTTCACAGTCACATGGCAATGACAGGGGTTCGGCGCTAGGATTTCTGGGGGTGTATGCCAGGGTGCTGGAGCCACTCTAGGAATTGGTTTGTGGTGTATTGTGGGAGAGCTTGTCTGTCTTTCCCAGACCCCTTTGAAGTGTTCTTAGCCAGCAACACCTGTAGCTAAGGCACTTCAGGCCCTGCACAATTCTTACTTCTGCCCACTCCAGCTGGTGCCATGCCATGGATCCAGCATGGTTGGAAAAGCTGTTCCTACTTGTGGCTTCACCGTTATTACAGAATACAGATGGAGGGGCTAATGACAACAGACAGCATTTTAGCACAAGTTGCTGACCCACAGATGGCAGCAGTGGGTCTTGGAGGGGAGTTAATTCATGGCAGATTGATGACACCTTTTGCATGCTGCAGTTGCTATGCATTGCCTATATGTAGCCCAGGGCTTCTGGCTAGCACAGCATAGTGGGGTCACATCATCTTGCAGACCTGGGGTGACCAGCAATGGCTCCAGAACTCCTGCATGAGGAAGCAGACCTTCCTGGAGCTGTGTGAGGAGCTGGCCATGCCAGGCCAGTCTGTTCCTGTGACTCCACCCCCCTTCAGCTGGGATCTCCTCCATCTCCCCCAGGCTAAAACCCATTTGGTCCCTGCTCAAAAGCCTGTGAGGCTGGGACGGGTGCTTGGTTGACAGCCCTTTAGTAAGGGCAGGTAGTTGTCAGGTGCCAGCCTTTGCCTTGTGGGAGATGGTCAAATGCATCTGATGAAGTGAGCTGTAGCTCACGAAAGCTTATGCTCTAATAAATTTGTTAGTCTCTAAGGTGCCACAAGTACTCCTTTTCTTTTTAGGTTTGTAATGTGTACCTTTGCTCTGCACAGCCATCTGCTGATCCCCACCCCACCAGCCTCTGCAAGAGCTTCTCATACAAGGGAATGTTTTGGATGCTTTTCCCAAACTCAGGCTCCCTGCTATACACACACGAGAGGTTAACTCAGGTAGCATCATGCTGGTGGGCACTTCTCTGACCGCTCAGCAGAACTGTGCTGAGCTGCCCAGAACATGGAGCAGGCTGCATGGAATGAAGGGTGTACATAAACCGGCAGGGATTATCTAAACACCAGCTCAGCTACATATGTGTTGGTGCATCCTCGCTGGATAGTGAGGCGGTTGGAGCACAACTTCCCCAGTGTAAACTCTCTGGGGAAGTGACCGTCTTTTATATAGCACCTAGCACAATGGGGGCCTGGTCCACCACTGGGGCTCCTGGACGCTACCATAATGTAAATAATAACCCCAGCTAGGCAAGCAAGCACATTTTTTAAGTATTGTGTGGGGATGCTAGGCTAAAACCCATGTAAGAACACAAGCTAAGCCAGCAGTTTAGATGTACCCTTCCCTGTTGAAAGAAGCTGAGGGCGTCGTGGATGCAGAGATGATGGCAGACTGAGTTAAAGTGAATGGATGGGCTTCAGCACTCCCCTTCAGTCTAACAGAAGGGGAAGCTGAGACTTGTGACGCAAAGCATCTGGATGCACGGGGATGGGGGTGGGGTAGAGGACTGACTTGCAGGGCCATCTGACAAATCATCTGCTCCTAGGGCTCCTGGTGCTGAAGGGGTTTCCCAGGAGAAGCCTACAGGAGCTGGGTGGGACAAGGTACTGTGCTGAGCACTTTGCAGAGAGCTGGCTGTGAGCTCTAGACAGCGGCAGAGGTGCAAAATAGCTGCTTTGTGGAACAGGCCCGGGGTACCTTACCTGAAGTTTCTATGTAAGGGAGCTGCCTGCACTGCTTTGTTCCTACCTCTCTCCAGGGAAACAGGACCTGGGTACAATGTCTGAAATAAACAGATTACACCAAGATAATACTCTGGCTCCTTCCGTGCAGCCCACTCAGCAGTACCCGGTGGGAGAAAGGGGCCTGGTGCTCCGGAGGCAGTAACGCTATTGCAGAATTTCCATGGATAATGGAAGAGCGCCTGCCCCTGTGCACAGCTATTCATTTGATTGTTTGGGGAGGCAACACTTGGAGGAACTCACCCCAAGATGTTACAGGAGTAAGAACCAGGGTAGCCAGAATTGATGCAGGCCCAAGCCTTTGGGCCAGTGTATTTGCATCCTGAGTGCCCGGAAGAGCAGTTCACACTCTGGAACCGGTGTCCTACTTTTCCCATGCAGACGTCATGCACCCTGTAGCACTGGGCTCCCAGAGCCAGCAAAGCAAAACCAGACTTGCAATTTCAACTGCCACCGCAGTTAACAAATCGTGTGCGCTGTGACTGGATGCTGCTTTTCCTGCAGTCTCGGGGGCTAAGGAGCCATCACAGCGGCAGTGCAAGCTGTGGTGAAGACGTAGGATTATAGTGCTGTTACCACTGTGTCATCTCCTCTGCCAGTTAGGGTGAGATGTTCGGCAGATTGTCCCAAGAAGATCTCATAGCTTTGGTCAAGGGGTTGGTGCTGAAAACCAGGATGCCCCAGGAAAACAGCTGTGAGATGCCAGGGCAGGATGAAGTTGCAATGGGGGAGGTTTAGATTGGATATTAGGAAAAACTTTTTCACTAAGAGGGTGGTGAAACACTGGAATGCGTTACCTAGGGAGGTGGTAGAATCTCCTTCCTTAGAGGTTTTTAAGGTCAGGCTTGACAAAGCCCTGGCTGGGATGATTTAACTGGGACTTGGTCCTGCTTTGAGCAGGGGGTTGGACTAGATGACCTTCTGGGGTCCCTTCCAACCCTGATATTCTATGATTCTATGATTCTATGAATGGGTGTCCCTTTCCAAACACTCTGTGAGTTGCCACAAGAAGAGGGAAGATGCTCTGCGTAAGGAATACAAGGGATTAGAAACTTCAGAAGAGGAATGGGCGGGGGGGGGGGGGAATCCAGTGAAAGTGGAGGAAGAAGAGGAGGATGTAAATCAGCCACTACAAACTCCAACACCTCCAAGACATTCCTAATCTGTGAGTCTGGCCTCAGGCCCGGAGGGTGCTAAGAGCTAGTTATGTGGAACAAGCCCCATCCCCTTTTTGCTTGGAGAATTCCCCTTCTTGTACCCATGCCAGAGCTGGCAGGTCAAATGTTCTGCATGTCCAAAAGGAGGCCTGTGCATCTGCTCTCGCCTGATGCTCCTATGTCCCAGTGTCTCGCTGTCCTGGCTACGGATCCTCTGCAGGTCCCTAGGGATGACAAAGCCAGCCCCAGCTGCGGATTTACACAAGCATGATTGTCAGAAAGTGCTGCAGCGTGAGCAGCTCTGTGATTTGCTCCTTGGTGCAGATCTCTGGCTTCAGCCATCAAAAGACTGTAAACCTTTCGAGGCTCCCTGGCAGTGGAATTGCATGAAGCGCAGGTGCTGCGTGTCCATGCTGATGTCACACCCTTGCAGGATGGCTCCTTTCACCTTCCCACAGGCTCCAGCACCTCATGCATCCAGGCTCCTGTAGGCCTGTTGGGATTCCCTGATTTGGGTCACCCATTCTCCTCCCAGCCACTGGCAGGCTTCAGCCATTCACTCAAAGGAAGCCAAGGCCTCATCCAGCATCATCTCTGACCGCTTTGTGTTTCCCCATTAGGGCTAAAGCCAACACAGCTTCACGCAGGGTCTATATAGGGCCTGCAGCGCCTTCTGAACTTGGACTCCTCAACACTGGAGCAACCCCTCCTGTTGCTCACTCCTGACCGCTTGTGCCATCTCAGCAGCTGCCCAAAGGTGGCTACTTGGATTTTCTCTGCTCCCTTTGGTTCCTTCCATGTGTCAGGGTCCGCTGGACCACGGGTTTCAATTTTCACTTTAGTTGCCTGCTCTCCTGGAGCCTGAACCTGGAGACTGACGAGTTGACAGCTCCCCTGCTTTGCAGCCATTCTCTGTCTGGGGGCCCCAGCCTTATCCAAGCTCTAGGTTTCAAACTTCCATATTTCACTCCTGTTTCTGCTGGAAATAACAAGTCTCTAGTCTCGCACCCGAGTGTCCAGTGTTTAAATCTCACTTTCCACAACAGGTCACAACCCGCCATCCTAGGCTGGGTTGGGCAGTGTGAGACCAGGTAGTAACAATGCATAGGGGGCAAGTTTTTAGACAAAGCAACTGTTTGAGGATGGACTTCTGTGTGGTGGGAGGGACTTCTGGCAGGTTTCAGATGGAGAGAGACAGAAAGAGAGCCAAATTCACTGCCAGAAACCTAGGTCGGGTTGCCTAGTGCCCTCCCAGCAGGTTGAGTGGGGCCAAACCTACAACTCAGAAAACCAGCAACTACAGAGTTAAGGAAACATCTCCCACACTGCAGCCCCACACAATCTTTCCTCTGCTCCCCTGGGGCTAGCAGCTGGTATGGGGACCACACCAAACCTGCCCTATCCCTAATAGAGGTTGCTGTTTCGTAGGCTGTGTCTAACACAATCCTGTATCATCATTCCTCTTCATCCCCTTGCTGGGTTAGGTGCAGTGGGCCAATCTAGGATGCAGTTGCAGCTGGTTGTCAGCACTCATCCTGCCAGCTGAGGAGGGTGCAGTTGCAACTAGAGGGCAGGACAACCCCATTTCCTGTCTGGGCCATGCAGAGAGTCATGTAGATTATCCCAATGGTCCCTCGACTCGAAATCTCACAATCTGTGACAATATTTGTAATGGGCTGTAGCATTTTAGGGCCACTAGAACAGCTGCCACTGTCCCTTCAGGGGTGACAGGGAAATAGAGGAGTGTTTCATGGCCGTGCATGTTCTCAGTGCCTAGCAGAACCCCACCCTGCCTTGGGTTACACACACCACTCTGCTGCATGCTGGTTCTGGCCAGTACTAGCAGTCTGGTGCAAGGCTCAATCCGGGCTCATGGAGGCGATGTTCCAGAAGGTTCCTTACCACAAGGATGGATGGATGTAAGCAACTACTGAGTCCTCAGGAGGGTGTTTTGACTAGGGAAATTCTCAAGTTCAGATTGCACTGAGCTATCTCGTGTTTGCTGAGTCTGGCCTCAACTCACCCTTTTTCCTAGTGAAGACTAGGCCTTAGAGTTTCCCCCACGCTACTCTTGGACATTTTCCCTGCTGTCCTCCAACGCTCAGGAAGGATACAGGCCTGTTATCTCTAATGAGGCAGGTTGGGGCCTTGCTCAGAGGGGACGTTTTCTAGACAGTCTCCCTACATACATGGATTTTGGAGCACTTTGGATAACGGGCTCTAGTGCTCCTCTATAATACGGCCTGCACCCAGGGAACTACTTCCAAGAGTAGCCCCCTGGAGAAGAACAAAGGCAGAGGGTGGCAATGTGCCCATCAGCCATTCTGTAAACGAGCTGAGCAGAAGACTTGAACTCATGCTCCTCGGGCATTGCCTTAGTTCATGGACTGTCATCCAGCTTCCTAAACCACCCACTGACCATAACAGGAGTTGAGCTTGTCCACAAAGCTAACGACCAGAGTCAGCGGCCAGGCTCCTGGTGCGCCTGTCCCACAGTGCCTGCACAAATCACTTTCTCTGGCAGGTGAGCCCATTTGTAGAGTCACACAGAACCTCTAGTTGCTGAAATATTGCTTCCCTGGCCTGGCACAGAGCATTGGTCACTAGCTGGGGTCAAACCCAACTGGGTAAACTCCAGGAGCATGGATTCAGCCGCAGCTGTGTGCCAAGAACAGTGTGAGAGCAAGCAACAGGTACAGACCCTCTACTCCAGGTGCTGTGTCTCTGCAGCCCTGAGAGGGAGTGACCCCACATTGGCACCAAAAATATTAACTGTCTGTGCTGGGGGGCAGGAACCTGGGGTGATGGACCTGTCTGTGCTGGGGGGCAGGGAGCTGGGTTATTAATACCTGAGCCCTGAGGAGGCAGCCATTTCTCATGGCAATTTGTGCTTGTGCGTGGACTTCAGAACACTTTGAAACACCAGCTCTTAACATGCCGGGTTGGCTCCCGCTTCACTATGATGTGGCAAAGGGCACCCCATGATAAGGACCCAGGTGGGGATGGGCTGGACTCTAATGAACTCTCTCCCCAGCTAAGGTACAGGTGTTAGTCTAGGTGTTTGTGCAGGGCTGTAACCCCCCTGCACATCACCCCCAGCCCATACAGGTCCTTCCCTGAGCTCCCTGCCCTGCCCCAGCACAGGCTCTTTTCTGAGCCACTGCACAGTACCCCCCAACTTGTACCCCAGCTCCCTGAGCCCCCTGCACAGCCCTGTAACTCCAGCACACAGGCCCCCACCGCTCAGCAGCGGGCAGGGAGACCCCCCACTTGCACCCCGGGAGAAGCTGCTGGGAATTGCCCGCCTCGGGCTGTGCCCATCCCCGTGGAGTGGGGTCGCCGGGCTCCCGAGGCCCCCGCTCCCGGAGACCGGCCCAGCTGGGCAGGGGCGGGGCCGGATCTGACTGACAGCGATCGCCGCCAATCCCCGCGCGGAGGGATTAACCCTGCGTTGGCCGGCGCGGAAGCTCTTTGTCTGGGGAACGGGCCTGCCTCGCTCTGCGTCCAGGCGGGCCGGCGAGGTGAGGGCGGGGTGGCCAGGACCTGGGGTGATGGGTGGGGGATGGGCCTGTCTGTGCTGGGGGGCAGGAACCTGGGGTGATGGGTGGGGGAGGGGCCTGTCTGTGCTGGGGGGCAGGAACCTGGGGTGATGGGTGGGGGAGGGGCCTGTCTGTGCTGGGGGGCAGGGAGCTGGGTTATGGATGGGGGATGAGCAGTGGGGTGGGAGAGGGGCCTGTCTGTGCTGGGGGGCAGGGAGCTGGGTTATGGATGGGGGATGAGCAGTGGGGTGGGAGAGGGGCCTGTCTGTGCTGGGGGGCAGGGGTTATGGGTGGGGGATGGGCAGTGGGGTGGGAGAGGGGCCTGTCTGTGCTGGGGGGCAGGGAGCTGGGGTTATGGGTCGGTGGGTGTTTGGGTGAATCATGGCTAGGTCTCTCTTTTCCCCTCTGTTTGTTGTGGTTCTGACTCTCCCATCACACAGTAACATCCTGATTAATTGTTTTGCTGCAGCCCTCCCAGGAGCCTGGACGCATCCAGCAGGACTGACGGAGAGACCCAAGTTGGAGAACTAGAGCGCAGGCCCCAGCGGGGATAAGTTGGTCCCTGAAGACAAATCACTAGCTCCTGGGTCTCCATATCCAGGCTCCGTGAGAGAATATGGAAACAGCAGATCCAATGGGCCCAAAAGCAGGAAATGAGCTGAAGAGAGACGGGAAGCAGTCAGTCCTGGGACCAACCATCTCAGTCAGTCCTCGATGGCAGCTGAGGACTGAGCAGTGGGACAGGATGTCCCAGTATTGGAAAGATCAATTTCAGGAGGAGCTACAGAGTTTACGGACACCTGCTGAGGTTGTGCCGACATCAGTCCCTGCATCAAAAAACCCTCCGCTGCTGGAGCTGACCCCAGAGGAGGATATTGAGGCCTACCTGGCTTCCTTCGAGCAAGTGGCTGAAGCCTGCCAGTGGCCCAGAGGAGAGTGGGTGACCCGCCTTGTGCCAGCCCTCAGTGGAAAAGCTTGGCAGGCCGTTAGCAGCCTGGATGCCAGAGATGCTGGAGATTACAGGAAGGTGAAGGCAGCCGTCCTGCGAGGGTGCAATGTTGGCACGGAGACACAGCGCCAGCGCTTCAGGCAGTTCCGCTACCAGGAAGCCGAGGGGCCCCGGGCAGTTTTCTGCCGACTTTGGGAACTCTCCCATCGATGGCTGAAGCCGGAGATCCGCACCAAGGAGCAGATCATGGAGCTGCTGATCCTGGAGCAGTTCCTGACCATCCTGCCGGAAGAAGTCCAGAGCTGGGTTTCTGAACATTGCCCAGAGACATGCGCCCAGGCAGTGTCCCTGGCCGAGGATTTCCAGGTAGGACTGCAACAGGCTGGGATATGAGAGCAGGTGCAGGGAAATGTCTAGGGGGCTCCATTGGGTTCTGCAGGGAATTTGGGTTCTACAGGGAATTTGACGGGGCAAGTTTGGGTGCTGGGTAAACACAGGGAATTCTCAAGGCTGGACATGAGTGGGGCGTGTTCTGTGTAATACTGCTTTCAGCACAGGGATTGCGGCTGTCACAGCTCCCTGCTCTGCACACCCTGCCGTTCTCTCTGGGTATAAATGTCACTGCCTCCCTTATGCAGAGTCATGCAGGACCCTTGGGCAATAATTTCACTAGTATCTGCAGCTGCTGGGAGAGTGCAGTGACCTCTACCAACATCTGAACTGATAGGGAGCCTCATTAACAGACAGGGGCTCCGTGTGAATCCAGCGTGTGCTGGTAGGAGGCAACGTAGCATGGCCTGATCCTAGGGACCCAGCCCTGAGCATCCTCTATGTGTCACATGCAGCCATCATGTCCTGGGGTAGGCGTGTCTCCTGAGCTGCCTCACCTTGCAGGACGAGAGGGGTAGTAGCTGCAAGTACTAGTGAAATTGCCAAAGGGTCCTGCATGACAGGGTGTGGCTTCTTTCCTTCAGCTTCTCTCAGAGATGCTGGATAGCTTCATGGGGAGCCTGCCTTTCCCTGAGGTCCAAACTCCTCCCAGGCTTATATGTCATAGCCTTAGCCTCCCCTTCCAGTTACCTCTCCCATTAGGAACAGGCCCTGCTGGCCAAAGCAGCTTCTGCCTGAGGAGAGGGCGCCCTTTGCCATAGGCACTATTCAGGTATGATTTCCCCCCTGACTCTCAGCCCCTGGTTGCCCAGTGACCCATGTGGTTGGTTCCCAGGTCACAGTGCATGTGAAGGTTGAGGACGTGACCCCAGAGGAGATGGATGCCCCTGAAGCATTATGCAAATCTCAAAGCGCCCAGCTGGAGCCACCACAGCCCCATCCCACATGGGCATCACCAGAGGAGGCGGCACTGAGGAAGTATGAGCTGCCAGGCGCCCCTGGAAAGGAGCCCCGAGTTGGACGAGAAATGGGTAACCAGCTTGTGAAGGGGCTTGGGGCAGGTCTTCCCGGGAACAATGAGGGGACAATGGGGAAGGGAGTCCCTCAGGCTGAGTGTGTGTGGGGAGAACAGGGGAGTGGCTGGCTCAGGCCATGGGGGGCTCCCCAGCAGGATTGCTGCCTGGAGAACGTGGGAGGCTGTGTGTGGGGTTGGGGTGGCCAGTGGGTGTCTCCTAGGTGATAAGTGGCCCAGGCAGTGGGGATGGGACCGTGGGAGCTGAGTGGCCCCGTAGCCAGTGCGGTTGTGAACCCTCCTTGTGTGGGTCCTATTCTGTGGTGTTACTTAGCAGGAGCTTGGCCCATGTCATTCAGGGCTTCCCATGCATCCTGGCCAGCTCTGGTGGAAGCCCCTTCCGTCACCCCATCCATGGACTGAGCACTCAGTTGGGAGACTGAGGCAGGATGGACCCTTCCTCTCCTCTGGGTAGTGAGTTAGGGCAATGGGGGGTCTGATCCTCAGCAGAGGGGCTGTGGTTTATTTTCTCCCTGTTCTGGCCAGCTGAGTGAGAATGAGGAGTATCTCCGCAGGAAAGGCCTGAAGGAAGCTCCAGGGATGTTATCGGGGAAGCCCAAAAGGAACATGACCCAAGCCTGGCACTAGTCTGGAAATCCCTCACAGCTGTAATCTGTCAGTGGGTCACCCTCCCCAGGGTAGCAATGGTGGGAGCTGTAGCATAGGGAGGGCTCACAAGTGTTTCCCACCATGTGACCAAGCTGCGGGGCTCTGTGCAGAAGCTGTCTGAGCAGAATATTCTCCTTGCCAGGCATGTTACGACCAACAGGCTTGGCCGGTCCTAGGCTTGTACCCTGCCCAGCCCGTCGCAGTGCCTGCAGTTGCAATGCGTTTTCAGGAAGACCACAGTGGGTTTCGTCCCCTGGAGTCCAGGCTGAATATTCTGCCTCACTGGCTCTAACACAGGAACCCCTCATGATTTGCTTACTTGTTTTGATGGTGGCTTTTAAGGAGTCCTGTCCCCCCCATATTCAACATTTCTTTAACAAAAACTTTTTTTTAATTTTTGGTGAAAAGTGGACGTTTTTCTAAAGCAAACTCTTTTTGCAAATAATTGCTGACACTAATGACAGTTTTCACAAAATTATTCATCCCGTTTTGTAAATAAAATATTGCATCTAAATGCTTTGTTCACATAAAGCCGACCATTTCAATAAATGAAAAATAAAAAAAATCGCAAAAGTACACAGTGGGTCCGTTTCCAAATGCCACTTTGAAACCTCACAATTTTTTGCCAAAAATTTGTATCCATTTGTTTTTTATCTGGCTCTAACCTGTAAGTGGATTTCTGTAGGGAACATCATTGTCACCTAAACAGCAGGTCCATTGAGTGAGGCAAAGGAACCAAAGAGACAGAGGAATCAATTAGCAAAAGAACAAATGAGTTGAGTCCTGAATGAGAGAGGGATACAGCAGTGAGAGAGAGAAAGGTCTATGGCAGGGGTGGGTAAACTTTTTGGCCCAAGGGCCACATCTGGGTGGGGAAATTGCATGCAGGGCCATGAATGTAGGGCTGGGGCAGGGGTTGGTGTGCAGGAGGGAGTGTGGAGTGTGGGAGGGGGTGCAGAGTGCGGGAGGGGGCTCAGGGCAGGGGGTTGGGGTGCAGGAGGGGTGTGGGAGGGGGCTCAAGGCAGGGGGTTGGGATGTAGGAGGGGGCTCAGAGCAGGGGGTTGGGATGCAGGAGGGGGCTCAGAGCAGGGGGTTGGGATGCAGGAGGGGGCTCAGGGCAGGGGGTTGGGATGCAGGAGGGTTTGGGTGTGGGCTCTGGGGTGGAAGCGGAGCTAAGACCAGTTCCCTGCCTGCCCTGGCCCCGCACCACTTCCAGAAACGGCCGGCACCAAGTCCCTGCAGCCCCTGGGGGCGGGGGGGGCGGTAGAGGACTCCTTGCACTATCCTCACCTGCCGGTACCTCCCCTGAAGCTCCCATTGGCTGAGGTTCCCCATTCCCAGCCAATGGGAGCTGTGGGGAGCAGTGCCTGCAGGCGAGGGCAGTGCACGGAGCCCTCTGCCCTCCCCCGGGGCTGCAGGGACATGATGCCAGCCGCTTCCGGGAGCGGCCAGGGGCTCGTGGCGCCACGGGGGTGGCAGTCCCGTGGGCCGATCCAAAGGCCTGACAGGCTGGATCTGGCCCACGGGCCGTAGTTTGCCCACCCCGGTCTATGGTCAGGAGAAGAGGGAAGAGAGAGGGGGAGCCTGGAGGGGAATTGAGGGGCTGGAGCACAGGGAAAGGGAAATGTTGGGAGTTGAGGAAAAGCTATCGTGGGCCCTGGGGAAAGAGGAAGGAGAAAGGGATGTGGGGCTTTCTGCTTGTGCCCCTCCACAGCCCCCTATTTCTGCATGGCTGACTGTTTGACTCTTATTGGGAGTCTCTCCAGTGGAAGGATGGGAGGAACCTCACCCACTTCCACTTGTAAATACGAGAGATGAAATAATCTCTGGATTCTCTCTTCCATCCAGCAGGTGCCAGTATCCTGAGCAGGACTAAGAAGCAGCCTCACAACGAAGAGCCTGGAAACCTGCAGCCCCCCAACATATCACAGCAGGATTCAGGAGAGAGCATTAACCACAGACCTGAGCAGGAAGGAGCCTGCAAGAGACAGAAGAGGAGCCCAGTTGGGAATGAGTCAGATCCCTTAGGGGAACGTGAGAGTGGATTCAGGAGACTAATCCAACCTCCTGCACCGGGCAGACCTCGGACCACAGGGGACCTTCAAAATCAGAACAGCATTCACAGGACAGAGAAGCCCCTTAAATGTCGAGATTGTGGGGAAAGGTTCTGGGAGAAGCAGGCACTCGTGGCCCATGGGAGAGTCCATGAGAAGGACAGACCATATCCCTGTCCTGAATGTGGGAAGAGTTTCAACAGACTGACCCATCTCAAAACGCACCAGAGAACCCACACGGGAGAGAAACCCTATTTCTGTGCCGAATGTGGGAAGAACTTTGGCCATCTCTCCACGCTCATTACACACCAGAGGCTGCACACAGGGGAGAGACCCTACTCCTGTGACGAGTGTGGGAAAACTTTCACCAACCCCTCGGACCTCAACAAGCACCAGCGCTCCCACACTGGCGAGCGGCCCTACCCCTGTGCTGAGTGCGGGAAGCGCTTCAGCCAGCTCTCCAACCTGACGATGCACCAGAGGACTCACACACAGGAGAAGCCCTACCCCTGTGCTGAGTGCGGGAAGAGCTTCAAGTACCTGGCTTACCTCGCCATTCACGAGCGCTCCCACACTGGGGAACGGCCCTTTCCCTGCACTGAGTGCGGGAAGAGCTTCAGTAACAAATCCTCTTTGGCCCGTCACCTGAGAATCCATGCCAGAGCCACAGCCATGGACAAGTGAGACCCTCCCAACAGAGGGCTCCACTCCGGTCGTGTGTGTATAATAATGTGAAGCAGGCCCTGAGAGAAGCTAGCCCCCTGCCCACTAACAGAAGCATCCCCCTCACGGACGCCGGGGGCATGAATTGGGACTTCACCTTAGTCCTTTGAGGTGTCCCGATTCCAGAACCGCCCCAGCAGTGATTTGCTCCTTCCTGCTTGAACTAGTGAGGAGAGGGCCACTCTAGGGGCTTGTCTTTGCTGCAAATTAACTTTTTGTAACTCAAGTGTTGTCCCTCACTCGAGTCCCATCCACATACAGTACCTTTAAGTGGGGTGCAGTGTTGCTGTGACCCCAAGGAGGGGGCATAGGCTAAAATTGGAGCACAATTCATCAGCTGCTAATACAATCCCTCTGTAGTGTGGCTCTAGGCTTGTACCACTTGCATATCACTAGTTCTCCAGTGCCTTCCCACGATTCCCCTAGTGTGCCCAGAAAGGACAGACATGTTCCCACTACTCACTGGGAAATGCGTGTGCCCAGAAGCCATAGTGCCATACTCTAGGGAGCGCAGACCCTGTGTGGGTACAGCAGCGTGGCTGTTCTCAGCCAAGCTTGGCTAACTCGAGAGGAGTCACTGGACCGCAGATAACTCAAGTTAACTCTGTAGTGAAGGCAGAGACAGTGAGGCTGGCAGGCCCCAGCCCAGCAGTACCAGGAACAGCACCTACAGGGGAAGTCATTGGACCAACTCTACCTCTTGCCTCACTGCCAACCAGTTCTGCCTTGATGCCCCCGCACAGCCCACCTTCTTCCATGCTCTGCCCTACTCAGCGGCACCCAGCCTCACCAGCGCTTCAGAGCCCTCTATCATCTTTTCCCAGCAGCTGCGTGTAACCAGGGCCCAAGTCTGCTGCATTGACTCCCTGCCTCCCGCTCACCCGACTGGCTCTTCTAGCTGACTCTTATCTCAGCCTAAGCATTGATGTTCTCCGTGTACTCTTCTGTATTTAATCATCACCCCCCGATTTTCTGCTCCTGTCCTGTTAACGCTCTTTCTGTTTGCTGCCCTGTCTCTAGTGCGTTGCGTTATCCAGACCATGCGGTTGCTCCTTGGCTCAGCTGCCCATCAGCACAACCGCCGATTCAGTTTTATTGGTGTGAGATTTTGATCAGATGGCCCCAATCCTGCACGGAGCTCCACGTGGACAGATTCCTCTGGAATGTTGCCTGGCTAATGGGGTCCCTGTGTGTAGCTCAATGCAAGATTGGGGCCTTAGTTTAAAATCTTCTGATCTTCCCTACCTCATTGGTTACCCTTCTGAATTGCTGGTATTTTTTATTTATTTCCTGCTGATTTGATTGTAATGTACTGAACAGCACTCCTTGTCAATCAATCACTGCTCTGCACACTTAATTAACTCTCTTTCCCTGTTCCTTTGACTCAGTTAAACCCACTCTCTTGATTTGGCCCTTGTGTAGCTGCCCATTGCCATTCTCGGTGTTGTCCCCCTGACTTCTTGCCCTGTCGACTCCCAGCTCACTGTAATGATGTTTTATCAGTCTCCCTGGATGGGTTTAGTTTCTGGCTGAGAACAGGGAGAAGGGGTGGAAAGTGGGACCTGCGTGGTGGTGGCAGGCATCTAGCACTCATAGGAAAAGCTAAGGGGTGCGTCGAGACATTTGGTAACGTGATTCAAGGACAGCCCTTATATCTCCAGCTGCAGCCCAGTGCCACTCTGCTTTTCTCACTGCAGCCCAGCCAGCAGTGCACCATGAGAATAAGTGGCCCAGCGATTCACAGGGACAGATTTACGATTACAGTGTTTACGTTGGTAAGTGAAGAACACGTGCCATCCCCATAAGTGCTTCATTTCCTTGTTGAGGAGGCAATATTCGGAGGAACTCTGCCCAAGATGTTGCGGGGGAAGAACCAGGGTAGCCAGAACTGATGCAGGCCCAGCATCTTTGCATCCACACTGAGTGCCTGAGAGAGTTACTCTCACTCGGGAGCAGCCGTCTCACTCGGGAGCAGCTATCCTGCTGTTCCCATGTAGATGTCGTGATATCCTGTAGTTTTGGGCTCTGTGAGCCAGCAAAGCAAAACCAGAGCTTAGACTTCAACTTCCACTGTGGATGGTGAATCTTGTGTATTGTGACTGGATGGCTGCTTCCCTGCAGCTCCAGAGGGGCTAGGGAGCGCACAGCACACAGGCCTCGTGTACAGCTTGAAAATGAGGACCTGTAATTCCAGGTGTATTCCAGTGTAGCTCCATTGGCAGAAACAACAGTGGAAGCTGTAGTGTAGAGAGGACTTTGGCATTGTTACCATTGTGTCATTAACCCCTAACCAGCAAGTGAGCTCTCGGCCAACTTACCACTCTTTCCAAATACCAACTGAAGAAGCTCTGATGGAAGGAGGGGCTCTGAGGGCTTCAGAGAAGATTTGCAGGCTTCTGCTGAGAAATTTCAGGGCTCCTGTCACGACCAGTCCTGGATGCATACCTTCTTCAACACCACTCTCTTGGGTCACTATCTCTCTACGCTTCCTCTCTGGACACTTCCCTGTCAATAGTGGGTGATCCTGGCTGTTTTAACTATTTCAAGGGCCTTGCAGATCTCTTCAAAACCTGATTGACTGCATCTCAATCTGCTGGGTTTGAAAAGCTACTAACACCAATAAATACAATATACATAATAGTGTTCAGTAACCCTGCTACATTACTGCAGGAGGGAAAGCCTAATCCAATTACAGCTCAGCCATGCTTCTCTTTCTGATCACAATCTACCCCCTCTGCACACCTGCTCCCTGTCTCTTTCAGAGCCACCCAACAATCTTCACGTTCAGCCCCCAAAAGCTCCAAATGAGCTGCCTAGAGCGGCCCTGCACAAGTCGCAGCTTCTATGTCTCTGGGCACCCAGTAGCCCATGTTCTTGGTGCCACAACATACCTCATCATAGAGTTTCACGTAATAGTTATAACACCATCTCATATCACACAATTTCAAGTTAGCACAGTCCCTTCTCCACAACTCCAGTGAATATGGAGGGAGGAGAGGACGATCCAAGTGCAATGCCTCAAAGATATCCCCACAGTTTGGCATCTAGCATAGGAAAGGTGCGTGGTCCAGCTCCTGCACTCCCATCGTTGGAGCTCCCAAAGTCCCTGTAAGGGGAGGACACTAAGGCTATGTCTTCACTGACCAAAAAAAGGGGGGGGGTTAACCATAGGATAATTGACGTGTATTAGCTCTCCTGCTGTACACACACAGTGGAGTTACTGTGAGGTAAACCAGGAAGGTCAACCATGGACTGGGGGCAAAGTTCTGACCTCACCCAGCTGCCTTGTGAACACTATGAGCAGCTTGTCTCCACTTAGGATTTTACAACCTGATAATTATCCACAATTGTTATCTCACTGTTTAAAAAAAGGGCACCACTGTAAAATATGCAGTAAGCACAGGGCAAAGCCTTAGGGTTAGCCATGATAGGAAGAGGCATGCAGATAGATCTTGCCCTCCCCCAAAAGGCACGTAAAGTTCACACTGCATAGAAAAATGAGTGACTCTTAAGAAGCCATCCTGGCATAACTCTAGGCAGGTGCTCAGAAACTCCCTGGGGAGACTCTATGTGAACCTAACAATGGCCACACTGGATCAGACCAATGGTCCATCTAGCCCAGTCCTGTCTTCCCATAGTGGCCAATGCCAGGTGCTTCAGAGGGAATGAATGGAACAAGCAATCATTCAGTGATCCATCTCCTGTTGTCCACTCCCAGCTTCTGGCAGTCAGAGGCTAGGGATACACAGATCATGGGGTTGCATCCTTGTCCATCTTGGCTAATAGAGATTGATGGACCTATCCTCCATGAGACCAACTATAAACTGAAGTGACTGTACAGATGCTGGGTTCTGCCATATCTGAGGAGCAAGGAAGAGGGTGTGAAGCCATCTCACTGGGACAATAGCTTTGCAAGCAAATCGGAGGTTGAAACAGCAAGTTCAGCAGAGCAGCACATAGGTGCTCACCCGGCCCCCCAGGTCCTGGCAGGGGTGGGAATGTAATACCAAAAGCTAACTGTCTGGGGAAAACCTTGGAACACCAGGGGCTTGAGGCACCAGGTGCATTATCGTCACTATGGGCCTTGGCACTTGTAGTGCCCAAACTTTAAATGGGGCTAGGTAGACCCTGGTCTTATACATCAGAAGGGACCTGACTCAGACTGATAAAGGCTTAAAGCTTTGCTGGTCCTGGGTGCAGGTTACATGGGATGGGAGGGAAACTCTGTAACTGCCACCATCAGGAAAAGGGAGAAAAATTATGTGCAGGTTCCTGTGTTAGAACCAGAGATGGGCTATTGGGCAAATGGGAGGTTTCAGGGAACAGCAGGGACTCCAGGCCTCAGCCCAGAATCCCCCATCCAAACAGCAGTCGCAGCAGCTGGAATAAAGGTGGAGGGGATACCGCTATGTGGAGATGACTGATGTGTCCTGGAGACAACACCCTCTGCCTGGAAGATTCATGGAAAAAGGCTGGCTGTACCCCAGAACAATTCGTTAGACAGGGCATCTGTTTGCAACAGAATATTAATTGTAATGACAGTTACCACAACCTCTCTGCTGGTGATTATCAGGGCTCGAGTGCCCCAACTCCTTTCTCTACTGGACAGAAGAGAGTTCATCGCCCCTAGGGCCAATCCCAAACATTCAAAAATCACGAGAGTGGCTTAACGATAATGAGATTAAAAAAAACCTGAATTTTCCTTCTGGGTTGTGAGTCTCCCATCCTTTAGTAAGTCTGAATGTACCAGGATCAACATTTAACATAGTGCACAGCAATAATGCTCTAGATCAAACAGGAATTAGTTCAGGGAAGTCCTAGGGCCTGTGTTATGCAAGAGGTCAGATGAGAGGATCACAGTGGCTTCTGGCCTTATAATCAAAGACTCTTATGAACCTCCGGGTCAGCGTTTCCAAGGGGGACTCCTCAGGCCCCCTCCTAACCTCTGGCTTCAGTCTCATTGAAAACACTGGGAGTTGGTGGACATTTTGACTTATGGGCAGCCCCATTTCTGCATGCAAAGGTTGTAGGAAAAGTGTGGCCAGATTGACTGAGGTAGTCAATCTTGTCTTCATCCCTGTTGAAAGTAGAGGGAGGTGGTGGCCATTCTGCATAGTGTAAATCTCGCAGAGCAGATGCAACGAATCACAAGAGTGTGAGGAAACACCAAATAACACCAGACTCAGGATAAAATGGGCAAGGCAACTCTGAAACAGTCTCACTCTCCCGGCTCATGAAGAAAAGGATGACGGAGGAAAGGGGCTCCTACCAGGCCTTGGTCAGGGTGGGTGGGAAGCTCTGAGTGATAGAATCATAGAATCATAGAACTGGAAGGGACCTCAAGAGGCCATCTAGTCCAGTCCCCTGCACTCAAGGCAGGACTAAGTATTATCTAGACCATCCCTGACGGGTATTTGTCCAACCTCCTCTTAAAAATCCCCAATGATGAAGATTCCACAACCTCCCTAGGCAATTTATTCCAGTGCTTAACTACTCTGACGGTTAGAAAGATTTTCCTAATGTCCAACCTAAACCGCCCTTGCTGCAATTTAAGCCCATTGCTTCTTGTCCTATCCTCAGAGATTAAGAAGAACAATTTTTCTTCCTCCTCCTTGTAACCTTTTATGTACTTGAAAACTGTTATCATGTCCCCTCTCAGTCTTCTCTTCTCTAGACTAAACAAACCCAGCTTTTTCAATCTTCCCTCATAGATCATGTTTTCTAGACCTTTAATCATTTTTGTTGCTCTTCTGTGGACTTTCTCCAATTTGTCCACAACTTTCCTGAAATGTGGGGCCCAGAACTGGACACAATACTCCAGTTGAGGCCTAATCAGCGCAGAGTAGAGCGGAAGAATTACTTCTCATGTCTTGCTTACAATACTCCTGCTAATACATTCCCAGAATGATGTTTGCTTTTTTTGCAAAAGTGTTACATTGTTGACTCATATTTAGCTTGTGATCCACTATGATCCCCAGATCCATTTCCACAGTACTCCTTCCTAGCAAGTCATTTCCCATTTTGTATGTGTGTAACTGATTGTTCCTTCCTAAGTGGAGTACTTTGTGTTTGTCCTTATTGAATTTCATCCTATTTACTTCAGATCATTTCTCCAGTTTGTCCAGACAATTTTGAATTTTAATCCTGTCCTCTAAAGCACTTGCAACCCCTCCCAGCTTGGTATCGTCCTCAAACTTTATAAGTGTTCTCTCACTGATAAAGATATTGAACAGAACTGGACCCAGAACCAATCCCTGCAGGACCCCACTCGTTATGCCCTTCCAGCATGACTGTGAACCACTCATAACTACTCTCTGGGAATGATTTTCCAACCAGTTATGCACCCACCTTATAGTGGCTCCATCTAGGTTGTATTTCCCTAGTTTGTTGTATGAGGGAGTCATGCGAGACAGTATCAAAAGCCTTACTAAAG
Organism: Dermochelys coriacea; assembly: GCF_009764565.3. Lineage (NCBI taxonomy): Eukaryota > Metazoa > Chordata > Testudines > Dermochelyidae > Dermochelys > Dermochelys coriacea. The sequence goes on from NC_050090.1 coordinate 10,673,447, forward strand.
TCAAGACATGCCACGTCTACCGCTTCCCCCCCCTCCAGGCTTGTTACCCTGATATGGGTCACGAGGAGATGACACATGCTGGGTGTAATATTGAACAGCAGATACAGGAGGTAGCCTTACTGCAGGCGGCCAAGCCATTATTTACCTCCCATGCTCAGCCCCATAGTCCTCCATGTGGGACACTGGCCTCCCATGCGACATCTGATTCAACCTGGGAGCTCCTCAGCGAGATACACCCCCACCTCCTCTCAATCTCAGTGTGAGCACCCTCCATACAGCACCTAGCCTCCAAAGTCCAAGCACCTCTTCCTGAGTCACCTGCAGCTGGGAAAGCCCTACTGTCCCCAGTGGGTGAGGCAGCCAGCCCCTTCATGCAGCCTCCCCCTTTCCTCAGGTGCCAGCTGTATGGTGCCCTAGTTAAAGGTGCCTGCCCCCATTTAAATTTTCTGAGCCATCTCTTTTCCCCAATACTATCAGCCCTGGACATTTCCTCCCCTGCTGCCCTTCACTGCCTCACCCAAGAGGTCCACTGTCCCACATACACAGCTTATTTGCAGTGGAGCTCCTCCCTAAGGACATGGGACAACTTGTATCATAGTCCTGGCAGTTTACTCACTCCCACTTTATCCCTGGATAAACACTTGTGACTGAGCTGCCGTTGCTTCTGAGATTTCCATTACACTTCAGGACACTCTGAAGTCACTTGCACGACCACACACACTCTGTGACCTGGGCATAAGCCAGATATGTCATCGTGGCGCCAGAGCCTGAGAATTACAGAGGAGAGGCGTATCTACAAGGCACCACCGGCAAAGCAGTCCACCCACCCGCAGGCAGAGAAGTGGTCCACAGCGGGGTACTTGGACAAATCAGTGCAAGGAGCAAGAAGGGGATGAAGGCCGGGGCACAGAGGAGAAGGCTCCATTCCTGCCCTAATGGAGTCTAGGAGCCTCAGAAGCTCCTGCTCACTGAGGCCCAAGCCAGAGGGTTACAGGCTCTCTCCAAAGCCATCTAACGCCCTCATGATGGCTGGAGCAGGAGCTACAGAGGCCAGCCCACAGGAGTTAAGCACTGTCCCTATGTAGAAGTCTATAAACTGTGATCAAGTCACCCCTTAACCTTCTCTTTGTTAAGCTAAATAAATTGAGCTCCTGGAGTCTATGACTGTAAGGCAGGTTTTCTAACCCTTCAATCATTCTCATGGCTCTTCTCTATACCCTCTCCAGTTTATCAGCATCCTTCTTGAATTGAGGTCTGGACACAGTAGTCCAGCAGTGGTCATACCAGTGCCAAATACAAAGGGAACACAAACTCTACACCTATTTGATAGCCAAGGATCAAGCCCTTCTGGCCACAACATTGCCCTGAAAACTCATGTTCAGCTGCTTATCCATCATGAGCCCCAAATCTTTTTCAGAATCACTGCTTCCCAGAATAGGGTCCCCCACCCTGTAAATGTGGCCTGCATTCTTTGCTCCTAGATGTACAAGTGGCTGTAATAAAACACACATTGTTTGCGTGCATCCAGCTCATCAAGCAATCCACTTGTAGGGGTAAAGAAGGGATTCCCCCCCAGTGTATTATGGGAGGGTTTTGCTATCCCCTTCTTCTGAAGCATCCTCCAGGATGGCTGGAGATGAGACACTAGGTGAGCTGGGTTGAGGTATTCTGTCTCTCAAGTGCTTGACTGGCTGGTTCTTGCCCACACGCTCAGAGTCTAACTGATCGCCATATATAGGGTCAGGAAGCAATTTTTCTCCAGGTCAGATTGGCAGTGACTATGAGTTTTTGTTTTTGATTGTTTTTTCCTTTGCCTTGGCCTTTGCCTTCCTCTGAGTGAGTCACATGCCAGGATTATTTGGGTGTATCTCACTTAATCATTTGTTTGCCATTGCGGGGGCCTCAGGCACTGGTGCACCTTGGTCCTTCCTATTATCTGCCTGTGGAACGTACTAGTTGAGTCTCCTCAGGGCTCCGATGAAGTGAGCTGTAGCTCACGAAAGCTTATGCTCAAATAAATTTGATAGTCTCTAAGGTGCCACAAGTACTCCTTTTCTTTTTGCGAATACAGACTAACACGGCTGCTACTCTGAATCCTCAGGGCTATAACACTTTGGCCTAATTTCAGTTATTGAGTTTATTGTGCGGGTGGTGCTGGTGGCCTGTAATATAGAAGAAGTCAGACTAGATGATCTGGTGGTCAGTTCTGGCCTTAAGGCCTATGACTGCATGACCTCCTGTATAGCACAGGCCAGAGAACTTTCCTCAAAGTAATTCCTGGAGCAGATCTTCTTGTTGCTACATACCTGAAGAAACCCTTCTTGTTACTCTTAACATCTCTTGCTAGCTGCAACTCCAGGTGTGATTTGGCCTTCCTGATTTCACTCCTGCATGCCTGAGCAATATTTTTATACTCTTCCCTGGTCATTTGTCCCATCTTCCACTTCTTGTAAGCTTCTTTTTTGTGTTTAAGATCAGCAAGGATTTCATTGTTAAGCCAAGCTGGTCGCCTGCCATATTTACTATTCTTTCTACACTTCGGGATGGTTTGTCCCTGTAACCTCAATAAGGATTCCTTAAAATACAGCCAGCTCTCCTGGACTCCTTTTCCCCTCATGTTATTCTCCCAGGGGATCCTGCCCATCACTTCCCTGAGGTTGTCAATGTCTGCTTTTCTAAAGTCCAGGGTCCGTATTCTGCTGCTCTCCTTTCTTCCTTGTGTCAGGATCCTGAACTCGACCATCTCATGGTCACTGCCTCCCAGGTTCCCATCCACTTTTGCTTCCCATACTAATTCTTGAATTGTGCACACATTCTTCAATCCTTCTTGAAATGTGCACACCAGAACTGGACATAGTACTCCAGCAGCAGCTGCATCAGAGCAAAACACAGAGGTGAAATAACCTCTCTCTCCTACTCAAGATTCCCTTGTTTATGAATCCAAGGATCACATTAGCCTTTTTTGCCACAGTATCACACTGGGAGCTCATGTGCAACTGACAATCCACCACAACCCCCAAGTATTTTTTAGTACCACTGTTTCCCAGGACAGAGTCCGCTTCCCTCAACCCGCCCATAAGTCTGGCCTGAGTTCTTTGTTTCTAGATGGATACATTTACATTTAGCCATATTAAAACACATGTTGTTTGATTGTGCCCAGGTTACCAAGCAATGCAGCTCGTGCTATATCAGTGACTTGCCCTCTTCATTATTTACCACTTCCGCAATTTTTGTGTCATCTGCAAACTTCATCAGTGATGATTTTGTTTTTTTCCAGGTCATTAATAAAAATGTTAAATAGTGTAGGGCCAAGAGCCAATCCCTGCAGGATCCATTAGAAACACAACCATTCAATAATGATTCCCTGTGAATAATTACATTTTGAGATCTATCAGACAGTTTTAAATCAATTTAATGTGAGCTAAATTTTATACTGTTCTAGAGTTTTAATTAAAATGTTGTGTGGTACCAAGTCAAACACCTTACAGAAGTCTAAGTATATTACATCAACACTATTACCTTTATCAACCAAACATGTAATTTCATTAAAAAAATCAAATTAGTTTGACAGGATCTATTTTCCATAAACACATGTTATTGATATTACTGTAATTATGTTACCCTATTTTAATTGTTCATTACTCAAGTCTCATATCAACCATTCCATTATCTTGCCTGGGATCAATGTCAGACTGACAGGCTTATAATTATCTGCGTCATCTCATTTACCCTTTTTAGATATTGGCACAACATTGGCTTTCTTTGTGTCTTCTGGAACTTCCCCAGTGTCCCAAGACTTATTGAAAATCAATATTAATGATCCAGTGAGCTCCTACGCCAGCTCTTTTATAACTCTTGGGTGCAAGTTGTCTGGACCTGCTGATTTTAAAATGTCTAACTTTAGTAGCTGCTGTTTAACACCCATGCAAGATACTAGTGGAATGGCATGTTGATGCGTACAAACCCCACACTGAAGAGCAAGGTGTTAAGGAACAGCTCTGGGCCCAGGCATCCCACCACAACTACACCTACAAAGCCTGCACAAGCTGGAGGAGGGGCTTGAAAGGGGAAGCAGAGCAGCTCAGAAGGAGGCAGGCAATGGAAGAGAGCAGATAGCTGCTCTGAGTTCTTGGGAGAAGTACGGCCCAGGAGCTCATTGCCAGAGACTTGAGCAAACCTACAAAAAAGAGGCAGAGGACTGATTGTGCAGGTCAGAGACTTTACTTGAGACTTTTTGATTTACACTGTGAGGAAAAGGAGACTTGTGTAGGAAGTGGTTGGGGGAGGGGGCTGATTAGCACCCCAAGATGCAGAGGAAAGCTGCCCACCATTGGGCCCTGGACTGGAGCCCGGTGGAGAGGGCAGGCACGTGCTCCCCTACCCATTCCACAAAGACATGACAACAACAGGAGTCTTCTTCTTGGGGAAGAACCTAGCTGGAGAAGACCCTGATTGTTCGAGGGCCCAGACCCCCCAAAGTCCCCATACTAAAGGGAAGGACTGGAAACCCTTGAAGGGGCATTGAAGGACAGGATGATATTTGCAACTGGGAGGTGACCTGCCACACCCGTGCCTGCTCACTAGGCAGCACTGTTGGTGATGTTCCACTTGTACAAATCCAAAGAGAATAATCACCTTATGATGAGACTATATTATCCGTTTTTTCCAAATACGGAACAGAAATATTTGTTGAATACTTCTGCCTTTTCTGCACTGTTACTGATATTTCTACCATATCCATCTGGGAAGGGACCAATACCACTGTCAGGATTCTTTTTGTTCCTACTATACTTTAAAAAACCTCCTTCTTATTTTCCTTAACTCTGCTAACCACAGATTTCTCCCTTATCAATTTTCTACAGTTCCTAGCTTCTGATTTATATTGATTATTATCAACTTCCTCTGTCTTCTATTTGTGATCTATCATTTTTTGTTATTTATAGCTGCCTTCACTTCCCCTGTAAACCATGTTTTTTTTTAAATAATATGGCCTTCTTCCTTGATTGTGGCTTTTCAGGCATCTAGTAAAGTGTTTTTAAACAAGTCCCAATTATCATTCATGTTTTTCCAATTAAATTCTTCCTCTCAGCTGATTTGGCTCAAAACTGTTTTCAGCTTTGTGAAACTGGCTCTTTTAAAGCATTATATAATTACTGGTCTGGACTATATTCTACATGCACATTTTAAATGTGACCATACTATGACCGCTTGTACCTAAGCTACCATTACCTAATAGTTCTGTGATCAGTTCCTCTTTATCAAGATGAGGTCTAATATATAATTCCGCCATGTTGGATGCAACACTTTTTGAGTTAGGAAATTGTCATCTGTAATGTTCAGAAATTCCAGGATTATTTTAGTACTGGCAGCATGAGACTTCCAGTTGTATGTTACTCAGATTAAAGTCCCCCATGACCACACAGTTTTTCTCTCTACTACACATTAGAGATTGGTGCATGGCAGCTGGTGGCTCTGAGTAGCAGCCTGGGCTGATCAGCCGCACTCAGTTCCATTTGTAGCCCTTTCCTCAGAGCTCTGTTTATTCTTCACTGTACCAACAGAAAGGAAGCGTGGAGTAATAACGAAAGCAATGGTTGTCTTCTGGGCTGTGACCACCTAGCCTCCAGTAACTAAAGGGGCAGGACCTTCCTCAGTTCAGGGGGGTTCACCCTCTCAGAGCCTTCGGTGAGCTGTAGCTCACGAAAGCTTATGCTCTAATAAATTTGTTAGTCTCTAAGGTGCCACAAGTACTCCTTTTCTTTTAGCCCCAAGAGAGACTCTCAGCTCTCTCCTGGGCCCTGCCTCCCTCAGGGACCTGGGCCCTCATTTATAGCCTCAAGATAGAAATTAGACCCAAGCCCTAGGTGCTGTTCAGCTGGGTTAGCGGATTCCCAGCACCTGCCTGAGCAGCTTCCCTCCATAACAGAGCTGGTTGCTCCCTGTCCCCACCTCCAGGCCCTCAAAGGGGCAATCTGCCCTGTTATAGAGCATGAGGAGCTAATCATCCAGTACCCTACTGCAGTGTTTTCCCCACGAATTGAAATTGGGGGGGGGGTATTCAAATTGATGGGAGGGGCAAAGGGCCAATAAGGGGTGAGACCGTGAAGGTGAAGGTGGGCTATATGGCACCATAGTAAAAACTGAAAAACATTTCATGACTATTTTATTAGATTAACTCATGTTTTAAAACCATCACACAAATTAAAGTTGGCTACTCAAGCCTTCCATGAAACACTACCTCTACATCCTTCTTGGTTTCTTGTTATAATTTTGCACAACTCTGTTAATGAACTTCTTGAATGCAGTGTGTTCATCTTTGGTGGCTTCTCGTGTGTCCGGTACTTCCATTCCTTCAGCTGATATGCTCATTAGTTCATTCACATGATCAGGTAGAAGACGACTTCTTTCAGAACACAAAATTCTATTCAATGAGGCAAAAGAAAGCATAACTGTAGCTGTTGTGACTGGAAGTAGCAAGAGATGAATTCCTACTTCTTTCATCCCAGGAAACATGGCACAAAGATCGGGTCGAGCCACTAGTGATGATTAAAAAAAAGAAGTTGAAGTCAAATCTTTATTCATCGTACGATATTCCACTCTGTGTTCAAATTCTCTATTCTGTCCTGAGAACATGACAGCCCCATTGCTGGTAGTGCCTCCCTCCAGTCAACTGTCAGTGTTTTATAGGACAGGGATCTGTAAAAGCTATGTAGAGGTTGAGTAGAATCTAGAAGTCGCTGTTGTAAATTTTTAAGAATCAAGTCTGCGTACTTTTTCAATTGTCTTAAACACTTCTTGTCCTCTTCACTTAAGGATTCAATATAAAATGTCTCATTAGTCAACTTCTGGACTGAAGTCTTTGCTTCTTCCAGTACTTTTTCAATGGATAGCTCTCTGATATATCTTTGTCCAGCAATAGAAGCTACATTTGGATCAACTACTGTTGTAGCAGATGCCTGGATAGCATTGTTTCATGACCCAAGTGGTTTCAACAGTAGACTTACAAAAGAGAGAATGCCAATAGTCTTCTCTGAACATACCAGCAAAAGTAATCCACCAGCCTCACTACTTAGATCCATCCCATCTTGGTAGATACTTTCCAAAGCCAGTAATAACGGCTGGAGTAATTTTAAGACAACAGCCAAGGATCACTCATGAGAAAGCCAGAGGGTTTTCCCAGGTTGGACTAATTTGAACTTCAGTCCCAGTGTATCTTCTATATTTTCCAAGATATTCAGTCTTTTTGGACTCTTGCTGAAAAAAGAATATAATGAAGATACGAAATTTATAGCTTTTTAAATGTCTTTTGAAGAGTCTGCAGCTTGTACTAGCGCTAGTTGAAATAGATGGCCTCTGTAGTGTGTATAGGAGAGACTTTTCTCTGAGCAAAGCTTGTACTCCACCATGTCTTCCAGAGAAGTTTGCAGCTCCATCAAATGCACAAGCAGCCATCAGTTTGGGGGCCAACTGACAAGCATTTAACTCTTCTAAGATGTAGGTTGTCACAGATGCAGCCGATGTGTCTTCTATAAATTGAACACCTAGAAATGGATCTACTGGCCTACCACTGACATCAAGATAACGAACAAAATGACTTAATACTTGATGCCCATTTGCATTGGTGCATTCATCAGCCATGTATGCAAATTTTTTGCATGTGGTGAGAGAAGTTCTTCACTTTTTCAACTGTTGAGTCTTTCACTGTTGCACCACATGCTTCTAGCCAGTCAGTTGAGTTTCCTGCTGGTCTCATTCGGAACCAGTTCAACTTCAGGATGAATAAGTGACAATGCACTTAACATTGGCCTCCAGTTTGTAGTGTGTGGTATCTCTTGCTCAAATAGAAAGTGTGAGGCCACAGCCATGTTTGTTTGCATGAACTGTGTTGTGTCTCCAGCATTCTTAACAGCCTCAATAACACTCACCGATGTTGTCCTTGGTCAGTGGAGAATCAGAATTCAGAGGTGCTTTCACATGAGTTCATCTCCCACATGGGGGGCAAGAAGGCACCTTGCTCATTCCTCCAGCTGCTCACTGTTCACTCTGGTCACTGTTGTTCATTGTACCACTGTTCACTCCATCTCTCTATTGCCAATGGCCCTATGCCATCACCTTCTGCTGCCACTTGCCACTGTGACCTCTGAGTTGGTCTCTTGAGGTTCCATCCAGCTCTCAGTGATTTCAGCTGAGCTCTCAGTGGGGGAACCTCGCTGCTAGTGCAGACTGGGCCATCTCTTCCACAGAAACACTGTCCCACAGCAGGTCTAAGCACTTAGACCTGATTATCAGTAATTTCAGCTGTAGTGGTTTCACTTAACAAAACAAAAGACTCTCTATGGAGCCTACTCAGATCTGTCTTTAAACAGAGCAGAGGGGCAAGTCAAATAGTACTTGTGACTCAGGCAGACCATCAAGCAAAACACCTGTCCCCACCCTCTCTCTTGATGCCCTCAATCAGCACAGGCTAAGTACAGTTCTACTGCCCTTTACTCATATAATAAGAACAACAACATTTCATTACCCCCCACACACCGCATTCAAGTGATTTGTAACCCAACCTGAGCCAAAATCTAGTCACTTGGGCAACACAGTTCTATTTGCTGAATACCTAGGCAGATTAGGTGTGAATGTAAATACAATCTGGTCCTGAAGCCTTTCCCCCCAGCCCCTAGCTCATCACTAGCTGTCAGGGAGAGCTCATTTAGACTTCGCTTACAAATCATAATTTGAAATTATTATGTTGGCCAACATCACCAAAAGGAATGCACTGACATTGTCCTTAAAAACAACAGCCGTATAAGGAAGCTAGACTATGTTCATACTTTTCAAATCTATTATACTTTTTCAGATACTATTTTATCATACACTGTATATGCTTTTAAAGCATGTATTAATGTTTCAATTTCAATTCAAATTTCCACTAAATTGGCAACACTGCATGTAACGAGTTCACAAAACTGGGGGGGGGGGTTGTTGGGGAAATTCAGGGGAAGTATACACCCCCCCCCCCCAAGGATGTAGGGAAATCCCTGCGCTAGTGTGTTTAGAGAGGTTGTAGCAGACACCAGCCAACACACATCTTGGGCTACCTGCTACGACATTGATCCATAAGCATTCGAGATCATTTTTCTCCACGTTATTAATGATTCAGAAACAGGCAATCCCATTTTGGGCATAGGCTGCCCCTCCCACTCCATCCTTGCTAGACAGGTTGTACCCATGGATTCAGCACGCCAGCCCTGGGAATCGTCCCAGCAGGTGTCACGAACGCCAAGCAGACAACCTAGGCTTACACACGAGCCATGCCAATGCCCTCTTTGTTGCCAGGCACCTAGCATTAGTGGCGAGGCAATGAGAGCCTTTCCTCTCGGAGGAATCGGCTGGTGATGGCTCATCTTAAGCGATCACTCTCCTTCCAGTAAGAAAAGGAGTACTTGTGGCACCTTAGAGACTAACAAATTTATTAGAGCATAAGCTTTCGTGAGCTACAGCTCACTTCATCGGATGCATTCGATGCATCCAAGCTTATGCTCTAATAAATTTTTTAGTCTCTAAGGTGCCACAAGTACTCCTTTTCTTTTTGCGAATACAGACTAACACGGCTGCTACTCTGATCTCCTTACAGTGTGTATGATAAACCCATTGTTTCATGTTCTCTGTGTGTGTGTATATCACTCTCTCCTCTGCTTTTTCCACCAAATGCATCCGATGGAGTGAGCTGTAGCTCACGGAAGCTTATGCTCTAATAAATTGGTTAGTCTCTAAGGTGCCACAAGTCCTCCTTTTCTTTTTCCTCTCGGAACAGCCTTGTGTTCCTTGGTTCATTTTGTCCTCAGCCGCTCGCCGAGACAAAGCCCCGCGGGGCAGGACGGAGGGGCGCTGGCTCCTGCCTCGGAGCTGCACTAGATCACCTCCCGAGCCCGGCATTGCGCGGCTGTGACGGCTCCCCCGCTGCTGTTACGGCCGCCCCGCTGCAAGGGGCGCAGAATGGGGGAAACGGGCTTCAGCGCCCGGCCTCGGGCCAGCGCCTGGTTCCCCCCCCGCCCCGCAGCCTGGTGCGGCAGCGTTCACGCGAGTCCCGGAGCAGGGCGGGGACGGCAAATCCCATCCGGGGGCAGCCGGCCGAGAGCCGGACCCCGCCCAAGCAGCGCCCCGCTCGCCCGGGCCGAGCTGCGCAGCCGCGCGGGGAGACGCCAGCCCGGCTGGGAAGCGGCGGCGGGAAGGGTTAAGCCGGCCTCTCCTGCTGACTGACAGCGACGGTGGCCAGTCCTCGCCCGGCAGAGGGGGGATTAACCCTGCGTTCGCCGGGGGGAGTTCCTGCCGCCCAGGCCCGGCTGCGTTCCTTTGTGCCGGGAGCCCCACGCGCCCAGCCCCTGCGGAGAGCGGGGGGCGGGGCGGGGCGGGAGCAGGGGGCACAGGCCTGTGCGCGTTTGGGGAAGTTGAGGCAGGGTCTCTTTTTCCTTTTGTGTATTGTGGGTCACGCTCTCCCGTCTCGCGGGAAGATCCATAGGAACTGTTTCGTTGCAGCTTCCCCAGTGTTTCCAAGAGGGGCACGAAGGAGGGAAGCAGGTTTGAGAACTGGAGCCTAGACCTTAGCCGGGAAAAGGCCAAAGCCCAAAACAGAGAGCGGCTGCAGAGCAGACGGGGCAACAGCCCCTGCATCCCCGGGTCCAGGCTTTGCGGCAGCAGGTGGGGCCCACTAAAGAGAAAATGGAAAAGCGAGATCCCATGGAACCAGAACCAGGGAAGGAATCCGAGCGGGCTGCAAAAGATCCCGTGGTGGCACCCCGCATCTCTGTAACTCCCAGATGGTCCCGGATTAGACTACACCAGGTCAAGACGGAGCCACAAGAAGGGATGTCCCAGCGACAGCAGGTGCTGCAGGCCCAACAGACCTCTCCTGAAATTGTGTCAGCTCCAGACCCTGTCTCGGGAAACCCAGAACTGCCTGAGCTTGCACCAGAGGATGACATCGAGGTCTATCTGGCTTCCTTCGAGCGAGTGGCTGAAGCCTGCCACTGGCCCAGAAGAGAGTGGGTGACCCGACTCCTGCCATCCCTCACTGGAAAAGCCCAACAGGCCATTAGCAGCCTGGATGCCAGAGACGCCCGAGACTACGGGAAGGTGAAGGCAGCCATCCTGCGAGGCTGCAACATCAGCACGGAGATGCAGCGCCTTCACTTCAGGCAGTTCCGCTACCAGGAGGCCAGAGGGCCCCAAGAGGTCTGCAGCCGCCTGCGGGAACTCTCCCATCGATGGCTGAAGCCGGAGATCCGCACCAAGGAGCAGATCATGGAGCTGCTGATCCTGGAGCAGTTCCTGACCATCCTACCCGAGGAAATCCAGAGCTGGGTCTGGGTACGTCACCCGGAGACCTGTGCCCAGGCTGTGTCCCTGGCAGAGGATTTCCAGCTGGGACAGCGAGAGGCTGGAGTTTGGGAGCAGCAGGTGAGAGCGGGTGCAGGGGAATGTTCAGGGGGCTGCCTCCTTTGGGCTCTGCAGGGAATTTGACAGGGCACGTTTGGGTGCTGGGTGAACACAGCAATTCTCAAGGCAGGCCATGAGCGGGGCTTGTTCTGTGTAATCCTGCTCTCAGCACTGAGTCTGGGCTGTCTGTGGCTCAGGGCTCAACTGGGATTTCCAGAGCTCCCTGCTCTGTGACACTGTGCTTTGCAGACCCTGGTGTTCTCTGGTTTGTAAATGGCACTGCCTCTTTAGTATGCAAAGTCACTCAGTACCTTTCAGCAGCCCTTCTTGGGGATGAGGGTGACAGGACGAGGATCTCCTCAGCACTTGACCTGGTAGAGATGCCTCAGTAACGCACTGCAAGCAGAACCGGTCACGGATTCAAAATGTGCTACTATGGAAGCATTTCTTGCTCAGGGCTAGATGCTGCTTACTTGGCATGTGAGCCAGGGAAGGGGCAGTTTCTAATCACAAAAAATGACCCCATCTGAAGCCAAAGGGCAGGTACCCGGCTTTGCCCAGACAAAGGTTCAACGGACATTTTGTGTCCAGGGAATTTTCAGTTGGTGTCAACTGTGCCCAAGTTGCTGGAATGCCCAGGAGGGCATGGGGGGCTCAGGATTGAGCAGACTTGGCCACTAAGTACACATCGCCATATGCTAATGACATCTAAATGCCAATTAGCGATCAGCATACAAGCACGCTGTAATCAGACCCTGGTGGAGAGGTCGAGGGAGCAGGGCTCCCACTTGGACAGAACCCAGAATTTCTTCCCTCATTGTACCCCCTGGAGGAAGGGGTGTGGTACCTCCCTCTAGGATCCTCCCCCAAGCTGTTGGTGGTGTCTGCAGGGCCCAGTGCGGAGGGAGATTGTCCACTGCTGAGAATTCCTGCATACCAGGGTGTCCCTCAGGACAGCTGTGGGTCTGTCACTCTGCAGATCACAGCCATCTGGAAGCCCCCTAGGCTCGCAGGCTGCAGAATGCCGCGTGTCTGTCGTGTCCCCAGTGGCAGGGATGTATGGTACTGTGCAGTGTTCAGTACTGACCCTGACTGGCAGGGCTCCTCTTGGTCAGCCTCTTTGGCTCATCACTTTGGGGGTGAGCCTGCCCACATGTATGCCTGTGCTTCGGTGTGGAAGACCCTCCAAGTCCTATTGACCTTGGTAGGGGCTGGGGGAGCCTTCGCCCTGGGGGTGGGCCTCTTTTTGCTAATGGGGCCTTTTAGATATGACTCTCCCCCCGTAATTCTCAGGCCCTGGTTCCACGGTGACCCATGTGGTTCCTTCTCAGGTCACAGTGCGTGTGAAGGTCGAGGAAGTGACCCCAGACGAGGTGGAGACCCCTGAAGCATTATGGGAATCTCAGAGCTCCCAGCTGGAGCCACCACAGCCCAATACCACGTGGGGATCCCAGGAGGAAGTGGGACGGAGCAAATACAAGTTGCCAAATGCCCCTGAAGAGGAGACCGAAGCTCTACAGGAAACTGGTAATAAGCCATGTGGGGGGTTAGGGGTGCCTTTCTGAAGAAAGGGTGTGTGGAGGGGACAGTATGGAGGGGAGAATGTGGGGAACTTTATGGCTCAGAGGATTTATATTGAGGTGTGGAGCCATCAATCTGTAGGTTAATGCACAGCAGGATTGGTGCCTGCAGAACAGGCCACATAATGGTGGTAGGTCAATCTTGGTGGTGACTGTGGGCTTCATAGCTAACAGGAACCTTAGAGACCTTGGAAGGTGGGTGTTGTATGCGAGGCGCTCACAGGTGGGATTGGTGTTTCAGAGGAAGAGCCTGTGTGGAGGCTGATATCTCGTGTAACAGATGGAGTTATGGATACAATTTGGATTGCACTCTAGCTGCCCCCAATCAAGTGGCTGCCTCCTTCTGCCATCTCTCGTGTCTCCTGTTCAGGATCCTACTAAGCAGGTGCCTTCTCCTCCTGACCCATGTCCCTCAGGCCTTCCCGTGCATCCTGACTGATTCCTGGAAGGAGCCACTTCCTCCCATCCATCCTCTAGGTGCTAATATGGGGAGTGAGGGCAGAATTGGCACCTCTTAAATTGCTCCCCAGCATGTAGAGGGGATTCAGACCCTGATGGTCTCAACAGAGCAGCTGTGGTTACCTTCTTACTCTTCCAGCAGATAAATGAGAATGAGGAGAATCCTAAGCAGGAAGGGCCCGAGATAGTGAGACGCTCATGGGACGTTATCCCAGAGGGAGCCTGGCCTCCATCCCTGGGGCAGCCTCTCTGGAGGTAGCAAGGGTGGCACTATAGTACAGAGAGGGCTCTGGCATGTTTCTCGCTGTCTAACCTGACCCAGGGGCTCTGTGCAGATGCTGTTAGGTGGGACTGTTCACCTTTACAAGAAGTTCTGTCTAGCAGGTGGGTGCTCCCTGCCTTGGCTTATACAGTCATGGACCCTTTCCCAGTCTTTCTTATAGCCCCTATTGCTGACTTGTCTCCTGTGCATCAAGTCAGGTGGTAGGTTTCCCTCCTCTAGTGGTGGCATCTTCTGTGTTCACCTTCCCTTCCAGCTCTATCCCCATCAAGGCATCCTTTGAGGAGCCTCTTTCTTTGAGGAACCTGCTGAAGGAAGGGGAAGAAATTGCTGGGGTTTAGTTCTCTCTGGCATTATTTTATGTTATCAGCGGGCCGCTCTTCCACAGACCCTTAGCAGGTGCTGGCAAAGAACTGGTCTCATCAAGCAGCCGTCACAGCACTATTTGCTCTGGGAGCAGTTACCTCTTCTGGGCATGATGATCTGGCAGTTTTCTGGGCTCCTTCCAGGTTTTCTTTAGCAGATGTGTTCAGCTGTTCCTCCCCAATCTAGCAAAGGTGTTAAGTCCCACCCAAGAGATCCTTATTAGTAGGGGAAGTCCCACCCCCAACCATCCCTAATCCTTCTCAGGCAGCTCTAGGACTGTCCTGCTCGCTCTCACGCACACAGCATAAACTCCTGTGATGCGCTAACTGTTATAAGGGTGGATCTGCTGAGCTGTCTAATCATGCCTTAGGCAGTGCCATATCCAGCAAGGCTGGTAACAGCCAGGTGGCTAACAGAGAACGTGCTCCCTCTGATTCCTGCTGTGCCAGGCTTTTCCATCCCCACCCTGGCCGGCCCATAGGGGCTGGGGGAACAATCTGATGCTTCTCTGCCAGCCTCACTGCTTCTTGCCCACTGGGATGCTGATGCCCTTTGTTGGTCTCAGCATATGCAGCCATCATCCTAGTCAGATGGCTCCCCAGCCTCTCCCTTGTGCCATTCTGTCTCTACAGTCATGTCTGTCTATTATCTGTCTCTCACAGACTAAACTGTAATTTCTAAACTGCAGTTTCTCCAGGAGATGTCAATAGGGACCCAAGCCCCTGCATGAAGCTTCCCTCGGACACAGGTTCCTGGGACAGATGGCTGCCATACTAGTGTCCTCAGAGGCAATCAGTCCATCACCTTTGACAGTGCTAGGTTCCAGGGCCTTAGCAGAGAGGGCTGAGTCCATGCTGCATGGCTGTTCCTCATGGTCCTTGCCATCCACTTGCCCAGTTCAGCAGAAGGGCTTGTGTGTGGTTAGTATCTTCATGCAGATTTTTGTAGGAAGCAGAGGGAGCTCGATTGCCTAACAACTGCAGGGAAAGGTTCTGTAGAATGGAGCAGATTAACAAAGAGTTTGGGCCAGTGCTGTCTGTGTGGATTGAGCTGCAGAAAGAAAACTGGGGAGCTGATAGGAAAGAAACAAATGGAAGTCCCGAGTGAGCCTCCGGCCCTGATTTCTGCATTGCTGACTTTGGGGCTTCTGCTGGGGGTATCTCCTCTGGGGTGGGACCTGAAGCTGCCTCAGTCACACCTGCTGCAAGGATACCAGTGATTCCTCCTGACAACAGCAGGATCTCAAATAAATTCTCTTTTCCACCCAGCAGGTGCCAGGATCCTGAGCAAAGCAGAGGAGCAGCCCCATTTGGGAGAGCAAGAAAACCTGGATCTGGCCCGAACGTCACAAGGTGGATCAGGAGAGAGTGTCGCCCGCAGACCTGAGCGGGAAGAAGCCTGCAAGAGGCAGAAGAGAAACCCAGATGGGAATGAGCGAGTTCTGCCAAGGGTGTTCCCACAGCTCCCTGCTCAAGGGATACCTGGGGCCGTAAGAGACCTTAAAAGCCAGGAGAGCAGCGTTCACAGGATGGAAAAACCCCACAGATGTAGAGACTGCGGGGAAAGGTTCTGGGAGAAGCAGGACCTCCTGGCCCATGGGAGAGTCCATGAGAAGGACAGGCCCTATCCCTGTCCTGAATGTGGGAAGAGCTTCAACAGACTGACCCATCTCCGAACCCACCAGAGAACCCACACGGGAGTGAAACCTTACTCCTGTGGCGAGTGTGGGAAAAGCTTTGGCCACCTCTCCACGCTGACCACGCACCAGAGACTGCACACAGGGGAGAGACCCTACTCCTGTGCTGAGTGCGGGAAAACCTTCACCAACCCCTCAGACCTCAACAAGCACCAGCGCTCCCACACAGGTGAGCGGCCCTACCCCTGTGCCGAGTGCGGGAAGCGCTTCAGCCAGCAATCAAATCTGACAATGCACCAAAGAAGCCACACTGAGGACAGACCGTACCCCTGCACCGAGTGCGGGAAGAGCTTCAAGTACCTCGCTGATCTCACCGTGCATGAGCGCTCCCACACAGGCGAGCGGCCCTTCCCCTGCCCTGAGTGCGGGAAGAGCTTCAGTAACAAATCCTCTCTGGCTCGTCACCAGAGAATCCACGCCAGAGCCGCAGCCAGAAACAAGTGAGACCTGCAGGCCAAGAGCGCCACTCCAGCTGTGTGTGTATAATAATGTGAAGTAGAGGAATGGAAACAGTTAGTGCAGGAACTGGAAAAAAATCAGCCCCCTTCTCCCTGTACCAGTTCCATCCTTCCCTCACAAACCCCATGAGGTGGATTAAGAACCATGAGAACAGAGGGTGGCTTCACCTTATTCTCTGAGGAGTCCCAGCCCCTGAAACCCCTGAGCAGGGACTTCTCCCTTACCTACTCTACTTAGCAATTGAGCAGCCTGTCTCTCGTGTCCACATGAACATCAATTAATCTGCTCTGGTTTCCCTGTAGCTTCTCTAAGGGCTGGGCAGTGGCCTACTACAGGCTCTCTGTGTTTCTGCTGTTTTGGGGTAGGGGTGGGGGTGTGTGTTTGCAATAACCTAGGGACTTGCCCAGGCTGTGAGCAGGTCACTCAAGATAGGGAAGGGATTTCTCCCAGGGGTTGGGAGGCCTGAGATCTCTCAGCTCCATGAGGAAAAAGAACCAAAGAATTCCTCAAGGGCTGCTGCTTATGTCGAACTCACGAGGAGGCATCAGACCCAGCACTGCTGGGAACTGTGGATCCAGGGGGAGGCGTTTGGCCACATCTGTGTCAACCAGCTCTGCCTCTGTGGCCTGCACAATCACCCTCTCCATACTCCAGACTTTTCAAGCCCTCTGATGTCACTCTGTAACTATGCCTAAAGTCTGCCACATCATCCCATCTCCTGCTTTCCTGAGAGGAGTTTCCTGCTATTTCCTGTCCCAAACTAAGCATTTATGTTTGCTGTGTAATTAATCTTGTGTGTTTATTCATTGCCTCATTAGTTTGCTGCTCCTGCCCTGCTCACTGCCATGTTAACTCTTTATTTACTGCTGTCTCTGCAACGTGCTTTTTTTGTCCATACTGTGTGACTGTTCAGCTGCCCATCAGTACAACTATCGCTTTAGCAGTTTCTGCCGAGATTTTGAGCATGTAGCCTTGATCCCGCAATGAGGTCCCCACAAGCAAGATCAGGGCCTTTATTTTTATTGACTGACCTACCTCGTCTGCTGCTTTTCTGAATTTCTCGTATTTTTTCGTTGAATCATGTGAACAGTCATTGTAATTAAGTGAATAGTGTTCATTATCGATTATTGTTCTACATACTTAATTCTTACTAGTCATTTGACACTGTCTAACTGCATTATTATGTCCCTTAATTAGCTATCTTGTGTCATTTGCCCTTCTGTCATTTTTGTTTCTTATCTGCAGTTCTAACTTCCCAATCACTATAATGATGGGTTTATCAGACTCCTTGGGGGTTTCCATTTGTTGAATGGTAAGGGAGAGAGGCAGAAATTGGGACAACTGGGGATGGGAGAACTGAAACGCTTATAGGAGAGACTGAGATGTGCATGGGGACACTGGGCAATATGAGGATCAGTGGTGCAGCCCGATCTGGATCTTATATACTGAACTGGGTCACCCTTTCACAAACAGGATATTGCAGAACTAGAGGGGGTTCAGAGAATGATGAAGGGAATAATCAAAGCCTGGAAGAACTTTCCTATGAAGAGAGATGGATAAGATGGGGGTTGTTTCCCTTAGCAAGGAGATGAATAAGAGTGGGCAAGATAATAGCATATAAAATAACAGGAATAAAGATAGATCAGGAAATTTTCTATTCTCCTTGGTTCATAACACATAAAACTGGGGCCACTGAATGAAACTAAAGGGGGGCAAATTAGACTAATAGTCTCTATTGGCCTTAAAGTCTATCTAGTCTGTCATACTGCCCATCGCAGGCCACAGAACCTCACCCAACCACTACTGTAATAGGCCCCTAACCTCTGGCTGAGTTACTGAAGTCCTCAAATCTTGACTCAAAGACTTCAAGTTACAGAGAAGCCATCATTTACTCTAGTTCAAACCCCCCAAGTGACCCATGCTGTAGAGGAAGGCGAAAAACCACCAGGGTCTCTGCCAATATTCCTTCCCTACCCCAAATATGGAGATCAGTTGGATCCTATGAATGTAGGTGAGACCCACCAGCCAGACACCTGAGAAAAAATTCTCTGTACTAACTCAGAACCCTCCCCATCTAGTTTCCCATCTCTGGCCATTGGAGATATTTGCTGCTAGCAGTCTCAGATGGGCCAGATGACATCGTAGGCAACCTCATCATACCATCTCCTCCATAAACTTATCAAGCTCAGCTGTAACCAGTTGGATGTTTTTTCCCCACTCCTCCCTTTGGAAGGCTGTTCCAAAACTTCACTCCTCTGATGGTTAGAAACCTTCATCTAATTTCAAGCCTAAACTTGCTGAGGGCCAGTACATCTATTTGTTCTTATGTCAGCATTGGCCCTTAACTTAAATATCTCCTCTCCCTCCTTGGTGTTTATCCCTCTGATGCATTTATAGAGAGCAACCATATCTTCTCTCAGCCTTTGTCTGATTAGGCTAAACAAGCGAAGATCATTAAGTTCTCTCTCCTAAGATGGATTCTTCTTTCTTTTGATCATCCTAATAGCCCTTCTCTGCACCTGTTCCAGTTTGAATTAATCTTTCTTAAACATGGGAGACCAGAACTGCACACACTATTCCAGCTCTCACCAGTGCCTTGTATAATGGTAATAACACATCCATAGCTGTACTGGAAATACCTCATCTGATGCATCCTAGGATTGCATTAGCCTTTTTCACAGCTGCATCACACTGATGGCTCATAAGCATTCTGTGATCAACCAACGCACTCAGGTCTTTCTCTTCCTCTGTCACTTCCAACTGATAAGGTGCCCACTTTATAGCAAAAATTCTTATTAGTCCCTAAGTGCATGACTTTGCACTATTAAATTTCATCCCATTTCTATTACTCCAGTGTTCAAGGTCATCCAAATATTCATGTATGATATTCTGGTCTTCCTCCATATTGGCAATACCTCCCAACTTTGTGTCATCTGCAAATGTTATTAGCAGACTCCCACACTGAAAAATAATAAAAGGAAATACTTTTTCACACAGCATGTAATTTAGACAGAGGAACTCATTGCCACAGGAAGTCCCTGAGGTCAAAAACTTAGCAAGATTAAAAAAGGATTGGATACATATGTGGGTATTCTTATATCCAGTTACAATAATTATTACAAACAAAATTATGGTGATGATATTACACCTTATGCTTCTGGGTTTAAACCAATCTCTAATTGTAGGCAATCAGGATAAGACTTTATGTGGGAGTGGATTGTCCTATATCTGCTATGGGGAGGGTGGTTCTTACACCAGCCTCTGAAGCATTTGATGCTAGCCGCAGTCAGACAGGATACAGGACTAGATGAACCTTGGGTCTGATCCAGCCTGGCAATTCCTATATTCCCATGTTTCAGAGTAGCAGCCGTGTTAGTCTATATTCGCAAAAAGAAAAGGAGTACTTGTGGCACCTTAGAGGCTAACAAATTTATTAGAGCATAAGCTTTCGTGAGCTACATCCGATGAAGTGAGCTGTAGCTCACGAAAGCTTATGCTCTAATAAATTTGTTAGTCTCTAAGGTGCCACAAGTACTCCTTTTCTATATTCCCATGATTTCCATTCCATGTGATAAAGGGACATCCTCTCCACCCCCAGCCATCTGTCCCCTACCTTTTTGTCTGCAGTCCAGGCGGAACTACACAGTGGGGATAAGGGACCTAACGCTCCAGAAAAGATGTTACAGTATTTGAGAATTAATAGTAGGGAGGAAGCAATTGGTGTCACTTACCCCAAAATGTTACAGGTGTAAGAACCAGGGTAGCCAGAATGGATACCAGCCCAGCATCTTTGCATCTGCACTGAATGCCTGGAAGAGATATTCACCCTTTGGAGTAGGCATCTTACAGTTCCCATGCAGACATCACGTGTCCTGGAGTGTTGGGCTCTCTGAACCAGCAAAATAAAACCAGACTTGGAACTTCAACTCCAAGGTAGTTAGTGAGTCTTGTGTATTGTGACTGGATGTCTGGCTTCCTGCAGCCCAGCTGTTCTCAGTGCAGATGAGTGTGTGATTTGGTAAGTTAGGTCATAACTCACTCCTGGTGCACCTGCTCTCTGGGAAGGAACAGGGGTAGCTGTAATGGAGACAAGACTCAGGAATTACCACTGTCAACAACCCCTGACTAACAGGCTAGCTGTTGGCCAAATCCTCAGAAAGGGCTCTGACAGCTGCTGCTGAGGAGTCAGTATTGGAAACATGCATGTCGCAGGAAAGCAACCCTGAGATATCAAAATGGAATGGCAGAATGTCCTTTTCCAAGGACTTTGTGAGTTGCCAAAAGAAGAGCAAAAGGGCCAAGAATAAGGACTGGAGGGGGGACATGACATGCTTTGTAGACTTCATAGGAGGAGTGAGGGAGACTCCAGTGAAAGTGGAGGAAGAGGAGCCAGGTCTAGGTCAGGTTTTGCCATCTCCAACAACTCATAAATATTCCTAATCCCAGTGTGGCTCTGAGCCAAGACGGGCTGGATCCCAGGTCCTACACTCCCACTGCCCAAGGAACATGACACTGAGGCCTGTCTGACATAGGGATATATCTACACTTCAACCTGGGATGCAACTCACAGCTCGAGGAGATGCTCTGTTTGAGTTAGCATACTAAAAATAGAGTGTAGTTGGAGTGGTGGGAGGGATTAGCCACCTACACATACCGGTCCAACAAGATGCCTGGCATGTTCTCGGGGCAGCTAGCCCCCACACCGCCATGGCTACACTCTGTTTTAGCACACCAGCTCAATCAGAGCTAATGTGGCTAGGGCTGCTCAACCTGGAAATTACACCCCCTACTCAAAATGTTGATGGACCTATAGTGCAAGAAGGTGGCAAGGATGGGCACGTGGGGCTGGCCACAGGAGGAGCTCACCCCTCCCTGGAAAGGCCCTGGAACCTTACACTACTGGGGAAGATATCAGAAGGAAGTCGGAGGGTCCAGGGAACAGCAGAGATCCCAGGCCTCAGCCTCAGCTCTAGAAATCCTTCCAAACCACCGTGGCAGCATGCCTGCTGGCTGCTCAAAGGGGCTCTGCCCCTAGTTTAAGGGTTCTCAAACTGGGGGTTGTGACCCCTCAGGGTATTGCAAAGTTATTATGTGGGCAGTCACAGCTGTCAACCTCCATCCCGAAACCCTGCTTTACCTCCAGCATTTATAGTAGCGTTAAATATTTTTTGAAGTGTTTTTTAATTAATAAGGGGCTGTCGCAGACAGGCTTGCTGTGTGAAAGAGGTCACCAATACAAAAGTTTGAGAACCACTGCCCTAGCTCGTCTTCCTCCCTGCAGTCCCATTTCCTCGTTTCCCGCCAGTCCCTCCAACCACTGAGCCCCAGTCCTTTTCCCTGAGAAGTTTGGCTTCAGTCTCCTTGAAAACAATGGGAGTTGGCACGGGCAGCCACCTATACCGGGGCAGCCTCACTGCCACACACAAAGGCTGCAGGAAAATGGGGACCATCTTGACTGAGGCCAACTTAGCTTTAGACCAGCTGGAAATAATGGGAGACGACGGCCATTTTGAGTAGGGGAACATTCACAGACTTGATGGCAAGAACTACACGATAGTGAGAAACTCAACCCCCCCCCCCAATACTGCCTGGCAACTCTGCCTCCCCTGCAGCAGGGCTGTGAGAAGACAGCACCTGCTGGATAGAATATGAACAGGGGACTTGGGGATGGCAAAAAGAGGTGGCTGTTTCACTGTGGGATGCCAAGCTACCACAACCCCAGACCCATAGGTCCTGCCCCATATGCCCTGAAGGCCTGTATGTCGGCTCATCCCTCTGAGACACCGGATTCTCCCTATGAAGGCTCCAATGAGATGCAACACGCAGCATGAGCACCAAGCATCTGCTCCTCTCTTGAAACACCTGTCAGCTGAGACCCCGATTATCTCCCAATCTCCTTGGTGAGGCCCCCACTACCACTGTGCAATCTCTGTTATCCAATCGAGTGAACAATGCTCTAGCAATAAAGGGTTCCATGCCTCAATTTAATTCCCTGAGCCAACCTGTCCCTCCATATTCTCAGCCGTAGAGAGTTCCCTCCCCATTATCCCCTCAGTGCCCCCAATACCTTACACAGTGGAGAGGCTGTCCCGATCCCTATGTATGCTAATTATCAGTTTCTTGGAGAGCTCACAGCTCTTTTTTAAAGACACAGGGCAGTTAGTACTTTGGTCCCAAGAGTCTGGGACATACACTCAGGACTGGGCTGCAATTACTGAGGCTAGGAGCTCTGAGACTGCCATAATGCTACAGGAGATGCTATCTCCTCTGAGGTCAATTCCTCGACCTTCAACCACACTGGGAACAAATATGGCCACAGACCCAGGTCTCGAGAATTACCAGAAGAGAACAACATCTAAATGGCAAAGAGAGGACGAATTTCAGCCTAACTATGCCAGGTCTACACACAATGGAACGACTCTGTGAACGGTGGCAGAAGAAAAGGCCCTGGCTCAATGGAGGCTGGGTAATGGGAAAGGGAGAACTGCAATAAACTCAGCTCCCAAATCACCTACATATTGCCCAGACCCGTAACCCCCTGTGCTGCCCCCCACAGTACAGAAACCCCCCTGTATGATCCTCCTATACATCCCAGCACACCTGGCCGGTAACTTCAGCTAGTCAAAAGAAAAGGAGTACCCGTGGCACCTTAGAGACTAACAAATTTATTAGAGCATACGCTTTCGTGAGCTACAGCTCACTTCATCGGATGCATTCAGAAGACCAAGGCCCTGTTCTGACCCCCTGGCCCCACGTACCCTCCCAGATGGGGGTGGATTTTTACCCTGTTGCTTTTGTTCAGCGTGTCTCATCCCAGTGAGGAGCATGTGAGGACTCAGAGGGGAGCTGAGAAAGGGGCCAGAGAGGCCTGAAATGGGGTTTCCCAGGTCAGGGCTGGCAGGTTCCTGAGAACTGAAGGGTGTCTGGGGCAGGGCGTCTCCAGAGCCCCTCCAGGGGGGCAGGGGGGAGGGATAGCTCAGTGGTTTGAGCATTAGCTTGCTAAGCCCAGGGTTGTGAGTTCAATCCCTGAGGGGGCCATTTGGGGCAAAAATTGGGGATTGGTCCTGCTTTGAGCAGGGGGTTGGACTAGATGATCTCCTGAGGTCCCTTCCAACCCTGATATTCTATGATTCTATGATTCTAAGCAGTCAGCCCGAGGAAGACGCCGGGGGAAGTAGCCCCTTGGATCCCCTTGACTGGTGATCCTGGACGGGAGCCGGCCCTGGGGCGGGGGTCTCCAGCCCTCGGCGGGCAGCCCCTGCCCAAGGCTGCAGGACCCCCCTGCCCGGGAGCCACAGGCCCAGCCGCCCTGCAGAGGGGCGGCCCCGGCTGCGGCAGCGTCAGCCCTGCCCCGCGGCCCCCTCCCCGGTCTAGGGCCCGAGCCGCCGGGCGGCCGAACGGGGGCGGGGCCGGGCTCTGACTGACTGACAGCGATCGCGGCCAATCCCCGCGCGGAGGGATTAACCCTGCGCGGGCGGGGGCGGAAGCTCTTTGTCTGGGGAACCGGGCCGGCCTCCCCCTGCGACTGGGCGGGGCGGCGAGGTGAGGCGGGGGGAGGCCGGGACCTGGGCAGTGGGGTGAGGGAGGGGCCTCCCTGTGCTGGGGGGCAGGGACCTGGGGTTACAGGTGGGGGAGGGGCAGGGGTTGGGGCGGGGCTTCTCTGTGCTGGGGGGCAGGGACGTGGGGATGGGCAGGGGCCTGCCTGTGCTGGGGGGCAGGGAGCTGGGGATATGGGTAGGGGCCTGCCTGAGCTGGGGATATGGGTGGGGGATGGGCAGGGGCCTGCCTGTGCTGGGGGGCAGGGAGCTGGGGATATGGGTGGGGGATGGGCAGGGTTGGGGCGGGGCCTCTCTGTGCTGGGGGCAGAGATGTGGGTGGGGGATGGGCAGGGGCCTCTCTATGCTGGGGGTGGGCAGGGACAGGGATGTGAGTGGGGGCAGGGAGCTGGGGATATGGGTGGGGGATGGTCAGGGTGGGGCTGTCTGCACTGGGGGCAGGGATTTGGGATTACATGTGGGGGATGGGCAGGGGTCAGGGAGGGGCTTGTCTGTGCTGGGGGCAGGAACGTGGGGTTATGGGCCAGGCTGGATGGGGGTCAGGGACTCAGGGTGGGGCCTGCCTGTGCTGGGAGCTGGGCAGAGAGCTGAAATGACCATTATTGTCATTTCTTACAACCCCCCGGATATTTGATGTTGTTCTTAGAGCTTCAGCTCAGTGCCTGCATTGGTTAAAATGAATGAAGCTCCTAGCCCTGAAGGCTGCAGAGAAAAGCTTGGAAACCTGAATCCTACAGGGTCCAAAACAGAACCCACCATTTATTATTGTAAATCTCATGATGATAAAGCTAAACTTGTGATTTTTGAGCGCTAAATTGTCAGTAGCGGATTAGGGGTCAGCAGGGGCCAGTCTGTGCTGAAGGGGAGCAGGGGTTACAGCTCTGGCTGTTTGGGTGACTCAGGCCTGGGTGTCTCTTTTCCCTTCTGTTTACTGGGGTCCTTGTTCCACAGTGAAATCCCTATTCAGTGTTTTGCTCCAGGAGCCTGGACCATTCCAGCAGGAATAAGGGAGAGATGCAGTTTTGAAAACTAGAGCACTTACCTCAGCTGGGATAAGGCTGTTTTCACAAGACACACAATGGCTGCAAAGCACCGTGGTCGAAAGCCCCTGGGGATGCAGATCCAGGGTCCACTACAAGTGGTGCTACCACATGTCAAAGTGGAAACAGAAAATCCAGCAGGCCCCAAACCAGGGAAGGAATCGGAGAGAGAAGAGAAAGACACTGCTGTGATGCCTCCCATCTCAGCAAGTCCCCCATTGTCCCAGACAGGACAACAAAAATCCAGCTCTGAGCCACGGGAGAAGATCCCCCAGCATTGGGAAAATCAAAATCAGGACATGCTGCGAGCCCTCTGGACCTCTCCTGAGGCTGTACTGGCATCAGCCCAGGCCTGGGGAAACCCAGAACTGCCTGAGCTTGCACCAGAGGATGACATCGAGGTCTATTTGGCTTCCTTTGAGCAAGTGGCTGAAGCCTGCCACTGGCCCAGAAGAGAGTGGGTGACCCGACTCCTGCCATCCCTCACTGGAAAAGCCCAACAGGCTATTAGCAGCCTGGATGCCAGAGATGCCCGAGACTACGGGAAGGTGAAGGCAGCCATCCTGCGAGGCTGCAACATCAGCACGGAGATGCAGCGCCTTCACTTCAGGCAGTTCCGCTACCAGGAGGCCAGAGGGCCCCAAGAGGTCTGCAGCCGCCTGCGGGAACTCTCCCATCGATGGCTGAAGCCGGAGATCCGCACCAAGGAGCAGATCATGGAGCTGCTGATCCTGGAGCAGTTCCTGACCATCCTACCCGAGGAAATCCAGAGCTGGGTCTGGGTACGTCACCCGGAGACCTGTGCCCAGGCTGTGTCCCTGGCAGAGGATTTCCAGCTGGGACAGCGAGAAGCTGGAGTTTGGGAGCAGCAGGTGAGAGCGGGTGCAGGGGAAATGTCCATTGGGTTCTGCAGGGAATGTGACGGGGTAGGTTTGGGTGCTGGGTGAACACAGGAATTCTCAAGGCAGGACGTGAGTGGGGCTTTTCTGTGTAATCCTGCTCTCAGCACTGGGGTCTGGGGCTCAGGACTCAGCTGGGTCCCCAGTTACCAGGATTTCCAGAGCTCCCTGCTCTGTGACACTCTGCTCTGCAGATCCTGGTGTTCTCTCTTTTTAAATGTTGTTGCCTCCCACCTGTCCCCTTCACTCAGAACCTCTCAGCAGGCCCATCATGAGCAACTGTGGCTGCTGTTATAGTGCACTCAGTGCCTCACCAGGGCTTGGATCAATAGTGAAGCCCCAGTCAGATTGGGGAAGGTGAGAGGGAGAATTGGTTACTGTGTTTAAACATGTTGTTCAGCAGGTTATTTTGGATGTTGCAGCTGTGGAAAGGTGGCAAGGAAGGAGCCATTTTTGCTCAACAAGGGCAACATTATTAAAAACCTGAGCCGGTATAAGTATGCATGCAGGTGCACCTGGGAGCTCTAGTGAGAGCTGGATGCCCTGGGATTTTCAAAGCGAGGGTAGGACTCTGCCTGAATGCCCAGGAAATGTGTGGGTGCGCAAGGCTGAGAGGAAAAGCTTGTGGCATTCCATTTGGTAACAAAGTTTGAGATGCAGACGTGATCTACAAGATGTTATCAACCCCTACTGCAGGATGGCCAAATCCCCAGGACAGGTGATTCAGACAGTGATCAAGGGGGCAAGTGGGACCCTGCCAATTTGAATACTTTGGATACTCTCCAGGCACATTGACAGTAGAGTGCCTGATGCCTCTAATGTTCTGCTCAGTCCTTTACAAGGCCCCAGTTGCATGGATGCCAGTTGCAGTGCTGGCCCTGACTGGCTGGGACAGGACATGGCTCCAATAAATTAACCTCTGTGGCTCCCGCTTCAGCTCATCAGAGGGATGAGTCTGTACTTTAGTGAGGCAGGTCCTCAAAGTCCTATTGACCCTGTAAGGGGCTAGGAGCCCCTGGGCATGGAGTGCTTTGCCAGCAGGGCCTTTTAGATACAGCTCTTCCCTGTGATTCTCAGGCCTGGCTCCAAAGTGATGTGCTTGTACTGGGTTCATTCCTAGGTCACAGTGCACGTAAAGGTTGAGGAAGTGGAGACCCCTGAAGCATTATGGGAATCTCAGAACTCACAGCTGGAGCAACTTCAGCCCAATCACAAGTGTCTTTCCCCAGAGGAGGTTGGACAAAACAAGTCCAAGTTGCCCTGTGCTAAGGAGAGTCAAACACTACAGGAAACTGGTAATAAGCCACATACGGGGAATAAGGGGTGTTCTTCTTACCAAGGTGGGGGCAGCAAGGGAAGGGGGCATAGATGACAGTAACAAGGGTACCCCTAAGTCAGAGGGTCCGGGGAGGGGAACTCAATGGCTCTGGAGAACTGTAATGATGTATAGAGCCTTCCATCTACAGGTAAGCAAGAGTGATGCCTGAGAAAGAGAGGGGGCTGCATGGTGGCAGAGGGTGCTCATTAAGGGAATTTAGGGTAGGTATTGTGGGTCACAGTTCATCATCCCTAGCCCAGGAAAGCTCCAGTGCCTTTGCATGAGTGAAGTGGGGCTGGCCATGAGAGGAACAGCTGTGCAGACCCAAGTCCTTGCCACCTGCCCCCATGATGTTGAACTATCCTCTGTGTCATTCCTGGCATTCTGGGAGCTGTAGCAGTGGGAATGCAGGAGCTAGAATTCAGGCCCTCTGAATTCACTGCCAAACTCAGGAACAAGAATATCTGCATGTACTGGTGTAATGTATGATATAGTAAAAAATAGAGCTTGGAGAATGAGCCTCAGCACTGGGCATTGTGATGCTGATGGGCTGAAAAATCCTGGGAGGACCAAACTGTCCTGGGCAGCAGCAGGCTTGAGGGTGGATTCTGACATGGTTTAGCAAAAGGGCACATACACAGGATAGCTAATCCGTTTATTACAGAAATCCACTTAAAGTAACATGATAGTCACCTTCTGATCACCTGAGAAAGAGCAGGAAAAGCAGTTGCGTGGAATGGAGGGGTGTACCAAATAGATGGGTTAGTCCTGCTTCTGCGGGAATTGATCTCCAGAGAAACAGACTACTTGGGGCGAGCTGAAGGGAGCGAGAGAAACCAGGAGCAGAGAGGCGGCTAAAAGTGAAGGGGACTGAAAGATTTAAGGGGATGTTCAGCTAGGAGAAGAGGTAAAGAGACAGGCACAGGAGGTGAGCCAAGAGGGCAGGAGTGAGAGAAGGGAGGCTGCGGGCAAAGAAGCCTGTATAGCAGGGGCGGGCAAACTTTTTGGCCTGAGGGCCGCATCGGGTTTCGGAAATTGTGTGGAGGGCCGGTAAGGGGAGGCTGTGCCTCCCCAAACAGCCAGGCACGGTCCGGCCCCCGCTCCCTCTGCTTCTCATTCCCTGATGGCCCCCGCCGGGACTCCTGCCCCATCCAACCCCCCCATTCCCTGACAGCTGCCCCAGGACCCCTACCCCATCTACCCCCTTCCCCCCCGCTCTCTGACTGCCCCTGGCACCCCCACCCCTGACTGTCCCCCGCTGCCCCATCCAACCTCTCCTCATTCCTGACTACCCCCCTCGGACCCCTGCCCCATCCAACCACCCCTTCTCCCTGTCCTCTGACTGCCCCTCGCCTCCCTATCCAACCCCCCCCTCCTTCCTGACTGCCCCCCGGGAGCCCTGCCCCCATTCAATCCCTCAGTTCCCTGCCCCAACCCCTATCCACCCCCGCAACCCCTGACCCAACCCAAATTCCCCTGCCCTTTATCCAACCCCCCCTCCGCTCCCTTATCGTGCTGCCTGGAGCACTGGTGGCGCTAGAACCGCACTGCCCGGCTGGAGCCAGCCACGCCACCGCGCAGCACAGAGCGCCGGGTCAGAGCCTGGCTCTGCAGCTGCCGCTACCCCAGGAGCTCGGGGTGCCGGCGGCGCAGTGAGCTGAGGCTGTGGAGGAGGGGGAACAGCAGGGAAGTGGAGGAGAAGGAGGCTATGAAAACCTTCTGGTGGGGTCTGAGGGGGAAAAAGGAAGGGAATGAAGAATGGGGATGTGGGCCTTCCTGACTTTTCCTCCTCCACAGCTCCCCTCAGCTCCATTTCTGCGTGGCTGACTCTGGGGCATCTCCAGTGGGGAAGATGTGAGGCTGCCACAGTCATGGTTATGAGATGAGTGACTTTCCTTTACAACAGCAGCACATGAAATGGATTCTCTTTCCATTCAGGTGCTGGGATCCTGAGCAGAACTGAGGAGCAGCCTTGTGACAAAGGGCCTGAAAACCTGCTGCTGCCCAGCGTACCAGAAAGGGTATTGAGGGAGAGTGTTACCCACAGACATGAGCAGGGAGGAGCCTGTGAGAGGCAGAAGAGGAGCCGAGCACACGAGACAGATCCCCCAGGGGAACGTGAGAGCAGATTCAGGAGACTAATCCAGCTCCCTGCACCGGGGAGACCTCGGACCATAGGGGACCTTCACCATCAAAGCAATTTTCTCAGGACAGAGAAACCCCACAGATGTAGAGACTGTGGGGAAAGCTTCTGGGAAAAGCAGAAGCTTACAGAGCATGGCAAAGTCCACAGGAGTGAGAGGCCCCATCCTTGTGCTGAATGTGGGAAGAGCTTCAACCGCCTAGCTCATCTCAAGACGCACCAGAGAACCCACACAGGAGAGAAACCCTATTTCTGTGCAGAGTGTGGGAAATGCTTTGGCCACCTCTCCACACTGACCACTCACCAGAGATTGCACACAGGGGAGAGACCCTACTCCTGTGCTGAGTGCAGGAAAACCTTCACTCACCCCTCAGACTTGAACAAGCACCAGCGGTCCCACACAGGTGAGCGGCCCTACCCCTGTGCCGAATGTGGGAAGTGCTTCAGCCAGCTCTCCAACCTGACTAAACACCAAAGAAGCCATACCGAGGAGCGGCCTTACCCGTGCACTGAGTGCGGGAAGAGCTTCAAGTACCTCGCTGATCTCATCGTGCATGAGCGCTCCCACACGGGCGAGCGGCCCTTCCTATGCCCTGAATGCGGGAAGAGCTTCAGTAACAAATCCTCCCTGGCCCGTCACCAGAGAATCCATGCCAGAGCCGCAGTCAGAAATAAGTGAGACCATGTTTAGACTATAGACTAACCAAGAGCTCTGCTCCCATTAGCCTATATATGTGATTGGAGCAGAAGAATGTGAGCCACTACTACAGAGCCTGAGGGAAATTAGCCCTCGACCCTCCCTTATGCCATTATCACCCCCTCACATCCTACAGGAGAATGAGGGAGGCTTAGGTGGAGTCCCAGTGCCTGAAACCTCCAGAAGATATTCTGTTCTTATCTGCTTTTACTAATAACACTTAGCTCCTGTATAGCTCTCTCCATATGTTGAAGTGCTGCAGAAAGGAGGTAAGGCGATTGTAGAGCCTTGGTTTCCTTTCTGCTGCTCTGGGGCAGGTGTGTATTTGTAATATCCATAAGCAAAGCAGGCCAGCCAGAAGCGGAGAAAGGATTTTTGTTGTCCAGGGCCCCAACATCTGAGATCCATCAACTCCACAGGAGAAACAGCCCTGCTTCCCAACAGCACTCAAACACCCCTCTGCTCACTGCACCTCTCACTGCCTGGCCCCTGTAATGCCTGGTTTGTAACTGAGTAGGAGGCACCAGGGACTGCACCTCCATCACAGGCAATCTAGCTCCTCTGCCCCCACTACTGACCTGTGTAGCTGCCATCTTCCCTCCTCTGCCTCACTGGCCCTAGCTGCATCCCAGTCCTTTTGTCCCTCCGCAGCTGCCACCCAGTAAATATGTCTAAAGTCTGCCATGGTGCATTATTAAATCCCCTTCACCTGGCTGACTCTTCCTGCTCCCTTGTTTCAACTAACACCACTGATGATGCATTTACTGCTTACTACTTAATTAATTGGGCACCTTCCTTGAATAACCAGCTATTTATTCGTCTCTCACCCTTGTCTTCTGCTCCTGCCCTGATCACTACTCTGATATCACTTCTGTTTACTCCCCTGTTGTTTCAGTAGCTGTCTTTTTGCTCAGCTGCCTTTGACCACAACTACCAATTCAGTTGTACTTACGGGAGGTTTTGAACAGATTACGTACACTCTGATCCTGCAGAGGAGCTCCATGTGAACAGGCTCCTTTGGAGCTCAGTGCAGGAATGGACCCTCAGTATTTAACTCACTGACATACCTCAGTTGCTGTTGTTCTGATTTATTTATATGATTTCCTGTTCACCTGATTATAATGAATTTAACATTTAATTCAGTCATTAGTGTACTTAACTCCTTCCCTAGTCACTTGTCTTACAGAACTGTCCCTTAATTAGTAATTAGCTATCTGTCATTCATACTCATTACCCAAACGTCCAACCAGCACGCTCCTCTCTCCTCTGCTGCTTCACCCCTGCCTGTCTCAGTATCCACCAGTCTCATCACTGAGACCGATCCCTCTCTGATCCCATCTTATCTCCTATACAGCACCTGCTTCCCCCATCCCCTTCAGGGCCCTCCATCATTTAGTTCTTCCCCCTAGATCAAATCTAACTTATTACTAGATTGACACACACCTTCCCCTCCCCCCTCCCATTCTACCAGCATCACCACAAATAAACCTTTTCTTCTTACTCCTTTGCTTCTATCCAATGATGAGGGTTGGGGACATTCCAGGCCCTTTGCACAGTTATCCTCCCAAGTGTCCCTAACTCTCAGCAGCATAGGCAGACCTCTCAGTGAGGATTATGTAGGAGGGTGTTTTGGGACAGCCATTCTCCTGCTTGTTGTGTCTATTTCTATAGAAGCTGGTTAAACCTTTTAATAAAAAACATTTATGAGAACTGAAGCCTGTTCCCAGCTCTTTGGCTTATGCAGGTCCAAACCCCACTGGGGGAAAATATTACATTAAATTACCCAGAGGTAAAACAACATCAGAGAGAGAATGGGCTAGGCAGTCTTTCATCTTGGGGCCTTACTTCAAGCTTAGTCCAGGCTGGGAGTAGCTGAAAGTTAGGGCCGGTTGTGGGCTGGTGGCTTCTCGTATATGTGAGAATGAGGTGTTAGTCCCATTGCTAGTGGAGAGCAGCTCAGCTCTTAGTAAATGTTGGAGGTTCCACCATGGAGAGAGATGCTGGCAGGGAGGTGGGGAATTGGCTCCAATGGGGCTATGACTCACATGGTCATTTTCAGGACAAGCCCAGTGGAACCAGTTCTGAGCCCCAGTCACAATACCCTGTGTAAGAATAACAGGAGCAATGATCCCCAAGGCTGGGATAAGGAGTTGATATTTCTTCTACATGTCATTGTGGAGATCACAGTTTCAATAGTAGGTTCAGTTCCGGTGTCCACTTTAAACACTGGAGACGTCATAGAAGAGCTACAATAATGACCCGAGGGCTAGGAAAACATGTCATACAGTGAGGCACTGACAAGACCTACTCACTCTGTTTAGCTTAACGATGAGAAGGTCAAGAGGCAACTTGATCAAAGTATTTGATATTATAGGGCTCTTTAATCTTGCAAATGAATACATAACATAATCCGAGGTCCAAAGCTGAAGTCTGCAAAGGTCTAACTGGAAACAAGATGAAAATTGTAACAGTGAGGATATGTAAGCTTTGCATCAGGTTACCAAGGGATCTGGTGAATTCTCCATCATTTAGAATTTCTAAATCAAGACTGGATGTCTTTCTCAAAGACACATTTTAACCAGGCTTGATGGAGGAAGTCACTGGGTGAATGCTATAGCTGTGTTACGGAAGAGGTCAGACTAGGTGATCATAAAAGTCCTTCCTGGTCAAAGAACTGCATCATTCACACTCTGTTGCAGCTTCCTTTGCCTGAGTGTTGTGACTTGCTCTATTCCCATGCTATATGGATGAATACAGGAAGATGTACGGCACTGGGTAAGTCATTAACCTGCAGGGCACGCTTGACCTCTGCTTCCCAATGGTCATTATTATGGAGTAAAGGCAACCACCAAAGCCCCTATAGATGCTGCTTATTTTCCTAACTTCTTCTCTAAGGCTTTGTCTACACTGGAC
Source organism: Dermochelys coriacea (assembly GCF_009764565.3). Classification (NCBI taxonomy): domain Eukaryota; kingdom Metazoa; phylum Chordata; order Testudines; family Dermochelyidae; genus Dermochelys; species Dermochelys coriacea. The sequence goes on from NC_050090.1 coordinate 10,706,280, forward strand.
TTTCGTCGGTAAAATTTTGTCATTCGGGGAGTGAAAAAAACACTCCTCCCGAACAACAAAAGTTTTACCAACGAAAAGCACTTGTGTGAATAGCACTTTGTCAGCAGGAGAGCTCTCTCCTGCTGACAAAGAGCAACTACACTGTGCACCTTTTAGTGGCACAGCTGTGTCACTAAAAGGTGCATAGTGTAGACATAGCCTAAAGCCACTCTGAGGCATGTAACCCATCATCTTGTTACTTAGTGCTCCCGACTCTGTGTAGACAGACCCTTATCCTCTGGATCTGCATTTGTGAATGCCAACACCACAAGAAATCAGTAGATGAACACATACAAGGAGAGGATTGGTGCTGAGGAGACGTCATTTATTTTGAATCCTGAACAACCTTTTCCTAAGCTGGTTTCAATAAAGCCAGAGTTTGCAAACATTTCAAGTCACTGAAAGTGGGAAAATTCAGGGTCTCTCCTAATCTTAGGGTTGTAATTGATTTTTCCGTTAGCAACTGGAGTTTTAAATGAATCAGGGAAGGAAATATCGGGCCTAACGATACCAAACAATCAAATCCACATTAAAAGGCAGGCTGTAATTGGTTCAGGATCAAGTATTTGGGGAGAGGGTGCAGTAAGAGAAGGGACTGTGGTCATGTTCAGTACAACATGAATTGCCAAAAAATATGCTCTGAAAATAAAATAAAGGCCAAAGGAACCGGGTAACTTTTCTGCCTGGGCCAATGAGCTGCAGGAACCCTGAAAGCACCTCCCATGCAAATCACAGCATTGCTTCCTTTGCAGAAATATGGTCAGCAATCCTAGAAGTGTAGGATTAAAATACCATTCAGAACTACTACGTGGCTCCCATGAGAAGAGTCTATGGGAGGAGGGATCTAGGAGAGATCCTAAATCTGCTGGGAAGTTCCAAACAGTCCTCAGACACCAACAGCCTGATTCTACCCAAAGGCCACATCTATATCTCAAATCACTTAGGCGGGGGCTCTGAGAATCCTGACAGGAATAAAATATATTCTCCGCTTCCAGGGGATGCTGGTCCTGGTCCTGCCCAGACTTCCACTGCTGTAAATCAGGAGTAACTCCACTGAAGTCAAGAGAATGACAATGTAAAACTGCTGTAAGAGGACAATCAGGTCTGGAATCTGTAAAGATCTTACCTGACTCTGTGGTGCAAGATTCGGAGCCATCTCTCAGGTGGATGCTGGGGCCTCCCCAACCCATGGGACGAACTCTTTCTCTACCTCTTCCTGCTCACAGCCCTAGCAAGTCCCGGGGGAATCCCAAACACACCTAAAGAAACCTCCCTTACCCAAATGCAGAGAGCCCCAAGTAGGCTCCATCCCAGCCACCGAGGAAGCCAGAGCAGGGAACAAAATAAGTTCACACGGATGCAGGGAAGAGACAAGCTACCCCATGATTGGTAAAAAGCAAGTAAGGGACTAATTGCTTCTGGGGGATTTCTGGCACTGGACAACTCCTCAGAGGAAGCCCTTCCTCCCAGAACCAGTGGTTTAAACCACTGGTTCTGGGAGGAGATGGTGGGAGTCGGGGGCAGGGGCCAATGTCTCTCAAACTCTGTAGTAGTGGTTCCTGTTCCTCAGTTTCACATTATTATACACATATGTCTGGAGCGAAGTCCACGTCTGGGAAGGTCTCACTTGTCTAGCTGAATTCTCTGGTAGGCTCTAGCTAGAAATCAGTCTGGGTGGCACTCGATCTGCAAGGAGGCTCTGTCCCTTAGGATCTGCCATCATGATGCTGCTGATTTTCTGGCAGCACACCAGAGGCTCTCTCCTCCTAAAGCCTTCCCCAGGGTCACTCCCCCATGTGGATTCTCTTGTGTTTAACGAGGTTTAATGGGTGTGTGTACCTTTTTTCACACAGGTAGCAGATGTAGGGTCTTTCTCCAGTGTGGGTTTTCTGGTGTAGGGTGAGTGTGGAGACCTGGCTAAAGCTCCTCCCACACTCAGTGCAGGGATAGGGCCGCTCACCCGTGTGAACCCGCAGATGCTTGTTAAGATCCGACCTACTGCTGAACCTTTTTCCGCACTCAGCACAGGGAAAGGGCCGCTCACCCGTGTGCACCCGCAGGTGCTTGTTGAGATCCGAGCTCTGGCTGAACCCCTTCCCACACTCAGGGCAGGGGAAGGGGTGCTCACCCGTGTACATTTGCAGGTGCCTGCTGAGTTCGCAGGGGTGATTGAATCCTTTCCTGCATTCAGGGCAGGAATAGTGCCTCTCAGCAGCGTGCAACCTTTGGTGCTCACTGAGATCTGAGGGGCAGCTGAACCTCTTCCCACACTCACCACAGAGATGGTGTCTCTCCCCCATGTAGATTTGGCAATGCGCAGCAAGCGTGGCCAAATGCCGGAAGCTCTTCCCGCATTCTCCACAGGAATGGGGCTCTCCCCCGTGTGGGATCTTTGGTGTTCAGAAAGCTCTGACTGATGCTTGAACCTCTCCCCACATTCAGCACAGGGATGGGATCTTTCCTTTCTGTGGACTCTCCCATGGGCCAAGAGTTCCTGCTTTTCATGGAAGTTTTCCCTACAGTCTATACATTTATGGGGTTTCTCTTGGCTATTAAGATCTCCCATAGTCCCAGGTCTGCCCTGTGGAAGTGGCTGGGGAAGTCTGAATCTGTTCTCGCACTCCCCTAAGGGATCTGACACATTCCAAACTTGGTTCCTCTTCTACTTCTCGCTGGCTTCTTCCTGCTCAGGACTCTGGCAAGCAGTCTCTGCTGATCCCCCTTGTAACATGTCAGGCAGCTCCAGGTTTTCAGGCCCTTCCTCATGAGGCTGTATCTCGGCTTTGCTCAGGATCCCGGCACCTGTCCTACAATAACATGTAATTATTGTAATTATGCAAAGTGTGGGCCATTAATGGTGGCTTGGAATCTTGATGGCTCCCATTAACCCGGACAATTGACTGTAAATGGCTCTGTTTCCTTGTAAATCTTCCTGTATACCTGTGTGCTGGCAAGTGGGTAATGAAGTCTCCCAATTTTATTCAGAAGAAACTTTTTTTCCAAAAGAAAAACAGGCAACATTTGCCCTAAGAATATTCCAGTGTCCTACAGCACTTTAGGGTGCTGTGCATTGTCCAGATGTGGCCCCAGAGAAGGTCCCCCAATGCCTTGCTGCATGGCCTCTACAGTTGCCTCTGATTTTGGGAGGTTCTGTGATTCAGCTGCACACTGACGAGTCCTGCATTTCAGCAACTGGAGCATTAATGACATCTGTCCCACTGCAGACCAATGGTCGCGTATGTCGGTGTCTCTTCTCTCTGGGACCGTGGATGCTTTAAGATAAACCACAGTAATGTTACTTTTTTGACTAACCAGCCTAAAGCCAGAGAAATGAAGCCAGAAAATGTCCATCTGAAAGCACTGCTGTACGTACATCAGGAGCTGTTCTAATGGGCATCTAGGCTGGGAAACACCAACGACTACACATCCTCCATAAGCCCCTCTGAGGCAGCCAGTTCAGATTTCCCCCTCCCCAGCCTTGGCCTGGCCCTTTTCTGCTCCCCAGACTGCTGGGCTTTGCCCTGACACCTGCCAACTGGGCAGAGGAGCCCTTCATCTTCTCTCCATGCCCGCCGACCCATCCAGGTAGTGCCAGGTTCTCCCTGCGATGGGGTGTTATTATAGACTCATAGACTTTAAAGTCAGAAGGGACCATCATGGGTCAAAGCGGAACCTATGTATATAATTTTGATGGGGTTAAACCAGCTTCTGAATTCACGAGTCATAAATATCTCTGTAAGTAATACCCTGTCCTACAGTCATTTACTAAAATCTCTAAGGGATAAATTGGCATTTGCTAGTATAAGAACAACCAAAGTAATACTAGCAAAATCTCCAGAAAGTGAACGAGACTCCATCTCTCTGAGATCACTTGAGTTCTTTGCCCCAAATTTTCGGGACAGGATCTACACAGTGATGAGACATAGTTATCAAATTTCATATCCACTGGAATAGATTTGTGTGTGTGTGTGAAAATCAGACTATAACGGGATGCTAACTTCAACCTTAACTCTGAGGAGACCAGCTATACCTCCATGATAGAAGAACACACCTCCTCCCTTTGTGACACTGCTTTAAATGCTCAATAAAATGTTACATAATAAAAATAATAATAATACTAGGACAGAACTTCAGTGACCCAAACTCCTCCCATGGATCTTTAGAGGAGGAGAAATAAAAATCCAAGGTTATTGTTCATTGACAATATCAGCCAGAGTATGGACAAATAATTATCACAAGGAAGCAATTGGTGGAAGGAAGCTCTGTGTTAGCAGCTTTCCCTGCCACTAACATGATACCCAGGGTGTGTACACCACCGCACAGCAGCTGCTAGCAGTGTGAGACCGTGCACGCCCCTCTGACACCTACATCCCATACAAACCTATTGGGGGAAATCCTGCCCCATTGAAGTCAATGGGAAACTCCCAGGATTTCACCCCTTGCCTGTCTTCCTTCCCCTTTGGTAGGGCTGTGATGGGGAGGGTTACCAGCAAGTGGTGCTGGGGCTTTACTAATAGGATCTGTCTCACAAGAACCAATTCCCACTTGGATAACATTTTGAAGGAGGTTTCAGAGTAGCAGCCGTGTTAGTCTGTATTCGCAAAAAGAACAGGAGTACTTGTGGCACCTTAGAGACTAACAAATTTATTAGAGCATAAGCTTTCGTGAGCTACAGCTCACTTCATCGGGAGCATCCGATGAAGTGAGCTGTAGCTCACGAAAGCTTATGCTCTAATAAATTTGTTAGTCTCTAAGGTGCCACAAGTACTCCTTTTATTTTGAAGGAGGTTTTCAAACCTGCCTGGGGGATTGGAATGTCCAGCTCCCAGGAGTTTTAATGGGAACTTTTAACCTTGAACATCTCTGCCTTGATTATTTGTCTGACTGCAGAGGCTGGTGGGGAAAGCCCCTCTTTAGCCAGATAGATTTTCAGGCTGTGGAGGTATCTCCCCTATCACCGTGGTGTGGAGTTTGGGAAGGATGTTTTCCTCTTGCCTGGATGCGTGTCTGTGTGTCCATGGGGGGTAGGGCCTGACTGGCCAGGCTAACAGCAGCTATGGGAGGCAGCTACTTGCTCCTGGGTGGAGATCTGTGACCCCAGCAGTGAGACTAGGGTAAAGGCACAACCCGAATCCTGAGTAAATCCATGTTCCAAGCCCTCAGGTTGCTGCCGAGCTGGAACAGGCAAAGAAATTGCTCTTTTCTATCACTTCACTTTGTCGTTAATAAAAGCTGTCACTCACCCTGGAGGTTCCCAGCCAATTCACCAAGGCATCTGGGGAAGAGTATGACAGTTACACATTGTCACGTGGCTGTAAATACCCTTAAGGGAAGGCACCTCACTGAGCATGAATTATAACCCCATGGCTCCCACCCCTCTCCCAGCCAGGGCAGGGCTCCCCCATGGGCAGCACTGAGCACAATGGAGCCTGATCCTGAGCAGGGTCACTAGGGGATACCAAAGCAGAAGGATTTAATACGGCTGTTGAAGATGTTCAGTGGAAACTGTCTGTCTGGGTTTCCACAGAGCTCTTTTGTCAGAAACAGGGTCAGCTTTTGGCAGAAAACTTCAAGATTTTGTTCAAAAAATGAGTGCCTTATGCTCATATTCTCCTCTACAGGCTGGACTTCATCTCCCATGATTCACTGCAACTAGGGACTCCCATGATGTACTACTTCCAAGAGGGGAGAAAGTGGTGCAGAAAATGGGAGAGTCAGACAGCCTGGTTCAAAGAAGAGACCAGGAGGATGAAGCACCTAAACTATGCCTATGAGGCAATCTTGGACCCAGCTCCCAGTGGAGGGGGTGGGACACTTTCCAATGGGAGCTTTCCCTGGGATGTGTCCTTTCCATGAAGGAAGGGAAGTGGTAACATTTTGCCTCAGTCCCCTAAACTACAGCAATGCAGGACTGGGGATTACAGGCAAAGGGTAGGACAAAGGAACCTCAGGAACTCAGATGCAAAAGCCCTGAGACCACAAGAGCTTTTTCTCCTCATTCACTTTGATCACAGGCAGTTTGTTGTTGTAATTCTTGGCCAGACAGTCTGATCTGGGATCTGTCCATCCCCCACCAATTAACACATTTACTCCCAGCCCCCACATTTCTCCCTCATGTGCAGGTGACCCCAGTAAGTCCAATACTCTCCAAAAGCTCTTACATTCAATATGATCTTCAGGAGTGTTGCTGGTGTCGCACTGGACTTGTTCCCTGTGGGGAGAAATAAGGACAGGGGGTACCAGTGATGCCACATGCTCTCTCACTGTCACCTTAGTTACACGGAGGAGGTTTCAGAGATCCAGCTGTGAGTAGATTTCTTCCCATGGCTGGTTTTCCTACTAGGATTCAGCTCACACTCCGTGGAAAGGCAGCAAACCCTACTTCAAGATAATCAGGGAAGGTAGCGGCTTCACCATTTATGTAGGGAAAGTCTAATAAAGATGAGACTTGAACATCCTGTTCTACTTCAGCAAATGGCCAGAAACCAACCACCAAACCCCACTATGTTAGCATGGAGTTAAGATTCGGGGGGGAACCGAAAATCCATGACAAATTAGGATAGAAGTTGAAGAGAACACTGTCATTTTCACAAAGTTAAAACTGGGTGACATTTTTCAACAGGAATCTTTTTCATGAACTATATTTTAACCAAAGTCAAAAGTTTGGCCAAAATTGTTTGATTTGATGAAATTTTTAGTGAAAAAAATCTTAAACAAAATGTTCATTTTGTTTTCTTTCAAATGGACATTTTGATTTGTTTCACTTTGAAACCCCACATTTTCTGTGAATAGTTTTGATGAAAATTTTTATTTGAATTTTTTTAACGCAAATAAAACTGGATTTTTGGCCCGGGGCTGCTCACAATGTAAAAAGGCTGAAGGTCCTTAAGGCTCGACTTTAATGTCTTTGCATAATGTGGAAATGCAGCTTCAGAGCCCCCTTTCAGGCCCAGTCTGCTAACCAGCTCCCATGACACAGGAAGGCAGGGTGGGGGTGTCTGGTGGGACAGTATGGTCATATGGGAGGAGCAGGGAAGGAAGGAATCTTTGGGGAGAGGCAGCTACAGAGCCCTAGGGGTGGGGAGCACTGGAGGCAGGCAGGGAACATACACAGCTGGGAGTCAGGGTGGGGGCTCTCAGCACTGAGGGTCTGTGTGTCGTGTCCTCTCTACCCCCACCAGTTTTACTGGCAGAGTCGCTGCACTGGGAACCCAGTCTGGGCAGAACACTGCCAGAGCCTGGAAACTGCCTCTAGTCTCTCCATTCACCTTTCCCTCTCTGTGTGCATCTGGTCACCCCATGGACTCCTTGGTCTCCCACCTGGCTCTCTCTGCCCCACCCTCAGGGCTTAGAATGAGCATATGGGCCCAGTGGCCCTCAGGAAGGCTGCAGTGAGCCCAGCAGGCTACAGAAGGGACAGAGGGGGAAGGCAGCATTAGTCAAGGGAACCTTGAGTGGCAGGTGCTGGCTGCAAAGCAATGGGAAGTGACCCTTAAAGACTTTCTGCAGGGTCCTTGCAGGGTCTCTGGGTGTGGTGCTGGGCAGACAGGGAGCCAGGAGCACTTGGAAGCTCCCCCTCTGCCCTGTGTGTTATTCACATGTACAGTGTGCTCTGAATCCCCACAGGCGTCCCTGCTGCCCAGCTCTCCCCAGCAGGCGTGGGGAGGGGGCAGCGCCTTGGCCACCCCCCACAGACCTGCACCAAATTCATGAATTCTGTGAGTGAACCCACTGTGGGTGTTTCGGGGCAAGTCCATGTGTGGACGCGCCTTGCCTGGCACTAAACCAGCTATACATGGATGGTGGGTATCATAGGCCAGGGGAAGCTAAGCCTCCCAAAACAGCTGGGCAAGGCCCCACCCACACTCTGCCCTAAGGCCCCTTTCCTGCATCCTGCTCTTCCCCTATGGCCCTGCCCATGCTGCTCCTCTTCCTGCCCTCACTCAGCCTCTCCCCCCAAGCCAGCTGGGGTTGAGGCTAGGGCAGGCAGGCCGGTCAGCTAGCAGCCTGGGACATCTGGGGAAAGTCGCTGGTGGCCTGGGCCAGCCAGTGGGCCTGGACTCAGGGTGGCTGAGGCGGGGCTCCGCTGGCCATGGTGGGGGGCTTTAGGCTCCAGGAGGGGGGGCAGAAGGGGAGGGGAGTGGCCTTGGGCAGAAGGGGTGGGGCTGGGGAAAGCCTCCCCGAAAGGGGGACTCCCGTGCTGCCCATGCAGCTGCAGCCGATGGATTTAACATTGCGTGTTACCCACTGCAGCTAGATGGACTTGTTTCCCAGCCAGGCCTGGCCACTACTAGCCCCGCCCCAGAAGAACAGACACAGTTCTGGGGAACTGGCTGGGTCGGTCGATGCTGCTTTGTGGACGAGTAGCCCCGACACTCCCTGAGTGTAAAATGGGATCACTTTCATTCTTTCAAACACCTCAGGGCAATTTTCAAACATGCCCATTCTGCTGCCGGTGAATTCGATGGGAACACGCCTCTTTGGCAAAACCCTTCCTTAAAGTGTCTCCTCCTAATCCCCAGATCCCGTCCCAACCAGGGATCCATCCTTCCCTGGCCTTTTCAAAAATTCCTGCACAACAACCAGACTGAAACACCCTCCCTCCCCCACAGCAAGAGAGCTGAGCTCCGCTTGGACTCTGGAGCAGCTGCTGGCCCTTATTTGATTCAGAGAGAACAGACCCAGAAAGAAAACAAGATGGGAGAGGGAATAATCTCCTCCTACCTTTGTTCCCTTGGTAGAGATGCAACTGGAAGCAGTGAGACAATGTGATCAGAGATGTGGCCATGTTTCCTTGTGGGCAGAGAGAGAGAGAGAGAGAGAGAGAGAGAGAAAATGTGTGACATGGTCCAAATTCATCATCATATTAATGCAGAGACCCATCCCCATGGCCCAGCCCAGCGCTGTCCTCCACCAGCCCCATTGACTGCCCCTGGGAGCGGTGTGGCCAAGTCTGATGACTTAAGAATCAGTTTCATGGCATTTGATGTTCTACATAAAGCCCCAGGTCTGAGAGTCAGGGGGTTCAGTGAGAATCTCAGCTTTCATTAAAAAAAAGAAGTAATATAACCATGCTGTTTGGGGAGAAAAGCCTGAAAATGTGACCCAAAGGCCCACAAAGATCAAATCCCCCAGGCAAATACAAAGACCCCACACTGATGACTTCTTGGAAATCCCATGAGTTTTAAGCCAATCTCGAGATTGTTGAGGTGACTTGAGTGCTGTGAAAGCTTGGGGCTGTGGATGCTGTGTGTGGAAGGCAGAGCTGTGTCCAGAGCTCTATTTCCAGAGTTGTTAGGGCCTCAGTCAGGAAAGCACTTACACATGGGCACAGATGTGATGGCCCTTCCTCATTAGGGGATGCCTTCCTGAACTGCAGAGTTAGTGATCTGTGTATTGATATTCCATCCGTACACATTCCCCTGGCTGACTCCTAGATTGTGACCATCTCTGGGACAGGGTCTGTCCCCTTCATTACTGATCTGTGCAGCAGCTTGCGCAGTTGACTCCTGATCCCCGATTGGGGCTCCAGGGCACGACAGTAATATACCTAATAAATAATGTACAGTGTGATGTTGCACTCTATATGATTTTATGAAAATATGCTAATGAGTGTGAATATAATGTAACTGGAATATGTTTCATGCAAAAGGTCTCTTGTAAAGTATCATTACAAAGCTTATAATCTACTGAGTGTGGACATCCTATTTGTATGTATGTATCATTTTCGTATCTGAAACTAGAAATATGAAATATAACTCTGAGGTCCTATTGTAATTATGCAAAGTGTGGGCCATTAATGGTGGCTTGGAATCTTGATGGCTCCCATTAACCCGGACAATTGACTGTAAATGGCTCTGTTTACTTGTAAATCTTCCTGTATACCTGTGTGCTGGCAAGTGGGTAATGAAGTCTTACAGTGACATGTGATTAGGTCACCTGAACTGGAATCCATCTTTAACCTGCTGCTTTTCCATTTAGAAGGAGGGGTGGGAACCCAGAGAGGGACAAAGGATTCCTGCCTTATGCAAAAGATATATAAGGGGGTGGAACAGAACAAAAAGGGTTGCAATTATGAGAAATTCCCTAGCTACCACCTGAGCTGGAACAAGGACTGTACCAGGGGAAAGGATTGTGCCCAGACTAGGAAGGCATACAGTCTGTGAAAGAAACTTATTGAAACATCTCTGAGGATAAGATTTTATCTGTATTAAATTTTCTTACTGTATTAGGCTTAGACTTGCATGTTTTATTTTATTTTGCTTGGTAATTCACTTTGTTCTGTCTGTTAGTACCTGGAACCACTTAAATCCTTTTTGTATTTAATAAAATCACTTTTTACTTATTAATTAACCCAGAGTAGTATTAATACCTGGGCGGGGGGGGGGGCAAACAGCTGTGCATATCTTTCTATCAGTGTTATAGAGGGTGAACAATTTATGAGTTTTATAAGCTTTATACAGGGTAAAACAGATTTATTTGGGGTTTGGACCCCATGGGGAGTTGGGTATCTAAGTGCTGGAGACAGGAGCACTTCTTAAGCTGTTTTCACTTAAGCCTACAGCTTTTAGGGGATGTGGTTCAGACCTGGGTCTGTGTTTGTAGCAGGCTAGCATGTCTGGCACAACCAGGCAAGGTTTTGAAGTCCCAAGCTGGCAGGGAAAACGGGCTCAGAGGTAGTCTCAGCACATCAGGTGGCACTCCCAAGGGGGTTTCTGTGACCCAACCCGTCATATACAGCACCTAGCACAGTTGAGCTCTGATCCCTGACTGGGGTTCCAGGGTGCTACCGTAATACAGATAATTAATCACAATGATCACAGAATCATAGAATATCAGAATTGGAAGGGACCTCAGGAGGTCATCTAGTCCAACCCCCTGCTCAAAGCAGGACCAATCCCCAACTAAATCATCCCAGCCAGGGCTTTGTCAAGCCTGACCTTAAAAACTTCTAAGGAAGGAGATTCCACCACCTTCCTAGGTAATGCATTCCAGTGTTTCACCACCCTCCTAGTGAAAAAGTTTTCCCTAATATCAAACCTAAACCTCCCCCACTGCAACTTGAGACCATTACTCCTTGTTCTGTCATCTGCTACCACTGAGAACAGTCTAGATCCATCCTCTTCGGAACCCCCTTTCAGGTAGTTGAAAGCAACTATCAAATCCCCCCTCATTCTTCTCTTCTGCAGACTAAACAATCCCAGTTCCCTCAGCCTCTCCTTATAAGTCATGTGCTCCAGACCCCTAAACATTTTTGTTGCCCTCCGCTGGACATTTTCCAGTTTTTCCACATCCTTCTTGTAGTGTGGGACCCAAAACTGGACACAATACTCCAGACGAGGCTTCACCAATATTGAATAGAGGGGAACGATCACGTCCCTCAATCTGCTGGCAATGCCCCTACTTATACATCCCAAAATGCCATTGGCCTTCTTGGTAACAATGGCACACTGTTGACTCATATCCAGCTTCTCGTCCACTGTAACCCCTAGGTCCTTTTCTGCAGAACTGCTGCCTCGCCATTCGGTCCCTAGTCTGTAGCGGTGCATGGGATTCTTCCGTCCTAAGTGCAGGACTCTACACTTGTCCTTGTTGAATCTCATCAGGTTTCTTTTGGACCAATCCTCTAATTTGTCTAGGTCCCTCTGTATCCTATCCCTACCCTCCAGCGTATCTACCTCTCCTCCTAGTTTAGTGTCATCTGCAAACTTGCTGAGGGTGCAATCCACACCATCCTCCAGATCATTTATGAAGATATTGAACAAAACCGGGCCTAGGACCAACGCTTGGGGCACTCCACTTGATATGAGCCATTGATCACCACCCGTTGAGCCCGACAATCTAGCCAACTTTCTATCCACCTTATAGTCCATTCATCCAGCCCATACTTCTTTAACTTGCTGGCAAGAATACTGTGGGAGACCGTGTCAAAAGCTTTGCTAAAGTCAAGGAACAACATGTCCACTGCTTTCCCCTCATCCACAGAGCCAGTTATCTCGTCATAGAAGGTAATTAGATTATCAGGCATGACTTGCCCTTGGTGAATCCATGCTGACTGTTCCTGATTACTTTCCTCTCCTCTAAGTGCTTCAGAATTGATTCCTTGAGGACCTGCTCCATGATTTTTCCAGGGAATGAGGTCAGGCTGACTGGCCTGTGGTTCCCAGGATCCTCCTTCTTCCCTTTTTTAAAGATGGGCACTACATTAGCCTTTTTCCAGTCATCCAGGACTTCCCCCAATCACCATGAGTTTTCAAAGATAATGGCCAATGGCTCTGCAATCACATCCCCCAACTCCTTTAGCACTCTCGGATGCAGCGCATCCAGCCCCATGGACTTGTGCTCATCCAGCTTTTCTAAATAGTCCCGAACCACTTCTTTCTTGACAGAGGGCTGGTCACCTCCTTCCCATGCTGTGCTGCCCAGTGCAGTAGTCTGGGAGCTGACTTTGTTTGTGAAGACAGAGGCAAAAAAGCATTGAGTACATTAGCTTTTTCCAAATCCTCTGTCACTAGGTTGCCTTCCTCATTCAGTAAGGGGCCCACACTTTCCTTGGCTTTCTTCTTGTTACTAACATACCTGAAGAAACCCTTCTTGTTACTCTTAACATCTCTTGCTAGCTGCAACTCCAGGTGTGATTTGGCCTTCCTGATTTCACTCCTGCATGCCCGAGCAATATTTTTATACTCTTCCCTGGTCATTTGTCCAGTCTTCCACTTCTTATAAGCTTCTTTTTTGTGTTTAAGATCAGCAAGGTTTTCACTGTTAAGTCAAGCTGGTCGCCTGCCATATTTACTATTCTTTCTACACATTGGGATGGTTTGTCCCTGTAACCTCAAAAAGGATTCTTTAAAATACAGCCAGCTCTCCTGGACTCCTTTCCCCTTCATGTTATTCTCCCAGGGGATCCTGCCCATCAGTTCCCTGAGGGAGTCAAAGGGATAATCCCTTTCATCATCCCTTTGATCTTTCTCCCCAACCAGCCTCCCAAAAATGAATGATCGATTTCACCATGTCTTTGATCATTTCTCTCCCCCCATCCCAGACACATTAGGGCAGGGTATCTAAGGGGTTGTCTCTGCCATGTCTGTCTACATTCAATAACAAGTTTTGGCCTCACTCTCATACCCACCTTTCTTTCCCAGCAGATAAAGCACCACAGCCAGAACCAGGATGGCAGGGATTGTAATTCCCAACAGGAGCTTTAGATCTGGCCTTAGGAAAGAATCTCGATGTGAATGGCCTCTCCAAGCAGCCACCAGCAAGTCCCCACAAGCTGGAGCTGGCGGAGTCCCGTGGTAAGTGACCCCTAATGTCCTCATGAATATACCCGGGGAGCTCACTCTGCAGTTATCTGCTGGACGACATCATTGGCTGTTCTTTGTGAGTAAAGTTTGTTGAAGTTTTTCCACATTTGTTTTTGCCAAACTTTTTTTTTTAATCCAAACACAGTTTAATTGAAATCACAATCTTTCTCCCAAACAATTCACACACAAGGAATTGTTTGGAAATTGTTTTGTTTCCACAAAAATAATTTGGAAATGAAAGACAACGTTTTGTTTTGTTTTGAATTGACAGTTTTTGTCTCATTTTGGTTTTCAAAATCCAGAAATGGAAGGAAAATGTCCATTAGCTTTGAAACTAAACAAAGTGAAACTCTCTCTGTTTCTAACTGATAGTTTTGTTTTGTTGCTCTCCCAAAAAAAGAAACTGTCTAGTCAAAACAAAAATTTTTTGTTGAGTTTCATGAATATTTTTTCATCAAAACACTGACATTTTCCATAACAAGTTTTGAATGAAATAGTTTTCTTCACAATTTTTTGTGGCAATAACCCTGGATTTCCCCCCAGCTCTAAGGGCAAGTTCCTCAAGGCAGGAAACATCCATATGGGAACTGCCCTGCTTCAGGGAAGCATCATGTTTCAGGGCAGCACTGAGGTACAAACTTAACTTCAAACGACCATTTTAGTTTTAGCAATGGGACTGTAGCAGGTGCCTAAAGTTAAGCACATACATAGGTGCTGTCCTGGATAGGGTTGGACTCGAGCACACACTTGAGAGCTTTCCAGAGATCAGTACAGCATGCAGAGACATGTGCAGAGCTGGTCTACAAATATCCAGTGGAAGAATTTTCCATCAGATAATGCTGTTTCTTCAAAATCAAAACCTTTCGACAAGGCTCTTCAGTCTTTCGGAATGGAAATGTTCCTGAATTTCTGTTCCTTGCAAAATTTGAAATTTTGACTTTTCATCCTGATTCAAGATGAAAATAAAATGTAAAAGGTCAGAATTTCTCACAGGACAGAAATTCTGTGTTCCCAGGAGCTCTTGAGGCACAGATAAAATTAGTATCGCTCTGACAAGAGTTATACAAAGTCTGACTCCATCTTTACCTTTCCATGCAAGCTCTGCACATAGCCTTTGCAGGCATACTCCTTGGGTGTTGGTTTGTTGATGCAGACACATTGGGGGCAGCTGGGGCAAACAGTCAGATTTGGGCTCTGCTAAAGTCAGTTCCTGGGACACCGGTGCTGCCTGTGAACCAGGCACTGTTCTGGGCTGAGAGTCCTTGAAAGAGGGGGTTGCCCACATGCTATTTGTGACACCTCTGTTCCAGGACTGGAGCAGAGAGCATAAATAACTAATTACACAGACAGAAAGAACTTGTGAGTCCAGGTGTGATAATGCCATTTGGTGCCTCCTTCCAGAGTAACAACAAATACAGTGATTGCAGAGGGAGGAAATAATTCACTAACTGCTGGTTCAGCAGTGGGGGGTCATTGAACTACAGATGAAACTCCCACCCATCAGAAAGGTTTGGGATTCCCCCTTTGAAAGAGCCATTTTCCTGCCCTGCAAAGATGCAGCCTGGATCAGCAATGCTTGTTAAAGCCTTGGAGAGCTGCAGGGAGAGAGAATGCCGCATTGGACCCTGTTGTTTCGTTGTGTGTTTCCTCTACATCTACCATCACGGTGCTCACACTCAGACTGGGGGTTGCCCAGCCCACCATTCCCTAAATAGAGTCTCCAAAATAAAGAAACGCTTCAGAATAATTTATCTTGTAGGGAGGAACCCCCGACACCACCGCTGTTGGAGTCATCACCTAGGCAATAAATACACAAGAGATCAGAGCAGAGCATGGCCCCACTCCAGGCCCATACGCTACCCTAGCACTACTACACTATGGGCAATAACTGGCTGGTGGCCGTGCTGCTGAAAGGGGCCTGGGGTTAGAATGGATCACAAACTGAATCTGAGTCAGCAGTGTGAGATAGTTGTGAAAAGGGCTAACATTGTATGTAACAGGAGGTCATTGTCCCGCTCTGCTCTGCACTGATGAGGACTCAGCTGGAGGACAGGGTCCAGTTGTGGGTGTGACACTTTAGGAAAAGTAGACAAAATGTGGACAAATTGGAGAGAGTCCAGAGGAGAGCAACAAAAATGATGAAAGGTTTAGAAAACCTGACCTAGGAGGAAAGGTTAAAAACACTGGGCATGTTTAGTCTTGAGAAAAGAAGCCTGAGGGGGAACCTGATAATAGTGTCCAAATATGTTCAGGGCTGTTATAAAGAGGATGGGGATCCATTGTTCTCAGTGCCCACTGAAGGTAGGACAAGCAGTAATGGGCTTAATCTGCAGCAAGGGAGGATTAGGTTAGACAGTAGGAAAAACTTTCCAAATTGAGCTCTGGAATAGGCTTCCACGGGAGGTTGTGGAATCCCTGTCACTGGAGGTTTTTCAAAACAGATTGGACAAATTCCTATGAGGGATGATCCAGGTTTACTTGGTCCTGCCTCAGTGCAGGGGGCTGGACTTGATGACAACTTGAGGTCCCTTGCAGCCTGACATTTCTATTATGTTCCCATCCCCAACCTGTCTGGGTTGGGCCTTCTGAGCTGAGATGGTGAATATTGGGGGTGGGGCTCCTTGTGTCAAATTTTGAACAGAGATGTTTTGTTGGAAATTTTTCATTTCAAAATTTCATGAATTTCGGCGTTTGGATTTTCAGGTGGTTATTATTTAATTGTCGTTCTCGCTCTGCCAATCACCTCCCCATTTTGTGTGATGCTGAGTTGTTGGGCAGGGCTGAGCTGGGATACACACACACACATCCCTTACCTGTGAGGCTGAGGTGCTGGTTAGGGCTGAGCTGGGATCTGATCACTCGGTTGTCCTTGTCCCTGATCTCATACCCACAGAAGTAATTCCCAAAGCTGCCCCCGGACACCACAAGGTCATAGCCATAGGTGAGTTTCCTCAATAAGCTCTTCTGGGATGAAATCTCCTCCCGGTCCTTGCAGAAGACAACACAGGTGGCCAGGAACTGGGAGATAACAGAGCACTGGAGCCATACAGAGTCCCCTGGCTGGGCAGACATCTGGTTCAGGTAGAGGGTGGGGCCATGGAGAGCGCCTGGGAAGGGCAATGCGTCAGAGCTTTCAGTGGGGTATTGGTGGTGCCCAGTGCTATTGATGGGGCAGGAGGTAAATGGCGGGTGTATCTGTACCATGTCTCAGATGGAGGCTCTGATTCCAGCCCAGCTGGGCAATCATGCGGGACGAGCTCTCTCTGGTGCTCAGGAGTTTCATTAGCCAGGATCATTTGGGTTGCGGAAGAGCTGGAGGTTCAGCCGAGCTGGGCTCCCATTGTCTGGTGCTGCGCACTCTTCTAGAACAAGGGGTCCTGATGTGGGCACTCCGCTGACACAGATGGGGCAGTACGGCTGGGAGAGAGGCGACCCCACAGCGAGGCCGGCTCCCGGCCATTGAGGGCTTCTAGGGCCCGGCCAACACCTCGGCCTGCCCCCGCAGCCCATCCAGTGAAGGCCAGTCGCTGCCCCAGGGAGCTCACCAGCTGATAGCTAAGGAGCTGTGTCCAGTCCCTAGCCCCTTCGGCGTCTACTCTAACATCCTCCTTGTCCTTGTGCCCCTCCTGCCTCCAGCCCCCAGCTGGCACAGGAGTCACCGACAGCAATTCCAGGCCCAGGCTAATGGAAGATCCTGGAGCAGCGGCAGAGAGAGGATCCTCCCTTTCCTGGACTAACTAGAGTCATGGGACCCAGCTCTGAACTTGTCGGGGAATTGCTTCTGTTGCTGGGCAGGTCAATAGTGGCCTGCCACCTACCCCAGCCCAGTGGTGCCCACAGCCGCTGCCTTGCCCAGGCAGCCAGCAAAGAAATGGCTCTGCTAGCCCTTGCAGGGCTGGGTGCAGGGTCGCTGGGCACAGCTCCCTGGCCCAGGTCATAAAGGAGCTCAGCCTGGGTGAGCTAATGGTCCTTTCTGATAGTGCTGCTTTCTAGTGACGCTGCTGACATTTAAGGATGAGGTGCAGCCTGAGTCCATGCAGGGGGTGAGCTCCAGAGGAGAGAGCTGCAGCCACAAGGACTTGGGAGCTGGTGCTATGAGTAGGTAATTCCCTTGGGGTCAGAGCTGTGGCATTCTCTGCTCCCCAGGGCCAGTGCCCCGGATGTGGGATGGGAATGGACGTGACTCTCTGACCCACACCGGCCCTGAATAAGAGCAGAGCTGAGAGATAGCTGGCCAGGGAGAGGTCGACTGGGAGACCTGTTCAATCTGCTGGGATCCAACACAGCCCCGTCTGCCTTCCTGTGCCATTGCCGCTGACACCGCACTGAGCGGGGCACAGCCTGAGGGCAGTGGCTGGATGCCCTAGAGACAGAGGGGTAAATGCCATGGGTAGATTGGGGACAGACAGACAAATGGACTCACCAGGAGCTGAGCAGATCTCCTGGCTGCTGGGACTCAGCGCTGGGAAGAGAAAGGTGCCGTGTGGTTAGTGCTGGAGATAAAATCCCCCCCTTTTCTGAGATCCCTCTTCAGGACAAAAACTGCCTTAATAGACAGGAAAAAAATCCTGATTTGTGTGTTCCTGAAGAAGCAAACCAGGCAGGATGTTAGATCTCGGGCATTACAGGTTCCTCACGCACACAGACCTTGGCTGAGCTTTCCCTTCAGCTCTCTCGAGGGCCAGATCCTCAGCTGATGTAAACCGGCATTGACTCCAGTGGAGCTAAACTGATTTACACCAGCTGGGGATCTGGCCCAGTAACTCTTATACTCAGTGTTTACACTGGTTCCCATTTCTCTCCCGCTAAAGAGGATTTGCCAGCAGTCTAGCCCAGAGAATGCTCTTGGTTCTGTTTCCTCCCAACCTGCTGCGAATTAGCGCAGGATTCCTGCATACTCACCGGGCAGCAAGAGGCACAGAGACAGAATCATTGAGGTAGTGGGGGGAACAGATCAGGATGGAAACAGCCCAGAGGCTTCTGCTGCTGACGTGGTCGGGAGGAGACAATCCGCCGTAACTCCCTGCTCCCACCTGTCCCCACTGATCTGTCTGACTTCAGCAGAAGGGAAGCGCCGGTCTCTCTCTCTCTGCTCTGATCTGCCCCCCTCTGTTCTCCAGGGTTAGATGCTTCAGCCAGCCCCTCTTCCTGCTCCCATGAGACTTGAAGGTGCCTGGTTTGCTTATTTGAGTCTAAACATATCACTAAGGAAACGTCTCCCACCCCACCTCATTGCCTGGGGACCAAGAAGCCCCTGATGAAGGCACAGCTGGGCCAGTATGAAACGTCACTGGGTGATTGGGGGACCTGGGATGTTGGATGAGCCTGAAGCTTTTGCCTCCACCCTGGTCTCCTGTCCCTGGTGAGAAGGTCCCAGCTCCTCTAGGGAGAAATTCACCCTCTGGACTTAAGAGGGAAATAAATGTCCTTGTCCTGGTGCACAGGGTTGAGTTTTGCCCCCACCCCCTCCCACAGAGAACACCTACCACGGGACTGCACTGACTTTCCCACCTGCTTAGTCTCCACCTGCCCTGTGCTCCACACCCACTTCCAGCCACTTCTGCCCTGACTGCCCCCACTCCTCATTCTGAGCTGCTGAGGTCTCTGCTGTCCCTGCTGAGAGATGCCAACTGTGTCCACATATCTATTCAGGGGATACCATCATAGGGCCTAATCACATCAGCCACACTATCAGAGGTTCGTTCACCTGCGCATCTACCAATGTGATATATGCCATCATGTGCCAGCAATGCCCCTCTGTCATGTACATTGGTCAAACTGGACAGTCTCTACGTAAAAGAATGAATGGACACAAATCAGACGTCAAGAATTAGAACATTCAAAAACCAGTCGGAGAACACTTCAATCTCTCTGATCACTCGATTACAGACCTAAGAGTGGCTATTCTTCAACAAAAAAAACTTCAAAAACAGACTCCAATGAGAGACTGCTGAATTGGAATTAATTTGCAAACTGGATGCAATTAACTTAGGCTTGAACAGAGACTGGGAGTGGATGGGTCATTACACAAAGTAAAACTATTTCCCCACGGTATTTCCCCACCACCACCATCCCCCACTGTTCCTCAGACATTCTTGTCAAGTGCTGGAAATGGCCCACCTTGATTATCACTACAAAAGGTTTTCTTTCTCCCCCCCCCCCCCCCCCGCTCATGCTGGTAATTGTTCATCTTAAGTGATCACTCTCCTTACAGTGTGTATGATAATACCCATTGTTTCATGTTCTCTGTGTATATAAATCATCTCCCCACTGTATTTTCCACTGAATGCATTCGATGAAGTGAGCTGTAGCCCACAAAAGCTTATGCTCAAATAAATTCTTTAGTCTCTAAGGTGCCACAAGTACTCCTTTTCTTTTTGCGAATACAGACTAACACGGCTACTACTCTGTAACTTCCCCATGTCTCCTGCATGTTGGTGCATATCACTAACCGCCAGCCCTGCTCCAGTCAAACCTACCAGCTCCTGCACTGGGTCTGGGAGTGCGGGTGTGGGATGTCTGTGACTAACCCCAGTCACTAGGGATTGTGTAGCACCGCACAGTGTGTGTCTCTGGGTCTAACGCTTTTCTATTCCCATTTCAGAGACTGGGAAGAAGCAGGTACTTGGCTAAACCCCTAGTAAATGCGTGTCTGTGCTTCCATGATACAATAAGATAGAAAAATCACCACACACTGTATGGACCTTATACGGTGGTCCATGATCATCTCCCCCTGCCCTGGAAATAGCCAACCACTGCAGGGTTTGCAGCTCAGATTTCAGTATCATTCTGAACAACGGAGAGTGAATTTAATGCACATGGACTGGTGAAACTCAAGTTATATCTTCACTGGCCAATCAGATTACAGGAGTGTGAATAGCAATACACACCAAAGTGTTGCACTGTAACAATCCCTTGTGGATGCTGTGGGTGTGAACTAAAAGGTTCCTAGTTTACATTTCCAATAGTCCTATTTGAAGTGGACCAGCTAGGTACCATTTAGTGGGTAGTTACAGCACAGCACTTTGGTGCAAACTGCACATCATCATATCCCCATATGCCGAACTATAGGGCTATATAAACAAGCCCTGAGCCAGGGGCTGGGTAAACTTCCTCCATACAGGTCTGTGGTTACAGCTCAGTTCTGACCTGCAAAATTCCTGCTTTGCCAGTGCTGGGCTCCCCACTTGCACCCAGCTCTGTCACTGCCCCTCAATCCCCACCCACTGCCTCCCTGCTATCCAGACCTGAGCTCCACAGTCCTGTCCAGCCCTGTTACCTCTCCCCCGCCCTCACACACACCATACATGTGAGGTTCAGTGGAAGGGGACCTGGAATTGAGCTTTGCAGGGGGTTCCCATGGGACAAACACCGCCATTGCATGCAGCCCCTGGCTATCCAAGCCCAGGGCATCCTCCCACAGCCCCAGCTCTGTTGGCATTCCTCAGTCCCCACCCACCGCTTCCCTGCTATCCTAGCCCTCAGCTCCTCAGTCCTGTCCTGTTTCCCCCACTCCTAGTCTAGGCCTGGGCTCAAATGAACAGAGCCTCCAAACCCTACTATGCTCTACATGGGCTTTGTGAGGTGCACTCTGATGGGTCCCACCACCCACCTTGTTCTCACAAGAGCTGGGACTGGTCCTGACCCCCCGGTGTAGAGGTGGGCAGTAAAACCAGTGCCAGATAGCCCCACGGAGCCCTTCCCCAGCTAAGCTCCTGCCAAAACTAACCCTAGAGTTACGCACTTATGCAGATCAGCACAACAAAGGGTTTACATGGCACAGAAATGGGAAGACTGAGGCTGGGTGACAGGCTGCAGCAGTGCAGGCCTCTCTCTACGTGATACATGTTCTGGTGTGATGCTCCTTTCCCTCATTCCCTGCACTGCCCACCTGCAGTCCCTTGCTATCCTAGCCCTGGGCTCCCACACATGCAGCTCTGCTGGTGCTCCTCAGTCCCCACCAGCAGCCCCCTACTATCCCAGCCCTGGGCTGTCCTGCCCCACAGCTCTGCTGGTGACCCACAATCCTGACCTGAAGCTAGTGGTGGCATTAGATACCTGCAAACCGTACAATTGCTGGGAATCCTGAGGCACTGAGGGGCCCCCTAAAAGACAGAACTGGCTCACCAGGCATCAGTTGCTCTGTCTTGCTCTGTTCTAGACAGGGCTCTGAATGGTGCCCTTTGCACAGCGTGACCTTGCACACACCACACATGCCAGGTCACTGGTAGGGGCCCTAGAACTGAGCAGTGCAGGGGGTCCCCATGGGACAAACACCATCGCTGCCTGCAGCCCCCTGCGATCCCAGCCCTGGGTGTCCTCCCTCAGCCCCAGCTCTGTTGGCATCCTTCAGTCCATATCCACAGCTTCCCTGCTATCCCAGCCTGCAGCTTCTCCGTCCTGTCCTGTTTTCCCCCCTCCTAGTCTAGGCCTGCGCCTCGAATGAACAGAGTTTCCAAACCCTACTATGCTCTATATGGGCTTTGTGAGGTGCACTCTGATGGGCCCCACCACCCACCTTGTTCCACTAGGAGTCGAGACGAGATCTGACCCCACATCTCCAGGGGTGGACAGTAAATCCAGTGCTACACAGCCCCATGGACCCTTCCCCAGCTAAGCTCCTGCCAACCAGTAACCCTAGTTACACACTTGTGCAGGTCAGCCCCACAAAGGGATTGCCCGGCACAGAAACAGGAGGTCTGAGGCCGGGTGACAGGCTGCAGCACTGCAGGTCTCTCTCTATATGCTACACGTTCTGGTGTGATGCTCCCTCCCCTCATTCCCAGCAGTGCTATCAGCTGAGGGTGCTCACCCCCGGGGCAATTTGTGGGCTTTGCCTAGGGGCTGATGTGGGACCTTCTCTGTTGTTTGGTAACAACTGTTCAGTCTGACGTGTTATCAGTTCTGAGACCCTTGGTTCATTGGGAAAAGGGGTACTTGTGGCACCTTAGAGACTAACAAATTTATTCTTTTTGAGAATACAGACTAACACGGCTGCTGCTCTGAAACCATTGGTTCATTGGGTACGTCTACGCTTAGGGTGACCAGATGAAACAGACAAAATATTGGGACAAAGAACTCAAATTCGGGATTTTATCGGGGCGTCCGGTCACCTTATCTACACTGCAGCCGGGAGCGAGCTTCCAGGCACATGGTAGCTCTGCTTGAGTATCATGACCTGCAGGTGGACGGTCAGGCCTCGTGCCCCTCCCCCCTGCTTAGTCCCAGCTCCCCCGCCCCGACTGTCCCCGCCCCCAGCTGTTTGACCCACCCCCGCAGTCAGTGTACCCCCCCACCCAGACTCTGCCCATCCCCCTGGGCGCCCCTCCCGCAGGGGAGTTTCGGGCCAAGTCAGGGCAGCGTGAGGGCGTAGTGGCTTCAGCAGATAATACTGCGCATGAGCAGGCCCAGCCAAGCCGGCGCGCGGGTCTGACCCGGCGTCACCGCATCTGACGGGCCAGGTACAGGGAAGGGGCGGGGCTGTGGAGCGGGGGGGCGTCCGTACGGGCTGGGCCCTAGAGGACAGCGGCGTCCCGGGGCAGGCTGGGAGCTGTAGTGCCTGATGCACCACAGGCCGGAAATGACGTTGACCCAACCGACGGTTCGTGTTGCGCGTGAGGGGCGGCCCCGCCTCCCCGCTCGCTGATTGGCGGAGAGATCCCGGGAAAAGCCGCGCGCGCGGGGCCTGCAGACCCGAGACTCCCGGAGTCTCTCTCAGCATATGGGGCGTGAGGGATGGAAGGAGATTCGATCCCCCTGCTGCAATGATCTGTTTAAAGAGAGTCTGGCCTCCTCCTTCCTGAGCCATGTTTCTGGTCTTGCTGACACGCGTGTTAATCTGGAGTCACTGCAAGGCAGAACAGGGAGTGACTCCAAATTCCCATGGGCGGATAAGATCTGGATGTGTCCCTGTGGGGAGGGGGTTTCAGTTGTTGCTAAAGCGGGGACAGTTACTCAGTTTCTCTGCATCTCTTTCTCTGCCTTAGGATGTTGGGGTTGAGCTTCCTGGTTCAGATGCTGCTGCCTCGATTGTGATCGGGGAGCCCAGGCTGAGCAGCTGCCGCTCCTGCAGCGGGAGTGGGGCTGGGGTGTGACCGCGAGTAAAGCTTCCTCTGTGCCCAGCCAAGGTGAGGATTTTCTCCAGCTGTAATTAGCCCCATAGGTCAACCCAAGGCTCTGCCCACACCAACATCTGAGTCAGAGACTCCAGGTGATTGATAGAGACCTCAGGGAATGGGCATGAGTGACTCTGCACTCCCCTCCTCACCCTATGTCTCTCTACCCCTTAGTAATTGCAGGAGCTAATTCAGCCATAGGAGAGTGAACACCCAGGATTGGCTGTCAGCCAGAGCAGGAGAGACAGGGAAAGGGAGACACACGGAGAAAAAGGAGAGAGAGACTGAAAAGGGCAGTGGGAGAAATAATTGGGGAGAGAGATTCCCAGCCCTACACACTTATTGCCGCATCCCTGGGCAGATTCACTTTCCTGTGAACAAGGTGAGGTGCAAGGGGAGCAAAACCCAGTTCCTGACTGTTCCCCCAGCGGTGGGAGTGTGCTGCCCTGGGGACAGTGTCAGGGAATCCCCTATTTCAGAGTAGCAGCCGTGTTAGTCTGTATTCGCAAAAAAGAAAAGGAGTACTTGTGCACCTTAGAGACTAACAAATTTATTAGAGCATAAGCTTTCGTGAGCTGAAGTGAGCTGTAGCTCACGAAAGCTTATGCTCTAATAAATTTGTTAGTCTCTAAGGTGCCACAAGTACTCCTTTTCTTTTTAGGGAATCCCCTAGTGTCACTCCTTTTGCTCTGCTTTTCTCTCCCATTTGATTCCCAGACTTCGTTACTGGAAGGGTTTCAAAATGTCTCGGTGGTTTAGTGCTAGTGGAAGGGGCTGGTCAGTGCTGTAATAAAGTGACCAAACATTTCTCCAGTATAAAATCATAGAATTGTAGGGCTGGAATGAACCTTGAGAGGGCATCTACTCCAGCCCCCAGCATTGAGGTGTTTGTCCAACCTGCCCTTGAAAACCTCCGATGTTGGGGATTCCACCACCCCTCTTGCTAATCTATTCCAGTGCTTAATTAGGTTTTTTCACAATTGAGTCACATGGTTGACTCAGATTCAATTTGTGATCTGCTATTTTCAGTAGTATTTCTCCCCCCCCCCCCCCCAGCCAGCTATTCCCCACTTCGTAGTTATGCATTTGGTTTTCCTTAGTGAAAATATTGAATATATCAGATCCAGGACTGGCCCCTGGGGACCCCATTGTAGACATCTTCCCAGTTGGACAGTGAACCACTAATGATTACTGTCTGAGTACAGCCTTTCAACAACATTGTCACCCATTTTATAGCACTTTCACGTACACCACATTTCCGTAGTTCACTATGAGAATGTCCTGGGGGCCTGTGTCAAAAGCCTGACTAAAATCAAGATATGTCCTGTCTACAGTGTCTAGTACCTCTGTGAAAGCAGGACATTAGATTGACTTGCCATTATTTGTTTTTGCAAATCCATGCTGGCTATACATTTTCACCTTACTGTCCTCTAGGTGCTTACAAATTGATTGTTTAATAATTTGTTCATTCCAGGTATCTAAGTAAGGCTTGACTTTATTCCCCAGTTCTCTTTGTTCCGCTTTTAAAAGATGGGTACTATGTTTGCCCTTCTCCAGTCTTCACCGTTCTCCAGGCGTTCTCAAAGATAATTGCTAATGGTTCCGAGCGTGCCTCAGCTAATTCCTTGAGTGCCCTAAGATGAATTTTATGGTTGAGTTTAATATATCAAACGTATCTACATATTTTTAACCTTTTTCTTTCCTTATTGTAGTGTCTGTTTTTCTCATCTTGGTTAATAATAATAATTAAGGCCCTACCTGAATCGTGGGCTGGTCTTCAAATAATTGCAGCTGAGTTGCAAAGAAATTGGAAAATCATAGAAAAGTAATAATGGACCTTTATTAATTGCCGTAATTTGAAAAAGCCACAGCAGACCTATTTGTTTAAGAAAAATATGCTGGAATAATATGAACACTCAACTATTGCATAATGCCTGTGAATTTTTTTGGTAACCAGACAATCTGGTGCAGCTACAGGGCCATAACTAGGATGGGGTGAGTGGACCAGCCACCAAGGGCAGAAAGCGGGGCACACCAAGGGCACAAAGCCACCCCTACTTCTCTGCCTTCAGAGCTGGGCACCAGCCAGCATCCACTGTTCTCTTGCCACCCAGCTCCAGGCAGCTCCGCTGCCAGCATCAACTCAGGAGTAAGGGTGGCAATACTGCAACCCCCTAGTAGGCTTGCAACCCCCTTTTTGGGTCTGGAACCCTAGTTTGAGAAACGCTGTGGAGAAATCACACTTTTTCGTGGATTATTCACTATGTAAATAGTACATTTTGTGGGTGTATAACACGTCCGCGAAGTTCACTATTTATGCCATGACCAACCCTTGAAAATTGTATGACTCCCCCTCCCCCCATCATTAAAGTAGTACCCTACTTATTGCTTTCTATGTCCCTTGCTAGGTGTAACTTATTTTGTGAGTTAATCTTTCTGATTTTGTCCCCACAGGCTCACGGTACTCAGTGTCATGGGGGAAACAACAACAGAAAATGTGGAAATGGCAGAAGTGCTAAATGACTTTTGTTTCAGTTTTCACTCAAAAGTGTAGTAGCAATTTGACATCTAACATAATGAATGCCAATGAAAATGAAGTAGGACCAAAGGTTAAAAAAGGGAAAGAACAAGTTTAAAAATTACTTAGGTTAGATGTCTTAAAGGCACCAGGGCCTGGTGAAATGCACCCTAGAAAGCTGAAGGAGCTGACTGAGGAGATATCTGAGCCGTTAGCGATTATCTTTAAGAAGTCATGGAAGGGAGATTCCAGAGGACTGGAAAAGGGCAAATATAGAGCCCATCTATAAAAAGGGGAGTAAGGACAAGCCAGGGAATTACAGACCAGTCAACTTATTTAATTTCCCGGAAATAATTAAGCAATCCGTTAGCAAACACCTAGATGATAATAAGGTGATAAGTAACAGTCAGCATGGATTTGTTAAGAACAAATCGTGTCAAAGCACCCTAATAGCTTTTTTTTTGACAGGGTAACAAGCTTGTGGATAGAGGGGAAGTGGTAGACGTGGTATATCTTGACTTTAGTAAGGCTTTTGATACTGTCTTGCATGACTTTCTCTAGCTTGTTTATGAGAAATACAACTGAGATGGAACTACCATTAAGTGGGTGCATAGCTGGTTGGAAAACTATCCCCAGAGAGTAGTTTTCAGTGGTTCACAGTCAAGCTGAAAGGGCACATCAAGTGGGGTCTGTCATGTAAGGTGTGGGAGTCAGGGCCCTGCACCCCCCACTTCCTGGGATTCACTGTGAGTCTCAGCCAGCCAGCAAAACAGAAGGTTCATTCGACGACAGGAACACAGTTGACAGACAGAACACAGGAGCTTGTTAGGTACAGACAACAGAATCCCTCAGTCAGGTCCTTCTTGGGGGCAGGGAGATTAGACCCCAGCCTTGGGGCTCCCTCCTCTTTCCCAGCCAACTCCAAACTGAAAACTCCTCCAGCCGTCTCACCCAACCTCCCCCAGCTCCTCCAGCCTTTGCCCAGTTTCCCTGGCAGAAGGTGTCACCTGGTACCAACCCCTCTCCCGGGCTCTCATGTTACATGCTCAGAATCTTCCCTCAAGGGAAGTCTTCCATCCCCAATGAGGACAGTACCAGGAAAACTCCCCTGCAACATTCCCAGGTCAATACTTGCCACTCCCTGCTGCATCACAGGGTCCCACCGGGATCAGTTCTCGGTCTTGTTCTGTTCAGTATCTCCATTAATGATTTGGGTAATGACATAGTGAATACACTTTAAGGTTTGCAGATGCCACCAAGCTGGGAGGGGTTGCAAATGCTTTGGAAGATAGGATTAAAATTCAAAATGATCTGGACCAAATGGTCTGAAGTAAGTAGGATGAAATGTAATAAGGACAAATGCAAAGTACTCCACTTAGGAAGGAACAATCAATTGCACACATATAAAATGGGAAATGACTGCCTAGGGAGGAGTACTCTAGAAAGGGACCTGGGGGTCACAGTGGATCACAAGCTAAATGAGAGTCAACAGTGTAATACTGTTGTAAAAGAAGCGAACATCTTTCTGGGATGTATTAGCAGGAGTATTGTAAGCAAGACACAATAAGTAATTCTTCTGCTCTACTCTGTGCTGATTAGGCCTCAGTTGGAGTGTTGTGTCCAGTTCTGGGTGCCACATTTCAGGAAAGATTTGGAGAAAGTTCAGAGAAGAGCAACAAAAATGATGAAAGGTCTAGCAAACATGACCTATGAGGGAAGATTGAAAAACTTGAGTTTGCTTAGTCTGGAGAAGAGAAGCGTGAGAGGGGACATAACAGTTTTCAAGTACATAAAAGCTTGTTACAATGAGGAGGGAGAAAAATTATTGTTCTTCATCTTTGAGGCTAGGACGAGGCAATGGGCTTAAATTGCAGCAATAGTTATTTAGGTTGGAGATCAAGAAAAACTTAACTGTCAGGGTGGTTAAGCACTGGAATAAATTGTCTAGGGAGGTTGTGAAATATCTATCATTGGAGATTTTTAAGAGCAGGTTGGATAAGACACCTGTCAGGGATGGTCTAGGTAATACTTAGTCCTGCCACGAGTGCAAGGGACTGGACTAGATGACCTCACAAGGTCCCTTCCAGTCCTATGATTCTATGCTTGTGCTGTTCTTTTGTACTATTCATAGCAATTTGTCCATGATTCAAATTTCTGTCGGATTCCT
Source organism: Dermochelys coriacea (assembly GCF_009764565.3). Taxonomy (NCBI): domain Eukaryota; kingdom Metazoa; phylum Chordata; order Testudines; family Dermochelyidae; genus Dermochelys; species Dermochelys coriacea. The sequence goes on from NC_050090.1 coordinate 10,734,426, forward strand.
TTTATTGTCTGGTCATTAAAGAGCTCCTAATGGAGCCATAATTGCAGCTTACTATTCTTTCTTTCTTTCCTTCACATTGTAGTAGTTTGCTGTTGCTCCTTCAGTGCTGTCTCTAAGAACTTGCTAGCTCTCCTGAGCTTTATTCTCCTTAGAATCTTATTCCCATGGGACTTCACTGTGATGGGTTGGGCCCTTTGGGGTGTCACCTGATGTGCTGGGATGCCACTGAGGCAACCTGTTCTGCCAGCCTGGGTGCCCTTTACCTGGCTGGGTTAGGTTCACAAGCCACTTCCAGCCAAGTACACAGCAGGGCCATGCCCAGCTGCACAGAGACAGATCTGCTCTGGAAAGATTCAGCCTTACGGGCGTGCCCCAACACTGTGGTGCCCACTCCCTTTAAGGGGAACAGACCCAAAGGCTTTATGAAATTTGCCCCCCTCCCTCAATGTGGAGGGAGATATGCACTACCTCTTCCCCCCCCCCCCCGGTAGAAATTACATAAACTGGGTTATATTATAAACAAGAAATAAGTTTAACTACCAAAGGTGAATGTTAAGTGAATATAAGAGATAACAGACAGAACAAACCAGATTATTGACCAAATAATGCAAAATACGCAAGCTAATATCAATATACTTAAAAAACCAGTTACACGATGTAATTTCTTACCCTAAATCTTATTTTACGCAAGTTGCAAAGTTTCGGTGGTTCAAACTTCTAGTTCTATTTTTTTTCTCTCCCCCCCGCCCGCCTTCCCTGCAGGTGGCTTTAGCAGTCTTTCTTCTGGGGCAGATAGGCCATGGAGTGGGGTTGTTTTATTTGCCTACCTCCCCACCCTTAAATAGGATTTACATAAGGTGAGAATCCTTTGTTTCCCAAACTTGATTCCCCCTTTCCTTCCAGTGGAAAGTTACAAGAAGTCCCAGGTAATGTTTAGTATCTGGTGAGAAGACCACCTGACTCCGTAGTATCACGGTGTCCAGGAGTCAGTGGCAGTATGGAGCCTTTTCACAGTCCATAGTCCTTGCTGATGGCCCATCCACCCTGTCTGGCTTTTCCATTGTTGTAACTGAAGTGTTAGCATAGTTGAAATACAGATACATTGTCAATATTCCCAACTTCAGATACAGAAATGATACGTGCACACCCATTGGATAATCACAGTCCGTAAATTGTAACTTTTCCAATGACCATTTTCTTACAAGACCCATCTTGCACAAAGTACATCTCAGTTATCTCGTATTCATTTCATAAGCATGTTTTCATAAAGAATATGGAGGGAAAAGTCACACTCACATACCAGTTTTCAGAGTTCCTTGAAGTCTGCCTTTTCGAAGTGCATTGTCCTTATTTTCCTTCTCTAATGCCTGCCTTCTCTTAGAATCACAAAATCATCATTTCATGAACGATTTCGTCCATATTGCTTTCCACCTTCCGTTTCCTGACTAATTCCCGCCTGTTAGTGAGAATCAATCCTAAAATGCCCCCCATCTCGGTTACTCTTTCTATCTTCTGAAGCAAACAGCTGTCCCCAACACATTCCAAGAACTTATTGGACACTTTGTGTTTGTTTGAATTCCTTTTCTAACCAGTGTCTTGGTAGTTAAAGCCCTCCCTGCCCCCCATTACTACTTGTGTTTTGAATATTTCTCTTATTTGCATGACAGAGTCGAGAACATTAGTCTGCGGGAAAAGAGCCAAGGGGAATTGTGATGTGATGTTACTGTCCTGTTCTGACATGTCCCCTTCTTGCCCTGACAGGCCGCAGCGTTGCATCCCATCCTTCCAGGGAAGGGAAATGGCTGCTGTGGAGCCGGCTCAGGTAAGGATTATCAGGGAGTTGCTGGTGGGTTCCTGTTGGCGGGAGAAGGGCAGTAAATGCATAGGAGGTGGTGTATCTGGTGGTGGTCAGGAGGTGGGAGGGGGCAGGCAATACACAGGATTGAGAAAAGGAGGGGGACAGGTTGTGACAAACCTGCTGGGATTTGTTTACAGTGGGGCCTACATTCTAGCAACAGACCCATGGGGTTTGTGGGTGGAAATTCCCTAATTGGTCTAGCAGGAAACAATCTCCCAGGACTGGGCTGGGGAAATGTACCAGACTCCAATACTGGAGTCTGAACCTACTAGCCACAGGGCAACCCCCAGTATGGCCTGGGGAAGACACCCCATCCCTTCCCATCCAACTGCTGGCATTATGGAGGGTGTTGGGATTCCTACCAGGAAGCTGTCCCTGGACACTGCTAGGGGGCTCCATCTCTTGTATCCACTTCTGGCTCATAGGTGAGTGTTGAATGTGAAGACCCCTGCCATCTCTGTCTGCTAGAAGGGGTGAGGGGTTCCCCGATGCCTCTTGGCTGCTCTGGTGGGGAGGGTGTGGGATCCTGCCTGCCTGCCTCCCAGAGCTTCCATGTGATTGGCCCTCCTCTCCTGTGAACAGTGGGGTTGTCACTGGGCAGCAGATGCAGAGTGGGGGCTCTTGCTCTTTCAGGGGCTGGTGACTTTCGAGATGTGTATTTCACCGAGGAAGAGTGGGCTCTGCTGGACCCTGCTCAGAGAGCCCTCTACGGAGACGTCATGCAGGAGAACTATGAGAATGTGACCTCGCTGGGTAAGGATTGCTGTCTCCTCAGTTCTTAGAAGGGGAAATGAAGAGTTAAGGTTCACAGTGCACCCTCATCTTTGCCCGAAAGGTGAATGACACTCAGACTGGCACTCTACCCGTCTTTCTACAGAATGCTTGGGGAACAGATCACAGGCGCAGGAGCACAAGCGCTAACACCGTCTCTTTGCTAAGGCAAAACCTGGGGTTAGGTCCGAAGTAGGGAACAGAAGCTGCCTACTCTTGGCCTACACTCGGATACTGAGCCTACTGCACACAATCCATCTCAGACTTTCATACTGTCACCACCCCTTTACCCTTCCAATGAAGATTCCTTATGAGTCGTTGCCTTCACTTACCCCTCTCTGAGGCCTGGAGACCCCTGGCATGTATGACACCAGCCTGCTGACAATCGTTGTGGCAAGAACACACCCTTGTGCACCTTGATTGACGCGGCCTACTCCACTCAGCACTGAAATGAGGAATACCTGATCCTTCCAGTTTCACGTGCACCACTCCTCGTGTCACAGCTCTGCCAGGCTGCTCCAACTAATCCCTCCACCATTCATTTAAAGCTACGGCTGGCACAGGGCACGCTGCTGGAGTGCCTGTGGAGAAATGCTGGTGTTCAAATCTGAGGAACATAAAACACACAGTGGCATGTTCTTAGTCCTTCCTTCTGTCGATCAATAAATTTTAAGGTTAGGGGAGATTATTAGGTCATCTAGTCTGACCTCCTGTGTAATACAGGCCATGGAGTTTCGTCCAGTTACCATTGTAGTGCACTGAATACTTTGTGTTTGATGAAAACCTCTTCCAGAAAGGCATCCTGTCCTGACTTGAAGTCTTCAAGAGATGGAAAATTGGCCCCTTCCTTGGGTAGTTTACCTTTGCACCACCCTTACTGACCTATTCCCAGTGACATTTGCCAGCTCCAGGGCTAGGGGAAGACTTTTGTTTGTTCTCTTTGTTTATGTGGTGGTTCTCTCTTGAGACTGAGAGAGGCCAGACAGAAATCCATCTTCTCCAACCCATCCTAATCAAAGTCTCCAATATTGCAACCAATATAGGTAAGCCAGGCAAGGCGGATTAGTTTCTTTTGTTTTATGTGACTTTTCCCTGTGTTAAGAGGGAGGTTTATTCCTGTTTTCTGTAACTTTAAGGTTTTGCCCAGAGGCGGATCCTCTGTGTTTTGAATCTGAATACCCTGTAAAGTATTTTCCATCCTGATTTTACAGAGAAGATTTTTACCTTTCTTTTTTTTAATAAAATTCTTCTTTTAAGAACCTGCCTGATTTTTCCATTGTACCAAGATCCAGGGGTTTGGGTCTTTCATGATTTTGTAACCAATTGGTTAGGATATTATTCTCAAGCTTCCCCAGGAAAGGGGGTGTACAGCTTGGGGGGATATTTTGGGGGGGAAAATGTCTCCAACTGGTCTCTTTCTCTGTTCTTTGTTTATGCTGCTTGGTGGAGGCAGCATACTGTTCAAGGACAAGACAAAGTTTGTATCTTGGGGAAGTTTTTAAGCTAAGCTGGTAAGAATAAGCTTAGGGGGTCTTCCATGCAGGTCCCCACATCTGTACCCTAGAGTTCAGAGTGGGGAAGGAACCTTGACATGGTGGCAGAGCGGTGGGATCATTTGAGCCAGAGATCATTTTGAACCAAAAGCACAGACCTGAAGAGGTCTTTTTTAAGCTGAGAGCAGCTAGAGGGTTTTCTGTCTATTTGCGTGGAGACAGAGGTGTTTGTTTTTTTACAAAGGGATTTTCTTTTTGAGCTGGAGTTTCTCTACCTAAAGGCAGGGTAGTTAACCTCCTGCAGGGAAATTAATAAGTTTTTTTTTTCTCCCTAACTCTCGGGTATAGCTAGAGTTAAGCACAAGAAAGCAGTAAAATGATTACCAGTGAAGCATAAATAATAAATAATAATAAACTAGAGTTGGCCAAACTTGAAGCTGAAGAGAAACAAAAATAGCATGATAGACAGATGGCCTTAAGGCGCTTGGAGATGGAGGCAGAAAAAGCCAGGGTGGAGGCAGAGGAAGCTGCCCACAAGAGAGCTATGGAGGTAGAAAAAGCCAGGGTGGAGGCAGAGGAAGCTGCCCACAAGAGAGCTATGGAGGGGAAAGAAAGAGAGGAAGCATGCACTGGAGATGGAGAAGGCAAGGGCTCAGCAGAATATACCTAGCAATCCTTCTCCAGGTACTGCTTCCCATCCCAGAAAGTTCCCCACCTACAAGGCAGGCGATGATACCGAGGCCGCCTTAGAACACTTCGAAAGGGCCTGCCTTGGGTACAGCATCTCTATAGACCAATACATGTAGAGCTGAGGCCATAGCTCAGTGGACCCTTAGCAGAGATGGCGGCTGAAATGCCTAAGGAACACATGAAAAGTTATGAACTTTTTAAAACCCAGGTGAGAGTCAGAATGGGGCTAACACCTGAGCATTCCCGTCGGCGGTTCAGAGCCCTAAGGTAGAAACCAGACATGTCATTTACCCGACATGCCTACCACATTGTGAAACATTGGGAAACCTGGATATCGGGAGCAAATGTTAAATCTCCCGAAGAGTTGGCCTTCCTAATGCAAATGGAGCAGTTCTTAGAGGGAGTTTCTGAGGAAATAGAAAGATACATCCTAGATGGGAAGCCCAAAACTGTAATTGAGGCTGGGGAGATTGGAGCCAAATGGATGGAGGTAGTAGAAAAGAAAAAAACTAGTAACAATTGGAGCGAATATCAGAAGGGGCAGTCCGAAACAAAACCCTATCACAGGGGGCAACCCAAGGCTCCACCTCCATCCCAAGGAAAACCCCAGACCTTATCATCTCACACACCATTCTCCAGCAACCCACCTCGCCCCAGTGACCAATCAACTGGGCGATGTTTTAAATGTAATGAGCTGGGGCATGTGAAAGCTAATTGCCCCAAGAACCCCAACAGATTACAGTTCATTGCACCAGGGTAACACCAAAGGTCCTCAGGCCCCGATGCCTCCCAGATACCCTTAGAGCGAATGGAAACTGTGAGTGTGGGTGGGAAGAAGGTTACAGCGTGGAGGGACACTGGAGTGCGGGTGTCAGCTATCCATCAATCCTTAGTGGACCCCAGCTTAATCAACCCAGACACCCAAGTGACAATTTAACCCTTCAAGTCCAACTCTTTCGATTTGCCTACAGCCAAGTTGCCTGTCCAGTACAAGGGCTGGTCGGGAATGTGGACTTTGCAGTCTATGATGATTATCCCATTCCCATGCTGCTGGGGGAAGACTTGGCCAACCAGGTAAAGCTGTCCAAGAGGGTGGAAATGGTTACCTGCAGCCAGACTAAGCAAGCTTCCACACCTATCCCTGTTCTTGAGCCTTCCACCAGGGCCCCGTCTGTGTTACCAGAGACCCAGATGGAGGTGGTGGAACCAGATCCCCAGCCAATGACTGCAACGGCCAAAGTGGATCCAGTCCCAGAGACCCAGCCAAAGCCAGTCCCCGAATTGAAACTGGCAAAGCAACCAGCACCAGAACCATTGCCAGGACTGAGTCCAGCGCTTGCAACCCCGTCTACTGCTCCAACACCAGAGGGCACCACCGAGCCTGCACTGGCAGCAGCAGCAGATGACCCTACACAAGAGGCTCAGCCAGAGCCTGAAATACCCCATAGTGCCCCAGCGGAGAGCAGTTCACCATCAATGGAAACAGTCCCATCTCCTGCATCGCTTCCAAAGGGACTAAGCCCAGGTCCACAATCCAGTGAGGAATTGATGTCTCCAGCATCAAGGGAACAGTTCCAGGCCGAACATGAAGCAGATGAAAGCCTCCAGAGAGTTTGGACAGAGGCACGGAGCAACCCACTGCCTCTCAACTCTTCTAATCGATCCCGGTTTGTTGTAAAAAGAGGACTTTTATACAAGGAAACTCTTTCTGGTGGGCACCAGGAAAACTGGCATCCTCAGAGATAGTTGGTAGTTCCAACTAAGTACCGGGAAAAGCTCTTGAGCTTAGCCCACGATCATCCTAGTGGCCATGCTGGGGTGAACAGGACCAAAGACTGTTTGGGGAGGTCATTCCACTGGGAGGGAATGGGCAACGATGTTTCTGCCTATGTCCGAACTTGTGAGGTGAGCCAAAGAGTGGGAAAACCCTAAGACCAGGTCAAAGCCCTTCTCCAGCCCCTCCCCATCATTGAGGTTCCATTTCAGTGAGTAGCTGTGGATATTTTGGGTCCTTTTCCGAAAAAGACACCCAGAGGAAAGCAGTACATACTGTCTTCCATGAATTTTGCCACCCGATGGCCGGAAGCAGTAGCTCTAAGCAACACCAGGCTAAAAGTGTGTGCCAGGCACTAACAGACATTTTTGCCAGGGTAGGTTGACCCTCCGACATCTTCACAGATGCAGGAACTCATTTCCTGGCAGGAACTATGGAAAGCCTTTGGGAAGCTCATGGGGTAAATCACTTGGTTGCCATCCCTTACCACCATTAAACAAATGGCATGGTGGAGAAGTTTAGTGGTACTTTGGGGGCCATGATACGTAAATTTATAAATGAGCACTCCAATGATTGGAACCTAGTGTTGCAGCAGTTGCTCTTTGCCTATAGAGCTGTCCACATCCCAGTTTAGGGTTTTCACCATTTGAACTTGTATATGGCCGCGAGGTTAAGAGGCCATTACAGTTGGTGAAGCAGCAATGGGAGGGGTTTACACCTTCTCCAGGAACTAACATTCTAGACTTTGTGACCAACCTACGAAACACTCTCCGAACCTCTTTAGCCCTTGCTAAAGAAAACCTACAGGATGCTCAAAAAGAGCAAAAAGCCTGGTATGATAAACATGCCAGAGAGCGTTCCTTCAAAGTAGGGGAGCAGGTCATGGTCTTAAAGGCGCTCCAGGCCCATAAAATGGAAGCATCGTGGGAAGGGCCATTCACGGTCCAAGAGCGCCTGGGAGCTGTTAATTATCTCATAGCATTCCCCACCTCCAACCGAAAGCCTAAGGTGTACCATATTAATTCTCTAAAGCCCTTTTATTCCTGAGAATTAAAGGTTTGTCAGTTTACAGCCCAGGGAGGAGATGACGCTGAGTGGCCTGAAGGTGTCTACTATGAAGGGAAAAGTGATGGTGGCTTGGAAGAGGTGAGCCACTCCATGGCCCTTGGGCATATGCAGCAACAGCAGATCAAGGAGCTGTGCACTAGCTACGCGCCAATGTTCTCAGCCACCCCAGGACTGACTGAATGGGCATACCACTCCATTGACACAGGTAATGCTCACCTAATTAGAGCCGAACCTTATTGGGTGTCTCCTCAAGCTAAAACTGCTATAGAATGGGAGATCCAGGATATGTTACAGATGGGGATAATCTGCCCCTCTGGCAGTGCATGGGTGTCTCCAGTGGTTCTAGTTCCCAAACCAGATGATGAGATACGTTTTTGCGTGGACTACCGTAAGCTAAATGCTATAACTCGCCCAGACAACTATCCAATGCCTCGCACAGATGAACTATTCGAGAAACTGGGACGGGACTTAACCAAAGGGTACTGGCAGGTACTGCTAGTTGAATCTGCCAACGAAAGGTCAGCCTTCACCACACATGTTGGGTTGTATGAATTTAATGTGCTCCCTTTTGGGCTGTGGAATGCACCCGCCACCTTCCAAAAACTTGTAGTTGGTCTTCTAGCGGGATTGGGAGAATATGCAGTCACCTACCTTGATGATGTGGCCATATTTTTGGATTCCAGGGCAGAACACCTGGAACATCTACAAAAAGTCTTGGAGCGCATAAGGGAGGCAGGACTAACTGTTAAGACTAAGAAGTGTCAAATAGGCCTAAACAGACTGACTTACCTTGGACACCAGGTGGGTCAAGGAACTATCAACCCCCGTAAGGCCAAAGTGGATGCTATCCAAAAATGGCCTGTCCCAAAGTCAAAGAAACAGGTCCAATCCTTCTTAGGCTTGGCCGTATATTACAGGCAATTTGTACCACACTGCAGCCAAATCGCCGCCCCACTGACTGACCTAACCAAAAAGAAACCACTAAATGCAGTTCAGTGGACTGAAGAGTGTCAGAAGGCCTTTACCAGCTTAAAGTGACACTCATGTTGACCGTGTGCTAAGGGCCCCAGACTTTTACAAACTGTTCCTAGTAACCGAGCGTGGTTTGGGAGCAGTCTTAATGCAGGAAGGAGTGAATCAGGAGTTCCATCCTGTCGTGTTTCTCGGCAAGAAGCTGTCTGAGAGGGAAAGCCAGTGGTCAATCACTGAAAAGGAATGTTACGCCATAGTCTATGCTCTGGAAAAGCTACGGCCCATATGTTGGGGACAGCGGTTCCACCTGCAAACCGACCATGCTGCGCTACAGTGGCTTCATTCCCCCAAGGGAAAAAAGAAAAAACGTATTCGGTGAAGTTTAGCTCTCCAAGATTTTGATTTCGACATACAACACATCTCAGGAGCTTCTAACAAAGTGGCTGATGCACTCTCCCCTGAAAGTTTCCCAGAATCAACTGGTCCAAATCGTCCTTAAGATGTGGGAAATATTGTTAGTCTTTATACAGTTAGTAGTATATTCAGAGGTGCATGTGTCTTATTAACTCTGTTTTCTCCTAGAGCTCCAGGAAGAATTCCCAGCCAGTGTTTCACCCTGTCTGTGATTTGGGGGGCGTGTCATAAATGTAAAGGGAAGGGTAACAACCTTTCTGTATTCAGTGCTATAAAATCCCTCCTGGCCAGAGGCAACATTCTGTTACCTGTAAAGGGTTAAGAAGCTCAACTAACCTGGCTGGCACCTGACCCAAAGGACCAATAAGGGGACAAGATACCTTCAAATCTTGTGTGGGGGGAAGGCTTTTGTTAGTGCTCTTTGTTTGTGGTTGTTCTCCAAGTGGTCTCTTTCCCTGTTCTTCATTAAACACGCTTGGTGGTGGCAGCATACTGTTCAAGGACAAGGCAAAGTTTGTACCTAGGCAGGTTTCAGAGTAGCAGTCATGTTAGTCTGTATTTGCAAAAAGAAAAGGAGTATTTGTGGCACCTTAGAGACTAACAAATTTATTTGAGCACAAGCTTTTGTGAGCTACATGCATCCGATGGAGTGAGCTGTAGCTCATGAAAGCTTATGCTCAAATAAATTTGTTAGTCTCTAAGGTGCCACAAGTACTCCTTTTCTTTTTGTAGCTTAGGGAAGTTTTTAACCTAAGCTGGTAAGAATAAGCTTAGGGAGTCTTCCATGCGGGTCCCCACATCTGTACCATAGAGTTCAGAGTGGGGAAGGAACCCTGACAAGAGGTTTTATTTTTCACCACCATCCACATGCTGGAAGGGCATGAGGCAGCACTAGGCAACCTTAACTCTGTTTAATGTACTTTATGGGTGTTTAATTTCCTTGATTTTCTTTTTAATGGATTTTTTTGCCACTGTAACTGTGTCGACACTACGGTTTTTGCTGCAATTTATGTTAGGGATGTGATTTTTCACATCGCTAATTGACAGAATTATGGGCTCAGAGGTAGTTCCAGTACCTCAGGTGACAGTCCCAAGGGGGTCTCTGTGACCCAACCTGTTACGGGGGGTCTGGTAGGGGGTAGGAAGGGAAGGATTCAGGGAGTCAGAGATTGTAGCACTTCACTGAGGCTGGTTTTGCTTAAGTCTCTAATGATCTGTTCTTAGGCAAAGCCCAGAACCAGCACTCCATCCTCCTCCTCCTCAACCTGTCAGCTGTCTGACACCTCTGACCGTGAGGTGAGAGATTTCTTCTTGAAATCTGATCTTCCCTTATCCTCTCCTGCTTAGGGTTAGGGTAGGGAGAAGTAGTAACTGGCTTGTTCTGCATCGTGGAATGTTTAGGTTGGATATTAGGAAAAACTTTCCAGCTGTGAGCATAGATAAATACAGGAATATGTTACTAAGAGAGGTTGTGGAATGCTGGTCGCTGGAGGTTTTTAAGAAGTGATGATCTATGTATACTTGGTCCTGCCTCAGGGCTGGAGGATGGACTAGCTGATATCTTGAGGTCCTTTTACCCCTGTGTTTCTGTGATTTTATGATTCCTTATCCTAGCCTTTCACTTTGACCTTGTCTCCCTCTGGAGAATGGGGGCTTTATTTATATATTTATTTTAATGAAAAATATGCATGGGTCAGCTTCCCTCTCAATTTGCTTTGTTAGTCACTGGGTGTGAAGGAGTGAATTCCTCTTCTGGGCTGGGGAAGTAACATAGGCCTGCTTCCATTTACATGGAAACACGATCAAGGACTGTCCACATATGAATGCAGCACACCAGACAATGGAAGTCTCAAAGACTGGAGGTTAACGTGTAATGACTGGGTCCAAGGGAAGCAGAACCCGAGAACACAACTTCACTGCACTTTGGGTCACAGGAACTAGGGTACAAACAGACTGGGCTTAAGTTTGCTGCTTTTCAGGTCAAAAAGGTTGAGACAAGGCAATAGCGAGCGAGAGGGAGAGAGATGAAATCAAGGAGGCTTTGAAAAGCTGGGCAGATGTAACTGCCAAAATGAATGTAGAGTTCAGTTTTGCTTTTCCAGACTGACCAAGGGATCTGTCAATCCTGTGTTCCAGTTGCCCAAGCAATGCAGTCTGGTTCTGAAAAGCCTCTCTTGTGTTGCTGCAAATACCGACTGGCTGCAGCACCCCAGAAGAGACGGTGTTTATGAGGAGTCTGAAATCATTGGTTTCAGAGTAGCAGCTATGTTAGTCTGTATCCGCAAAAAGAAAAGGAGTACTTGTGGCACCTTAGAGACTAACACATTTATTAGAGCATAAGCTTTCGTGAGCTACAGCTCACTTCATCAGATGCATGCTGTGGAAAATACAATGGGGAGATTTTATATACACAGAGAACATGAAAAAATGGGTGTTATCATACACGCTGTAATAACAATGATCAGGTAAGGTGAGCTATTACCAGCAGGAGAGGAAAAAAACCTTTTGTAGTGATAATCAAGGTGGGCCATTTCCTGCAGTTGACAAGAACGTGTGAGGAACGGTGGGGGGTGGGGGGGAATAAACATGGGGAAATAGTTTTACTTTCTGTAATGACACATCCCCTCCCAGTCTTTATTCAAGCCTAAGTTAATGGTGTCCAGTTTGCAAATTATTTCCAATTCAGCAGTCTCTCGCTGGAGTCTGTTTTTGAAGTTTTTGTTGTTGTAATATTGCGATTTTTAGGTGTGTAATCAAGTGACCAGAGAGATTGAAGTGTTCTCCAACTGGTTTTTGAATGTTATAATTCTTGACGTCTGATTTGTGTCCATTTACTCTTTTACATAGAGACTGTCCGGTTTGGCCAATGTGCATGGCAGAGGGGCATTGCTGGCACATGTTGGCATATATCACATTGGTAGATGTGCAGGTGAATGAGCCTCTGATTAGTGTGGCTGATGTGATTAGGCCCTATGATGGTGTCCCCTGAATAGATATATGGACACAGTTGGCAACAGGCTTTGTTTCAAGGATAAGTTCCTGGGTTAGTGTTTTTGTTGTGCAGTGTGTAGTTGCTGGTGAGTATTTGCTTCAGGTTGGGGGGCTGTCTGTAAGCAAGGACTAGCCTGTCTTCCAAGATCTGTGAGAGTGATGGGTCATCCTTCAGGATAGGTTGCAGATCTTTGATGATGCACTGGAGAGGTTTTAGTTGGGGGCTGAAGGTGATGGCTAGTGGCGTTCTGTTATTTTCTTTGTTGGGCCTGTCCTGTAGTAGGTGACTTCTGGGTACTCTTCTGGCTCTGTCAATCTGTTTCTTCACTTCAGCAGGTGGGTATTGTAGTTGTAAGAATGCTTGATAGAGATCTTGTAGGTGTTGGTCTCTGTCTGAGGGGTTGGAGCAAATGCGGTTGTATCGTAGAGCTTGGCTATAGAGAATGGATTGTGTGGTGTGGTCTGGATGAAAGCTGGAGGCATGTAGGTAAGTATAGCAGTCAGTAGGTTTCCGGTATAGGGGGTCAGGGGACAGGTAGGGGGTAGGGTCGTAGGGGGCAGTTAGGGTGGGGGGTCTCAGGAGGGGGCAGTCAGGGGACAAGGAGCGGGGGGGTTGGGGATTCTGAGGGGGGCAGTCGGGGCAGGAAGTGGGAGGAAGTGGATGGGGCGGGGGCGGGGCTAGGGCAGAGCTTCCCCCCAGTGTCCTCTTTTTTGATTGTTGAAATATGGTAACCCTACCTACTGGTCGGAACTGGAGTCATGTGTGAGGAGGCAGCAGGGTCAGATTACCAGGAGATCAGGAGTAGGAGCAGGTAGCATAGGTGCCAACTTACTCAGATCCCAGGGGGTGCTCGACCTCAGCTCCACCCCTTCCTCCATGCCCACAGCCCCACTTCTTCCTACCTCTGCTCTTCCCGCTCCCCCCCAGTGCCTGCTGCACGCCTCTGAGCAACTGATCGCGGCAGGTGGGAGGAGCTGGGGAGGTAAGGGGAGGAGCTGACCCACGGGGTGGCCGGTGGGTGCTGAGCATCCACTATTTTTTTTTCCGTGGGTGCTCCAGCCCCAGAGCATTCACAGAGTCAACGCTTATGGCAGGTAGCACCAGGGAAACAGTCATGAGCAGGGAAAAACCCAGTCGCATGGACAACTTCCTGATCCAGTGCTTCATTTAAATAGAAGCAGAGAACCAATCAGAACACACAGCATTCCACCAATGAGATATCAGAAGGGGAGTCCTCTGTCAAAATTGAGATTGCAGTTCTGGTAACTGTCAGCAGGTCAGTGGGAGGTGGGCTGGCGCTTACTGGCTCCTAAGAGCCCTGTGTACCAGGCTTCAAGATATCTCCCTGGCATTAGTTCCTTGCCAAGTGAGGTCCTCTGGCCAACACTGGACCAGGCTTTTGGGGGTGATTCTTATGGAATGCTCATACTAGTGTAGGGATGGGTATATTTTCTGCTGGCTCACAGGTGTGCTGGGGGCTGTATCCCTCCCAGAGAAGGTACCAAAGCCTGCCAAAAGGGTTTTCCATGTAGGGTTTCAAAAGTGAGACATGAAACACCAGGTGGATCTCCTTAGAGTGAAGTAGTTGACGTTCAAAGTGACTGAGTTAATCTCACCTCATTCCCTGCAATTCCATCAGCTGTGGTTGCTGCCCCTGGGGCAATTTGTGAGCTCCGTTTAGGGGCTGATCGGGGACCTTGTCTGTTGTTCATTAACAATAGTTTTGTCTGACACGTCCTGTCAGTTCTGAGACCCTTGACTCATCGGGTACATCTACACTGCAGGTGGAAGCGAGCTTCCCAGCTTGGGTAACCAGACACATGCTCGCTCTGCTTGAGCTAATGCACAATAGCGTGTGGGTGGGTGTGACGTGGTCTCTGGGGTGCAATGTCGACTGTGGGACCACTGACCCCTGCCCAAACACAGCAATCTGGGCTGCCTCTCACACTGTGATGTTGATTTCAAGCTACAAACTTGTGACAGGCACTGTACTTACACAGCCATCCACAGGCAGGGACACACCCAACCGAGTTATGTGAAGATCTCCCAGCCACTTATGAACCAACAATAGGGAGGCTCCAGCCAATTCTCCCCTGCTCCCCAATCTTGCACCCCAGAACTGTACCATCCTGCACTGGTCAGAAGCCTAGCCAGTGTAAGATCATTACCCACTCCACAGACACACTGATGAGATTTCCCAAGAACATCAACCAAAACGCACTGTTTTAGGTAAAATATAAAACAGATTTATTAACTACAGAAAGGTAGAATTTAAGTGATTACAAGTAGTGAGTGTACAGATCAAAGTTGGTTACTTAAGAAATAAAAATAAATTTGCAGGGTGAGTTCTACAAACTAAGCAGGATTTGAATCAGGCTGTGTCTGACCCTGACAGATGGTCCAAGCAGGTTACAGTTCCTCAGTACACAGGCTCGGACTGCCTTCCAGCCTGGGCCCACCCTTCCCCAGTTCAAAGTCTTTGTTCTCCAGATGTTCTTCCAAGTGTTGAGTTGGGAGTGGAGAGAGGTCAAGTGATGATGTCACTTCCCCTCTTTTATACTTTCTTCCAGCTTGCTGGAAAGATCTTTGCTGTGAGGAGGGGATCAAGCAGCCCCCATTGGTCAAGCAGTCTCCATTGCCTACAGTCTCTGGGATAGTGGATTCTTTCCTGGATGGATGTTGATGAACCATTAACGTTGTCTGGCTGCTCCTTTCTTTTGTGGGCGTTCCCAGCCTCACAGCATATTTCAGAAACATAGAATCATAGAATCATAGAATATCAGGGTTGGAAGGGACCCCAGAAGGTCATCTAGTCCAACCCCCTGCTCAAAGCAGGACCAAGTCCCAGTTAAATCATCCCAGCCAGGGCTTTGTCAAGCCTGACCTTAAAAACCTCTAAGGAAGGAGATTCTACCACCTCCCTAGGTAACGCATTCCAGTGTTTCACCACCCTCTTAGTGAAAAAGTTTTTCCTAATATCCAATCTAAACCTCCCCCATTGCAACTTGAGACCATTACTCCTCGTTCTGTCATCTGCTACCATTGAGAACAGTCTAGAGCCATCCTCTTTGAAACCCCCTTTCAGGTAGTTGAAAGCAGCTATCAAATCCCCCCTCATTCTTCTCTTCTGCAGACTAAACAATCCCAGCTCCCTCAGCCTCTCCTCATAAGTCATGTGCTCTAGACCCCTAATCATTTTCGTTGCCCTTCGTTGTACTCTTTCCAATTTATCCACATCCTTCCTGTAGTGTGGGGCCCAAAACTGGACACAGTACTCCAGATGAGGCCTCACCAGTGTCGAATAGAGGGGAACGATCACGTCCCTCGATCTGCTCGCTATGCCCCTACTTATACATCCCAAAATGCCATTGGCCTTCTTGGCAACAAGGGCACACTGCTGACTCATATCCAGCTTCTCGTCCACTGTCACCCCTAGGTCCTTTTCCGCAGAACTGCTGCCGAGCCATTCGGTCCCTAGTCTGTAGCGGTGCATTGGATTCTTCCATCCTAAGTGCAGGACCCTGCACTTATCCTTATTGAACCTCATTAGATTTCTTTTGGCCCAATCCTCCAATTTGTCTAGGTCCTTCTGTATCCTATCCCTCCCCTCCAGCGTATCTACCACTCCTCCCAGTTTAGTATCATCCGCAAATTTGCTGAGAGTGCAATCCACACCATCCTCCAGATCATTTATGAAGATATTGAACAAAACGGGCCCCAGGACCGACCCCTGGGGCACTCCACTTGACACCGGCTGCCAACTAGACATGGAGCCATTGATCACTACCCGTTGAGCCCGACAATCTAGCCAGCTTTCTACCCACCTTATAGTGCATTCATCCAGCCCATACTTCCTTAACTTGCTGACAAGAATGCTGTGGGAGACCGTGTCAAAAGCTTTGCTAAGTCAAGAAACAATACATCCACTGCTTTCCCTTCATCCACAGAACCAGTAATCTCATCATAAAAGGCGATTAGATTAGTCAGGCATGACCTTCCCTTGGTGAATCCATGCTGACTGTTCCTGATCACTTCCTCTCCTCTAAGTGCTTCAGGATTGATTCTTTGAGGACCTGCTCCATGATTTTTCCAGGGACTGAGGTGA
The DNA here is from genome assembly GCF_009764565.3 of Dermochelys coriacea. Taxonomy (NCBI): domain Eukaryota; kingdom Metazoa; phylum Chordata; order Testudines; family Dermochelyidae; genus Dermochelys; species Dermochelys coriacea. The sequence goes on from NC_050090.1 coordinate 10,750,563, forward strand.
GGCTGACCGGCCTGTAGTTCCCAGGATCCTACTTCTTCCCTTTTTTAAAGATGGGCACTACATTAGCCTTTTTCCAGTCATCCGGGACTTCCCCCGTTCGCCACGAGTTTTCAAAGATAATGGCCAAGGGCTCTGCAATCACAGCCGCCAATTCCTTCAGCACTCTCGGATGCAATTCGTCCGGCCCCATGGACTTGTGCACGTCCAGCTTTTCTAAATAGTCCCTAACCACCTCTATCTCTACAGAGGGCTGGCCATCTCTTCCCCATTTTGTGTTGCCCAGCACAGCAGTCTGGGAGCTGACCTTGTTAGTGAAAACAGAGGCAAAAAAAGCATTGAGTACATTAGCTTTTTCCACATCCTCTGTCACTAGCTTGCCTCCCTCATTCAGTAAGGGGCCCACACTTTCCTTGGCTTTCTTAGTCAGCAATACTTCCTAACCTGACATACAGTCATAGCACATACAATCCAATAAGAGATTAATGTTCAACACATAAAGACTTTTAAAATGATACCTCACAAGGCATTCTTGGTACAAGACATAGCATAACTATATGACATTGGTGAATATGGGGTTTCCAGGGTGCTACTCTGAGGTACAGTGTGTCACAGTGGGGTAGCATGGGCAGTGGCTGAGGGTAACCATCTGACTACGTACCGGGGGTCCAAGTGGGTTTGTACTTAGGCAGCTAGCCCAAGCCACTGCAGCTGCTGCTCCCAGCTACCCGGCTACTTTTAGCACACTGGGTTGAATACTAGAATGTGTCTGCCTGCCCAAAGTGGGAAGCTCGCTTCTAGCTGTAGTGTAGATGAACCCAGAGTTTGGAGCAGCCTCACGTCACTTTGCTCACTACTTCCCACACTGAATCAGAGTCACATTAGAGCCACCCCAGTCCAACGGCAGCACTGTGAGCTGCAGCAGATACAGGGTTACCTGCTCTCATGTCTGATTAGACAGACAGGTGTCACCTTGCCTTTGTGGTGGAAAATTAATCACGCGTTGTGTTTGGATCAGTACAAGCCTGAGGCTCCTTTACTGATTACAAGCGCAGGGGGGTAACAGCTCTAAGTAGCTGCCCCCCTGATGCAAAGCGCACACAGCTTTTTAAAGCTTAAAACCACAGACAAATTACACATACTTCTGTATTAATTACCTTATTTGGAATACATTGCAAAATTAACACTGGTCAAAAGCAAAAACAAGCATCTCCCCCACTAGGCCCCTTGGAGCTACATGGGTGAGTGGGGCTGTGAGGGGCTGAGCAGACGCTGCACTGGGGTTAGTGGTATTGGCGTTACATAGCTGAGCTGTCAGAGGTGTGGGGTCCCCATGGGGCAGGTGGGGCGGGGCATGTGCTGGCTGCAGAGCCATGGGGCTGGATGCCACAAATGTTCTGGAACATGCTGCCCTGAGCTGTGAGTCTCACCCCTGGGCAGCTCCCTCACAATCCCCACCTCAGCTAGTCCTGATGCTCCCCCCCACACACATCTCCACTGGCCCTTCAGTGATGATTCATCCCTATCTCGTCAGCTCCCCCAACAGCCCCACTCCGCCCTCCCCCTGCAGCCTGCAGAGTCTTCACTCCCGGACACCCTCCATGGACCCTCAGAGCCCTAACACCTCTCGGACCGATCCTGTGCAGGGGGGAGTGAGAGGATGTAAGGAGCCCAACCCTCACTGCACCTCCCCACCAGCTCAAGGACCAGGCCCAGCCACAGCCCTGGAGCTCCCTGCGCTCCCATCCAGATCCAGGTGCAGTACTAGTCCCACTGGTCACCCCAACCCTTAATACTCTGTCCTTCGCTTCGACTGTGCTGGCTGGAATCTCTCTCCTGTGGGATCGTGGGGTCCCTAATGGACCCGTGGCTAATGGGGTTATTCTGGTTTCTCTCCCCAGTCTGCATCATCTTGGAGCTGCTTTGGAAACACCCTGAAATCACCGTGTATGGGGATGGCAGAAGAGTCCAACATGACCCCCAATCTCCATGGCCGGCTGACCTCTCTGGAGCCCTGATAGCCTTGGGGAAGGAGGGGTTTGTGTCCAGGAATCATTATGCTTTTAAGGGTGGGGTTTGCAGGGGGTACTGGGAGGTGGAGGTGTGGGACAGCCTGGACTGGGAGCTGGGGGTCCTGAATGAGACTGTAAGGGACAGAGTGAGACTGGAGAGACTCCCTGAGGGGGGTGCTGGGCTCTGGGGAGATCTGGGGGACGGTATCAACCCAGTGAGGCTGACCCTGTGATCCAGACCTGCGGTGAGACGCTGACAGTGGTTGGGGTGTATCTGGATTTAGAAGGGGGGGAATCTCTCATTTTATAGTGTCAGTTCAATGGCCCTTTTCCTGGAGATTCTTGTGGAAGGTTCCAAGACATTGTTCCCATTCCTCAGCCCTGATCACACTGCAGGAAGGGACCAGGGGAAACCTCTTAGTATCTGCACCCCAGCGACTGGGATTTCCACAGAAATTAGGAGTTAGTGGGTCTGTTATTCAGGGACATTTCACAGCCCCTGCGCAATCCCCTGCCCTCAGGTACAGGGAGGGGCAGGAAAAAATCACAGGGCCACCTGCAACCCGAGAAACATCCCCAGCGTCTTGACAGCACTCGGCCGTGGAGACAAGGAACTGAAAGAAAATAGCTCGTGGGTTACAATAAATCCAAAAGCATCTACCCACTAACCTGCTTTCCAAGTTGAGGATGGGGAATAAAACAGAGCAGGAGCTTCCACAACTGCAAACAGCCCCCAAAGAGAAGGGCGGAAAAACATCAAAATCCTGAGGTCTGGACCCCTCCCATTGGGCAAAAGGAATCACACAGAGAGAAATGCTCAGAACTTGACTCCAGAAGAGGCTCTGGAGCTGACTCTTGATCCAGGGATACCAGGGCCAGGAAATACGATGGGGGAATCAGACCTAAACACCAACACCTGGGAAAGAACCTCGCCCCACAGGGAACGTAGAGAAATGGCAACACGTCAGAAGTTTTCTCCCCCCTGAACCCAAAGGAAATCGGCAGCGATTCGTGATAACGCTTTGACCTGACCCCCAGTTGCATTGGAATGTGCTAATTGGAGGGAACTGCATTAACGTGACTGTTAAATGTAGGAAATTCAATACACACCAGTCAGGGGATGCAGAGGGGAAGGGTCTTGCAGTAGCACTGACTCACTCCCATTGCAGACACACACACACACACACACACACACACGCTGCTCCTGCCAGCCTCAGGCCACACGACTATGTGCGAGGATTGGTCACTTGGTGTATCAGACTGGATTGTGATAGCCTCACACTGAGCAGCACCTCCAGTGCTGAACCCGCCCCCAACCACCGGAGCCCTCCCCTGACCTCTGGCAGGACTGGCTAGTCTCATGGGGCAGCACGGACGATGGATGATGCTGCAGAAGCTTTTCATGGAACAAGGACGTTGGAAGTCCAGACACTGTTGGAAATTGTAGCGAGGGGGCTGGGGTGGAGGAGGGGAACAGGCTGCCAGCTGCAGCGCTGCCAAGTCTCATGTCAAAGAGTGGGAATTTTTCATAATATTTTGGATAAAGATGGTGTGTGCCTCTGTTTCCCCTATCTGGTACATGGTTAACTAGATGGGGAGAAGGATGTTTGCTCTTTGCAGAGGCCCAGAGACACAACTGTGACTGATGCCCAGCTGCTTGGAGCCTCTGGAGACTCTCAGAAGACAATGGCCACAGCAATTGCCTGGATATTTGGCACCTAGCAACAGATGCCATGGATGGCCCTACCCACCTTGGGAAGCCAGCTGGGTGTGACCAGCTGGAGGACAAAGGACAGGGGCAGGGCCAGGTGGGGTTGTTAAATGTGGGCTGCTGGAGGCAGAGAGAAGCTCCTGGACTGGGGCTAAAGAGGGGTCTGAGGTCTCTGGACTGACCCAGATGGATTATGCTGGAACTTTTGATTCTCTGTGTTAACTAACAACTTCCTATGCTGTGTTCTAAATACCTAAAAACCCCATTGCTGTTACAGTGCTGGCTGAGAGTCACTCCAGAGTCAGGGGTGCACTACTCCCTTTGGGTGTGCAAGTCTCCCCCAGGTGTCCAGCTCAGGCGGACTCACTGAGAGGAGCTCACAGCATGAAGCTGGGGGGCTGAAAGCTCTGAGGTTCGGTCCCAGGAGACAGTGAAGCCAAGTGGCTTACCCTGCGGAGAGTGTGACCCTATATGGGCTGACATGCTGAAGGGGACTTCCCAGGGACTGTTCCAGAGCACCAGACCTGTGGATCCATGACACATGGTATTTACTGCTTCCTTTAAAGCCCCAGCTCCTGGAGTCCTGGGATTGTGGGAGAATCTCAGTTTTGGTTTAAAGCAAATAAAAAGTAAGTTTCTAGCCCATGGCTGTGGTGTGGAGCTGTAAAGTGTGACCCCAATGCCCCTGTGCGCCATGTCTGGCTTTACTGCTGGGTGTCCTGCATTTAAACCCTAGGGCCTGGCCATCGGTTTAGTGCAGGTCGTGATGGGACCCAGCAGAGAATGGGGGGCAGGGAGCTCTGGGCAGCACCACCCACAAATGCTGGGTCCACAGTAGGTAAAAGGTGTGTGTGTCATGAGCTGGCTGGACCCAGACAGTGCTCTCAGCGTCAGATCCCAGTGGAGACAAGGCCACCTCAGTGCTGTAGGCATTTTAACTCCCTGTAGCTGGTTGAGGTGAACCCCAGGGAGGTGTTATGGTGTGAGAACACTTTTCTCCTGTTGTAGCCAGCGCCCAAACCAGCCATTTCCACCCTGGTGCCGGGAGTTAGGGGAACAAATGAGAATCACTGGGTGTGATGGGTTTGGAGCTACCCTGTAATAACCTCTGACATTGTCTGCTCTGTTTGACTGTTGTGTGGGGATCACTGCATGAACACAAGGGGTTAAGGGGTTAATTCGAGCTGGGTTGGCTGCCCCCACCTCCTGGCAAACACTGCAAAGGATAAGAGACACTGCAGAGCCATCCGCTGTGACATCCCCTTTGGCCCCCAGCTGAGCCACCCGGGGCTGAACCTGTCTCAGGACCCAGGAGGGAACAGGGACCTTGTGCTGCACTGACAGACACCCGGAAGGATGGAGAGGAGGAGGCAGAGACTGTGGGGAGCAGATGGCCTCAGCCCCAGAGGTGAGGGCCTGGGGTAGGACAGGCTGCCTACATCTAGGGATGAGGTAGACCTGCAAGGAGCCTGTTACTGTGTTAAATCCTGTTCTCTGGCTGTGCCTGGCTCCTGCTGTTGAGATCAAACAAGACTTTATAAGAAGCTGTTTGAGTCACTGCCATCATGGTTGGTGACCGCTCGAGTGGGTGGAAATGCAGATACCAAGTCCAGACCTGCTGGGTGTCAGCCCAGCCAGTCCACGGAGGGCTGTAGCCCAGGGCCAGTCTGAGGGGGGAAGGCCTGAAGACTCACTCAGTGAAAAAACGATATTTTTGCATTAGCCTGGCTAGGGCTGCCAGGAAAGGGGAATTCTTCTTCCAGTGATTGCCCATACGCATTCCACTCTAGGGATGTGCGAACCCCACACACCATCACTGGAAAATTTTCCCTCAGTGGCACCTGTCAGGGCAGCTCGAGCACCCTCTGCTGCAGCGCGCTGTTAGCGTTGGTATAAAGCGCCCAGTCGAACCCACGCCCCATAGCTCCTTCTGACCCCCTGAGACAGCTGCTGAAACTGCTCTCCTGTCATCTGCCAGTTCTCTCAGTGGACTTTCTTGTTGTACATAATGAGTCATAGTTCGTTTTAGCGAGTGTGAGTTAATTTTAGTGATGTTTAGTAAATTAGTTATCGTGATTTAGCTTTAAGCCCTGCACCTCCTGCACCAAGGCTGTGCCCCTGAGCTACCTGCACTCCAGCTGCTTGAGTTGCCTGGGAGAAGCTTATGTTGGGGACCGACCAGTGACAGATCTGCAAGGACTTTAAGCCTCACACAAAGGACTGGGAGGCCAGGCTCAAGTTCCTGCTCATGGAGGCGGCACTGAGACCTGCATCTGAGCCAGGCAGGTTAGAAATGGCATCAAGTGCCTCGGTGTCTATAAGGAGTTCTGCTACTGTACCAGAGTCCCGGCACCAATCACCATCCCCAGTGCCTAGAAACAGGCATAAGAAACAGCCGGCCGAAAGGGGGTGATTCCTGGCACTGAAGACAGCCAGGCATGGAGTTCAGAGCAGAGTGCGTTCTGAGCCAAAGCACTACTCTGTCTCGGTACTGCAGAAGTCAGGAGCCTTTGACTTTGGTATCTAGACAACCACCATCAACTCTGGCACCAGAAGAGCCTTCTATATCTGCAGCCTCGTGCAGTACCTCTACTAGCTCAGTACCAACCACACTGGAGGCTTCCGCTGCTGCCAGGGACCTTCTCTGGCTGTCGGTACCAGTATTGCCGGCAGTTCAGGAGTCGCCATTATCAGTGCCGGTGGACAGGAGTGAACCTGCTGGTCACTTCAGCGTTCAGTACCGTGCCCTTCGGTACTGTCAAAAGGGGAACCAGCTATGCTTGCCATTGTGCGAACCTTTCCACCACTGCATTGGTCTCCAGCACTGGTGGGAATGGCACCCCAGTAGTCACTGGACAGAGATGCGTCCTCTTCCAAATCAGAGATCGGGTCCTATTCCTCCCATTCGACGAGCTGCTTTTGCTGCTGCTCCTGGCATTTCCATCCTTCCATGGACCCAGGCACAGGAGTAACATTGAGTGACCATGAGGTCACTGGGGCCTACCCTGGTCCAGTGGCCCTTTTGGAACTCGTGGGTTTTCCCCCAGTTTCCAGGCACTCCTATTTGGTGGTCTAGGAAAGAAGGGTGGCACCATCCTATCAGGCGGCACCTGGTCCAGTACCGAACTACCAGAGCTGGCTCAAGGGGATCCTGATAATGCAGAAAGGGAGGAAGAGCACCCACAGCCTGTGCTGGCCTCCTCTTCCTCCTCCCCTGATGAGGCAGCCTCGGGAGAGGGGGGATGTCGCTTCCCCTGGATGACTATAACATGCACCAGGAGTTAAAGAATCACAGAATCATAGGACTGGAAGGGACCTCAAGAGGTCATCTAGGGCATTCTCCTGCATGCATGGCAGGACAAAGTATTACACCATCCCTGCCAGGTGTTTCTCTAGCCTGCTTTTAAAAAGCTCCAGTGATGGAGATTCCACAAACTCCGTAGGCAAGTTATTCCAGTGCTTAACCACCCTGACAGGAAATTTTTCCTAATGTCCAACCTAAATGGTCCTTGCTGCAATTTAAGCCCATTGCTTCTTGTCCTATCCTCAGAGGTTAAGAACAACTTTTTTCCTCCTCCTTGTAACAAACTTTTATGTACTTGAAAAATGTTATCATGTCCCCGCTCAGTCTTCTCTTCTCTAGACTAAACAAACCCAATTTTTTCAATCTTATCTCATAGGTCATGTTTTCTAGACCTTTAATCATTTTTGTTGCTTTTCTGTGGACTTTCTGCAATGTGGCCACATCTTTCCTGAAATGTGGCACCCAGAACTGGACACAATACTCCAGTTGAGGCCTAATCAGCGTGGAGTAGAGTGGAAGAATTACTTCTTATGTCTTGTTTACATCACTCCTGCTAATACATCCCAGAATGATGTTTGCTGTTTTTGCAAGTATTATACCGTTGACTCATATTTAGCTTGTGATCCACTATGACTCCCAGATCCCTTTCCGCAATATTCCTTCCTAGGCAGTCATTTCCCATTTTGTATGCTTGCAACTGATTGTTCCTTCCTACGTGGAATACTTTACATTTGTCCTTATTGAATTTCATCCTATTTACTTCAGATCATTTCTCCAGTTTGTCTAGATAATTTTGAATTTTAATCCTATCTTCCAAAGTACTTGCAACTCCTCCCAGCTTGGTATTGTCAGCAAACTTTATAAATGTAAAAAGAAAAGGAGTACTTGTGGCACCTTAGAGACTAACAAATTTATTTGAGCATAAGCTTTCGTGAGCTACAGCTCAAGCTTATGCTCAGATAAATTTGTTAGTCTCTAAGGTGCCACAAGTACTCCTTTTCTTTTTGCGAATACTTTTTGCTACTCTGTAACCTTTATAAATGTACTCTCTATGCCATTATCTAAATCATTGATGAAGATATTGGACAGAACTGGACCCAGAATTGATCCCTGCAGTACCCCACTCATTATGCCCTTCCAGCATTACTGTGAACCACTGATAACTACTCTCTGGGGATGGTTTTCCAAACAGTTATGCACCCACCTTATAATAGCTCCATCTAGGTTGTATTTCCCTGTTTTGTTTATGAGAAGGTCATAAGAAGAGAGTAGCCTTAAATCTGGGCATACAGAAGGAGGTAGTGAAGGAGTCCTCTCACAGCCTAGTTGATATTTGAGCCACTGCAGGCCCTTCAAAAGTAGCTCTGCCTCTCAATGACACCATTATGGACCCAGTTAAGATTTTGAGGGAGCTCCCTGTGTCCCTTCCTCCGACTTCAAATACTTTGTTCCTGCCCAGGGTTATGAGTTCCTTTACACCCGTCCCCCCGCCACCCCCGCCCCGAATCCCTGGTGGTATCCATTGCCGATGAGAGAGAGAAACAGGGTCTTCCCTGTGCAATCCCAAAATCAATGGACTGAAATAAATTAGACTTGTTCAGTTGGACACAAAGTGGGTGCTTTATACCAGCACTATGAGCGTGCGACAGCAGAGGGCGTTCAAGCTGCCCTGCTGGGTGCCACTGAGGGAAAAATTTCCGGCAACTGTGTGTGGGGCGCATACACACCTGGAGTGGAATGGACACACGCAACACATCTTGAAGAACAGCAGTTACAAGCAGTAGGTAACTTTTATTCAGGTTGTTGGGCATAGGCCAGGCAGGGGGATGGGTTCACTTCCCTAAAGTCCGCAACACACCTCATGGTTTTATCCTTTTCAGGAGCATCCGATGAAGTGAGCTGTAGCTCACGAAAGCTTATGCTCAAATAAATTTGTTAGTCTCTAAGGTGCCACAAGTACTCCTTTTCTTTTTGCGAATACAGACTAACATGGCTGCTACTCTGAAACCTATCACAACAGGAGACGCTCAGGGGCTTTTGGTCTGAGCTCAGTGGGACTCACTCACTTTCCTGTCACTGCTCAGACCCCCGGCTCCTGGGCATCAGAGCCAGGCTCCCCTGGAGAACGTCAGAGACGGAAAGAAGGAGCCACAGAGACACCGTCTGTGCCAGAAATATCACAGTGTGAGAGGTTCTTCAATCCCACATCACAGCGTGTGACCCCCCTGACCCCACCCCACTGGGGTGCTAGCTTGGGGTCAGGCTGGGGAGAGCTCACTGCTGGGCAGGGGAAGAGGTGTCTGCTCACGAGCCTCTGCAGATGCTCAGGCTGTCGACTCATCCTGCAAATGCAGCTGCATTGCGTGTGCAGAGTCGCTGAGCAGGAGTCTCTGCTCATGGCACCGACGCTCCTCTCCCTTCCCTCTTCTGAGCAGCAGCCGGTCGCTCTCTAGTCCTCCAGCATCTGGCTCCATCAATGTCCCATGCAAGGGTGGGGAGACGGGTCTAATTCTGCCCTGGGGGTTCGGGCCAGGGGGAGGGAGGCAGGATTCAGCCCAGGGTCCAGGCGCAGCAGGAGGTGGGACACTCTCTGAGATCAATGAAACCTCTGCAGCCTATTTCCCAGCCTGTGTCTCTGACACTTGCCCTGTGTTTGTGGGCACATCCCAGCCAGGCTTCCCCCACACTGGGACACAAACAGCCCCTGTGCATTGGCTTCGAGGGCCAGAAGGGACGTAAGCTCAGCCAGTCTGACCTGGACAGACCAGAGACTCCCCCCAGCCCCCTGCATTGAGCCAATAGCTCGTGTGGAACTAAAGCCTCTCCCATGAAGGCCTCCAGCCTGGCTCTGACACTGTCAGGGGATGGAGAATCCCCCCTGCCCTGGGTTATTTGTCCCAGGGTTTAATCATCCGCCTGGCCAGAAATCGGGGCCTGTTTCTCACTGGGACTTGCCTGGTGTCACCTGGGCCCAGGCCCCCAAAAGCTCAGCCTGTTCCCAGCATTAGAGAGGGGAGGGACATAATGGGGGGAGTGTTTGTGGGAGGTGGGAGCTTCTTTGGGTCAACAGTCCCAAATCACGGGAGCCCTGGGCTGTCAGCTAAGCTCTGGCGTAGCATTGTCAGCCCTAGAGCTCAGAGCCCATTGCCAAGGGGGGCTGTACAGGTGGGGACTGGCTGCCCCAAGCACCCCCGCGAGGGAGCAGCAGAGCAGGACGGAGCCCAGCTCTCCTAATGCCTGGGGACTGGATGGCGCCAGCTCCCTGGAGTCAGCAGCGTTTGGCCCTGAGGAGACAGCTAGGGGCTCCTCAGGTTACACGTGGCCACAGCTACAATCCCGGCAGTGACCTCCCAGTGCCCATGCAGGGCACGGCTCACACACGAGGGCAGGCGGCTTAAGGGCTGTCTGGCCCCGCTCTGCACAGAGAAGGAGCTGCCCTTTCTCAACTGCTCCAGGTCCTTCAGCACCTAGGGCCAGATTTAGGAGCCCAGCAATGCAGACAGGCACCTCGTGCAACTGACAGATTGCCCAAGGGAGCGATGTGCCTAACTCTCATTGGCTGCCAACAGGAGTCAGGTGCCCAGCCTGCCTAGGAGCTCTAGGGAATCCCACTAGGCGCCTGGCTGCATTGCTAGGTGCCTAAATACCTTTGTCACACTGGTCCCTGGGGTAAAGAGAAGCAGCATGGTCTAATGGACAGAGCACTGGCCTGGAAATCAGGAGTCCTGGCTTCTGTTCCTAGTTCTTGGGTGACCTCAGGCCATTTATGTCCATGCCTTCCCGTGCCTCAGTTTCCCCACCTATTTTCCTCCTGTGTAAAGCACTTTGAGATCTATGGATGAGTGAGGTATGATTATTGTTAAGCCATCCCCCCAGGCCAGGCCTTTGCTCCCCTCTGTTACTAAATCAGGGGAGGGTTTTTGCTGATGTATTTGATATGTGTTTGATTCTCAGGCTTCCAGTGGTATATAAAGATGCTGTGGCCAGAGAGGAGAGGGGGCTGTGTGTGTATGGGACAGGAAATGGGGATCGGTGACCATCAGAAATGAGGATAGGACAGGGGCAGAGCAGAGAGGGGCCACAGTATCCCTGCTGCCTCAGCCATATGGCCCTGACGGGGACTCAGAGCAGCGACTGTGTCTGGGTTCACAACCCAGCCCTCAAGGGTTGGTGGAGACGCTGAACGGGGGAGGGTCCTTCCACCCTGAGGGGCAGAGGGGGCAGGTTGGAGCAGGGAGCGACGACTACAGATTGTCCCCACCTCACACTATCTGGAGCTGAAACTGCTGGGCCGTTTCTGTCCCTCGCGGGTCCCCCCACAGCTCTGATGACCCTGTCTCTGTGCCTCTTGATGCCTGGTGAGTATCTGGAAACCCTGTGCTAATTCATAGCAGGTTGGGAGGAAACAGAACTGAGAGCAGGCCCTGGCCCAGGGAATCAGCAGATCCCCTTTAGTGGCAGAGAGGGTTGCTCCGTTGTGATGTTCGAGGGAGTGGAACTGTCCCAAACCAGCACAGGGCCAGTGCTTGGGGCTGGGGATGGACCAGGGCTAGCAGTCGGCACAGTCACAGCTTCACAGAGTTTAAGGTGAGGAGGGACCATTATCCCATGCAGTTTGACCCCCTGATAGCCCAGAGCAGAGAACTTCCCCCAGCTCCCCTGCACTGAGCCCAGTCACTTGTGTTTAACTAAAGGCCTCCAGAGTTAATTCTCTTCCCGGGGAGAAACTGTTGCCTCCTTTCTCACTGGACTTTGCCCATACTCACCATCCAGCCCTCGGGTTTGGCTCTGCCTGTCTCTGCTGCACTGAAGAGTCCACCAGCACCTGAGATTCTCACCCCAGGAAGGAGCTTAGACACCATGACCAGCTCAGCTGTCTGGCCAGCTCCACACACAGTTCTGGATTCTCCCAGAATTTGGGTGTTCTGAGTCTGGGTCTCGGGGTCAGACTCGTTATAGAGTCAGGCCCAAGTTACACAGCTTGGATCCAACCCCAGATCTGTGTTTTCAGGAGGGGTTGGGATCGAGGGTTCTGCTTTGGGCCTGTGTCTCAAACATCCGTATCATGTCTGGGCCTGACCCTCTGTCTGTCCGTAGCGCGTTCCCTGCTGCAGGCTCTGCTGGGGAAGTGAAGGGCTGAGCTCAGTTATCGGGGCTGGGGATGAACGTAGGCGGTGCCGGGCTGTCAGAAGAGCCCCATGCAGAGACGCTCAGTGCTGATCCCTTGCGGGCATGGGAACCCTCCAGGCAGCCCCCATGGGAGTCACTGGCCCAGAGGGGACCTGGATGGTCAGGGCTCTGCACAGTGCATGAGGCACAGTCTCATGAAGCAGGCGGGGGTGCCCCTGGTGGGATGGGAATCAGGCCCCAGGCTCCTCTGTGTTGGAGAGAGAGGCTCCCAGGCCCTGGCTCCCAGGTGCCTGCGTGTGAATCCCATTCACTGCATGGGGCTAGGGAGGGTGATGGGACATGTTACAAACCCAGAGCCCACCCGTCACTGCAGGGGTGCTGTCACCTCGGGAGCAGGGGCATGGGTGGGGAGCAGAGACCCCATCAGCTATTTAGGGGGTCTCACAGCAGGGGAGATTCTAGCCCAGCACTGACCACACGACACCTTTCTGTTCCCCGTGCTGAGTCCCAGCAGCCAGGAGATCTGTCTGTCCCCAATCTACCCAGGGCATTTACCCCTTCCCCTCCCTCTAGGGCATCCAGCCACCACCCCTTGGGCCATGCCCTGTTCAGTGTGGTGCCAGCAGCAATGGCACGGAAAGGTGGACAGGGCTGTGTGGGATCTGAGCCGGGTGCGCAGGTCTCCTGGCCAATTCCTCCCTGCCCCAATTCCTCTCTCCTGTGACCTGGGGCCAGTGTGAAATGTCGATAGAGGGTCATATCCACGGCCCATCCCACCCATGGGGCACTGGCCCTGGGAAGCAGAGAATGCCACGGCTCTGACCCCAAGGGATTTACCTTCCCATGGCACCAGCTCCCAGCCCTTTGCGGCCACAGGGCTGTCTCTGGAGCCTCCCCCACCCCCCATGGATGCAACCTGTACCTCTTCCTTAAATATCAGCAGCACCATTAACAGTGAGCCCCAGCCAGGCAGGGGGCTTTCGAAAGGACATGGCCAGACGGGACCATTAGCTCATTAGCTGTGGGGAGTCTCTGGGCTGTCCAGGTCAGACTGGCTGAGCTCCCATCTGACCTGGGCCAGGGAGCCACGTCCAGCGATCCTGTGTCCAGCCCAGAGGGGGCTGACTGAGCTGGGACTTGACTTTTTGTCCGCAGCCACGTTTCTTTGCTGGCTGCCTGGGCAGGAGGAGCAGGGGATGCTGCTGGCCAACACACCAGCAGGGGGCACTGCCAGGATGGGGAATATGGCAGGCAGATATTGACCTGCCCAGTGACAGCAGCAATTCTCCTGTGAGTTCAGACCTGGGTCCCATTGCCTTGGTGATTCCTGGGAAAGGGGGATCCGCTCCCTGCCACTGCTCCAGGACCTTCCCTTAGCCTGAGCCTGGAATTGCCCCCGGTGCCACCTATACCAGCTGGGGACTGGGGGGCAGGAGAGGCACAAGGACAGGGAAGGTGGTAGAGCAGATGCCGGAGGTGTTAGGTACTGGACACAGCTCCTTGGCTGCTGGCTGGTGAGCTCCGTGGGACAGCGACTGGCCTTCACCACATGGGCTGAGGGGGCAGGCCGAGGTGTAGGCTGTTCCCTAGACAGCTCTCAATGGCCAGAGGCCCACCTCACTAAGGGATCGCCTCTTTCCCAGCCATTCTGCTCCAGCTGGGTCAGCAGGGTGCCCGCGCCGCGCCTCTTGTTCTAGGAGCATGTAAGGCTGAGCCCTTAAGCTCTTTCGCAACCCAAATGACCCCGGGTAATGAAATTTCCAGGCACCAGAGAGAGCTTCTGCCCCCCCCCCCCCCGTCTGCCCAGTTGGGTTGAAATCAGAGCCACTATCCAAGACATGGCACAAACCCACAAGCCATTTACCCCGTCCCACCCACAGCACCGGGCACCACCAACAACTCCATTGACAGCTCTGATTCATTCCCCTTCCAGGTGCTCTTCCTGCCCCCACCCTCTACCTGAACCAGACGTTCGCCTGACTGGAGGACTCTGTGCAGCTCACATGCTCCTTGTTCTCCCGGGCCCTGGCCACTCTCATCGTCTTCTGTAAGGACAGGGAGGAGTTTTCGTCCCAGAGGAGCTTACTGGGGAAACTCACTTACAACTATGACCATCTGGTGTCCAGAGCCAGCTCCGGGAATTACTCCTGTGGATACGAGATCAAGGACAGCGGCAATTGGGTGAACAGATCCCAGCTCAGCCCTGCCCAGCACCTCAGCATCACCAGTAAGGCATGAGTGTGTTTGTGTGTCTGTGTGTGTGATGATATCAGCTCAGCCCTGCCCAGCATCCCAGGAAGATGAGTGAGGGTGAATGGCAGAGCAAGATCGAGGGCTTTCAAGAGAGTATGGCCAGAAGGGACCATTAGATCACCCAGGCTGAGCTCCTGTATGACCCGGGCCAGGGAGCCGCGCCCAGTGACCCTGTGTCCAGCCCAGCAGGGGCTGGCTGAGCTGGGACGAGGCTTTTCTGTTGTGGCTGCATTTCTTTGCTGGCTTCCTGGGCAGCAGGAACAGGGGATGCTGCCGGCCAAGGCAGCAGCAGGGGGCACTGCGGGGGGTGGGGAAGGTGGTAGGCAGATATTAACCTGCCCAGTGACAGCAGCAATTCTCCTGTGAGTTCAGAGCTGGATCCCATCGCCCTGGCGATTCCCGAGAAAGGGGGATCTGCTCCCTGCCACTGGTCCAGGACCTTCCCTTAGTCTGGGCCTGGAATTTCCCCCAGTGTCCCTTGTGCCAGCTGGGGGGCAGGAGAGGCACTAGGACAGGGAGGATGTTAGAGAAGACGCCGGAGGGGTTAAGGACTGGACACAGATCCTTGGCTGCCGGCTGCTGATGTCCATCAGGCAGCGACTGGCCTTCACTGCATGGGTTATGGGGTTAGGCCGAGGTGTTGGCCGTGCCCTAGACTGGCCCCAAGAGCCAGGGGCCCACATCACTGGGGGGTCGCCCCTCTCCCGGCCGTACTGCCCCAGCTGGGTCAGCAAGGTGTGTGCGCCAGACCCCTTGTTCTAGGACAGTGAACAGCACCACAGCACCCAATGGGTTCCCCAGCCCAGCCGAGCCCTTAGGCTCTTGCACAATACAAAAGATCCCAGGTAATAAACGTCCTGGGTATCAGAGAGAGCTCGTCTCCCCGTCTACCCTGCTGGGCTGGAATCAGAACCTCCATCCCAGACGTTGCACAGACCCACCCACCATTGACTTCCGGTGCCACTAACAACGCTGAGTGCCACCAATGGCTCCATTCTCCTTCCCATGCACTCTTCTTGCCCCCGTCCTCTATGTGAGCCAGATGTCTGCCCTGCTAGGGGACTCTGTGCAGCTCCAGTGCTCCGTGATCTCCCAGCTCCTGGTCACCTGGGTCATCTTCTATAAGGATGGGGAGGAGGTTTCATCCCAGACGGGTTTGGAGGAGAAGGTCTTCTATGGCTATGACCATGTGGTATCCAGAGACAGCTCTGGGAATTACTCCTGTGGGTACGAGATCCAAGGACAGTGACAACCGGGTGACCAGATCCCAGCTCAGCCCTGCCCAGTGTCTCATCATCACTTGTAAGGCCAGTGTGTGTGTGCATGTGCCCGTATCCCAGCTCGGCCTTGCCCAACAACTCTGCATGGGGTGGGGGGTGGTGAACAGACAATTAAATAACAAACACCTGAAAATCTTAAAGCTGAAATTCATCCATTTTCAAAATCTGAAATGAAAGTTGTCTAAGAAAGCATCTTTGTTCAAAATTTGTCACAGGGAACCCCTCCCCCCTCCCTATTTTCCACCCATCTCAGCTCAGATGGCCCAGCTCAGATAGGTTGGGGGCAGCGACATCATAGAAATGTCAGGCTGGAAGGGACATCAAGATGTCAGCAAGTCCAACCCCCAGCACTGAGGCAGGACCAAATAAACCTAGACCATCACTGACAGGGGTTTGTCCAACCTGTTCTTAATAACCTCCAACAATGGGGATTCCCTTGGAAGCTGTTCCAGTGATTAATGACCCTTATCATTAGAAAGTTTTTTCCCAACATCTGACCTAAATTTCCCTTGCTGCAGATAAAACCCATTACTTCTTGTCCTACCTTCAGTGGACATGGAGAACCAATGATCCTTGTCCTCTTTATGGGCCTGGAGTAGTTATTGCCCAGGTAGTGACTCCAGCAGTGGTGGTATCAGGGTTAAACCCCCTTCCCCTCCTCCCCAAAGTAAATGATTCTGAAGCGTTTCTTTATTCACAGGACTCTATTTGGGGAAAGGTGAGTCCTGGGCTGGGCAACCCCCAATCTGAATGTGATCGCCGTGACAATGGATGTAGAGAACACACAACAGGTGATATGCTCGCCAGTGCGGCGCTCTCTCTCCCAGGCTTTAACCAGCATTGCTGAGCTGGGCAACATCTTTGCAGGGCAGGAAAATGCCTCTTTCAAAGGGGGAATCCCAAACCCTTCTGATAGGCAAGAGTTTCATTTGGAGTTCACTGACCCCCTCTGCTAAACTTGCAGTCAGTGAATTATTTCCTCCCTCTGCACTCACTGTATTTGTTGTTGCTCTGGCAGAAGGTACCAGACACATCATCACACCTGGGCTCACAAGTTCTGTCTCTCAGTGTAATTAGTTATTTACTCTCTGTGCTCCAATCCTGGAACAGAGTTGTCACAAACAGCATGCGGGCAAACCCCTTTTCAGGAATCTTAGTCCAGCACCAGTGCCTGGTTCCCAGGGAGCAACCAATCCCCAGGAACTGACTTTAGCAGAGCCCCAACCTGGCTGTTTGCCCCGGCTCTCCCTAAAGTGTCTGCATCAGCAAACCAACACTTACACAGTATGTCTGCAAAGGCTGCGTGCACCCCTCCCACCACAAGGAAAAGATGGCGTCAGACTTTGTGTAACAGCGCCACCTAGTGATTCCTGCCAGAAATTTCATTCAAAACTTCTTGTGGAAAATTTCAGTGTTTTGATAAAAAAGTATTCATGAAATTCAACAAAAATTTTTCATTTGGCCTCATTTCAACTAGACATTTTCCTTTGTTTTGGGTTTTCAGAACTAAAATGAGACAAAACTGTCAGTTAGAAACACAGGGAGTTTTGCTTTGTTTCCTTTCAAAGGGAGGTTTTCCTTCCATTTCTGGATTTTGAAAACCAAAATGAAAAAAAAAGTCAATTGAACCTAACCAAAACGTTGTTTTTCATTTCACAATTATTTTGGTGGAAAGACTAGAAAGGTCCGTGCGTGTGAATTATCTGGGGACAGTTTTTGATTTCAGTTAAACTGTTTGGATTAATAAAATGTTGGGTCAAAAAAAATTTGTGGAAAAAGTTCAACCAACTTTCCTTGCAAAGAACAGCCAGTAACGGCACCCGGCAGATAACCGAGGGGTGAGCTCCCCGGTAGGGTCATGGGGACCTGAGGTGTCACTTACCACAGGGCTCAGCCAGCTCCAGCCAGTGGGGATTTGTCGGTGGCTGCTTGGAGAGGCCATTCACATCGAGTTTCTTTCTTAGGGCTGGATCTAAAGCTCCTGTTGGGAATTACAATCCCTGCCATCCTGGTTCTGACTGTGGTGCTTTATCTGCTGGGAAAGAAAGGTAGGTGTGAGAGTGAGGCCAAGCTCTGTTATGAGATGTACAGGCAAACGTGTCAGAAACAACCCCTTTGATCCCCTTTACCCAGTGTGTCTGTGATGCTGAGGGAGAGATGATCAAAGACACAGTGAAATAGATCCTTTGTTTCTGGGAGGCTGGCTGGGGGCAAAGATCAAAGAGATGATGAAAGGGATTATCATTGTGATTAATTATTTCTATTGCCGTAGCACCCTGGAGCCCCATTAAGGAATCAGGCCTCCACTGTGCTAGGTGCTGTACATTATTTATTAGGTGTGTTACTGTCATGCCCTGGAGCCCCAATGAGGAATCAGGCCTCCATTGTGCCAGGTGCTGCACAGATCAATAATGAAGGGGACAGACCCTGCCCCAGAGATGGTCACAATCTAGGTCTCAGCCAGGGGCATGTGTATGGATGGAATATTGACTCGCAGGTACCTAAGGCTGCAATTCAGAAAGGCATCCCCTAGTCCGGAATGCCCCTTATACCTGTGCCCATGTGTAAGTGCTTTCCTGAATCAGGATCTAACCACTCTGAAAATAGAGCTCTGGACACAGCTCTGCCCTGCCAACCTTTCCTCACACGGCGTGTCCAGCCCCAAGCTTTCACAGCACTCGAGTCACCCCAACAATCTTGAGACTGGCGTAAAACTCATGGGATTTCCAACAAGTCACCAGTGTGGAGTCTTTGTGTTTGCCTGGGGGATTTGATCTTTGGGGGTCTCTTGGGTCCCATTTCCAGGCTTTTCTCTCCAAACGCAAGGGATATAAATTTATTTGTTTTTTTAATGAAAGCCGAGATTCTCACTGACTCTCAGACCTGGGACTTTACCTAGAATATCAAATGCCGTGAGACTGGAATTAAAGTTGTCAGATTTGGCCACACTGCAAGTCCCAAGAGCAGACAGTGGGACTGATGGAGGAGAGCGCAGGGCCGGGCCATGGGGACGGGCTTTGCTTCAATACAATGATGAACTGGGGCCGTGTCATTCAGTTTCCCTCTCTCTCTCTCTCTCTCTCTCTCTGCCCACAATGAATCGAATCTACAATCACATTTTCTCACTGCCTTCCAAGTTGCGTCTCTACCAGGGGATCATAGGTAGGAGGAGATTATTCCATCTCATTTCTCTTCTGGTTCCCTTCTCTCTGCCTCATGGAAGGGCCAGCAGCTGCTCCAGCTTCTAAGCAGAGCTTTGCTCTCCTGCTGAGTGGGGTTTCAGTCTGTTTGTTCTGGAGGAATTTTTGAAAAGGCCAGGGAAGGATGAACTCTCTGGTTGGGATGGGATCTGGGGATTATGAGGAGACGCTTTAAGGAAGGGGTTTGCCAAAGCGGTGTGTTCCCATCGAATTCACCGGCAGCAGAGTGAGTGTGTTTGAAAATGGTCCCTAAATGTGTGAAAGAATGAAAGTGACCTTTTATACTCAGGGGGTGTTGGGGCTGGTCGCCCACAAAGCGACACTGACCGACCCAGCCAGTTCCCTAGAACTGGGTCTGTTCTTCAGGGTTGGGGCTGGGAGGGGCCAGGCCAGGCTGGGAACCAAGGGTCTCTAGTCCATCCAGCTGTGGTGGGTAACATCCAACATTAGCTCCATCAGCTGGAGAGGGTTTAGTGCCAGGTTCGGTGCGTCCACACACTGACTCGCCCCAAAACACCCACAGCAGGTTCACTCACAGCGGCTGTGATTTTGGTGCAGGTCTGTGCCTGGGATGGCCATAGGGCTCCCCTGCCTGCTGGTGAGAACCGGGCAGCAGGGACACCCGTGGGGATTCAGAGCACGCTGTAAGTGTGAACAACGCAATGGGCAGAGGGGGTTCTGAGCCTGTCACCTCTGCAGCATGGCCCAGGGGGACCAGGTCATTGGCTGCCCTCAGTGCCGGGGGAGTTGCTAAGTGCTGCTGGCTCACTGTCTGCCCACCATCCTATCAGGGGCTCTGAGGGACCCCTCCTTCTGCCCACCACATTGACCCTGCAGAGAGTGTCTAAGGGTCACTCCCCACTGCTCTGCAGCCAGCACCTGCCACTCAGGGCTCCCCTCCACTCCTGCTCCCTTCCCCCTCTGACTTTCCAGTCACCTTCTGCAGCTCACTGGGCCCGCTGCTGCCCTTCTGACGGCCATGGGGCCCATACGCTCATTCTAAGCCCTGCCTGGCCCATGCCGGACTCATGGCCCCGGAGCTTAGAGCAGATTCATCATCTGCGCGTTGCCCCGAGAGGGATTCCAGCAAATTTACACATCCCTGGCCCAGACGAGCATGACGAGGGGAGCAGCCAGCCCTGGGCTGGGGGTGGGGCAGAGAAAGCCAGGTGGGAGATGAGGCAATCCATGGGGTGACCAGCTGCACACACAGAGGGAAAGGAGCATGGAGAGACTAGAGGTAGTTTCCAGGCTCTGCCAGTGTCCGGCCCAGCTTGGGTTCCCAGTGCAGCGACTCTGCCAATAAAGCAAGTGGGGGCAGAGCGGACAGGACACACAGACCGTCAGTACTGTGACCCCCCCCCCCAAACTCCCAGCAGTGCATGTTTCCTGCCTGCCTCCTGTGCCCCCCAACCTATAGAGCTTTAAACAGCTGGCTCTCCCCAAACATTCCCTTCCTCCATCCCCATGCCATATCACCAGTGTCTGCCCCCAAACACCCCCACTCTGCCCTCCTGGGACATGGGAGCTGGTTATCAGACTGGACCAGAAGTGGGGCTCTGAAGTTGCATTTCCATACTGTGTAGGGTTGCCAACTTTTTAATTGCACAAAACTGAACACCCTTGCCTTGCCCCTTCCCCAAGGCCCCACCCCTGCCCTGCCCCTTCTCTGAGGCCCTGACCCCAATCCAGCCCCCCCCGTCGCTCACTCTCCCCCACCCTCACACACTCTCACTGGGCTGGGGCAGCGTGCAGGGGTGCAAGAGGGGGTGAGGGCTGCACTGGGGGGGGTGGGCTCTAGGGTGGGGCCGGGAATGAGGGGTTTGGGGTGCAGGAGTGGGCTCCGGGCTGGGGCCAAGGAGTTTCAAATGTGGGAGTAGGCTCAGGACTGGGGCAGGGGGTTGGGGTGCAGGAGGGGGTGCAGGCTCCAGCTGGGCGTGTGGGCTCTGTGGTGGGGCCAGGGATGAGGAGCTTGGGGAGGCAGGAGGGAGCTCTAGGCTGGGGCTGAGGGGTTTGAAATGCTGGAGGGGACTTAGGGCTGAGATAGGCGGTTGGGGTGCGGGCGGGGGTGCAGGCTCTGGGAGGGAATTTGGGTGCGGGATGGAGGTGAGGCCTGGGATAGGGGATATGGGGTGCAGGCTCTGGGAGGGAGTTAAGGTGCAGGAGGGGGTTCCAATGTGGGGCAGGGGGTTGGGGTTCAGGTGGGGGTTCGGGCTCCGGCCGGGCAGCACTTACCTCAGGCGGCACCCAGTTGGCGGCGCAGCGGGCCTAAGGCAGGCCCGCTGCCTGCCCTGGTTCCGTGCAGCTCCTGGAAGTGGTGGCATGTCCAGCCCCTAAGTGGAGGCGTGGCCAGGCGGCTCGGCCCCACAGCTCCCATTGACCGCGGTTCCTGACCAATTGGAACTGTGGAGCCGGCGCTGGGGATGGGGGCAGCACACAGCTTCTCTGATCGCCCCTGCGCCTAGGGGCTGGGCATGCCGGCTGTTTCCTGGGAGTTGCAGAGAGCCAGGGCAGGAAGGGAGCCTGCCTTAGCCCCACTGCACCACTGACCAGACTTTTCAACCAGAGTCCCTTTTCAAAAACTGGATGCTGGGCAACCCAACACTGTGCAAATTTAAGTCGAGCCTTAAGGCTGAACGTTCAGCCTTTCTACATTGTGAGCAAACCTGGGCCAAAAATCCAGTTTTATTTGGGTGAAAAAAATTCAAATAAAAAATTTTGTTCAACATTTTTCACAGAAAATGTTGGGTTTTTGACAAAAAATTCAAAGTGAAACAAAACAAAATGTCCATTCAAAAGAAAAAAAAATGTTCATTTTGTTTCTTTAAGAAATTTTTTATTGAAAATTTCATTAAAATCCAATTGTTTTGGCTAAACATTAGATTTGGGTTAAACAATTGAGAAAAAAAATCTGTTGAAAAATGTCTCCCAGTTTTAACTTTCTGAATACGACTGAGTTCTCTTCAACGTCTGTCCTGAGATTCCAGGGATTTTCGGTCGCCCACAATCTTAACTCCATGCTGATCTAGTGGGGTTTTGGGTGGTTGTTTGGCCATTTTGCTGAAGTAGAGCAGAATGTTCAAATCTCATCTTTATCAGATATTCCCTTCATAAATGATGAAGCCGCTACCTTCCCTGATTATCCAGAAGTAGGACTTGCTGCCTTTCCACTGAGTGTGAGCTGAATGGAGATGTACGGTCCTAGCAGGAGAACCAGCTATGGGAAGAAATCTCCTCACAGCTGGATCTCTGAAAACAGACTCCGTGTCACCAAGGTGACAGAGAGAGAGCACTCGGCATCAGTACTGATACCCCCTGTCCTTATTACTCTCCACCGGGAACAAGTCCAGTGCGATACCAGCAACATTCCTGAAGATCATATTGAATGTAAGAACTTTTGGAGAGTATTGGGGTTACTGGGATCACCTGCACATGAGGGAGAAATGCAGGGGCTGGGAGAAAAGGCGTTAATTGGTGGGGGATGGACAGATCCCAGATCAGACTGTCTGGCCAAGAGTTACAACAACAAACTGCCTGTGATTAAAGTGAATGAGGAGATCTTGAGGTCCCAGGGCTCGTGCATCTGAGTCCCCGAGGTTCCTTTGTCCCACCCTTTGCCTGTAATCCTTAGTCCTGCATTGCCATGGCTTAGGGGACTGAGTCAAAGTGTTACCACTTCCCTTCCTTCATGGAAAGGACACATCCCGGGGAAAGCACCCATTGGAAAGTGTCCCACCCCCTCCATTGGAAGCTGGGTCTGCCTGGTGCTGACCAGTTCTTCCCACCCTGTACAAATGTGGACCAGGATGTGACAACAAAGCAATAAGTCCCAACAGACTGTGCATTGGTGGGCAAGTAGTGCCCACCTGTTGGCTGTATTGTGAGGCCCAAGGCTGAGATACGTACGTGGGGGATATTCTTATCTCAGGGTATCTCAGGTTCAAATTATAAATAGATAAAACTCTTCTTTAAAAGCCCAATAAATGTCTAAGGTGTTTGGAAGCCCTGAGGAGTGTCACATCCCAGAGGGAGATTTAGCTCTCTGAGAAGCACAGTCACACACAACCTTTGTTACACGTAGAGTCTGGCTTGCTAATTTTACATTTTTAGTTAAAAAATTGAAAATTAACCCTGGGGAGCATTGAATCCTCAACCTGGTTGGAAAATAGGCTTTTTCCCTGTGGAACATTTAGATAATAATGATTTTGTTTTATTTTTCTCAAAATTTTCTGTGGGAAATTTCAACTTTTCAGTGAAATATCAAAAATCAAAATACTTGAGCTGAAAAAGAAAATATTTCGATTCAAGTTGGTGCAAGAGTGCCTCATGGGAGCTGTAGTTCAGGTGCCTCCTGCTCCTGGTCTCCTCTTTCAGCCGGGCTCTCTGGCTCTCCCATGATGCTCCACATTCTCCCCTCTTCGTGATAGGATGTAGTATACCATGGGAGTCCCTGGTTGCAGTGCATCATGGGAGATGAAGCCCAGTCAGCCAGCCCAGCCTGTAGAGGAGAACATCAACACAAGACAACTGAACTACAAGTCCCATATGGCACCATGGTGGTATTTTGAATCAGAATATTTCTGGTTTTGAGGAAATATTTCAGTTTGGGGGCGCTCATTTTTTGAACAAAATGTTTAAATTTTCTTCCAGAAACTGACAAAAGAGCTCTGAGGAAAACCCCAACAGACAGTTTCCACTGAACATGTTCCACAGCCATATTAAATCCTTCTGTTCTGGTATCCCCTAGCGACTCTGATCAGGATCAGGCTCCATTGTGTTCAGTGCTGCCCACGGGGGAACTCTGCCCTGGCTGGGGGAGAGGTGGGAACCAGGGGATTATAATTCGTGCTCAGTGAGGTGCCTTCCCTTAAAGGCATTTACACCCCAGTGACAATGTGTAACTGTCATTCTCTCCCCAGATGCCTCAGTGAATTGGCTGGGAAGCTCCAGGGTGAGTTGCAGCTTTTAATAATGACAAAGTGAAGTGATAGAAAAGAGCGATTTGTTTGCCTGCTCCAGCTCGGCAGTGAGCCGTGGGCTTGGAAAATGAATTTACTCAAGATTCCGAAGCTTCAGGTTGTGTCTGTTACCCTGGTCTCACTGCTGCTGCCCCAGATCTCCACCCAGGAACAAGTAGCTGCCTCCCACATCTGTTGTTATCCTGGCCAGTCAGGCCCGGCCCCCCACAGACATACAGACACGCATCCAGGCAAGAGGAAAACATCCTTCCCAAACTCCACACCACAGCAATAGGGGAGAATCCACCAACCTCTGCAGTCAAACAACCAAGGCAGAAATGTTCAAAGTTTCAAAGTTCCCATTAAAACTCCTGGGAACTGGACATTCAGATCCCCCAGGTAGGTTTGAAAACCTCAGAAGTGTTACCCAAGTGGGAATCTGCTCTAGTGAGACAGATCCTATTAGTGAAACCCCAGCACCACATGCTGGTAACCCTCCACACTGTGGGCCTCCCAAAGGGGAAGGAAGACATGCAAGGGGTGAAATCCTGGGATTTTCCCATTGACTTCAGCGGGGGCAGGATTTCCCACTATGGGTTTGCATGCGATATAGGTGCCAGTGGGGCATACATGGTATCACACTTCTAGCAGCGGCTGTGCTGTGGGGTACCCACCCTGGGTATCATGCATAGGCGCTGACTTACTCAGATCCCGGGGGATGCTCGACCCCTGCTCTGCCCCAGGCACTGCCTCCACTCCACCCCTTCTTTCAAACCCCCATTCCAGGAGTTTGGGTCACTGAAGTTCTGTCCTAGTATTATTATTATTTTTAATATGTAACGTTTTATTGAACGTTTAAAGCTTTTTCACAAAGGAAAGAGCTGTGCGCTGCTATCATGGAGGAGTAGCTGGTCTCCTTGGAGTTAAGGTTGAAGTTAGCATCGCATTATCAGCCTGATTTTCACACACACCCCCACACATCCATTCCAGCAGATATGAAATTTGATAACCACATCTCATCACCAGGGAGAGCATGTCCTGAAAGCTGGAGGCAAAGAACTCAAGTGATCTCAGAGATATGGAGTCTCATTCACTTTTCAGAGATTTTTCCTAGTATTACTTTGCCTTTTCTTATACTAACAAACACCAATTTATCTCTTAGAGCTTTTAGTAAATGAGTGTAGGACAGGATATTACTTACAGAGATATATGTGACTCCTGTGAATTCAGAAGCTGGTTTAACCCTATCAAAATTATATATATATATATATATATATATATATATATATATATATGTTTCCCTTTGACCCAAGCAATAAGCCAGTATTTTGGGACTTGTGCATAGTTACACTGAGATGAGAAAGTGATGACAGAGTCAGGTATGTTTGTTGATGGAAACCCATTTATTTACATAACATCTACAAAGTCCTGTTTCCCTGAACACAAGACCAGACAACAGGAGGCACTTCCTTTGATCCCAGCTCCAAGCCTCTTTCTGGCCAGCACCCTGCCCAAGAACTCTCTCTCTCTCTCAGCTTTTTTCACAGGGTCCTGTTCCAAATACTCCTCTGGCTGGCTGTCTTTCTTGTTGCTTTCTCTGGTTGCTTCTGAGTTGTTTCTGCTGCTTCTCTCACACAGCCAGACCCTGCTTTTCTTATGAGATCCAAAGGAACCCGCTTGGACAGGGGTGGGCAAAATATGGCCTGTGGTCTGGATCCGTCCCATCTAACATTTCTGACTGGCCCTCCGGGCTCTTTGGCTGCCCACTCATGATCTCCGAGTCTGGGCCACTAAAAGTCCCGCGGCACAGCAGGGTGCTCAGGCAGGCTGCCTGCCTGCCATGGCCCCACGCCGTTCCAGGAAGTGGCCGGCTGTTTCTGGCACATCTCTGCACACCCCTGGCGGGGAGGGGAGGTGGCTCTACACGCTGCTACCACCCCCAGCACTGTCCTCACTGCTCCCCATTGGCTGGAAACCAGCCAATGGGAGCTGTGGGGGTGGTGCTTGAGAGCATGGGCAGTGAACGGAGACCCGTTGCCTCCCCTCCCCACAGGAGCACAGAGCGTGCACCGCAGCAGCCTGCCGCAGCGACTCCGGGAGGTGGGGCCACAGTATGCAGGCAGCCTGCCTGAGTCCCTGCTGCACTGCTGGCCGGAGCTGCCTGTGGTAAGCACCTCCCAGCCAGAGCTGCACCTCGCATCCCCTCCCATGCCCAAACCCTGCCCCAGGTCAGAAAAAAACCTTTTTTTTCCCCCCCCCCCCCCCCCCCTCCTGCACCCAACTCCCTCCCAGACCCTGCACCCCCTGTTGCACCCCAATCCCCTGCCCCAACCCGGAGCCCCCTCCTGCACCAAACTCCCTCCCAGAAGCCACACCCCTCTTCCTCTCCTGCACCCCAACACTCTGCACCAGCCCGGAGCTCCCTCCTTCACCCAAATTCCCTCCCAGATCCCAAACCCCCTCCATTAATATAGTAGAAATGTGCGGCCCATGATGACTTACCAAAATTCACGGAGTGGCCCCCATGCAAAAATTATTGCCCATCCCTGCTCTTGGACCACATGTCCCTGCCATGCCCAGACTAGTCTGCAGTCCAGTCCTTGGGTGGTAGTTTTCCATTGTTTCAGCTGAAACTAAATAAAGGAATATTTAATGGTTCCCTTATTGAGCCTGAATGGAAGGTGCTGCGATTGCCCATAGATCAGAGATGCACTTTTTGGGAGCCACCCAATCTCCAGCATAACAACAGTGTAAAAACAGTGCATAGAATCATTATAATAAATATTGCCATTAATAACAGCAGTGATTAAAATATGAAACTGGACAGGAAAAACCTACACTGCCTGCAGCACAAAAGAATCCCTGTTTCAGATAAGATAAGCCATGAAAAAGGCTAATGCAGTCTCCTAGGACGCATCAGGGGAGGTATTTCCAGTGGAGACAGGGAAGCATTAGTACCATTCTGCAAGGCGCTGGTGAGACCTCATCTGGAATGCTGTGTGCAGTTCTGATCTCCCATGTTTAAGAAAGATGAATGCAGACTGGAACAGGTGCAGAGGAGGGCTACTAGGATGATCCGAGGAATGGAGAACCCAATTTAGGAGAGGAGGCTCAAAGACCAGAAGAACCAATGGGGAAAGAAGATACTTTCAAATCTGGGGGAGGGGAAGGTTTTGTTTTGTGCTCTTTGTTTTAGTTCCCTCTTGGGACAAAGAGAGAGACCAAGCAGGTAACCCAGCTCCTACTGAAATGATACAGCTAAAATTACAGAATTTGTAAGTAATAGCAAGAAAATGCATTAGATTATCTTTTATTTTAGCATGTGAATTTTCCCTATGCTAAGAGGGTGGTTTATTCCTGTTTTGTATCTGGGAAGTTGACCCTAGAGGGGAATCCTCTGTGTTTTAAATCTTTTTATTACCCTGTGGTAATAAAAAAAGTTTTTAACCTAAGCTGGTGGAATATAAGCTTAGGGGGTCTTTCATGCGGGTCCCCACATCTGTACCCCAGAGTTCAGAGGTGCTAACATCTATTCACAAGATTTTCTTTCTTTCTCTGTACCCCAGAGTTCAGAGTGGGGAGGGAACCCTGACAGCAGCACAGACCAATGGTGTCACCCTGCTCAGAACTGGTATCTCCCCAGACCCTTCTCCTCTCTCACACACAGTTTAGTTCAGTATAGTTTAGTTTAGAAGTAAGTTTAACACCAGTTGAATTAAGGCTTTAATTCTGAGTAAGAGTGTCCACACAGGAATTTAATGCAGTTTAATGCATTTTCTTTCTTTCCCAAATGTTTCTTTGGACCTTTTCCCCTGGCTCAAAGAGCTTGGCTTGTTTAGCCTAACCAAATGAAGGCTGAGGGGAGAAATGATTGCTAGGTTAATTGAACTGATTAACCCCTTACAGGTAAGTGATTCTGTACCTCTGGCCAAGAGGGATTTTATATTACTGCATTCATAAAGGTTGATACCCTTCTCTTTATATTTATGACAGCTGCACAATAGGCCCCTGTAGTAACAGTCTTTGCCTAGATAACTCCCCCAGCTTCCCCCATTCCCCATTCCTTCCCCTGTCAGGGACCCTGTCAGTCACTCTGCCCTGCAGCCTACAGACCTCTGCTCACTCCCAGCCAGGCCAGGGACACACTGAGCTCTGTCAGAGCTTAGTCCTGCCATGAACTGTCCCAGCCAGACAGTCCAGCCTGGCCCCTTTCTTCTGTACACATAATTCCTCCTTCCAGAGAGGTTGTATGATTAGGGGGAAAGGATGGGCTCATGGGTAAAGCACCAGGGTGGAACTTCAGGGAGACTGGGGTTCAAGTCTCAGCTCTGCTACAGCATTCTTGGGCCTGTTACTTCATTTCTCTGTGCCTCAGCCCCCATCTGTGAAATGGGGATAATAATTCTGCCTTGTCTAAGTGGAGAATTTCCAAAGCCTCTAAGGGATTTAGGAGCACAAATGTGTGACTGTTCTCCTAAGTCCTTCAGATGCTTTTGAAAATCTCCCCCTTAGATTGGGAACTCTTCTTGGCAGGGGCTGTCGCTCACTAAGGGTTTGTCTGCACAGGGAAATGGACCACTACGGTCATCCTGGGATAACTCCCTGCAAGGACACTCTTATTCTGGAATCAGAGAGCTGTGGTCAGGATTAGTTTACACCATTTTCAAAGTGACATAAACTAAACTGGATAAAGCCCATCGTACACTGGAATAAGAGTGTCCCCACGGGGAGTTATCTCGGGATAGCTGTAGTGCGTTAATTAGATCAGTATAGTTCTGCTGGTCAATTTCCCCCTGCAGACCAGCCCTTAGTGTCTCTGCAGCACCCAGTGCAAAGGGGGCCCTGACCTTAGCTGGGGTCTCTGGAGGGTCTGTTAAATAAATAATAACGGCAAAATGCAGTCGGGGCTCAGTGGACAGGTGCTGGACGAGGAGCCAAGGAACAAGGTCTCTGTTCCTGCTTCAATATTCTATACCCTAACTGGGTATTTGACTGTCTCCAGTGGAGCCTTGCAATTCAGATGTTAGACTGTGAGTGTAACCCATGTGCCTAATAGGGAGATATCTCTGTAAAAGATCTAGAGCGAAGTGGGGAGAGGAATAAGTTGTGTCTGGGGCATTATTGCTACGCAGATGCACAATTAGTATCACACACCCACAAGTATAGAAATTGGATGTAGTAGTTTTGGGCATACTCAATAGGCTGCCTTTAGCTGGACTCATAAACTCCACTGAAAGCAAGTAGTCAGGGCAGCTGCTTTACAAAAAATCACGTGACCTGCATGGGCTGGAGAAATTCAGCCACAGGACCACAAAGCAAGCTGTTTTCTTCTAGCTCTGAATTATTTCGCACCAGGTTGGTGCTATTGTTAACTTTCCAACAGAAAGCACTAGCAGTGTTAGTTATAAAGAATGGGAGGAAAAACTAACCTCTTCCATTTTAATTATATACCTTAAATGTTATTTTATTTAGTCCAATTGTCTTAACCAGTCTGGTTCACCAATTTGCCTCTTATTTAAATGTAATAAATGGCAACTCCCATGGGCACTGTCAGGGCTCTCACCTCTGCCACCTGTTTCTATACTGCTTCTCTCCCCTCCCCCATCCTATTTCCATCCCCTGTTCTCCTCCCCCATCTCCACCCCGTCCCTTCTCCTCCCCCTCCCCATTTCTACCTTCCCTTCCCTCTGCCCAACCCCTGTCCCCTCCCTCCATCCCACTGTCCCTCTCTTATCTGAGGGCTTTTCCTGATCCCCACTCCCAGCCTATTGACAGCCTCCCTCAGGTAACAGTTGGGTCCCCCCATCCCCTCAAGGTGGCAGTTAGGCTCCCCTCCTCTATCACCCCCCTCAAGCAGTGTTTCTGGAACAATTTGTATAGTGGGGATACTGAGAGCCATTGAACCAAACTGTAAACCCTGTATATGATGGAAACCACTTCAAGTCAGGGGCTGTGGAAGCAGCCCCCCCCTCCGTATCTTAAATGGGGCCCCCAAAATCATACTCATTTTTGAAAGTTTTAGTGTTTGTGCTTAACTGTGCATGGTATTTCAATGTAATATTGTATCTGTCTAGCCCCATATAGATCCTCTGTCTATCACTTTATATCTCTATCCCAAAACATAGACATGTATAGATCTCTGTCTCTATTGCCAGCTCTGTGCAGCGGACTCCTTCAAGTCTCTCTTAAAGCACTAACATAGAGAGAAGCCCCGTATGACATTATATGATTAAAATATGACCATGTAGATCATTGTTGCTACCACTGTTATACAATCACAAGAAATATTGTACAAAGTATGTCATGTAAGGTGTCAATGGAAAAGTTATGGTTTGCTGAATGTGACTATCCTCTTTGTATGCATGCATCATTTTTGTATCTGAAATTATGAATATTGGCTGTATACCTGTATTTCAAATGTGTTTTCTCCACAAGGTAGTTACATCCAGTCTAGCTAGCCCATTGTGAAGGGAATATTTAAGTTGAAGGCACATTAATGAACACAATGGGCCATGAAAGAAGTTTATCCACACCTGATGTACTTTTCTGAGAAAGCCAGACTATGGGTAATGGCTGCTATGACCCATCAAAGCATGCAAGGGCATGTGAGTAGATCATGTGGTACTGAACTCCATCTTGAGTGTCATTTCTTTTCCACAAACTATGTTGAGGGTTTTGCCCGGAACAATGAGTTTCCCTCCACATGGCAGAAGCTATAAAAGGCCCTTGAAACATCTCCATGTTGACTCTTTCCTGCTCTGATCTCTGGACTATGGACTTGTACTAATGGGAGCATTCTAACCAAGGGCCTGAGGACCTTCCAATTATTTGGACTCAACCAGAAACTTAACAAGCCAGCAATTTATTCCATCACTGCTTCAAGCCTGATCCAAGAACTTTGCAATTGTATGTATTTGTTTCCTTTAACCAATTTTAACTCTCACATCTTTCTTTTCTCTTATAAATAAACCTTTAGATATTAGATACTAAAGGATTGGCAACAGCGTGATTATTGGGTAAGATCTGAGTTATATATTGACCTGGCTTTGTGGCTGGTCCTCTGTGATCAGAAGAACCATTGATTGATTGATTAAATTGGTTTTAAATAACCACTCATTTTTAAGTCTGATGTCTGGGTGTTGAAACAAGGACTGGAATACCTTAGGAGGTTGCATTTCTGACTTCTTATTAGCCAGTGTGGTGAGACAGAAGTTTACTTTTGTTCCTGGTTTGTTATACCTTATGGACGAATAACCACCAGTTTTGGGGTGTGTCTACCCTATTTCTCAGCAGCTTGTCCTGAATCTGGTCTTCTCAGTTGTGACCCACTGAGGCACAGTGACACCCTGGTCATTTCTTCCCTGTGTGGAGCCGTCTCTCTTCTCTTTTCAGGGTCTGTGCAAGTGAAGGAGCTGCAGGATCTGTGCAGCAGGAGGAACTCATTCTACGGATGCTCTTGCTTCATGTATCAGCTGCATTTGGAGCTCTGGCTGAGGGGGTTTCCACATTGTGCATGATCCTGTCATTAACCTCCCCTTCACCCTCCCAGTGCTTAATTTGTGCCAGGGCTTGCCAGGGCTGAGCACCAGCACCTCTAGGCTTGGCAGATCATAACCCCGGCACCTCTGGGCTTGATGCATCAGTTATGAATGTAAAAAAAATTGCTTGAATTCCAGCACCTCTTTGATTACAGATCAAGCTCTGCATCCTCTCATGGTGAAGACTTTCCCTGTTCCTGTTCCTTGGCTAGTCTGGGTTGGGGTCACTTGAAGTGAAAGTCCAGAGCCATTTCTCTGTCATGGGAGAACCGACCCCTTACACAGGGGCCTGATCCCAAGGCCAGTGAAGTCAGAGGAGTTTTTCCATTGACACCAAGGGGCTTTGGATCAGGACCTTCCTGGGCAGCATTGTCTGAGCTACAAGCATGGCCCTGCTGCCATCCAAGCGTGCCAGCAGCTCAGCCTGACCCACAGCCCTAGGGTCACTCTGGCTTAGAGCTGCCACAAGGCTGTGATCTAAAAATGACCTTTTTTAAAAAGTGAGAGTTTTTGTCAAACATTTTCATTTTTTGCAAAGTTTCAATTTTTTCAAAGAAAACATTAAATCTCTTTTTGGGGGTTTGTTAGAACAAAATTGGAAAATAAAAAGAAGAAAAGATAAACATTTTCATTTTAACCCCCACACACACACTTTTAAGAGATTTTTAAAAGTTTTCAGGTTTCGGGATTTCCCCTCCCTCCCTATTTATCATTTTGCCACCAAGAGGCGGGTGGGAGGGGGAATAATTTTCACAAAAGATTTTGAAACAATGATTTAGGTATTTCCACCCTGCTATCTTCTGGGCTCTGCTTATAACAGGAACTCTCACAGTGTGCTCCTCTGACCATCCCCTGAGGATCTGAGCTCTGCTGACCATCCCCCATGCATCTGAGCTCCACCCGAATGTCCCCTGTCCAGCTCCTCTGCAGAGCTGACTCCATCCCAGTGGTGAAATGTGCCCAGCCATCATCTCAGGACAATCCGCTTCTGCATAAATTACTCTGCAAAGTTGCTCTGCTAAATGGCTCTGCTTTGTGACAGATTTCCCTTGAGGCCCTCAACTGTTTGACTTCCCTCAGAGGTGCTAACATCTATTCACAAGATTTTCTTTCTTTCCCAAATGTTTCTTTGGACCTTTTCCCCTGGTTCCCCCACTTGTTTAGTCACACTGATTCTGGCTCCCACCTGCTCAGAGGTCCTTTCTGGATGCTCTTTCTCAGCTGCCTTGTGTTCTTCCCCATCCAGCAGTGCCTTGGTGCCCATCTCCCAGCAGGGACAGCAGAATGAGCAGGGATGCAAAAGGGACCAGAATAAGAGGAAGGGACCTTGTTCCCATCTATCGGCAGGGACAGCACTCAGGAGCTCAGAATTGGGCAGGGTGGGCAGAAGTGGCTGGAGCTGTGTTTTGAGGATGGGACAAAGGAGATTAAGCAGGTGGTGAAGCCCGTGCAGTCCTCTGGTAACTGTTCTCTAGGGGAGTAATTCACCCCAGTGCAGCGGGTCCCACATGAGACTACCCCCCTTCCCAATCCCAGACCCCATTTATATTCCCCTTAAGCACAGAGAGTGAATTTTTTCCTGGGGAGCTCTCACCAGGGACTGGAGACCAGGGTGGAGGCAAAAGGTTCAGGATCATCCAACATCCCAGCCCCCCCCCCCGTGACCTTTCACCCTGTCCCAG
This sequence comes from Dermochelys coriacea, assembly GCF_009764565.3. Taxonomy (NCBI): domain Eukaryota; kingdom Metazoa; phylum Chordata; order Testudines; family Dermochelyidae; genus Dermochelys; species Dermochelys coriacea. The sequence goes on from NC_050090.1 coordinate 10,783,628, forward strand.
TTGTACCTTTACCCAGGAGCTGTCTCCGTCCCCAGGCAGTGAGATGGGATGGGGGGCATTTCCTCAGTGATATGTTTAGACTCAACAAGCAAACCAGGCTCCTTCGGTTCTCAATCTTCCAGCCATAAATAGAGACGCTGTGGCTGGGACGGGGAAAAGGGAGGTGGTGCAGGGCAGAAAATGGGGAGATGTGATGAATATCAGACCCAAAGAGGGGACAGAGCAGGTCAGAGAGAGGCTGCTGTGTCTCTGCTGCCTGAGTCCTACAAAGCCCAGGGGACCCTGGGAGCAGGGAGAGGGACTGGCTGGAACATCCAACCCTAGGGAGCAGATCGGAGCAGACAGAGACCGGAGCTTCCCTTCTGCTGCAGTTAGACAGAGCGAGGGGAGGGGGCAGGTGGGACCAGGGAACAACTGAGGATTGTTCCCTTCAGATGCCATCAGCAGCAGACACCACTGGGCTGTTTCCATCCAAATCTGTTCCCCTGACTGCCCCGATGATCCTGTCTCTGTGCCTCTTGCTGCCTGGGGAGTATGCAGGAATTCTGCGCTAATTCACAGCAGGTTGGGAGGAAACAGAACCGAGAGCAGCCCCTGGCCCAGACTGTCGGCAAATCCTCTTCAGTGGGAGAGAAATGGGAACCTGTAGAAGCACTAAGTATAAGAGCTACTGGGCCAGATCCCCATCTGGTGTAAATTAGTGTAGTTCCATTGGAATCAATGCTGGTTTACACCAGCTGAGGATCTGGCCCTCTAGAGAACTGAAGGGAAAGTTGGTCCCAGCTCAGCCAAGGTCCGTGTGCACGAGGAACCTGCCATGCCCCAGATCTAACATCCTGCCTGGTTTGCTTCTTCACCAACACACAAATCAGGAATTTTTTCCTATTAAGGCAGTTCTTGTCCCTGAAGAGGGACCTCAGAAAAGGGGGGGATTTTATCTCCAGCACTAACCACAGGGCACCTTTCTGTTCCCAGCGCTGAGTCCCAGCAGCCAGGAGATCTGCTCAGCTCCCAATGAGTCCGTCTGTCTGTCCCCAGACACCCTCACTCCTCTAGCTATTTATCCTGCCAGAGGGGATTATACTAATAGAAAATGCATCCAGCAACAGATTATTATTAATTACTATTATTACTGTGACCCCCAGAAGTCCCTCCCAGGGATCAGTGCTCCATCGCGCCAGGTGATGCACACCCCTATGTGAAGCTCTGGTCCCAGCCCCCAAAGAGCTGACAGTCCCAGATCTGACATTATCCCCCCATTACCAGCTGTGCTGAAATAACAGCCTGCTCCAGAGACTTTGCACAGAGCCCACAGCCCTTGAGCAGGCAGAAGTTCTTCTTCTCTGCAATTAGAGGTCCGCGGCTGGGCTGTGCCATGTAAACAGCCCTGTAGCCCGAATCCCGCCAGATGGAGTCAGCTGGCACAGGCCAGCTGCAGGTTTTGATTGCAGGGTAGTTGTGCCCTTAGTAGCTGCCAGCTGCTTCCACAGTAACCAATTTCCTTTGGCAAACTGCTCTCTGGGCTCCCCCTGAAACAGGCCCGACTTATTGCCCCATTGACAGCTCTGACCCATTCCCCTTCCCAGGCAGTCTCCGTGCTCCCACCCTCTACCTGAGCCAGACGTCCACACACACACACGGGAGTCTCCATGCGGCTCCAGTGCTCTGTGTTCTCACAGGCCCGGGCCACCCCTGTCGTCTTGTGTAAGGACGGGGAGGGGTTTTTGTCCCAGACGGGGTTGGAGAAGAAGGTCACCTACAACTATGACCATGTAGTGTCCAGGGGGAGCTCTGGGAATTACTCCTGCAGGTACAAGATCAAGGACAGCAACAACCAGGTGAACAGATCCCAGCTCAGCCCTGCCCAGCTCCTCAGCATCACTGGTAAGGGGAGTGAACGTCAGAGAGAGTATAATCGTCCATGCAATGGCAGAGAGAGAATCCAGATGCAGATAGCTCAGTGACAGGGTGCCGGGCAGAAGAAGTAGGTTTTTATCCTCTACGTGCGCCAGCCCCTAGTGGCAGATATAACATCTGCTTTTTCAATGGATCACACGAATGATAGTGAGACAGGAGTAGGTTTTTGGTTCCCAGGACACCTGGGGTCACTTCCAGGCTCTGGGAGCAGATTGTGGGTAGTGTTACAGACAGCATAGCCAAGCACATAAATCTAGCACATTCCTTAAAGGCAGTGAGCCAAAGTGGCTGAATCTGATGTTTGCTGTGTTAGAACACCCCCCTCTGTTCCCAGCTCTGCCTCAAGTGACCTAGTGCAACCCTTCGTTATACGTACAAGGGGTGAATGACAGCTGTCACCTATACTGTAAGGGGCATGAGCACTTGGCTAGTAGCTTGGCTGTGAAGTGCACAGAGAAGTTAATAAGACTGAGTAGAAGAACCTGGCCTAGAGCGCGGGGCCTCCTGGCTTGTAGCTGAGAGCCACCGCCAGGCTCCAGGATGCAGTATGGGGAGTCCATACCCACACACATCTTCTATGCAAGAAGATAGGGCTGCACAATGACTGTAACATGTATGACACTTGGCAGGTCTGATGGAGGCAGGGTGAGACCCTTTGGGGAAGTTTCATTCGGGGAACAGTCATGTCCCTTTGACTGGTATAGGGGGCTTGGCTCAGCCATCGCAGCCACATTTCTCGAGTGTCACCTGGAGGCACTAACAGGTCCAGATACTCTTTGTCCCCATTGCACAGGCCAGATGAGCAGCAGTGGAGAGGTACCAAGGCCTTGTGCTGCCCCTCTGCCCAGAGCGGGGTCACCCCCATGGTGAACTGCCAGCCACACTGGAGAGGGGCGATAGGGTCTGGGCTGCTGCATCTATCGCTGGCTCTTGTGAGGCCTTTGAACAGAGTCCTGGTGCAGCCTGAGCAAACCTGGGCTGTTCCCTGCTCCTCTGACCCCTCAGCGCTGTGCTGGGCAAAGGGAGGAGCCTCCCCAACAGCCTCCATTACAGGCCTCCCATCAGAGGAACGTGCTCCCCTGCAACATGATCCCCCTTAGATCTAGGCCTCTGGGAGCTTGCTCAGGGTCCCCATTACACAGCAGCTGCTCTGTGTCTAGTGTTGGCACTGCAGTCCCACACGCTGCTTTGCAGATGGCTGTCACCGTGTACCTTTCCATATTGCAGGGCCGGTCATTTCCCTCGCCATCTGGGCAACTCATTGCTCCATGGTCCTGCTCCTCCTAGTGTCTGCGTCCATCATCACCTTTGTGCTGGAGAAATGGGGACTGCCCGAGCCCACAGGACTGGAGGAGACTCATGAAGGGAGCAACAGCATCATGGGAGGGGAGTAGGGTTGCCAGGCATCTGTTTTTTGACCAGAACACCAGGTCGAAAAGGGAGCCTGGTAGCTCTGGTCAGCACTGCTGACCCGGTCGTTAAAAGTCCAGTTGGTGGCACAGTGGGGCTGGAGGCTTCCTGCCTGGCTCCTGTGTGGCTCCTGGGAAGCAGTTGATGTGTCCGGCTCCTAAGTGGAGGACGGTCCAGGGGGGCTCGCACACTGCCCCCACCCACAGACACCGACCCGAACACTGTCTCCACAGCTCCCATTGGTCCCTGGCCGTCCCTCTGCCTAGGAGCCAGAGGGATATATCACTGCCTGGAGTCCACACCCCACACTCCTTCCTGCACCCCAACCTCCTGCCCCAGCCCTGAGCCCCCTTCCACACTCTGAAACCTTCATCCCTAGCCCCAATCCAGAGCCAGCACCCCCAGCCAGAGCTATCACCCCCCCCTGCACTCCAACCCCATGCCCCAGCCTGGAGCCACCTCCTGCACCCATAACCCTTCGTTTCTGGCTCCATCCCGGAGCCCGCACTCCCAGCCCAGAGTCTGTATCCTGAACCCTCCCAGAGCCCACACCCCAAATCCCCTCCCGCACCCCAATTCCATGCTCCAGCCCTGAGCCCCCACCACACCCTGAACCCCTCATTTCTGACCCCACTCTGGAGCCTGCACCCCCAGGCCAAAGCCCGTAACTCTTCCCACACCCCAACCCCCTGCCCCAGCCCGGAGCCCCTTCTCACACTCCAAATCCCTCAGCCCCACCCCCCAGCCCAGAGCCCCCTCCTTCACTCCAAACTCCTCATCCCCAGCCTGCACCCTGAGCTGGAACCCTCACCCCCCTGCACCCCAACCCCCTGCCCCAGCTAGGTGAAAATGAGCAAGTAAAGGAGAGTGGGGGAGAGCGAGTGATGGAGGGAAGGGGATGGAATGAGCGAGAGGCGGAGCCTCAGAGAAGGGGCAGGGCAGGGGTGGGGCCTCGGGGAAGGGGTGGGGCAGAGGGTGGGGCAAGGGTGTTCGGTTTCCTGCAATTAGAAAGTTGACAGCCCTAGGACTGAGAGGGGCTGAGAGTGGGAGAACCCCATTGAGCCACTGTGAGCAGTGGAGGCAGGGGAGTTACCTGGGGAGATACCAGTGCCCAGCTCTGAGCGGGTGTTGGGGAGTCACTATTGGTCAGTGCTGCACAATAGGCCCCCGCGGTAACTGTCTTTGCCCAGGTAACTGCTGCAGCCTCCTTCAGTCCCTCTTCCCTTCCCCATTGGGGACGCTGTCAGTCACTCTGCCCTGCAGCCTGCAGCCCTCTGCTCACTCCCAACCAAGCCAGGGCCACACCGAGCTCTGCCAGATCTTTACCCTGCCATGACAGCCCTGGCCAGACAGCCCAGCCCAGCCTGGCCATGCCTGGCCAGACAGCCCAGCTCAGCTCCTTCCTTCTGTACAAATAATCCCTCCTGCAAAGAGGCCTCAAATTTAGGGGGGAAAGCAGGGCTGGATTAACTTTTTGTGGGCCCGGCTCCAAGCATATTTGTGGGCCCCCAGGGGGAACGCTTGTAAAAGACAGGAGATTGACACAGGAGTTGTCTTTGACACAGCTCACAACTGCACAGGTTTTATTTACAATATTTACTAGTTTAAGTTGCAGACTTTAGGGCACCAGCAATGGCAGCCCTAGAGCAAAAAGATCCACACAAGTGCACATAAAATAAATTCTAAAAGAAAAAAATACAAAATAAAAAAACAGCGAACAAAAGCCAAAGCAGCCAAACCCCAGCAATATGCTGCTCCCACTGAAAGGGAACCGTCAGACCTATCTCACACGTCACATTTCTCATATGAACTATGAGGGCTTAAATCAAATTTTTGTATGAAAAAGGGGCAGAGTTAAAAAACTGTTTAAAACATTTAAAAATTAAAAATATGAAAAATGTTAATACATTTTATTTACAGCGTCGTTGTTCACACTAGTCTTGTTTGGACTTTCCTCTAGGCAGAGAGGTGCAGAGACTAGGATCAGAACCAGCTGTGCCCCCCAAAAACCACCATCCCTCCAAATCCAACCAGACCCACATCCCTTCTCAAACCAAACTGGACCAGATCTACATCCCTCCCCAGACTGAACCCCTGGAACTGGACCAGACACATATCCCTCCCCAGACCGAACTGAACCAGACCCACATCCCTCCCCAGATGAAACTGGATAGTAATGAAGAGTGTCTGAGCAAAAGGTCCCGTCTCCTGTAAATTATTTGGCTTTCTGTTGTTACTTTCCCTTGTTTTTATTTTCCTATCAGTGTAAGGTTCCCATCAGGGCAGTCACAGGATGACTGGCCAGAGAATAGCGAGTGAGGCTAATCTGTGTGGGGTGCCGGGGCATTTCCCACCACTGGAAGGGCACATCCCCCCTCTGATGTCTCACGTCTACACAGGGCCTTCAGCGATACGGACTTGGCTGCATTTCACACCTGGGACTACTGTTGCCTTTGATTTGGGGCAGTTCCTTGATGCGGTTGCACACTGACAAGTACTGCGTTCCATTAATAACATCTGTCCTGCTGCACAGTGATGGTTGCGTATGTCGGTGTCTCTTCTCTCTCGGGACATGGATGCTTTAAGATAAAACACACTGATGTTACTTTTCTGCTAAGCCAGCCTAAAGCCAGAGAAATGAAGCCAGAAAATGCCCCTCTGATAGCACTGCTGTATGTACATCAGGGACTGTTCTAATGGGCATCTAGGCTGGGAAACACCAATGGCCCCACTTCCTACATAAACCCCTCTGAGGCAGGCAGCTCAGATTTCCCCCTCCCCAGCCTTGGTATGGCCCTTTTCTGCCCCCACCCCAGGCAGCTGGGCTTTGCCCAGATACCTGCCAGCTAGGCAGAGAAGCCCTTCTCCCTCTCTCCATGCCAGCCAGCCCCATCGAGGTAGTGCTGGGTTCTCCCTGCAATTGGGGGTTATTATCTGAAATAAGGATTCTTCTGGGCTGCAGGCAGTATAGTTTTTTCTCTGTTGTTTCATATTTTAATCACTGATGTTGTTAATGGCGATATTTATAAAGGTTATTTGCACGTGTTATTATGATATTCTTATGCTGGAGATTAGTTGCTCCCAACAAGTGTGTCTCTGATCTATGGGCAATTGCTGTACATTGTTGAAGCTGGTGGCTGTGATAATCACCTGCCATTCTGGCTAAATAAGGGAACCATTAAATGCCCCTTTGTTTAGTTTCAATTGAAGCAATGAGCAACCACCACCCATGGACTGGACCGCAGGCAGGCCCAGGTGTGGCAGGGCTGCGTGGTCCAAGAGGGTTCCTTGGGGTCTGCTAACAAATGAGAAGTAGGGGTTGATTTGATTGCAGCTGTGTGACTTCCTGTATGACACAAGCAGCATAAACTCCCCAGAAGCAAACAGAGAAGGCAACGAGAAAGACAGACACAGCCAGAGAAGCACTTGGAGCATGACTCTGAGAAAAAGCTGAGAGAGAGAGAGAGAGAGCGCTTTTGGGCAGAGTGCTGGCTGGAAAGAGGCTTGGAGCTGGGATCAAAGAACGTGCCTCCTGATGTTTGGTTCCTGTTGTGTTCAGGGAAACAGGACTTTGTAGAGGTTATGTAAATAAATTAGATTTAATCAACGAACATACCCAACTCTGTCAGCACTTTCTCCTCTCAATGGAACAAACCACAAAATCCCAAATATTGGCTAACTTCTTGTGTCAAAAGAGTCAATATGTCTAATTTTGATACGGGTAAACCAGCTTCAGAATGCACATTGTGTTCTTTGCCCCAAACTTTCAGATGATCAGATGTGCAATGGGGCAGGAGGTAAATGGTGGGTGGGTCTGTGCCATGTTTCAGATAGAGGCTCTGATACCAGCCCAGCTGGGCAGGATGAGCTCTCTCTGGTGTTGGGGAACTTTATTTCCCAGTATCATTTTGCTTGCAGAAGAGCCTAGATGTTTGGCCAGGTGGAGCTCCAAATATCTGGCGCTGCATGCTCTCCTAGAACAAAGGGCCCCAGTGCAGGTATCATGCTGACCCAGCTTGGGCAGTACAGCCGGGAGAGATATGACCCCAAAGTGAGGCTAGCCACTGGCCATTCAGGGCTGTCTAGGGAACAGCCAACACCTTGGTCTGCCCCCACAGACCACGCTGTGAAGGACACAAGCTGTGCCACGGAGCTCATCAGTTGACAGCCAAGGAGCTGTGTCCAGTGCCTAACCCTTCCAGCATCTACTCTAACATCCTCCCTCTCTTTCTTCCCCTCCCACCCCCCAACTGGCACAGGGGGCACTGGGGGCAATTCCAGGCCCAGGCTAAGGGAAAGTCCTGGAGAAGCAGCAGGGAGCAGATCTCCCTTTCCTGGGAATCACCAGGGGGATGGAACCCAGCTGTGAACTTGCAGGGCAATTGCTACTGCTGCTGGGCAGGTCAATATCTGTCTGTCACCTTCCCCATCCCAGTGGGGCCCCCTCCTGGTGCCTTGGCCGGCAGCATCCCCTGCCTTTGCAGCCCACACAGCCAGCAAAGAAATGCAGCCATGACCAAAAAGCCACCTCCCGGCTCAGCCAGCCCCTTTGCTGAAGTTAGGAGTAGTGGTAACCCACTAGGAGTTATGTTTTTTTGTAAGAGTTAAAAGATTAAGTAAAAGTAAATACCTCGGAGCTGTTTGAACAAGCTTTTCTTCGGGCAAGGAGCTGACATCTAAAGTCCCCAGCAGCTGGATGGAAGGAGGGTCCCTGGAAGCCTGGCTGTTGATTATTCAAAACCATCTCAGACTTTTGGTAAATGTAATATTTTGGGATGCTCTGAAATCTCCTGCTACAGCACATATGTGTGTGTTTGAGACCAAATAAAAAAGGAGTACTTGTGGCACCTTAGAGACTAACAAATTTATTTGAGCATAAGCTTTCGTGAGCTACAGCTCACTTCATCAGATGCATCCGAATGCATCCATGAAGTGAGCTGTAGCTCGCGAAAGCTTATGCTCAAATAAATTTGTTAGTCTCTAAGGTGCCACAAGTACTCCTTTTCTTTTTTGCCAATACAGACTAACACAGCTGCTACTCTGAAACCAAATAAAAAAGGTAGTTTTAGATAAAAGCACTCTTGTTTGTGCTAATCATTTATCCGATGGTGGAGCTGTGTCCCCATTGATTTATTCCTAATGCTGCTTGGAGAGAAACAGTTGTTATCACTGCTTTGGGTTCAGAAAACCCAAGAGGAACCAAGAGGGATGCAAACAGTCCAGGAGCTTCTGCTCCTGATGGGGTCAGGAGCAAACAATCCACAGTCGCTCCCTGCTCTGACCTGTCCCCTCTGCTGCTTAAGGTGGCTGTGGCCACATGTTGCCCAAGGAGGTCTCAGCTGTCACCTCGGGGCCACATGCTGCTGACTCCAGGGAGGTGGCGCCATCCAGTCCCCAGGCGTTCGGAGGCCTGGGCTCCATCCCCTCTGCCACTCCCTCAAGGGGGTGCTTGGGGCACCTGTTCAGCCCCCCTTGGCGACAGGCTCTGACCTTTAGGGCTGACACTGCTACGTCAGAGCTGAGCCCACAGCCTAGGACTCCAGTGACTTGGGGTTATTCACCCAAAGTTCCCACCTTCCACAAACCCTTCCCATTACATCCCTCCCCCCCAACACTGGGAACAGGCAGCGCCTTGGGGAACCTGTTCCCAGCTGATGCCAGACAAATGACAGTGAGAAACAGGCCTCAATTTCTAGCCAGGCAGGTGATTAACCCTGGGAGAAACCATCCAGGGCAGGGGAGATTCTCCATCCCTGACAGCGTCAGAGCCAGGCTGGAGACCTTCCTGGGAGAGGCTTTAGTTCCACACGAGCTATTGGCTCATTACAGAGAACTGGGGGAGTCTCTGGTCTGTCCAGGTCACACTGGCTGAGCTAATCCTCCCTTCTGGCCTGAAAGCCAATGCACAGGGGCTGTTTGTGTCCCAGTGTGGGGAGAGCCTGGCTGGGATGGGCCCGAAAACACAGGGCAAGTGTCAGACACACAAGCTGGGAAATAGGATAAGGGGGTTTCATTGATCTCACAGAGCATCCAACCCTCTGGTGGGCCTGGATCCTGGGCTGAATCCTGCTTCCCTCCCTACAGCTCAACCCCCCAGGCAGCCAGGGCAGAATTAGACCTGTCTCCCCCATCCTGCAGGGGATATTGATGGAGCCAGACATTGCGGGACTAGAGAGCAACCGGCTGCTGCTTTGAAGAGGGAAAGGAGAGGAGAGTTGGTGCTGTGAGCAGCGGCTCCTGCTCAGCGACTCTCTACACACCAATCTGGCTGCTCTGTGCAGCCGCACAGGAAGGGAACTGCAGGACAAGCCAACAGCTCCCTGAGCATCTGCAGCGTCTCCTGTGCAAACACCGCTTCCCCCGCCCAGCAGTGAGCTCTCCCCAGCCTGACCACAAGCTAGCAGCCCAGAGGGGCGAGGGGGGGAATGGGGGGGGTGTCACAGGCTGTGATGTGGGATTGAAGAACCTCTCACACTGTGATATTTCTGGCCCAGATGGTGTCTCTGTGGCTCCTTCTCTCTGTCTCTGACATTCTCCAGGGGAGCCTGGCTCTGAAGCTCAGGAACTGGGGGTCTGAACAGTAAGCACGGGAAAGTGAGAGTCCCACCAGGCTCAGACCAAAAGCCCCTGGGCGTCTCCTGTTGCAATGGCACCTGAAAAGGATAAAACCATGAGGTGTTTTGTGTGTTTTAGGAAAGAAAACCCATACCCCACCCCCTGGATAGGGGACCTACTGGATCTATTGTAGGGTTGGCAACATTGTATTTGAAAAATACAGGCCAGACTTCAGATGTCCCCAGTCTTGACTTGAACCTCTGGGGGCAAGTCCCTTCCCTCCCCCCATCCTCCACTTCCTAGGGTTTCTCTCTCCAGCTCCGGATACTGCAGAGAGCCTAGGAACTCAGGTGCTGGGCCAGCAGCCACTGAGACTCCTGTTCAGGTTCTGCACGGGCACCAGGAGCCAAGTTGGAGGCTGCAGTTCCTGGTCTTTGCCTGCTGCAGGGCTGTGCACCCTGCTGGGGATGTTGGAACAGACTCTGCGAGCGGGCAGGCTACATCCCGAGAGAACTGACTCCCTGCCAGACAGACCCTTCCTGACCCTGGCCCTTCAGCGCAGCTCCAAGGCTCACAGCCCCATTCACTGGCCCTTTCAGACACAACCTGTGCAGGAAAAGCAGATGTGGCTGCCCTGAAAGGCTGGAGTCATAGGGAGACCTGTCCAGCTGGGGACCAGTACTTGATCTCTGCATCCAACCCAGAACTTCTGTTCCTGCTAGAGTGGATCTTAGTGAAAGAGATGCCCAGTTTGGATTGAAAGATTCCAAGTGATAGAGAATCCACCATGTCCCAAGGTCAGTTGTTCCATTGGCTAATTCCCCATGCTGTTAAAATCTGTACCATATTTCTAGTCTGAATTTGTCTAGCTTCAATTCCCTAGTCAAGTGCAATTCCCAAGTGACCCAGGCCCCCTCACTCCGTGGTAACCCTTTCAACACGGGGGGGGGGGGGACTCACCTGAGAGGTGAATGGCAAATTGTCACTCAGGCTCCAGCAGGCCATTCCGCACTATGCAGCTGATGTCTCCATTCTCTTCTCCTTCTGTGACAGTGACATGACTCACAACACTATACAGGTTCTCCCTGTCCTGAGTCACGTTGGTCACAATCTCCATTGCCAGGTTCTGCCAATTCTTTCCAACCCACTGGAGTTCGGATTTGGGGAACCAGCCTGCGGTTCTACAGGCCAGCCCAATCCCCTGACTCCGGGGGCGCAGCACATCAATGAACACTGGAGCCACAGCTGCAGAGAGAGACAGAGAGTGTGTGTGTCAGGAAATCATGTCTTTGATAGCACCATGTGATTCCCCAGCTACCTCTGGATATAGGGGGCTGTGACTGGAAAGCTCCATTCCTTTATGTGCAAAGTCTCCCTGGGATCCCTCATCCTGATGATTGGAGAAATCAAATAATACTGTTTCTGTGACACAGGGCTAGAAAGGATTACACAACTAGCAGGCTAATTGACCCAGATTCAACCTTTAGAAACATATTAGTAGATAATGACTGTGTTTTTGTGTGTTTACATGTATATTTTTAGAGCTTTACAATGTAACCAAATGGTTCCTGTGTATCACTGTATTCTGTTAATTCAGAGATCAAAGGAGATGTTAACATTTAGATGAACTGTGAATGTAATAATATCACTGTTTTCATTTCTCTTTGAAATATGTAGACAGGTTTCAGAGTGGTAGCCGTGTTAGTCTGTATCAGCAAAAACAATGAGGAGTCCTTGTGGCACCTTAGAGACTAAAAAATTTATTTGGGCATAAGCATCGTGGGCTAAAACACACTTCATCAGATGCATGGAGTGAAAAATATAGTAAGCAGTATAAATATTACAGCATATGAAAAGATGAGAGTTGCCTTACCAAGTGGGGGGTCAGTGCTAATGAGGCTAATTCAATTAAGGTGGAAGTGGCCTATTCTCAACAGTTGTAAGTAATTTTCCCTCTCTTGATAGTCACACTTCCCTAACACACACAGAAAGACTGGCTCTCACGAGTCACAGTCCCCCAATACAGATTGTCACATGCACACAAACACACCCAGTCTTACACTCCCCAACACACACTCTGTCACAGAGTCCCCCAACACACAGTCTCTCACACACACACACACACTGGCTCTCTCTCTCTCTCTCACACACACATGCACTGGCTCACTGTCACACACATGCACACACACACTTGTATTATTGTTGTTATTACTGCTTGGTACTTCCTGTTAAAATACTTGTGGTGAGCCAGGAGTGGCTAGAGGCTGCAGAAGGGCTGTGGGCTCTGGCAAGGTGCAGTGCCCATGTGACGGCGCAAAGCCTGCCTGGAGCCACTGCCACAGCGAAAGCTGCGTACGAAGCTCAGTGTGTGTCAGCAATGGGGGAGGTTCTGGAGGTCCGTGTGCGGGGATGGTGGCTGTGCCCCCTCGACACACTGGGATTAGTGTCGCTGGCTGGGGATCACCTTCAGTAGAGCATAGGGGCACCAGTTTAATAATACTGCGTAGGGCCCCATAAATCCTAAGGATGGCCCTGCCTGGAATGATGACGCAGGCACAGCTCAGTGACAGCAGCACAGGTGTCTCTTGCTTGGGCGAGGGGACAGAGGCAGCTCCCCTCCTGCTGCTGACCCAAAACCACTTTCACTTTCCCCAGGCAACAAAGAAAGCACCCTGTCCCCTGCCCGTCCTCTCAGGGTTACTTCCTGGTAAGGGGAGGGGGGCTGTCCCCTCTGTGAGCAGCAACACTCTTTAGGGGCTGTCTGTGGATATACCTCCCCTGCTCCCCCATCCTGCCAGCACAGTACTTGGTTACAGCATTTTGTGATTCACACCATAATTTACAGATTATCATCATTTTTAAGTACAAAACCTGTTTTAAACTGGGCTCTTCACTGTGTGAATCCCATAAAGCCAGACTGCTCTTATTATTTGCATTATAGTAGCACCTAGAACCCCAGTCACAGACCAGGACCCCATTGTGCTATGTGGTGTACAAACCCTCAACATAAAGACAGTCGCCGCCCTGTGGAACAGCAGGAGGGTTTGAACCCTTAAGTATCAGATCCCCCATTTAGGCTCTTGTTAGCTGAACAACATGAGTAATTATTAGCCTTCTTTTAGACCAGCCAATGGAGAAGAACATGACAAATGCCTTCTCAATGGGTTACACAAGTATTCACTTGTCAGGAGTAGGCTATTGGTGATCAGGAATCATGAGTTCTACCCCAGCTCTGGGAGAGGAGTGTGGTTTATAGTGGTTAGAACTAGTCTTAACCCAAGCAGGGTTAGTCACTCTGAAAGGCGCTGTGGTGCACTGGTTGATCAGAGCAGGGTTTGTTATCTTAGCAACCTGTGTCTTGCTCTATCTCTCATTTTTGCCATGCTATTTTTTTTTCATCAAATTAAAATTTGGCAGCTTCAGACTGGCACACAAATGTAACGTTATCATTGTAAAGTACTTTTTAGAAACAAATATGCCATGCGTTGACCTAAAATTGGTACTCTTGGAATTTTAGAAGCAATGGTATATACAGATGTGGACCATATCTCTGACTGGATCTTTCTGCTAGAGGAGTATATATGTAACCTTTCTGCCCATCAGAGTTGGCAGCAATAAGGGCCGGGTTCAGTATCTAGGGGTTCCTCTTCAATAACACAATGCAAAACCAGCTCGAGCCCCCACCCAGTGACCTGGGACAATTACATACCACCCCTGGGCGCCTCTAAGAGGCAATACTTCCCCTCCCGCAAGCACAGAGTCTGAGTGTAGCAAAAGCCTTTTAATAAAGGAGGGAAATAATGCGGCATTATGTTGGGGAACCTCCACAAACAGGATTCATAACACAAACCATGAGCAAAAGACCCACCCCCAAGTAAGTTTGGCAGTGTCTTTTCTCCTCAGGGTCTTAAGTCCAGCAACCCAAAAGTCACTCAACCCACAGTTGCTGTCCTTGGTCAATGCAGCTCCAGAGTTCAGAAGTTTGTCTGCAGAGTTCACATCCCAGCATGGGTGGAGGTATGGAGGCACCTTACACTCTGCACTGCTCAAGTCCTTGATGGCCAATTGCCATGCCTCTCTGTGGGGTTCTGCTCCAGTCCTCTCCACTAGGCACCCTGCTGGCCTCTCCACCAGCTGCCCAGCTGGCCATATTTCTCCACTAGCTGTTCTACTAGCTGCTCACCAATATGTCTTCAGGCACCCCCTACTTAACACAGTACTCAGTTATTTCAGCTGTTAATAGGGGAGCCTCACTGATGGCGCACATGGATAGTCTTCTTGCATCAGAACCAATAGCCCAACATAGGTCTAATGCTCAGACCTAGGTATCAATAATTTCAAGCTGCAGCATGTAACAAGAAAAACTTAGCTCTGCTATTATACAGTGGAGAGACAGGGTCAAAGTAGTGTTTAGGGCTCTCACACAGAGCCCACAATACCAAGTATAAATACCACACCATACCTCAACTGGATTTTGGAACCCATGTCCCTTGCCTAGTGAGTACTACTTAGTTGAGGGTGAGTCCTTCAGTCATAAAATGCGAAGTACAGTTCTACTGTCCTTGATTCACATAACCAGGATAACAACACTTTATTAGTCCTGCCCCAATAACAAAGAGACTGGGGATCCCACAGCAGCCAAAGTGACCATTTGGGCAAGCAGTCCCAACATGCTAGGCAGGGTAGGTGTGCCCTTGCGAATGAAATCAGCCCCTGAAGGCCTTTTCTACAGCTCACCACCAGATGTCAGGGGAGAGCTCATTCTGACTCTGCTTACATATAGAAAAGTGAAACATTCCCAAGGAAAAAAAATCACCAGAACACCTATATTTCAACAGTTTATCATAAATTTCCAGAACTACAAATTGTACAATCAATACACCAAACAGTCCATCACTGACTAAAGACTAAAAAGAAAAGGAGTACTTGTGGCACCTTAGAGACTAACAAATTTATTAGAGCATAAGCTTTCGTGAGCTACAGCTCACTTCATCGGATGCATTCGATGAAGTGAACTGTAGCTCACGAAAGCTTATGCTCTAATAAATTTGTTAGTCTCTAAGGTGCCACAAGTACTCCTTTTCTTTTTGCGAATACAGACTAACACGGCTGCTACTCTGAAACCTGACTAAAGACTATAACTCAGGTTTTGTTTTATTAACACTCATTCAAAACTACAAGATATTCACCATTCTTTCCACTGTCAAAACACAAATGTCTTTAACACTACCCTAGCTTTAGTGCAACTATGGCTGCATGTTAATCCAGATAGATTCCAGCCCCCACTTATATTTTGCTTCCATGGCAAATGGTGTCAGTTCCATGCACGGAGAAGACATGAGACTTTCTATTGCAGAGGCTGGGAAGAAGGATCTTGGGGCTAACACCCAGGGCTTGGTGGATTCCTCGGTTCTATTCCCAGCTGTGCTAGCGACTCTCTGTGTGAGCTTTGCTAAGTCCTCTCCTGTCAGGCTGCCTCAGTTTGCCCCTTTTAAAGCCGGGGGAAAACATTTGCCATCTCCATAAAGGTGTTAACAACCAGTGAAAATCTAAAAGGAGACATGGAAATGGCAACAAACTAGTGTGTGCTTTGAACTGTACAATAACAAAGCAGCATGTGCAGTGCCAGCACCAGAAAAACAACCACAAACTAAACAAGCCAGGGTACAGAAAAAACATTACTGCAAAAAACAAACAAACAAACAAAGTTTAAACAGCACTGACATTGCCACTGGGGTAAACACCAACAGGAAAATGATTTAAAAAGCCAGGGCACTCACCTTGCTGCCTCTGTTTCTGCTCCAGGGCACAGACACATGGATGGGGCGCAGCCTCCTTTCCTCAAGCAGCATGTGTGTGTCCACCACTCTGGCTGCCCCTGCTCCCCTCGGTCACATGTCACTATGTGGGGGTCCTGACTTGAGGGGCACCCAGTGGGATTACCCCAGCCCCCGGCTCTGAATCGGTTCAGCGGCTTACTCACTCTGGTCGAGGAGAAACCCTTTGTGGTGCAGGGCCCAAACTCACAGACCTGCTCTTATCCCAGCAGTGGACTTTATAAAAGAAACCAACCCCGCAATGGATGACTTTGGGGGAGACAAGGAGTTTCTGCTCTGTGGCAGAGTTGGGGGGAAAAGCAGAGAGATAGAGGGAGACCTCCCCCAGACAATGAAGTTACCTCCCTTGCCCCATAGAACAGCCTCACCACACGTGGGGGTTTCTCTTTGACCAGGGTGGAAACAACTGGGGATTCTCATTCCACTTCACTGTTGTTATTAACAAGAAACCCAGCACTGATGAGCAGCCCTACAATAACAATCCAGTGCGACCCCCAGCCGCAACACTCACAAGCAACCCTAGAATAACAAACCGATGTGACCACAGCCCCTGCACTCACAAGAAAAATTACAATAACAAGCCAGCAGGAGTGATCCCCACAGCTCACAAAAAGACCCATTGATAACAAACCAGTGTGCATGCAGCCCCAAAATATGAGTAACCTCAGCACTTATGGACAACCCTACAATAACAATCCCACATGGAAAGTGTCCCAGGGCTCATGGAGGCACTTACAAAAATAAATCAAAATGCAACCCCAGCAGCTACAAACCTGTCAAGTGGAGTGCCCCAAGGGTGGGTCCTGGGGCCGGTTTTGTTCAATATCTTCATAAATGATCTGGAGTAAAAATATTTACTCTTTTCCACCCTGCTGACTTCTGGGCACTGCTTCTAACAGGGAGTTTCACACTGTTCTCCTCTGACCCCCACCTGAGTATCTGAGCTCCCCCAAACATCTCCTGTCCAGCTGCTCTGCGGAGCTGACTGCATCCCGGGGGTGAAATGTGCCCAGCCACCATCCTAGGACAATCCATTTCTGCATCAGTTACTATGAAAAATTGCTCTGCTAAACTGCTCTGACTTGTGTTCCTGACAGATTTCCCTTGAGGCCCTCTGCTGTTTGGCTTCCCACAGGGGTGTCTTGGTCCCCAGGCAGTGAGATGGGACGAGAGACGTTTCCTCAGTGATATGTTTAAACTCAAACAAGCAAACTAGGCCCCTTCAGTTCTCAATCTTACAGCCCTAAATAGAGACACTGCGGTCGGGGCAGGGAAGGAGGGTGGCGTGGGGCAGGAAATGGGGAGCGGTGATGAATATCAGACCTGAGGAGGGGACAGAGCAGGTCAGAGAGAAGCTGCCTGATCTCTGCTGCCTGAGCCCTAAAGACCCCAGGGGACCTGGGAGCAGGGAGAGGGGCTGGCTGGAGCATCCAACCCTGGGAAGAAGACGGGGGCAGATTGGAGCAGAGAGAGAGCCCAGAGCTTCCCCTTCCCTAAAGTCAGAAAGGGCAGAGGGGGCAGGTGGAAGCAGAGAGCGACTGCCGATTGTTCCCTGCCAACCCCATCAGCAGCAGAAGCCGCTGGGCTCTATCCATCCTACCGCCCCGATGATCCTGTCTCTGTGCCTCTTGCTGCCCGGTGAGTATCCGGGATCTCTGTGCTAATTCATAGTAGGTTGAGAGACTGCGCTGTAGCGATGTTCGAGGGAGTGGGACTGCCAAAATCCAGGGCAGAGCTCATTGCTGGGGATGGGCTGGACCTAGCAGTCGGCACACGCTGGGGTTACAGTCGCAGCTTCACAGAGTTTAGGGCCAGGAGGGACCATTAGCCCATCCAGTCTGACCCCCTGATAGCCCAGAGCAGAGAACTTCCCCCAGCTCCCTGCACTGAGCCCAGTCACTTGTGTTTGACTAAAGCATCCCCCAGAAAGGCCTCCAGCCTGGCTGTGACTCCCCCACTTCCCTGGGGAGCTGGCACCGGCGGGTTAATCCCCCGCACGGGGAGAAACTGCTGCCTCCTTTCTCACTGGAGTTTGCCCAGACTCAGCGTCCAGCCCTCGGGTCTGGTTCTGTCTCTGCTGCACTGAGGAGCCCGTCAGCACCTGGGGTTTCTCCCCTGGAAGGAGCTTAGACACCGCGACCAGCCCAGCTGTCTGACCAGCTCCACACACGCAGCTCCCCCGGCCTCTCCTGTGACGCCTCTTCTCCAGCCCTCGCAGTGTTTTTCTGGCTCTGCTCTGCACCCGCTGCACTTTTCCAAAAGCCTTTTAAACTGGGGACCCCAGAACTGGATGGAGGATCCAGTATCAGCCTCACCAAGGCTGCACACCAGGGGAAATCCCCTCCCTGCTCCCCTTGTTACACAGCCCAGGAGCTCATCAGCCCTGTTCCCCTGCAGTGCCCTGGAAGCTCATGTCGAGTTACTTGTCCCCTAGGACCTCTAAATCCTTTCCCAGGCCCTGCTTTCCCTGCCCAGGCCCCAGGCCGACATTCCTTGTTGGGAGCTATGTCCTGGCATTTGGCTGCATTCAAACTCCTGGTGTGTCATTGGGCCCAACTCCCCACGCCAGGCACATGGAGTCAGGACAAGCTGGGCTTGGGGAACGGTGCTCATTTGGCATCAGCTCAACCTGGAGGCAGAGAGAGCAGAGAGGGCTGTTGCCTTTGGAGGGTGAGGGATTATCGGGGTCCAGCCCCAGGGCTCCCTGTTACCGAGGGGCCAGAGACACTGAGCTGGGATCCAGGCTGGGCTCTGGTTCAGTTACCAATGGGAGGGGGTTGGGATCGAGGGTTCTGCTTTGGGCCTGACTCTCAAACGTCCATATCAGGTCTGGGCCCAACCCTCTGTCTGTCCATACTGCATTCCCTGCTGCAGGCTCTGCTGGGGAAGTGAAGGGCTGAGCTCAGTTATCAGGTCTTGGGATGAACGTAGGCGCTGCTGGGCTGTTAGCAGAGTCCTGTGCAGAGACGCTCAGTGCTGATCCTCTGGGGGCATGGGAACCCTCCAGGCCACCTACGTGGGCCTCACCAGCCCAGAGGGGACCTGGATGGTCAGGTCTCTGCATAGTGCCTGGCACAGCCTCGTGGGGCAGGCGGGGGTCTCCCTGGTGGGATGGGTGGGGCTGGAACCAGGCCCCAGGCTCCCGTGTGTTGAAGAGAGATGGGAAGCCCTGGTTCCCAGGTGTCTGCATGTGAATCCCATTCAGAGCATGGGGCTGGGGAGGGCGATGGGGCGTGTTACAGACCCAGAGCCCACCCATCACTGCAGAGGGCACTGTTACCTCGGGAGCGGGGACCATGGGGGGAGCAGAGATGCCATCAGCTATTCAGGGTGTCTCATAGCAGGGGAGATTCTAGCCCGGCACTGAACACACGTCACTTTTCTGTTCCCAGCGCTGAGTCCCAGCAGCCAGGAGATCTGCTCAGCTCCCGGTGAGTCCATTTGTCTGTCTCTCCCCAATCTACTCATGGCATTTACCCCTCCCTCTCAAGGGCATCCAGCCACCACCCCTTGGGCCACGCTCTGTTCAGTGCGGTGCCAGCGGCAGTGGCACAGGAAGGTGGACGGGGCTGTGTGAGATCTGAGTGGGGCTCGCAGGTCTCCTGGCCGATTCCTCCCTGCCCTGATGCCTCTCTCCTGTGACCTGGAGCCAGTGTGAAATGCAGATAGAGAGTTACATCTATGGCCCATCCCACCCCTGGGGTACTGGCCATGGGAAGCAGAGAATGCTGCTGCTCTGACCGCAAGGGATTTAACTTCCCATGGCACCAGCTCCCAGCCCCTTGCGGCTGCAGGGCTGTCTCTGGAGCTCCGCCCCCCAGATGCAGCCTGCATCTTGTCCTTAAATAGCGGCAGAACCGTTAACACTCAACCTGGCCAGGCAGGGGGGTTTCAAGAGGGTACAGCCAGAAGGGACCATTAGCTCACGCAGATTAAGCTCCTGTATGACCCGGGCCAGGGAGCGGTACCCAACCGCCTGTGTCCAGCCCAGCAGGGGCTAGCTGAGCTGGGATGTGGTTTTTTAGTCATGACCGTGTTTCTTTGCTGACTGTCTGAGCAGCAGAGGCAGGGGATGCTGCCAGCCAGGCACTAGTAGGGGGCACCACTGGGGCAGGGAAGGTGGCAGGCAGCTATTGACCTACCCAGCGGTAGCAGTAATTCCCCTGCGAGTTCAGAGCTGGGTCCTGTCGCCCTGGAGATTTGTAAGAAAGGGGGATCTGGTCCCTGCCACTGCTCCAGGACCTTCCCTTAGCCTGGGCCTGGAGTTGCCCCGGTTTCCCCTGTGCCACCTGGGGGCTGTAGGACGCGAGGGGCACAAGGACAGGAAGGATGTTAGAGTAGATGTTGGAGCGGGGAGGCTCTGGACACAGCTCCTTGACTGTCGCCTGGGGAGCTCCGTGGGGCAGCAACTGTCCTTCAATGCATGGGCTGCGAGGTCTTGGGTGTTGGCTGAGCCCTAGACAGCCCCCAACAGCCAGGGACCGGCCTCGCAGAAGGGTCACCTCTCTCTCAGCCATACTGCCCCAGCTGGGCTGGAATCAGAGCCTCCATCCAAGAGGTGGCACATTGCACCTGCCATTTTCCTCCTGTCCCATTGATGGCTGTGACCCATTCTCCTTCCCAGGTGATCTCCCTGCCCCCACCCTCTACCTGAGCCAGACGTCTGCCCGGCCGGGAGACTCTGTGCAGCTCCAGTGCTCCGTAATCTCCCAGCTCCTGGCCACCCGCATCGTCTTCTGTCAGGACCTGAAGGAGGTTTCATCCCAGAGGGGCTTATTGGGGAAACTCACCTATGACTCTGACCGTGTAGTATCCGGGGACAGCTCTGGGAATTACTCCTGCGGGTATGAGATCAAGGACAGCGACAACCAGGTGATCAGGTCCCAGCTCAGCCCTCCCCAACGCCTCATCATCACCGGTAAGGCCAGTGCGTGTGTGTGTGTGTGTGTGGCCATATCCCAGCACAGCCCTGCCCAATAACTCAGCATTCTGGGAAGGTGAGTGGGGGGAATGGCAGAGCAAGGGCAAGGGCTTTTGAGAGGGAATGGCCAAAAGGGACCATTAGATCACCCAGGCTGAGCTCCCATATGACCTGGGCTAGGGAGCCGCTCCCAGTGACCCTGTGTCCAGTCCAGCAGGGGCTGGTGGAGCCAGGATGTGGCTTTTGGTCATGGCCATGGTTCTTTGCTGGCTGTCTTAGCAGTAGGGGCAGAGGATGCTGCCAGCCAAGGCAGCAGCAGGGGCCATTGCTGGGATGGGGAAGGTGATAGGCAGATATTGACCTACCCAGCGGCAGCAGCAATTCGCGTGTGAGTTCAGAGCTGGGTCCCATCACCCTGGTGATTCGCAAGAAAGGGGGATCCACTCCCTGCCGCTGCTCCAGGATCTTCCCTTAGTCTGGGCCTGGAATTGCTCCTGGTACCCCTGTGCCAGCTTGGGGCCTCGAGGGTGGGAGGGACACAAGGACAAGAGGATGCTAGAGCAGATGCCGAAGGAGTTAGGCTCTGGACACAGCTCCTTGGCTGTTGGCTGGTGAGCTCCCTTGGGCAGTGAGTGGTCTTCCCTGCATGGGCTGCGCCGGCAGGCCAAGGTGTTGGCCATGCCCTAGACAGCCTCCAATGGCCAATGGCCGCCCTCGCTGAGGGGTCACCTCTATCCCGGCCGTACTGCCTCAGGTGGGTCAGTGGGGTGCCCGCGCCAGGGCCCTTTGTTCTAAGAGAGTGCACAGCACCAGACAGTGGGAACCCAGCTCAGCTGAGCCCTTAGGCTATTACGCAAACCAAATGACCCCAGGTAATAAAGTGCCTGGGCCCTGGAGAGAGCATGTGCCCCATCTGCCCAGCTGGGCTGGAATCAGAGCCTCCATCCCAGACATGGCAGAGACCCACCCGCTGTTTACCTTCTGCCTCATCAAGACCACCAGGCACAACCAACACCCCACTGACAGTTCTGACCCATTCCCCTTCCCAGGTGCTCTCCCTGCCCCCACCCTCTACCTGAATCAGACGTCTGCCCGGCTGGGGGACTCCGTGCGGCTCCAGTGCTCCGTGTTCTCCTGGGCCCTGGCCACCCGCATCATCTTCTTTAAGGACGGGGAGGAGGTTTCATCCCAGAGCAGCTTACTGGGGAAACTCACCTACGACTATGACCATGTGGTGTCCAGGGGCAGCTCCGGAAATTACTCATGTGGGTACGAGATCAAGGACAGCCACAACCAGGTGACCACATCCCAGCTCAGCCCTGCCCAGCACCTTAACATCACTGGTAAGGTGCGTGTTTGTATGTCTGTGTCTGTGTGTCCGTATCCCATCTCAGCCCTGCCCAGCAACTTAGCATCACGGGAAAGGCGGGTGAACAGACAATTGAATAACAAGCCCCTGAAAATCCAAACACTGAAACTCATCAGTTTTCAAAATCTAAAATGAAAATTTTGTAACATAACATTTTTGTTCTAAATTTGTCACAGGGAATCCTCCACCCCCCATTTTCACCCATCTCAGCTGAGATGGCCCAGCCCAGCAGGTGGAAGACGGAGACATCATAGAAAGGTCTCACTGGAAGGGATCTGAAGAAGTCATTAAGTCCAACCCCCTGTGCTGAGGCAGGACCAAGTAAACCTAGACTGTCCCTGACAGGGGTTTGTCCAACCTGTTCTTAATAACCTCCAGTGAGGGGATTCTACAACCTGCCTTGGAAACTGTGCCAGTGATTAACTATCCTTACAGTTAGAAAGTTTTCCCCAACATCTAACCTAAATTTCCCTTGCTGCAGATTAAACCCATTACTTCTTGTCCTACCTTCAGTGGGCACTGATCCCTGTGGGCATTGATCCCCGTCCTCTTTATAGGCCTGGCATGGGGCCATGGTCTGCTCTGGTCTCTTATGTATTTATTGCCTAGGAAGTGACTCCAGCAGTGATGGTATCAGGGATTCCCCCCTCCCCAAGGTCAATGATTTTGAAGAATTTCTTTATTCAGGGGATTCTATTTGGAGAAAAGTGAGTTCTGGGATGGGCAACCCCCAGTCTGAGTGTGATCGCTGTAACAATGGATGTAGAGGAAACACACGATGATGCAACAGGCTGATGCACTCGTCCAATGTGGTGCTCTCTCTCTCCCTGCAGCTCTCCCAGGCTTTAAGCAGCATTTGCTGAGCCGGGCAATATCTTAGATGGCAGGAAAATGGCTCTTTCAAAGGGGGAATCCCAAACCCTTCTGATGGGCAAGAGTTTCCTCTGGAGTTCATGGACCCCCTGTGCTAAACCAGCATTTAGGGAATTATTTCCTCCCTCTCCACTCACTGTATTTGTTGTTGCTGTGGCAGGAAGCACCAAACTCATCAATCACGCCTGGGCTCACAAATTCTTTCTCTCCTTGTAATTAGTTATTTATGCTCTGTGCTTCAGTCCTGGAACAGAGGTGTCACAAACAGCATGTGGGCAAACCCCTCTTTTAGGAATCTCAGCAAAGCACCAGTGCCCAGTTCCCAGGCATCCACTGTGCCCCAGGAACTGACTTTAGCACAGCCCAAACCTGGCTGTTTGCCCCAGCTGCCCCCAAAGTGTTTGCATTAGCAAGCCAACACCTAAACAGTATGTCTGCAAAAACTCTGTGCACTCCTCCCACCGCAAGGAAAATATAGTCAGACTTTGTGTAATAGTGCCACCTAGTGACTCCTGCTAGAATTACACTAATATTATCTGCATAAACAATGAGGCGTCCTTGTGGCACCTTAGAGACTAAGAAATTTATTTGGGCATAAGCTTTCATGGGCTAAAACCCACTTCATCAGATGCATAGAGTGAAAAAAACAGTAAGCAGAATATATATTAAGCACATGAAAAGATGGGAGTTGCCTTACCAAGTGGGGGGTCTGTGCTAACGAGCCAATTCAATTAAGGTGGAAGTGGCCTATTCTCAACAGTTGACCTTGGTGAATACCAAGGGAGGGAAATTACTTTTGTAGTGCTAACGAGGCCAATGCAATCAACGTGGCCCATTTCCAATAGTTGACAAGAAGGTGTGAGTATCAGCAGAGGGAAAATTACCTTGGGCCACCTTACTGTTACTGCTTACTGTTTTTTTTTCACTCCATGCATCTGATGAAGTGGGTTTTAGCCCACAAAAGCTTATGCCCAAATAAAACTGTTATTCTCTAAGGTACTACAAGGACTCCTCGTTGTTTTTGCTCATACAAACTAACACGGCTACCACTCTGAAACTAAAGTTATCTGTGTCTCAAGAGCTGGTGGGAACACAGCATTTCTGTCCTGTGAGACATAATGACCTTTCACAGTTTATTTTCATCCTGAATCAGGGGAAAAAGTCAAAATTTCAGATATTTCATGGAACAGAAACTCAGCAACATTTCGATTCAGAAATATCGAAGAGCCTTGTCGAAAGGTTTTGATTTTGATGAAACTGCATTTTCTGATGGAAAACTCTTCCATTGTATAATTGTAGACCAGCATTGTACACGTTTCTACATGCCGTACAGATCTCTGGCCCCAACCCAGGAAATCTCTGAACATGTGTGCAAGTCCAACCTTATCCAGTTCACCTATGTATTTGCTTAACTTTAAATTCCTGCTGCAATCCCATTGCTGGAACTAAAATGGTTGTTTGAAGTTAACTTTGTATCTGGGCACTGTCCTGAATCATGATGCTTCCCTGAAGCAGGGCAGTTCCCAGAGGGATGTTTCCTTGAGGAGCTCACCCTTAGAGCTGGGGGGAAATCCAGAGTTATTGCCACAAAAAATGTGAATTATTTCATTCAAAACTTGTAATTGAATATTCAGTGTTTTCATGAAAATATTAATGGAACTCAAGAAAAAAAATGTCATTTGGCCTCATTTTGCCTAGACATTTTCCTTCCTTTTGGGTTTTCAGAACAAATTAAGACACAACTGTCAGTTAGAAACACAGGGAGTTTTGCTTTGTTTCCTTTCAAAGGGACGTTTTCCTTCCATTTCTGGATTTTGAAAACCAAAATGAAACAAAAATTTAAAATCAAAATTAAACAAAACATTGTCTTTCATTTCAAATTTATTTTTGTGAAAAGTCGAAGAAGGCCCGTGCGTGTGAACTCTTTGGGGGAAAGATTTTATTTAAATTAACCTGGTTTGGGATTAAAAAAATGTTGGGTCAAAAAAAATTTGTGGAAAAGGTTCAACCAACTTTCCTCACAAAGAACAGCCAATAACGTCGCCCTGCAGATAACCGCGGGGTGAGCTCCCCGGGAACGTTCATGAGGACATTAGGGGTCACTTACCACGGAGCTCAGCCAGCTCCAGCCAGTGGGGACTTGCCGATGGCTGTTTGGAGAGGCCATTCACAGTGAGGTTCTTTCCTAGGGCCGGATCTAACTCTCCTGTTGGGAATTACAATCCCTACCGTCCTGGTTCTGGCTGTTATGCTTTATCTGCTGGGAAAGAAAGGTGCGTATGAGAGTGAGGCTAAGCCGTGTTAGTAAATGTACAGACAGATGTGGCAGAGACAACCCCTTCGATCCCCTGTACCCAGTGGGTCTGGGGTGAGGGGAGAGAGATGATCAAAGACACAGTGAAATTGTGGTTTTGGGAAGCTGGCTGGGGGCAAAGATCAGAGATGATTAAATGGATTATCATTGTGATTAATTATTTGTATTGCAGTAGCACCTTGGGCCCACTGTGCTAGGTGCTGTGCATTATTTATTAGGTGTGTTACTGTAGTGCCCTGGAGCCCCAATCAGGGATCAGGACCCCCCTGCATCCAGTGTTGCACAGATCAGTAATGAAGGGGACAGTCCCTGCCCCATAGATGGTCACAATCTAGGACTCAGCCAGGGGCATGTGTATGGATGGAATATCAACACACAGATCACTAACCCTTCAGTTCAGGAAGGCATCCACTAGTCAGGAAGGGCACTTATGCCTGTGCCCAGGTGTAAGTGCTTTCCTGAATCAGGGTCTAACAACTCTGAAAATACAGCTACAGACACAGGTCTGCCCTGCCAATCTTTCCTCACCCAGCATCCCCAGACCCAAGCTTTCACAGCACTCGAGTCACCCCCAACAATCTCGAGATTGGCTTAAAACTTATGGAATTTCCAAGAAGTCATAAATGTGGGTTCTTTGTATTTGCTTGGGGGATTTGATCTTGGAGGGGTCCTTTGGGTCACATTTTCTGGCTTTTCTCCCCCAAAATGAGGGTTATATATTTATTTTATTTTTTACAAAAGCCGAGATTTTCACTGAATCCCTTGACTCTCAGACCTGGGGTTTTACATAGAACATCAAATGCCATGGGACTGGCAGTTAAATCATCAGACTTGGCCACACCGCTCCAAGAGGCAGTCAGTGGGGCTGGTGGAGGAGAGCGCTGGGCTGGGTCGTGGGGATGGGGCTCTCTGTCAATACGATGAGGAATTGGGGCTGTGTCACTCAGTTTCTCTTTCTCTCTCTCTCTCTCTCTCTCTCTCTCTCTCTGCCCACGAGAAATTGTGTCCACATTTCTAATCACATTGTCTCACTGCTTCCAGTTGCATCTCTGCCAAGGGATCAAAGGTAGGAGGAGATTATTTCCTCTGCTGTCTCGTTATCATTCTGGGTCTCTTCTTTCTGCCTCATGGAAGGGCTGGCAGCCGCTCCAGCCTCACCATGGAACTCAGCTCTCCTGCTGTGAGGGGGGTTTCAGTCTGTTGGTTCTAGAGGAGTTTTTGAGAGCCCAGGGCAGAATGAACTCCCTGGTTGGGATGGGATCTGGGGGGTTCCAAGGAGATGCTTTAAAAAAGAGGTTTGACAAAGCAGCGTGTTCCCATTGAATTCACCAGAAACAGAGTGAGTGTGTTTGAAAATTGCCCCAAGGTGTGTGAGAGAATGAAAGTGACCATGTTTTACACTCAGGAGGTGGCGGGGCTGGCTGGCCACAAAGCAACACTGACTGAACCATCCAGTTCCCTAGAACCAGGTCTGTTCTTCTGGGGTGGGACTGGGAGTGGCCAGGCCTGGCTGGGAACCAAGGGTCTCCAGTCCATCCAGCTGCAGTGTGTAACAGCCAATGTTAGCTCCATTGGCTGCAGCTGGTTTAGTGCCACACATGGACTCGCCCTGAAATACCCACAGCGGGTTCACATATAGTGGCTGTGATTTCAGTGCAGGTCTGTGCATGGGGCAGCTGTAGCGCTCCCCCGCCTGCTGGGGAGAGCCAGGCAGCAGAGACACCTGTCGGGATTCAGAGCGCACTGTACATGTGAACAACTTCTTTTGCTGAGTGGGATCTCAGCTGTTTGCCTCTGCAGCACGGCCAAGGAGACCAGCTCATTGGGCCCCAGGCTGCCCCCAGTGCTGGCCGAGCTGCTACGTGCTGCTGGCTCACTGTCTGCCCTCCACCCTAGCAGGGGGCTCTGAGTGCCCTCCCAGTGCCCACCACACACAGAGACCCTGCAGGGACCCCTCAGACAGTGTCTAAGTGTTGCTCCCCATTGCTCTGCAGCCAGCACCTGCCACTCAGCGATCCCAACTCCCCTCCCCCTATGACTTCCCAGGCACCTTCTTCAGCCCGCTGGGCCCACTGCTGCCCTTCTGAGGGCTATGGGGCCCATACACTTGTTCTGAGCCCTGCTTGGCCTATGCCGGCCTCACAGCACCAGAGCTTGGAGCAGATTCATCAGCTGTGCATTGCCCTGAGAGGGACTCCAGGAAATCTACACAGTTCCAGCTCAGACAGGCATGATATGGAGAGTAGCCAGCCCTGGTCTGGGGGTGGGGCAGAGAGAGCCAGGTGGGAGTCCAGGGAGTCCATGGGGTGACCAGCTGGAAACAGAGATGGAAAGGCATGTGGAAAGACTAGAGGCAGTTTCCAGGCTCTACCAGTGTCCGGCCCAGCCTGGGTTCCCGGTGCAGTGACTCTGCCAATAAAACTGGTGGGAGTAGGGGGGACATGACACACACACCCTTAGTGCTGAGATCCCCCACCCTGACTTCCAGCAGTGTCTCTGCCTGCTTCCTGCACCCTCAGCTTTTGGGCTCTGTAGCTGCCTGTCTCCAAATATTCCCTACATCCCTCCTGCTGCCATATGACCAGTCTCTCTCCCCAAACACCCCCATCCTGCCCTCCTGGGACGTGGGAGCTGATTAGGAGACTGGGCCAGAAGTGTGGTCTGAAGCTGCATTTCACAGTAGGCAAAGCCATTAAAGTCGAGCCTTAATGATGAACATTCAGTCTTTCTACATTGTAAGCAGACCTGGGCCAAAAATGCAGTTTTATTTGGGTAAAAAACTTCAAATACAAAATTTTGTTCAAAATTTTTACATAGAAAATATTTTTTGATAAAAAATTCAAAGTAAAACAAAACAAAATGTTAATTTGAATAAAAAATGTTCATTTTGTTTTCTAAGATATTTTTCATTGAAAATTTCATTAAATCAAACAGTTTTGCCCAAACATTAGATTTTCGTTAATCTGTTGTTCATGAAAAAAAATCTCTATTGAAAAATATCACCCAGTTGTGACAAGGACCGTTTTCTCTTCAACTTCTGTCCTGAGATGTTGGGGATTTTCGGTTCCCCCCAACCTTAACTCCATGCTGACACAGTGGGGTTTTGCGTGGTTGGTTGTTTAGCCATTTTGCTGAAGTGGAAGTAGTTCAAATCTCAGATTTATTGGATTTTCCCTCCATAAATGGCAAAGCCACCACGTTCCCTGATTATCCAGAAGGAGGGCTTGCTGCCGTTCCACTGAGTGTGATCCAAATGGAGATGTAAGGTCCTAGCAGGAGAACCAGCCATAGGAAGAAATCTCCTCACAGCTGGATCTCTGAAAACAGACTTGGTGTCACCAAGGTGACACACAGAGAGCATATGGCATCACTGATACCCCCTGTCCTTATTACTCCCCACAGGGAACGAGTCCAGCATGACATCAGCAATGCTCCTGAAGATCATATTGAATGTAAGAACTTTTGAAGAGTATTGGGGTTATTGGCTTCAGCTGTACATGAGGGAGAAAGGCAGGGCTGGGAGTAAATATGTTAATTTGTGGGGGCTGGACAGATCCCAGATCAGACTGTCTGGCCAAGAGTTACAACAAACTGCCTGTGATAAAAGTGAATGAGGAGAAAAAGTTCTCGGGGTCCCAGGGCTCATGCATCTGAGACCCTGAGGTTCCTTTGTCCCACCCTTTGCCTGTAATACCCAGTCCTGCATTGCCATGGCTTAGGGGACTGAATCAAAATGTTACCACTTCCTGTCCTTCATGGAAAGGACACATTCCGGGGAAAGCTCCCTTTGGAAAGTGTCCCACCCCCTTCACTGGGAGTTGGGTGCAAGAGTGCCTCATGGGAGCTGTAGTTCAGGTTCTACATGATCCTGGTCTCCTCTTTGAGCCAGGCTCTCTGGTTCTCCCATGATGCACCACTTTCTCCCCTCTTGGTGACAGGAAGTAATACATCATGGGAATCCCTGGTTGCAGTGCATCATGGGAGATGAAGCTCAGCTAGGCAGCTCAGCCTGTAGAGGACAATATGAACACGATGCAACCAAACTACAAGTCCCATGCAGCAGCATGGTGGTACTTTCAATCAGAATATTTCTAGTTCTGGACAAAATATTTCAGTTTTGGGGCATTCATTTTTTTGAACAAAAATCTTGAAATTTTCTGCTAAAAGCCAATCTTGTTGAAAACCCAGACAGTTTCCACAGAACATCCTCAACAGCCATATTAAATCTTTCTCCTACGGTATCCCCTAGCGACCTGATCAGGATCAGGCTCCATTGTGCTCAGTGGTGCCCACAGGGGAACCCTGCCCTGGCTGGGGAGAGAGGTGGGAGCCGTGGGATTGTAATTCATGCTCTGCAAGGTGCCTTCCGTTAAGGGCATTTACACCCAAGTGACAATGTGTTAATGTCATTCTCTCCTCAGATGCCTTGGTGAATTGGCTGGGAAGTTCCAGAGTAAGTCACAGCTTTTATTAACAACAAAGTGAAGTGATAGAAAAGAGCAATTTGTTTGCCTGTTCTAGCTCGGCAGCGACCCATGGGCTTGGAACATGGATTTACTCAGGATTCCTAGGCTTCAGGTTGCATCTGTTACCCTGGTCTCACTGCTGGGGCCACAGATCTCTACCCCAGTCCCAGGAGCAGGTAGCTGCCTCCCACATCTGCTGTTACCCTGGCCAGTCAGGCCCTTCCCCATGGAAACACAGACACATACGCAGGCAAGATGAAAACACCTTTCCTGGACAACACACCACAGTGATAGGGGAGAATTCCCCATGGCCTGAAAATCTATTCAGCTACAGTGGGGTTTTCCCCCACCAGAATCTGCAGTCAGACAAACAACCAAGGCAGAGATGTTCAAGGTTTCAAAGTTCCCTTTAAAACTCCTGGGAATTGGACATTCAAATCCCCCAGATGGGAGGAGTTTGGGTCACACAGAAGTCTTATTTTGTATTATTACTTTTAATATACATCATTTGATTGAGCATTAAAAGCAGTATCACAAAGGCAAGAGCTGTGCACTGCTATCATGGAGGGGTAGTTGGTCTCCTCAGAGTTAAGGTTACAGTTAGCATCCTGTTATCAGCCTGATTTTCATACCCTCCCTCACCATCTACAAAACTAATCCAGTGAATATGAAATTTTCATTGCCACGTCTCATCACCGGGATGATTTTGTCCTAAAAGCCTGGGGCAAAGACATAAATGATCTCTGAGAGATGGAGTCTCATTCACTTTCCAGAGATTCTGCTAGTATTGCTGTGGCTGCTCTTATACTATCAAAAACTGATTTATCCCTTAGAGCTTTTGTGGCAAAATACCTTGTTTGCCTCAGTAGGCTCAATCCTTTTTAGCCTCGGAGACTCAGGTTTGGGGCAAGGCGAATCCTTATAGGTGGCACAGGGTCCTGCTACTCCTCTCCTCAGTCAGTCCCTTGTGCTTGTTTTCCTTCCCTTCTGGGGAGCAAGTGCAGCCTTCCTACTAGGAATGTCTGGTGTCTTGCTGCAAACAGCCTATTGGCAACTTCCCTGCTCCTCTCACTCCTCTTTTCCTACTATCCAGGGGAGGGTTTAAAAATGTCCCAAGTAGTTGGAGTCAGCTGAATCTAATTGGTTTCCTAGCAACCCCTTTTCTAGCTGAACCTTATTGCCCCATGGTTCTCTCTCCTCAGTGGATAGGGAGGGGTCTTTTAATCCCCTGGGACTAATTACTACCCCCCTTTTGTAGCTGTTTGTCCTGGGTTTACCACACTTTTCATAAATTTCTCTAGGACAGGGTCCTAGTTACAGAGATATTTATGACTCATGTGAATTCACAAGTTGGTTAAATGTTATTAAAATTATACATATTGGTCTCCCTTTTGATCCAAGCAGTTAGCCAATATTTGGAGTTTTGTGGGTTGTTCTGTAGAGAGGAGAAAGTGATGACAGAGTCAGGTGCGGGCGTTGATGCAACCCCATTTATTTACTATGAATCTACAAAGTCCTGCATTCCTGAACACAACAGGAACCAAACAACAGGAGGCACTTTCTTTGATCCTAGCTCCAAGTCTCTTTGCAGCCAGCACTCTGACAAAAAACTCTCTCTCCCTCTCAGCTTTTTCTCAGAGTCCTGCTCTAAGTGCTCCTCTGGCTGTGTCTGTCTTTCTTGTTGCTTTTTCTGGTTCCGTCTGAGGGGTTTCTGTTGATTGTGTCACACACACATAGACACACAGCTGCAATCAAATCAACCCCTGCCTCAGCATTTGTTAGCAGACCCCGAGGAACATGGCGCTGCCATGCCCAGGCTTGCCTGCTGTCCAGTCCTTGGGTGGTGGTTGCCCATTGCTTCAGCAGAAACTAAACAAAGGGGCATTTAATGGTTCCCTTATTTAGCCTGAATGGCAGATGGCTGTCACAGCCACCAGCTTCAACAATGTGCTGCGATTGGCCATAGATCAGATGCACGCTTGTTGGGAGCCACCCAATCTCCAGCATACCAATATTATAATAACTAGTACAAATAACCATTATAAATATCACCATTAATAACATCAGTGATTAAAATATGAAACTAGACAGGGAATAAAGTACACTGCCTGCAGCAAAGAAGAATTCTTATTTCAGATAATAACACTCCACTGCAGGGAGAACCCGGCACTACCTCGATGGGGCTGGCATGGAGACAGAGAGAAGAGTTCCACTGCCCAACTGGCAGGTGTTGGGGTAAAGCCCAGCTGTCCTAACCAGGGTACAGAAGAAGTCCAAACCAAGGCTGGGGAGGGGCTGAGCTGCCTGCCTCAGAGCGGTTTACATAGGAAGTGGGGTCGTTGGTGTTTCCCAACATAGATGCCCATTATAACTGCTCCTGATGTACTTACAGCAGTGATGTCAGAGGGGCATTTTCTGGCTTAATTTCTCTGGCTTTAGGTTGGCTTAGCAGAAAAGTAACATTACTGTGTTTTACCTTAAAGCATCCACAGCCCAAGAGAGAAGAGACAACGACATACGCGGCCATTGGTCTGCAGCGGGACAGTTGTCATTAGTGCTCCACTTGCTGAAATGCAGGACTCATCAATGCGCAGTCGCATCACAGAACCTCCCAATATCAGAGGCAACCATAGGGGCCATGCTGCAAGGAAATTGGGGACCATCTCTAAGGCCAAAGCTAGACAATGCACAGTGCACAAAGTGGTGCAGGAAAAAATAAAATTGGGGAAAATACCCAAACTCGGTATTCCTACCCTCTGACTCTTTGTATCGGAAGCTCAACTCCTGAGTCCACTCAGTGCTGTTCAGAGATTCCACTGCCAACTCAAAGTTTACAAAAATCACAAGGAAGGCCCCCCAGAATCCCAAAAGTGAGTACTGCTGAAGGCCCTGTGTTTACGTGAGACATCCAAGGGGGTGCATGTCCTTCCAGTGTTGGGAAATACCCCAGGTCCCCATGCAGGTGAGACCCAGTCGCTGTTCTCTGGCCAGTCATCCTGTGACTTACCTGACTGGAGCCTTACACAGATGGGAGAGTGAAACCCAGGGAAACTAATAACAGAAACCCAAATAATTAATAGTAGACGGGACCTTTCACTTAAGCACTCCGCATTACTGTGATTTACCATTTCTATTGTGGTAGCACCTAGAGACCGACAGAGTCAGGGCCCCTTAATGCCAGGAGCTGTACAAACAGAGAGCAAATGACAGCCCTTACCCCAAATAGCTTGTGTAACTTTTGGGTGCCCTTCTCCTAGCACTTTAACACAATTTTTATACAAGAGCATGTGGAGAGCCACAATATAGTTATCTGAGGTTCTTTCAGCAAGGGTTGCATAGGTTTGACCTTTTTACAATTAAATTGAAAATGAATAAAAGTAATGAACTTAATTTTTTAGGAATTAACTTTATAAAATTTTATAATTCTAAAATAATAGCCTAATTTTTACTAAAATACAAGACCGTTTTATAATTTACATGTATTACTTTAGTTACATATAAATATAAATAAAAGAAAAAATAAATTTAAATCAGATAGTTTTGACAGTGAGAAGTATCTTAGAGTGCATTCACCTGAATCTTAGTAGAGTCTTTATTAATTAACTTTATATGGTTTGCTGAGTGAAAAGTACTGTAAAAATATTTTCTTCTCTTGCTTATAGAAGCTTATAAGAGGAATTTCTCCTCTGCTGGACAGTGGAATTACTTAGCTAATTAACTAATTAATTAGTATTAAGTATAAAAATGAAAAACCCTGTTACAAACAATTACAAAAACCAAGAATAGCAAAATACAGATGACGTTTTCTTTATTATTACATTTAAATAAGATGAGAGTTGGTGAACCAGACTGGTTAAGAGAATTTGACTAAAATTGAATAACATTTAAGGTCTACAATTAAAATGAAAGAAGTTAGTTTTCCCTCCCGTTTTTTTTAAATAACTAACACAGATCACATTTCTCTGCTGGGAAGTTAACACTAGCACTAACCTGCTGCAAAATCATTCAGAGCTACAGGAAAACAACTAGCTTTTTGCTCCTGTGGCTAAGCTTCTCCCAGCCCCTGCAAGTATAGAAACATAGAATCATAGAATATCAGGGTTGGAAGGGACCTCAGGAGGTCATCTAGTTCAACCCCCTGCTCAAATTAGGACAATCCCCAACTGAATCATCCCAGCCAGGGCTTTGTCAAGCCTGACCTTAAAAACTTCTAAGGAAGGTGTCAAGGTTCCTTCCCCACTCTGAATTCTAGGGTACAGATGTGGGGACCTGCATGAAAATCTCCTAAGCTTACTTTTACCAGCTTAGGTTAAAACTTCCCCAAGGTACAAACTATTTTACCCTTTGTCCTTGGACTTCCACTGCCACCATCAAACGTTCAACTGGGTTTACTGGGAAAACGTTGTTTGGGAACGTCTTTCCCCCCAAAATCCTCACCAAAACCTTGCACCCCCCTGCCTGGGGAAGTCTTGATAAAAATCCTCACCAATTTGCATAGGTGACCACGGACCCAAACCCTTGGATCTTAAGAACAATGAGAAAAGCATTCAATTTCTTACAAGAAGAATTTTAATATAAGAAAAGGTAAAAAGAATCACCTCTGTAAAATCAGGATGGTAAATTCCTTACAGGGTAATCAGATTCAAAACATAGAGAATCTCTCTAGGCAAAACTGTAAGTTACAAAAAGACACAAAAACAGGAATATACATTCCCTCCAGCACAGCTTATTTTACAAGTCATTAAACAAAAGAAAATCTAATGCATTTTCTAGCTAGATTACTTACT
The DNA here is from genome assembly GCF_009764565.3 of Dermochelys coriacea. Taxonomy (NCBI): domain Eukaryota; kingdom Metazoa; phylum Chordata; order Testudines; family Dermochelyidae; genus Dermochelys; species Dermochelys coriacea. Next base: position 10,818,077 of record NC_050090.1, read on the forward strand.
AACTTTACAGGAGTTGTAAGGCTGAATTCCTGATCTGTTCCTGGCAAAAGCATCACACAGACAGACAAAACCCTTTGCGCCCCCCCCCCCTCCAGATTTGAAAGTATCTTGTTCCCTCATTGGTCATTTTGTGTCAGATGCCAGCGAGGTTACCTTAGCTTGCCTAAATCGTATAGGTTTTCTTTAGCAAGGGCTAGAGAGTTTCGGAGTGTGTTTTGTAGGTTGGTCACAAAGTCCAGAACGTTAGTTCCTGGAGAAGGTGTAAATCCCTCCCTTTGCTGCTTCACCAACTGTAATGGCCCCTTAACCTCACGGCCATATACAAATTCAAATGGTGAAAACCCTGAACTGGGATGTGGTACAGCTCTGTAGGTAAAGAGCGACTGCTGCAACACTAGGTCTAAATCTTGGGAGTGCAAATTTACGAATTTACGTATCATGGCCCCCAAAGTTCCATTAAACTTCTCCACCATGCCATTTGTTTGATGGTGGTAAGGAGTGGCAACCAAGTGATTTACCCCATGAGCTTCCCAAAGGCTTTCCATAGGTCCTGCCAGAAAATTAGTTCCTGCATCTGTGAGGATGTCAGAGGGCCTACCTACCCTGGCAAAAATGTCTGCTAGTGCCTGACACACACTTTTAGCCCTGGTGTTACTTAGAGCTACTGCTTCCGGCCATCGGGTGGCAAAATCCATGAAAGTCAGTATGTATTGCTTTTCTCTGGGTGTCTTTTTCGGAAAAGGACCCAGAATATCCACAACTACTCACTGAAATGGAACTTCAATGATGGGGAGTGGCTGGAGAGGGGCTTTGACCTTGTCTTGGGGTTTTCCCTTTTTTTGGCATACCTCACAAGACCGGACATACGTAGAAACATCCTTGCCCATTCCCTCCCCATGGAATGACCTCCCCAACCGGTCTTTGGTCCTGTTCACCCCAGCATGGCCACTAGGATGATCGTGGGCTAAGCTCAAGAGCTTGACCCGGTACTTAGTTGGAACTACCAACTGTTTCTTTGGATGCCAGTCTTCCTGGTGTCCACCAGAAAGAGTTTCCTTGTATAAGAGTCCTCTTTCTACAACAAACCTGGATCGATTAGAAGAGCTGAGAGGCAGTGGGTTGCTCCGTGCCGCCATCCAAGCTCTCTGAAGGCTTTCATCTACTTCCTGTTCAGCCTGGAACAGTTCCCTTGATGCTGGAGACATCCATTCCTCATTGGATTGTGGATCTATGCTTGGTCCCTCTGTAAGTGATGTAGGAGATGGGGCTGTTTCCGTTGACTGTGAACCGGTCTCTACCGGTCTCTGCACTATGTTGGGGTCCAGGCTCCAGATGAGCCTTTTGTGTAGGGTTATTGGCTGCTGCCGGTTCAGGTTTGGTGAGGCCCTCTGGGGTTGGGGTTGCAAGTACTGGATTCAGTGGTGGCAATGGGTCTGGTGCTTGTTGTTCTGCCAGTTCCGGTTCTGGGACTGGCTCTGTCTGGGTCTGTGGATCTGGATCCACTACTGCTGTTGCAGATATTGGCCTGGGGTCTGGGTCCATCACCTCTGACTGGGTCCTGGTAGAAATTTCCAGAACAGCGCTAGGCATTACGGCTGGTTTAGTCTGGCTGCGGGTGACCATTCCCACCCTCTTGGCTGACTTCACATGATTAGCCAAGTCTTCCCCCAACAGCATGGGGATGGGATAATCATCATATTGCAAAAATCCACATTCCTGACCAGCCCTTGTATTGGACAGGCAACTTGGCTGTAGGAAAATTGAAAGAGTTGGACTTGAAGGGTTGAATCGTCACTTGGATCTCTGGGTTGATTAAATTGGGGTCCATTAAGGAAGCATGGATAGCTGACGCTTGTGCTCCAGTGTCCCTCCATGTGGTGACCTTCTTCTCGCCCACACTCACAGTTTCCCTCCGCTCCCAGTGTATCTGGGAGGTATCTGGGCCTGAGGACCTCTGGGGTGATTCCGGTGCAATGAACTGTAATCTGTTGGGGTTCTTGGGGCAATTGGCCTTTACATGCCCTGGGCTCATTACATTTAAAACATCGTCCAGCTGACGGGTCACTGGGGCGAGGTGGGTTGCTGGAGAATGGTATGGTGGGATGATAAGGTGGCTGGAGGGTTCCTTTGGGGGCAGGTGGGGCCTTGGGCGGCCCTCAGTAGTAGGGTTTGGTCTGAGGTTGTCCCTCCTGGTATCCGCTCCAACTGCGACCAGTTTTTTCTTCTCTGCCACCTCACCCATTTGGCTCCAATCTCCCCTGCCTTGATTACAGTTTTGGGTTTCCCATCTAGGATGTGTCTTTCTATTTCCTCAGGAACATCCTCTAAGAATTGCTCCATTTGCATTAGGAAGTGCAAATCTTCTGGAGATTTAACACTTGCTCCTGATATCCAGGCATCCCAATGTTTCACAATGTGGTAGGCATGTCGGGTAAATGACACGTCTGGTTTCCACCTTAGGGCTCTGAACCGCGGACGGGAATGCTCGGGGGTTAGCCCCATTCTGACTCTCACCTTGGCTTTAAACAGTTCATACTGGTTCATGCGTTCCCTAAGCATTTCAGCCGCCACCTCAGCTAAGGGTCCACTGAGCTGTGGCCTAAGCTCTACCATGTATTGGTCTGTAGAGATGCTGTATCCAAGGCAGGACCTTTCAAAGTTTTCTAAGAAGGCCTCAGTATCATCGCCTGCCTTGTAGGTGGGGAACTTTCTGGGATGGGAAGTGGTACCTGGAGAAGGATTGCGAGGGTTTGTTGGTATATTCTGCTGAGCCTTTGTCTTCTCCATCTCCAGTGCATGCTTCCTCTCTTTTTCCTTCTCCTCCTCCACATGCTTCCTCTCTTTTTCCTTCTCCTCCAGTTCTTTGGCCCTTGCCTCCATTTCTTTGTCCTTGGCCTCCATTTCTTTGTCCTTGGCCTCCATTGCTCTCCTGTGGGCAGCCGCTTGGTGTTGTTCTGCCTCTTTCGCTGCCTCCCTTTCTCTCCGCATGAGTTCTATCTGTCTTTCATGTTCCTTTTGTTTTTCCTCAGCCTCAAATCTGGCTAATTCCAGCTTTTGTTGAACCATGGAGTCTGTCATCCTAACCTCTCTGTTTTTAACTAACTTTACACCCGAGAGTTAGACAGAAAACCAAAACAGAAAAAAAAACTTGGCTTGTAAACTTTTGCTGTGCTGAATATGATACCTACATTCTCTGATAGTGATTGTCAACCTACAGAGAAATCCTAAAAAAACCCTAGCACCTTTCGCTCCAGGCAAATAGGTAGAAAACCCCTCTATTTGCTCTTGGGAGTGGGGGAAACAAAACAGAACTTCAGGTCTGTGAAGACTGGTGAATTTCCCTGCAGGATGTTAACTATCCTGCCTTTAGGTAGAGAAAACTCCAGCTCACAAAAGGCAATTCCCTTTTGTCTCTGCTCTGGCCCCAAAGCAGAGGAAAAAAACCTCTAACTGTTTTCAGTTTAACCTGCTTTCCAGCAGCCCAAAGGAAAAAAAAATATTTCCTTTTCAAATCTGTGCTTCTGGTTCAAAAAAATCTCAAAATGATTTCAAGTTGATCCCACTGCTCTGCACCATGTCAAGGTTCCTTCCCCACTCTGAACTCTAGGGTACAGATGTGGGGACCTGCATGAAAACCTCCTAAGTTTACTTTTACCAGCTTAGGTTAAAACTTCCCCAAGGTACAAACTATTTTACCCTTTGTCCTTGGACTTCCACTGCTACCACCAAACGTTCAACTGGGTTTACTGGGAAAACATTGTTTGGGAACATCTTTCCCCCCAGAATCCTCACCAAAACCTTGCACCCCCCTGCCTGGGGAAGGCTTGATAAAAATCCTCACCAATTTGCATAGGTGACCACGGACCCAACCCTTGGATCTTAAGAACAATGAGAAAAGCATTCAATTTCTTACAAGAAGAATTTTAATATAAGAAAAGGTAAAAAGAATCACCTCTGTAAAATCAGGATGGTAAATACCTTACAGGGTAATCAGATTCAAAACATAGAGAATCTCTCTAGGCAAAACCGTAAGTTACAAAAAGACACAAAAACAGGAATATACATTCCCTCCAGCACAGCTTATTTTACAAGTCATTAAACAAAAGAAAATCTAATGCATTTTCTAGCTAGATTACTTACTAACTTTACAGGAGTTGTAAGGCTGAATTCCTGATCTGTTCCTGGCAAAAGCATCGCACAGACAGACAGAACCCTTTGTGCCCCCCCCCTCCAGATTTGAAAGTATCTTGTTCCCTCATTGGTCATTTTGGGTCAGATGTCAGCGAGGTTACCTTAGCTTAGTGAGGGTTACTAAAAACCTTATTCATCATATTTGAAGATCTACCATTCCCAAGGGATTGGACACATTACCCAACAAGACAATGAATATTTCAGATCTCACCCAAATACATGCTCGCAGCCAATCATTGTTAACTAAATCTACAATTTATTAAGAGACAAGAAAGAGTTGCTATGGTTAAAGATCAATATACATACAGATATTAATAAAGTGTTTAGGTCAGTTTCATAGCAAAGATGGTGAAGCTGCTAATCTGTAAAAATCCTTCTGGAATCAATTTAAAAGGTTATAGTCCCATAGGCAGTCCAGGTGCAGAGGCTAATAAATTCTTCCATAAGAATTGCAGGGTTAATCCAGAGTAGACCTGGAGACCTCAGTCTTGTAGGCTTAGACTTTCCCTGTCCAACTTTAAGCAAAGCTGAGATAGCAAGGATCAGGCCTGAAACTTTCTTGATAACTGAAGTTCAGTGGATAAGGCTCTTGGCAGAAAATGATCACAGCAGGCATTGTTTGGATGAAGAACAGGTAATGTACATTGTTGCTTTGAAGTTAATCTCTGTTACCTAGGCATACACCAGTAACCAGTTGTATTCATTAGCATATGGCAATTAACCATTCAAACTGTTCACAGATAGTTTTATGTGGAATCACAAATTTCAAAGAGAAATGAGGACAATAATATTATTACACCACAAATCCCATCTAAATAATAATATCCCCTTTTGATCTTTGAATCAATAGAATAAGGTAATCTTCTTAATGTATGCCCAATGTGCCTCAGGTGACTCGTGATTAGGATTCATCACTGAATTCGGTCTGCTAATTGGATCACTAGCTTCCCTGGTCCGGGCTGGGTACTGACCAGGAAGCGCAACATGAATGCTGTGATCCATGCCCCCCAATACAGTATTGAACTCTTATAGACATGAACAGAAGTTTAGCATCTAATTAGCTAATTAGATCACATTGTTAAACTTCTATCAAGAGATAGGTAAACAAAAAGAAATACAATTAGTTTCTGTTCTTAATTCTCTAACAATACAGGCCTCCATATCCGGATGCTAGTCTACTAAACATGGCTTTAATAACTATCTACAACGGAATAGTCTGTTTACCATTTCAATCCTCTTCTAATATGTTCTTAAGGGTTGCTTTTGGGTCACGCAGCCTGCTGGTTCCTTAACCCTCACTGGCTCAGCATCACAAAGATTTATGGAAATTGTGTAAAAGTGGTAACAACAGTGATATAAATGGTCACATTTCTTAAATACGGCATCACAGGCTAGCACAAGGCTATGCTGCCCCTCTGCCCGGGGGGAATTGCACCGGCAGAGCCCAGCCCATCCAGGGGTGACTGTGCTGCAGGCCGAGGAGTTACCCGCCCCGGGGTGAGTTTGGCCCAGACTTTAGGCCCTGAGGTCAGAGCAGAGGGCACAGAGCCGGGCTCTGATAATCAGGGTGTGACAGAGCAATATCCCGTAACCTGTGCGGGTCGGCTCCTCCCCTCCTCCACTGCTGCTCGCGCTGCCTGTGGGACAAGGGCAAAGAGAATCGCACCGTGTGGGAGAGACGCCTGCAGCCTCCGCAGGGACGCGGCTCCCAGCGACAGACAGAGCGGTTCTGCCAGCCACTGGGGCCAGATCCCCTGCAGGTGTAAATCAGCATCACCCTGCTGGAGCCCATGGGTCAGATCCCTAGTGGGTGTAAATTGGTGTCCCTCCATTGGAGTCCACAGGGCTCTGCCAGTTTACACCAGCTGAGGAGCTGGTCCCTGGACTCTCTCTTGCTCTGAGTGTCACACTGAGTTTCCCCACTGCTGACTCAGCGAGGATGTCACTGTCCATTTAACAAACCCTCATTTCACTGACCCCTGGCACCTGTGAAAATGCCCCAGGAAGCCCTGAGCCAGGATTTCCTGGCCCCCCAATCAGACGTGCTTGTCTCTGGAGCACCTGCGGGAATCTGAATGTGCGGGAGACCCCTGCACCCTTCAGACAGCCTGGGGCTCGCCTGGTGGGCAGAGCGGGTTGTGTGATAGGCTGTGTGCACGGGCGACATTCCCCAGCCGCCCCTGTGCCTGGGGCAGCACCAGGCGTAGACCCTGCTCACACCCAGTGCTGAGGGTTCTCGGGAGTTAAGTGCTGCCTGGCCCTGGGCCTAGCCCCTCTGCACAGGCTGGATTCACTGCAGAGAGCTGGGTCTCCCCCTGGAGTAACTGCTGCAGATAGAGGAGTTACCCTAGGAGTGAGTTTGGCCCAAAGTGTCTATGCAGCGAGGGGAGAGCTGGGGGGACAGAGCTGGGATCAGATCCCCAGGGTCTGGCCCAAGAGCCATCTGAGCTGTGTTGCCCAAGTGATAGATTTTGGCTGGGATTGAGTTACAAATCACTTGAATGCGGGGGTAATGAAATGTTGTTATTCTTATTGTTTGAGTAAAGGGCAGCAGAACTGTATTTAGCCTGTGCTGATTGAGGGCATCAAGAGAGAGGGTGGGGACAGGTGTTTTGCTTGATGGTCTGCCTGAGTCACAAGTGCTATTTGACCTGCCCCTCTCCACTGTTTAAAGACAGATCTGAGTAGGCTCGATAGAGAGTCTTTTGTTTGTTAAGTATCTGGGGGCCACAGTAATAATAATAACCAATAATAATCTTCTGTAGCTGGAAGCCTTTTCTGTCAGTACAAACCCTCTGGCATGATAGAGAGATAGACAGATAGATTGGGGTGAGTATCTCTACGTACGGACAGAGAGATGGATGGATTCACCAGGAGCTGAGCAGATCTACTAGCTGCTGGGACTTGGTTCTGGGAACAGAAAGGTGCCATGTGGTTAGTGCTGGAGACAAAATCTCCCCCTTTTTCTAAGGTCCCATTTGAGGGACAAAAATTGCCTTTAATAGATAGGACAAAATTTCCTGATTCATGTTTTGGTGAAGAAGCAAACCAGGCAGGACGTTAGATTTGGGGCATGGCAGATTCCTCCTGCACACAGACATTCGCTGAGCTGGGACCTTCTTTCCCTTCAGCTCTCTCCAGGGCCACATCCTCAGCTGCTGTAAACCAGCATTGACTTCTGTGGAGCAACACTGATTTACACCAGCTGGGGATGTGCCCCCATTGACTCCAGTGGAGCGACACCCATTCACATGAACTGCGGATCTGGCCCAAAAAGAAAAGTAGTACTTGTGGCACCTTAGAGACTAACAAATTTATTTGAGCATAAGCTTTCGTGAGCTACAGCTCACTTCTCTCTAAGGTGCCACAAGTACTCCTTTTCTTTTTGCGAATACAGACTAACACGGCTGCTACTCTGGGATCTGGCCCAGTAACACTCTTACTCGGTGTTTACACTGGTTCCCATTTCTCTCCAACTAAAGAGGATTTGCCAACAATCTGGGCCAGGGGCTGCTCTTGGTTCTGTTTCCTCCCAATCATCTACAAATTAGCACAGGATTCCCACATACTCACCGGGCAGCAAGAGGCAGAGAGACAGGATCATGTGGGTGGTTTGGGGAAGGGATTAGGAAACAACCCATCAGCGTCTGCTCACGACAGGGTTGGGAGGGCACAATCCACAGTCACTCCTGCTCCACCTGCCCCCACTGCCTGTCTGACTTCAGCAGAAGGGAAGCTCCAGTCTCTCTCTCTCTGCTCCGATCTGTCCCCATCTGCTCCCCAGGGTTGGATGCTCCAGCCAGCCCCTCTTCCAGACCCCAGAGTTCTGGAGGACTCAGGCAGCAGAGATGCAGCAGCCTATCTCTGACCTACTCTGTCCTCTCCTTGGGTCTGATTTTCATCACTGCTTCCCATTTCCTGCCCCCGGCCACCCACCTTTTCTCCGCCCCGGCCACAACGACTCTATTTAGGGCTGGAAGATTGAGAACCGAAGGGGCCTGGTTTGCTTGTTTGAGTCTAAACATATCACTGAGGAAACAACTCCCATCCCATCTCACTGCCTGGGGACCGAGACGGCCCCCTGGCTAAAGGCACAGCTGGGCCAAGGTAAAAAGTCACTAGGTGATTAGGGAGCCTGGGATGTTGGATGAGCCTGAACCTTTTGCCTCCACCCTGGTCTTCTGTCCCTGGTGAGAAGAACCCAGGGGAAATTCACTCTCTGAGATTAAGGGGACATAAATGGGGCCTGGGCCTCATGCTGGACTCTCTGCACAGGTGTAAATTCCCCCTCCCCTGAGAACACCTACCATGAGATTGCTTAGTCTCCTCCACCCCATCCTCCACACACAGCTCCAGCCACTTCTGCCCTAACTGTCCCCGCTCCCCATTCTGGGCTCCCAAGGGGTCTGCTGTCCCTGCTGAGAGACGGGTACCAGGTCACGGCCGGATGGGGAAGAACACAAGGCAGTTGAAAAAAACCATCCAGAAGTGACCTCTGAGCAGGTGGGAACCAGAATCTGTGTGACTAAGCAAGTGGGGGAACAAGGGCAAAAGGCCAAAGAAACATGTGGGAAAGAAAGAAAGTCTTGTGAACAGACGTTAACACCTCTGCAGGAAGCCAAACAGCCGAGGGCCTCAAGGGAAATCTGTCAGGAGCACAAGGCAGAGCAGTTTTGCAGAGCAACTTTTCATAATAATTGATGCAGAAATGGATTGTCCTGGGATGGTGGCTGGGCACATTTCACCCCTGGTATGGAGTCAGCTCTGCAGAGCAGCTGGACAGGGGATGTTTGGGGGGCTCAGATGCTCAGGTGAGGGTCAGAGGAGCACAGTGTGAGGCTGCCTGTTATAAGCAGGACTCAGAAGACAACAGAGTGAAAAAGGGTAAACATTTGTTGCAATTTTTTAGAATATTTTTTTCAAAACCTTTTTTTAAAATTTTTGTTTTGACATTCCCCCCTCCCCCAACTCACACACATATCCCTGCCCCAACCCCGTCTCTTGGTGACCAAATGGTAAAAATGTAGGGAGGGGAAATCCAAAATGTGAAAAAAAAATTATAAATGTGTTTTTTTTTTAAACCTGAAAAAGTGAGTTTTTTAAAATGAAAATGGTTTTTTTTTAAATTTTCCAATTTTGTTTTTACAAAACCCCCAAACCAGTTTTTATTTTTCCTTTGTAAAAACGGGGACTTTGGAAATAATGAAAATGTTTGATAAAATCTCTCACTTAAAAATCTGTCATTATTAGATCACAGCATTGTGGTGGCTCTAGCGCAGAGTGATCCCCGGGGCTGTGGTTCAGGCGGAGCTGCTGACACCCTTGGATGGCAGCAGGGCCCTGCTTGTAGCTCAGACAATGCTGCTCAGAAAGGGCCTGATCCAAAGCCCCTTGATGTCAATGGAAAGTCTCCACTGACTTTAAACGGGAATTATTTGGGGGCAGTTCTCTGGCCTGTGTGATACAGGGGGTCAGACTAGATGATCAGATTGGTTCCTTTTGGCCTTAGAATCTGTGAATAAACCTGACAAAGGCTCTGATTCCACAATAGGAGTGTCCCCGAGGGAGTTATACCAGGAAAAGCTATAGTGGTTTAATTATACCAGTAAATTTCATTGTCTATACAGGTTTCAGAGCAGTAGCCATGTTAGTCTGTATCAGCAAAAAGAACGAGGAGGACTTGTGGCACCTTAGAGACTAACACATTTATTTGGGCATAAGCTTTCATGGGCTAAAACCCACTTCATCAGACTCATGGAGTGGAAAATACAGCAGGAAGATAGATAGATAGATAGATAGATAGATAGGGAATTATTTGGGGGCAGTTCTCTGGCCTGTGTGATACAGGGGGTCAGACTAGATGATCAGATTGGTTCCTTTTGGCCTTAGAATCTGTGAATAAACCTGACAAAGGCTCTGATTCCACAATAGGAGTGTCCCCGAGGGAGTTATACCAGGAAAAGCTATAGTGGTTTAATTATACCAGTAAATTTCATTGTCTATACAGGTTTCAGAGCAGTAGCCATGTTAGTCTGTATCAGCAAAAAGAACGAGGAGGACTTGTGGCACCTTAGAGACTAACACATTTATTTGGGCATAAGCTTTCATGGGCTAAAACCCACTTCATCAGACTCATGGAGTGGAAAATACAGCAGGAAGATAGATAGATAGATAGATAGATAGATAGATAGATAGATAGATAGATAGATATACAGCAAACATGAAAATATGGGGGTTGCCATACCAGCTCTAACAAGACAAATCAATTAAGGTGGGCTATTATCATCAGGAGAAAAAACACTTTTGTAGTGATAATCAGGATGGTCCCTTTCAAACAGTTGACAAGAAGGTGTGATTAAAAGTAGGGGGAAAAATTAGCATTAAGAATTGCCACTTTTAGGTTTGTAATCGAGTGTCCAGGGAGGTTGAAGTGTTCTCTGACTAGTTTTTGAAGGTTATAAATCTTGATGTCTGATTTGTGTCCATTTATTCTTTTGTGTAGAGACTGTCCGATTTGGCCAATGTACATGGCAGAGGGACATTGCTTCAACAAAAAAACTTCAAAAACAGACTCCAACAAGAAACTGCAGAACTGGAATTAATTTGCAAACTGGATACCATTAAATGAGGCTTGAATAAAGACTGGGAGTGGATGGGTCATTACACAAACTAAAAACCATTTCCCCATGTTTCAGAGTAGCAGCCGTGTTAGTCTGTATTCGCAAAAAGAAAAGGAGTACTTGTGGCACCTTAGAGACTAACAAATGTATTAGAGCATAAGCTTTCGTGAGCTACAGCTCACTTCATCGGATGCATTTGGTGGAAAAAACAGAGGAGAGATTTATATACACACACAGAGAACATGAAACAATGGGTTTATCATACACACTGTAAGGAGAGTGATCACTTAAGATAAGCCATCACCAACAGCAGGCGGGGGAAAGAAGGAAAACCTTTCATGGTGACAAGCAAGGTAGGCTAATTCCAGCAGTTAACAAGAATATCTGAGGAACGGTGGGGGTTGGGGTGGGAGGGAGAAATACCATGGGGAAATAGTTTTACTTTGTGTAATGACTCATCCATTCCCAGTCTCTATTCAAGCCTAAGTTAATTGTATCCAGTTTGCAAATTAATTCCAATTCAGCAGTCTCTCCTTGGAGTCTGTTTTTGAAGCTTTTTTGTTGAAGGATAGCCACTCTTAGGTCTAAAGAAAAGGAGTACTTGCGGCACCTTAGAGACTAACAAATTTATTAGCATTTCCCCATGCTAATTCCCCCCTACTGTTACTCACAGCTTCTTGTCAACTTTGAAATGGGCCATCTGTATTTTCCACTCCATGCATCTGATGAAGTGGGTTTTAGCCCATGAAAGCTTATGCCCAAATAAATTTGTTAGTCTCTAAGGTGCCACAAGTACTCCTCGTTCTATTGTCTATACAGAAGCTCTGAGATAGACAGCTCTTCCCATCATTGCTCTGCCTGTCCTTTTATATCCCTTGTCACTGAGCCCCTCACAGTCATCCTCACACACTCCTAAGAGGTAGAGAAGTTCATCTTCATTTCAGAGATGGGGAAACCCAGGCAAACAGATGAAGTGACTGAGCCCAGGGCACCCAGCAGTCCACAGCTGAGGCAGGGATTGAACCCAGGGCACTTGATCTCCGATCCACTGCATAGCCACTCGATCATCCTTCCTTTCCGCAGGCCCCAGCCTTCCCAAAAGCCTGGGTGACAATGACCAACCTGGTACCTGCCTGGAAGGCCAATGGTCCTGGGCTATTTCAGCCGAAGAGGGGAAGAGCCCAGATGGGAGGGGACTGGGAAACAGAAACACAAAGGGGAAAATCTGAAGCCAAGGATTTAACTGATCTCATGAGCATCCCACCCCGTATTCCTACTGGGCTAGAACCTGCCTCTCTCCCGCTGCTAAACCCCAGGGCAGAATTAGACCCATGTCTCCAGCCCAGCAGAGGATATTGATGGAGCCAGATGCTGTGGGACTAGAAAGCGAGACTGGCTGCTGCTCAGAAGAGGGAAGGGAGAGGACAGTGGCCCCTGCTCAGCAACTCTCTGCACACACAGTCTGGTTGCTCTGTGCAGCTGCGCAGGGCGGGAACCACAGGATGAGCCAACAGCACCCTGAGCTCTGCAGAGTCCCCTGTGCAGACACTTCTTCCCTCCCCGCAGCCCAACAGTGAACTCTCCCCAGGCCTGAACCTGAGCTAGCAGCCCAGCGGGGTGGGGGTGTATCGCACGCTATGATGTGGCATTGAAGAACCCGCTCACACACAAGGTTATTTTTATCCCCAGACATTAACCTGCCTCATTCTCTCTCTCTCCATTTAGTCTGTTCTCTGAGGTTTCCAGGGCAGTTTATTTTCATAGTCGTACATTTAAAGGCCAGAAGGGACCAATGGGACAATCTAGTCTGAGCATCTGCACAGCCCAGGCCAGAGAGCCTCCCCCAGGGATCCCTGCATTGAGCTGCTAACTTCTGGCTGAGCTAGAGCATGTCCGGTAGAAAGAGTTCAAAGACTCCAAACTGGCTCATACTTCTAAACACTAAGGTGGCTGTGGCTGATCAGTGAAAGAGGGGACCAGGGGAAAGGGAGATGCTGGACTGGGACAGAGCAACTGGAGATGGGCCCTGAGGTTTAGCTCCAGGTGTGGGTCCTAATCTGACCTTCCTCAGAGTTTTGAAGTGTGGACATAGGGTTTTGGTTTGGGCTTATGATAGAGACAGCCCCAGGCCAAACAGTTAGGATCTAAACTCCCCCAAAGCCTGGGTGTGGGGACTCTCCCTCTGAGACCAAAAGTGCAACAGGTACCAGAAACAATGATCCAGAGTTTGAATTAGGAGGGGAAATTCTTGATCTGGAGTGAGGAATGGGGAAGAGACAGAGCTGTTGTTCTTGGCAGAGATTTCAGAAAGATGAATGGAGTCTCCAGATCTGGTGACAGGTTTCAGAGTGGTAGCCGTGTTAGTCTGTATCAGCAAAAAGAAGGAGGAGTACTTGTGGCACCTTGGAGACTAACAAATTTATTAGGGCATAAGCTTTCGTGGGCTAAAACCCACTTCATCGGATGCATGCAGTGGAAAATACAGTAGGAAGATATATATATATATATACAGAGAACATGGAAATATGGGGGTTGCCATACCAACTCTAACGAGACTCATCAATTAAGGTAGGCTATTATCAGCAGGAGAAAAAAAAACTTTTGTAGTGATAATAAGGATGGCCCATTTCAAACAGTTGACAAGGAGGTGTGAGTAACAGTAGGGGAAAAATTAGCATAAATAGATTTTAGTTTGTGTAATGACTCATCCACTCCCAGTCTTTATTCAAGTCTAATTTAATGGTATCCAGTTTGCAAATTAATTCCAGTTCTGCAGTTTCTCATAGGAGTCTGTTTTTGAAGTTTTTTTGTTGAAGGATTGTGACTTTTAGGTCTGTAATTGAATCTCTAAGGTGCCACAAGTATTCATCGTTCTTTTTTCCAGACATGGTGCGTACCCAAGACCTGACACTGACAGACTGACTGAGCAGCTAGGCAAAGCCACAGACATCCACAGGAAAGTGTTTAGCAAAGGATGCTGGGAGGTTTAACACTTTAGTGAAGAGAAAACATGTTCACGATGCCGACTGCCCCAGGGCTAGCTGGCAATTTAACATAAAGACCTTTTTCAATACAAAACTAGATTTTAGACAAAATGACTTTTTTAAAAATTAATTAATTTATTTATATGTGGTAGTCTCTGCTTTCTTTCAACATTTTTGATTGGAAAACCAAATGACCCAAAACATTTTGTTTTTTGGAAGTTTTCAACTGAAAAATTTAAATTTTCAGTTGCCAAAACTGGTATCCCTCCCCCCTCAACTTTTCAGGTCATCAGTTTTTCGATGAAAAGTTAAAATTTTATTGCTGAAAATTTCAAGGGAAATTCATCTAAATTTTCACAGGGAAAGAAATTCCATTTTCTGCCCCAAAGTGCACCGTGTTTAAGCTCTCACTGGTCACAGCTGGAACCTGCCAATGCTCTGTTTTACCCTATGCCCACATGACTCCCCTGTGATCTCCTAGAGGTCAATGCATGTTAGTCTGAAGGGCTGTGTGAGGAGTGTGGGAATGTTGGTAATCGTCGAATCACAGAAATGTCAGGCTGGAAGGGACCTCTAGAAGTCATCAAATCCAGCCCCCAGCACTGAGTCAGGACCGAGTAAACCTAGACCATCACTGAGGGGTTTCTCCTACCTCTTTTTAATAATCTCCGACAATGGGGATTCCAGAACCTCCCTTGGAAATCTATTCCAGAGCTTAACTACCCTTATTGTTAGAAAGTTTTTCCTTCTATCTAACCTAAATCTTCCTTACTGCAGATTAAGCCCATGACTTCTTGGCCTACCTTCACTGAGCACTGAGAGCAATTGATCACCATCCTCTTTATAACAGTCCTTACCATATCTGTACACTGTTATCAGGTGCCCTGCTCAGTCTTCTGTTCTCAAGACTAAACATGCCCAGTTTTTTAACCTTTCCTCATAGGTCAGGTTTGTGACTCGCTGTACCACATGAAATACCCTGTACCCCATAATCACCACTTTTACATGGTTATGTTATATTCTGTACAAAATATGCCTTATGAGGTATCATTTGAAAAGTCATAATCTGCTGAACATCAATGTCCTGTTAAAATGCATGTATCAGCCCTGTATATGAAGTTATGAGATTTTGTTATATGTTTGCTACTGAAACACATTGTAATTCTGGGAAAAACCCATTGACTAACTCCTCAGTGTCAAAAAAAGACTGACCACAGATGTTAGAAAACTATTAGCTACTGAAGCAACCATTCACCATCAGAGGGGACTATAAATAAAAGATTTTCATGTCATCCCTGAGACCTTTCAATCCTCACATACACAGAAGGTGTGAACAAGAAAATTTACTGTTCACCTGAAAAAATACTTGGAATTTCATGCCACAGACAGATTTTCTGCACTCCTGTAAGGGGGGTATTCCTCAGAGAAAGGAGGATATAAAATAAGAGACAATGGCTTCCTCATTATCTATCCTCCCCCATTTTACTGATAGCTGCAAGACTGCTTGAAAGACAGAGATTCCACAACCTCCTTAGGCAATTCATTCCCTGACAGTTAAGAATTTTTTCCCAATGTCCAACCTAAACCTCCCTTACTGCAATTTAAGCCCATTGCTTCTTGTCCTATCCTCAAAGGTTAAGAAGAACAATTGTTCTCCCTCCTCCTTCTAATAACCTATTGTGTACTTGAAAACTATCATGTCCCCTCTCAGTCTTCTCTTTTCCAGACTAAACAAACCCATTTTTTTCAAGCTTCCTTCATAGGCCATGTTTTCTAGACCTTTAATCACTGTTGTTGCTCTTCTCTGGACTTTCTCCAATTAGTCCACATCTTTCCTGAAACATGGCACCCAGAACAGGACACAATACTCCAGTTGAGGCCTAATCATAGTAGAGTAGAGCGGAAGAATTACTTCTCGTGTCTTGCTTACAATACTCCTGCTAACGTCTCAGAATGATGTTCACTTTTTTTGCAACAGTGTTACACTGTTGTTTCATATTTAGGTTTTGGTCCACTCTGACCCCCAGATCCCTTTCTGCAGTACTCTTTCCAAGGCAGTCATTTCCCATTTTGTATGTGTGCAACTGATTGTTCCTTCCTATGTGGAGTACTGTGCATATGTTCTTATTGAATTTCATCCTATTTACTTCAGACCATTTCTCCAGTTTGTCCAGATCATTTTGAATTATAATCCTATCCGCCGAAGCACTTGCAACCCCTCCCAGCTTGGTATCAACACAAACTTTATAAATGTACTCTCTATGCCATTATCTAAATCGTTGATGAAGATATTGAACAGAACAGAACCGGACCCAGAACTGATCCCTGTGGGACCCCACTCTTTATGAGCTTGCTCTGTTCAGTAACATACTAGGCAGTGTAAGACACATATCTGTGGGGTACAAGCCTGGGCCTGAGGGATATGCAGGTGTAGCTCTGTATCTATTTATGAATGACTGGGCATAGCATTCATGTATTCAGCTGGGATTTATTTTGCATGCTGGTAGCTGGGAGTGAACAGCGCCTGGAGGGGTTTGCTGTTCACTAGCAAAGCATCATAAAAGACATCCCAGGCTAAAGAATGAAAGGGACATAATGGTTCAATGGTCCAGATTGTAGCCTGGGGGATGTCACAAAGTTTTCTAAACCTTTGATCATTTTTTTGTTGTTGTCCAGTCTCCTCTGGACGGTTTGCAATTTGTTCACATCTTTCCTAAAGTGTGACACCCAGAATTGGACACAGTCCTCCAGCTTGGAACTCACCAGTTCCCAGGAGAGTGGGACAATGAACTCCCATGGCTTACATACAACACACCTGTTAATACACCACAAAATGACATTAGCCGTTCTTGCAACTGCATCATGTTGTTGACTCAGATTCAATTTGTGATCCACTGTGACCCCCCAGATTCTTGTCAGCAGTATTGCCACCTACCCAGTTATTCCCTATTTTGTAGCTGTGCATTTGATTTTTGCATCCTAAGTGACGTACTTTGCACTTGTCTTTATTGAATTTCATCTTTTTTGATTTTAGACCAATTTGCCAATTTGTCGAGGTCATTTTGAATTCTCATCCTGTCCTCCAAAGTGCTTGAAACCACTACCAGCTTGGTGTCATCTGCAAATTTTATAAGCATAATCTGCACTCCATTATCCAAGTCATTAATAAAAATATTGAATAGTACTGGACCCTGGACAGATCCCTGCAGGACCCCACTAGATACGGCCTCTCAGCTTGACGGAGAACCACTGATAACTACTCTTTGAGTACGGTCTTTCAACCACTTGTGCACCCACCTTAAAATAATGTAACCTACACCACATTTCCCCAGTTTGCTTCTGAGAGTATCATGTGGGACTGTGTCAAAAGGTTTACTAAAACTTAGATATAATCATGTCTACTGTTTCCCTGAAATCCATTAGGCCAGTAACTCTGTCAAGGTAGGAAGTTATGTTGGTTTGGCATGATTTGTTCTTGACAAATCCATGCTGGCTATTCCTTATAACCCTATTATTCTCCAGGTGCTTAACAATTGATTGTTTAATAATTTCTTCCAGTATCTTTCCAGGTATGGAAGTTAGATTGACTTGTCCTCTATAACTCCCTGGGTCCTGTTTCCCCTTTTTAAAGAAAGTGCTATGGTTGCCCTCCTCCAGTGCTATGGATGTGCAGGAAAAGAACAAGCACATCTGCTCTTCGCTCTTGGTACCCTTTGAACCCAGGCATGTAGAGCACAATGGATTAGCAATCCAGTGCCTTCACCACTCAGTCACTTTCTCAGCCAAAAGGGCCCCTTCCCCACCAGCTGTCCCTTGGTCAGCCAAGGCCAGGCACCCAAGCGAGAATAGAGAACACATAGCAGGAGAGGCCTGTAAGCCGACCAGTGGTATAGAGGCTTCATTCATCAGTCACATTCTTGTTAGCCAGGTTTGACTCCTAGCTGGTGTACATTTTAGATTTCTCCTCCCTCCATTTTTACCATTTTGCCACCAAGGGAAGGGAGGAAATGGGGGGAAATGTCAATACAAATATTTTTTAACAAAAAGATGTGAAACAATTATTTTTCAAAATTTTCAAAAACTATTTACCATTTTCCACCCTGCTGTCTTCTGGGCACTGCTTCTAACAGGGAGTTTCACACAGTTCTCCTCTGACCCTCACCTGAGCATCTGAGCCCCTCAAACATCCTCTGTCCAGCTGCTCTGCAGAGCTGACGTCATCCCAGGGGTGTAATGTGCCCAGCCACCATCCCAGGACAATCCGTTTCTGCATCAATTACTATGAAAAGTTGCTCTGCTAAACTGCTCTGCCTTGTGCTCCTGGCAGATTTTCCTTGAGGCCCTCAGTTGTTTGGCTTCCCACAGGGGTGTATTGGTCCCCAGGCAGTGATATGGGATGAGAGGCGTTTCCTCAGTGATATGTTTAAACTCAAACAAGCAAACCAGGCTTCTTCAGTTCTCAGTCTTGTATCTGTAAATAGAGACGCTGCCGTTGGGGCAGGGAAGGGGGGTGGCGTGGGGCAGGAAATGGGGAGCAGTGACGAATATCAGACCTGAGGAGGGGACAGAGCAGGTCAGAGAGAGGCTGCAGCATCTCTGCTGCCTGAGTCCTAAAGACCCCAGAAGACTGGGAGGAGGGAGAGGAGCTGGCTGGAGCATCCAACCCTGGGAAGCAGACGGGGGCAGATTGGAGCAGAGAGAGAGCCCAGAGCTTCCCTTCTCCTGAAGTCAGACAGGGCAGAGGGGGCAGGTGGAAGCAGAGAGCGACTGCCGATTGTTCCCTGCCAACCCCATCAGCAGCAGAAGCCGCTGGGCTCTATCCATCTACCGCCCCGATGATCCTGTCTCTGTGCCTCTTGCTGCCCGGTGAGTATCTGGGATCTCTGTGCTAATTCATAGCAGGTTGAGAGACTGCGCTGTAGCGATGTTCGAGGGAGTGGGACTGCCCAAATCCAACACAGGGCCAGAGCTCATTGCTGGGGATGGGCTGGACCTAGCAGTCGGCACACGCTGGGGTTACAGTCGCAGCTTCACAGAGTTTAGGGCCAGGAGGGACCATTAGCCCATCCAGTCTGACCCCCTGATAGCCCAGAGCAGAGAACTTCCCCCAGCTCCCCTGCACTGAGCCCAGACACTTGTGTTTGACTAAAGCATCCCCCAGAAAGGCCTCCAGCCTGGCTGTGACTCCCCCACTTCCCTGGGGAGCTGGCACCGGCGGGTTAATTCCCCGCACGGGGAGAAACTGCTGCCTCCTTTCTCACTGGAGTTTGCCCAGACTCAGCGTCCAGCCCTCGGGTCTGGTTCTGTCTCTGCTGCACTGAGGAGCCCGTCAGCACCTGGGGTTTCTCCCCTGGAAGGAGCTTAGACACCGCGACCAGCCCAGCTGTCTGACCAGCTCCACACACGCAGCTCCCCCGGCCTCTCCTGTGACGCCTCTTCTCCAGCCCTCGCAGTGTTTTTCTGGCTCTGCTCTGCACCCGCTGCACTTTTCCAAAAGCCTTTTAAACTGGGGCCCCAGAACTGGACCCAGGATCAAGTATCGGCCACACCAAGGCCGCACACTAGGGGAAATCCCCTCCCTGCTCCCCTCATTACACGGCCCAGGAGCGCATCAGCTCTGCTGCCCCCGCAGCACCCTGGGAGCTCATGTTGAGTTACTTGTCCCCTACGACCTCTAAATCCTTCCCCGGGTCCCTGCTGTCCCAGACCAGGCCCCAGGCTGCAGGTCTGGCCGGCGTTTCTTGTTGGGAGCTGTGACCTGGCCTTTGGCTGTATTCAAACCCCTGGTGTGTCACTGGGCCCAGCTCCCCATGCCAGGCACATGGTGTCAGGACAGGCTGGGCTCAGGGGAGGGTGCTCATGGGGTGTCAGCTCAGCCTGGAGGCAGAGAGAGCAGGGAGGGCTGTTCTCATTGGAGGGTGAGGGATTATCGGGGTCCAGCCCCAGGGCTCCCTGTTACCGAGGGGCCAGAGACACTGAGCTGGGATCCAGGCTGGGCTCTGGTTCGGTTACCAATGGGAGGGGGTTGGGATCGAGGGTTCTGATTTGGGCCTGACTCTCAAACGTCCATATCAGGTCTGGGCCTGACCCTCTGTCTGTCCCTGCTGCAGGCTCTGCTGGGGAAGTGAGGGGCTGAGCTCAGTTAATGGATCTGGGGATGAACGTAGGCCCTGCTGGGCTGTTAGCAGAGCCCTGTACAGAGGCACTCAGTGCTGATCCCCTGGGGGCCTGGGAACCCTCCAGGCTGCCCACATGAGCCTCACCAGCCCAGAGGGGACCTGTGGGGGGTCAGGGTACTGCACAGTGCCTGGCACCGCCTCATGGAGCAGGCGGGGGTGCCCCTAATGGGACGGGTGGGGCTGGAACAGGGGCCTGTGCTCATGGGGGGAGCAGAGACCCCATCAGCTATTCAGGGCATCTCACAGCAGGAGAGATTCTAGCCCAGCACTGACCACACGGCTCCTTTCTGTTCCCAGCGCTGAGTCCCAGCGGCCAGGAGATCTGCTCAGCTCCCGGTGAGTCCCTTTGTCTGTCCGTCCCCAATCTACCCAGGGCATTTACCCCTCCCGCTCCAGGGCATCCAGCCACCACCCCTGCTCAGTGCGGTGCCAGCGGCAGTGGCACAGGAAGGTGGACGGGACTGTGTGGAATCTGAGCTGGGCCTGCAGGTCTCCCGGCCAACCCCTCCCTGCCCCCATGTCTCACTTTTGTGACCTGGGGCCAGTGTGAAATGCAGATAGAGAGTCACATCCATGGCCCATCCCACCCCTGGGGCACTGGCCATGGGAAGCAGAGAATGCTGCTGCTCTGACCGCAAGGGATTTAACTTCCCATGGCACCAGCTCTCAGCCCCTTGCGGCCACAGGGCTGTCTCTGAAGCCCATCCCCCAGATACAGCCCGTACCTCGTTCTTAAATATCAGCCCAGCGACCCTGTGTCCAGCCCAGCAGGGGCTGGCTGAGCTGGGATTTTGTTTTTGGGTCACGGCCGTGTTTCTTTCCTGGCTGCCAGGGCAGCAGAGGCAGGGGATGCTGCCAGCCAAGGGACCAGCAGGGGGCACCACTGGGGCAGGGAAGGTTGCAGACAGATATTTACCTGTCTAGTGGCAGCAGCAATTCCCCTGCGAGTTCAGAGCTGGGTCCTGTCGCCCTGGCAATTCCCAGGAAAGGGGGATCTTCTCCCTGCAACTGCTCCATGACCTTCTCTTAGCCTGGGCCTGGAATTGCCCCGGTGTCCCCTATGCCAGCTGGGGGCTGTAGGGCAGGAGGGGCACAAGGACAGGAAGGACATTAGAGTAGATGTCGGAGCAGTGAGGCTCTGGACACAGCTCCTTGGCTGTCACCTGGGGAGCTCCATGGGGCAGCGACTGTCCTTCAGTGCATGGGCTGCGGGGGCAGGCCGCAGCGTGTTGGGTGTTGGCCGTGCTCTAGACAGCCCCCAACAGCCAGGGACTGACATCGCAGAAGGGTCACCTCTCTCTCAGCCATACTGCCCCAGCTGGGCTGGAATCAGAGCCTCCATCCAAGAGGTGGCACATTGCACCTGCCATTTTCCTCCTGTCCCATTGATGGCTGTGACCCATTCTCCTTCCCAGGTGATCTCCCTGCCCCCACCCTCTACCTGAGCCAGACGTCTGCCCGGCCGGGAGACTCTGTGCAGCTCCAGTGCTCCGTAATCTCCCAGCTCCTGGCCACCCGCATCGTCTTTTGTCAGGATGGGGAGGAAGTTTCATCCCAGAGGGGCTTATTGGGGAAACTCACCTACGATTCTGAACATGCAGTATATGGGGGCAGCTCTGGGAATTACTCCTGCGGGTACGAGATCAAGAACAGTAACAACCAAGTGAATAGATCCCAGCTCAGCCCTGCTCAGCACCTCATGACCACCAGTAAGGCCAGTGTGTGTGTTTTTGTGTGTGTGCATTTCTGTGTGCATGCATGTGTGTTTGTGTGTGCCTGTGTTTGTGTGTGTGTGTGTGTGTGGCCATATCCCAGCACAGCCCTGCCCAATAACTCAGCATTCTGGGAAGGTGAGTGGGGGGGAATGGCAGAGCAATGGCAAGGGCTTTTGAGAGGGAATGGCCAAAAGGGACCATTAGATCACCCAGGCTGAGCTCCCGTATGACCTGGGCTAGGGAGCCGCTCCCAGTGACCTTTTGTCCAGCCCTGCAGGGGTTGGTGGAACCAGGATGTGGATTTTGGTCACGGCCATGGTTCTTTGCTGGCTGTCTTAGCAGCAGGGGCAGGGGATGCTGCCAGCCAAGGCAGCAACAGGGGGTATCGCGAGGGCAAGGAAGGTGGTGGGGAGATATTGACCTGCCCAGCGGCAGCAGCAATTGCTGTGCGAGTTCAGAGCTGGGTCCCATCACCCTAGCGATTCGCAAGAAAGGGGGATCCACTCCCTGCCGCTGCTCCAGGACCTTCCCTTAGCCTGTACCTGCAATTACTACTGGTGCCCCCTGTGCCAGCTTGGAGCCTGGGAAGTGGGAGGGACACAAGGACAAGGAGAATGGTAGAGCAGACGCCGAAGGAGTTAGGCTCTGGACACAGCTCCTTGGCTGTTGGCTGGTGAGCTCCCTTGGGCAGTGAGTGATCTTCCCTGCATGGGCTGCACCGGCAGGCCAAGGTGTTGGCCATGCCCTAGACAGCCTCCAATGGCCAATGGCCGCCCTCGCTGAGGGGTTGCCTCTCTCCCAGCCGTACTGCCCAAGGTAGGTCAGCATGGTACCTGAGCCAGGGATCCTTGTCCTAGGACAGTGCACAGCGCCAGACAATGGGAGCCCAGCCCAGCCGAGCCCTTAGGCTCTTATGCAACCCAAATGATCCCAGGTAATAAAGCTCCTGGGCACCAGAGAGAGCTTGTCCCCGTGACTGCCCAGCTGGGCTGGAATCAGAGCCTGCATCCCAGACATGTCACAGACTCACCCGCTGCTACCTTCTGCCCCATGAACAATGCTGGGCACCACCAATGTCCCACTGACAGCTCTGACCCATTCCCCTTCCCAGGTGCTATCCCTGCCCCCACCCTCTACCTGAATCAGACTTCTGCCCAGCCAGGGGACTCGGTGAGACTCCAGTGCTCCGTGTTCTCCTGGGCCCCGGCCACGCGCATCATCTTCTTTAAGGACGGGGAGGAGGTTTCGTCCCAGAGGAGCTTATTGGGGAACCTCACCTATGACTTTGACCATGTGGTGTCCGGGGACAGCTCCGGAAATTACGCCTGTGCATACGAGATCAAGGACAGCAACAACCAGGTGACCAGGTCCCAGCTCAGCCCTGCCCAGCACCTCAGCATCACTGGTAAGGTGCGTGTGTGTGTGTGTCCGTATCCCATCTCAGCCCTGCCCAGCAACTCAGCATCACGGGAAAGGGGGGTGAACAGACAATTGAATAACAAACCCCTGAAAATCCAAACACTGAAATTCATCAGTTTTCAAAATCTGAAATTAAAAATTTCTGACATAACATATTTGTCCTAAATTTGTCACAGGGAACTCTCCACCCCCATTTTCACCCATCTCAGCTGAGATGGCCCAGCCCAGGCAGTTGGGGGATGGGGACATCATAGAAAGGTCTCACTGAAAGGGAGCTCTAAATGTCATTAATTCCAAACCCCCTGCACTGAGACAGGATCAGGTAAACCTAGACCGTCCCTGACAGGGGTTTGTCCAACCTGTTCTTAATAACCTCCAATGAGGGGATTCCACAACCTGCCTTGGAAGCTGTTCCAGTGATTAACTACCCGTATGGCCAGAAAGCTTTTCCTAACATCTAACCTAAATTTCCCTTGCTTCAGCTTAAGCCCATTACTTCTTCTCCTACTTTCAGTGGGCACTGAGATCAACTGATCCTCGTCCTCTTTACGGGCCTGGAGTGGGACCGTGGTCTGGCTCTGGCCTCTTACATATTTATTGCCTAGGTAGTGACTCCAGCAGTGGTGGTATCAGAGGTCTCCCCCCCACTGTATTTGTTGTTGCTCTGACAGGAGTCACCAGACACATCATCACGCCTGGGCTCACGTGTTCTTTCTCTCTGTGTAATTAGTTATTTACACTCTGTGCTCCAGTCTTGATACAGAGGTGTCACAAACAGCATGTGGGCAAACCCCTCTTTCAGGAATCTCAGCCCGGGAGCAACCATGCCCCAGGAACAGACTTTAGCAGAGCCTGGCTGTTTGCACCAGCTGCCCCCAAAGCGTCTGCATCATCAAACCAACATCTACACAGTATGCCTGCAAAGGCTGTGTGCACCCCTCCCACTGCAAGGAAAAGAGAGGTTTCAGAGTAGCAGCCGTGTAAGTCTGTATTCGCAAAAAGAAAAGGAGTACCCGTGGCACCTTAGAGACAAACAAATTTATTAGAGCATAAGCTTTCGTGAGCTACAGCTCACTTCATCGGATGCATTCGATGAAGTGAGCTGTAGCTCACGAAAGCTTATGCTCTAATAAATTTGTTAGTCTCTAAGGTGCCACAAGTACCCCTTTTCTTTTTAAGGAAAAGAGAGTCAGACTTTGTGTAACAACGCGACCTAGTGACTCCTGCCAGAATGACATGAATGTTATCTGTGCCTCAAGAGCTGGTGGGGACACGGCATTTCTGTCCTGTGAGAAATTCTGACCTTTCACATTTTATTTTCATCCTGAATCAGGAGAAATAATCAAAAATTCAAATTTTTCATGGAACAGAAATTCAGCAACATTTTGACTCAGAAGCATCGAAGAGCCTTGTCGAAAGGTTTTGATTTTGAGGAAACTGCATTTTCTGACTGAAAACTCTTCCATTGTATGTTTGTAGACCAGTGCTGTACACGTCTCTAATTGCCATACAGATCTCTGGCCCCGACCCAGGAAATCTCTGAACATGTGTGCAAGTCCAACCTTATCCAGTTAACCTATGTATCTGCATAACTTTAAGTTCCTGTTGCAATCCCATTGCTGGAACTAAAATGATTGTTTGAAGTTAACTTTGTATCTGGTTGCTGTCCCGAATTGTGATGCTTCCCTGAAGCAGGGCAGTTCCCACAAGGATGTCTCCTGTCTTGCGGAGCTCACCCTTAGAGCTGGGAAATCTAGGGTTATTGCTACAAAAATTGTGAACAATTTCATTCAAAACTTGTTATGGAAAATTTCAATATTTTCATGAAAAAATATCCATGAAACTCAACAAAAATTTTTTATTTTGCCTAGACATTTTCCTTTTTTTGGGGTTTTCAGAACAAAATGAGACACTACTGTCAGTTAGAAACACAGAGAGTTTTGCTTTGTTTCCTTTCAAATGGACATTTTCCTTCCATTTCTCGATTTTGAAAACCAAAATAAAACAAAGATTTCAATTCAAAATTAAGCAAAACATTGTTTTTCATTTCAAAATTATTTTTGTGAAAAGATGAAAAAGACCCTTGCATGTGACCTCTTTGGGGGAAAGATTTTATTTAAATTAAATTGGTTTAGGATTAACAAAATGTTGGGTCAAAAAAAAATTGTGGAAAAAGTTCAGCCAACTTTTCTCACAAAGAACAGCCAGTAATGTCACTCTGCAGATAACCGTGGCGTGAGCTCCTTGGGTATGTCCATGAGGACATGAGGGGTCATTTACCACAGGGCTCAGCCTGCTCCAGCAAGTGGGGACTTGCTGGTGGCTGCTTGGAGAGGCCATTCACACCAAGTTTCTTTCCTAGGGCTGGATCTAAAGCTTCTGTTGGGAATTACAATCCCTGCTGTTGTGGTTCTGGCTGTGGTGCTTTATCTCCTGGGAAAGAAAGGTGGGTATGAGAGTGAGGCCAAACCCTGTTATCAGATGTACAGACAGACGTGTCAGAGACAACCCCGTCGATCCCCTGTACCCAGTGTGTCTGGGATGATGGTAGAGAGATGATCAAAGACACAGTGAAATTGTGTTTTTGGGAGGCTGGTTGGGGAGAAAGATCAAAGAGACAATGAAAGGGATTATCATTGTGATTAATTATTTGTATTGCAGTAGCACCCTGGAGCCCAAGTCAGGGATCAGAGCGCCACTGTGCTAGGTGCTGTACATTATTTATTAGGTGTGTTACTGTAGTGTCCTGGAGCCGTAATCAGGGATCAGGACCCCCCTGCACCCAGCGCTGCACACATCAGTAATGAAGGGGACAGTCCCTGCCCCACAGATGGTCACAATCTAGGACTCAGCCAGGGGCATGTGTATGGATGGAATATTGACACGCACCCTATTAACTAAGGCTGCAGTTCAGGAAGGCATCCCCTAGTCCGGAAGGGCCCTTACATCTGTGCCTGTGTGTAAGTGCTTTCCTGAATCAGGACCTAACAACTCTGAAAATACAGCTACAGACACAGCTTTGCCCTGCCAACCTTTCCTCACACGGCGTCCCCAGACCCAAGCTTTCACAGCACTCCAGTCACCCCAACAATCTCAAGATTGGCCTAAAACTCATGGGATTTCCAACAAGTCACCAGTGTGGGGTCTTTGTGTTTGCCTGGGGGATTTGATCTTTGGGGGCCTTTGAGTCACATTTTCTGGCTTTTCTTCCCCAAAATGCGGGGGAAGAAATTTATAAATTTGTTTTTTTCATGAAAGCCGAGATTGTCACTGAATTCCCCGACTCTCAGACCTGGTGCTTTACGTAGAACATCAAATGCCATAAAACTGGCAGTTAAATAATCAGACTTGGCCACACCACTTCCAGGGGCAGTCAGTGGGGCTGGTGGAGGAAGGCGCTGGGTTGGGCCATGGGGATGGGGCTCTCTGTCAAAACAATGAGGAATTGGGGCTGTGTCACTCAGTTTCTGTCTGTTTGTCTGTCTCTCTCTCTGCTCACGAGAAATTGTGCCCACATCATTGATCACATTATCTCACTGTATCCAGTTGCATCTCTGCCAAGGGATCAAAGGTGGGAGTAGATTATTCCCTCTCCCATCTCGTTTCCATTCTGGGTACCTTCTCCCTGCCTCATGGAAGGGCTGGCGGCTGCTCCAGCCTCACTGTGGAGCTCAGCTCTGCTGCTGTGGTGGGGTTTCAGTCTGGTTGTTGTGCAGGAATTTTTGAAAAGCCCAGGGCAGGGTAAACTCCCTGGTTGGGATGAGATTTGGGGGTTATGAGGAGATGCTTTAAGGAGGGGGTTTGCCAAAGTGGCGTTTTCCCATCGAATTCACCTGCAGCAGAGTGAACATGTTTGAAAATCACCTTGAGGAGTTTGAAAGAATGAAAGTGACCATGTTTTATACTCTGGGGGTGTCAAGGGCTGGTCGACCACAAAGCAACACCGACTGACCCAGCCAGTTCCCTAGAACTAGGTCTGTTTTGTGGTAGGGCTGGAAATGGCCATGTCTGGCTGGGAACCAAGGGTCTCCAGTCCATCCAGCTGCACTGGGTAACACCCAACGTTAGCTCCATTGGCTGCAGCTGGTTTAGTACCAGGCTTGGCATGTTCACACACGGACTCACCCCGTAACACTCAAAGTGGGTTCCCTCACAATGGCTGTGATTTCGGTGCACACTTCCCCACCTGCTGGGGAGAGCCGGGCAGCAGGGATGCCCATGGGGATTCAGAGAGCGCCATAAGTGTGAACAACACACTGTACTGAGGTGGCTCTGAGTCAATCGCCTGTGAAGCATGGCCCAGGGGCACAAGCTCATTGGGCCCCAGGCTGCCCCCAGTGCCGGGGGAGTTGCTAAGTGCTGCTGGCCTCGCTGTCTGCCCACCACCCAGTCAGGGGCTCTGAGGGACCCTTCCCCATGCCCACCACACACAGAGACCCTGCGGGGACCTCTCAGACAGTATCTAAGGGTCACTCCCCATTGCTCTGCAGCCAGCTCCTGCCACTCAGCTGCTGCCCTTCTGAGGGCCACGGGGCCCATACGCTCATTCTGAGCCATGCCTGGCCCATGCCGGCCTCACAGCACTGTAGCTTGGAGCAGATTCATCAGCTGTGCGTTGCCCCGAGAGGGACTCCAGGACATCTACACAGCCCCAGCCCAGATGGGCATGATGAGGGGAGCAGCCAGCACTGGGCTGGGGGTGGGACTCAGAGAGCCAGGTGGGAGGCCAGAGAGTCCATGGGGTGACCACCTGGACACAGAGAGGCAAAGGTGCATGGGGAGACTAGAGGCAGTTTCCAAGTTCTGCCAGTGTCCAGCCCAGCCTGGGTTCCAAGTGCAGCAACTCTGCCAGTAAAACTGGTGGGGGTAGGAGGGACATGACACACAGACTCTCAGTGATGAGAGCCCCCACCCCAACTTCCAGCAGTGTATGGTCCCTGCCTGCTTCCTGCGCCCCCACCTTTTGGGCTCTGTAGCTGCCTGTCCCCAAATATTCCCTCTGTCCCTCCTCCTGCCAAATGACCAGTCTCTCCACCCTGCCCTCCTGGGACATAGGAGCTGGTTAGCAGTCTAGGCCAGAAAAGGGGCTCTGAATCTGCATTTCCACATTGTGCAAAGACATTAAAGTCAAGCCTTAACGATGAACATTCAGCCTTTCTACATTGTGAGCAGACCTGGGCCAAAAATCCATTTTTATCTGGGTAAAAAACTTCAAATAAAAAGTTTTGTTCAAAATTTTTCACAGAAAATGTTTTTTTTTTACAAAAAAATTCAAAGTGAAACAAAACAAATTGTCCATTTGAAAGAAAACAAAATTAACATTTTCTTGAAGATTTTTTTGAACAATATCTTGAAATTTTCTGCCAAAAGCCAATCTTGTTGAAAACCCAGACAGACAGTTTGCACAGAACATCCTCAACAGCCATATTAAATCTTTCTGCTTCAGTATCTCCCCACTGGATCAGGCTCCATTGTGCCACTGGGGAGCCCTGCCCTGGCTGGGGGAGAGGTAGGTGCCGTGGGGTTATAGCTTGTGCCCAGCGAGATGCCTTCCCTTAAGGGCATTTACACCCAAGTGACAATGTGTAATTGTCCTTCTCTCCCCAGGTGCCTCGGTGGATTGGCTGGGAAACACTAGGGTGAGTCGCAGCTTTTATTAACAATAAAGTGAAGTGATAGAAAAGAGCGATTTGTTTGCCTGTTCCAGCTTCGCAGTGTCCCATCGCTTTGGAACATGGTTTTACTCAGAATTCCCAGGCTTCAGGTTGTGTCTGTTACCCTGGTCTCATTGCTGGGGCCACAGATCTCCACCCAGGTCCCAGGAGCAGGTAGCTGCCTCCCATATCTGCTGTTACCCCGGCCAGTCAGGCCCTTCCCCATGGACACACAGACACATATGCAGGCAAGAGGAAAACATCCTTCCTGATTCCACACCACAGTGATAGGGAAGAATCCCCCATGGCCTCAAAATCTATCTGGCTACAGAGGGGCTTCCCCCACCAGTCCCTGCAGTCAACCAACCAACCAAGGCAGAGATGTTCAAGGTTTCAAAGTTCCTATTAAAACTCCTGGGAACTGGACATTCAAATCCCCCAGGCAGGTTTGAAAACCTCTTCGGAATGTTACCCAGGTGGGAATCGGCTCCAGTGAGATGGATCCTATTAGTGAAGTGCCAGCCACTCGCTGGTAACTCCCCACCATGAGCCTCCCACAGGGGAAGGAAGACAGGCAATGGGTGAAATCCTGGGAGGTTCCCATTGACTCCAGTAGAGGCAGGATTTCCCCCAATGGGTTTGTATGGCATGTAGGTGTCAGAGGGGCGTGAATGGTCTCACGCTGCGAGCAGTGGCTGTGCGGTGGTGCACACACCCTGGGTACCATGTTAGTGGCAGGGAAAGCTGCTAACACAGAGCTTCCTTCCACCAACTGCTTCCTTATGATAATTATTTTTCCTGCGCCAGCTGATATTGCCAATGAACTATAACCCTGGATTTTTATTCTTCCTCTTCTTATGCTGCATGGGAGTAGTTTGGGTCATGCAAGTCTTATTTTTTATTTTTGCTTTTAATATATACCATTTGATTGAGCATTTAAAGCACACAAAGTATCACAAAGGGAAGAGCTGTGGGCTCCTATCATGGAGTTTTGTGAGTTGTTCAGTAGAGAGGAGAAAGCGATGACAGAGTCAGGTGTGGGCGTCGATGCAACCTCATTTATTTACAATGAATCTATAAAGTCCTGTATCCCTGAACACAACAGGAACCAAACAACAGGAGGCACTTTCTTTGATCCTAGCTCCAAGTCTCTTTCCAGCCAGCACTCTGCTCAAAAACTCTCTCTCCCTCTCAGCTTTTTCTCAGAGTCCTGCTCCAAGTCCCCATCTGGCTTTGTCTGTCTTTCTTGTTGCTTTCTCTGGTTCCTTCTGAGGTGTTTCTGTTGATTGTGTCACACACGCACAGACACACAGCTGCAGTCAAATCAACCCCTGCCCCTGCATTTATTAGCAGACCCTGAGGAACATGGTGCTGCCATGCTCAGGCTTGCCTGCTGTCCAGCCCAGTCCTGCTGTCCAGTCCAGTCAGCAGAAACTAAACAAAGGGGCATTTAATGGTTCCCTTATTTAGCCTGAATGGCAGGTGGCTGTCACAGCCACCAACTTCAGCAATGCTCTGCGATTTCCCATAGATCAGAGACATGCTTGTTGGGAGCCACCCGATCTCCAGCATAACAATATTATAATAACTAGTGGAAATAATCATTATAACTATCGCCATTAACAACATCAGTGATTAAAATATGAAATGGGACAGGAAAAACAACACTGCCTGCAGCACAGAAGAATCCTTATATCAGACAATAATGCCCCACCACAGGCAGTACCTGGCACTACCTCGATGGAACTGGCTGGCAAAGCCCAGCTGCCTGGTAGGCAGAAAAGGGCCAGACCATGGCTGGGGAGGGGGAAATCTGAGCTGCCTGCCTCAGAGGGGTTGATGTAGGAAGTGGGGCTGTTGGTGTTTCCCAGCCTGGAGGTCCATTAAAACAGCTCCTGATGGATGTACAACAGGTATTTTCTGGCTTCATTTCTCTGGCTTTAGGTTGGCTTAGAAGAAAAGTAACATTACTGTGTTTTACCTTAAAGCATCCACGGCCCCAGAGAGAAGAGATATACATGAACATAGCTCCGCAGCGGGACAGATGTCATTAATGCTCCAGTTGATGAAATGCAGGACTGGTCAGTGTGCAGCCTCATCACAGAACCCCTCAAAATCAGAGGCAACCATAGAGGCTGTTCAGCAAGGAAATGGGGACCTTCTCTGGAGCCACAGCTGGACAATGCACAGCGCCCAAAGTGGTGCAGGAAAACATGTTTCTTCTCAATAAAATTGGGGAAAATACTCCAACCCGATATTCCTACCCTCTCACTCTTTGTATCAACAGCTCAACTCCTGAGTCCACTCAGTGCTGTTCAGGATTCCATTGCCAACTCAAAGTTTACAAAAATCAAAAGTTGACTCAAATCCCAAAAGTGAATATTGCTGAAGGCCCTGTGTTTACGTGAGACATCCAAGGGGGTGCGTGTCCTTCCAGTGTTGGGAAACACTCCGGCACCCCACGCAGATTAGTCCCAGTCACTGTTCTCTGGCCAGTCATCCTGTGATGCACCTGACTGGAGCCTTACACTGACGGGAGAGTGAAACCCAGAGAAACTAACAACAGAAACCCAAATAATTAACAGTAGATGGGACCTTTCACTTAAACACTCCACATTACTATGATTTACCATTTTTATTGTAGTAGCACCTAGAGACCGACAGGGTTGGGGCCCCGTTGCACCAGGAGCTGTACAAACAGAGAGCAAATGACAGCCCTTACCACAAAGAGCTTGTGTAACTTTTGGGTGGGCAAAACTACCATCCCTCTCCTAGTGCTTTAATACAATTTTTATATAGGAGCATGTGAAGAGCCACAATATAGTTATATGAGGATTTTTAGCAAGGGTTGCATAGGGTTGACCATTTTACAATTAAATTTAAAAAGAATAAAAGGAATGAACTTAATTTTTTAGGAATTAACTTTATAAAATTTTATCATGATAAAAATAATAGCCTAATTTTTACTAAATTACAAGACTATTTTATAATTTACATATATTACTTTAGTTACATAAAAATATAAATAAAAGAAAAAATAAATTTAAACCAGATAGTTTTCACAGTGAGAAGTATCTTAGAGTGCATTCATCTGAGTTTTAGTTAGAGTCTTTATTAATTAACTTTATATGGTTTGCTGAGTGAAAAGCACTGTAAAAATTTTTTCTTCTCTTCCTTACACAAGTTTATAAGAGAAATTCATGGAGATAGTTTCTCCTCTGCTGGACTGTGGAATTACTTAATACTAATTAATTAGTTAATTAGCTAAGTATAAAAATGAAAAACCCTGTTACAAACAAATACAAAAACCAAGAATAGCAAAATATAGATGACTTTTTCTTTATTATTACATTTAAATAAGATGAGAGCTGGTGAACCAGACTGGTTAAGAGAGTTTGACTAATATTGAATAACATTTAAGGTCTACAATTAAAATTAAAGAAGTTAGTTTTCCCTCCCAATTTTTTTTTCAAATAACTAACACAGCTCATGTTTCTCTGCTGGAAAGTTAACACGAGCACTAACCTGCTGCAAAATCATTCAGAGCTACAGGAAAACAACTTGCTTTTTGCACCTGTGGCTGAGCTTCTTCCACCCCATACAGGTCACATGTTTTTTGTAAAGCAGCTGCCCCAACTACTTGCTTTCAGTGGAGTTGGTGAGTCCAGCTACAGGGAGCCTATTGAGCATGTCTAGACCTATTATGCCCAATTTCAAAACTTGTGGGTGTGCGATGCTAATTGTGCATCTGCTAGCAATAATGCCCCAGACACAGTTTATTCCTCTCCCCCATTCGCTCTAGATATTTTACAGAGATGTCTCCCTATTAGGCACATGGGTTACACTCACAGTCTAACATCTGAATTGCAAGGCTCCACTGGAGACAGTCAAATTCCCACTTAGGGTATGGACTATCAAAGGAGGAACAGAGACCTCATTCCCTGGCTCCTCATTTGTTACCTTGCCACTGAGCTCTGACTATATTCTCCCATTATTATTTATATAACAGGACCCTCCAGAGACACCAGGAGGAGCCGGACAATGATGGAGCGGGCAGCCCAGATTGGGGTGGGGGATAGAAGGCTGGCCCCGCAACATGGAAAGGGACACGGTGACGGCCATCTGTAAAGCAACATGTGGGACTGCAGTGCCAGCATTAGACACAGAGCAGCTCCTGTGTAGCAAGGGTTCTATCTGGACTCCTGGAGGCATATATCAAAGGGGGAATCATGTTGCAAGGCGGCACGTTACTCTCACAGGAGGCCTAAATGATGGAGGCTGTTGGAGAGGCTCCTCCCTTTGCCCAGCACAGCCCGCAGGGGTCGGAGGAGCAGGAAACAGCCCAGGGTTGCTCAGGCTGCACCAGGACTCTGTGCAAAGACCCCACAAATGCCAGTGATAGACATAGCAGCCCAGACCCTGTCACCCCTCTCCAGTGTGGCTGGCAGTTCACCATGGAGGCGAACCTGTTCTGGGCAGAGGGGCTATGTGGGATGGGTCACACTGAAAATGCCATACTCAGGGCAGATTGCAAGAAATAGGGCAGACAATTCCCCCAACTGGTGGTTTATTCTATAATTCTATTCACCAAGCCAGTAACAAAATAGCTTCTGCAGTACCATGCTGGTAAACCAGAAGCCACACACAGGCCCCCTTAAGCATTCCAGCCCTTGGCTCCCATCCAGAAAAACAAGTCTAATATGGTGAGGGGTTATTGAAAACCTAGTTCACCATATGTGAGGTTCTGACTAATCCCAAAGGATCAGACGCATGCCCTGGCTAGTAAAAGTCAATACAATGCCCCACATGTAGGGGGCTGACCTCAACTAGCTACAGAGATATGGAAGTAAAAGCTACAGCTCTTTGTCTCCTCTAGGATTTTATAGCAAGTGTGTAATCTCAGGTTAGCAATCTTGATGTAAAACAGTGGTTCTCAGCCTTTTGTACTGGTGACCCTTTTCCCATGGCAAGCCTCTGAATGCGACCCCCCTTATAAATTAAAAACACTTTTTTATATTGACAGGTTTCAGAGTAGCAGCCGTGTTAGTCTGTATTCGCAAAAAGAAAAGGAGTACTTGTGGCACCTTAGAGACTAACAAATTTATTTGAGCATAAGCTTTTGTGAGCTACAGCTCACTTCATCGGATGCATCCGATGAAGTGAGCTGTAGCTCACGAAAGCTTATGCTCAAATAAATTTGTTAGTCTCTAAGGTGCCACAAGTACTCCTTTACTTTTTTATATATTTAACTCTATTATAAATGCTGGAGGTGAAGCGGGGCTTGGGGTGGAGGCTGACAGCTGCGACCACACAGGTAATAACCTTGTGACCCCCTGAGGGGTCTTCACCCCAGTTTGAGAACCCCTGAATTGTAAAAACACATCTTTTTGCGATGAAGACATAGCCAGAGTGATTTTTGTCTACCCCACTAGCTGGGCAGACAGAAGAGTGAGGAGTACAGAGCTGGTCAGAAAATGGTAAGTATTTTCCATGAACATTTTTGAAAGAAATGAAGAAAAAACATTTTTTTTCAAAAATGTTTGCAAAAACTTTCCAGGTTTTGATTGAAAAAGAGAAAATACTTTGTTTTGCAAGAACATTTTTTGATTTTTAAAAACTGAAAAAAATTACCCAAGCAGAACATTTTTGAGTTTTAGGTTAAAAAAAAAGATTCTGTTATTAAAAAACAAACCCAAACCCCAGAACATTAAAAAGGCCATTTTTTGTCTAAAAAAAAAGTGTTGATGGAATAATTGTGCCTAGCTGTAACGCAATGCGACCCACAGGCCAGAGCAAATCCCTTTGCTTATTCCAAGATGCGCTGAGGGGACTATAATGGAGAGGGGTGTAACTCAGCAATCAAGCAGAGGCCAGTACTGGCCAGACAATGTCAAGGTGCTGAGGAGAAGGGATCTCCCAGGACTCAGCTGGTGAAGTCTGAGAAGAGGGTGTCATAACAGGCGTCAGGTCTGAACAAACTCAGTGTCAGATCCTGGTCCTGCTGAATTTAACAGGGGCTTTTGGCCTTTCTGGCCTGATCCAAAGTGACTGTAACTGACATCAGCCCCCAGACCAGGACTTGGCAGGCCCATCTCTGTGTGAAGAGCAAAGAAAGGGCGACAGGAATCCTGTGCGGGGAGGAGCTGGCGTGGGCTGGGGCAGAATGTCTGGTGAAGAAGATTTCATCGGCCTTCCCATCCTTGCATATTTACCCAGCTAGAATGGAGCAGGCACCCAGCTGTTCTGTAACATCTGTCAGAAAGGAAAACATTGTGGTGAGTGAGTGTCATGTGACTTACCAAGGAGCCAACAGGAAATGATCCCAACCCCACCATGTTGGACTGACAGCTCAGCCTCTGCGCCTCTGGTCATGTTTATTAAATTAAACCTTCACACCAAAGCCCACAGCTTACAGTCCCAATGGGTACCATGCACAGCTACAGAAGAGAACACCCGCCCCCTCCCTGTGCCAGACTCTTTGTCCTGAGAATGGAAAGGTCACTTTGGCAAAATAGCAGTTGGCACAAGGGCTTGTGGCATCAAACTCATCTGTTAGCCCCCTGCCATTGCTAGCACTGGCTGGATGGGGGTGGGGTACTGAGCTGAGTGGGTCCTGGGGTGGGGAAAGGGCAGCCCCCTCCCCCACTGGCTCTTGGGAAACTTCTCCCGAGTGGCCATTGGGCCCTGGCTGGAGATCTGGGGCTGCCTGGTGCAAGCAAGCAGCCACGTGGCCAGAGGCAGAGGGTGCTGGTGTCACGGACATTACTGCCACGTGTGGAAACCTGCCAAGCCTGTGAAGATTGGACACTGATTATTGGCTGGAATCTCCCTCCCCCCCACCCCCACCCCACAAATCACAGGTTCTCTCTGCTGAACTCATGGCCTCTCCTTCTCCCACAGCCTCCTGCCTCCATCCAGCGCCATCCCAGACCCTGACCCACAGAACCCTGAGCTGGGAGGGGACATCCCCCTCGCCCTGCATGCCAATACCGATCAGTGACTGCTGCTGAAAACAGAAGGAGCCTCAGTTACTCTCCCCCTCCCGTAGTCACCCTGCTCAGACCCATGGCCTGGCCCAGCAGGGCCGGGCTGCTCCATACGCATTGTGGAGTTAACATGCCCTGACCCCAGGGCCACCCGGGGTGGATCAGCCCATCTATGGTGGGTGGCTCCCCCAGCCACCATTCTTCTTGTGCTCTGCATTGTGGCAGCACTCAGGGGCCAGGTCAGGGCTCAGGGCCCCATTGTGTCAGGCACTGCACATACAGGACAGAGACGCCCTGTGCTGATGAGCTAAGGGTGACAAGAGAGAAGTTGGGGGGGGGAGGTAGAATCCCAGATGCCTGGACCCTTCCCACAATAACATCAGTCATTGTTGACCCCAATGCCCCAGTGTGATACTAGGGGATGCTGTGCTGCAGGGAAGGAGGGCTCAGTTGGGGTGCTCTAACCACTGGATCCCATGCTCCTTCCTGGGGGGGGATGGAACCCAGGCACCAAGGTGTGGGGCAGTATTTTGGGAAGGGGCTTCTCTGTGGGACGGGTCCCCCCAGCACTGGGTCTCTGAGGACTCTGGCTTCTGAAGGTGTTGCAATGCCCGAGCTCCTCCCCCACCCCACAGATCTCCAGCCAGGGCCCACTGGCCACTGGGGAGAAGTTTCCCACAAGCCAGTGGGGGGGGCTGCCCTTTCCCCACCCCAGGACCCACTCAGCTCAATACCCCACCCCCCATCCAGCCTTGCCCTTCTCCCACCCCGGGTTTCACCAACTGGGCACCCTCACCCCAACCCAGTGCTGTTCAGCCCCAGCACAGACTGGACATGGGGCATCTCCCCACATCCACACCCAGGGCAGCGCCCGGATAGACCTAATCCTGGCAGGTGGGGGGGGCAGGACTGGGACAGGAAGGGGCTGTGGGTCAGGAGTGAGGGGTACAGGCAGAACTGGGGGGTCCCAATTCTGATGTCCTGCCCCCCCCATCTGAAAATATTGCGAGGTTGGGAACACCCACAACCAGCCTCTCAGGTACAGCATTGGAGTAGCCAGACATGCTGATGGCCCACTATCCCAGGAATAGTATACAATGGAGACTTCTCAGAGAATGCATGTAGACAATGGAGACTGCTTGACCCATGTCATAGCAAAAGATCTCTCCAGCAGGCTGGAAGAAACTATAGAGGGGAAATGACATCATGACTTGGCCTCACTCCCTCCACAACTCAACACCTGGAAACACATCTGGAGGACAAAGTCTTTGAACTGAGGAGGGTGGTCCCAGGCTGGAAGGCAGTTCCAGCCTGCGTATTGAAGATCTCTCACCTGTTTGTACCATCTATCAGGGTGAGATACTGCTCGATTCGAATCCTGTTTAGTTTGTAGAACTCAGATTGCAAATTTACTTTTATTTTCTTAGGTAACCAACTTTGATCTCTGTGCTTACTACTTATAATTGAGTATACATTTTAGTCATTAGTATTTTTAGTAAAAGTCATGGACAGTTCACGGGCAGTAAACAAAAATTAATGGCCCATGACCTGTCCATGACTTATTCTATACCCCTGACTAAATCTTGGGAGTGCCTCAGGTGCTGGTGGGGGTGGTGTGGGTGCTGGGGGGGGGCAACCTGTGGGGTGCTGCAGGTGCTCAGGGGAGGGGGCAGTACGGGGTGCTCAGGTGGGAGAATTCTGGGACTACTGCTGGTTCTGGGTGGTGGGAGGTTGATGAGGCTGGAGGGGTCCCTACCTGGCTTCTCGGAAGTGACAACATGTCCCTCCCTAAGCTCCTAGCTCTGCGCGCTGCCAGAACCGTGGCCAATGAGAGCTCCGGGGGTGTTGCCTGTGGGCAGAGGCAGTGCATGTAAGTGCTGCCGGAGCCCTCACTTGCTCCTGCGCCCCAATCCCCAGACCTGAGCCCCCTCCCACACCCAAACTCCTGCTGCTGCTGAGGGAGGGAGGGAGGTGGAGTGGCCGAAGACTGCCCCAGGAATGGCCATTGCGGCTGGCCCAGGAACTATCCAAGCTGCTCAAGCAGCCCCCAGTCCAGTCGCAGGCTGCTGCAGAAGTCATGGAGGTCCTGGAAACTCACGGAATCTGTGACCTTTGTGACCTCTGTGACAAACTCACAGCCTTACTTATAATCACTTAAGATCTATCTTTCTGAAGTTAATAAATCTGTTTAATATTTTACCTAAAACAGTATGTTTTGGTTGAAATGCTTCGGAAATCTTAGCTCAGTTAACAAAGGCTAGTGTATGTCCTCTCCATATTGAGGGAGGGGCAGATTGAGTAATGAACTTACACTGGTCAGGCTTCTGACCAGGGCAAGATGGAACAGGTCTTGGGTGCAAGGTGGGGAACTGGGAGTTATTGGCTAGATCCTCCCTATTGTTGGTTCGTGAGTGGCTGGGAGATCACTCATGTATCTCAGTTGGGTGTGTCCCTGTCTGTGGATGGCTGTGTAGCGCCTGCTAGAGGTTTGTAGCTTGACACAGCATCACAGTGTGAGAGGGATCCCAGGTTGGTGGGACAGGGCTCAGAGGTCCCACAGTCCAGATTGCACCCTAAGAACCCCATCACATAGGGGAGCAAACAGTCACAGGCTCCGTGGGCCCTTTGCTTTGTGGGCTGGAGACTTGCTGTAGCCTGGCGGGCCCTGCTAGGATGGGCCGAACCCTCCAGCCCTGGGTGCAGCGAGCTCAGGGGATGGGCCCGAGCTACTTGGGAAACGCCTGTGGGGGGAGGGGCCTGGTGAGCAGAGTTAGTGATGGGTCTGTCAAGGGACGGGGGTGCCAACTGCCACCGGGGGGGAGGGGATGGGGGGTGCCCAACTATTACCTGGGGGGGATAAGGGGGAACAGCCATCTGGGTTTGTTATTGTAGGGCTGCTCATAAATGCTGGGTGTGTTAATAACAACACATCCGGGACTTCCCCCGTTCGCCACGAGTTTTCAAAGATAATGGCCAAGGGCTCTCCAATCACAGCCGCCAATTCCTTCAGCACTCTCGGATGCAATTCGTCTGGCCCCATGGACTTGTGCACGTCCAGCTTTTCTAAATAGTCCCTAACCACCCCTAACTGCATGTAGAACTCTGCAGTTACACAGCAATCACCAAAAGTAACTATTGCTGGCAGGCAGCCATGTACTGGAATATGGTTTTTCAAATAGCACACCAAGTGAAGTTTGGGTTCAGTAAGAGTCACATCTTTAAAGTAATGCAAATAGATGGAATCAGGTAGTATAGATACTGTTGAGTCAGTGTCCAACATTAGCTAAATAGAGTGTGATTTGCCTGAGGGTATGGCAGAGAAGTTTACAGTTCACTTTATTTGTTCTGGAATATGTGCAGTAGTGATTTTGTCCACACTCAGCACAGTAACATCTGGTATTGTAACTGCATGCACCTGTTGATTGAACTGGCTGCTGCGACATACTTTAGCAAAATGTCCAATCTTTTTGCAGTTATTGCACTGAGCTACTTGATCCACAGTGAAAGCATGCTTTTACTGTATTTTGAATTTGCTGATTTGGTGATTTTTCATTAATTTTCCTCCTGTAATTGTTTGTCTGCAGTGATAGTGAACTTTTCTACAAAGGAGTCACAGCCTGGACCGTGCCTCCTGTATCCATGCTCATTATTTTGGCTTCAGCTGTAGCTGACTCAATCTGAGTAGCAATGGTTATTGCTTTTTCGAGTGTAAGCTGTGGTTCTAGAAGTAAACGTTCTCTTACACAAAGCATGGTTGTTTTCTCAATGAGCTGGTCTCTAATCATCTCATCTGCCATATTCCCAAAGTCACAAGTTACAATCAGATTCCTCAGGGAAGAAGTATACTGCATTATAGTCTCCCCTGGTTTCTGCTCATGCTGGCGAAATCTGTAGCGATTAGCTACTACATTCACTTTTGGCACAAAAAAGTTCTTTAATGCAGTGAGTGCAGTCTCATATTTATCGCCTGCAAGGGGAAAACTGTAAAATATATGCTGCCCTTCTGCTCCAAAGCAGTGGATTAGTAGAGCATGCTTTCTTACTTCAAAAATCTCCGTAGCACTGATTGCAAACAGATAAGTCTCAAACATACAGATCCAGGCAGTAAAAGCAATTGGAGGCTCATCTGGGCTTTGCAGAAAGGGTGAAGGTGGGTTCAGAGGCAGAAGATCTATCCTTGTCACCAAAATGTTGTAACAACCAGGCAAGTACTAACAAACTTTGACAGGACTTTATTTTTAAAGTGGAAACCTCTTTACCAAGCTGCTGCTGCACCCTCGGCAGCTCTCACTCAGCCTCCTCAACTACTCCCACTTCCTTCCTGTTTCCTGTCCTTTCAGACTCCTAACAGCCAGTGCTCCCAATTCTAATAATTACAAACAACATCTAAACACCACAGAAGGCTGTTCCAGAACTTCACTCCTCTGATGGTTAGAAACCTTCATCTAATTTCAAGTCTAAACTTTCTGATGGCCAGTTTATATCCATTTGTTCTTGTGTTCACATTGGTACTAAGCTTAAATCATTCCTCTCCCTCCCTGGTATTTATCCCTCTGATATATTGATAGAGAGCAATCATATCTCCTCTCAGCCTTCTTTTGGTTAGGCTAAACAAGCCAAGCTCCTTAAGTCTCCTTTTATAAGACAGGTTTTCCATTCCTCGGATCATCCTAGTAGCCCTTCTCTGTACCTGCTCCAGTTTGAATTCATCCTTCTTAAACATGGGAGACCAGAATTGCACACAATATTCCAGATGAGATCTCACCAGTGCCTTGTATAACGGTAATAACACCTCCTTATCTCTACTAGAAATACCTTGCCTGATGCATCCCAAGACCGCATTAGCTTTTTTCACAGCCATATCATATTGGTGGCTCATAGTCATAGAATCATAGAATCATAGAATATCAGGGTTGGAAGGGACCCCAGAAGGTCATCTAGTCCAACCCCCTGCTCAAAGCAGGACCAAGTCCCAGTTAAATCATCCTAGCCAGGGCTTTGTCAAGCCTGACCTTAAAAACCTCTAAGGAAGGAGATTCTACCACCTCCCTAGGTAACGCATTCCAGTGTTTCACCACCCTCTTAGTGAAAAAGTTTTTCCTAATATCCAATCTAAACCTCCCCCATTGCAACTTGAGACCATTACTCCTCGTTCTGTCATCTGCTACCATTGAGAACAGTCTAGAGCCATCCTCTTTGAAACCCCCTTTCAGGTAGTTGAAAGCAGCTATCAAATCCCCCCTCATTCTTCTCTTCTGCAGACTAAACAATCCCAGCTCCCTCAGCCTCTCCTCATAAGTCATGTGCTCTAGACCCCTAATCATTTTTGTTGCCCTTCGCTGTACTCTTTCCAATTTATCCACATCCTTCTTGTAGTGTGGGGCCCAAAACTGGACACAGTACTCCAGATGAGGCCTCACCAGTGTCGAATAGAGGGGAACGATCACGTCCCTCGATCTGCTCGCTATGCCCCTACTTATACATCCCAAAATGCCATTGGCCTTCTTGGCAACAAGGGCACACTGCTGACTCATATCCAGCTTCTCGTCCACTGTCACCCCTAGGTCCTTTTCCGCAGAACTGCTGCCGAGCCATTCGGTCCCTAGTCTGTAGCGGTGCATTGGATTCTTCCATCCTAAGTGCAGGACCCTGCACTTATCCTTATTGAACCTCATTAGATTTCTTTTGGCCCAATCTTCCAATTTGTCTAGGTCCTTCTGTATCCTATCCCTCCCCTCCAGCGTATCTACCACTCCTCCCAGTTTAGTATCATCCGCAAATTTGCTGAGAGTGCAATCCACACCATCCTCCAGATCATTTATGAAGATATTGAACAAAACGGGCCCCAGGACCGACCCCTGGGGCACTCCACTTGACACCGGCTGCCAACTAGACATGGAGCCATTGATCACTACCCGTTGAGCCCGACAATCTAGCCAGCTTTCTACCCACCTTATAGTGCATTCATCCAGCCCATACTTCCTTAACTTGCTGACAAGAATGCTGTGGGAGACCGTGTCAAAAGCTTTGCTAAAGTCAAGAAACAATACATCCACTGCTTTCCCTTCATCCACAGAACCAGTAATCTCATCATAAAAGGCGATTAGATTAGTCAGGCATGACCTTCCCTTGGTGAATCCATGCTGACTGTTCCTGATCACTTTCCTCTCCTCTAAGTGCTTCAGG
This sequence comes from Dermochelys coriacea, assembly GCF_009764565.3. NCBI lineage: Eukaryota > Metazoa > Chordata > Testudines > Dermochelyidae > Dermochelys > Dermochelys coriacea. Next base: position 10,860,011 of record NC_050090.1, read on the forward strand.
ATTGATTCTTTGAGGACCTGCTCCATGATTTTTCCAGGGACTGAGGTGAGGCTGACCGGCCTGTAGTTCCCAGGATCCTCCTTCTTCCCTTTTTTAAAGTCATCATGTGATCAACCAATACTCCAATGTCCTTCTCCTCCTCTGTTACTTCCAACTGATGCATCCCCACTTTATAACAAAAATTCTTGTTATTAATCCCTAAATGCATGACCTTGCACTTTTCACTATTAAATTTCATCCTATTACTATTACTCCAGTTTACAAGGTCATCCAGATCTTCCTGTGTGATATCTCGGTCCTTCTCTGTATTGGCAATACCATCCAGCTTTGTGTCATCCGCAAACTTTATTAGCACATTCCTGCTTTTTGTGCCAAGGTCAGTAATAAAATGATTGAATAAGATTGGTTCCAAAACCGATCCCTGAGGAACTCCACTAGTAACCTCCCTACAGCCTGACAGTTCACCTTTCAGTGTGACCCATTGTAGTTTCCCCTTTAACCAGTTCCTTATCCACCTTCCAATGTTCATACTGATCCCCATCTGTTATGGCAGGCTCAGATATACCGGCTCTGTGCACACACTGATTTGTTGTCATTTTCATGGTCTGCTTTCAGATTTGTATTGGTTGTTTACACCCATACGAAGCACACAAATGTTATTTGCTCTGTCTTTGGAAGGGGCAAACGGAGGCAGCCAGACAGGGGAGACTTACCAAACCTCACACGGTGAGTTAGTGGTGCAGCTGGGACTAGAAGCTTGGATCCACCAAGCCCTGGGGGTTGATCCCAAGAGCTTTCTTCCCACTCTGAATGGGAAGTCTCATGTCTTGTCACTCGACTAAACTGACACCATTGGGCATGGAAGCAAAACATAACCGGGGGCTGGGATCTGTCTGGATTAGGGTGCAGCGGTAGTTACACCAGAGCTAGGGTTGTGTTAAAGGCATTTGTGTTTTGACAGTGGAAAGGATGGTGAATATCTTGTAGTTTTGAGTGAGTTTTAATAAAACAAAGTCTGCATTATACTCTTTAGTCAATGATGGAGTGTTTGGTGTATTGATTGTACATGTGCAGTTCTGGAAAGTTTATGATAAGCTGTTGAAAAATAGGTGTGTTGGTGATTTTTTTCCCTGTGGAATGTTTCTTTTTTTTTTTTATACTTCTCTAGCGGAAAGATCCAGTCACAGACAAGGTCCACACTTGTATATATCATAGTTTTTTATACTAGTAATTCTAAGAGTACCAGTTTAGGTTAATGCATGTATTTGACAATTATAACAATAAATTTGTGTGCCAATCTGAAGCTGCAAAATTTTAATATGATGACAAAAAATGTAGCATGGCAAAAATGAGAGCCAGAGCGAGACCCAGGTTGTTAAGACAACAAACCCCGACAAACCCCACTCAAATTGACTAGTTCACCACACGGCCTTTCAGAGTGACTGATGTAGCTTGGGTTAACCTATTTCTAATCGTTGTAAGCCATACTCCTCTCCCAGAGCAAGGGGTAGAAGCCACGATTGCTAATCACCAGTAGCCTACTGTTGACAAGTGAATGCTTGTGTAACTCATTGAGAAGTCATTTGTCATGTCCTTCTCCATTGGCTGGTGTAAAAAGAGGCTAGTAATTACTCATGTGGTTCAGCTAGCATGGGCCTAAAGGAGGGAACTGATACTTAATGGTTCAGACCCTGCGGCTGATCTATATGAGGGAGGGAAGTGTTTTTATGTTCAGGGCTTGTACATCACCTAACACAATGGGGTCCAGGGCCATGACTGGGGTTCTAGGTGCTACTATAATGCAAATAATAAGAGCAGTTTGGCTTAATGGAATTCACACAGTGAAGAACCAATTTTAAAACAGTTTTTGTACTTAAAAATGATGATAATCTGTAAATTATGGTGTGAATCACCAAAATACTGTAACCAAGTTACTGTACTGGCAGAATTGGGTGATGGGGGGCACATCCACAGTCAGTTCCCAAAGGGTGTTGCTTCTCTCAGACAGGATGCCCCCCCATACCCAGGAAGTACTCCTGAGAGGACAGCAGTGGTGAGGGTGCTTCCTTTGCTACCTAGGGAAAGTGAGTGTGTTTTTAGAGTCAGCTGCACTAGGAGCAGGAGGAATCTGCCTCTGTCCCCTCGCCCAGCAAGAAACACCTTTTCTGCTTGTCATAAATATAAAGGGAAGGGTAAACACCTTTAAAATCCCTCCTGGCCAGAGGAAAAACCCTTGCATCTGTAAAGGGTTAAAAGCTAGGATAACCTCGCTGGCACCTGACCAAAATGACCAATGAGGAGACCAGATACTTTCAAAAGCTGCTGGGAGGGAGAAAAAAAGCCTCTCTCTCTCGGTCTGTGTGATGCTTTTGCTGGGGACAAAACAGGAATGGAGTCTTAGAACTTAGTAAGTAATATAGCTAGATATGCGTTAGATTCTGATTCCTTTAAATGGCTGAGAAAATAAGCTGTGCTGAATGGAATGGATATTCCTGTTTTTATGTCTTTTTGTAACTTAAGGTTTTGCCTAGAGGGATTCTCTATGTTTTGAATCTGATTACCCTGTAAGGTATTTACCATCCGGATTTTACAGAGGTGATTCTTTTTTTACTTTTTCTTCAATTAAAATTCTTCTTTTAAGAAACTGAATGCTTTTTCATTGTTCTTAAGATCCAAGGGTTTGGGTCTGTGGTCACCTATGCAGATTGGTGAGGATTTTTATCAAACCTTCCCCAGAAAGGGGAGGTAACGTTTGGGAGGATTTTTGGGAGGGAAGACGTTTCCTAATAATAATACCGGTTAGACGTTTGGTGGTGGCAGAGAAAGTCCAAGGGCAAAAGGTAAAATAGTTTGTACTTTGGGAAAGTTTTAACCTAAGCTGGTAAAAGTAAGCTTAGGAGGTTTTCATGCAGGTCCCCACATCTCCACCCTGGAGTTCAGAGTGGGGAAGGACCCTTGACACTGCTCTTACTGAGCTCGCGCCTGCGTCACCATTCCAGGCACTCTCTTGGGCCCCACCAAGCAGGAGACTCACAGTCCCGCAACACTGGGGACATCACTGGGATCAGCTGTTAGCAGGGAAGGAAAATGACAGATGACAGCAGGGAAGAGAGAGACATGCAGCAGGGAGCCCCAGGAGTGGGAAGACCAAAATGTCCAGTTTTTCTGCCTGAACCATTTCCAGGGGCTGAGGGTGATTGGAGTCATGCCTAGACAGAGCTAAATCAAATTAAGTCCACTTTCCTTGGACATCTTCAAGTTTTCATTGGAAAACAAATCCCGCCCAGCCCCCCATATTTCTTTTTTGTTGTTGAAGTTTTCAGCCGAAAATCTCTCCCCCACCCCGTTTTTTCAGGCTTTCAGTTTTTTGAAATTTTGAAAATTTAAAAATTTCTCGATGAAAGTTTCAATGGAAATTCATCTGAGTTTTGCCCAGGGGGAAAAAAATATCTCCCACTTGCCCCCAGAGTGCACCATGTTTAAGTGCTCACTGATAGTAAGTGGAATCTGCCATCCTCCTGTCTCATGTTGAAGGCCCTTGTGTTATTTTGCACTGCACCTTCAATGCCTGGGCTGCTGTTGTCTGTGTGTGGCACAGCCTGGGACAGGAGGGGCAGCTTGGGAGTGGGGAGCAGATTCAGGGGAGGTGAGTATCAACACTCAATGCAGACCTGCAATGGGCCTCCCAAGTGATGGGAGGATAAACAGGAACTCATTGGCGCATAAACTCCTCACTGCTCACCGTGTCTCCACAAGTAACCGAACACCTGTGCTAGATCCTGACCAGATAATACCTCTGGCAGGTTAACGTGTGACAGGTACCTTGGTGCTTTCACTTTCCCCTGGTCAGAATTCACATACAGCTCTGGGATCTATTTCCCCCTCAGCCCCAGGATGTCAGTCCTTGGGTGTTCTGTGTGGAGCCATGACCCCAGGCTCCTGGCTCGCTGTATGCCATCTCCTGGGACATGCTGAATCCTTTAGGTAGGTTCCTTCCCGTTATTATCTCCTTTCCTTCACTCTTGGGGGCTGCTCACACTCCTGCCCCCTGGGACCATGTCCCTTCTGCCATGGCCTGTTCCCACCTCCCAGTGCTGAGCAAATCCCGATGGTGGGTGTGATTCACTTCACAGCCTGTTACCCCTCACTGCAGGGGGTTGTCAGCTGTGGTTCCTTATGGCCTTTCCCTGGAGGGTGTGATGGGGTGCACGGATGATTTGTTGCCTCTTCAAAAGGGCCTCATAGCCCTGACCCCACCCTGCTCCACGAATGCCCCTAAGAGTAGGGGCTGCCAAGACAGAAGTGTGTGTGTGTGTGTGTGTGATTTAGCTCAGAGATCTAAATGGAAGGGGCTTCCTGGTTGTTATTATTCTGTGTATTACAGTAGCATAGGGTGACCTGATTTTATAGGGACAGTCCCGATATTTGGCGCTTTTTCTTATAGAGGTACCGATTCTCTCCCACCACCCCTGATTTTTCACATTTGCCTTCTGGTCATCTTACAGTAGCACCTAGAGGCCCCAGCTAAGACTGGCGCCCCTATTGTGTCAGGTGCTGCACAGATCACAACTGAGGTCAGAGCTCCATTGTGCCGGGTGTTGTACAGAATCTGACTGAGATCTGAGACCCACTGTGCGGGGCATGGCAAAGACCCCAGTGGAGATCTGGACCCCATTATTCCAGGGGCTGACTAAACCCTGACTTAGATCATGGCTCCATAGTGCTGGATGCTACAAATACAGACAATGAGAGACCGTTCCTGCCCCAAGAGCTCTCAATCTGGCAATCAAGTGTAGCTGAAAATAGCTGGGCTCAAACACTTCCAAGTCTTGTCTCCATGGGAAATTACCAGGGATTCTAGTTTTCTGTGATAAAACCCCAAAATTCTCCAATAAAAAAACATAAAAATCTGTTTTTCTGTGATTAAAGTGAAATGCTGAACTTTAGTTTTCCTAGCCATGACACATATTAGAACCCTGTTTATCCAAGCATCCATTATCCACCTTTACATATTAACCAAACCACCAGCCACCTGGGGCTCGGGTGGTCAGCCCCAGGTGGGGTTGACAGCCTGAGCCCTTAAAGTAAGGGTTAGAAAGCTCTTTGCCAGTTCTGATGATGATCTGATTTTTTGACTATCTGATCTGGTCACAGTCCCAATGAGATTGGATAAATGGGGTTCCACTGTACATTTAAAGTGTATTCAAAAATCAATCAAAAGAGGGGGAGGTTGCGCACATTGAATAAATGACACCGGTACTTCCAATAAAATTTAGTTAATAGTTAATATATGGTTTTATTTTTTTCACAAAATGTAGAAACTAAAGCTTCTCTGTAAAAACGCAAATTCCACGTTTTTCTTTAGCAAACGATTTCTAGGGTCCCTGGAAATTACATTGCTGGAACATGTGTTAATCCAACACAGGATGCTGAATGCACAGGCCTGGTTTGTGCTGGAGGGATGTGTGGTGTTAGATAACATATTAACTGTCAGACCTAGTAGTTCATCAAGCCATCAGCCCATGCTCTGCCTACAATGGCAGCCTTGAATGTCAGCCTGTCCTCTCGAGCACCTCCACGCTTTCTCCCACGTTGCCGCCACGCACAGAAACAGCCCCCTATCAGTGTTCACAAAGCCGCCACCTTCCCCTTCTCAAAATCCCCCCTTGGAGCCTACTTCTGCCATGGGGCCTATTGAGCGCTGCCCTCTGGTGCTGGCTAGGCTAGTGGCCAGCTGGGACTCTGTTTCTCTGTTACACTCTCTCTTCTGTCTTGTTATCTCGTCCTCCCAGCCCCTTACCACCGAGGGGTTTGTCTGGCTGTGTCCTGTCTGACATTTAGAGTCAGACGGTGAGTACTCTGGGGCAGGGACTGTCACTGTTACATGTCTATACAGCACCTGGCACAGCGGGGCCCTGACCCCTGACAGGGATTCCTTGACAATATCATAATGCAAATGATACACAACAGCAGTAACTAGCCTCATGTGACGAGCACTGTGCTGAACCTGGTTTTGCTCTTGGTGTGGAAAAGGACGGCCATGGTCAGCATTGTGTCAGCTGGCCATGGGAAATCCCAGGAGTCACTCTATTGTTGTTACTATGGTGGCACTTGGGGTCCATTCCTGGTCCTGGATCAAGGGGCTTAGTGTGTGAGGTGCTGCACAGACATGGAAAAGAGACAGTCTATGCCCCAAAGAGTTCACAGCCCAAGGGTAAGACTCTAGGTTATCCATGACCAGCTGACATGATGTTACACATGGTGAACTGAGGCTGAATTCCTGCCCCCATAGTAGGCTGACCACCTTTGAAATGCAAAAAAACCCACCCCCCACAAGGCAAGCCCGCTGCAACCCCAACCCTCAACCACAAGGCAACACCGCAACTCCCTTTTCAACAGCCGCTTACAGTATCTAGAGAGGTAACACATACAGATAAGATTGATATCATCACACATCTCCTCATTCTCACGTGACTCAAACCCTCTCACACACATGTGCGATGTGCTTGCATGTTCATGGGCAGACAGCTGCTGTATTTTCAACAGTTTTGATCTGTTATTGCCTAAACTGTAGAAGTGGGAACACTGCAGCACCTTTCACTGGACACAGATACTTTAAACATTAGATATCCCAGTGTACTGTGATAATAATGCACATCTTTAGACCCACGTAAAAAAACAACAACAAAAAACCTCAGCAGATAAATTTCAGAGTAGCAGCTGTGTTAGTCTGTATTCGCAAAAAGAAAAGGAGTACTTGTGGCACCTTACAGACTAACACATTTATTTGAGCATAAGCTTTCGTGAGCTACAGCTCACTTCATTGGATACATCCGATGAAGTGAGCTGTAGCTCACGAAAGCTTATGCTCAAATAAATTTGTTAGTCTCTACGGTGCCACAAGTCCTCCTTTTCTTCCAGCAGATCAAGTTATTTTTCTGATAACAGGAAAATCCATAAAAAACTTGACCTGGCTGGTCAAATACCAGTCAGGTGGTAGCCCTACCCTGCAGATCATAGTGGGAACACTTCCATTTATTTCAGTGGGGCCAGGATTTCACTGGAGTTTACTGTTGTTAACACACACTCTACCACCAGGCAATTGCCCTGTGCAGAAAGGACATAAGCAGGGTTGGATTTACACCTTATGTACCCCTAGTCACAGCATCTTCAGCGCCTTCTCTCCCGCCCCCGCCTACAGCTGACCTTCATGTTTTCCATAAAAAATGAAACTTTTAACCCACTTTTAACTTTTAGGTGTCCCTAGAGCGCCGGTGTCCCTCGGCATGTGCCTACTGGGCCTAATTTGAAATCCAGCCCTGGACATAAGGGCTCAGGCTGGGCTCTGCTTGTTTGGGGAGAGCTGGATTTGCTGATGAGAAGCCAGGAAGCTCTGGTGGTTTAAGAGCTGCCCTGTGTGGTGTTGTGTGTTGGTTTCTATTGTGGGTCTGGAGCTCACAGACTTTTCATCTGAAGGAAGGTCGGGGGGCTCTGACTGTGCTGGTTGGTGGGTAACATCTTCAAAACCACTCAAGTGATTTAGGAGCTGAAGGCTAGAGTCACAGCACTGCAGGGCCTGACTCCCAGGTACCCTGCCACCTAGGGGACTTCACAGCCCTGAATTGACCCCCAGGCTCCCCGCACAATGTCTGGGCAGAGCAAGGCACTTAGAATCATAGAATCATAGAATCATAGAATATCAGGGTTGGAAGGGACCCCAGAAGGTCATCTAGTCCAACCCCCTGCTCAAAGCAGGACCAAGTCCCAGTTAAATCATCCTAGCCAGGGCTTTGTCAAGCCTGACCTTAAAAACCTCTAAGGAAGGAGATTCTACCACCTCCCTAGGTAACGCATTCCAGTGTTTCACCACCCTCTTAGTGAAAAAGTTTTTCCTAATATCCAATCTAAACTTACCAAAACCACTTACCACTTACCAAAGGGCCCCTCAGAAGCCAGGACACTGAGCAGGAGGCTGCCTAAGCCAGCCAGTGAAATGCAGAGGAAAGGGGTGGGGCTCAGGGCCCAGATTCACAAAGGGATTTAGGTACCTCACTCCCATTGATCTGGGCCCTAGGTGCCTGGCTGATGGGCTGGAGGGGCCTTCCCCCAAATCAGGCAGGGGGAGAGAATTAAACCTGGTTCTCCCACAGCCCAGGTGAGTGCTTCAACCAACAACTCTTAGGTATTCTGGCCACACGCCCACTCTCTCTCATCGCCCCCATTTGTCTGTGGAGCAGACGCTCTCAGAGCAGTTAGCCTCGGTCCTTTTGTTAATCTGGCCCTTAACTCCTATTGAAAGCCAGTGGGACTTGGGTGCTTTTTCAGTATTTTACCCTGTGTTATTAGGTTGAACAAAGCCCTTTAAAGAACCTGGAAAATAAAGCTGATTAAAAATGTTTAATCAGAAATGTTTTTAATGAAAAATGGCTTTTAATAGTATATGAACATTTTCACTAAAAATTTTAATTCAAAATTTTTCAATAAAATGATTCACAACAAAAAATGTTCATTTTGATTCCAGTCTGATGGGGAAGAGGAGGGAAGGATAGCTCAGTGGTTTGAGCATTGGCCTGCTAAACCCAGGGATGTGAGTTTAATCCTTGAGGGGGCCATTTAGGGGTCTGGGCCAAAAATTGGGGATTGGTGCTGCTTTGATCAGCGGGTTGGACTAGATGACCTCCTGAGGTCCCTTCTAACCCTGATACTCTATTATGAAAAATGTTTGGCTTTTAAGGAGAAAATAACTAAGAACTGAAATTAAAAATAAAACCATTTTGATTCCATTTGATTTGAATGGAATTTCCAATCTATTTTATGCCATTTTTCTTTGGTTTGGGTCATTTTATCAGAATATTGGAAGATTTCAGGAAAACTTTTAAATGAAAAGAAAATTGTTCTCAGCAAAAAAAAATCCCCATTTTCGCAACCTCCCAGAATCCCCAGCACTTGCTGTGCCCCGGCTCTGTGGCTCTCAGTGTCATTTTCAAATGCAGGCATTAACCTCAAAATAACTGCTGCAGTCTCTTTCTCATTCAGCACTTCTGACACCATAGAATGACCTTGGGATTCATTAAACAAGAAGTGAGTGAGAAAGGAATCAAACTTTATCACATACAAACTAGAGAGCATCTGTGGTGAATTGCTGAGCTCTGCTACATGGTGTTCTCCTCCCCTGCTTTCAGGGTGACTCAAAATTCCTATGTACGTAATAGTGTCCCTTATAGATTCATAGATTCATAGATACTAAGGTCAGAAGGGACCATTCTGATCATCTAGTCTGACCTCCTGCACAATGCAGGCCACAGAATCTCACCCACCCACTCCTATGAAAAACCTCACCTATGTCTGAGCTATTGAGGTCCTCAAATCGTGGTTTAAAGACTTCAAGGAGCAGAGAATCCTCCCTCAAGTGACCCATGCCCCATGCTACAGAGGAAGGCGAAAAACCTCCAGGGCCTCTCCAATCTGCCCTGGAGGAAAATTCCTTCCCGACCCCAAATATGGCGATCAGCTAAACCCTGAGCATATGGGCAAGATTCACCAGCCAGATACTACCGAAAATTCTTTCCTGGGTAACCCAGATCCCATCCATCTAATATCCCTTATGAAGGAGCCTCTCTAAATTATAATCTTGCACAAAATGTATCTCTACACCTCACACGCTGCTGCTGAGGGAGGTAGTGGGGGTGAGTGAAGAAATCCTTGTTAATGTCCCTACCCTTCTGGGGGCAGAGGGGCCCCATGTGCTGGCCTGTCTCTCTAGGAGGGGAAGGCGGGACCCTGCCATTGCCACTCTAATGGGGAGGGGCCAGGTATATGGGGGCCCCATGTCAGGGAGAGCTAGGGCCCTGCGTTGCCTGAATCCAGCCCCAGCCTCAGCAGAGCTCCCAGCCCCTGCTGGCCCAGGAAGGAGGGATTGAAGCCTGGCTCCTGTCCAAGCTCTCTCTGTTATCACTAAAAAGAAAAGGAGTACTTGTGGCACCTTAGAGACTAACAAATTTATTAGAGCATAAGCTTTCGTGAGCTACAGCTCACTTCATCGGAGCTGTAGCTCACGAAAGCTTATGCTCTAATAAATTTGTTAGTCTCTAAGGTGCCACAAGTACTCCTTTTCTTTTTGCGAATACAGACTAACACGGCTGCTACTCTGAAATCTGTTATCACTGCATCTCTGGCCCAGCCCCAGAGCATAGGTTTCTGGGCCATTTTACTGCCTGAAAGCAGAAGAAAGGGGAGCAGGTAGAGTAGCAAGCACAGAAGAAACAAAAGCTTTTCTGCGTGTTTTATGAGCACAGTAGTAGCTTGACTGTCTTAAGAAGGGAAGAAAGCCCCTTCCTAGATTGTGATATGAAGTAGTCCAGGAAAACTAGACTTTAGTCCAGTTTTGCTGTCAGTGCTCAGGTTGTCATGTTTTGGTGGGATTCCCACTTGCACAGTGGTGAATCCCTCTGCCACTTTCAGGGCCCTGGGCTGGGCCCTGGTGGAATAGGGTGGGTCCGGTTCACCCTACCCACTGTAGCCACCCCCCCCCCGCCCCGGAGTGGCTACCTAGCCACCTTATGCCAAGAGTTCTGCCTTTGTCTGCCACCTGCCTGAGCTAGGAGGCCAGGTGAAAGACTGTTGCTCTGACCCACCTGAGGGTCAAAGGCCCTGCCTAGACTGTTTGTTGCTCTGCCCTGCCTGAGGGCCTGAGCACCCTGGACTCTGTGCTGCTGGAGGGCCAGGGCCTCCTAGACTGCAGCCCTCGATTCACTAACTCCCCCTTGCAACTGCGCTGCCTCCACAGTTTTCAGAGTAGCAGCCGCGTTAGTCTGTATTCGCAAAAAGAACAGGAGGACTTGTGGCACCTTAGAGACTAACAAGTTTATTAGAGCATAAGCTTTCGTGAGCTACAGCATCCGATGAAGTGAGCTGTAGCTCACGAAAGCTTATGCTCTAATAAATTTGTTAGTCTCTAAGGTGCCACAAGTACTCCTTTTCTTTCTGTCTCCACAGTGACACAGTGCGGTGGAGTGGCCTCCCTCCAAGTCGGAGGGGGAGGGATGACCACTAACACACTATAGGGAAGTATTATAAATACAGGAATTTTGAGCCGTCTGGAATCAGGGTGCAGAACAGTGCACAGCAGATCACCACAGACGTGCTGTAGTTTGTTTTATTAATAAAAGTGATATTCCTTTCTCATTCAGTGGTTTGTTGTTTAATGAAGCCCAAGATCATTACATCAGTGCTTTGTGAGGGATGCGGGGGTTGGGTTCCCAGGGCTCTTCCCCCCTCTTGCACACATGGTCCCTGCTGGGTGGGGTTGGCAGGGCCCGCAAAGCAACGGGGTTGGCAGTGAACCTCCCACTGAGCTGCATGGGGTAGTTCCCCTCTCGGAGCTCTGTCCCTCCAGCTCTCTGCAGACTCAGGTAGGTGTTGGGACCCTTAACCCCAGGGCAAGATTCTGAGCTTTTCTCCTCACACATGACCAGGAAACTTACATTTTCTTCTAAATGCAAGATAAGATTTTGCTGGGGCCTTGGGCACAGGCCTGTCGTATCTAGACCTTAACCCTGCCCTGGGCATGGCCCTACAGGGCCTAGGCCTGAACCCTGCACCAAGTATGGGCCTATAGTGTCTAGGTTGTAACCCTACCCTCTGGCAATTTATTTAATTCCCAAGTGATCTTGCAAGGGCTAAAGAGAGAGGTCTTTTCCCAGGGAGGATCCCCATTGTTATGCTCCCAGCACACAAAGAGGAGTTGGATATAAACATAAATCCTCTGTCTGGAAGGCTTCAGTGTAACATGGCTTTATTGCTTAGAATCCAGAACGATAACACATAAGGACCCAAAACAGAGAGAGAAAAAGCAGGCTGCTCCCTAAGGCAGGGAGACCCAGGTCACTCCACCTTGCTCTAGGCTGACCTCTGTACAACTGCCTGCTGCTGGACCCAGATCACACACTTCCCTACAGAGCCCCCTGCCTACCAGCAGGACCAGGAAAACCCCCATTTACAGTGACAGCTTACAATTCCAATACCAGTTTTCAGTGCACCACGCACATGATGGATGGGCTTGGAGGGAGCTGGAAGTGAAACAGAAATAGATTCACAGATGTTAAAGCCAGAAGAGCTCCCCGCGTCCATCCAGTTTGACCCTGTGTACACAGGCCAGAGATTTGGGGGAGAATGTCTGAGGCTCTGAGCAGAGTTCAGACGGCCCCTCCTGATCCCTACAGTGTATCTTGCTATAACATCTCCTGATGTGATGGTCTCCCACTGATGTTGGTGTGGGTGAGCAGAGATCTCACAGCGTCCCCTGGTGTCTTTGACAGCCCCTGTCAACCCCGTTCCTGTCACTTGGCAGCAAGGAGATGGGTGACTTGGCCAAGCTGACCCTGTAGAAAGGTGCCCAGATGTCACCCACTGGCCCACAGGGTGTGAGACGGGTCCCTTCTGTCTGTCACAGCCCCAGCTGCAAAGCCTGGCTCTTTAACTCACGCTGTAGAGCCTCATGCAGTTAGCTGTGGAGAGCCCTGGGTCACTCATCCGCAGTGTTATTCAAGATGGAGACAGGCACAGAGCCAGGCCCCTTCTGCCAGGGAGACAGCGGTGTGGGTACCACTGGGGTTACCATGGAAATGGCCCTGCTCAGCAGCAGCTCACCCTGCACTGGTATCGGGGGCACTTGCACCAATGGATGGTCAGAGAACCCACAAGGGAAGGAAATCATAGAATCATAGAATACCAGGGTTGGAAGGGACCTCAGGAGGTCATCTAGTCCAACCCCCTGCTCAAAGCAGGACCAATCCCCAACTAAATCATCACAGCCAGGGCTTTGTCAAGCCTGACCTTAAAAACTTCAAAGGAAGGAGATTCCACCACCTCCCTACGTAACGTATTCCAGTGCTTCACCACCCTCCCAGTGAAAAAGTTTTTCCTAACATCCAACCGAAACCTCCCCCACTGCAACTTGAGACCATTACTCCTTGTTCTGTCATCTGCTACTACTGAGAACAGTCTAGATCCATCCTCTTTGGAACCCCCTTTCAGACAGTTGAAAGCAGCTATTAAATCCCCCCTCGTTCTTCTCTTCTGCAGACTAAACTATCCCAGTTCCCTCAGCCTCTCCTCATAAGTCATGTGCTCCAGTCCCCTAATCATTTTTGTTGCCCTCCGCTGGACTCTTTCCAATTTTTCCACATACTTCTTGTAGTGTGTAGCCCAAAACTGGACACAGTACTCCAGATGAAACCTCACTAATGTCGAATAGAGGGGAATGATCACATCCTTCGATCTGCTGGCAATGCCCCTACTTATACAGCCCAAAATGCCGTTAGCCTTCTTGGCAACAAGGGCACACTGTTGACTCATATTCAGCTTCTCGACCACTGTAACCCCTAGGTCCTTTTCTGCAGAACTGTTGCCTAGCCACTCGGTCCCTAGTCTGTAGCAGTGCATGGGATTTTTCCGTCCTAAGTTCAGGACTCTGCACTTGTCCTTGTTGAAATGGGGTTGGATAAACAGCACGTCCCAGTGGTGAAAATTGCTAGTCCCATGCCTGGACAGGAAGCAGAGCAGCCTGGGTGAGGTGAAATCCTCTCCTGTCCCTGGGGAGATTCCCTGCCTGGGAGAAGAGTGGGTCAGGTCAGACGATGGATGGGGCATGTTTCCTGCACTGCTGGCCCCCTCACAAAGTCTGGGGAGGTATTAACCATCCCTGCTCTCTCGTTACAGGTGTCCCCATGGAGATGCAGTGGCGGCTTTGTGTGTGCAGCCTGGGGATCCTCCTCCTGGCACCATGTTCTCTCTCTGGTAAAAACATTTGAATACCAATTATTTCCCTCCCTGTTCTCCATGTACACTGCCCCCTGCAGGGCTGAGATAGGGAGCTCTCAGGCCCAATGACTCCCTCCCCCATCCAGATGTCCTCAATCCTGCAGAGTAAAAATGTGAGGCCCAGTAGCCTGTGGGGAAGGGATGACATTGTGGTGACCAGGGCATGTCCTAGCTCTGGGTGGCAGGACTGTTGGATCTTACAGCAAGTCGCTTGGCTCCTGCTGCCCCTGAAAAAGGCTCCCAGAGCACCCCAACACTGATCCCTTTCTGAATGCCATGGGACTCAAAGGCACCATGCTGCTAGATCTGCCCCACTGGGGACCTGGATTCTCATGGCCTGCAAGGCTGAGATCTTTACAACTGCCTGAGGGATGGGGGGAGGGGGGTGTTGCAGTTTCTGTTAGGATGAATGGGAACTGCAGCGTTGCCAACCCCGAACCTTCAGATACTATGAGTCAGGACTCAAGAATCAGATTTAAAAACCAAAACTCATGGTGGGACAGATGATCCTGGAGATCTTTCAGACACAGCTATTGTGCAGACATAATTCATCTTCAAACGCTTAACTTCCTCCAGACACTGATCCCAGAACTGTGACTCCCCATCTGAGCCAGTTTCTGTTTTGGGCATTGAATCCAGGGAAGGGATGTGCATCAGCCCAAAGGTCCATCAAAGACCCAATACTCTCACGCCAGGCAGAAGCCATCTGAGATGGCCTCTCAGCAGCCATTGTGAGTCTCCATGGATTTGAAACTGGTTCATCAAAGAAGTTACTTGCAGTGGAAAGAGCTCGTAACTGGGTGCCATGGGGCTGTGTAGGGCGCTATGAACTGGCAGGTGGCTTCCAGGTGGGGCTATTCCTTGGCAATAGAGTGTAGGTAGGTGGCAAGACAGGCACCTTTGGAGAAGATTCCAGGGGATTGTAGGACAGCATTCGAGGACTAGCTTGTGCCAGCTGTAGTGTGGCTGCACTGCCCTGCATCCACACTGAGAGTAACTCAGTTAAGCTACACGACTCAGCCTCAGGAACCTTCTGCTATGAGCTATGCACACCTGAGGGAATTTTCTTTAGCTTTGTGACACCCTCTCCTCTCGCTCACTATGTGTCTGTAACAGGAGGGCCCTGGCTCAGTGTCGCCCTCTCCTCTTTCCTTTCACTCACTCTGCTTCTGGGGTTTTCTGTTCCAGAGAAGTTTTCCCTGGCTGGCTCCCCACCCTCTGTTTTGGGGGTAGTTGGCTGGGATCTGGTGTTACCCTGCCAGTTCTCACCCCTGGCCCAGCTGCCCAGCATGGATGTGCGGTGGAGGAAAATTGGATCAGGATTTATCCTGGTTCATGAGTACTCAGATGAGGGTTCCCAGGACCTGCCCGGGGAGAGTTACCAGACCCGGACAGAGCTGTTCTCGCAGGAGTTCAGCAGCAGGAATATCTCCCTGAAGCTGAAATGGCTCCAAGTGGTGGATGACCGGAAATACCAGTGCTTTGTGAGGAACCCAGAGTGGAGCCGCAAAGCCACCACTGAGTTACGAGTTGTAGGTGAGACACGGCACTAAGGGGCACTGTGTTTCTGGGCAGCCAGAGCCTCCTCTGACACTGGGGCTGCCCCCAGACAGAGCCCAGCATGGCAGTAGGGTTGTGCGCTGCAGAGATTGGTGTGCAGGACTCAATAGGCACTCTCCCCTGGCACTCAGTGCTGACCCCACAGGGGTGTTAGATGGGTCAGTGCTGCATTAAACAAACTCTTTTCAATGAGATGTAAAGCTACAGTCCTCAGCTCTCATGCTCATTGCGGTGATGTTTGAGGGAGTGGGACCTTTACCCTCATGTTCTGCCCAGATCCCAGCTCAGGTGACAATTATATTTGGCCTCCTTGAAACTCCCCCTGCAGTTTCCAAGGGCTGGGATATTGTTTGTTATTCCCTGGACACCGATCATGCATTCAGTGCTGCAGAAGAGCAGTGGAAGGGACAGTCTCTGGCCATTGAGCTCACTGAGTAACCTAGCCCCAGACAATACAGTTCAGCAACATCAAGCGCCAGGTGAAGGGCCTGCCTGTGATAATGCAGAGCATTGAGGTTGTTTGAAATCATCTCCCATCTTCGGTGGGTCCTCATTCAAAGGCTCTGCAGGAGATGTGTGCTTTTGAGAGATTTAAATGAGGGGAGGGTGGTTGTGTGCACACAGTGAGAGGGAAATTTCCAAGCATGAGGCTTGGCCTGGAGCACCATTACCACTGCAGGAAAAGGACACCAGAGGGGGGCAGTATTTAGGAGGGTGGAACAGGAGCAGTGGGAGCAGAGATGTAAGTAGGGTCATCATCCCTCATCTCCTGCTCTCTACCAAAGTGCAGTGATCCTGAAAGCAACTGGGCTCCACCCAAGAAGTGGCTGCAAGTCATGAGCAAGTACAGCAATCTCTGTGTAGCAATTTAAGCCTTACTCTGTGAGCCTGCAGGGCACAGTACTCTCTGGAAATGCAAGATGATATTTAATTTTCCCAGTTGTCAAGATGAGGGGTCCCAGGGAGGCTTTGCACATAAGGGAATGAAGCTTTCCAGTCACAGCCCCCTATATCCAGAGGTAGCTGGAGAATCACATAATGCTATCAAAGACACAATTTCCTGACACACACACTCTCTGTTTCTCTGTGCAGCTGTGGCTCCTGTGTTCATTGACATGCTGGGCCCCTGGGGTCAGGGGATCGGGCTGGCCTGTAGAGCCACAGGCTGGTTCCCCAAACCCGAACTCTGGTGGGTTGGAAAGAACTGGCAGAACGTGGCAATGGAGATTGTGACCAATGTGACTCAGGACAGGGAGAACCCGTAGAGTGTTGTGAGTCACGTCACTGTCACAGAAGGAGAAGACCATGGAGACATCAGCTGCACAGTGCAGAATGGCTTGCTGGAGACCGAGCGATAATCAGCCATTCACCTGTCAGGTAAGTCCCCCCATGCACAAGGGTCACCATGTGAATGGGGTGGCTGGGCCACTTGAGAATTGCACTCGGCTAGAGCCTGTTTCTGGTCCTGGACAGGAAATGTCCTTCTAACCTGTAGGGCCATTAGTGACAGAGGTTTCTGTGATCTGGAGAAACTGCCTGTCAGGAGCTGGGCTGAGTCTTGTGAAATGAACTCGATATCATTCTTGGAGGAGATGACATGTCTGGTTGATAAAGGCAACTGTGCTGACATAGACTCAGGGTGTGTCTACACTAGCAATGCTACAGCTGCAGTGCAGTAGTGTAAACACTTACTACAGTGGGAGAAGGGGTCCTTCTGTGGCTGTAATAAATCCACCTCTCTGAGAGGTGGTAGCTTGGTTGATGGAAGCTTCCATCGACCTAGTGGTGTCAATACCAGAGTTTATGTCAGCTTAAATACATTGCACAGGGAGTAAAATTTTTTACAGTTTTCAGAGCAACATAATTAAGCCAGCCTAACTTTGTAGTGTAGACCAGGTCTCAGACTCTGTAAGGGGTTTGACTTAGTTTTGCATGAACTTCTGATAACAAAAACTGGGGCTTTACTAAATTAATGTAACTCACATTAAGTGGATTAAAAACTAATCTAACTGATAGATCTCAAAGTAATTGTAATGGGGAATCATCCTCCAATGGGGACATTTCTAGTGGAGTCCCACAGGGATCTGTTCTGGGCCAATGTAATTCAATAGTTTTATCAATGAGCTGGAATGAAATATAAAATCACTGCTGGTAAAATTTGCAGATGACCCAAAACTTGGTGGAGCAGTAAAAAATGATGGGGACAAGTCAGTACAGCAGACTGACCTGGATCACTTGGTAAGGTGGGTTTGCTCTAACAATATGTATTTAAACATGACCAAATACAAGGTCACACATCTGGGAACAAAAAAGTGTAGGTCCCACTTATAGGATGGGAGAGTGTGTCCTGGAAAGCAGTGACTCTGAAAGGGACTTAAAGGTCATGATGGAAACCAACTGAATGTGAGCTCCCAGAGTGATGCTGGAGCTAAGACGGTGAATGCAACCTTTGTATGTATAAATGAGAATATCTAGCAGGAGGAAGGAGGCGACATCATCTCTGTGCCTGATGTTAGCCAGACCACTGCTGGATACTGTGTCTAGTTCTGGTGTCCACACTTTTAAACTGTGTGTTGACATATAGGAAAATGCTCAGGAAATAGCTACAAGAATGATTACAGGTTTGGAAAACCTGCCTGACAGTCAGAAATGTAGGAGTCAAGTTATAGAGCTTATCCAAGAGAAGGTTAACAGATGACTTGATCATGGTCTGTAAGTGCCTACACAGGGAGGAGATTTCTGACAGTAGATAGGTCTTTAATCTAGCACAGTGGTTCTCAAATTTTAGCAACCCAAGGACCCATATTTTTATTTACAATTTTTCAGGGACCCCCTTCCCCACCCCTTCACCAAGGCCCTGCCCCGGTCCTGCCCCTTCTCCAAGGCCCTGTCCACTCGCTCCATCTCCCCTCTGTCTGTCACTCGCTCTCCACCACCTTCTCTTTTTCACCTGGCTGGGGCAGGAGTTTCGGGTGCGGGAGGGGTGTAAGGGCTCCGGCTGTGGGTGCAGGCTCTGCGATGGGACTGTGGATGAGGGGCTTGGGGTGCAGGAGGTTGCTTCGGGCTGGGGAAGGGGGTTGGGGTGTTGGAGGGGGTGGTGTACGGGCTCTGGGAGGGAGTTTGGGTGGGGGAGGGGACTCTGGACTGGGAATTGGGGTGTTGGGAAAAGTGAGGGCTCTGGCTGGGGTGGGGCCAAGGTTGAGGAGTTTGGGGTTCAGGAGGGGGCTCTGGGCTGGGTCAGGGGGTTGGAGTGCAAGGAGGTGCGGGCTCTGGGAATGAGTTTGGGTACAGTAGGAGGCTCTGGGCTGGGGCAGGGTCGGAGTTGGAGTGCAGGAGGGGGTTCGGGTGTGGGGTACTGGCAGTGCTTACAGCAGCTCCTGGAAGTGGCTGCCAGGTCCCTCTGGCTCCTAGGCGCATGGGCGGCCAGTAAGGCTCTATGCGCTGCCCTTGCGCTCCCAGGTGCCACCCCCACAGCTCCCATTGGTCGCAGTTCCTGGCCAATGGGAGCTGCAGAGCCAGCACTCGGGCGGGGACAGCATGTGGAGCCTCCCTGGCCGCCCATGCGCTTAGGGGCCACAGGGACCTGGCGGCCACTTCCAGGTGCCACACAGAACCAGGGCAGGTAGGGAGCCTGCCTTAGCCCCAACCAATGGGCCCCAGGAGGGAGGGGGAGTAGTTGAGGGAGGGAAAGGGAAGAGTTGATTAATGGGGCTTATGAACCCCCAGGAGTTTCCTCATAGACCCCCAGGAGTCTGCAGACCCCAGTTTGAGAAATGCTGATCTAGCAGACAAAGGTAGAACAAGATCTGATGGCTGGAAGTTGAAGCTAGACAAATTCAGATTAGAAATAAGGTGTAGATTTTAACAGTGAGGGGAATTAACCATTGGAACAACTGACCTAGGGACGTGGTGGTTTCTCCATCATTTTGAATCTTTCAACCCAAACTGGGCGTCTCTTTCTATAAGATCCGCTCTCGCTGGAACAAACCCCATTCTCCAGCTCCAGGATGGGACCGTGCTCCTCGCACTCTGCACTCTCAGTTTGCCAGGTGACATCTTCCCCCAGGTTTCTCCCTGGCTGGCTGCATTCTGGGTATTGTTCACTCTGGTTCTCATTGTTGCTGGAGCTTGTGCATATTGTGAATACGCAGGTAATCAGAATGTGTTATTTGCATGTTTAGAGCCCAGCCCTAGAGGGCACTGGGCTGGGGCATAGGAGTGTTATTGTTCAGATATTTACCTAGTCTTGGTTTTAGGAACCAAACAATCACACCTGGGTTCCTGGCCCCACCTTTAGTAGTGAATTGCTCAGTGTTTCCCCTTCCTTCCCTGTCTCACTGCAATGTCTGATTCTGTCTTACAGTGAAGCGAAAGGCCTCTCAGAAGAAACGCTCTGACGAGAAGGCTCTAATGATTCATGGTAAGTCTCCAGCTCTAATTCTTGCTCTGTCTGCTGAGATGGATGAGCTCTCTGACTGCTTGGTGTTATCTGTGGGCTCAGTGCAATGAAAGGGATGGAGACAGGAGGTCTCTGCTTAGTGGTTCCTCACCTCCCCCATGTTCTCACACCCACTGATGATAACTAAGGGCTAGTCTACGCTGGCAATGCAAAAGCGCAGCTGTGGCAGCCTTTTAACATGGCTTGTGTAGTCACGGCAGAGTGCTGGGAGAGAGCTCTTCCAGCACTCTAAAAAATCCACTTCCATGAGAGGCGTGGCTCTCAGCGCTGGAGCACTGTTTACACTGGTGCTTTACAGCGCTGAAACTGGCTGTGCTCAGGGGTGTGTTTTTTCACACCCCTGAGCGAGAAAGTTGCAGTGCTGTAAATTGCCAGTGTAGACAAGCCCTCAGGCTACGTTTTAGTCATAGGTATTCTTAGTAAAAGTCATGGACAGATCACGGGCAATAAACAAAAATTCACAGCCTGTGAACTATCCATGGCTTGTACTATAAACACCCCTGAACCTTAGGTGCTCCGGGGGTCTCAGGGGTGCTGCTGCTGCTTTGGGGGGGGTGGCCTGGGCCCCGCTGCTGCTGCTGGCAGGGGGCACACCGTGTTTGCTGCTCGGGGCGGGGAGGGGGCGGCCCGGGGCCGTGCCCCGGCATCTGCTCTAGAGAGCAGCTATTCTGGAGGCAGGGGCGGCCCGGGGCATCTGCTCCGGGCGGGAGGGAAGCAGCTGCCCCAGGGACAGGGGTGCCCAGGCTTCACTGCATTGGCTGCTCTAGGGAGAGGGGGGTGGCTGCTCCTGGGGCAGAGGGTGGCCTGGGTCACACTGTGGCATCTGCTCCAGGGGTAGGGGGCCAGCCCGGGGCCCCGCGGCTGTTTTGGGGCAGGGCCAGGGACTGCTGCTGCTCCGGCGTCCCCTGAGGTAAGCTGCCTGGGGCTGGGGCTGCCCAAGCAGCGGCTGGTGTGGCTGGCCTGGGGCTGCCCCAGCTGCTGGGCAGCCCTGGGATCAACTGCACCACTGCTGCAGAAGTCATGGAGGTCCCAGAAAGTCCCAGAATCTGTGACTTCTGTGACCTCTGTGACAGACTCGCAGCCTTAATGAGAACAGGTTGGCAAATGGGTATTTTGCAGTGGAAACCCAATGGTCAGTGCTTATGAGATTCCCAGCAGGGAGATGGGTTTGCAGTGACAATTCTGGGTCAGATTCTGTCCCCCGAGCCTTGGGCAATTGCACAGTGACTCTATTCTCCTTAAAGGAAATGACACTGCAAGGTCAATGACGCTCTGTGAAATGATTCCATCCCTGTGACTGTCAAATGCACAGGACATAGGGAGGGTGTTTAACCACAGGCACAAACTCCCCCAGGGCAGTGGTGAATTCTCCATCTCTTGATGTCATCAGATCCAGACTGTGCACCTTTCTGGAAGCTGCTGTAGCTAAACACAAGTTATTGGGCTCAGGGCAGGGAGAACTGGGTGAGATTGTCTGGCCTGTGATACTCAGCAGGTCAGACTAGTGATCTAATGGTCCCTTCTGGCCTGAAACTCTATGAATCTGTGACATTCGCTCTCTTGAGCTGTGCTAATAAATGCAGCAGCACCATTTTTAAGTCCACATGTCTAATTTATTCCACTGTGAACTTTTGAATACTTAGTAACAATATTGATTTGCATTGTGATGGTGCTAAGTGGTGCTGACACATTCTGCTGGGCACTGTGCACACACGCAGGGAAACACAGATGACAGGTGCAGAGAATGGACACAACATGCCAGCACAGTGACTGGGATTCTCCCGGAAATCACAGCCCGGAAGAGCCCTGAGACTCCCCCTCTTTCATCTCTTTTGCCCTCTGCCATGCCCCCTTGTTACCCCCATTCCTCCAGCTGGGGAGGGCTGGATGGGACTCCCTAGCAATCAATGCTGTTCTGTAACTAGTCAGAGGGGTCACTGTGGAGTTACTGACCCCACCCCATTGTTTTGCTAGCCCTGCTGCACCAGCCTAAGGCCTACGCTACACAGTCCTGCCCCAGTTTAACTCAAGGTGTGTTTTGAAACCTCCGATGGAGTGAGCTGTAGCTCATGAAAGCTTATGCTCAAATAAATTTGTTAGTCTCTAAGGTGCCACAAGTACTCCTT
Source organism: Dermochelys coriacea (assembly GCF_009764565.3). Classification (NCBI taxonomy): domain Eukaryota; kingdom Metazoa; phylum Chordata; order Testudines; family Dermochelyidae; genus Dermochelys; species Dermochelys coriacea. The sequence goes on from NC_050090.1 coordinate 10,881,977, forward strand.
TTCTTTTTCCGAGTACTCACGGGTGTATCTTTCCACTCCCCTCCCGACCCTGGCCTTTCAGTTCTGTGCAGAGAAAGCAGACAGGGCCACACTCAAGGGCCAGGGTCAGGAGGGGAGTGGAAAGACGCACCTGTGATTACTGGCCCCCTGCTGACTCCATCCCTTGAGCATGGCTCCGTCCACTTTCCCTACACATGCTCTGTCTGGCAGGGCGAGTGGACGGGGCTGTGTGCCCTGGAGCTGTGCTGAAGGGCCAGGGTCAGGAAGGGGCCCTGTCTGGCAGGGGGTCAGTACTCCTGGGATGTAGCCTCCCCACTTGCACAGTCTCTACCAATGTCCCCAGCAGGGTGCACCGCCCAGCAGCAGGCAAAGACCAGCATCTGCAGCCTCCAACTTGGCTCCTGGTGCCCATGCAGAACTTGAACTGGCGTCACAGCTGCTGCTGGCCCCAGTACCTGAGTCCCTCGGCTCTCTGCAGCGTCTGGAGCTGGAGAGAGAGAAACCCTAGAAAGTGGGGTGGGGGGAGCAGAAAGGGACTTGCCCCCAGAGTTTCAAGTCAAGACTGGGGACATCTGAGATCTGGCTTGTATTTTTCAAATACAATGTTGCCAACCCTACCCACAACAGATCCAGTAGGTCCCCTGTCCGGGGGGTGGGGTATGGGTCTGGCTGGGGGATGGGTTTACTTTCCTAAAGTCCACAAAGCATCTCATGGTTTTATCTTTTTCAGGTGCCATCACAACAGGAGATGCTCAAGGGCTTTTGTTCTGAGTCTGGTTGGACTCACTCACTTTTCTGCACTCTGTCACTGCTCAGACCCCCGGCTCTTGGGCTTCAGAGCCAGGCTCCCCTGGAGAACCTCAGAGATGGAGAGAAAGAGCCACAGAGACACTGGCTGGACCAGAAATATCACAGTGTGAGAGGTTCTTCAATCCCACATCACAGCCTGTGATACACCCCTGCCCCGCTGGCCTGCAAGCTTGTGGTCAGACTGAGGAGAGCTCAGTGCTGGCCGGGGTACGAGGCATCTGCACAAGGGACTCTGCAGATGCTCAGGGCTCTGTCCGCTCCTCCTGTGGTTCCCTCTCTGCACTGAACAGCCAGACTGTGTGTGCAGAGAGTCACTGAGCAGCAGCCAGTTGCTCTCTAGTCCTGCAGCATCTGGTTCCATCAATATCCCCTGCAGGGCTGGGGAGACGGGTCTAATTCTGCCCTGGCTGCCCAGGGGGTTGGGCCGGGGGAGGGAGCCAGGATCCAGGCCCAGCAGGTGAGGGACACTCTATGAGATCAATGAAACCCCCTCAGCTTATTTCCCAGCCTGTGTCTCTGACACTTGCTCTGTGTTTTTGGGCCCATCCCACGTTGGGACACAAACAGCCCCTGTGTGTTGGCTTCCAGGACCAGAAGGGACGTTAGCTCAGCCAGTCTAACCTGGACAGCCCAGAGACTCCCCCAGCCCCCTGCACTGAGCCAGTAGCTTGTGTGTAACTAAAGCCTTTCCCAGGAAGGCCTCCAGCCTGACTCTGATGCCATCAGGGATGGAGAATCCCCCCGACCTGCGTTCGTTGTCCCCGGGTTAATCACCTGTATGGCTAGAAATTGGGGCTGGTTTCTCACTGGGACTTGTCTGGCATCAGCTGGGCCCAGGCTCCCCAAGGCTTAGCCTGTTCCCAGCGTTAGAGGGGGGAGGGATGTGATGGGGAGGGTTTGTGGGAGGTGGGAGCTTTGGGTGAATAGCCTCAAGTCACTGGAGCCCTGGGCTGTGGGATCAGCTCTGACGTACATTGTCAGCCCTAGAGCTCAGAGCCCGTGGCCAAGGGGGTCTGTACTGGGGAGGACTGACTGCCGCAAGCGCCGCCACGAGGGAGCGGTGGGTGGTGGGTGGAGTCCAGCTCCCCTAACACCTGGGGACTGGATGGCGCCGCCTCCGTGGAGTCAGCAGCGTGTGGCCCCGAGGTGACAGGTAAGGGCTCCTCAGGCGACACACGGCCACAGCCGCCATCCTGTCAATGACCTCCCAGCACCCATGCAGGGCACGGCTCACACACGAGGACAGGCAGCTTGGGGGCTCTCTCTGCACAGAGAAGGAGCTGCCCTTTCTCACCTGCTCCAGGTCCTTCATCACCTGAGGCCAGAACCAGGAGCCCAGCAATACAGATGGGCTCTTTGTGCAACTGACGGAGTGCTCAGGGGAGTGACGCACCTAACTCTCATTGGCTGCCAACAGGAATCAGGCACCTGGCTTGTGTAGGAGCTCTAGTGAATCCCACTAGGCACCTGGCTGCAGCACTAGGTGCCTAAACACCTTTGTCACGCAGGCTCTTGGTGCAAAGAGAGGCAGTGTGGCCTAGTGGACAGAGCACTGGCCTAGAAATCAGATCTGACTCCTGTTCCTGGCTCTGCCCTGCAGGGTGACCTTGGGCCATTCATGTCCCCACCTTCCTGTACCTCAGTTTCCCTGTTTGTTTCCCTCCTGCATATAGCACTTTGAGATCTTTGGATGAGCTAGGAGGACTTATTGTTAAACCATCGAGCCAGGACAGACCTGTGTTTAACAGGGTGGGTTTGGCTGAGTCCTCTGTTACTAAATTAGGAGAGGATTTTTATTGACATAGTTGATGCGTGTTTGATTCTCAAGCTTCTGGCGCTAAATAAAGACGCTGTGGCCAGGGGGTGTACGGGACAGGAAATGGGGAGCAATGATAATCAGACATGAGGACAGGATGGGACAGAGCAGAGAGGGGCCGTGGCATCCCTGCTGCCTCAAACATACGGCCCTGATGGGGGTCTCAGAGCAGCAACAGCATCTGGGTTCACAACCCAGCCTTGAGGGACTGGCAGAGACTCTGAGCAGGGAGAGGATCCTTCTGCCCTGAGCACAGAGAGGCAGATCAGAGCAGGGAGCAACTGCAGATCATCCCATACTGTCCCCATCAGGAGCAGACATCGCTGGGCCATTTCCATCCATCTCGGTTCCCCCTACCCCGATGATCCTATCTCTGTGCCTCTTACTGCCCGGTGAGTATCCGGGACCCCTGTGCTAATTTGTAGGGGGTTGGGAGGACACAGAACCAAGAGCAGCCCAGGGACTCGGCAAATCCCCTTTAGCGGCAGAGAGGGCTGCGCTGTTGCGATGTTCGAGGGAGTGGGACTGTCCCAAACCAGCATAGGGCCAGCGCTCGGTGCTGAGGATGGGCCAGGGCTAGCAGTCAGTCCAGGCTGGGGTTCCAGTCACAGCTTCACAGAGTTTAAGGCCAGGAGGGACCATTCGACCATCCAGTCTGACCCCCTGATAGCCCAGAGCAGAGAACTTCCCCTAGCTCCCCTGCATTGAGCCCAGTCACTTGTGTTTGATTAAAGCATCTTCCAGAAGGGTCTCCAGCCTGGCTGTGACTCCCCCACTTCCCTGGGGAGCTGGCGCCAGGGGGTTAATCCCCAGCAGGGGGAGAAACTGCTGCCTCCTTTCTCTCTGGAGTTTGCCCAGACTCAGCGTCCAGCCCTCGGGTCTGGTTCTGTCTCTGCTGCACTGAGTCATACAGCTTGGATCTCACCCCAGATCTGTGTTTTGGGAGGCAGGGTTGGGATCAGGGGGCTCTGCTTTGGGCCTGATTCTCTGTCTGTAGCATGTTCCCTGCTGCAGGCTCTGCTGGGGAAGTGAGGGGCAAAGCTGAGTTAATGGAACTGGAGATGAATGTAGGCGCTGCCAGGCTGTTAGCAGACCATGTACAGAGATGCTTAGTCCCCTGGGGACACTGGAACACTCCAGGCGACCCCCATGGGCATCACTGGCCCAGAGAGGACCCAGGGGTCAGGGTTCTGCACAGTGCCTGGCAGAGCCTCGTGGGGGTGCCCTGGTGGGACAGATGGGGCAGGAACCAGGATTTGGGCTCATGGGGGGAGCAGAGACCCCCTCAGACATTTAGGGCATCTCACAGCAGGGGAGATTCTAGCCAAGCACTGAACACACATCACTTTTCTGTTCCCAGCGCTGCGGCCCAGCAGCCAGATCTGCTCAGCTCCTGGTGAGTGTATCTGTCTGTCTGTCCCCAACCTACCCATGGCATTTACCCCTCCCCCTCCACAGCATCCAGCCACCACCCTTTGGACCGCGCGCTGCTCAGAGCAGTGGCCGTAGCAATGGCACAGGAAGGCAGATGGGGCTGTGTGGGATCTGAGTGGGGCGCACGGGTCTCCTGGTCGACTCCTCCCTGTCCTGTTCCCTCTCTGCTCTGTGCTGACCCGGGGCCGGTGTGACACTCGGGTGAGAGAGTCACATCCACAGCCCATCCCACCCCCAGGGCACTGGCCCTGGGAAGTGGAGAACGCCATGTCGCTGACCCCAAGGGATTTACCTTACCATGGCACTGGCTCCCAGCCCCTAATGGCTGCAGGGCTGACCCGGAAGCTCCTGACCTCTTCCCATGGATGCAGCCTTCGCCGCCTCCTTAAAAATCAGCATCAATAGTGAGCCCCAGCTGGGCAGGGGGTTTTCAAGAAGGTATGGCTGGAAGGGACAATTAGCTCACCCAGGCTGAGCTCCCGTATGACCTGGGCCAGGGAGCTGTGCCCTGCGACCCTCTTTCCAGCACAGTAGGGGCTGGCTGAGCGGGGATGTGGTTTTTTGGTCATGGCCGCGTTTCTTTGCTGGCTCCCTGGGCAGCAGGGGCAGGGGATGCTGCCAGACAAGGCACCGGGAGGGGGCACCGCGGGGGTGGGGAAGGTGGTGGGCAGATATTGACCTGCCCAGCGGCAGCAGCAATTCCCCTGCGAGTTCACAGCTGGGTCCCGTCGCCCTGGTGATTCCCGGGAAAGGGGAATCTGCTCCCTACCACTGCTCCAGGACCTTCCCTTAGCCTGGGCCTGGAATTGCTCCCAGTGCCCCCTTTGCCAGCTAGTGACTGGGGGGCAGGAGGGGCAGAAGGACAGGGAGGATGTTAGAGCAGACGCCGGAGGGGCAAGGGACTGGACACAGCTCCTTGGCTGTTAATGAGCTCCCTGGGACAGCGACTGGCCTCAAGCTTCTGATCTGACATTATCCCCGTTACCCAGCTGTGCTGAAATAAGAGCCTGCTCCAGAGACAGTGCACAGACCCCGCAGCCCTTACGCAGGTAGAGCTTCTCCTGCTCTGCAATTTGACACTGGCCCGTGCCGTGTACACAGCCCTGAGCCCGAACCCTGGAAGCCCAAATGAGCTGATATGGGTCAGCTGCGCCTCCAGGTTTTTGATTGCAGGGTAGTCATCTGCGAGCTGCTTCCATGGCAACCAACTTCCTTTAGTAAAATGTTCCCTGAGCTCCCCCTAAAACGGGAGCCACCAACAGACTTATGAGGAGAGGCTGAGGGAGCTGGGATTGTTTAGTCTGCAGAAGAGAAGAATGAGGGGGGATTTGATAGCTGCTTTCAACTACCTGAAAGGGGGTTTCAAAGAGGATGGCTCTAGACTGTTCTCAATGGTAGCAGATGACAGAACGAGGAGTAATGGTCTCAAGTTGCAATGGGGGAGGTTTAGATTGGATATTAGGAAAAACTTTTTCACTAAGAGGGTGGTGAAACACTGGAATGCGTTACCTAGGGAGGTGGTAGAATCTCCTTCCTTAGAGGTTTTTAAGGTCAGGCTTGACAAAGCCCTGGCTAGGATGATTTAACTGGGACTTGGTCCTGCTTTGAGCAGGGGGTTGGACTAGATGACCTTCTGGGGTCCCTTCCAACCCTGATATTCTATGATTCTATGATTCTATGATTCTAACAGCCCCACTGACAGCTCTGACCCATTCCCCTTCCCAGGTGCTCTCCGTGCCCCCACCCTCTACCTGAGCCAGATGTCCGCCCAAGCAGGGGACTCCATGCAGCTCCAGTGCTCTGTGATCTCCCAGGCCCCAGCCACTCGCATTGTCTTCTGTAAGGACGGGGAGGAGATTTCATCCCAGATGGGTTTGGAGAACAAGGTCATCTATGGTTATAACCATACTGTGTCCAGTGGCAGCTCCGGGAATTATGCCTGTGGCTACGAGATCAAGGACAGCGACAAACGGGTGACCAAATCCCAGCTCAGTCCTGCTAAGCACCTCAGCGTGACCTGTGAGTCAGATGTGTGTGTGTGTGAGACAGAGAGAGAGAGAGACCGTATCCCAGCTCAATCCTGGCCAATAACGGGAATGGGGAGGGAAAAGGCATTTCTCTCCTGTAGGAAATTCTGACATTTTAAATTTTATTTTCATATGGAATCAGGACGAAAAGTCAAAATTTGATATATTTCATGGAACAGAAATTCAGCAATATTTTAATTCAGTAACATCGAAGCACCTTGTCGAGATGTTTTTATTTTGCAGAAACAGCATTTTCTGGTGGAAAACTGTTCCACTGGAGATTTGTTGACCAGCTCTACACATGTCTGTACATGCCCTACAGATCTATGGCCCCAACCCAGGAAACTAGTGAACATGTGCTCAAGTCCAACCCTATCCAGGACAACACCTTCTATGTAGATGCTTATCTTTAAGCACCTGCTAAAGTCCCATTGATGGAACTAAAGTGGTCATTTGAAGTTAAGTTTGGGTGCTGTCCTGAATAGTGATGTTTCCCTGAAGCAGGGCAGTTCCCACAGGGATGTTTCCTGTCTTGAGAACTCGCACTTAGAGCTGGGGGGAAATCCAGATTTATTGCTACAAAAAATTGGGAACAAAACTATTTCATTCAAAACTTGGGATGGGAAATGTCAATGTTTTGATGAAAAAATACACATAAAACTCAAACGTTTTCCTTTGGTCTAATTTTGACTAGACATTTTCCTTTGTTTTGAATTTTCAGAACAAAAATGAGACAAAATGTCAGTTGGAAACACAGCGAGTTTTGCTTTGTTTCCTTTTAAAGGGATGTTTTTCTTCCATTTCTGGATTTGGAAAACCAAAATGAAACAAAACTGTCAGTTCAAAACAAAACAAAATGTTTTCTTTCATTTCAAAGTTATTTTTCTGGCAAGACTAAGAAGATCATTGCATGTGCACATCGAAGGGAAACATTTGATTCAATTAACCTATGTTTGGAATAAAATCTGTTGGGTCAAAATAATTTGTGGAAAACTTTACTCACAAAGAACAGCCAATAATGTTGCCCTGCAGATATCCGCGGGGTGAGCTCCCTGGGTAGGTTCATGAGGACATGAGGGGTCACTTACCATGGGACTCAGCCTGCTCCAGCCTGTGGGGACTTGCCGGTGGTGCTTGGAGAGGCCATTCACACCAAGGTTCTTTCCTAGGGCTAGATCAAAATCTCCTGTTGGGAATTACAATCCCTGCTGTCCTGGTTCTGGCTGTGGTGCTTTATCTGCTGGGAAAGAAAGGTGGGTATGACAGTGAGGCCAAACCCTGTTAGCAAATGTACAGGCAGACGTATCAGAGACACCCCCTTCGATCCCCTGTACCCAGTGTATCTGGGATGGGGGGAGAGAGATGATCAAAGACACAGTGAAATCGATCATTCATTACTGGGAGGCTGGCTGGGGAGAAAGATCAAAGAGATGATGAAAGGGATTATCATTGTGATTAATTATTTGTATTGCAATAGCACCCTGGAGTCCCAGTCAGGGATCAGAGCCCCACTGTGCTAGGTGCTGTACATTATTTATTAGGTGTGTTACTGTCTTGTCCCGGAGCCCCAGTCTGGGATCAGGACCCCACTGTGCCAGGCGCTGCACAGATCAGCAATGAAGGGGACAGTCCCTGCCCCACAGATGGTCACAATCTAGGACTCAGCCCGGGACATGTGTATGGATGGAATATCAACATGCAGGTAACTAAGGCTGCAGTTCAGGAAGGCATCTCCTAGTCAGGAAGGGCCCTTACATATGTGCCTGTGTGTAAATACTTTCCTGAATCAGGGCCTAACAACTCTGAAAATAGAGTTCTGGACACAGCTCTGCCCTGCCAACCTTTCCTCACACTGTGTCCCCAGCCCCAAGCTTTCACAGCCCTCGAGTCATCCCAACAATGTCGAGACTGGCTTAAAACTCATGGAATTTCCAAAAAGTCATCAGTGTGGGTTCTTTGTATTTGCCTGGGTAATTTGATCTTTGTGGGTGTTTGGGTCACATTTTCAGGCTTTTCTCCACAAACAAAGTTTTAAATCTTTTTTTGTTTGTTTGTTTTAATGAAAGCCAAGACTCACTGAATCCCCTGACTCTCAGACCTGGGGCTTTACGCAGATCATCAAATGCTGCAAGACTGGCAGTTAAATCATCAGACCTGGCCACACCGCTCCCCAGAGCAGTCAGTCGGTCTGGTGGAAGAGAGTGCTGGGCTGGGCCGTGGGGATGGGTCTCTGCGTCAATATAATGAGGAATTGAGGCTGTGTCACTCAGTTTCTGTCTCTCTCTTTCTCTGCCCATGCGGAAACGTGTCCATGTCTCTGATCACATTTTTTCCCTGCTTCCAGTTGCATCTCTACCAAGGGATCAAAGGTAGGAGGAGATTATTCCCTCTTCTGTCTCATTTCCTTTCTGGGTCCCTTCTCTCTGCCTCACAGAGCTCATCTCATCTGCTGGGAGTAGGGGGGAGGAGTTTGTCTGTTTGCTGTGGAAGAGTTTTTGAAAAGACCAGGTAAGGATGAACTCCCTGGTTGCAGTAGGATCTGGGGGTTCGGAGGAGACTCTTTAAGGAAGAGGTTTGCCAAAGCAGCGTGTTCCTATCGAATTCACTGGCAGCAGAGTGAGCGCGTTTGAAAATTGCCCTTGGGTGTGTGAAAAAATGAAAGTGACCCTGTTTCACACTCTGGGGTGTCAGGGCTGGTTGGCCACAAAGCAACACCAACCGACCCAGCCAGTTCCCTAGAACTGGGTCCGTTCTTCTGGGACAGGGCTGGAAGTGGCCAGGCCTGGCTGGGATCCAAGGGTCTCCAGTTCATCTTGTTCTAACTGAGCACAGATGACAATGTTCTCTGTAACTTCTGTACCGAGATGTCTGGGATTTTTGGTCCCGGCCCCTCATTTTAACTACAACCTGACTGAATGGAGTTTCAGCTGGGTGTTTTATTGGCTGCTTTGCTGAAGTAGGACAGGATGTTCAATTGTCACCTTTATTAGACATTCCTTGCATAAATGGTAAAACCACCACATTTCCTGATTATCCAGAAGTAGGGCTTGCTGCCTTTTCACTGAGTGTGAACTGAATCAAGATGTAAGTCCTAGCTCCAAGATGGAGATCCAGCCATCATAGAAAGAAATCTGCTCACAGCTGAATTGCTGAAAACAGAGATTGAACACAGAGTCACTGATATGCACTGTCCTTATTCCTCCCCACAGGGAACGAGTCGAGCGTGACACCAGCAATGCTCGCGAAGACTACATTCACTGTAAGAGCATTTGGAGAGTATTGGGGTTACTGGGGTCACCTGCACATGAGGGAGAAATGCGGGGGCTAGGAGTAAATGTGTTAACTGGTGTGGGAAGGACAGATCCTAGATCAGACTGTCTGGCCAAGAGTTACAACAACATACTGCCTTTGATAAAAGTGAATGAGGAGAAAGAGTTCTTGGGCTCCAGGGCTCGTGCATCTGAGTCCCTGAGGTTCCTTTGTCCCACCCTTTGCCTGTAATCCCTAGTCCTGCATTGCCATGGCTTAGGGGACTGAGCCAAAGTGTTACCACCTCCCTTCCTTCTTGGAAAGGACACATCCCGGGGAAAGTTCCCATTGGAAAGTTTCACTGGCAGCTGGGTCTGCCCGGTGCTGACCAGTCATTTCTGCCCTATGCAAACGTAGACCAGGATGTGACAACACAGCAATAAGTCCCAACAGACTGTGGCTTGGTGACCAATAGGTGCTCACCCATTGGCTGTATTGTGAGGTCCAAGGCTGAAGGCTGAGATACATACTTGGGGGATATTTTTATCTCAGGATATGTGAGGTTCAAAATATAAATAGAGAAAACTCATTAAAAATCCTCTAAATATATAAGGTGTTTGGAAGCTCTGAGGGGTTCATGTCAAGTCTCAGAGGGAGATTTAGCCCCCTGAGAAGCACAGTCACGTACAACCTGCTGGGCTCTGCTCAGCTTACAGTCTGGCTTCCTAATTTTACATTTTTATTTTAAAAATTAAAAAGTAAATCCTAGATCTGGTTGGAAAATAGGAATTTTTCCTGTGGAACTTTTAGACAACAATGAATTTTTTTTTAGCATTCACCAAATTTTCTGTGGGCCATTTCAACTTTTCAGTGAGAATCAAAAATCAAAATCTTTGAGCTGAAAAAGAAAATATTTTGATTTAAAATAGTGCGAGAGTTCCTTCTTGGAGCTGTAATTCAGGTTCCTCATGCTACTGGTCTCCTCTTTGAGCCAGGCTCTCTGTCTCTTCCATGATGCACCATCTTCTCCCCTCTTGGTGATGGGAAGTAGTACATGATGGAACTCCTTGGTTCCAGTGCATCATGGGAGATGAAGCTCACCCAGGCCAGTCCAGAGAGGAGAATATCCATATGATTAAACTGAACTACAAGTCCCCTGCAGCACCATGGTGGTATTTTTAATAACAATATTTCCGTTTTGGGGCATTAGTTTTTGAAAACGAAACGTGCCTCTGTTTGTGACAAAATAGCTCTGTCGAAAACCCAGACAGACAGTTTCCACTGAACATCTTCAACAGCCGTATTTAAAAATTCTTCTGCTTCGGTATCCCCTAGTGACCCTGCTCAGGATCAGCTCCATTGTGCTCAGTGCTGTCCGTGGTGGAGCCCTGCCCTGGCTGGGGGAGAGGTGGGAGCTGGGGGATTATAATTCGTGCCCAGCGAGGGCATTTATACCCAAGTGACCGTGTGTAACTGTCCTTCTCTCCCCAGATGCCTCAGTGAATTGGCTGGGAAGCACCACAGTGAGTCGCAGCTTTTATTAACGACAAAGTGAAGTGATAGAAAAGAGCAATTCATTTGCCTGTTCCAGCTCATCAGAGACCTGTGGGCTGGGAACATGGATTTACTTGGTATTCCCAGGCTTCAGATTACACGTCTGGTAACCCTCCCCGCTACAGGCCTCCCAAAGGGGAAGGAAGACAGGCAAGGGGTGGAATCCTGGGAGTTTCCCATTGACTTCAGTGGGGGCAGGATTTCCCCCCACTGGTCTTGTAGCACGGTGAGCACTCACCGCCACGGCGTCTCCTGCTGGTCAGTCCGGGAATTAGCTCAGTCCAGCCTTAGAGCGCCTCCTGCTGGCTGGCATCTCCCTACCCATACCTGCTTCCTCGTCAATCCCCACCACTGTACTTCAGGCACTTCAGGCCCCTCATCCGTCCCTGATGCCAGTGCCCCTTATCCTGGGATGCTGCCCCATAGCAATGCTCTCACACTCTGGGTCTCCCCTCCTAAGGAAACCCCCCTCCCATGCCCATCTTGCCTCAGTGGCTACTGCCAGTCATCATCTAGCCCCCTTTCTCTGGAGCAAACTGCAGTATGTAATGACCACTCATCATTGGCAAGGGGGTTGGACCTGCTGCCTTTGTAGCCCCAGCTGTCTCCCTGAAGCCCCAGTACCTTCTTAGGCCTTCCTGCCAGGCCTGAGCTCCCCAGCTCAGCCTGACCCTTCCCCAGCACTGCTCTGCCAAAGATACCCTGTCTCTCCCAGGCAGCTAGGTCCTTCTCGCTCCAGGGCTGGAGTAAGACTCTCATGGTTTCTTACTCACAGCCCTCGTATCAGGGTCAGCTGTGGCCAGCTCCCCAACTAGCCTCCCTCAGCTGCTCTCACTTCTTTTATCCCAGGAGCGGGGTAACTGCCACGCTACAGGTTTCCATGTGATCTAGGGTCTCAAAGGGACGTGCATGGGCCCCTACTGCTAGCAGTGGCTGTGTGGTGGTGCATGTTAATGGCAGGGAAAGCTGCTAACACAGAGTTTCCTTCCACCAACTGCTTCCTTATGGTAATTATTTGTCAATACTCCAGCTGATATTGGCAATGAACAATGAATAACCCTGGATTTTTATTCCTCCTCCTGTAAAGCTGCATGGGAGGAGTTTGGGTCACTGAAGTTCTGTCCTTTTATTATTGTTTTTAATATGTTTTATTTTATTGAGTGTTTAAATCAGTGTCACAAAGGGAGGAGCTGTGTGCTGCTATCATGGAGGCATAGCTGGTCTCCTCGGAATTAAGGTTGAAGTTAGCATCCTGTTATCAGCCTGATTTTCACACACACCCTCTCTCATGGACATGAAATTTTCATTGCCACATCTCATCACTGGGGACATCTTATCCTGAAAGCCTGGGGTCAGGAATGTAAACAATCTCAGCGAGATGGAGGCTCATTCACTTTCCTGAGACTTTCCTAGTATTATATGATTTACCCCTTAAAGCTTTTAGTACATGACTGTAGGACAGGGTACTACTTAAAGAGATATTTATGACTCGTGTGAATTCAGAAGCTTGTTTAATCCTATCAGATTTATACATATTGGTCCCCCTTTGACTGAAGCAGATAGCCAATGTTTGGGGTCTTCGAGGTTGTTTTGTTGAGAGGAGAAAGGGATGAGAAAGTCAGGAATGTTCATTGATGCAACCCCATTTATTTACAGAATCCTGTTTCCCTGAACACAGCAGGAACCAAACACCAGGAGACACTTTTCTTTGCTCCCGGCTTCAAGCCAGCACTCTGCCCAAAATCTCTCTCTCTCTCAGCTTTTTCTCAGGTTCCTGCTCCAAGTGCTTCTCTGGCTGTGTCTGTCTTTCTTGTTGCTTTCTCTGTTTGCTTCTGAGGTGTTTCTGCTGCTTCTGTCACACTCACCACTGCATTTCTTATCAGACCCAGAGGAACCCTGTTGGACCACAGGGCTTGCTTGCGGTCTAGTCCTTGGGTGGTGGTTGCCCATTGCTTCAGCTGAAACTAAGCAAAGGGGCATTTAATGGTTTCTTTATTTAGCCTGAATGGCAGGTGGTTATCACAGCCACCAGCTTCAGCAATGTGCTGTGATTGCCCATAGATCAAAGAAACACTTGTTGGGAGCCACCCAATCTCCAGCATAAAAATATTATAATAACAAGTGCAAATAACCATTATAAATATCGCCATTAGTAACATCAAATTAAATTGATTAAAATATAAAACTGGACAGGAAAAAACAAAACCACCTGCAGCACAGAAGAATCCTTATATCAGACAATAACACCCCATTGAGGGAGAACCCGGCACTACCTCGATGGGGTGGCTGGCATGGAGAGAGGGAGAAGTGCTCCTCTGCCCAGCTGGCAGATGTCAGGACAAAACCCAGCTGTCCTATCTGGGGGGCAGAAAAGGGCCAGACCAAGGCGGGGGAGGGGAAAATCTGAGCTGCTTGCCTCAGAGGGATTTATGTAATAAGTGGGGCCATTGGTGTTTCCCAGCCTAGATGCCCATTAGAACAGCTCCTGATGTACGTACAGCAGTGCTGTCAGAGGAGCATTTTCTGGCTTCATTTCTCTGGCTTCAGGCTGGCTTAGCAGAAAAGTAACATTACTGTGTTTTATCTGAAAGAACCCATTGCCCCAGACAGAAGAGATGCTGACATATGCGGACATCGCTCTGCAGGGGGACAGATGTCATTAATGCTCCACTTGCTGAAATGCAGGACTCGTCAGTGCCCAGCCACATCACAGAACCTCCCAAAATGAGAGGCCACCATATGGGTTGTGCAGCATTGAAGAGGGGGACCTTCTCTGGGGCGACAGCAGGACAATGCACAGTGCCCCAGGTGCTGTAGGGCACTTTAATATTCTTAGGGCACATGCTGCCTGTTTGCCTTTTGGTAAAAATGTTTCTTCTGAATAAAATTGGGGGAAAATTGGTCAAACTCTGTATTTCTACCCCCTGACTCTTCGTGTAGACAGCTCAGCTCCCAAGTCCTCTTGGCTCTGTGTAGTGCTTACACTGCCAACCCAAAGTATCCAACAATCATGCGGCAGCCCCCGTCCCCTCCCAAATCCCAAGTCTGACTTAAAATTAATGAGGTTTTTTAAAAAATATGTTTTTTGCATCCTTTTCTTTGTCTTTTGGTGTTTGAGATCACATTTAAAAAAACTCTTGATTTTTAAGTCAATTAGTGTTGGGTTCTTTGTAGGGAAAAATTAGAAAGGCCAAGGCACAAAACAAGATTCAACTAGCTAGAAACATAAAGGGTAAGAACAAAACATTCTATGAATACATTAGAAACAAGAGGAAGACCAAGGATGAGGTAGGCCTGTTGCTCAGTCCTGGGGAAAGACAATAACAGAAAATGTGCAAATGGCAGAAGTGCTAACTGACTTTTTTGTTTCAGTATTCACCAAAAACGTTAGTAGCAATTGGACATCTAACATAGTGAATGCCCATGAAAATGAGATAGGATCAGAGGTTTAAATAAGGAAAGAACAAGTTAAAAAATTACTTAGATAAGTTAGATGTCTTCAGGTCACCAGGGCCTGATGAAATACATCCTACAATAATCAAGGAGATGACTGAGGAGATATTTATTATCTGAGGAGATAGCAATTATCTTTGAAAAGTCATGGAAGACAGGAGAGATTCCAGATGACTGGAAAAGAGAAAATATAGTGCCCACCTATAAAAAGGGAAATAAGGACAACCAAGGGAATTATAGACCAGTTAGCTTAAATTCAGTACCCAGAAAGATAATGGAGCAAGTAACTAAGTAATCAATTTGCAAACATCTAGAAGACAATAAGGTGATAACTAACAGTCAGCATGGATTTGTCAAGAACTAATTGTGTCAAATCAACTTAGTAGCTCTCTTTGACAGAGTAACAACCCTTGTGGACAGGGTAAAACAGTAGATGAGGTATATCTTGACTTTAGTAAGGCTTTTGATACTGTCTTGCATACCGCCTCATAAACAAACTAAGGAAATACAACCCAAAGGGAGCTACTATGAGGTGGGTGCATAACTGGTTGAAAAAACATTCCCAGAGAGTAATTATCAGTGGTTCATAGTCAAGCTGGAAAGGCCTATCAAGTGGGGTACTGCAGGAATTAGTACGGGGTCCAGTTCTGTTCAATATCTTCATCAGTGATTTATATAATGGCATAGAGAATACACTTATAAAGTTTGTGGACAATACCAAGCTGGGAGGGGTTGAAAGTGCTTTGGTGGTTAGGATTAAAATTCAAAATTATCTGGACAAACTGGAGAAATTGTCTGAAGTAAATAGGATGAAATTCAATAAGGACAAATACAAAATTTGGAATGGTGACCCTAGCCTCTTTGCCAGAAGCTGGGTTTGGGTGACAGGGCATGGATCACTTGATGATAACCTGTCTGTTCATTCCCTTTGGGGCACCGGCCATTGGCCAATGTCAGAGGAGAGGATACTGGGCTTGATGGACCTTTGGTCTGACCCAATATGGCCGTTCATATGTTCTTAAAATACTCCACTAAGGAAGGAAGAATCAGTTGCACACATATAAAATGGGAAATGACTGCCCAGGAAGGAGTACTGTGGAAAGGGATCGGAGGGTCAAAGTGGATCACAAGCTAAATATGAGTCAACAGTGTAACACTATTACAAAAAAATCAAACATCATTCTGGGATGTATTACAAGGAGTGTTGTAAGCAAGACACAAGAAGTAATTCTTCCATTCTGCTTCACACTGATTAGGCCTCAATTGGAGTATTGTGTCCAGTTCTGGGAGCCACATTTCAGGAAAGATGTGGAGAAATTGGAGAAAGTCCAGAGAGGAGCAACAAAAATGATTAAAGGTCCAGAAAACATGACCTGTGAGGGAAGATTTAAAAAACTGGTTTTGTTTTGTCTGGAGAAGAGGAGACTGAGAGGGGACATGGTAACAATTTTCAAGTATAGAATAGGTTATTACAAGGAGGATACGACAAGAAGCAATGGCCTTAAATTGCAGCAAGGGAGGTTTAGGTTGGACATTAGGAAAAATTTCC
Source organism: Dermochelys coriacea (assembly GCF_009764565.3). Classification (NCBI taxonomy): domain Eukaryota; kingdom Metazoa; phylum Chordata; order Testudines; family Dermochelyidae; genus Dermochelys; species Dermochelys coriacea. Next base: position 10,897,869 of record NC_050090.1, read on the forward strand.
TAAGTGTCAGGGTGGTTAAGCACTGGAATAACTTGCCTAGGGGGGTTATGGAACCTCCATCACTGGAGATTTTTAAGAGCAGGTTGGACAAACACCTGTCAGGGATGGTCTAGTTAATATTTAGTCCTGCCATGAGTGCAGGGGACTGGACTAGATGACCTCTTGTGGTCCCTTCCAGGTCTATGATTCTATCATTCTAATATAGCCCTCCTGCCAGGTGGAGTCGGCAGCAACAAGGGCTGGATTCAATATCTAGTGGTCTGTCTTAACAATAAAACAGAGAACTGGCTCAAGTAACCTGGGAAAATTAAACGCAACTCTGGGCACCTCTAAGAGGCAAAACTTCCCCTTTCATATCTGTGTCTAGCAGAGAAAACTTTTAATAAAAAGAGGAAAGGAATCTGGAATAATTTAGGAAAACACCACAACCATGATTGGAACACATCTGGCCATGAGCAACACTCTTGCTGCAGTGTCCTTTGCCTCCATATCACCCCTTGCAGTGTGAAAGCCCCGCTCAGGTGACAGTTGGACTCCCCCCATTGCCTTCCACAGGTGACAGTTGGGCTCCCCCCATCCCCCCCAGGTGACATTTGGCCGTTCCCCCCCTTGACTGTCCCTTCGCTGACTCTGCTCGCCAGGCCCCTCCCCCCACAGGAGTTTCCCAAGTTGCTGCAGGCGGCTCCGGCCCATCCCCCGAGCTTGCCGCACCCAGGGCTGGAGGGTTCGGCCCATCCCAGCAGGGCCACGCCAGGCTCCAGCAAGTCTCCAGCCCACAGAGCAAAGGGGCCACGTAACCCCTGACTGTTTGCTCCCCTAGTGACGTCACCACCCCCTGAAATGCAAACACGGGGGTTACGCTGGCATCTCTCAGCTGTGACCAGATGCCCGAGCGAGCGTGGGGAAGAGACGGGCTCTGCCTGCTGAGGCACCAGCGCTGGGGAGGCACCATGCAAAATTCCCACCTTTGTGAGCCGGCCTGGAGTCCAGCTGGCCCAGGGACTGCTGGGACCCCCAGTTTGTTGGGTGTGTCTGGTTTTCATTAGCCAGACAAGGCGGGTGAAGTCAAACCTTCTATTGCACCAGCTTCTGCTGGTTAGAGGGATGCTTTCCAGCTACATGGCTCTGCTATCCTGGGACCTACACAGCTACAACAATTTTTATTTTTATGGTAAGGGATGCAGGGGTAGCGAAGGCCTGAAGAGGAAAGAGCCAGTGGCACCATTGTCAAAGGAAAGGCTGGGTAGCAACAAAGGTGGGATTCAAATGTATCCAAGCAGAATACACTGGATCAACCTTAATTTTAATCGGGGGGCCCAGATAATCTTCATCCAAGAATATTAAAGGAATTGGCACCTGAAATTGCAAGCCCATTAGCAAGAATTTTTAATGAATCTGTAAACTCAGGAATAGTACCGAATGATTGGAGAATTGCTAATATAGTTCCTATTTTTAAGAAAGGGAAAAAAAGTGATCCGGGTAACTACAGGCCAGTTAGTTTGACATCTGTAGTATGCAAGGTCCTGGAAAAAATTTTGAAGGAGAAATTAGTTAAGGACATTGAAGTCAATGGTAAATGGGACAAAATACAACATGGTTTTACAAAAGGTAGATCGTGCCAAACCAACCTAATCTCCTTTTTTGAAAAAGTAACAGATTTTTTAGATAAAGGAAATGCAGTGGATCTAATTTACCTAGATTTCAGTAAGGCATTTGATACCGTGCCACATGGGGAATTATTAGTTAAATTGGAGAAGATGGGGATCAATATGAACATCAAAAGGTGGATAAGGAATTGGTTAAAGGGGAGACTGCAACGGGTCCTACTGAAAGGCGAACTGTCAGGTTGGAGGGAGGTTACCAGTGGAGTTCCTCATGGATCGGTTTTGGGACCAATCTTATTTAATCTTTTTATTACTGACCTTGGCACAAAAAGTGGGAGTGTGCTAATAAAGTTTGCAGATGATACAAAGCTGGGAGGTATTGCCAATTCGGAGAAGGATCAGGATATTATACAGGAGGATCTGGATGACCTTGTAAACTGGAGTAATAGTAATAGGATAAAATTTAATAGTGAGAAGTGTAAGGTTATGCATTTAGGGATTAATAACAAGAATTTTAGTTATAAGTTGGGGACGCATCAATTAGAAGTAACGGAAGAGGAGAAGGACCTTGGAGTATTGGTTGATCATAGGATGACTATGAGCTGCCAATGTGATATGGCTGTGAAAAAAGCTAATGCGGTTTTGGGACGCATCAGGAGAGGCATTTCCAGTAGGGATAAGGAGGTTTTAGTACCGTTATACAAGGCACTGGTGAGACCTCACCTAGAATACTGTGTGCAGTTCTGGTCTCCCATGTTTAAAAAGGATGAATTCAAACCAGAGCAGGTACAGAGAAGGGCTACTAGGATGATCCGAGGAATGGAAAACTTATCTTATGAAAGGAGACTTAAGGAGCTTGGCTTGTTTAGCCTAACTAAAAGAAGGTTGAGGGGAGATATGATTGCTCTCTATAAATATATCAGAGGGATAAATACAGGAGAGGGAGAGGAATTATTTAACTTCAGCACCAATGTGGACACAAGAACAAATGGGTGTAAACTGGCCACCAGGAAGTTTAGACTTGAAATCAGACGAAGGTTTTTAACCATCAGAGGAGTGAAGTTTTGGAATAGCCTTCCAAGGGAAGTAGTGGGGGCAAAAGATCTATCTGGCTTTAAGATTCTACTTGATAAGTTTATGGAGGAGATGGTATGATGGGATAATGGGATTTTGGTAAGTAATTGATCTTTAAATATTCAGGGTAAATAGGCCAAATCCCCTGAGATGGGATATTAGATGGATGGGATCTGAGTTACTATAGAAAATTCTTTCCTGGGTATCTGGCTGGTGAATCTTGCCCATATGCTCAGGGTTTAGCTGATTGTCATATTTGGGGTTGGGAAGGAATTTTCCTGCAGGGCAGATTGGAGAGGCCCTGGAGGTTTTTCGCCTTCCTCTGTAGCTTGGGGCATGGTTGACTTGAGGGAGGCTTCTCTGCTCCTTGAAGTCTTTGAACCATGATTTAAGGACTTCAATAGCTCAGACATGGGTGAGGTTTTTCATAGGAGTGGGTGGGTGAGATTCTGTGGCCTGCGTTGTGCAGGAGGTCGGACTAGATGATCAGAATGGTCCCTTCTGACCTTAGTATCTATGAATCTATGAATCTATTCCTCAGCCACCTCTTTACCTGCTGAGTTGTCTTTCACATGAGCCTGTTAATTAATTAGCCAAGACCAGACACCCAAATGAATGGAGAGAAGAAAACACAGGGCTGGCCTGAAGGCATACCAAGCCCACAGCTACATCATTCAAGTTGGCTGAGTGGTTAGGGCTGTGGCCTATTAATCTATTCTATGCTGCACACAGGTGTTTGAATCCTTTCGTTGTTGGCCATCCCTTCTTCTTTTGGTGGAGGCAGCTACTGGCTTGTTCTTCTGTGCCTCTTCCACCCAGTCCCCAAGAGAAGAAAAGCTCCCCACAAATTGGGTGCCAGAGCACTTCCTACACCAGCTAGGACTCAAATCCAGTTTACAATAATGTGACTGAAACATGAAGCCTGACCACTGGTCTACTTGCAGGCCTCCCTTGCTATGTCTTCTCCTACCTAGCTTGGGTGCCTGGCTTTGGCTGACCAAGGGACAGCTGGTGGCAAAGGGGCCATTTTGGCTGATAAAGTGACCAAGTGGCTAAGGCACTGGATTGCTAATCTGTACTGCGCTGTGTGACTGGGTTCAAGGGGTACAAAGAGCAACTGGCAGATGTACTTCATTTTTGCCTGCACCTCTGGAGGAGGGCAAACATAGCACCTATCTTTAGAATGGTGAAAAAACAGGACCCAGGGAGTTACAGACATGCCAACCTAACTTTGATATGTGGAAAGATGCTGGAATAAATTACTAAACTATCATTTGGTAAACACCTGAATGATAACTGCACAACTGGCTGAAAGACAGTACTCAAAGCAAATAAAATAAACAAATAAATAAATAAAATAAACAAAACATTTAGTCAAAAATTTAGTTTTCTACTGAAAATGGTCTTAATGTAAAATTTGCAGCTGGCTCTGGTGCAGTCATCACTGTGAATGGGTTGTTTCCTCAATGCCATTGGTGGTCTGGCGCTGTACAATCGGGTATCATACAGCACAGTCCTTGCCCTGACAACCTGCCATGGGTAATACTCTTGACTAGAGGGTTAAACCTCCCAGCATCCTTTGCTAATGTCTATCCTGTATATGTCTGTGGCCTGGTCTAGCTGCTCAGTCACTCTGTCAGCATCAGGCCTTGGGTATGGTCCAGATCTGGATCCTCCATTCACCTTCCTGAAATCTCTGCCAAGACCAACAGCTTCATCTTTTCCCTCTTGCCCATTCAGTATTAGGTGGCTAGCCACCCCAGATCAAGCATCTTCTTCCCCTCCTCACTCACACTCTGAATCATTGTTTCTGGTACCTATTGTGCTTCTCAGAGGGAGAGTCCCCACACCCAGACTTTTGGGGAGTTGAGAGCCTCTTGTGTGGCCTGGGGCTGTCTCTATCATAGGCCCAAACTGGAACCCCAAGTCCACACCCCCAAACTTTGGGGAAGGTCAGATTAGGACCCACAACTGGAACTAAACCTCATGGCTGATCTCCAGTTGTTCTGCCCCAGTCCAGCATCTCCCTTCCCCTTGGTCCCCTCTTTCACTGATCAGCCACAGCCATCTCAGTGTTTAGAAATGTGAGCTGGCTTGGAGTCGTTAAAACAAAAGGGGACGTCTTTTTCTACCAGACTTTCTCTAGCTTAGCCAGAAATTAGCAGCTCAATGCAGGGATCCCTGGAGGAGGGTCTCTGGCCTGGGCTGTTCAGATGCTCTGACTAGATGGTCACATTAGTCTCTTCTGGCCTTTAAATGCACAACTATGAAAATAAACTGCCATAGAAACCTCATGAGAATAGACGAGAGAGAGAGAGCATGTGAGCGGGTTATTCAAGCCACATCACAGAGTGTGATATACCCCCACCCCGCTGGGCTGCTAGCTCGGGGTCAGGCTTGGGGAGAGCTCACTGCTGGGCCAGGAAAGAGGCATCTGCACAGATGATTCTGCAGACTCTGCAGATGCTCAGGGCCCTGTCGGTTCATCCTGAGGTTCTCTCCCTGCACAGCTGCACAGAGCAGCCAGACTCTGTGTACAGAGACTCGCTGAGATGAGGCCATGATCACGGCACAGACTCTCCTCTCCTTTCCCTCTTCTGAGCAGCAGTTGGTCCCTCTCTAGACCAGCAGTGTCTGGCTCCATCAATAACCCCTGCAGGACTGGAGAGACATGTCTAATTCTGCCCTGGGGTTTGAGCCAGGGGAAGGGAGGCAGGATCTAGCCCAGTAGGAATAGGGGGTGGGACTCTCTGTGAGATCAATTAAATCTCCTGCAGCAGATTTCCCAACTTGTGTCTCTGATGATTTCCATCATTCCGAGTCCCTTCCTATTCAGGCTCTTCCCCTCTTTGGCTGAAATAGCCCAGGGTCATTGGCCTTCCAGGCAGGTACCCGGTTGGTCATGGTCACCCAGGCTTTTGGGAGGGCTGGGGGAAGGTAGGTTGTAGAAGGAGAGGCAGAGCACTGATGGAAAGAGCTGTTTATCTCAGGGCTTCTCTATAGACAGGAAATTTGACCAGTATAATTAAACCGCTCTAGCTTTTGCTGGTGTAACTCCCATGGGGACACTCTTATTGTGAATTCAGAGCCTTCTTCAGGTTTAGTCATAGATTCTAAGGTCAGAAAGGACCACTATGATCACATAGTCTGAGCCCCTGTATATGGGGACTTGAAGCAAGAGCATCTGCAGAGTGAATTCCTCCTGCTGCACAGACCCTGCAGGTGCTTCACTGCACAGACCCTGAAAGGAGCAGAGAGACGGCTGCAAACAGCTAAGAAATGACCAGGGCTCCTCTCTACACAAGTGGGTTAACTGAGACTTCAAAGGAATCAGTTGCACAAAGCCTGTGATAGACAGATGGATAGATAGATAGAATATTATTGTTAAATACCGTGCTTGGTTTATCACATTGTTAAGCACAGAGACCAAGACTTTCAAAAGAATTAGTGAATTTGGGAGCCCAAGTTAAGCCACCTTAAAGGGCCTGATTTCCAGCAAGAGAGGCCTCAGTACAGTCTGTCTGTCATTTACTTTGGACTCCCAAAATTACCTGCCATTTTGGAAGGTTTGGCCAGAAGTGCTTGTGCCAATTATGCATGTGCCAAATCTGTGTGAGACCAGCTGTAGGAGCGCGAGGGGCTGCATACCCATTGCCCATTCTAGCCTTTGTCCTCGGGTGCGACTGCAATCAGGGCGATCAGTGCCAGCTGTGATGGGGATTTTGTGATAATACTCCTCTGGCACAACCACACTGTATGGAGGCTGAGCGGCCAGTTCAGTTCTCAGCTGCCTCAACCTTCCCTGCAGGGTGAACATTGATCATTTCCTGCTGAGGCAGTAGATGCAGCTGTGTGAGAGCTGTGGGCACTGCTGACATGTTCCCAAAACAGATGAACTCGACAAAGCATTTGCCCATGAAACATACAATCCCTGCCTCTATAGTACTTTCGGGGAAGTTATCTGATATCAGCAACAGGGTGAATTTATAGCACTGTACTTATAACAGTATAAGTCCCTGTGCACACCTGGGTTCTGATATAAGAGACCCTTTTTTCTGGTTTATCTTATCTTATTTTGGAAGCAATATAAACTATAAGGTGTACATTAACAGTAGGGAGGAAAATTAACCATGGGAAAAACTTACCATGAGGTATGGTGGATTCTCCATTAGTCATTTTTTAAATCAATTGTGGATGTTTTTCTAAAAGAGATGCTCTAGTTCAAACAGGGATTATTTGGGGACAGCCTGTGTTCCTTCTTCTACTGTGATCTCTGCAGATTGCTCTCTTGACCCTCTACCCAGCTGTCAGTGATTTTCAGCACTTAGTAAAGGAACCTCACTGCTGAAGCAGACTGGCCAGAAAAAGCTGTCCCACAACAAATGATTTCAGCTCTAGGAATCTCTGAACAAAACAGACAAACTCCTAATATAGCCTTGATTAGCTCTGTCTTTGAACATTGGGAAAGGATATGCCAAACTATGTCTAGCACTCTTGGGCAGAGTACCCCGCCCCCAGGCAGGAACACATGTCTCCACCCACTCTTACTCTTCACTGGGGCCTTGAAACTGAACCTCCTGCTTAGTGAGTTCAGTTAGTTGAGGGTGACTCCCTCAGTCAAGGCAGGATAAGCACAGTTCTGCTGCCCTTTACTCATACAATAAGGATAACAACATTTCATCACCCCTGCATTTAGTACTGCAGTGATCTGTAACCAAACACAAGTCAAAGTTGGTCTCTTTAATAACACAGTTCTGTCTGCTCAGACCTCAGCAGAGTGGGTGTGTTCATGTAAATACAGTCTGGTTCTGAAGCCTTATCCCTTCCCAAGTTCATCACTAGCTGTCAGGGGAGAGCTCATTCAGACCTGCTTATATTGGCAATGAACAATAACCTGGGTATATTCCCCATCCTCTTATGCTGGATGGGAGAAATTTGTGTCATTGAATTTCTGTCCTTTTATTATTATTTTTAAAATGTAACATTTTATTAGCTGTCTAAATCAGTGTCACAAAGGGAGGAACTGTGTGCTGCTATCATGGAGGGGGAGTTGGTCTCCTCAGAGGTTTCAGAGTAGCAGCCGTGTTAGTCTGTATTCGCAAAAAGAAAAGGAGTACCGGTGGCACCTTAGAGACTAACAAATTTATTAGAGCATAAGCTTTCGTGAGCTACAGCTCACTTCATCGGATGCATTTGGTGGAAAAAACAGAGGAGAGATTTATATACACACACACAGAGAACATGAAACAATGGGTTTATCATACACACTGTAAGGAGAGTGATCACTTAAGATAAGCCATCACCAGCAGCAGGGGGGGAAAGGAGGAAAACCTTTCATGGTGACAAGCAAGGTAGGCTAATTCCAGCAGTTAACAAGAATATCAGAGGAACAGTGGGGGCTGGGGTGGGAGGGAGAAATACCAGGGGGAAATAGTTTTACTTTGTGTAATGACTCATCCATTCCCAGTCTCTATTCAAGCCTAAATTAATTGTATCCAGTTTGCAAATTAATTCCAATTCAGCAGTCTCTCGTTGGAGTCTGTTTTTGAAGCTTTTTTGTTGAAGTATAGCCACTCTAAGATCTGTGATCGAGTGACCAGAGAGATTGAAGTGTTCTCCAACTGGTTTTTGAATGTTATAATTCTTGACGTCTGATTTATGTCCATTCATTCTTTTACGTAGAGACTGTCCAGTTTGGCCAATGTACATGGCAGAGGGGCATTGCTGGCACATGATGGCATATATCACATTGGTAGATGCACAGGTGAACGAGCCTCTGATAGTGTGGCTGATGTGATTAGGCCCTATGATGGTATCCCCTGAATAGATATGTGCACAGAGTTGGCAACGGGCTTTGTTGCAAGGATAGGTTCCTGGGTTAGTGGTTCTGTTGTGTGGTGTGTGGTTGCTGGTGAGTATTTGCTTCAGATTGGGGGGCTGTCTGTAAGCAAGGACTGGTCTGTCTCCCAAGATCTGTGAGAGTGATGGCTCGTCCTTCAGGATAGGTTGTAGATCCTTGATGATGCGTTGGAGAGGTTTTAGTTGGGGGCTGAAGGTGATGGCTAGTGGCGTTCTGTTGTTTTCTTTGTTGGGCCTGTCCTGTAGTAGGTGACTTCTGGGTACTCTTCTGGCTCTGTCAATCTGTTTCTTCACTTCAGCAGGTGGGTATTGTAGTTGTAGGAATGCATGATAGAGATCTTGTAGGTGTTTGCCTCTGTCTGAGGGGTTGGAGCAAATGACATCATAATCAAAAAGGCTGACAAAGGAGGTGCTGTCGTCATCATGAATAGGTCGGAGTATGAACAAGAGGCTACTAGGCAGCTCTCCAACACCACTTTCTACAAGCCATTACCCTCTGATCCCACTGAGAGTTACCAAAAGAAACTACAGCATTTGCTCAAGAAACTCCCTGAAAAAGCACAAGAACAAATCCGCACAGACACACCCATGGAGCCCCGACCTGGGGTATTCTATCTGCTACCCAAGATCCATAAACCTGGAAATCCTGGACGCCCCATCATCTCAGGCATTGGAATCCCTGACAGCAGGATTGTCTGGCTATGTAGACTCCCTCCTCAGGCCCTTCATTACCAGCACTCCCAGCTATCTTCGAGACACCACCGATTTCCTGAGGAAACTGCAGTCCATTGGTGATCTTCCTAAAAACACCATCCTAGCCACTATGGATGTAGAAGCCCTCTACACCAACATTCCACACAAAGATGGACTACGAGCCGTCAGGAACAGTATCCCCGATACTGTCATGGCTAACCTGGTGGCTGAACTTTGTGACTTTGTCCTGACCCATAACTATTTCACATTTGGTGACAATGTATACCTTCAAATCAGCGGCACTGCGATGGGTACCCGCATGGCCCCACAGTATGCCAACATTTTTATGGCTGACTTAGAACAACGCTTCCTCAGCTCTCGTCCCCTAATGCCCCTACTCTACTTGCGCTACATTGATGACATCTTCATCATCTGGACCCATGGAAAAGAAGCTCTTGAGGAATTCCACCATAGAATCATAGAATCATAGAATATCAGGGTTGGAAGGGACCCCAGAAAGTCATCTAGTCCAACCCCCTGCTCAAAGCAGGACCAAGTCCCAGTTAAATCATCCCAGCCAGGGCTTTGTCGAGCCTGACCTTAAAAACCTCTAAGGAAGGAGATTCTACCACCTCCCTAGGTAACGCATTCCAGTGTTTCACCACCCTCTTAGTGAAAAAGTTTTTCCTAATATCCAATCTAAACCTCCCCCATTGCAACTTGAGACCATTACTCCTCGTTCTGTCATCTGCTACCATTGAGAACAGTCTAGAGCCATCCTCTTTGAAACCCCCTTTCAGGTAGTTGAAAGCAGCTATCAAATCCCCCCTCATTCTTCTCTTCTGCAGACTAAACAATCCCAGCTCCCTCAGCCTCTCCTCATAAGTCATGTGCTCTAGACCCCTAATCATTTTTGTTGCCCTTCGTTGTACTCTTTCCAATTTATCCACATCCTTCCTGTAGTGTGGGGCCCAAAACTGGACACAGTACTCCAGATGAGGCCTCACCAGTGTCGAATAGAGGGGAACGATCACGTCCCTCGATCTGCTCGCTATGCCCCTACTTATACATCCCAAAATGCCATTGGCCTTCTTGGCAACAAGGGCACACTGCTGACTCATATCCAGCTTCTCGTCCACTGTCACCCCTAGGTCCTTTTCCGCAGAACTGCTGCCGAGCCATTCGGTCCCTAGTCTGTAGCGGTGCATTGGATTCTTCCATCCTAAGTGCAGGACCCTGCACTTATCCTTATTGAACCTCATTAGATTTCTTTTGGCCCAATCCTCCAATTTGTCTAGGTCCTTCTGTATCCTATCCCTCCCCTCCAGCGTATCTACCACTCCTCCCAGTTTAGTATCATCCGCAAATTTGCTGAGAGTGCAATCCACACCATCCTCCAGATCATTTATGAAGATATTGAACAAAACGGGCCCCAGGACCGACCCCTGGGGCACTCCACTTGACACCGGCTGCCAACTAGACATGGAGCCATTGATCACTACCCGTTGAGCCCGACAATCTAGCCAGCTTTCTACCCACCTTATAGTGCATTCATCCAGCCCATACTTCCTTAACTTGCTGACAAGAATGCTGTGGGAGACCGTGTCAAAAGCTTTGCTAAAGTCAAGAAACAATACATCCACTGCTTTCCCTTCATCCACAGAACCAGTAATCTCATCATAAAAGGCGATTAGATTAGTCAGGCATGACCTTCCCTTGGTGAATCCATGCTGACTGTTCCTCATCACTTTCCTCTCCTCTAAGTGCTTCAGGATTGATTCTTTGAGGACCTGCTCCATGATTTTTCCAGGGACTGAGGTGAGGCTGACCGGCCTGTAGTTCCCAGGATCCTCCTTCTTCCCTTTTTTAAAGATGGGCACTACATTAGCCTTTTTCCAGTCATCCGGGACTTCCCCCGTTCGCCACGAGTTTTCAAAGATAATGGCCAAGGGCTCCATGATTTCAACAATTTCCATCCCACCATCAACCTCAGCCTGGACCAGTCCACACAAGAGATCCACTTCCTGGACACTACGGTGCTAATAAGCGATGGTCACATAACCACCACCCTATATCGGAAACCTACTGACCGCTATTCCTACCTACATGCCTCTAGCTTTAATCCAGATCATACCACTCGATCCATTGTCTACAGCCAAGCGCTACGATATAACAGCATTTGCTCCAACCCCTCAGACAGAGACAAACACCTACAAGATCTCTATCATGCATTCCTACAACTACAATACCCACCTGCTGAAGTGAAGAAACAGATTGACAGAGCCAGAAGAGTACCCAGAAGTCACCTACTACAGGACAGGCCCAACAAAGAAAACAACAGAACGCCACTAGCCATCACCTTCAGCCCCCAACTAAAACCTCTCCAACGCATCATCAAGGATCTACAACCTATCCTGAAGGACGAGCCATCACTCTCACAGATCTTGGGAGACAGACCAGTCCTTGCTTACAGACAGCCCCCCAATCTGAAGCAAATACTCACCAGCAACCACACACCACACAACAGAACCACTAACCCAGGAACCTATCCTTGCAACAAAGCCCGTTGCCAACTCTGTGCACATATCTATTCAGGGGATACCATCATAGGGCCTAATCACATCAGCCACACTATCAGAGGCTCGTTCACCTGTGCATCTACCAATGTGATATATGCCATCATGTGCCAGCAATGCCCCTCTGCCATGTACATTGGCCAAACTGGACAGTCTCTACGTAAAAGAATGAATGGACATAAATCAGACGTCAAGAATTATAACATTCAAAAACCAGTTGGAGAACACTTCAATCTCTCTGGTCACTCGATCACAGATCTTAGAGTGGCTATACTTCAACAAAAAAGCTTCAAAAACAGACTCCAACGAGAGACTGCTGAATTGGAATTAATTTGCAAACTGGATACAATTAATTTAGGCTTGAATAGAGACTGGGAATGGATGAGTCATTACACAAAGTAAAACTATTTCCCCCTGGTATTTCTCCCTCCCACCCCACCCCCCACTGTTCCTCTGATATTCTTGTTAACTGCTGGAATTAGCCTACCTTGCTTGTCACCATGAAAGGTTTTCCTCCTTTCCCCCCCCTGCTGCTGGTGATGGCTTATCTTAAGTGATCACTCTCCTTACAGTGTGTATGATAAACCCATTGTTTCATGTTCTCTGTGTGTGTGTATATATAAATCTCTCCTCTGTTTTTTCCACCAAATGCATCCGATGAAGTGAGCTGTAGCTCACGAAAGCTTATGCTCTAATAAATTTGTTAGTCTCTAAGGTGCCACCGGTACTCCTGGTCTCCTCAGAGTTAAGGTTGAAGTTAGCATCCCATTATCAGCCTGATTTTCATACACACCCTCACCTTCTACGAAACCAGTCCTGTGGATATCAAAGTTTCATTCTCAAGTCTCATCACCGAGGAAATTTTGTCCTGAAAGCTTGGGTCAAACACCATAAAGGATCTCAGAAAGATGGAATCTCCTTCACTTTCCAGAGATTTTCCTAGTATTACGCTGGCTGCTCTTATACTAACCAACACAGACAGACATCATCTTCCTCTCCAAATGCAAACAGATGGACATCATACCGAAAGGACTGAAGGTAAAAAATCCATTACAATCTACATACCACACAGACTATGCTGACAGCTTGTGCCACACACTCTCAAAGAAACTGCGGAACTACCTGATCAACATCCTCTACAGCAAACAGGGAAAGATTAAGAATGAGCTCTCAAAACTGGATACTCTCATAAAGAACCAACCTTCCACACAAACTTCCTCGTGGCTGGACTTTACAAAAACTAGACAAGCCATTTACAACACACACTTTGCTTCTCTACAAAAGAAAAAGGACACTAAGCTATCTAAACTACTATATGCCTCAAGGGGCCACAACAATGGTTCCCGTAACCCACCCAGCAATATTGTTAATCTATCCAACTATACTCTTAGCCCAGCAGAAGAATCTGTCCTATCTCGGGGCCTCTCCTTTTGCCCCTCCACCCCCACGAACATGATACAGTTCTGTGGTGACCTAGAATCCTATTTTCGACGTCTCAGACTCAAGGAATATTTCCAACACACCTCTGACCAACATATTAACCCACAGAGACCTTCCTGCCAACACTACAAAAAGAAGGATTCTAGGTGGACTCCTCCTGAAGGTCGAAACAGCAGCCTAGATTTCTACATAGAGTGCTTCCGCCGACGTGCACGAGCTGAAATTGTGGAAAAGCAGCATCGCTTACCCCATAACCTCAGCCATGCAGAACACAGTGCCATCCACAGCCTCAGAAACAACTCTGACATCATAATCAAAAAGGCTGACAAAGGAGGTGCTGTCGTCATCATGAATAGGTCGGAGTATGAACAAGAGGCTACTAGGCAGCTCTCCAACACCACTTTCTACAAGCCATTACCCTCTGATCCCACTGAGAGTTACCAAAAGAAACTACAGCATTTGCTCAAGAAACTCCCTGAAAAAGCACAAGAACAAATCCGCACAGACACACCCCTAGAACCCCGACCTGGGGTATTCTATCTGCTACCCAAGATTCATAAACCTGGAAATCCTGGACGCCCCATCATCTCAGGCATTGGCACCCTGACAGCAGGATTGTTTGGCTATGTAGACTCCCTCCTCAGGCCCTTCGTTACCAGCACTCCCAGCTATCTTCAAGACACCACTGACTTCCTGAGGAAACTACAGTCCATTGGTGATCTTCCTAAAAACACCATCCTAGCCACTATGGATGTAGAAGCCTCTACACCAACATTCCACACAAAGATGGACTACAAGCCGTCAGGAACAGTATCCCCGATACTGTCACGGCTAACCTGGTGGCTGAACTTTGTGACTTTGTCCTGACCCATAACTATTTCACATTTGGGGACAATGTATACCTTCAAATCAGCGGCACTGCGATGGGTACCCGCATGGCCCCACAGTATGCCAACATTTTTATGGCTGACTTAGAACAACGCTTCCTCAGCTCTCGTCCCCTAATGCCCCTACTCTACTTGCGCTACATTGATGACATCTTCATCATCTGGACCCATGGAAAAGAAGCTCTTGAGGAATTCCACCATGATTTCAACAATTTCCATCCTACCATCAACCTCAGCCTGGAGCAGTCCACACAAGAGATCCACTTCCTGGACACTACGGTGCTAATAAGCGACGGTCACATAACCACCACCCTATATCGGAAACCTACTGACCGCTATTCCTACCTACATGCCTCTAGCTTTCATCCAGATCATACCACTCGATTCATTGTCTACAGCCAAGCTCTACGATATAACCGCATTTGCTCCAACCCGTCAGACAGAGACAAACACCTACAAGATCTCTATCATGCATTCCTACAACTACAATACCCACCTGCTGAAGTGAAGAAACAGATTGACAGAGCCAGAAGAGTACCCAGAAGTCACCTACTACAGGACAGGCCCAACAAAGAAAATAACAGAACGCCACTAGCCATCACCTTCAGCCCCCAACTAAAACCTCTCCAACGCATCATCAAGGATCTACAACCTATCCTGAAGGACGAGCCATCACTCTCACAGATCTTGGGAGACAGACCAGTCCTTGCTTACAGACAGCCCCCCAATCTGAAGCAAATACTCACCAGCAAACACACACCACACAACAGAACCACTAACCCAGGAACCTATCCTTGCAACAAAGCCCGTTGCCAACTCTGTGCACATATCTGTTCAGGGGATACCATCATAGGGCCTAATCACATCAGCCACACTATCAGAGGCTCGTTCACCTGCGCATCTACCAATGTGATATATGCCATCATGTGCCAGCAATGCCCCTCTGCCATGTACATTGGCCAAACTGGACAGTCTCTACGTAAAAGAATGAATGGACACAAATCAGACGTCAAGAATTATAACATTCAAAAACCAGTTGGAGAACACTTCAATCTCTCTGGTCACTCGATTACAGACCTAAGAGTGGCTATCCTTCAACAAAAAATCTTCAAAAACAGACTCCAACGAGAGACTGCTGAATTGGAATTAATTTGCAAACTGGATACAATTAACTTAGGCTTGAATAGAGACTGGGAATGGATGAGTCATTACACAAAGTAAAACTATTTCCCCATGGTATTTCTCTCCCCCCCCACCCCACCCCCCACTGTTCCTCTGATATTCTTGTTAACTGCTGGAATTAGCCTACCTTGCTTGTCACCATGAAAGGTTTTCCTCCTTTCCCCCCCCTGCTGCTGGTGATGGCTTATCTTAAGTGATCACTCTCCTTACAGTGTGTATGATAAACCCATTGTTTCATGTTCTCTGTGTGTGTATATAAATCTCTCCTCTGTTTTTTTCCACCAAATGCATCCGATAAAGTGAGCTTTAGCTCACGAAAGCTTATGCTCTAATAAATGTGTTAGTCTCTAAGGTGCCACAAGTACTCCTTTTCTTTTAACCAACACTGATTTATCTCTTCTTAGAGCTTTTAGTAAATGACTCTAGAACAGGGTACTACTTACAGAGCTATTTATGACCCATTTTAAATGAATTCAGAAATTGATTGAACCCTCTCAAAATTGTATGTATTGGTCCCCCTTTTGACCTATGCAATTGGCCAATATTTGGAGTCTTGTGGATTGTTCTGTTGAGATGAGAAAGTGATGACAGAGTGAGGTATGCTGGATGAGGCAACCTCACTTATTTATAACGACTCAACAGAGTGCTGTTTCCAAGCCACTTTCCAGCAAAAAATTGCATAGAACTGTTATAAATGTCACCATTAATAACATCAGTGATTCAAATATGAAACTGGATAGGCAAAACTACACTGCCTGTATCACAGAAGAATCCTTATTTCAGATAATAATCCCCATTGCAGGGAGAACCTGGCCCTACCTTCATGGGGCAATGCCATGGAGAAAGGGAAAAGGCTCCTCTGCCCAGCTGGCAGGTATCTTGGCAAAGCCCAGCTGTTCTAACTGGGGATCAGAAAAGGGCCAGAACAAGGCTGCGGGTGTGGGGTGGGGTTTATGTAGGAAGTGGGGCCATTGATGTTTTCCAGTCTAGATGCTCATTGTACTGTGCCCCTGATGTACGTACAGCAGGTTCTGTCACACAGACATTTTCTGGCTTCATTTCTCTGGCTTCAGGCTGTTTTTGCAGAAAAGTAATATTACTGTATTTTATCTCAAAGCATCACCACTCCCTGAGAGAAGAGACACTGATATATGCGAACATTGCTCTGCAGCAGGACAGATGTCATTAATACTCCACTTGCTGAAATGCAGGACTCGTCAGTTTACAGCCGCATCGCAGAACCTCCCAATATCAGAGGCAACTGTAGGGGACGTGCAACTAGGCAGTGGGGATCCTTCTCTGGGGCCACAGCTGGATAATGCACAGCGCCCAAAGTGCTGTAGGACACTGGAATATTTTCAGGGCACATGCAGCCTGTTTGCCTTTTGGAAAAAATGTTTTTTTCTGAATAAAATTGGGAAAATTTGCAGTTTCTGTGACCCTGTCTGTTAAATGCCTTGTTGGTTTGTAGGGACATTATAAAATTTAAATATCAACCAAAAAATATTTGTCACAAACTGTGGCTTCATGAACCTGTGTTTGTTCCCCTCAGCCAGATATTGCAGCCGTGCGGTTGCAAGAGAACATCATGAGAGCATTTAGCTCCCTGGAAAGCAGTTACTGCGTGAAGTTATTACGTTACTGAAGAGTGTGTGATCCATGCACCTCTGGAGGATGACTAGCAGAGGGCCCGGGGTACACAAGGGTTACAAGGGTCCCCTCGGTCTGGGATTTACATTTAGGTTAAGAACATAAGAGCGGCCATAGTGGATCAGACCAATGGTCTATCTAGCCCAATGTCCTGTCTTCTGACAGTGGAAAGTGCCAGGGGCCTCGGGGGAATGAACAGCGTAGGCAATCATCAGTTGATCCATCCCCTGTGATTCAATCCCCACTTCTGGCCGTCAGAGCATGGGGTTCCATCCCTGGCCATCCTGGCTAATAGCCATTGCTGGACCTATCTTCCAGGAACTTATCTAGTTCTTTTTTTTTGAACACTGTTATAGTTTTTGCCTTCACAGCATCCCCTGGCAAGGAGTTCCACGGTTGACTGTGCATTGTGTGAAGAAATACTTCCTTTTGTTTGTTTTAAACCTGCTGCCTATTAATGGCATCGGGTGACCCCCTGGTTCCTGTGTTATGTGAAGGCGTAAATAACACTTCCCTATTCACTTTCTCCACATCAATCACAATTTTACAGACTTCTATTATATCCCTTCTTAGTCGTGTCTTTTCCAAGCTGAAAGTCCTAGTCATTTTAATTTCTCCTCATATGGAAGTTGCTCCAAACCCCTAATCATTTTTGTTGCCATTCTCTGTAGTTTTCAAAGTCTAATATATCTTTTTTTTTTTGAGATGGGGTTACCAGAACTGCCTACAACATGGATTCATATAGTGCCATTATGATATTTTCTGTCTTATTATCTATCTCTTTCCTAATTGTCCCTAACATTTTATTAGCATTTTTGACTCCAGCCGCAACTCAAGCAGATGTTTTCAGAGCATTATCCACAATGACCCCAAGATCTCTTCCTAGCAGCTAATTTAGACCCCATCATTTTATTTGTGTAGTTGGGATAATGTTTTCTGATGTGCATTACTTTGCATTTATCAACATTGAATTTCATCTGCCATTTTGTTGCTCTATGACTCAGTATAGCAAAATCCCTTTGTAACTCTTTCCAGTCTGCTTTTGGCTAAACTGTCTTGAGTAATTATGTATTATCTGGACTCTCTGCATTGTTATGATGTATCATTTCGATTGTGGTAGCACATAGACACTGACTGGGTGGGGCCCCATTGAGCTGGGCACTGTACAAACAGAGAACAAATGGCAGCACATGCCCCAAAGACCATGTGTAACATGTAGCACGTGTTGGGCTCGAGTTTACTTTACCACTTTAACACACGTTTTTAAGGAAAGCAGATGGAGAGCCACAATTTAGTTTTTTGAAGATTTTCAGGAAGGAATGCATAGGGTTAACCTTTGTGCAATTAAGTTTAAAAGTAATGAATTTTATTTTTTTAGGAATTCATTTTATAAAATGTTATAATGATAAAAATAATAGCTTAATTTTACTAAATAGCAAGGCCATTTTATAATTTACATATATTCTTTTCATTATATACAAATATAAAGAAAAAATAAATTTAAACAGGCTAGTTTTAACAAAAAGTGAGAAGTAATTTAGCATTCTAAAAGTTTAGATTGAGTTCACATGCATTTCAATTATAGTCTTTGTTTATTAACTTCATATTAACATGTCAAGCAGTTAAAAAATTAATTATGATTAATTACACGATTAATCATGCTGTTAATAATAGAATACCATTTATTTTAAATATTTTTGATGTTTTCTACATTTTCAAATATATTGATTTCAATTACAACACTGAATACAAAGTGCACAGTGCTCGCCTTATATTTATTTTTATTATAAATATTTGATCTGTAAAAAACAAACAAAATATTTTTCAATTCACTTCATACAAATATTGTAGTGTAATCTCTTTTTCATGAAAGTTGAACTTACAAATTTAGAATTATGTACAAAAAAGAACTGCATTGAAAAATAAAACAATGTAAAACTTAGAGCTTACACATCCACTTAGTCCTACTTCTTGTTCAGACAATCACTCAGAAAAACAAGTTTGGTTATAATTTGCAGGAGATAATGCTGCCTGCTTCTTGTTTACAATGTCACCTGAAAATAAGAACAGGATTCAGATGGCACTCTTGTAGCTGGTGTTGCAAGATATTTATGCGCCAGAGTCAATGTCCCTTCATGCTTCAACCACCATTCCAGAGGACATGCTTCCATGCTGATGATAGGTTCTGCTTGATAATGATCCAAAGCAGTGCGAACTGAGGCATGTTCATTTTCATCATCTGAGTCAGATGCCACCAGCAGAAGGTTGATTTTATTTTTTGCTAGTTTGGGTTCGGCATCAAAGTATTGCTCTTTTAAGACTTCTAAAAACATGTTCCACACCTTGTCCCTCTCAGATTTTAGATGGCACTTCAAATTCTTCAACCTTGGGTCAAGTGTTATAGCTATTTTTGGAAATCTCACATTACGGTTTGTCAAATCTGCCATGAAAGCATTCTTAAAATGAACATGAGCTGGGTCATCATCTGAAACTGCTATATCATGAAATATATGGCAGAATGTGAGAAAAACAGAACAGGAGACATATCATTCTCCACCAAGGAGTTCAGTCACAAATTTAATTAACACATTTTTTTAAACAACCATCATCAGCATGGAAGCATGTCCTCTGGAATGGTGGCCAAAGCATGAAGGGGCTTGAATGATAGGACTGGAAGGGACCTCAAGAGATCATCAAGTCCAGTCTCCTGCACTCAAGGCAGGACCAGCACCATCTAGAACATCCTTGACCAGTGTTTGTCTAACTTGCTTTTAAAAATTTCCAATGATGGAGATTCCACAAACTTCCTAGGCAATTTATTCCAGTGCCTAACCACTCTGTCAGTTAAAAAGTTTTTCCTAATATCCAACCTAAACCTCCCTTGCTGCAATTTAAGCCCATTGTTTCTTGTCCTATCATCAGAGGTTAAGGAGAATAATTTTTGTAACAACCTTTTACGTACTTGAAAACTGTTATCATGTCCCCTCAGTCTTCTCTTTTCCAGACTAACCCAATTATTTCAATTTTCCCTTATAGGTCATTTTCTCTAGACCTTTAATCATTTTTGTTGCTCTTCTCTGGACTTTCTCCAATTACTCCACATCTTTCCTGAATTGTGGCACCTAGAACTAGACACAATATTCCAGTTGAGGCCTAATCAGTGCAGAGTAGAGTGAAAGAATTACTTCTCGTGTCTTGCTTACAACACTCCTACTAATACATCCCAGAATGATGGGTTGTTTTTTTTTTTTGCAGCTGTGTTACACTGTTGACTCGTATTCAACTTGTGATCAACTATGACCCCCAGATCCCTTTCTGCAATATGCCTACCTAGGCAATCATTTCCCATTTTGTATGTATGTTGTTCCTTCCTAAGTGGAGTAATTTGCATTTGTCCTTATTGAATTTCATCCTATTTACTTCAGACCATTTCTCCAATTTGTCCAGATCATTTTGAATTTTAATGCTATCCTCCAAAGCACTTTTTTGTTTTGTTTGGGGGAGCTCAGATATTTGGAGATGGCTGTGGGAACTAAGATGTACAGTGGATGGTCAGTGGAGCACACTTATAGATTACCTGCTACAAGCAGTGCCCAGAAGACAGCAGTGTGGAAAAGGGTAAATATGTTCTGAAATTGTTTTTACATCATTTTTTCAAATTCTTTTGTGAAAAATATTTGTTTTCATATTTTTTTCCCTTTTCTTGGTGAAAAAAGGGAAAAAAGGGAGGGAGAGGGAATCCAAAATGTGAAATCTTTTTAAAAAAAAATCATGTGAAAAAATGAAAATGTTCAATTTTTAAAAAAAAAATTCCAATTGTTACTTTAAAAAAAAACCAAAATATTTTAAACTTTAATAAATGGAAACTTTTGAAAAAATGAAAATGTTTGACAAAACCTCTCACTTTAAAAATGGTCATTTTTAGATCACAAAATTTTGGCAGCTCTACTCCTGAGTGATCCCTGGGGACTGTGGTTCATTCTGAGCTGCTAGCACCCTTGGATTGCAGCCGTGCGTGGCTTGCAGCTCAGCCAATGAGCAGGAACAGGAACAGGGAAAGTCTCTACCATGGGTGTGGGTGAAGAGGAGGTTGATGGCAGGATCATGAACAGTGCATAGCGGGATGTGAAGAAGAGGAACTCACCCCGCCCCCCAGCCAGAGCTGCAAACGCAGCTAATACTTGAAGGACTGCATCACCCCCCTTTCCAGCCCTGACTGCAGCATCTCTAGGGTTGGAAGATCGAGAACCCAAGGGGTCTGGTTTGCTTGTTTGAGTCTAAACATATCACTGAGGAAACGCTTCCCATCCCATCTCACTGCCTGGGGACCGAGACAGCCCCCTGGCTAAAAGCACAGCTAGGCCAGGGTGAAAGGTCACTGGGTGATTGGGAGGCCTGGGATGGTGGAGGAGCCTGAGCCTTTTGCCTCTACCCTGTTCTCCAGTCCCTGGTGAGAAGGACCCAGCTCCCCCAGGGGGAAATTCACAGTTGACAAGAAGGGGTGAATATCAACACAGGGAAAATTATTTTTTGTAGTGCTAACGAGGCCAATTCAATCATGGTGGATGTGGCCCATTCCCAGCAGTTGACAAGAAGGTGTGAGTATCAACAGAGGGAAATTGTTTTTTGTAGTGACCCAGCCACTCCCAGTCTTTATTCAGGCCTAAATTGATGGTGTCAAGTTTGCAAATTAATTCTAGTTCTGCAGTTTCTCGCTGAAGTCTGTTTTCGAAGTTTTTGCTGTTGAAGAATGGCCACTTTTAAGTCTGTTACTGAGTGTCCAGGGAGACTGAAGTCCTCTCCTACTGGTTTTTGAATGTTACAATTCTTGATTGAATTGGCCTCATTTGCACTACAAAAAGTAATTTTCCCTGTGTTGATATTCACCCCTTCTTGTGAACTGTTGGGAATGGGCCACATCCACCCTAATTGAATTGGCTTCATTAGCACTGACCCCCCCCCCCACTTGGTAAGGCAACTCCCATCTTTTCATGTGCTATATATTTATACCTGCCTACTTTTTTTCACTCTATGCATCTGATAAAATGGGTTTTAGCCCACGAAAGCTTATGCCCAAATAAATTTGTTAGTCTTTAAGGTGCCACAAGGACTCCTCGTTGTTTTTGCTGATACAGACTAATATGGCTACCCCTCTGAAACCTGTCACCACAGAGACCAAGACTTTCAAAAACAATTAGAGATTTTGGCAGCACCATTTAAGCCACCTTAAAGAGGTTGATTTCCATCAGGTGGGGCGCTCAGTGCAGTCGGTCTGTCACTCCTTAAAGTCCCCCAAGTTGGGGTCCCAAAACCACTGGCCATTTTGGAAGGTTTGGCCAGAAGTGCTTGTGCCAATTGTGCATTTACTGAATCTGTGTGTGAGACCAGCTGTAGGGGTATGAGGGGCTGCATCCCCATGGCCCATTCTATCCTTGGCCCTTGGAGGAGACTGCAATCAAGGGCGATCAGTGCCAGTTATGATGGGGATTTTGTGATAAAGCTCCTCTGGAACAACCACATTGTGCAGACGCTGAGTGGCCAGTCCAGTTCTCAGCTTCCCAAACCTTCCCTGCAGGGTGAACATTTATCATTTTGTGCCAAGGCAACAGAGGCAGCTGTGTGAAAGCTGTGGGCACCCTGATATGTTCCCAAAGCAGATGGACTTGACACAGCATTTACCTTCATAAAACACACAACTCCTATGGCTATAGTGCTTCCTGGGAAGTTAACTGGCATCAGCTAAGGGGTGAATTTATACCACTCCAGTTTTACCTCTATAAATCCCTGTGCAAATCTGGGTCTGGTATAAAAGCCTTTTTTTTCTGGTTTATCTTAGCTTATTTTGGAAGCAATACAATCTGTAAGTCATAAATTTTCAACAGTGAGGATAATTAACCATGGAAAAAACTTACCAAGGGCTGTGGTGGATTCTCCATCACTAGCAGTTTTTAAATTAAGCATGGATGTTTTTCTAAAAGAGAAGCTCTAGTTCAAACAGGAGTTATTTTGGGGCAGTTCTCTGGCCTGTGTTATATAGGAGGTCAGACTATGTGATCGCAGTGGTTCTTTCTGGCCTTAAAATCTATGAATAAACCTGACAAAGGCTCTGATTCCACAATAAGAGTATCTCCATGGGCGTTATACCAGCAAAGCTATAACGGTTTAATTATACTGGTACATTTTCCTGTGTATAGCAAAGCCCTGGGATAAACAGCTCCTCCCATCAATGCTCTGCCTGTCCTTGTACATCCTGTGTCATTGTAGTATCTGAGCCCATCACAATCATTAATGGGGTTTATCCTCACACACTCCCGAGAGGTAGGGAAGTTCATCTTCATTTCACATATGGGGAAACTGAGGCACAGAGAGCGAGACTAAGTGACTGAGCCCAGCGCTCACAGGAGTCCACAGCTGAGTGAGAGATTGAACCAATGGCTTGTGATCCCCAATCCACTGCCCTAGCGACTGTATCATTCTTCCTCCCTTCATCCCCCAGCCCTCCCAAAGCCTGGGTGACAATGACCAGCCTTGTACCTGCCTGGAAGGCCAATGACCCTGGGTTATGTCAGCCGAAGCCTGGATGGGACAGGACTGCGAAACAGGGAAAACATCAGAGATTCATGCTGAATTATCTGCTGCAGGGGATTTAATTGATCTCACAGTCAGTCTTACCCTCTATTCCTTCTGGACTAGATCCTGCCTCCCTTCCCCTGGCGCAAATCCCATGGCAGGCATGGCTGAATTAGACGTGTCTCCCCAGCCCTAAAGGGGGTATTGATGGAGTCAGACACTGCAGGACTAGAGAGTGACCAGCTGCTGCTCAGAGAAGAGGGAAGGAAGAGGTGAACTGGTGCCGTGAGCAGTGGCTTCTGCTCAGCGACTCTCTGCACACACAGTCCAGCTGCTCCATGCAGCCGCGCAGGGAGGGAACCACAGGTTGAGCCAACAGCACCCTAAGCATCTGCAGAGTCCCCTATACAGACACCTCTTCCTCCGCCCAGCGGTGAGCTCTCCGCAGGCCTGACCCTGAGCTAGCAACCCAGAGAGGTGGGGGCGTGTCACATGCTGCGATGTGGGATTGAAGAACCCGCTCACACAATGTTATTTTTGTCCTCGCGTGGTAACCTGTCTCATTCTCTCTCTCTCTCTCTCTCTCCATTTAGTCTGTTCTCATGAGGTTTCTAGGGCATTTTTTTCATAGATGTACATTTAAAGGCCAGAAGGGACCAATGGGACCATCTAGTCAGAGCATCTGCACAGCCCAGGCCAGAGAACCTCCCGCAGGGATCCCTGCACTGAGTTGCTAACTTCTGCAGCGAGTTTCAGAGCCTGGGTCAACTGACTCGGGCTCATGGGGCTTAAACTACAGGACTAAAAATAGCCATGCAGATTGTGACATGTCATTCCATATTCTTTATGAAAATATGCTTATGACATGAATATGACATAACTTAGATATGCTTTATGCAAGATGGCTCATGTGAGGTATCATGGGAAAGGTGATGATTTACTAAATGTGATTATCCTATTTGTATGCATGTATCATTTCTGTATCTGAAATTAGGAATAGTGACTGTGTATCTGTATTTCCACTATGCTACTTTGGGTGACGCCCACTGCCAACACTTCAGGTACAACAATGGAAAAGCCAGACAGGGTGAGTGGCCCATCAACAAGGACAATGGACTGTAACAGAGCTTAGTCTTCCTGTGAACCTGTGGGTCAGCCTGTGAAGCATGGCTACAAGGGCCCTACAGAGTCAGGTTGTCTTGTCACCTGATACTAAAACATTACCTGGGACTTCTTATAACTTTCCACTGTAAGGGAAGGGGGGTCAAACTAGGAAACAAAGGACTCCCGCTTTATGCAAATCCTATTTAAGGGTGGGTAGTGAGGTAATCCTGGTCCACAGTTCTCCCTTGCTACACCACCCAAGATGACTGCTGGAAACAATTAAGACTGAATAGGGGGAAAGAACTGGGCACAGGCTGGAAGGGCGTCTGGCCTGTGAAGAAGATTATTAGAACCACATTTAACGTGAGAACTCACATGTAACCAGTTTCTTTAGTGTATTAAGCTTAATTTGCGTGCTCTGTTTTATTTTCTTAGGCCTTGTCAACATTGGCAAGTTTCTATGCAGTAAAGCAGCTTTCTGCGTTGTAACTCCTGAGGTGTACACACTGCCAAGCCACTTAGTGCACAGTTGATGCGCTGTAAAAAAACCACCCCGACGAGAGGCGTACAGCTTTCTGTGCCAGAGCTACAATGCTGTGGTGCCAGTGTAGGCACCCTGGTCGATTATAGAGCTGTGATTGACCTCGGGGAGGTGTCCCACAATGCCTGTTCTTGTCTCTCTGGTTATCACTTTGAACTCTACTCCCCTGCCCTCAGGTGACCAACCATCATCCCCACCCTGTAAATTCCTTTGGAATTTTGAAAGTCCCCTTCCTGTTTGCTCGGTAATGTGTGCATTGGCCTCAGTGCATCTTTCCAGGTAGCCATGCCTGCTCCATGCACCAGGCGATCCCCCTCTTGGAGCAATGCTGAGCTGCTGAACCTCCTCAGCATTTGGGGAGAGGAGGCTGTGCAGTCACAGTTGCACTTCAGCCGTAGGGAATTATGATACCTACAGACAGATTTCACGATGCATGACAGAAAGGGGCCATGCCCGGGAAACACTGCAGTGCAGGGTCAAAGTGAAGGAGGGAAGAGGCGAATATAATATATCTTTGGGTCTGTACTCCAAGGCAGGTGGACAGCTGGAGCAAGTCCCTTAAGCTGAGTCTTCCCAGAGCTGATCTGCGGCTGGGTGTGGCCCTGCCTGTGTGTGTGTTAGAGGAGTTTTTAAGAGCCTGGGTCAGCAAGACAGGTTAAAGGGGGCCCACGCTGGTAGAACGGGTAGACTCAGTGGTATCTCAGCACATCAGGTGACTTCTCAAGGGGTCCATCCTGTCACACAGACATTCCCGCTTGGGATGGAGCCTGGGCTCTGAAACCCAGCAAGGGGGAGTGAGCTTCAGAGCCCGGGGTCACTGCACACCCTCCTTGAGAGCAGTGTGCCCCAAAGTGGTACAGTTAGAACAAGCTTCTTGCAGGGATCTGGCTGGCCTGGATTTACTGCAAGGAGTAACGGAGAAAGGCAGGGATTACAGTTGCCCAAAGCCCAGTTTCAGAGCTATGGAGGGCCCAGGGATGGGGAATGGATTGAAGGCAGGGGTGTAACAACACTCAGTGCAGACCTGCAATAGGCAGCTGATAGGATGGGAGGAAGAACAGGAACCCATCCCTGCTCCCCGTATCTCCGCAGGTAACCAAACACCTGCCCTGGGTCCTGGCCAGATCATACCTCTGCCAGGTTACTTTGTTGGTTGCAGTGTTTGAATGCTCAGAAGCTTGTCTCTTTCATCAACAGACTTTGGTCCAATAAAAGATATTGCCTCACCCTGGTTAATGTGTGACAGGTGCCCTGCTACTTTCACTTTCCCCATCTCAGAGTTCACACACAGCTCCGGGATCCATTTCCACCTCTGCCCCAACCCCAGTTCAGTTCCTTGGGTGCTCTGTGTGGGGCTGGGACCTCTGGCTCACTGCAAGGCTTCTCCTGGGACACACTGAATCCTTAAGGTAGGTTCCTCCCTGTTATTATCCCTTTTCCTTCACTCTTAGGGGTGCTCACACTTCTTCCCCTAGGAGCACATCCCCCTGCCATGGCCTGTTCCCACCTCCCAGTGCTGGACAAACCCCGATGGTGGGTGTGGAGTCACTGCTCATGCTGTTATCCCCTCACTGCATTGTGTGCCCATCTGGGGTTCCTTGTGGCCTTTCCCTGGAGGATGTGATGGGGCGCACAGGCGATTCGGTGCCTCTTCAAAAGGGCCTCACAGTCCTGCCCTGCTGATGCCCCTTGGAGGAGGGGCTGCCAGGCCAGAAGTGTGGGGAGGTGGTGGAGGGGGGCAGTCATTTGGATCAGAGATCTAAATGGAAGGTGCCTCCCTGGTTATTGTTATTATGTATATTATAGTACCACCTAGAGGCCCCAGCTGAGATCAGCGCTCCCATTGCACCGGGTACTGCACAGATCACAAAATGAGGTTAAAGCCCCACTGCACAAGGTGTTGCACAGACACTGACTGAGATCAGGGCCCCATTGTGCTGGGTGCTGCACATACAGACCATGAGAGACCGTCCCTGCCCTGAAGAGCTCTCACTCTGGCATCAGGTGTAACTGAGGCTAGCTGGGCTCAGACCCTTTCAAGTCTTGTCTCCATGGGACATTACATTGTGTTAGAACATGTGTTAACCCAGCACAGGACACTGAATGCAGGGGCCTGGTCTGTGCTGAAGGGATGTGTGGTGTTAGATAAAGTATCAACTGTCAGACCTACTAGTTCATCAAGCCATCAGCTCACGCTCTGCCTACAATAAGAGCCTTGAATGTCGGCCTGTCCTCTCGAGCACCTCCGCGCTTCCTTTCATGCTACTGCCACGCACGGGAACAGCTCCCCACCAATGTTTATAAAACCACCATCTTCCTCTCCTCAAAATCCCCCCTCAGAGCCTACCTCTGCCATGAGGCCTATTGAGCGCTGCCCTTTGGCGCTGGTTAGGCTAGAGGCCAGCTGGGACTCTGCTTCCTTGCTACACTCCCTCTTCTGTCTCTGGGGTGCAAGGCTGGGGAGCTGTTGGGAATTGGCTGATGCCTTTCTCTCTGTGATTCATGAGTGGCTCTAGGAGTATTCATGCAACCTAGCTGGGTGTGTGGGGCTCCACATGCTGTTGGGCTGAGTGATAACAGCACCTGGAGCACTGGTGCACTGTCTATACTGGCACATTACAGAGCTGAAACTTGCTCTGTTATTTCACACCCCTGAGCAAGAAAGTTGCAGCACTGTAAAGTGCCAGTGTAGACAAGCCCTTTGAGAGGCTCCCTCATAAGTGATAGTATTATGAATATAGGAATTTTGAGCCATGCCTGGAAGCAGAAAGGGAGAACACAGTGTATCTGTGCACAGCAATTCACTACTCATGCTCTCTAGTTCATTTTATTAAAAGTTTTATTCCTTTCTCGTTCACTCACTGAGTTGTTGAACTCTATGGTGCCAGAAGTGCGGAGTGATATAGAGTCTGCAGCAGACATTTTGAGGTTAACTCCTGTGTTTGAAACTGAAAGCGGAGGAAAGTGGAGCAGTCAGAGCAACAACCAGAGAACAAACAAAAACTTTAGTATGTATTTTATGAGCATACTATCGCTTAACTAGCTGAAGAAGGGAAGAAAGCCAAATATGGATGTGTTGCAAGCTCCATCCAGTCTGCAATTGTCACTCAATGTTGCACAGAACTGGAAGAAATTCTGACAGCGATTTGAATTGTATTTAGAAGCTATAAGGACAAAGGAGAAAATATGATAAAGTGAAATCATTAATGTTTTTGCACGTTTTCGGGGAGGAAGGATTGTATATTTATAAAAAGAACAGGAGTACTTGTGGCACCTTAGAGACTAACAAATTTATTTGAGCATAAGCTTTCGTGGGCTACAGCGCATTTCATCGGATGCATAGAATGGAACATATAATAAGAAGATATATATATATACATTCAGAGAACATGAAAAGGTGGAAGTAGCCATATCAACTGTAAGAGGCTAATTAATTAAGATGAGCTATTATCAGCAGGAGAAAAAAACTTGATAATCAAGATGGCCCATTTAGACAGTTGACAAGAAGGTGTGAGGGTACTTAACATGGGGAAATAGATTCAATATGTGCAATTAATTAGCCTCTTACATTTGGTATGGCTACTTCCACCTTTTCATGTTCTCTGTATGTATACATATATTTTCTTACTATATGTTCCATTCTATGCATCTGATGAAGTGGACTGTAGACCATGAAAGCTTATGCTCAAATAAATTTGTT
Organism: Dermochelys coriacea; assembly: GCF_009764565.3. Lineage (NCBI taxonomy): Eukaryota > Metazoa > Chordata > Testudines > Dermochelyidae > Dermochelys > Dermochelys coriacea. The sequence continues at coordinate 10,926,749 of NC_050090.1, forward strand.
AGTCTCTAAGGTGCCACAAGTACTCCTGTTCTTTTTGCGGATACAGACTAACATGGCTGCTACTCTGAAACCTGGATATTTATAATAACTTTAAGTTTGAAGAAGGTGAAACATGAAGCTAAGTATTCTGAATAAATCTGAGGAACATTGTATGTCAAAACAAAGTAAGACCTTCAAGAAACACAATTTTTTTACACGGATGCAAAAAACTTATGACACCATAGAACAATCGATTAAGAAGTCTCAGTTAAACTTAAAAAGAAAAGGAGTACTTGTGGCACTTTAGAGACTAACAAATTTATTTGAGCATAAGCTTTCGTGAGCTACAGCTCACTTCATCGGATGCATAGAATGGAACATATAGTAAGAAGAATGCATCTGATGAAGTGAGCTGTAGCTCACGAAAGCTTATGATCAAATAAATTTGTTAGTCGCTAAGGTGCCACAAGTATTCCTTTTCTTTTTGTGAATACAGACTACCACAGCTGCTACTCTGAAACCTGTCAATTAAACTTGTGTCTTTGGGAGCTGACAGAGTCTCCGGTCAGAGATAGAAATAATTTGTGGCATTAAAGACAATATGTTAAGAGAAAAAAGAAAAGGAGTACTTGTGGTAAGGTGCCACAAGTACTCCTTTTCTTTTTGCGAATACAGACTAACACGGCTGCTACTCTGAAACCTATGTTAAGAGAGAGAGACTGCTCTGTGAAGATTTTACTTCAGAAAAAGCTGTCCAGATCTGCAGGGCAGCAGAAACTATGAAAGCACAAGCCAAAGAGCTGAATTCACCAGAAGGGGTTTTCATGTACTAAGTACAAAAGAATTTAGCCAGAAAGGGTCAAATCAAAAAGTGGAACCACTCGCTATGAAAATTTCTGCTTGTGGGGACATGGAATACAGACATTTATGTGGAAGATGTGGCTCACGGCATGGTCCAAAAAGTGTTTTGACTTGGAAAACTCTGACAAAAATGTGGGAAAATAATCATTTTGCAAAATGCTGCAGATCTCAAATGCAGAAAAGTCAAGTGTCCTCAGTTGAAGACAACCTGGTTGAGGAATTTTAAATAGACATTCTGGGATCAAGCAAACCTGATGAGAGTGATTGGATACTGCCTCTGAAAGTGAATGAAATATGTGACAAAGCTCTGTCCTTGCCTCCGTGGGTCCCGCGTTTCCTGGCAGATTTCACTAGCCTCAGAGGCTCACTGTGACCCTCCACATAACCCTTCTTTCTCTAGAGACAAGGGTCACAGTCTACTGAGCTATTTTCATCATAAGCCAGCGAGGGAGGTGAAGAGAAGTTATCCTTCCTTGCACAGTTTCTGTTGTCTCCCAGTCTCAGTGGTTAATCAGGGGGAAAAGGTGGGGGGGGGAGTCCGGGCTCACCCTCTATTCCAGTCTCCAGCCCAGGGACCCTAATAGTATCAGCTATGGTAGCTGACCTTTTAGAAACATGACATGTACAATTCCCTGGGCTACTTCCCCCACAGCAGCCCTCACTTCCTCAAGCTCCACTTCACCCTTACCTCAGGGCCTCCTTCCTTGTGCCTGACATGGTGTGTACTACTCAGCCTCTCCAACCGCTCAACTTCTTCCCACAGCTCCTGACATGCACCCCCACCTGACTAACTGGGAAGCTTTGAACTAGTTTCAGCCAGCCCCTGATTGGCTTCAGGTGTCCCAATCAACCTGGCCTTCTCCCTGCCTTCTGGAAAGTTCTTAATTAGCCCCAGGTGTCTTAATTGACCTGGAGCAGCTGCCATTTCACTTATCTTGGTACCAGGGATTTGTTGAGCCTGGAGCTAATATATCTATCTCCCACTACTTTTCTATAGCCATCTGACCTTGCCCCATCACAAATAATTATTCCACTCCAACTGGACACAGGAGCTGAGGTTAATGTTCTGGCTGAACAAGATTATGAGACACGGAAAATAAGATCCAAACTGGAACCAACAAAAATAAAGGTAACTGTTTTTTTTCTGCGAGAAATATACTAGTGAAGGAGAGGTGCATTGGTAGCATCAACTATCAAAACACCTGTGCAGGCTCCCATTCATTATGGTGCCAAAGGAGGTGACACCAATTTTAGGCCTACCCACCTGTGAAAAACTCCACCTGGTAAAACAGGTATTTTCACTCCAAGACCATACTGAACCTGGCTATGAGGCAATCATTCAGAATATCATGATCTGTTTCAAGGGTTGGGTTGCTTGCAAGGTGAACATACAATCCAGATAAACAAGCAGGTCCCTCCAGTTATCCATCCATATCAAAAGGTGCCATTTGCACTCCATGATAAACTGAAGGCTGAGCTCATAAGAATGGAAGCAATGCATGTAATACAAAAAATTGAAGAGCCAGTGGAATTGGTGAGTTCCCTAGTCGTTGTAGAGAAAAATAATGGCCAGTTATGCTTATGCTTCGATCCAGTGTCCTCAACAAGGTTGTAACAGGAAAACATTTCAAACTGCCAACCAGAGAAGAGATTATGACTCAATTTGTGAATGCACAATATTTCAGTAAATTGGATGCATCCTCAGGATATTGGCAGCTAAAAATATTGAAGAAACCTCAAAACTCTCACATTTAAGACCCCATTTGAAAGATATAGATTTTTACGCTCACCCTTCGACATAACTTCAGCACCAGAAGTGTACCACAAAGCCATAATATGATCTATGAACATATTAATAGTGTTGACACCTCAATGGATGACAACACCATCTGGGGCCCAACTAAAGAGGAGCATGCCTGTAGACTTTGGGAAGACTTGGATGCAATTAGAGCTGCAAATGTGAAACTAAATAGGGAAACGTGTTTTAGGGGTTACAGAATTGACTTTTGTTGGAGATATTATTTTGAAGGAAGGTGTAAAACTTGATGAGAGGAAGGTTTCATCCATTGAAATGATGCCCCATCACCAGTCAAAGAAAGATGTCTAAGGGTTCCTGGGAATGGTTAATTATCTTGGAAATTTCATACCTCATCTATCTACAGACGCAGCGGTTTTGAGGTAACTGCTAGAGAATAAAAATAAATGGTACTGGGGTGCGGAACAGGAGGAATCATGGGACAGTTTGAAACAACAACTGATACAAGAGCCAGTGTTGAAGTTCTATGCACCAGGCAAGCCTATTAAAATGTCAGCAGGTGTTTCACAATCTGGGTTAGGTGTAGTGATTTTACAGAAACATGAGGATTGTTCGCAAAAAGAAAAGGAGTACTTGTGGCACATTAGAGACTAACAAATTTATTTGAGCATAAGCTTTCATGAGCTACAGCTCACTTCATCTGTAGCTCATGAAAGCTTATGCTGAAATAAATTTGTTAGTCTCTAAGGTGCCACAAATACTCCTTTTCTTTTTGCGAATACAGACTAACACGGCTGCTACTCTGAAACCTGTCATTATATGAGGATTGTTGGCAACCAGTGGGGTACGCATCCCAATCACTGGCTGATGCAGAAACCAGATATGCACAGATTGAGAAGGCACTTTTAGGAACATTGACAGGTTTCAGAGGGTACCCGCATGGCCCCACAGTATGCCAACATTTTTATGGCTGACTTAGAACAACGCTTCCTCAGCTTTCGTCCCCTAATGCCCCTACTCTACTTGCGCTACATTGATGACATCTTCATCATCTGAACCCATGGAAAAGAAGCCCTTGAGGAATTCCACCATGATTTCAACAATTTCCATCCCACCATCAACCTCAGCCTGGACCAGTCCACACAAGAGATCCACTTCCTGGACACTACGGTGCTAATACGCGATGGTCACATAAACACCACCCTATATCGGAAACCTACTGACCGCTATTCCTACCTACATGCCTCTAGCTTTCATCCAGATCATACCACACGATCCATTGTCTACAGCCAAGCTCTATGATATAACTGCATTTGCTCCAACCTCTCAGACAGAGACAAACACCTACAAGATCTCTATCATGCATTCTTACAACTACAATACCCACCTGCTGAAGTGAAGAAACAGATTGACAGAGCCAGAAGAGTACCCAGAAGTCACCTACTACAGGACAGGCCCAACAAAGAAAATAACAGAACGCCACTAGCCATCACCTTCAGCCCCCAACTAAAACCTCTCCAACGCATCATCAAGGATCTACAACCTATCCTGAAGGACGACCCATCACTCTCACAGATCTTGGGAGACAGGCCAGTCCTTGCTTACAGACAGCCCCCCAACCTGAAGCAAATACTCACCAGCAAACACACACCACACAACAGAACCACTAACCCAGGAACCTATCCTTGCAACAAAGCCCGTTGCCAACTCTGTGCACATATCTATTCAGGGGACACCATCATAGGGCCTAATCACATCAGCCACACTATCAGAGGCTCGTTCACCTGCGCATCTACCAATGTGATATATGCCATCATGTGCCAGCAATGCCCCTCTGCCATGTACATTGGTCAAACTGGACAGTCTCTACGTAAAAGAATAAATGGACACAAATCAGACGTCAAGAATTATAACATTCAAAAACCAGTCAGAGAATACTTCAATCTCTCCGGTCACTCGATTACAGACCTGAGGGTGGCTATCCTTCAACAAAAAAATTTCAAAAACAGACTCCAACGAGAGACTGCTGAATTGGAATTAATTTGCAAACTAGATACAATTAACTTAGGCTTGAATAGAGACTGGGAATGGATGAGTCATTACACAAAGTAAAACTATTTCCCCATTTCAGAGTAGCAGCCGTGTTAGTCTGTATTCGCAAAAAGAAAAGGAGTACTTGTGGCACCTTAGAGACTAACAAATTTATTTCAGCATAAGCTTTCATGAGCTACAGCTCACTTCATCGGATGCATTTGGTGGAAAATGTTCCCCCTGTTATTTCTCCCCCCCACCCCATCCCCCACTGTTCCTCAGATGTTCTTGTTAACTGCTGGAAATAGCCTACCTTGCTTGTCACCATGAAAGGTTTTCCTCCTTCTCCCCCCCCCCCCCCCCCCGCTGCTGGTGATGGCTCATCTTAAGTGATCACTCTCCTTACAGTGTGCATGATAAAACCCATTGTTTCATGTTCTCTGTGTGTGGATATAAATCTCCCCACTGTATTTTCCACCAAATGCATCCGATGAAGTGAGCTGTAGCTCACAAAAGCTTATGCTCAAATAAATTTGTTAGTCTCTAAGGTGGCACAAGTACTCCTTTTCTTTTTAGGAATATTGTTTACCTGTGAGAGATTCAATCAATATATTTATAGCCAGACAGTTATGTAATGAAAGGCTGATACTGAGAAGATCAGAGAGGAAGATTAAACAACCTGAAAGACTCAGAGACTTGCTAACCTGCCTGGAGAAGGGGTAATTGAGGAACATGAGTGGTAAAGACTCACTCCAGAGTGATGTGCTGGTAACCTCTCCTCTCTAGCGATGAAGTGAGCTGTAGCTCACGAAAGCTTATGCTCTAATAAATTTGTTAGTCTCTAATGTGCCACAAGTACTCCTTTTCTTTTTGCGAATACAGACTAACACGGCTGCTACTCTGAAACCTCTCCTCTCTAGGTAATTGACATGTTGGGTTTATGGAAATGTACTAGATGGGTGGAGAATTTAAGGTATGTGTTATTAGATAGCTGTTAGCTGTTTATATATGGGTATATAAGAGCTAATGGGTTTTTTAGGATGGAAGATGTAGAGATATGTTTGTGGAAGATTATAATTTAGAGACAGTCCCTCGTAAGTGTCAGTATTATGAATATAGGAATTTTGAGCTGTGCCTGTAAATGCAGCCCAGAGGCTGTGAGCAGATCTGAGACAGCCCCTTCTGCCTCTCCCCTCCCCACCGTGTATGTTACTGTAATGTATACAGATGTGATTGTTTCCCATTGATGTCAGGGGTGGGGGAACAGGCATCTGACTGCACACCCTGCTGTCTGCGACAGCCACTGCCAGCCCCGTCCTTGTCACTTGGCAGCGTAACTTACAGAGGTGGGTGACTTCCGGCCAAGCTGATCTGTAGAAAGGTGCCCACTGACCAGGGTGTGAAACGGGTCCCCTTTGGGCCTGATCCACACAGCATGTGAGTCTGTCACAGCTCCAGCTGCACTGCTCTGTAGAGCCCCATGTAGTTAGCTGTGGAGAGCCCCAGGTCACACATTGTCTGTGTTATCGCAGATGGAGGCAGGCACAGAGCCAGGCCCCTTCTGCAGCGGGTCAGCGGTGTGGGTACCATTGGGGTTAGCTCAGAAGTGGCTCTGCCCTGCTGTAGGCTTCCCCTGCACTGGAATTGGGGGCACCTGCACCAATGGATGGTCAGAGAACTGACAAGGGGAGGAAATGGGGGTGGATGCACGGCACTACCTAGGGGTGGAAATTCCTAGTGTCAGGCCTGGGCAGGCGGCAGGGCAACCTGGGAGGGGTGAAATCCTCTCCTGTCCCTGGGGAGCTGCTCTGCCTGGGAGCAGAGTGGGTCAGGTCAGATGATGGATGGGGCATGTTCCCTGCACTGCCGGCCCCTCACGCAGTCTGGGGAGTGTTAACCATCCCTGCTTTCTCCTTACAGGTCCCTGCCCGCGGTGTCCCCATGGCGACGCGGTGGAGACTCTGTGTGTGCAGCTTCGGGATCCTCCTCCTGGCGCCGTGTTCTCTCTCTGGTAAAAACGTTTGAATCCCAATTATTTCCCTCCCTGTCCCCAATGTACCCATGTACGCTGCCCCCTGCAGGGCTGGGAAGGGGCATCAGAATCCCAGTGACTCCTCCCTTGGGACCTACTTAGTTCTGCAGAGTAAAAGAGGCCAGGCCCAGGAGGCTGTGGAGATGACATTAGGGTGACTGGGGTGTGTCCTAGCTCTGGGTGGAAGGATTGTTGGATCTTGCAGCAAGTCGCCCAGCTCCTGGTGGCCCTGAGAGAGGCTCCCAGAGCCCCTGACACTGATCCCTTCATGTCCTGCCATGGGACCTGAAGTCACCGTGCTGCTAAACCTGCCCCACTGGGGACCTGGATTCTCATGGCCTGCAAGGCTGAGATGTTCGCAGCTGCCTGAGGGATCAGTGTGCCCATTTGCAGAGTCGCCTACCCCAAGCCTTCAAACACCATGAGTCAGGCTTCAAAGCTCAGAAGATTGGCATAAAAACCATCAGATTTAAAAAAAAAAAAACCACCACCTTTCAGGTTCTTATTTCCCTTGCTTTTTTGAGCCTTTGGTCACACACCAGTCACATTTTCAAGTTTTTCTCTGCAACCACTAGAGCTAGAAACTGACTTTTGTTTTACATGAAAGCTGAGATTCTCATAGAATTACATGCCTCCAGGAGCTGGGGTTTATAAAACACACATAGTAGCCCAAGAGCTGGCAACACTTAGTATGAAAATCTCCTTGGTGGCTTTCAAAATCTCACCCTTATCCCTCCCCCATAGCCACACAGTAAGTGTCAGGTGCTGCAGCTTGACAGCAATTGCTCTTCAATTGACCCATGGTGGGACAGATGAGCGTGAAGACCCTTCAGACCAGTGATTCCCAAACTGTGGGGCACAGTACCCTAGGGGAGCATGGAGGAATGTTGGGGGTGCAGCGGGGCTCAGGCCGACCCACATGGGGGATGGGGAGGGAGAGCCACCCAGTCCTGCTCTGCCCCCAGAAGAGTTCCAACCCCAGCTGCAGCTCCACTTGCCCTCTGCCTGAGCCCCAGCTACAGTTCCACTATGCTCCCTGCTCTGCTCCCAGACCAGCTCCGATACCAGCCACAGCTCCGCTCCATTCCCAGCCCAGCTCTGACCCCAACTGCAGCTCTGGGCCCCAGTTCTAGCCCAGCTCCAGCCCCAGCCGCAGCTCCAGGCCCCAGCCCTAGGCCAGCTCCAGGCCCAGCCGCAGCTCCACTCTGCCCCCTGTTCTGCCCCCAGCTTGACTCTCCCATCATTCCCTCTCCACGCTCAGGCCAGCTTCACTTCTAGCCCCAGCTCCATCCCCATCCTCAGTTCTGCCCCCAGGTGCCCCTTCAGCCAAAGCTGAGAAAGTCTTGGCAGTGCAGTAATGGAGGGCGGTGTGAAGAGATTCCATTACTGGTGGGGGGCACAACAGGAGAAGTTTGGGCACCACTGCTTCAAACACAGCTATTCTGCAGACATAATAAATCACCTTCAGATGTTTAATTCTCCCCAGACACCGATCCCCAGAACAGTGACTCCCCATCTAAGCCAGTTTCTGTTGGGGTATTGAATCCAGGAAAGGGACGTGCATCGGCCCAAAGGACCATCAAAGACCCGATACCCTCAGGCCAGGCAGAAGCCCTATGAGGGAGCCTCTCAGCAGCCAGTGTGGGGCTACTTGAATCTGAAACTGGTCCATCAAAGAAGTTGCTCACACTGGAAAGAGCTCATAACTGGGTGCCATGGGGCTGTGCAGGGTGCTATGAACTGGCAGGTGGCTTACAGCCGGGGCCATTCCTTGCCAATAGAGTGCAGGTAGGTTTCAAGACAGGCACCTTTGGAGGAGTTTCTGGGGGGATTGTAGGACAGGGGGGATTGCTGCACTGCCCTGCATCCACACTGAGAGTAGCTCAGTTAAGCTACACATGGTTCAATCTTGGGAATATTCTGCTATGAGCTGTGCATGACTGAGAGAATTCTGTTTAGCTCAGTGACACCATTTCCTCTCACTCACTGTGTGTTTGTATGGTTGGACCCTGACTCAGTGATGCTCTCACTCAATCTGCTCCTGGGGTTTTCTGTTCCAGAGAAGTTCTCCCTGGCGGGCTCCCCACACCCCGTGGTGGGTGTAGTTGGCCGGGATGTGGTGTTACCCTGCCAGCTCTTACCCCGAGCCCGGCTGTCCAGCATGGACGTGCTGTGGAGCAAAACTGGATCAGGATTTATCCCGGTTCACAAGTACTTGGATGAGGGTACCCAAGATCTGCCGGGGGAGGGTTACCAGATCCGGACAGAGCTGTTCCCACAGGAGTTCAGCAGTGGGAATGTCTCCCTGAAGCTGAAACGGCTCCAAGTGTCAGATGACGGGAAATACCAGTGTCTTGTGAGGAACCCAGAATGGACCCAGGAAGCCATCACTGAGCTACGGGTGGCAGGTCAGATGCAGCACTAGGGAGCGCTGTGCCTAGGTAGCCAGCGCATCTTGTACCCCTGGGGGCACCCCAACACTGAGCCCAGCTTGGCATTAGCATCCTGTGCTGCAGGGAGCTGTGTGCAAGACTCAGTAGGGGGCGCTCTCCCCTTGCACTCAGTGCTGACCCCACTGCATTAAACGACCTTTCAATGAGATGTAAATCTACAGTCCTCAGCTCTCATGCTCATTGCAATGCTGTTTGAGTCATGGGGACCTTTACCCCCATGTTCTACCCAAATCCCAGCTCAGGTGACAATTATATCCAGCTTCCCTAAAACTCCCCCTGCAGTGTCCAAGGCTGGGATACTGTTTTTTATTCCCTGGGCACTGACCTGGCGTTCAGTGCTGCACAAGGGCAGTGGAAGGGACGGTCTCTGCTCATTTAGCTCAGTGAGTAATATAGCCCTAGACAATACAGTTCAGAAACATCAAGCCCCAGATGAGGGGCCCTCCTGTGATAATGCAGAGCACTGAGGTTGTTTTAAATCATCTCCCATATTTGGTGGCTCCTAGTTCAAAGGCTCCACAGGACACATCTGCTTTTAGGGAGAGATTTAAATGAGGGGAGGGTGGTTTGTGTGCAGCATAGAGAAAGAGAAATCCAAGCAGGAGGGGTGGCTTGGCCTGGGGTACTGTTACCAGTGCGGGAGAAGGACACCAGAGGGGACAGTATTTGGAGGGTGGCACAGGAGGAGTCGAAGCAATGATGTAGGCAGTGTCATCATCCCCCACTTCCTGCTCTGTACTGAAGAGCAGTGATTCTGACAGATGCTGGGCTCCACTCCAGAAGTGGCTGCATTTCAGCAGCTGGTGCAATGATCTCTGTGTAGCAGTTTCACCCTGCACATTCCTCAGTGAGACTTCAGGGTACAGTGCTCTCTGGAAATGCAAGATATTGTTTAATTTCCCCAGTCCTCAGGATGAGGGGTTCCAGGGAGACTTTGCACACAAGGGAATGGATCTTTGCAGTCACAGCCCCCTTGATCTAGAGGTAGCTGGAGACTCACATGGTGCTACCAAAGACACAATTTCCTGACAGACACACTCTCTGTCTCTGCCTGCAGCTGTGGCTCCAGTGTTCATTGACGTGCTGGGCCACCGAGGTCAGGGGATTGGGCTGGCCTGTAGATCTGCAGGCTGGTTCCCCAAACCCAAACTCCAGTGGGTTGGAAAGAACTGGCAGAACCTGGTGATGGAGATTGTGACCAACATGACTCAGGACAGGGAGAACCTGTATAGTGTTGTGAGTCACATCACTGTCACAGAAGAAGCAGACAATGGAGACATCAGCTGCATAGTGCGGAATGGCCTGCTGGAGACAGAGCGACAATCAGCCATTCACCTCTCAGGTGAGTTCCCTCCCAACCCCCCCATGCAGAATGGGTTGTGTTAGCACTGCCCAGAGTTATTAAGGCTGCTAAGTTGTTATTGCTGCCAGTGTTGTTGTTCTTGAAGTTCCATGGATGCTCTTAAATTGGAGCAGCATGTCAATTCAGCAGACTTCAGTGTTATTCATCTGAAAGAGCACAGGCTCCGTTTGGTGTTGAAGGTGCTCAGTCAGGTTTATGGTCAACAAAGCATGGTACTAGTGGCTCACAGGAGCTACAATTACACTAGCACATGTGTGCTTGAGACATGGTACCTACTCAGTCAGTGCACCAGGATGCTGTCCCCTAAACTAGTACAAAGATGCCCCTTCTATGACTTCTCCTTTTACACATTGATACAAATAAGTTACATATTTCACTCCAGACTGGGGTGACCAGACAGCAAATGTGAAAAATCGGGACGGGGTGGGGGGGGGTAATAGGAGCCTATATAAGAAAAAGACCCAAAAATCAGGACTGACCCTATAAAACTGGGACATCTGGTCACCCTACTCCAGACGTGGTTGGTGACCAACCCTTATCCATTATCCTGTCATCCCATCATTATCCTACAAGGGGTCAATGTTTTCCTGTACCATCTCTTATGAAAGTATTTACATCGTGTGACAAAGTTCCTCCTCTACCTTGGTGGGTCTTGCGCTTATTGGTGGATTTGCTCACCTCGGAGATTCACAGCAGCCCTCAGTTTGGCCGTTTTCGTGAACCCACAGTCCAGGTCAACTCCTCCTGTGTCAGATCAGGAGTTGGGAGGTTTGGGGGGAACCCGGACCTGCTCTCTATTCTGGGTTCCAGCCCAGGGCCTTGTGGAATGCAGCTGTCTAGAGAGCCTCCTGGAACAGCTGTGTGACAGCTACAACTCCCTGGGCTACTTCCCCATGGCCTCCTCCCAACACCTTCTTTATCCTCACCATAGGACCTTCCTCCTGATGTCTGATAATGCTTGTACTCCTCAGTCCTCCAACAGTCCGCGTTCTCACTCTCAACTCGTAGTGCCTCTTGCTCCCAGCTCCTCACACATGCACCACAAACTGAAGTGAGCTCCTTTTTAAACCCAGGTGCCCTGATTAGCCTGCCTTAATTGATTCTAGCAGCTTCTTGATTGGCTGCAGTTATTCTAATCAGCCAATCTGCCTTAATTTTTTCCAGAAAGTTCCTGATTGTTCTGGAACCTTCCCTGTTACCTTACCCAGGGAAAAAGGACCTACTTAACCTGGGGCTAATATATCTGCCTTCTATCACGCTCCAGAAGCTTTGTCCGCCCACTTCCTGGATCCCAGTAGGATCACTCTCCTGTAGCCATCTTGCCCGACCCTGTCACAATAGTTACGTGAGAGATCTGTTGTGTTTTTGCACCATCCTCTCCAGTCAGGAATGTGCTTACCTGGCATTAGCCAATTCCTAATGTGTTGTTATTTTTCCAAGGCCCAGTCTACTCTGGTTCACAGCCTTTCGTTGACACTTTTAGTTATACCTAGAGCTCCAGCAAGGCTTACAGGGGTCACCACAGGAGTGTGGGGCTTGAGTCACTTGAGAATTGCACTCAGCTAGGGGCTATTTCTGGTACTGAGACAGGAAATGTCATTCTAACTTGATTTGTGGGGCCATTAGTGATGGAGGTTTCTGTGATCTGGACAAACTGCCTGTCAAGATCTGGGCTGAGTCTTGTGAAATGAACTTGATATCGTTCTTGGAGGAGATGGTGCATCTGGCTGATAAAGGTAACTGGGCAGACATAGATGCAGGGTGTGTCTACACTAGAAACACTACAGCAGTAATGCGGTATTGTAAACACTTACTACAGTGGTAGAAGGGTCCTTCTGTGGCTGTAATAAATCCACCTCTCTGAGAGCTGGTAGCTTGGTTGATAGAAGAACTCTTCCATTACCTAGTTGTGTCTACACAGGAGCTTAGTTTTGCTTAAATACTTCGGACAGGGAGATAAATTTTTCACAGCCCTTAATAATGTAATTAACTTTGTAGTGTAGACCAGGTCTCAGATTCTGTAAGGAGTATGGCTTAGTTCTTCATGAAACTCTGATAACAAAAATTAGCCTGTACAAAATCAAGGTAGCCCACATTAAATGGATTAAAAAGTGGCTAACTGATAGATCTCAAAGTAATTGTAATGGTGAATCATCCTCCAATGCAGATGTTTCTAGTGAGGTTCCACAGGGATCTGTTTTGGGACAATGCTATTCAATAGCTTTATCAAAAAGTTGGAAGGAAATATAAAATCATTGCTGGTAAAATTTGCAGATGACCCAAAAATTAGTGTAGTGATACATAATGATGGGGACAGGTCAATACTACAAACTGACCTGGATTGCTGTCATGGATCCACAGGACCAGTGCAATAGCCCAAGCAAAAATTCCCATTTTGTCAAACGTATTTCAACATGGCCAAATGCAAGGTCACATATCTATGAACAAAGAATATAGGTCACACTTACAGGATGGGAGACTGTATCCTGGAAAGCAGTGACTCTGAAAAGGACTTCAGTGTGAGCTCCCAGACCGATGCTGGAGCTAAAATGGTGAACACAATCCTTATATGTATAAATGAGAATACCAGCAGGAGAAAGTAGGTGACATTACCTCTGTGCATGGTGTTAGCCAGACCAGTACTGGATACTGTGTCTAGTTCTGGTGTCCACACTTTCATATGGGAAGCTGACAAATTGGAAATTGGTCAGAAAATCATAGAATCATAGAATATCAGGGTTGGAAGAGACCTCTGGAGGTCATCTAGTCCAACCCCCTGCTCAAAGCAGGACTAATCCCCAACTAAATCATCCCAGCCAGTGCTTTATCAAGCCCGACCTTAAAAACCTCTAAGGAAGAAGATTCCACCACCTCCCTAGGTAACCTATTCCAGTGCTTCACCACCCTCCTAGTGAAAAAGTTTGTCCTAATATCCAACCTAAATCTCCCCCTTGAGACCATTACTCCTTGTTCTGTCATCTGCTACCACTGAGAACAGTCTGGATCCATCCTCTTTGGAACCCCCTTTCGAGTAGTTGAAAGCAGCTATCATATCCCCCCTTCTTCTTAGAATCATAGAATCATAGAATATCAGGGTTGGAAGGGACCCCAGAAGGTCATCTAGTCCAACCCCCTGCTCAAAGCAGGACCAAGTCCCAGTTAAATCATCCTAGCCAGGGCTTTGTCAAGCCTGACCTTAAAAACCTCTAAGGAAGGAGATTCTACCACCTCCCTAGGTAACGCATTCCAGTGTTTCACCACCCTCTTAGTGAAAAAGTTTTTCCTAATATCCAATCTAAACCTCCCCCATTGCAACTTGAGACCATTACTCCTCGTTCTGTCATCTGCTACCATTGAGAACAGTCTAGAGCCATCCTCTTTGAAACCCCCTTTCAGGTAGTTGAAAGCAGCTATCAAATCCCCCCTCATTCTTCTCTTCTGCAGACTAAACAATCCCAGCTCCCTCAGCCTCTCCTCATAAGTCATGTGCTCTAGACCCCTAATCATTTTTGTTGCCCTTCGCTGTACTCTTTCCAATTTATCCACATCCTTCTTGTAGTGTGGGGCCCAAAACTGGACACAGTACTCCAGATGAGGCCTCACCAGTGTCGAATAGAGGGGAACGATCACGTCCCTCGATCTGCTCGCTATGCCCCTACTTATACATCCCAAAATGCCATTGGCCTTCTTGGCAACAAGGGCACACTGCTGACTCATATCCAGCTTCTCGTCCACTGTCACCCCTAGGTCCTTTTCCGCAGAACTGCTGCCGAGCCAATCGGTCCCTAGTCTGTAGCGGTGCATTGGATTCTTCCATCCTAAGTGCAGGACCCTGCACTTATCCTTATTGAACCTCATTAGATTTCTTTTGGCCCAATCCTCCAATTTGTCTAGGTCCTTCTGTATCCTATCCCTCCCCTCCAGCGTATCTACCACTCCTCCCAGTTTAGTATCATCCGCAAATTTGCTGAGAGTGCAATCCACACCATCCTCCAGATCATTTATGAAGATATTGAACAAAACGTTTTCAGAGAGTGAATTTAATGAGTCTGGAATGGCGGGACTCAGGCTATGTCTACATTGCTCAAAGGTTCAGATTACAGGGGTGTGAACAGCAACAAACACCAAAGAGCTGCACTGTAACAACCCCATGTGGATGCTCTGGGTGTGAACTAAAAGGTTCCTAGTTCACATTAATATAATCATATTTGAAGATTATGTTAGTGCAAACTAATTACCATTTAATGTGCACCACCAGCATCCACATAGGGCTATTCCAGCACAGCACTTTGGTGTGTGCTGCAAATTACAGTCACGATGAAGTGAGCTGTAGCTCACGAAAGCTTATGCTCTAATAAATTTGTTAGTCTCTAAGGTGCCACAAGTACTCCTTTTCTTTTTGCGAATACAGACTAACACGGCTGCTACTCTGAAAGCAGGCTAAACTGAATCCCCACCCACAATCTCCATGCTATCCCAGCCCTGGGTTCCTCAGTCCTGTCCTCTGCTCCCTTCCCTGCTAGTCTAGGCCTGGGCCACAAATAAATAGAGACTCTAACCCCTACTACACCATGTATGAGCTGTGTGAGGTGCACTCTGATGGGCCCCACCAACCACATTATTCCATTAGGAACCAAAACAGGACCTAAGTCCACATCTCTAGGGGTGGACAGTAAATTCAGTGCCAAGGAGCCCCATGGAGCCCTTCCCTAGCTAAGCTCCTGCCAGCCACTAACCCTAGAGTTACACACTTGCAAATCAGCACCACAAAGGGATTGCCTGGCCTGGGGGACAGGCTGCAGCAATGCAGGCCTCTCTCTATGTGATACATGTTCTGGTGTGACGCTCCCTCCCCTCATTCCTTGCAGTACCATATGCTCCCCCCAGTGGCAATTTGTGGGCTCTGTTTAGGGGCTGATCTGGGACCTTTGTCTGTTGTTCATTAACAACAGTTTTGTCTGATGTGTCCTGTCAGTTCTGAGACTCTTGGCTCACTGGGTACATCTGCACTGTAGATGGGAACGATCTTCGCAGCTGGGGTAGCCAGACACTCGCTAGCTTTGCTTTAGCTAGTGCACTAACAATAGCAATGTGGCTGTGGTACTAGGAGGAGCGACTCAGGGTAGCCAACCAAGTATGTACCCAGGGGATCTGAGCGGGTGTGCGTTTGAGTAGCTAGTCCAAGTGGCTGCATGTGCTCCTCCTGCCTACCCTGCTGCTTTTAGCACTCTGGCTCGAGCAGAGCTAGCGCTTGTCTGCCTGCCCAGACTGGGAACTCAGTCCCAGCTGCACTGTAGGTGTACCCAGAGACAACCCCAAGTCACTGTTCTTGGAACGACCCACTCTGAACCCATGATGGTCTCCTTTTCTTCTCTTCCCAGAGCGCGAGGAGCTGCATAAGACAATTGGTAAATTCATCCACCTTCCCATTAGAGCCCCAGGCAGAGGCTCCCAGCCACACATGGTGCTGAGCAGATCCAGATGCATCAACACCCCAGGGCAGGGCTGAGAGAACAGTTTGGGCTGAAATCCGAGTCACATTAGAGTCACCCCAGTCCCACCGCGGCACAGTGAGCTCTCTGCAGCAGACACAGGGTTACCTGCTCTCATGTCTGGATAGACAGACAGGTGTCACCTGGCCTTTGACAAGCTAATGCCAAGCACATGTTCTGATACAGTAGGAGGGGCCCAGCCACTTTGTATAGATGACTGCAGTAGTGCAGGTTGTTCTGGGCCATTACTCAGAACGTGGAGATGAGCAAGAGACCAGACTAAGGCTCACGTTCTTATGCTTTGTCTCCAATGCCAGATCTCAGCTCTGAGCTCCAATCATCGCCTGGTCCAGCTATCACCTAGTTGAGGGGTTCTCAAACTTCATTGTACCACGACCCCCTTCTGACAATCAAAATTACTACACGACCCCGGGGGCAGGGAAGGGGCAGGAATTAAAGCCTGAGTCCTCCCAAGTACTGCCACCCCGGCTGAGGGGATCAAAGCCAAAGCCTAGGCCCCACTGTCTGGGGCAGGGGTGGGAGGGTCAAAGCTGAAGCCCAAGGGCTTTAGCCCTAGGCAAGGGACCTGTAACCATAAGCCACCACCAAGGACTGAAGTCCTTGCGCTTCAGCTTCGGCCCTGGGCGGTGGGACTCAGGGTTCGGCTTCAGCCCCAGGCCCCAGCAAGTCTAATGCCAGCTCTGGTGACCTGTGAAAACAGGGTTGTGACCCACTTTGGTGTCCTGACCCACAGTTTGAGAACCGCTGCTCTACTTATACCTGGAGTGCGTAGCTTTGATGCTCCAAAGGGCTGTTAGTAACACAGAAAAGGAATTCCCCTTAGATGGAAGGGTTGAGAATGTCAGAGCTGTATCGGAATCCACACCCATGTCTTCCATCAAGGTTAGATGCTTTGCAAATCCCAGGGCTCCTGGATGTTGGTGCGTATCACGAACCACCAGCCCGCTTCCGTCAAAGCTTCTGGCTCCAGCACTGCGGCTGGGAGTGTGGCTGTGGGGTGTCTGTAACTAACCCCAGTCATTACAGGTCACACAGCATCACACACCTCCTGTCTTTGTGCCTAACCCTTTTTTCTACCCCATTTCAGATGCTGTGAGGACAGCCTTGGAATCAGGTACTTGGATAATCCCTAGTAAAAGTGTGTTTGTGCTTTCACACCATGACAAGATAGAAAAAATCACTACCTGTATCATGGGCGGCGGGTATAATAGGCCAGGGGAGGTTCTGCCTCCCCTGGCGCTGCTGCGGCTGTGGAACCCTACATTGTGGAGTTTGGGGTGAAGATTTTCCTTTATTATGCCCTATGCAGTTTCCAGGGTGGCTGAGGAAGTAGTATGTGCTATTCAGCTTCCTGGGTTCCTCAGTGATCTCCCTTGACTTGGCTGCGGCTTGCCTGGGGCTTCTCGGGTCACGTAGTAGTTGGGGGTGCTCCGGGCTTCGGCCATCCCGGGGCTCCTCCGGCTGGGGGTGTGTGCTCGGGGCTTCTCTTGGGGGTGGGGAGAGGCTTGTGGCTCTGGCCATGGGGGGGCAGGGCGTCTGGGGGCTCTGGCCACCGGGTGTAGGGGGTGGGGGCGCAGGTGGAAGGGGCGGAGCCGGGGGCTAGCCTCCCCAAAGGGGGGCTCCACCTGCCACCCATGACCTGTACACACAATGTATGGACTTCAGTCACCTTCATGATCATCTCCCCCTGCCCTGGAAATAAACAAACACTGCAGAGGTTGCTGCTCAAATTTCAGTATTGTCCTTAACAACATACAGTGAATTTAGTACATATGGAATGGTGGGACTTAGTAAGGTTCTGGGCAAACTTCTTTCATGCAATTCTATTGATACATCTCAATTCTGACCTGCAAAATCCCTGCATGCACACAGCTCTGTCAGTTCCCTCAATCACTACCTGCAGCCCACTGCTATACAATCCAGGCCTCCCACACCTACAGTTCTGCCAGTGTCCCTCAGTCACACCACCAGCAGTCCCCTGCAATCTCAGCCATGGTCTGCCTCCCACATAGCTTTGCCAGTGCCCTCAGTTGTGACCTGCAGCTAATGGTGGCATTAGGCACCTACAAGCTGTACAATGGCAGGGAACCCCAAGGCTGTGAGGGGCCCTCTGAAAGCCAGATTTGGCCAGCCAGGTGTCAGCTGTTCCATCTTGCTCAGTGCTTCCAGGGCTCTGAATGGTGCCCTCCGGCCAGCATGATCTCGCACACACCAGGATACTGGATGCCAGGATACTGGAAGGGGCCCTGGAACTAAGCTGTGCAGGGGGTCCCCACGGCACAAACACTGCCACTGACTGCAGCTCCCTGCTATTCCTGCCCTGGGCTTCCTCCCTCAGCCCCAGCTCTGATGGCATCCCTCAGTCCCCACCCACAGCTTCCCTGCTATCCCAGCCCTCGGCTCCTCAGTCCCGTCCTGTTTCCTCCCTCGTAGTCTAGGCCTGGGCCTCCAATGAACAGAAACTTCAAACCCTGCTGTGCTCTATATGGGCTTTGTGAGGTGCACTCTGATGGGCCCCACCAATCACATTGTTCCACTAGGAGCCGAGACAGCACCTGACCCCATGTCTCTAGGGGTGGACTCTAAATCCAGTGCCACATGGCCCCATGGACCCTTCCCCAGCTAGGCTCCTGCTGCCAACCACTAACAGTAGAGCTACACACTTTTGAGAATCTTCCCCACAAAGGGATTGCCTGGCCCAGAAATAGGAGGTCTGAGGCTGGGTGCCACGCTGCAGCAGTGCAGGCCTTTCTCTATATGATACATGTTTGGGTGTGAAGCTTGCTTCCCTCAGTCCTGGCAGTGCCAGCAGCTTTGGGTGCTGCCCCAGGGGCAATTTGTGGGCTTTGTTTAGGGCTGATCTGGGACCTCATCTGCTGTTCATTAACAACAGATTTGTCTGCCATGTCCTGTCAGTTCTGAGATCCTTGGCTCATTGGGTACATCTATACTGCAGGCAGGGCCTGCCCGAGACCAAATAGTGTCCCAGGGAATGAGCATCTTCAGTTAAACTTTGTTAAACTTTTGAATACCTTATTTTTTATTGCACTTGTAGCCCATTTCACAACTTTGATGCATGATTTGTATGCATGATTTATCTCTGTCATATAAGATGATAAATTTGTACGCTAGGAATTATAAATCATGCAATATATAAGCAAACAAAAAATTGTTTCTTCTAAACCTATAGAAACTTTTTCATGTTAAGAAAAAATTAAATGTACTAACATCAAGAAATTGAACTGTGCAGCAACATCAGGTGGACCAGTACTAAATAGCATTACTGTAGGAGACAGCCTTAGAATGTTAACCCTAGTCCTTTAGTTCAAAAAGTTGCTTTTCTTACCTTTACCCTCGCAAACTGAAGCATAGTGTCAGAGAGATCCAAAGTCTTGCCAATGGCATTTTCAAGCAATAAAATAGCAAGTGATGTCAGTCTCTCGTTGGCCACCGTCAATTGAAGATATGTTTTAATGAGCCTGAGCTTTGAAAAGCTGCGTTTACGACTCTCAACTTGGCAGTGTGAGCAGAATCCACAAAGCTATACACAAATTAGGAAAAGTGTACTTCAGCTCTTCATCATGAATGAATTGGAGAACTTGGAGTGGCGAGTGCTTTCCAAGTGGCCAAACATAATGGATGTTGTCCAATTCAACATAGAGGTCTTTATCACTGATGTCTGAACGTTCCCCATGTGTCAGTGTCTGGTCAAAGTCTGTACAATTGTTCAAGAGTATTTTCCTGTCTGCCAGCACCTTACTAAGGTCACATACAAAAACTCCCAGGTCTTTTCGTGGTGCTTTATTTGTCTGAATCTTTCTTCCATGGACACTCAAGCAGTGTCAGTGAGTGACCAAAAAACCTCCCTCTTGAATTTTTCTTCCAACCTTCCTATCACCTCATCTCTGCCCTCATAACCAGACTGTCTCTTCTTCTGATGAATATGAGTTTCCCTGAAGATAGGCTCAACTCCTAAGTTTTCCACCATTTCATTGGCAGCAGTGATGGCAGCATCTTCAAATCCGTTGTCTCTCTAGGTCACAATGAAATCAAGGCAGATTCTCATCAAAGTAGTAGCAGCCGCGGTATCCATCAACTGAGTTTGTAATGCCTTGCTTTCAATGTTTACTTGGAACAGGATATCTTGTCAAACCACAACTGAAACCAGAAATTTGAAGTCAGTGATCTGGTTTGCATCTTGTGTCGAATTCTGGCCTCGGTTTTACTTGACTGTGCCAGTTCCATCAGAGTGTCGTAAACCTCAGTCCCTTGGTAGCTCACTGGCCTTACACTGTCAATGCTGCTCTCCCAGCGAGTGTCACTTAGCAGCTTCACGGTCAGATTTGTAACATTGTCCATGAGGATCTTCCACCTGATACTTGATGCTGAAAACAGGATCCTTTGCAGTACTCCAAAGAGAAAGAGAGAGAGAGAGAGAATCTAAAGAAGATGACACTGCATCTTACGCAATCAGATTGAGGGAATAGTAGCCATAAAGCACGAAGAAAGCTTTTGGATTTAGCACAAGGATCCTTGCCTGGACGCTGCTGTTTCTTCCCTTCATGTTTGCACCGTTGTCATAGCCTTGGCTATGGCAGTCCCGAAGCTTTATTTTATTTTCATTCAAAACATTCATAAACAGTTCTGTTAGGCCTTTTCCAGTAGAGTCGTCCACAGACAAATAGTGTTCCTTTACTTATATACAGCTATTCTCATTGTCAAGAAAGCTTACTGTAAATGACATCTTTTCACTGTGACTAATGTCGGAAGTGCAGTCCATTATTACGGTATAGTACTTTGCTTTGCCGGGCCATATCAACGTGTTATCAAACACTTTCCTTGCCATAAGATCAATGAATTTGGATGGTTTTGCTGTAGTAATGGTCCATAGCTTCTTTATGAACTACTGGACATAGGTGCTAATGCATGACATCACCGTATTTCTCAAGGAGCTCTACCAAACCAAGGAAATTAGTGTTAAGTTCAGTTTGTTTATTCAGCTTGAGCCTGGACTCGACTTGCATTCATTTGGAGTAGGCTGTAAAATGGCTGGGTGACTTTTCATGTTGCTTCAGAGCTATATTATGCCAGTAATTGTACCCAGAAAGTGCAAGCAACAATTTGGCATTCTTATCAAATATTTTGCACCAAAACCAGAACACTTTGTCATTTGATTTTGAGTAAACTAGCCAACACCGATTCAGTTTCTCACCATTCTTGAGCACTCTTTTGCAGTATGACTTTGAAATATGTCACTTTTGCTCATTTACCAGAAATGGCATATCCTTGATTTTGCCTGGTCCGTTCAAAATTGTATGATCAATATTGGCAGAGTTTAGGATCACTGGCCATAAAATACGATCTGATATATCGATTTGTGGTGTGCAATTTTTCTAACTGCTGTTTCTGTCACCATGCAAGGCTGATTCTTCTTCATGTAAGCAGAGTCTGAATGAGCTCTCCCCTGACAGCTAGCTGGGAGGGGGAGAGACTTCAGGAGCAAATTGTATTTACATGAACACACCTACTCTGCCTAGATATCCACCAGACAGAGCTCTGGTACTGAAAGTGATCAACGTTGGCTGGTGACGGATTGGAAATCACTTTAGTACTGAATTCAGGGGTAGTGAAATGCTGTTACCAATGTTTTGACATTATAGTATGAATAAAGGGGCGCACAACTGTGCTTAACCTGTCCCAAATGCGGGGGTCGCTCTCATCTGACAGGACCTCGTTACACCAGGGGCTTTAATGCCAGAGCCCTATCAAAGTAAGAGGGGTGGGGACAGGTGTCTCAGCCAGGAGGTGTGAACTCTCCCTATGGGTCCCCAGGCTGGTTTAACCTGTTTCTCCCCACTGTTTAAAGAAAGAGCTAAATATGCTTCATTAGGAGCCTCTCGGTTATTTTAAATGCTCAATCAGAGCAGAAATCAGTTGTGGTGGGATCATGTTTCTACCCCACTTGCTAAGAGCTAAAAATCACTAAGAGACTGACCTGCAAAGGTCACAGCAGAGAGGCAGGTGGCCGTAGAATGTGACGGATGGTGGGAGTGGTGAGAAGGCGGCCGGCCAGAGCAAGTACTCAGAGGATAAAGCAAGCAAGGTGCCTTCTTCTCCGGGAGGAAGGTGAACTCACTCAGATGCACCTCTGAACGTTAGGTCCTCACTGACCAAGGACAACCACTGTGAGTGGGGTACAGCGAGGGAGCAGAGGGTGGTACAGTAAAAGAACTTGTGATTGTAGAACTCAAGAACATAAAGCAGAAGGCTCTGCCCCACACACTCTGGGGTGGGTGTCCTCCTCACAGTTTTATGGTTATGAATCCTGCTTGTGGCATTTTCCCTACTTAATGTCAGGTGACTTCCCTCCTTTCATTAAAAGTTAATTTTCTACACTTAGACTCTGCTTCCGAGTGGGGAAGTATTGCCTCTCAGAAGCATCAAGGGGTGATGTGTACTTTTCCCAGTTACTGGGTGGGGACTCAAGCTGGTTCTGTGTTGTAGTGTTGAAAAGGAACCCCTAGATATTGAACCTGGCACTGGTTGCTGCTGGCTCCACCTAGCAGAAGGGTTACATTTATCATTTCTCTCCTTTTCATGTAAACCAGATTTTTCTTGGCATTACTCTCCTTTTCATGTGAGCCATATTCTTCTTTATCATCACTTTCCTTTATGCTGCCAGGAAAACAGGACAATTCTCCATCACTTTCCTCACATTTTCATTTCTTGTCTTCAGGTAAATCTGATAATTCCTTAGAAATAGGATTTCCATCATTTACACTTCGCACCTCAATTTCTTCTGCAGTGGGACAATCATTACTGACTAAAGTCCAGTTTATGTTGTTCTGTTTCCGATATTTTCCAATCAAATTTGTCCCTTACTGCAAACTAGATTGCAACTGAGCTTTTTGCTTCCTATACTAAGCTCCTGAAGGCTTCTTCGGGGGCATCTTCTATTTTCTATAGGGGAAGACAGACAGCATTGGGAGAGCAAAAGTCTATGTTCCACAGTCTTAGAAAGTCATCAAACATTACATGTTAAGCATGGCAAAAGAAGTAACAGTATTTCTTTTATATTGTTGCGTACATAGCGGTTCAATAGATATCTCTGGTGTCTCCTTAAATATGTCCTTCATTAGTCACTACTTACACTCCTCAAGTCTTAAAACACAAGTACACTTTCACAATTACACAATAAAACAGCGGGGCTCTCACTTCACTTCAGTTCGTTCTTATATCTCACTGACTGACTGGTTACACCCCCCGCTCCTTATATGCCTGTGAGGGCATGGCTGACAATATTCTAAAATGTTCAAGGAAAATGTAGTTCTCAGAAAGTCTGGAAGGTTCCACAAGTCTCTACAAAGGTCTAGAGTATTCTAGTAGGTTAGTGGAAAATGAATCCTCATCCGGAATACCTGAAAGATGTTACTTCAAACATTCTATTTTCCCTTTTGTCGCTAACAACAAAAATGACCCCCCCCCCGCAAGCCCGGCACCTCAGGTGGTCGCCTGACTGCAGCTCGGAGTGACCTTCCCAGCGTGGGTAGCCAGACACACGCTAGTTCTGCTTGAGGTAATGCTAACGACCCAAGCTGAATCTGAGTCACATTAGTCACTCCAGTCCCACGGCAGCACTGTGAGCTCTGCTGCAGACTCAGGGTTACCAGCCCCTGTGCCTGGTTATACTAGGGTGACCGTACATCCCAATTTGGCCAAGATAATCCCTTTTTTAAGCCCTGTTCCAGCCATCCTGACTTTTTTTTGGCAAAAAAGGACATTTGTCCCATTTGCTCTTGCCAACTGGATCAGTTGGGAGCAAGCAGAGATGCCAGCCTTGAGCAGGAGGGAGGCTGGGCTGGAGGTGGGGGAGAGGAAGGGTTCTAGTGCATGGAGGGCAGGGGGAGTGGGCCTTGGGCTAGCCCCACATGATGTCCTGTTTTCCTTTTGGGAAATATGGTCACCCTAGGTTAGACAGACAGGTGTCACCTGGCCTATACCATCCAATGCCAATCACCTTATTCTGATGTAGCAAGAGGGGACCAGCCGCTTTCTATAGATGACTGCTGCAGTGCAGGCTCTTCTGGGCCATTTTGCAGAATGTAGCTCACATTTTAATACTTTGTTGCCAAGGTCAGATCCCAGCTCTAAGCTCCAATCATCTGCATGTCCATCCCCTAGTT
Source organism: Dermochelys coriacea (assembly GCF_009764565.3). Classification (NCBI taxonomy): domain Eukaryota; kingdom Metazoa; phylum Chordata; order Testudines; family Dermochelyidae; genus Dermochelys; species Dermochelys coriacea. The sequence goes on from NC_050090.1 coordinate 10,950,920, forward strand.
ACACCTGGAGTGTGTAGTTTTGATGCTCCAAAGGGCTGTTAGTAACACAGGAAAGAAATTCACCTGAGATGGAGGGGTGGACAATGTCTGAGCCATAGAGGGCTCCAGACGCGCCTTCCATCAAGGTTGGATGCTTTGCAAATCCCACGCAGGAAGTTTATCCTGGCAGTCTGCCTTTAAAATCCCCAATTTGCTGGGGGCCACCTCAGCCAAACAGCTTCTTACAGGCTTGAGTTCTGCTCTGAGTGACACTGGTGTACATTCAGATTCGTTCCAGTGAAACAAACACAGTTATTTTGGATTTACAGCAGCATCACTGAGAACAACTGTCATAAATATAAAGGGAAGGGTAACCACCTTTCTGTATACAGTGCTATCAAATCCCTCCTGGCCACAGGCAACATCCTGTTACCTGTAAAGGTTAAGAAGCTCAGCTAACTTGGCTGGCACCTGACCCAAAGGACCAATAAGGGGACAAGATACTTTCAAATCTTGTGGGGGTGGGGGAAGGCTTTTGTTTGTGCTCTTTGTTTACGTGGTTGTTCTCTCTTGGGACTGAGAGAAGCCAGACAGAAATCCACCCTCTCCAACCCATCCTAATCCAAGTCTCCAATATTGCAACGATTATAGGTAAGCCTGGGAAGGCGGATTAGTTTATCTTTTGTTTTATGTGAATTTTCCCTGTGTTAAGAGGGAGGTTTATTCCTGTTTTCTATAACTTTAAGATTTTGCCCAGAGGGGGATCCTCTGTGTTTTGAATCTGAATACCCTGTAAAGTATTTTCCATCCTGATTTTACAGGGATGATTTTTACCTTTCTTTTTTTTAATAAAATCCGACTTTTAAGAACCTGCCTGATTTTTCCATTGTTCCAAGATCCAGGGGTGTGGGTCTTTAATGATTTTGTAACCAATTGGTTAGGATATTATTCTCAAGCCTCTCCAGGAAAAGGCGTGTGTAGGGTTTGGGGGATATTCTGGGGGAAAGACGTCTCCAAGTGGTCTCTTTCCCTGTTCTTTGTTTAAAACGCTTGGTGGTGGCAGCATACGGTTCAAGGAGAAGGCAAAGTTTTTAACCTAAGCTGGTAAGAATAAGCTTAGGGGGTCTTTCATGAGGGTCCCCACATCTGTACCCTAGAGTTCAGAGTGGGGAAGGAAGCCTGACAACATTTGCTCCAGTCCCCGATACTAAGATACAATATAAAGACATCCCTGAGAGATGGACATTGCAATTACCAGAAATCTCTGGTCCCTGGGGTGAATGGGGACATTTCTCCTTCAGCAGTGAGGGACCATGAACAATGTATAAAGCGATCACATTGTCACATAGCAGCACCCAGAACTGAGTCCTCTGCCTAAATGACAGGAAATGACTCTGTCTCTTTCCATTGCAGACAAAGCGGTCAGAGAGCTAGGTAAGAGAATGTGTTGTCATGTCACATTTCACATTGCTCAATTTCTTTCTATCTGCCTTACCCCTCTCCCAGAATGGCATCTCCCATGGGAGTGAGTTCTCTACATTGGCCGGGCCCCTGACCGTGTTTGTTCCTCTTCCCTTGCAGATTTCAGGAGGGCTCGGAGCTACATGGGTGAGTGGGACTGCGAGGGGCTGAGCAGACACTGCACTGGGGTTAGTGGTATCACTGTTACGTAGCTGAGCTGTCAGAGGTGCGGGGCCCCCATGGAGCAGGTGGGGCAGGACGTGAGCTGGCTGCAGAGCCAGCGGGGTGGATGCCATGCATGGTCCTGAACATGCTGTCCAGAGCTATAAGTCTCATCCCCGGGCAGCTCCCTCACAATCCACCCCTTAGTCCTGATGTCCCCCTCATCTCTCATTGGCCCGTCAGCAATGATCCATCCCTACCCTGTCAGCTCCCCCTACAGCCCCACTCAGCCTTCCCTCTGCACTTTGCAGAGTCTTCAGCCCCCTGGTCACAATCCATGGGCCCCCAGGAGCAATGTTCCCACTAATGTTTTACATCCATGTGTGGAATGAATTTTATTATGTGCACCAATATTGAGGTGATGTTTGGAGGGGGTAGGGCTGAGGGGTTCGGAGTGTGGGAGGGTGCAGAGGGTTGGGTTGTGGGGGGGGGTGAAGGCTCTGGCTGGGGATGCAGGCTCTGAGTGGGGCCAGGGATGAGGGGTTTAGGGTGTGGGAGGGGGCTCAGGACTGGGGCAGAGGGTTGTGGTGCAGGGAGTGAGGGCTCTGGCTGGGGGTGCGGGCTCTGGGGTGGGGCCAGGGATGAGGGATTTGGGGTGCAGGCTGCCCTAGGGCTGCAGCAGGGAGAGAGGACTCTCCCCAGTCCTCTCTCACCACAGCAGACCGGGGAAGGGGGAGAGGCACCTCTCCCAAGCTGCGGCAGCTCTGGGCTGGGGTGGGCCAGGAGAGAGGTGCCTTTCCCCACCTGTGTGGGTCCTTGATAGCCTCTTGCACAGCCGCGCAGCTTAGAGGGAACTTTGCCTAGCAGCCCTAACCCCTCTCAGGGATAGATCCTGTGCAGGAGGAAGTGAGAGTATACAAGAAGTCCAATCGCCCACTCTGGCTCTCCCCACTTCTCCCCCAGCACATGGGTCAGGCCCATTCACAGCCCTGGAACTCCCTGGAGCCCAAGGCTGGATCCAGGCTAGCGGTACCAGTCCCTCTAGCCACCTCAACCCTTAGGCTGTCCTTCGCTCCGGCTGTGCTGGCTGAAATCTCTCTCCTGTCGGATCGTAGGATCCCTGACTGACCCATGGCTAATGGGGATATTCTGGTTCCTCTCCCCAGTCTCTGTCACCCTGGATCCAGATTGCAAACACCCCGAGCTCACCATCTCTAAGGATGGCCGAAGAATTGAACATGACTCTGCTTCCCTAAGGCCAGCTGCTCCCTCCGGGACCCTGATTGCTGTGGGGAGGGAGGGTTTTGTGGCTAGGAAGGATCAAGATGGGGAGAGGGGGGCTTGCCGGGAGTACTGGGAGGTGGAGGTGGGGAACAGCCCAGACTGGGAACTGGGGGTGCTGAGTGAGACTGTGAGGGAGAGAGTGAGAAAGGAGCAGCTGGAGAGACTCCCTGAGGAGTGGTGCTGGGCTCTGGGGAGATCTGGGGGGCGGTATCACCCCAGCAAGGCCGACACTGTGATCCAGAACTTGGGTGTGATGCCAACAGTGATTGGGGTATATCTGGATCTAGAAAGGGGGAGTCTCTCGTTTTATAGTGTCAATTCAATGACCCTTATCTTGGAGATTCCTATGGAAGGTCCTGAGAGATTGTTCCCGTTCCTCAGCCCTGGTCACGATGCAGGGCAGGACCAGAGGAAATCCCTCAGCATCTGCCCCCCCAGTGACTGGGATTTCCCCCAGAAATTAGGAGTTAGTGGGTCTGTTAGTCAGGGAGATCCCAGAGCCTCTGCACAAACCCCTGCCCCCAATGACAGGGAAGGAGCAGAAAACAACACAAAGCCACCTGCCACAGGAAAAACAGCCCCATCACTTGGACCGCACCCAGCCCCTGGAGACAAGGAAGTGGAAAAAAACAGGGCAAGGCCATTTATGGGAGAATATTTGCAAAAGATCCTGCATGTAAAGAGGAAGACAGGGGATGAAACAGAGCAGGAGCATCCACAACATGGAACACCCCCAGACGGAAGCGGAAAAAGAAAAGCCAAAAATCCCAGGTCTGAAACCCACCTGCCGAACCCCTCCCATGGGGCAAAGGGAATCATGCAAGAAAAACACTGAGAACTTGATTCCAGAGGAGTCTCTGGAGCTGAATCTTCTCCCAGGCATACCAGAGCCAGGAAATACGTTGGGGGAATCAGACCCAATTGCTGACACCTGGGGAAGAACCTCGCTCTAATGGGAAAGTGGGGAAATGGCGACATGTCAGATGTTTCCTCCCACCTGAACTCAAAGGAAAACCGTAGCTATTCATGATAACACTTTGGCCCAACTCCCAGTTACATCGGAATGGGCTCATTGGAGGAAACTGTGTTAATGTGACTGTTAAATGTAGGAAATTCAAAACACACCGGTCAGGGATGCAGAGGGGAAGGGTCTTGCAGTGACACTGACTCACTCCTATTGCAGACACACACACGATGCTCCTGCCAGCTTCAGGCAGTGTGAGACAGTGACAGAATCTATGGATTCAGGCTGGATTGTGATAGCCTCACCCTGAGCAGCATCCTGAGGGCTGAAACCTTGCAACTGCTGGAGCCCTCCCCTGGGCTCTAGCAGGGCTGTCTGGTTTCACAGGGCAGCAGGGATGATGGACGATGCTGCCAAAGCTTCTCATGGAACAAGGACATGGGGAAGTTCAGACGCTGTTGGAAATTGCATTGAGGGAACTGGGTTGCAGGAGGGGAACAGGCTGCCAGCTTCAGCATTGCCAAGTCTCATGGTATTTGTTGTTTCCCTTAAAGCCCCAGCACCTGGAGTCCTGGGATTGTGGGAGAATCACAGCTTTGGTTTAAAACAAATAAAAAGTAAGTTTCTAGCCTCTGGCTGTGCTGTGGAGCTGTAAAGTGTGACCCCAAAGCCCCTGTGTGCCGTGCCTGGCTTTACTGCTGGGTGTGCTGCATTTAAACCCTATGGCCTGGCTGTTGGTTTAGTGCAGGTCGTGATGGGACCCAGCAGTGAATGGGAGGCAGGAAGCCCTGGGCAAGGCTGCCCACAGAAGCTGAATCTACAGTAGAGGAAAGGTGTGTGTGTGATGAGCTGGCTGGGCCCAGACAGCACTCTCGCCATCAGATCCTAGCAGAGACTGGGCCGCCTCGGTGCCGTGGGCATTTTACCTCCCTGTAGCTGGTGGAGATGAACTCCAGGGAGGTATTACGTATGAAAACACCTTTCTCCTGATGCAGGCAGCTCCCAAACCAGCCATTTCTATCCCAGCAGCAGCCGGCAATCAGCTTCCCAGCGCAGGCGGGACACTGGCTGCCATGGGTGGGGGCAGAGGGGAGCAGGTGGGTGTTCGGGAACAAATGACAACCACTGGGTGTTACGAGTTTGGAGCGGCCCTGTAATCACCTCCGAACTTTGTCTGCTCTGTTTGTCTGACTGTTCTGTGGGGGTCACTGCATGACCACAGGGCATGGGTGGCGAGTGAAGCTTCCCCTGGGGGATGCTAGCTTCCTGTCCCACCTCTCCCGCCCGTGGCACCACCCGCACTCCACCCCTGCTCTGAGCCAGGCCCCGCCCCTCCCCTCCCCTGCTGAGCCACCCCACCATTAACCAGGCTCAGGGACACAGGAGGGAACAGAGACCTCGGGCTGCACTGACAGACACCCTGAAGGATGGGTAGGGGACAGGGTGAGACTGTGGGGACCAGATGTCCCAACCCCCAGAGGTGAGGGCCTGGGGTAGGGCAGGCTGCCTAGGTCTAGGGATGAGGTAGACCTGCAAGGAGCCCCTTTACTGTGTAAAACCCTGTTCTCTGGCTGTGCCTGGCTCCTGCTGTGGAGATCAAACAAGACTTTGTGTAATAAGGTGTTTGGGTCACTGCAGTCATGACTGGTCACAGCTCCTGGTGGTAGAACTGCAGGTATTGAGTCCAGTCAGACCTGCTGGGGGTCAGCATGGACAGTCCACAGGGGACTGTTGCCTAGGGCTTGTCTGAGAGAGGGGAAGACCTGAGGGGTCACCCAGAGAGGAGCAGCCAGCCCCATAACCCTAACACAAGGCTTGTGCAAGAACTCGGCTTGGGCTGCCAGGAAAGAGGGATTTTCCTGGGAGAATTTTCTCAGGAATATGTTTCTATGTTCAGGAGATGTTCCCACTGGACCCTCCATATTACCCCAGGGTGGGGGTGGGGACATAACGACTTTCCCACACTTTGGTTACTGGTTTCTAGCTGTGTCAGCAAGAAGAGGTGGCAGCATTTTGTGTCCCCCACTTTCTCACACTTGGTAATTCTCCCGCAAGATCAATCCCAGCCGTCTTTGGCAAATCCTGATTTCAGAGAAACCTGATTTTCCACTGGGACAATTGTCCACCAGGTTCTAACCCCAGCCACTAACTCTGGAGTCTGAGCATCATTCCATAGCTAAAGAGAGAGAACGTCTATGGCCCCCTCCCCAACGGGACTGACCATCTCCCCTCCCATCTTTCCCACTACAGCACTCCTGGGGCAGCTGCCCCTCCCCCCAACTGCTGCTCAGCCCAGCTCCCATTTCTGATAAGCTGGGATTGGTGCCCTGCTGCCTCTTTCACTAGACCAAGGCAGGAGCTGAAATGGGAAAGCAGCGATGGGGAAATGCCCCCAGCTGCTGGCTGTGTGCAGGAAGCTGGCGGGGCAGGAAATATGCCCTGTCTGTCTGTCTGTCCAGTCTGACATGCTCTGCTCAGGCTACTCCCAGCCCAGCAAGCATTTCATGGGGCACTGGAGAGAGATCACCCAAGCTGGGCTGTTCTGTGCTCCCAGGAACAGCAGGCCAAACCCCAGCCTCTCCCAGTGCAACTAGTGGGATACAATGAAACCAGTAGGAGCTAGACGTATTTGCGGGGAGGTAAGAGGAGTTGTGGGGCCATTTCCACTTTGCCCCCATCTCCCTCCAGCCCCTTCCACCCTGGATCCACCCTCCAAGGAGGGCTCCTTCCAGGCTCCATCAGCATAGGCAAAGTTTGACTTCTATATTTGGGGAGGCAGCTCCAGCCAGACCAAGAGGGCCGTATGTGGGGGGCAAATTCCACACCTGCCCAAGGCTTCCAGGGCTGGGTCCACCATGGGGTCACCGCTGGCAATGTTGCCTCTAATTTTTTCCACCCATGTGTGGAATGAATTTTGTTATGTGCACCAATGTGCACCAAGGTAATGTGCAGATGTGTGCCAAAGGTAGAAACAAAAAACCTAGACAGAATATATATATTTTTTAAAAGTTCCTATAGGGATTATTACTGCAGCCAGGACAAGTTAGCAATTTTAGAACTCACTACTCAAAGAATTAAATTTAAGTGTAAGAGAGAAATAAAAATTATGAAATGCACAGACCAGTCAAAAAATAAAATAGCACTTTGAAAGAATAAGATTACAGATAATATATGTGCATTGCAGGAGGTACCAAGAAGTAACAACAATAATACAACTATGTGTTGGAAGGTGAATGTGAAAGACTGTGTATGTATGTGTGTGTGTGAGAGAGATACAGAGTGTGTGTTTGTGTGTGTGTGTGTGAGAAACAGAGACAGTGTGTATGTGTGTGTGTGAGACAGTGTGTGAGTGAGAGACACACACAGCGTGTGTGAGAGAGAGATAAAAAGACAGTGTGTATGAGACAGTGTGTGTGTGTGAGAGAGAGAGAGACACACACACATTTCTCCCCTCCACAGTCCTGAGGCTGGGGGAGAGGTATCTCTCCCCAGCCACCGCAGCCGCGGGGCTGGGGGATAAAGTTGTCTCTCCCCTCTCCGCCATAGACCCGGCCTGGGGCTGGGGGAGAGGCATGTCTCTCCTGTCCCTGATGCAGCCCTGGCTGGAGCCAGGGCTGGGAGAGAGAGGTGCCTCTCTCCCCCAGCCCTGCACGCCCCAAGATCCCCCAAACCACCATCACCTCACCCACTGCCCCCGCCCTCCACTTCCTCCACGCTCACCTGTGTGCACACCTGTGTGGCCCTTGATGTCCTCATGTGCGGCTACGCAGGCACACACCTTAGAGGGAACACACCTGATGGCCCATGTGGTTGTGCACTTGCCCTGGTGTTTATTCATGTCTCACACAGGAATCCAGGGGAATTTAACCAGGGCCACAGGGTTTCTCATGCACAGAAGCCCCCAGCCAGGGAGGTCTTGGAAGCCACAGCTGGAAACCACCCAGTATCCAGGGGCTTAGGGTGAGGCCGTTCCCGCACATGGGTTTCCTGTTGACTCAGAGCCAGCTCTACACTTGGTTATAATATGGTGCCCCTAGCCCCCTCTCCCCCCGCGTGGCACTGGCAGAGCCAAGCTAGTCAAGTGGCCTTGGAGATGGGCAAGCTGGGAGCTGCGTCCCCTGGGAAAAGGCAGGAACAATGGATGGGCACTGCAGGGAGGGGCCTCTGCTTTCCAGGAGGGGGACGGAGCGTAAGCTGGGGGGGGGCTTCCCAGTGGGGGCCGAGACTAGAGCTGTTTGAGGGCATTCGAACCTTTAAATTGTGCCCCCTATCAATGTACACAGTTTGATGGTGCCCCTCCCACCTCGCCCACCAGGTAGGCGAGCCACTGTCACCTCAGAATGATCAAGTGGGAAACCAGGTGGCAAGGGGTTTCCAAGCACACAACCAGGCCTCCCCAGGCCACCACGTGTCTATCAGGGAGAAGGGCCCCATGGGGCGTGCATGGCCCCTCGCCTCAGCAGGGACCATGGCCAGTGAGAGGGCGCTCAGCAGCCCGCTGAGTGCCTGGAACTCGTCACCTGGCAGCCCTGCCCCAGTCACACACCCAGCACCCTGGCACGCCTCACAGGCACCCCCTGCCCAGGAACGAGGGAAGGGCTCAAGGGCCGCCATTGATGGGCAGGGGCAGGTGCTCAGGCTGGGTCTTGCCATTACACTGATCACGGCGCTGTCCAGCGGAAACAGAGTGGCACTGCTGAGCCCAGGTCCCTAGGGGACCACAGGGCCAATCCTCCAGAGGGCCCAACAGCCATGCAGCGCGGGATGCAGCAGCCCAGAGCGGGAATGGCTGCAAATCCTCCAGCTGCCCTGGGAGCTGCTGCTTCCGGGGGCCAACTTCTTCTCCTCACCCTGTGCCCTCTGCCACCTGCCAGGGTGCTGGGCTTCTCCGACCCAAGGTGGGAGCCATTGCCAGCCGCCACTCCACCAATGTATAGAGTTTGGGGGAGCAACACCCCCTCTTTCCCCTCTGTGGCACTCTGTACCTCAAAGCAGCACCCTGTAACCCCGATATTCACCACTGTTATATAATTATGGCATGTTTTGTACAAAGTATGCCTTGTGAGGTATCATTTTAAAAGGCTTGGTCTGTTGAACATTAATATCCTGTTAGATTGTGTGTGCTATGACTGTATGTGAGGTTATGAAGTTTTGCTATGTGTGTATTACTGAAATATGTTAAGTATCAGGAGGTAGCCGTGTTAGTCTGTATCCACAAAAACAACAAGGAGTCCGGTGGCACCTTAAAGACTAACAGATTTATTTGAGCTTTCGTGGGTAAAAAGCCCACTTTTTCAGATTCATGGAGTGAAAATTACAGATACAGGCATAAATATACTGACTTTTATTTTACTTTTATTTCTTAGGTAACCAACTTTGATCTTTATGCTCACTACTTATAATCACTCAAGATCTATTTCTCTGGAGTTAATAAATCTGTTTTATATTTTACCTAAAACAGTGTGTTTTGCTCAAAGTGCCTGGGAAATCTCAGCTCAGTTAAAAAAGGCTGGTGTGTGTCCTCTCCACATCGAGGGAGGGGCAGACTGGGTAATAAGCTTACACTGTTCAGGCTTCTGACGAGGGCAAAATGGTATATTCTGGGGGTGCAAGACTGGGGAGCTGGGCAGAGGTGTTGACTTCCCCAATTCCAGGTGGGTGCTTGACCCCCAGCTCTGCCCCAGGCCCCACCCCCACTCCACCCCTTCCCCCAAGCCCTTGCCCCCACCCTGCTTCTTACTGCCCCTGCTCTGCCCCTTCCTGTCACATTCTGCCCCCTCCCCTACCTCGTCCTGCTACCGCTCTTTCCCCATCCCCCCAGTGCCTCCTGCATGCCGCTGAACAGCTGATCACGGTGGGTGGGAGGAGCTGGGTGGGAGCTGATCAGTGGGGCTGCTGGTGGATGCTGAGCACGCACTTTTTTCCCAATGGGTACTCCAGCCCCAGAACACCAACGGAGTCTGTGCCTATGGAGTTGTCTGGAGCCTGTCTATTGTTGGTTCATGACTGGGTGGGAGAAGCATTCATGTAACTCAGCTGGGTGTGTCCCTACCTGTGGATGGCTGTGTAAGTCCAAAAAGAAAAGGAGTACTTGTGGCACCTTAGAGACTAACAAATTTATTAGCGCATAAGCTTTCGTGAGCTACAGCTCACTTCATCGGATGCATTTGGTGGAAAAAACAGAGGGGAGATTGATATATCAATCTCCCCTCTGTTTTTTCCACCAAATGCATCCGATGAAATGAGCTGTAGCTCACGAAAGCTTATGCGCTAATAAATTTGTTAGTCTCTAAGGTGCCACAAGTACTCCTTTTCTTTTTGCGAATACAGACTAACACGGCTGCTACTCTGAAACCTGTGTAAGTCCAGTATCTGCCAGAGGTTTGTAGCTTGTCACAGAATCACAGTGTGAGAGGAATAACCCAGGTTGGTGGGACAGAGGGCTCAGCAGCCGCACAGTCCAGGCTGCACCCTGGGAAAACCCATCACATCCTCCAAAACTCCATCCATGGCCATCAGCACCATATGACCTGTATCCAAGGTCACCTGTGCCTGGCCCAGGCACTCGCCCCAGAGGCTCATGGGTAGAGCTGCTCCAATGGCTTTGCCCCAGGAATATCCCTGCTGAAAAGTGGGGGATTATCAGAAATGGGGGGGGGTGTATTTGGTTTTTTTTTTCTTTTGGGAAACACTTTCAACATTCTGATAGGAAATTCCAGCCCAGAATAATGGTTGGTGTCGATTTGGGCTTTGAAAACAAAAAAATCTGGAAATTTGTTTCACCCCCTTGTTCCCATGGTCGGCGCTGAAGGCAGCAGTAGGAGTGATGCCAATGGAGCTGGGTTCCCTGTGTGTGACAGGCCCCCCATGGCTCCCTGACCCTGCTGGTCATGCGTCTCTGGGGTGGCTCCATGTCTCTGGGTGACTGTTGTGGGGCTGAGGGATAAAGCGTCTGAACCATCCAATGAGGCTCTGCAGGACCTCGTCTGTTTCTGGGACTCAGCCAGCGGGAGTGTTGGGCAATGTTCCCTCTATTTTTTTCCACCCATGTGCGGAACAAATTTTGTTATGTGCACCAAGGTAATGTGCAGATGTGCGCCACCAGTAGAAACAAAAAAATCTAGATATACTATATATTCTTAAAAAGTTACCATAAGGATAATTACCAGATCCAGGCCAAGTTAGCCATTTTAGAACTCACCACTCAAAGAAATAAATTTAAGTGTAAGAGAGAAATAAAAATTATGAAATGCACAAACCAGTCAAAAAACTAAAATAACACACTTTGAAAGAATAAAATTACAGAGAACATATGTGCATCGCAGGAAGTAGTAGTGATCAATGGCTCCATGTCTAGTTGGCAGCCGGTGTCAAGTGGAGTGCCCCAGGGGTCGGTCCTGGGGCCCGTTTTGTTCAATATCTTCATAAATGATCTGGAGGATGGTGTGGATTGCACTCTCAGCAAATTTGCGGATGATACTAAACTGGGAGGAGTGGTAGATACGCTGGAGGGGAGGGATAGGATACAGAAGGACCTAGACAAATTGGAAGATTGGGCCAAAAGAAATCTAATGAGGTTCAATAAGGATAAGTGCAGGGTCCTGCACTTAGGATGGAAGAATCCAATGCACCGCTACAGACTAGGGACCGAATGGCTCGGCAGCAGTTCTGCGGAAAAGGACCTAGGGGTGACAGTGGACGAGAAGCTGGATATGAGTCAGCAGTGTGCCCTTGTTGCCAAGAAGGCCAATGGCATTTTGGGATGTATAAGTAGGGGCATAGCGAGCAGATCGAGGGACGTGATCGTTCCCCTCTATTCGACACTGGTGAGGCCTCATCTGGAGTACTGTGTCCAGTTTTTGGCCCCACACTACAAGAAGGATGTGGATAAATTGGAAAGAGTACAGCGAAGGGCAACAAAAATGATTAGGGGTCTAGAGCACATGACTTATGAGGGAGGCTGAGGGAGCTGGGATTGTTTAGTCTGCAGAAGAGAAGAATGAGGGGGGGATTTGATAGCTGCTTTCAACTACCTGAAAGGGGGTTTCAAAGAGGATGGCTCTAGACTGTTCTCAATGGTAGCAGATGACAGAACGAGGAGTAATGGTCTCAAGTTGCAATGGGGGAGGTTTAGATTGGATATTAGGAAAAACTTTTTCACTAAGAGGGTGGTGAAACACTGGAATGCGTTACCTAGGGAGGTGGTAGAATCTCCTTCCTTAGAGGTTTTTAAGGTCAGGCTTGACAAAGCCCTGGCTAGGATGATTTAACTGGGACTTGCTTTGAGCAGGGGGTTGGACTAGATGACCTTCTGGGGTCCCTTCCAACCCTGATATTCTATGAAGTACCAAGAAGTAACAACAACAACAACAAAAGTGTTGGGAAGTGTGTGATACAGACACTGTGTGTGTGTGCGCGCATGTGTGTGTGTGTGACATAGAGACTCTGTGTGTGCTGGCTTCTGGGGAAGTTTCTGAGAGATGCCCGTCCACTGTCTCTTTAAGGCACTCACTGAAAGCCCTCCTCCTAAATCATGTCCCCTGGCCCTCTTCCCTGCTCTGCGGAGATGGGGTATATGGGCAGGGGTGAGAGGAAGACACTCTGTGTGAGTGTGTGTGTGTGTGAGTATGAGAGAGACAGACAGACAGACAGATAGACAGACAGAGTGTGCTGGCTGCTGGAGAATCATAAAATATCAGGGTTGGAAGGGACCTCAGGAGGTCATCTACTCCAACCCCCTGCTCAAAGCAGGACCAATCCCCAACTAAATCATCCCAGCCAGGGCTTTGTCAAGGCTGATCTTAAAAACTTCTAAGGAAGGAGATTCCACCACCTCCCTAGGTAACGCATTCCAGTGTTTCACCACCCTCCTAGTGGAAAAGTTTTTCCTAATCTCCAACCTTAACATCCCCTATTGCAACTTAAGACCATTACTCCTCGTTCTGTCATCTGCTATCACTAAGAACAGTCTAGATCCATCCTCTTTGGAACCCCCTTTCAAGTAGTTGAAAGCAGCTATCAAATCCCCCCTCATTCTTCTCTTCTGCAGACTAAACAATCCCACTTCCCTCAGCCTCTCCTCACAAGTCGTGTTCCAGTCCCCTATCCATTTTTTTTTGCTCTCCGCTGGACATTTTCCAATTTTTCCACATCCTTCTTGTAGTGTGGGGCCCAAAACTGGACACAGTACTCCAGATGAGGCCTCACCATTGTTGACTAGAGGGGAACGATCACGTTGCTCGATCTGCTGGCAATGCCCCTACTTATACATCCCAAAATGCCATTGGTCTTCTTGGCAACAAGGGCACACTGTTAACTCATATCCAGCTTCTTGTCCACTGTAACCCTAGTCCTTTTCTGCAGAACTGGTGCCTAGCCATTCGGTCCCTAGTCTGTAGCAGTGCATGGGATTCTTCTGTCCTAAGTGCAGGACTCTGCACTTGTCCTTGTTGAACCTCATCAGATTTCTTTTGGCCCAATCCTCTAATTTGTCTAGGGCCTTCTGTATCCAATCCCTACTCTCCAGCATATCTACCTCTCCTCCCAGTTTAGTGTCATTTGCAAACTTGCTGAGGGTGCAATCCACACCATCCTCCAGATCATTTATGAAGATATTGAACAAAACCGGCCCCAGGATCGACCCTTGGGGCACTCCACTTGATACTGGCTGCCAACTAGACATGGAGCCATTGATCATTACCCGTTAAGCCCGACAATCTAGCCAACTTTCTATCCACCGTATAGTCCATTCATCCAGCCCATACTTCTTTAACTTGCTGGCAAGAATACTGTGGGAGACCGTGTCAAAAGCTTTGCTAAAGTCAAGGAACAACACATCCACTGCTTTCCCCTCATCCACAGAACCAGTTATCTTGTCCTAGAAGGCAATTAGATTAGTCAGGCATGACTTGCCCTTGGTGAATCCATGCTGACTGTTCCTGATCACTTTCCTCTCCTCTAAGTGCTTCAGAATTGATTCCTTGAGGACCTGCTCCATGATTTTTCCAGGGACTGAAGTGAGGTTGACTGGCCTGTAGTTCCCAAGATCTTCCTTCTTCCCTTTTTTAAAGATGGGCACTACATTAGCCTTTTTCCAGTCATCTGGGACTTCCTCCGATTGCCACGAGGTTTCAAAGATAATGGCCAATGGCTCTGCAATCATATCCGCCAACTCCTTTAGCACTCTCGGATACAGCGCATCCGGCCCCACGGACTTGTGCTCGTCTAGGTTTTCTAAATAGTCCTGAACCACTTCTTTCTTCACAGAGGGCTGGTCACTTCCTTCCCATGCTGTGCTGCCCAGTGCAATAGTCTGGGAGCTGACCTTGTTCGTGAAGACAGAGGCAAAAAAAGCATTGAGTACATTAGCTTTTTCCACATCCTCGGTCACTAGGTTGCCTCCCTCATTCAGTAAGGGGCCCACACTTTCCTTGACTTTCTTCTTGTTGCTAACATACCTGAAGAAACCCTTCTTGTTACTCTTAACATCTCTTGCTAGCTGCAACTCCAGGTGTGATTTGGGAAGTCTCTGACTGACCGTGCACTGTCTCTTTAAGATACTCACTCACCCAAAGGCTTGTTCAGTCCTCAGAGCTGCTGCCAGTCCCGAACCCTGTCCCCTCTCCCCTGCTCTGTGGTGATGGGGTACAGGCAGGGTAACCAGACAGGAAGTGTGAAAAATCGGGACGGGGTGGGGGGTAATAGACCCCTATATAAGACACAGCCTCAAATATTGGGACTGTGCCTATAAAATGGGGACATCTGGTCACCCTAGGTACAGTGGTTGGGGGAGGGGCATGGGGACACCCTGACATCAGCACTCCCCTCCCCCCCGCTCTGCACAGGCAGCAGGAGGGTTCCAGGAGCAGCTGCAGGGGCAGGGTGATTGCAAAGCAGTGGAGGGGGACGTGGGGGAGGGGAGAGGGGCACCTGAACACATGCTGCCGGCTGGACGTGCCGCTAATCAACTGCGCGGCACTTGACTCTCTCCTGGGCGGCCGCCCAAGCGCGCAGCTTACAGGGAATGCAGGGGCTGGGATCTTTCTACAAATTGATCTGGGGTCTGGCCAGCACACAGCCCGGAGAGTGAGCATCCCACCGGGCCCATGTTCACCTGCCTCAATCCGTGTCTGCCCCCAGGATAGCAATTCAAGCCTCTTCCCAAGTGTCACTGGGGATCCAGCATCCTTCTGGCCAAAGGGGAAAAGCTCTCACAGCCCTTTAGGCCAATGCCCATTAACCCCTAGGAGGTCACAGGGGCTTCATGTAGGACAAAAGGCAATTCCCCCAGGGTGCAGGTGCAGAGATAATCAGTGAGCTGGGTTATTAGGGATTAGTGCCTCATGGCCCAAAGGGACCCGGTGCTTTACAGACCCAGGCCCTGTACAGCTGGCAGATTCCACTATAAAAGTTGATTTTTCTTGGGCATCAGCATCCCAGGGAATTTGCCAACATGCACAAGTCAAGTCCAGAGGGCTTAGGAATTTTGCACCCCCCAATAATCCAGTAGGTTCCATAGGTGATGGCTTCCTCTGGGCCTGGGGGGTGCTCAACCCCCCCGCTCCACTCTGCCCCAGGCCCTGCCCTGACCCAATACCTCCCCCCAAGTCCCCACCCCTGTCCCCCCTCTTCCCACCCCTGCTCCACCCCCAGCCCCACCCCCCCTCCCACCCCTTTCCCCAAGTCCCCACCCCCACTCTGTCTCTTCTCCTTCTCTTTCCGCCCCCTCCGCCGAGCACGGGAGGTGCTGGGGAGGAAGGGAGAAGTTGGCTGCCAGTGGGTGCTAAGCATCAGGGCTGTCCTTAGGATTTATGGAGCCCTACGCAGTATTATTAAACTGGTGCCCCTATGCCTGACGGCAGCCCAGGCTCGCAGCCTGGGCAGGAGAGGGACGAGGCAGCAAGGATACCGAGGTGCGCAGCCCACCTCATGGTGGCGGAAAGTCACAGTTCCCCGCAGAGACCCCCATTCCCTCTCCCTCATGCAGAATGCGCAGCGCTGGTGCATTCAGCTCTGTGAATATGGCCCCTGCCTAAGGAGACCGCAGTGTACGCTGGGTGGGAGCCGACGCGCTCTTACGTGCTGTCATGGGTGGTGGGTGAAGCTGCCGCTTGGGGAGGCTAGCTCCCCAGCCCTCCTCTTCTGCTTGTGGCCCCGCCCACACTCCATGCCTGCTCCGCCCCAGGCCCCGCCCCACTCTGCCCAGGCCCCACCCTCTCCCCACTGCCACTCTTCCCTCCCCCCTCGGCTCACCCCCTTCCAGCCAAATCCCTGAACCCAAATGAAGCAAACAACATTTGAAAAATTTCAGGGTAGCAGCCGTGTTAGTCTGTATTCGCAAAAAGAAAAGGGGTACTTGTGGCACCTTAGAGACTAACAAATTTATTTGAGCATAAGCTTTCGTGAGCTACAGCTCACTTCATCCGATGCATTTGGTGGAAAATACAGTGGGGAGATTTATATCCACACACAGAGAACATGAAACAATGGGTTTATCATACACACTGTAAGGAGAGTGATCACTTAAGATGAGCCATCACCAGCAGCAGGGGGGAGAAAGGAGGAAAACCTTTCATGGTGACAAGCAAGGTAGGCTAATTCCAGCAGTTAACAAGAACATCTGAGGAACAGTGGGGGATGGGGTGGGGGGGAGAAATAACATGGGGAACATTTTCCACCAAATGCATCCGATGAAGTGAGCTGTAGCTCATGAAAGCTTATGCTGAAATAAATTTGTTAGTCTCTAAGGTGCCACAAGTACTCCTTTTCTTTTTGCGAATACAGACTAACACGGCTGCTACTCTGAAATGGGGAAATAGTTTTACTTTGTGTAATGACTCATCCATTCCCAGTCTCTATTCAAGCCTAAGTTAATTGTATCCAGTTTGCAAATTAATTCCAATTCAGCAGTCTCTCCTTGGAGTCTGTTTTTGAAGTTTTTTTTGTTGAAGGATAGCCACCCTCAGGTCTGTAATCGAGTGACCAGAGAGATTGAAGTGTCTCGACTGGTTTTTGAATGTTATAATGTGATGTCTGATTGTGTCCATTTATTCTTTTATGTAGAGACTGTCCAGTTTGACCAATGTACATGGCAGAGGGGCATTGCTGGCACATGATGGCATATATCACATTGGTAGATGCGCAGGTGAACGAGCCTCTGATAGTGTGGCTGATGTGATTAGGCCCTATGATGGTATCCCCTGAATAGATATGTGGACAGAGTTGGCAACGGGCTTTGTTGCAAGGATAGGTTCCGGGTTAGTGGTTCTGTTGTGTGGTGTGTGGTTGCTGGTGAGTATTTGCTTCAGGTTGGGGGGCTGTCTGTAAGCAAGGACTGGCCTGTCTCCCAAGATCTGTGAGAGTGATGGGTCGTCCTTCAGGATAGGTTGTAGATCCTTGATGATGCGTTGGAGAGGTTTTAGTTGGAGGCTGAAGGTGATGGCTAGTGTTGTTCTGTTATTTTCTTTGTTGGGCCTGTCCTGTAGTAGGTGACTTCTGGGTACTCTTCTGGCTCTGTCAATCTGTTTCTTTACTTCAGCAGGTGGGTACTGTAGTTTTCAGAACGCTTGATAGAGATCCTGTAGGTGTTTGTCTCTGTCTGAGAGCTTGGAGCAAATGCGGTTGTAGAAAATGAATCCTGTGATGTGGTCTGGATGAAAGCTGGAGGCATGTAGGAAAGTATAGCAGTCAGTAGGTTTCCGGTATAAAGTGGTGTTTATGTGACCATCGCTTAAGCAGGGCAGTTCCCACAGGAATGTCTCCTGCTTTGAGGAGCTCACCCTTAGAACTGGGGGAAATCCAGATTTATTGCCACAAAAAACAGTGAACAAAACTATTTCATTCAAAACTTGTTATGGGAAATTTCAATGTTTTGACTAAAAAATATTCATGGAATGCAACAAACATTTTCCTTTGGTTTTATTTTGACTTGAGTTTCCTTTTTCAGAACAAAAATGAGACAAAATGTCAGTTAAAAACACACAGAGTTTTCCTTTGTTTCCTTTTAAAGGGACGTTTTCCTTCCATTTCTGGATTTTGAAAACAAAAATGAAACTGTCAGTTCAAGACAAAACCAAATGTTGTCTTTCACTTCAAAATTATTTTTGTGGAAAGACTAAGAAGTTCCTTGCACATGAACTGTTTGGGGCAAAGCTTTTGTTTCAGTTAATCTGTGATTGGATTAAAAAATAAGTTTGGCAAAAAAATTGGTGGAAAAACTTCAACAAACTTTACTTACAAAGAACAGCCAATAATGACAGAACAAGGAGCAATGGTCTCAAGTTGCAGTGGGGGAGATTTAGGTTGGATATTAGGAAAAACTCTTTCACTAGGAGGGTGATGAACCACTGGAATGGGTTACCTAGGGAGGTGGTGGAATCTCCTTCCTTTGAGGTTTTTAAGGTCAGGTTTGGGATGATTTAGTTGATGTTGGTCCTGCTTTGAGCAGGGGGCTGGATTAGACAACCTCCTGAGGTGCCTCCCAACCCTGATATTCTATGATTCTATGATTCTGTGTTGCCCTGCAGGTAACCATGGTGTGGGCTGCCACCAGGTATGTTCATGGGCTATGCTGGGGCAAAGGGAGGAGACTCCCCAACAGCCTCCATCACAGACCTCCCCTCTGCAGCATGATCCCCCCTTAGATCTAGGCTTCCGGGAGCTTGCACGGGGTCCCCGTTACATCACAACTGCTCTG
Organism: Dermochelys coriacea; assembly: GCF_009764565.3. Classification (NCBI taxonomy): domain Eukaryota; kingdom Metazoa; phylum Chordata; order Testudines; family Dermochelyidae; genus Dermochelys; species Dermochelys coriacea. The sequence continues at coordinate 10,969,465 of NC_050090.1, forward strand.
TGTCTAGTGCTGCAGTCCCACATGGCTGTCACCATGTTCCCTTCCATGTTGCAGGGCCGGACATGTCCCTCATCATCTGGGCCGCTTGCTGCACCCTGGTCCTACTGCTCCTGGTGTCTGCACCATCATCACCTTTGTGCTGGAGAAACGGGGCCTGTCTGGGACTGTAGAGCTTGAGGAGACTCATGGGGGAATGTCAGGGTTCCTTCCCCACTCTGAACTCTAGGGTACAGATGTGGGGACCCGCATGAAAGACCCCCTAAATTTATTCTTACCAGCTTAGGTTAAAAACTTCCCCAAGGTACAAACTTTGCCTTGTCCTCGAACAGTATGCTGCCACCACCAAATGTTTTAAACAAAGAACAGGGAAAGAGACCACTTGGAGACATCTTCCCCCAAAATATTCCCCAAAGCCCTACACACCCCCTTTCCTGGGGAGGCTTGAGGATAATATCCTAACCAATTGCTTACAAAATCATCAAAGACCCAAACCCCTGGTTCTTGGAACAATGGAAAAATCAGGCAGGTTCTTAAAAGAAGGATTTTATTTAAAAAAAAAAGGTAAAAATCATCTCTATAAAATCAGGATGGAAAATACTTTACAGTGTATTCAGATTCAAAACACAGAAGATCCCCCTCTGGGCAAAACCTTAAAGTTACAGAAAACAGGAATAAACCTCCCTCTTAACACAGGGAAAAGTCACATAAAACAAAAGGTAAATTAATCCACCTTGCCTGGCTTACTTATACTGGTTGCAATATTGAAGACTTTGATTAGGATGGGTTGGAGAAGATGGATTTCTGTCTGGCTTCTCTCAGTCCCAAGAGAGAACAACCACGTAAACAAAGAGCACAAAACAAAAGCCTTCCTTCCCCCAAGATTTGAAAGTATCTTGTCCCCTTATTGGTCCTTTGGGTCAGGTGCCAGCCAGGTTAGATGAGCTTCTTAATCCTTTACAGGTAACAGGATGTTGCCTGTGGCCAGGAGGGATTTTATAGCACTGTATACAGAAAGGTGGTTACCCTTCCCTTTATATTTATGACAGGGGAGCATCAGGACTGTGTGGGGGAGGTAATGGGGGAGCCCCATTGATCAGCTGTGAGCTGGGGAGATACCAACGACCAGCTCTGAGTAGGTTGTTGGGGAGATACCATTGCTCATTGCTGCAGAATAGGCCCCTGCGGTAACTGTCTTTGCCCTGGTAACTCCTGCAGCCTCCTTCAGTCCCCCCTTCCTTCCCCCATCAGGAATACTGTCAGTCACTCTGCCCTGCAGCCTGCAGACCTCTGCTCACTCCCAGCCAGGCCAGGGCCGGGCCGTGCTCTGTCATATCTTAGCCCTGCCATGAACTGTCCCAGCCAGACAGCCCAGCCCAGCTCCTTCCTTCTGTACAAATAATCTCTCCTTGCAGAGAGGCTGCATGATTAGGGGTTAAGGCTGGGCTCATGGTTAAGTCATCAGAGTGGAACTTCTGGGAGACTGAGGTTCGAGTCGCAGCTCTGCTACCGATTTCTTGGGCCTGTCACTTCATCTCTTTGGGCCTCAGCTCCCCATCTGTGAAAAGGGGATAATAATTCTCCCTTCTCTAAGGGGAGAATTTTCAAAGCCTCTAAGGGTTTTAGGAGCACATATGTGTGACCTTGCTCACTGCCTGGTATTCCTAAATCCCTCCAGTGCTTCTGAAAATCCCCCCTTAGATTGTGAGCTCTTCTGGGCAGGGGCGGTCTCTCTCTAAGGGTTCATCTGCACAGGGAAATGGACCAGCAGAACTACACTGGTGTAATTAAACTGCAGTCATTCCGGGATAACTGGTCAATTTTCCCCTTCAGACCAGTCCTTAGTGTTGGTGCAGCACCCAGTCAAATGTAAAATATAGTTAGACAGTCCAGAAAAGAATTTGAAGAGCAAATAGACAAAGACTCTAAAACTAACAGCAAAAAAACATCAGTACATGTTTAAGTACATCAGAAGCAGGAAGGCTGCCAAACAATCAGTGAGGCCACTGAATGATCGAGATGCTAATCTGGCGCTCAAGGAAGACAAGTCTATTCTTTGCATCAGTCTTCACTGAAGAGGATGTGTGGGAGAATCCCATCCCTGAGCCATTCTTTTTAGGTGGCAAACCTGATGAACTGTCCCAGACTGAGGTGTCAATAGAGGAGGTTCTGGAATAAATTGATAAATTAAAGAGTCATAAGTCAACCAGGACCAGAAGGAATTGAAATATGAAATTGCAGAACTACTAACTGTGAATTGTAACCTAACATTTTTAAAATCAGCTTCTGTACCAGATGATTGGAGGACAGCTAATGTGACACCAATTTTTTAAAAAGGACCCAGAGGTGATCCTGGCAATTGCAGGCTGGTAAAGCTGACTTCAGTACTGGGCAAATTTGTTGAAACTATAGTAAAGAACCAAATTATCAGACACATGGATGAACATGATTTGTTGGGGAACAGTCATCCTGGCTTTTGCAAAGGTAAATCATGCCTCACCAATCTATTAGAATTCTTTCAGGGAGGTTGTGGACGAGGGTGATCAAATGGATGTACTGCAGTCAGCTCACTTAGCAGGAAAACTAGCCATGGGAAGAAATCTACTCGCAGCTGGATCTCTGAAAACAGAGAGAAAACACATGGCATCACTGATACCCTGTCCTTATTACTTCCCACAGGGAATGAGTCCAGCATGACACCAGCAACGCTCCCAAAGATCATATTGAATGTAAGAGCTTTTGGAGAGTATTGGGGTTACCGGGGTCACCTGCAATGAGAAATGCGGGGGCTGGGAGTAAATGTGTTAATTGGTAGGGGATGGACAGATCCCAGATCAGATTGTCTGGACAAGAGTTAGACCAACAAACTGCCCATGATCAAAGTGAATGAGGAGAAAGTGTTCTCAGTGTCCCAGCGCTCATGATTTGAGTCCCTGAGGTTCCTTTGTCCCACCCATTGCCTGTAATCCCCAGTCCTGCATTGTCATGGCTTAGGGGACAGAAGCAGAGTGTTACCACCTCCCTTCCTTCATGGAAAGGGCACATCTGGGAGAAAGCTCTCATTGGAAAGTGTCCCACCCCCTTCACTGGGAGCTGGGTCTGCCCGGTGCTGACCAGTCCTTCCCGCCCTGTGCAAATGTGAACCAGGATGTGACAACAAAGCAATAAGTCCCAACAGACTGTGCCTTGACAGGGAATTGGTGGCTGTATTGTTAGGCCCAAGGCCGAGATATGTACATGGGGGATATTCTTCTCTCAGGGTGTGTGAGGTTGGAAGTATAAATAGAGAAGACTCTTGTTTAAAAAAACTCTAAATGTGCAAGGTGTTTGGAAGCCCTGAGGAGTGTCACATCCCAGAGGGAGATTTAGCCCCCTGAGAAGCACAGTCACACACAACCTGCTGGGCTCTGTTCCACTTAGAATCATAGAAGATTAGAGTTTCTTTCTCCCACTGCGCCTCCTCCCTGGCATGTTTGGCTGGTCTCCCTGGCAGCTGGGTCCGGGTGGGGAGCAGGAGGGAGCCACGTTTTGCATGGCTCACGCTGGCCACTCCAGGTCACTGACTCTTTGCAATGCAGCAGCTGCCTGACAGAGCCTGGCTGGGAGGCGGTGGGCCACCCCCTGCCCGGGCCCAGCTGCCGGGGACAGGGGCCAAGCAATCCAGAAACATGCTGGGAGGGAGAGGGGCTCACTCGGCCCTGATCCCTGGCAGCTGGGCCCAGGCATGGCGGGTAGGAAGGGGGGCACTGCCATCACCTCCCCAGTCAGGCTCTTGCAGGCAGCCATCACGCTGCACAAAGCAGTGACCTGAAGTGGCCAGCATGAGAAGTGCTTTGTCCCGCCCCTTCCACTCCCCGCCCAGGCCCAGCTGCCAGGGACAGGGATGAGCGTGCCGGGGGGTGGGCAGGCACAGTGGGAGAAGGACAGAGCCCCTCTCCTTCCCCCCACATCAGGCCAGTCTGGGGGGCACTTGATCCTATATGCCTCCGCCACTTGTCTCCTCTGCTGCACAAGGCCATTGAACTACAAGTCCAATGCATCACCATCATTGTATTTTTAATCACAATATTTCTGGGGTTGGTCAAAATATTTCAGTTTTGGGCTATTCTTTTTTTTAAAGAAAACAACAAAAATAATGACATTTTCTGCCAAAAGCTTATTCTGTTTGTCACAAAATAGCTCTGTGGAAAACCCAGACACACAGTTTCCACTGAACATCTTCATCAGCCGTCTTAAATCCTTCTGCTTCAGTATCCCCAATGACCCTGCTCAGGATCAGGCTCCATTGTTCCCACCACCAGGTGCCACTAACAGGGAGTTTTGAGAGGGACCCTTGGGGTAAGTGGCTGTCTGTAGTGTGTGTTTGGGGGTTACTTGGTGTGTGCTGAGCTTGTGTTTGTCTGTCTGTCTGTTTGTTTGTTTGAAGGACCGTGTGCTGTGGCCAGCAGTTGGAAGCTGTGAGCTTCTAAACAAGGTTTGAAATCTAGATGACTCTGTTCATTGGCTGAGCCTTAGTCAGGGAACGGGGCTAAGAAGAAGGCCAGGACTTTATAGAGCAGTGAGCAAGCGACCAGGGGCCGCTAACAGGGAGTTTCAAGAGGGAGTTTGGAAGGGGAGTCGAAAGGGTTCAAGGTACATTTGCCACTCTTTAAAACCTTTAAACTAAACTTTAATAAAAACTTCTTGTTTTAAACAAAAACCCTATCATTAACCTAGGTAGCTGTAGGAGAGAATGCAGGCAGAACCCAGCAGCAGAGTGGAGGCTATCCTGTTTATGCACTCAATGCAGCAGGTATGAGCAGGTGGCATATGTGTGCATTCAGTGCAAGGAGCTCCTGGCCCTCAGAGACCGTGTACGGGCTTTGGAGGCCAGGATGGCGGAACTACAGGAGTAAGGGAGGCAGAGAGGTATGTTGATGAGGCTTTCCGGGACACTGTAGATTTGTCCCACCTCTAGTCAAACAGCCCCTGTGCTGTTAAGGAGGATGAAAGGCCCAGGGAAGGAGAGCAGTCAATGGGAACAGAGGGAAACCTTTCCATAGTTGGGACCCTCCTTCCACATGATGTTGGGGTATCCTCTCACACTGAGGTTACCTCTCTGAGAGAGGGAACTCCAGTCATTAGGAAAAGGCAGGTGTTAGTAATGTGAGATTCGATCATTAGAAACATAGATAGCTGGGTTTGTGATGACCGGGAGAACCATATGGTGACTTGCCTGCCTGGTGCAAAAGTTGCGGATCTCTCAAGGCATCTAGATAGACTTATGTGTAGTCCTGGGGAGGAGCCGATGGTCTTGGTACGTATAGGTACCAATGACATAGGAAAGGGTAGGAGAGACGTCCTAGAGGCCAAATTTAGGCTGCTAGGAAAGAGACTGAAATCCAGGACCTCTGTGGTAGCATTCTCAGAAATGCTTTCAGTTCCACGCGCAGGGCCAGGTAGGCAGGCAGAGCTTCAGAGTCTCAATGCATGGTGTATAGTCCCTGAGAGACAATGGTGTAGAGAGGAGGGGTTTAGATTTATTAGGAACTGGGGAAACTTTGGGAATGGGGGAGCCTATACAGGAAGGATGGGCTCCACCTAAACTAGAGTGGATCCAGGCTGCTGCTGGCCCTTCACATTAAAAAGGTTGCAGAGCATTTTTTAAACGAAGCGATGGGATGTGGGGGGGGAGGGAAAGCCTGTTGCTGCAGAGGCGCATGTGGATCAGACAGAGACTTCTCTTAGAGGAGAGTCTATTGATAGAGATTCTCTAGGTTTTAGTCAGGAGGAGAGGATGAAAGTAGGGGCCAGTCCAGATGAGAAACATTCACATAAAAAAAAATCTGACACATCAGAAAAGGGCAGACAAATAAACAGTGACAGGTTTTTAAAGTGCTTGTACACAAATGCTAGAAGTCTAAATAATAAGATGGGTGAACGAGAGTGCCTCATGTTAAAGGAGGATATTGATAGAATAGGCATCGCAGAAACCTGGTGGAGTGAGGACAATCAATGGGACACAAACATTCCGGGGTACAAAATCTATCAGAAAGACAGAACAGGTCATGCGGGGGCTGGGGGGTGGGAGAAGTGGCACTATATGTGAAAGAAAATGTAGAATCAAATGAAATAAAAATCTTAAATGAATCTACATGTTCCACAGAATCTCTATGGAGAGTAATTCCATGCTCTAATAAGAATATAACAGTACGGATCTATTATCGACCACCTGACCAGGACAGTGATAGTGACGATGAAATGCTAAGGGAGATTAGAGAGGGTATCAAAATAAAGAACTCAATAATAGTGGGGATTTCAATTATGCCCATATTGACTGAGTACATGTCACCTCAGGATATAATGCAGAGACAAAATTTCTCAATATTTTAAATGACTGCTTCTTGGAGCAGCTGGTACAGGAACCCACAAGGGGAGAGGCAACTCTTGATTTAGTCAAGTGGAGTGCAGGATCTGGTCCAAGAGGTAACTATAACAGGACCGCTTGGAAATAGTTACCATAATATAATATTTAGCATTCCTGTGGTGGGAAGAACACCTCAACAGCCCAACATTGTGGCATATAATTTCAGAAAAGGGAACTATGCAAAAATGAGGAGGTTAGTTAAACAGAAATTAAAAGGTACAGTGACTAGAGTGAAACCCCTGTGTTCTGAGCCAAGGTGTTCAAAGCACCACAGGCCTGGCAGGAGTACTCTGAAAAAATGAGGCTTACACACAGCTGTGAGTTATTGGCTTTACTGAAGGTTAGTGACACACCCGCAAAGGGGACTCCAAGCGTTGCAGTCACGGAGGCAGGGAACCCAGCACACTGTAGCTCTGCCTGGGATGGAGTCTGACGGAGGGGAAGATGGCCAGCATTAATAATCACTACACAAAAACAGCTCATGAATATAGAATTAGGTACTTTCCAAAAGGGGTTTTCCGCTACCTGGTAAAGGGCCATGCGAAGGAGTTGTAACTGGTCAACGGCTGGTTCTAGCTGGGTTTCTATGTCCTACAATAACCTGTCAGCACGAGAAAGCGGAAATTCCCTAGCTAGGCCATAACAAAGTCTTCCTACACTCCTCACCTCGCTTTCTTGAGAGATGTCAAAGACCATGAGGATACATTGTGGAGGGGAGACTGCACACAGCACTGGGAGACTAGGCCACGGCTGCAAAGGCAGCAAAAATACAAGCCAAGAAGGCAAATAAGGCCAATAAGTAGGCCTTGGACAAGATGGAAGGCCCAACCTCATAACATGGAGAGCCAGGGCCAAAGCCAGGCGTTCCCTTGCTGTTGGCGGATCCCTTCTGCCAACTGACAGAGTCATTGTAAATCGGCTTCAAAGGAGGACCAGCATCCGTTACATTAAAGCAACACAAGCCAGCAAACTCCTGGCACGGGTGGCCGTGTTGGAGTAGCAAATAATCAATAACTAGCCTATTTTGCAGCATTCCCTGGCGTACCTCGCCCAACTTGTGTGAAAGGAGTGTGAGGACTGTAGAGGTCAGGTTGATAGCTTTTGCGACAGTACATGCAAGGTGTTCCACCGCATGATAATTATGCACCATTAACCTAGGAATGCCAATCAATGAAAAAGCAAGGGCCGCAGCCTCGGCCTCGGAAAATAAGGTTACATCAGTTTTACAGGTGGAGTCAAGAGGGATGGTGTCTCTCCGGTGGTGGGCAGGGACTTGTGAAGGATGTGGAAAGATGAGGGAGGCCACACGGTCAAGGGCACAGGGGCCCCCTGAATTATTGGCTGGTATGTAGGTGTAAGCGGTCCTGCCACATAAAAGAAACCATCCTGTGGGCAATTTCATATGCCCCTATGCAAATCAGTACTTTCATTACAAATTAACTCCACATTGGTGTGATTTGCCCCAACGTGCCTGGCATTTACAAAGAACATACAAGAAAAGGCAACAGTTACATTGGCCAAACAAAACAAATACATAGACGCATCTAGATTATATTGGGCGGGACCCAAGGCATACAGATCCGTATATGTAATAGTTTTGTCAATTGTCTTTAGTAAGGAATACTGCTGGACAAGGGTCAGTGCTGTGCAGACGCCGATGAAACAGGTTTCCATCACGGCACCCACGGCATACATACGCAGTAAACAAAATGACGTCGCATTAACAGCACTGTGGGCTAACACCAACCAGGCATTCACGGAGGAGGTGGCAGCTCCTTCTGCGGTGATTCTCATAAGAAGTGCCGCGACAAACGGGAGAGTGAGACCATGCGGGGATAGTCTTCCCCTTCCAGGAGTATGCATGCCCATCCTTCCCCAGTGGTGAGGACTATGGCAGCTTGTGATTCCCGCTACGGTACCGTCCACCACATATTTGCCAATAAGTGCCACTCAGTCTCACTCGGGGCGCTGGTTTCTAGACCTATGGGCGGTAAAGGAAACAGGTTACACAGGGCCTCCCCTCGCTCCCATTGCAATGGCTCTGTTGCAACATTAGTGCAAGAGAGGGCACCCAACGAGCGGTCCAAACTTAATCAATATGGGGGATAAAATTGTAAGCCTGTGCCTCCAACTCCCCCACCAAGGGGTAGGCCGCCTCCACTGCAGCTGCCAGCCAGTGGTACAACGAGGGGCTTTGACATCTTGCCCCCCCGGCCTGCGGCCACGGCAGGTTCGCCAATTGTGCACGTACCTGAGAGTCTTGGGATAGGACCCCCAACTGTTGAAATTCATAAGGAAGCAGCAGAACCGTGTTACCTGCATTGTCCCAGACCTTCACGAGCCACTGCAGGACGCTCTCCCCGGGCTCCTGTCAGAACATCTTCACAATTTCCTGCAACTCACTTGTTTTAAATGTGCGTAGGAGTTCTGGTTGTAGGGTGCCTCCTTGTACCCGCAACTCCTGGACCGGGCACTCCAGAGCCACAGCAGGAGACTCCCCCTCCCCCTCGTCCAAGGTTGAGGAGTCCCAAATGTTCCCATCCCAAGTCTCGGGGTCCCAGGAGGGGGCAGCGGTCACCGCGCGCACCTGGGCGGTGGTGACCGGCTGCCGCCCATGCCTGAGGCACCTTTTATTTGCTACCTGGGCAACCAACACTTCGCAGCGTTGTGTCAGCTCCTGGGCGTGCTCCGCCTGGGAAGTGACAACTTCTTGAGCCCTGGCATGGGTCTCCATCTGCACCGTGCATTCTTGAGTCTTCCCTTCCAGTGCCCGCTGTAAGCGGAGTACCTCCTCGTCTTGGGCCCGGACGGCAGTCAGAAGGAGCCACCCTAGCTCCCCCATCACCCGCCGCTCCGTCCCAGAGCACCAGTTCACTCGGAACCGTTGTAACCCCTCTACCAGCTGCACGGGCGTAACCCCCGCAACCTGTTGAAACTCCAGCCAGTCTGCTGGGGCAGCCCACCCAGCCATAACCCGCGCTACCGGCCCCCAGCGCTCCGTCGAGGGCCATCCTGGTATGCGCTGTAGGGACAGTGACAGCTTCCCCACTTCCCCTACCTTTGGCCAAAGCAGCATCACTTCTCAGAGTACCCTGCTCGCTGCGCCAAATGTTCTGGGCCAAGGTGCTTGAAGCACCACAGGCCTGGCAGGAGTACTCTGAAAGAATGAGGCTTACACACAGCTGTGAGTTATTGGCTTTACTGAAGGTTAGTGACCCACCCGCAACGGGGACTCCAAGCGTTGCAGTCACGGAGGCGGGGAACCCAGCACACCGGAGCTCTGCCTGGAACGGAGTCCGACGGAGGGGCAGACGGCCAGCATTAATAAGCACTAGACAAAAACAGCTCATGAATATAGAATTAGGTGCTTTCCAAAAGGGGTTTTCCACTACTTGGCAAAGGGTCATGCGAAGCAGTTGTAACTGGTCAACGGCTGGTTCTAGCTGGGTTTCTATGTCCTACAATAACCTGTCAGCACGAGAAAGCGGAAATTCCCTAGCTAGGCCGTAACAAAGTCTTCCACAGTCCCCTACACCCTGAAAGCTGCATGGACACTTTTCAAAGACACCATAATAGAGGCTCAACTTAAATGTATACCCCAAATTAAAAAAAACAGTAAAAGAACTAAAAAAGAGCCACCATGGCTTAACAACCATGTAAAAGAAGCTGTGAGAGATAAAAAGGCATCTTTTAAAAAGTGAAAATCAAATCCTAGTGAGGTAAATAGAAAGGAGCATAAACATTGCCAAATTAAATGTAAAAATGTAATAAGAAAAGCCAAAAAGGAGTTTGAAGAACAGCTAGCCAAAAACTCAAAAGGTAATAATAAAATGTTTTTTAAGTATATCAGAAGCAGGAAGCCTGCTAAAAAACCAGTGAGGCCCCGGGACGATCAAAGTACAAAAGGAGCACTTAAAGATGATAAAGTCATTGCAAATGAATTCTTTGCTTCAGTCTTCACAGCTGAGGATGTTAGGGAGATTCCCAAACCTGAGCCATCTTTTGTAGGTGACAAATCTGAGGAATTGTCACAGATTGATGTGTCACTAGAGGAGGAATTAACTGAGAAATTTAACAGTACAAGTCACCGGGACCAGACAGCATTCACCCAAGAGTTCTGAAAGAACTCAAATGTGAAATTGTGGAACTATTAACTATGGTTTGTAACCTACCTTTAAATCAGCTTCTGTACCCAATGACTGGAAGATAGCTAATGTAACGCCAATATTTAAAAGGGGCGCTAGAGGTGATCCCGGCAATTACAGATTGGTAAGTCTAACGTTGGTACCGGGTAAATTAGTTGAAACAATAGTAAAGAATAAAATTGTCAGACACATAGAAGAACATAACTTGTTGGGCAAAAATCAACATGGTTTCTGTAAAGGCAAATCATGTCTTACTAATCTATTAGAGTTCTTTGAAGGGCTCAACAAATATGTGGGCAAGGGGGATCCAGTGGACATAGTGTACTTAGATTTCCAGAAAGCCTTTGACAAGGTCCCTCACCAAAGGCTCTTATGTAAATTAAGTTGTCATGGGATAAGAGAGAAGAGCCTTTCATGGATTGAGAGCTGGTTAAAAGACAGGGAACAAACGGTAGGAATAAATGGTACATTTTCAGAATGGAGAGGGGTAACCAGTGGTGCTCCCCAAGGGTCAGTCCTAGGATCAATCCTATTCAACTTATTCATAAATGATCTGGAGAAAGGGGTAAATAGTGAGGTGGCAAAGTTTGCAGATGATACTAAACTGCTCAAGATAGTTAAGACCAAAGCAGATTGTGAAGAACTTCAAAAATATCTCACAAAACTAAGTGATTGGGCAACAAAATGGCAAATGAAATTTAATGTGGACAAATGTAAAGTAATGCATATTGGAAAAAATACCCCCAACTATACATACAATATGATGGGGGCTAATTTAGCTACAAATAATCAGGAGAAAGATCTTGGAGTCATCATGGATAGTTCTCTGAAGATGTCAACGCAGTGTGCGACAGCAGTTAAAAAAGCAAACAGGATGTTAGGAATCATTAAAAAAGGGATAGAGAATAAGACAGAGAATATCTTATTGCCCTCATATAAATCCATGGTATGCCCACATCTTGAATACTGCGTACAGATGTGGTCCCCTTATCTCAAAAAAGATATACTGGCATTAGAAAAGGTTCAGAAAAGGGCAATTAAAACGATTAAGGGTTTGGAACAGGTCCCATATGAGGAGAGATTAAAGAGGCTAGGACTTTTCAGCTTGGAAAAGAGGAGACTAAGGGGGGATATGATAGAGGTATATAAAATCATGAGTGGTGTGGAGAAAGTGAATAAGGAAAAGTTATTTATTTTTCCCCATAATATAAGAACTAGGGGCCACCAAATGAAATTAATGGGCAGCAGGTTTAAAACAAATAAAAGGAAGTTTTTCTTCACACAGCGCACAGTCAACCGGTGGAACTCCTTGCCTGAGGAGGTTTTGAAGGCTAGACTATAAAAGGCTAGGAATATAAAAGAGAACTGGGTAAATTCCTGGAGGCTAAGTCCATTAATGGCTATTAGCCAGGATGGGTAAGGAATAGCATCTCTAGCCTCTATTTGTCAGAAGGTGGAGAAGGATGGCAGGAGAGAGATCACTGATCATTAGGTTAGGTTCATTCCCTCTGGGGCACCTGGCATTGGCCACTGTCAGTAGACAGGATACTGGGCTGGATGGATCTTTGGTCTGATCCAGTATGGCCATTCTGATGTTCTTATGAATAAAATTGGGAAAATACCCAAAGTCTCTAATCCTAACCCCTGACTCTTTATCTTGACAACTCAGCTCCCAAGTCCTCTCAGCTCTCTTCAGAGATTCCATTACTAGCCCAAAGTGTACAAAAATCATGAGGCAGCCCGCCCAAAATTTCAATATTGCCTTAAGAATTCATGACTTTTTTAAAAAAAAATATTATTTTTGGATCCTTTGATTTGTCTTCAGGTGTTTGGTCCTTTAGGGGTCAGGTTTTCCAGCTTTTTGTCATAACCAGGAGGGCAAGAAACTTAATTTTTTAAACAAAAGCCAAAATTCTCACCTAATCTGGACATTCCAGGAACTGGGTCTCTAAGAAACACAGCAAATATCTTGTGACTTGCTGTTAAATCATGAAAACTGACAACAGTGTTAGGGCCACCTTTGAATTTGCAGGTTCAGTGACCCCATCTGTTAAATGTCATGTTGGTTTGAAGGAACGTTATGAAATTTAAATATCAACAAAAAGGATTTGTCACAAACCATGGCTTTGTGAAACTGTGTTTGTTCCCCTCAGCCACATACTGTAGCCATGTGGTTGCAAGAGAACATCATGAGAACATTTATCTCCCCGGAAAGCAGACACTGCATGAAACAATTACATTACTTTGGTACATGTGATCCAAGGACATCTGAGGGTCAACTAGCAGAGGTCCTAGGGGTACACAAGAGCTACAAGGATCTCGTAGGTCTGGGATTTACATTTAAGTTAAGAACCATAAGAACAGCCATACTGGATCAGACCAATGGTCCATCTAGACCAGTATCTTGTCTCATGACAGTGGTCAATTCCAGGTGCCTCAGGGGGAATGACCAGAACAGGTAATCATCAAGTAATCTAACCACTGTTGTTCACTCCCAGTTTCTGGCAATCAGAGCATGGGGTTGCATCCCTGGCCATCCTGACCAATAGCCTTGCTGGACCTATCCTCCAGGAATTTATCTAGTTCTTTTTTAAACCCCATTCTGTTAGCTTTTTTGAATGCTACTGCACACTAAGCAGATGTTTTCAGAGAATTATCCACTATGACTCTAAGATCTCTTTCCTGAGTGGTAGCAGCTAATTTAAACCCCTTCATTTTATATGTATAGTTGGGATTATTTTTTCTAATGTGCATTACTTTGCATTTATCAACACTGAATTTCATCTGCCATGTTGTTGCCTGGTGACCTAGTATAGTGAGGTCCCTTTGTAACTCTTTGCAGTCTGCTTTGGACTTAACTATTTTGAGTAATTTTGTATCATCTGCAAATTTTGCCACCTGACTCTTTACCCCTTATGATAAATGAGAGGTAGGGATAGCTCCCTTTTGTGGACATCCATCTATCTTGGTGACTGTTCTCTACTTGCTTTACCTGTAAAGAGTTAACAAGGTAACCACAGGTAAAAGGAAAGGAGTGGGCACCTGACCAAAAGAGCCAATGGGAGGGCTAGAACCTTTTAAAATTGGGGAAAAACTTCCCTTTGTCTGTGTGTTGTGGTCCTCCAGAGAAGGGAGGAACAGGGCAACAGTTATGCTGTGAGCTTTAAGCCAGGTATGAAAAACCGTCAGCTCATATCTAGAGATTGCTTATCTGAAACCCAAGAGATGTAAGTAAATCAGGGAATGTCTAGGAGGACGCGATTAGGGTTATTTCTTTTACTTCTTATTGGCTTGTGGACTCTTCTGTGCTAACCCCAAATATTTTTGTTTTGCTTGTAACCTTTAAGCAGGATCTCAGGAATATTATTCATGATGTTTAATTTTTGTAAGTGGGTTTTTAAATGTAACAAAAGCCTCAGTTCCAGATATATTTTCTTTCTTTTTGTTTTTAATAAAATTACCTTTTTTTTAAGAACGGGATTGGATTTTTTTGTTGTCCTAAGAAGTTTGAGCATATTGTTTAATTAGCTGGTGACAACAGCTGATTTCCTTTGTTTTTCTTTCTCAGCTCCTCCCCAGGGGTGTGTGTGAAAGGGCTTGAGGGTACTCCACAGGAAGGAATTCCCAAGTGAGCCTTTCTGGTTTTCAAAGGGTTTTTTTGCACTTGGGTGATGGCAGCATCAACCCATCCAAGGTCAGAGAGAAGCAGTATCCTTGGGAGTTTAATACAAGCCTGGAGTGGCCAATATTAGTTTTTAGAATCCTTGCAGGCCCCCACCTTCTGAACTCAAAGTGCCAGAGTTGGGAATCGGCCTTGACACCCCTTTTTCCATCTCATTTATGAATATGTTGAGCAGCACTGGTCCAAGTACAAACCTTTGTGGGAGACTCCACTATTTACCTCTTTCCATTCTGAAAACTGACCATTTATATCTACCCTTTGTCTTCTGTCTTTTAACCAGTTACTAATCCATGAGAAGATCTTCAGTCTTATCCTATGACGGCTTACTTTGCTTAAGAGCCTTTGGTGAGGGACCTTGTCAAATACCTTCAGAAAGTCCAAGTGCACTATATCCACTCGATCACCCTCATCCACATCCTCCCTGAAAGAATTCTAATAGATTGGTAAGGCATGATTTCCCTTTGCAAAAGCCAGGATGACTGTTCCCCAACAAATCATGTTCATCCATGTGTCTGATAATTTGGTTCTTTACTATAGTTTCAACCAATTTGCCCAGTATTGAAGTCAGCTTTACCAGTCTGCAATTGCCAGGATCACCTCTGGGTCCTTTTTAAAAAATTGGTGTCACATTAGCTGTCCTCCAATCATCTGGTACAGAAGCTGGTTTTAAAAATGTTAGGTTACATACCACAGTTAAAAGAAAAGGAGTACTAGTGGCACCTTAGAGACTAACAAATTTATTTGAGCATAAGCTTTCGTGAGCTACAGCTCACTTCATCGGATGCATTTGGTGGAAAATACAGAGGGGAGATTTATACACACACACAGAGAACATGAAACAATGGGTTTTATCATACACACTGTAAGGAGAGTGATCACTTAAGATGAGCCATCACCAGCAGCAGGGGGGGGGGGAAGGAGGAAAACCTTTCATGGTAACAAGCAAGGTAGGCTATTTCCAGCAGTTAACAAGAACATCTGAGGAACGGTGGGGGGTGGGATGGGGGGGAGAAATAACATGGGGAAATAGTTTTACTTTGTGTAATGACTCATCCATTCCCAGTCTCTATTCAAGCCTAAGTTAATTGTATCCAGTTTGCAAATTAATTCTAATTCAGCAGTCTCTCCTTGGAGTCTGTTTTTGAAGTTTTTTTGTTGAAGGATAGCCACCCTCAGGTCTGTAATCGAGTGACCGGAGAGATTGAAGTGTTCTCCGACTGGTTTTTGAATGTTATAATTCTTGATGTCTGATTTGTGTCCATTTATTCTTTTACGTAGAGACTGTCCAGTTTGACCAATGTACATGGAGAGGGGCATTGCTGGCACATGATGGCATATATCATATTGGTAGTTGCGCAGGTGAACGAGCCTCTGATAGTGTGGCTGATGTGATTAGGCCCTATGATGGTGTCCCCTGAATAGATATGTGGACAGTGTTGGCAACGGGCTTTGTTGCAAGGATAGGTTCCTGGGTTAGTGGTTCTGTTGTGTGGTGTGTGGTTGTTGGTGAGTATTTGCTTCAGATTGGGGGGCTGTCTGTAAGCAAGGACTGGCCTGTCTCCCAAGATCTGTGAGAGTGATGGGTCGTCCTTCAGGATAGGTTGTAGATCCTTGATGATGCGTTGGAGAGGTTTTAGTTGGGGGCTGAAGGTGATGGCTAGTGGCGTTCTGTTATTTAGTCTGCAATTTCATATTTCAGTTCCTTCTGGTCCTGGTTGACTTATGACTCTTTAATTTATCAATTTATTCCAGAACCTCCTCTATTGACACCTCAGTCTGGGACAGTTCATCAGGTTTGCCACCGAAAAAGAATGGCTCAGGAATGGGACTCTCCCACACATCCTCTTCAGTGAAGACTGATGCAAAGAATAGACTTGTCTTCCTCGAGCGCCCGTTTAGCATCTCAATCATCCAGTGGCCTCACTGATTGTTTGGCAGCCTTCCTGCTTCTGATGTACTTAAAGGGTTTTTTTGCTGTTAGTTTTTGTCTTTGTCTATTTGCTCTTCAAATTCTTTTCTGGACTGCCTACTTAAACTTTTACACTTGACTTCCCAGAATTTATGTTCCTTTCTATTTTCTTCAGTAGGATTTAACTTCCAAGTTTTAAAAAATGCCTTTTTGCATCAAATTGCTTCTTTTACTTTGTTTGTTAGCTATGGTGATACTTGTTTGCTCCTCTTACTATGATTTTTAAATTTGGGGTATACATTAAATGTGAGCCTCTTTTATGGTGTTTTAAAAACATTTCCATGCAGTTTGCAGGCATTTCACTTTTGAGACCATACCTTTGAATTTCAGTTTAACTAGCTTCCTCATTTTTCTGTAGTTCCCCTTTCTGAAGTTAAATGCTACTTTGGTGGGATTCTTTGGTGTTATCCCCCCACAGGGATGTTAAATTTAATTATACTATGGTGCTATTACCAAGTGGTCCAGCTATATTCACCTCTTGGACCAGATCCTACGCTCCATTTAGGATTAAATCAAGAAATGCCTCTCCTCTTGTGGGTTCCAGGACTAGCTGCTCCAAGAAGCAGTCACTGATGATGTCAAGAAACTTTATCTCTGCATCCTGTCCTGAGGTGACATGTACCCAGTCAATATGGGGATACTTGAAATCCCCTGTTATTACTGAGATTCTTGTTTTTATAGCCTCTCTAATCTCTCTAAGCATTTCACAGTAACCATCACCATCCTGGTCGGGTGGTAAGTATATCCCTAGTGCTATATTCTTATTATTCAAGCATGCAATTTCTATCCATAAAGATTCTATTGTATGGTTTGGTTCATTTAAGGTTTTTAGTACATTTGACTCTATGCTTTCTTTCACATATAGTGTCACCAGCATGACCTATTCTGTCATTCCTATATATATTTTACCCTGGTTTTACCGTGTCCTATTGATTATCATCATTTCACCAAGTTTCTGTGATGCACAGTATATCAATATCCTCATTTAATACCGCGCACTCAAATTTACCCATCTTAATATTTTGACTTCTAGCATTTATATAGAAGCACTTATCAAATTTGTCACCTTTTACCTGTCTGCCATTATGTGATCTAATTGAATGGGACTTGCTTTCATTTGACTGTTTCACTTGAATTCCTTCCTGTACTCTATCAACTTATCCTCTCCTCCTTACTCGCATATAGAGAAACTCCATTAATAGGTCCTTCCCCAAGGAATGTCTCTGTCCCAACATTATGTTCCTCTGCACCTATCGGCTTTCTCCCAGCCCTTAGTTTAAAAACTCCTCTATAACCTTTTTTACATTTTACATTGCAGCAATCCAGTTCTGTTTTGGTTTAGGTGGAGCCCATCCTTCCTGTATACCATCCTCCTTTCCCAAAAGGTCCCCCAGTTACTAATAAATCTAAAACCCTCCTCTCTACACCATTGTCTCATCCACACATTGACACCCTGCAGTTCCACCTGTCTAACTGGCCCTGCGCGTGGAACTGGAAGTACTTCAGAGAATGCTCCCATGGAGGTCCTAGACTTCAATCTCTTACCTAGCAGCCTAAATTTGGCCTCCAGGATCTCTCTTTTAACTTTCGCTATGTCATTGTTACCTCAGGCTCCCCCCAACACTACACATAAGCCTGTCTAGAAGTCTTGTGAGAGCAGCAGACTTCACAGCCATCAGGCAATTCACCTCATACTCAGAGTGAGAGGACACCCTGACACCATCTGGAGGGAGGGTCCCAACTATGCAATCATTTCCCTATGCTCCACTTGGTTGTTCTCCTTTCCTGAGACTTTCATCCTTCTCAACAGCACAGAGGCTGTCAGACAGGATGGGACTGCTCCACTGTGTCCCAGAAAGTCTCCTCTATGTACCGCTCTGTCTCCCTTAGCTCCTCCATTTCAGCCCCTCTGGTCTCCAAAGCCTGTACATGGTCTCTGATAGCCAGGAGCTCCTTGCACCAGATGCACACATGCCACCTGCTCACAAGGCAGATAATCCTACATGCTGCATTCAGTGCAATAAACTAGATAGCCCCCACTCTGCTGCTGGACTTCTGCCAGCATTCTTTTTTACTTCTGCTGAGTTTTGTCTTTTTTTGGTGCGGGAGGGTTTATTTCCCTAAGTTTAGATACGGTTCACCAAAGTGCATCATATGAGATTTCTACTGAAAGTCTGGGTCCCACTGGCACTCATAATTTTTGCTCATAGATAGTGGCATGAATAAGTGACTGGAAACAATATGTAAAATGGAGTTTTCCAATGGGATTGATACAAAGCCCCATCTAGTAGGTAGGAAGGTGCCTTCACCTGGACAAGGTTGCTGGGGCAGAGATGAAATATTTCTAGGGGTTTCTTGTGATCTCTGCTGCCCTATTTTAAGAATTGCACATTGTCTATAAACCTCATAATGTAACTCTGGTGCCACCATCAACATTCCCGGATGTGAAATACAGCTAAGTGCGTATCTCTGAAGGCCCTGTATAGAAGTGGGACATCCAAGGAGACATGTGTCCTTTGCATGTTGGGAAACACCCCAGCACCACGCGCAGATTAGCCCCAGTCTCTGTTCTGTGACCAGAGATGGAGACTTTTTCTCATCTGTTGGACTGTGGAATTACTTAGTTAATACTGGTTTCAGAGTAGCAGCCGTGTTAGTCTGTATTCACAAAAAGAAAAGGAGTACTTGTGGCACCTTAGAGAATAACAAATTTATTTGAGCATAAGCTTTCGTGAGCTACAGCTCACTTCATTGGTCCAATGAAGTGAGCTGTAGCTCACAAAAGCTTATGCTCAAATAAATTTGTTAGTCTCTAAGGTGCCACAAGTAGTCCTTTTCTTTTAGTTAATACTAATTAATTCATTAAACAAAGAAAAAAACTGAGAATGGCAATATATAGATGACTTTTTCTTTATTACATTTCAAATACTGGGCAAATTCTGTTACTGCAGGGGCTTATTGTAAAGCACTGACCTATGATGTCTCCCTGACACCTGCTCAGAGCTGGTGACTGGTATATGCCCTGCTCACAGCTGGTGAATGGGGATTCCCCATTACCTCCTGCCCTCCCCCCACCCTCCCCAATCCTGATGCTTCCCACACGAGTCTCCTCCAGCCTGGCAGGCTCAGATAGGCCCCATTTCTCCAGTACAAAGGTGATGATGGGTGCAGACACCAGGAGCAGCAGAACCAGGGCACAACGGGCAGCCCAGATGATGAGGGACATGTCTAACCCTGCAACATGGAACGGGACATGTTGACAGCCGTGTAGAAATGCAGTGCCAGCACTGGACACAGAGCAGCTGCGGTGTCATGGGGACCCCTTGCGAGCTCCCAGAGGCCTAAGGGGGGATCATGCTGCAGAGGGGCATGTTCCCCTGACGGGAGGCCGAAACAATGGAGGCTATTGGGGCTGCTCCTCCCTTTCCTGAGAACAGCCCTGAGGGGTCACAGAAGCAGGCAACAGCCCAGGTTTGCTCAGGCTACACCAGGACTTGGTGCAAAGGCCTCACAAGATCCAGCAACAGACACAGCAGCCCAGACTCTATCGCCCCGCTCCAGTGTGGCTGGCAGTTCACCACGGGGGTGACCCCGCCCTGGGCACAGGGGCAGCACGAGGCCTTGGCACGAGCTGTGTGCTCAGGAGAGGGTGGACGAGGGACGTAAGCGATGCCAGAGGCTGTGCTGCCCCCCTGCCCTGGGGGGAATTGCACCGTCAGAGCTCAGTTCATATCAGGGTGACTGCGCTGCAGGCCGAGGAGTTACCCACTCCCAGGGTGAATTTGAAAATTTGGCTTTTGTTTAAAAAATTAAGTTTCTAGCCTTCCTGGTTGACACAAAAAGCTGGAAAACCTGACCCCTAAAGGCTCAAACACCAGAAGGCAAATCAACGGATCCAAAAATCATATTTTTCAAAAAAAAGTCATGAATTTTTAAGGCAATATTGAATTTTGGGAGGCCTCTTTCATGATTTGTGTACACTTTGAGTTGGTAATGGAATTGTTAAACAGAGCTGAGATGACTTGGTTTGACATAACCCTCCCCAGTGTTCAAAGACAGAGCTAATCAAGGCTCCATTAAGAGTCTGTTTGTTTTGGTCAGTGATCCCTAGAGCTGAAATCATCTGTTGTGGGACAGCTTTTCTGCCCAGCCTGCTTCAGCAGGTTCCTTTACTAAAAGCTGAAATCACTACCAGCTGGGTAGAGGGTCAAGAGAGTGGCATGCAGAGATCCCAGTAGAGAAGCAGGTAGCAGCAGAAGGTGATGATGTGCATTGGTGATGTCTGGTGGAGCAGGGAGCGGGCAGGCAGTGGAGTCAGGCAGCTGGCAGAGCAGTGAGTGGCCGACACTGTGGCTGGCGGAGCGGCACCAGAGCAAATGCCCAGGTGATGGGGCGAGCAAGGTGCTTTCCCCCCACCCCCTACGGTGGGAGGTGAACTCATGCAGATGCATCTCTGAACTCTGGGTCTTCACTGACCAAGGATAACCACTGTGAGTGGGGTGTGGTGAAGGAAGGGGCATGTTAAAGGAATATTTGGTTGTTGGACTCAAGAACCTGAGGCAAAAGACACTGCCCAATGTACCCTGGGACAGGTGTTTTGCTCATGGTTTTATGTTTATGAATCCTGCTTACAGCATTTTCCCAAGTTAATGCTGGGTTATTTTCCCCCTTTTCATTTAAAGTTTCTTTTCTACACTCAGACTCTGTGCTTGCGACAGGCGAAGCTTTGCCTCCTAGAGGCGCCAAGGGGTGGTGTGTAATTTTCCCAGGTTCCTGGGTGGGGCTTGAGCTGGTTCTGTGTTGAATTGTTGAAAAGGAACCTCTTGATATTGAAACCGGCCCTTGTTGTTGCTGACTCCACCTGGCAGAAGGGTTACACCAATACCAGCTGGAGTATTGATAAATAATTATTGTAAGGAAGCAAATGGAGAAAGGAAGTGCTGTATTAGCAGCTTTCCCTGCCACTAACATGATACCCAGGATGTGTGCACCACTGCACAACTGCTGCTAGCAGTGTGAGCCTGTGCACACCCCTCTGACACCTACATCCCATACAAACCCATAGGGGGAAATCCTGCCCCCACCGGAGTCAATGGGAAACTCCCAGGATTTCACACCTTGCCTGTCTTCCTTCCCCTTTGGCAAGTGGGAAGGGTTACCAGCGAGTGGTGCTGGGGCTCCCCTAATAGGATCAGTCTCACTAGAGCCGATTCCCACTTGGGTAACATTTCGAAGGAGATTTTCAAACCCACCTGGGGGATTTGAATATTCAGTTCCCAGGAGTTTTAACAGGAACTTTGAAACCTTGAACATCTTTGCCTTGGTTTTTTGTTTGATTGCAGAGGCTGGTGGGGAAAAGTCCCTCTGTAGCTGGATCGATTTTCAGGCCATGGGGGATTCTCCCCTAACACTGTGGTATGGCATTTGGGAAGAATGTTTTCTTCTTGCCTGGATGCCTGTCTGTGTGTTTGTGGGGGGTAAGGCCTGACTGGCCAGGCAAACTGCACTTATGGGAGCCAGCTACCAGCTTACAGGTGTCAGAGTAGCAGCCATATTAGTCTGTATTCGCAAAAAAGAAAAGGAGTACTTGTGGCACCTTAGAGACTAACAAATTTATTTGAGCATAAGCTTTTGTGAGCTACAGCTCACTTCATCGGATGGAGATCTGGGGCAGCAGCAGTGAGACCAGGGTAACAGACACAGCCTGAAGCATGGGAATCCTGAGTAAATTCATTTTCCAAGCTCACGGGTCACTGCCGAGCTGGAACAGGCAAACAAATCACTCTTTTCTATCACTTCACTTTGTCGTTAATAAAAGCTGCAACTCACCCTGGAGCTTCCCAGCCAATTCTCGGAGGCATCTGGGGAGAGAATGACAGTTATGTGTTGTCAAATGGTGGTAAATGCTCTTAAGGGAAGGCACCTCACTGAGCACGAATTATAACCCCCCGGCTACCACTTCTCCCCCAGCCAGGGCAGGGCTCCCCCGTGGGCAGCACTGAGCCCAGCGGAGCCTGATCCTGATCAGGGTCGCTAGGGGATACCGAAGCAGAAGGATTTAATGTGGCTGTTGAAGATGTTCAGTGGAAGCTGTCTGTCTGGGTTTTCCACAGAGCTATTTTGTCACAAACTGAATCAGCTTTTTGCAGAAAACTTCAATATATTCTCAAAAAAATGAATGCCCCAAAACTGAAATATTATGACCATCCCCAGAAACCCCAGAAATATTGTGATTAAAAATACCACCATGGTGCTGCATGGGGGTTGGGGGGCATACAGGGTCAAGTGCCCACCAGACTGGCTTGCCTGGGGGGAGGGAGAGGGCTCTGTCCTTCTCCCGCTGCACCTGCCCCCTGGCACTCTTGCCCCTGACCCTGGCACGTGGTCCCGGGTGGGGAGTGGAAGGGGCGGGACCAACCTCTTCTCATGCTGGTCACTCCAGGTCACTGCTCTGGGCAGCGTGATGGCTGCCTGCAAGATCCTGCCTGGGGAGGTGGCGGCAGTGCCCCCCTTATGCCCCCATGCCTGGGCCCAGCTGCCAGGGATTGGGGTGAGTGAGCCCCTCTCCCTCCCAGCATGTTTATGGATCACTTGGCCCCTGTCCCCGGCAGCTGGGCCCGGGCAGGGGGTGGCCCACCGCCTCCCAGCCAGGCTCTGTCAGGCAGCTGCTGCATTGCAAAGAGTCAGTGACCTGGAGTGGCCAGCTTGAGCCAGGCAAAACGTGGCTCCCTCCAGCTCTCCGCCTGGGCCCGGCTGCCAGGGAGACCAGCCAAACGTGCCAGGGAGGAGGCGCAGCGGGAGAAAGAAACTCTAATCTTCTATGATTCTATGATTCCAAGTGGGACAGAGCCCGGCAGGTTGTGTGTGACTGTGCTTCTCAAGGGGCTAAATCTCCCTCTGGGGTGGAGGGATAGCTCAGTGGTTTGAGCATTGGCTTGCTAAACCCAGGGTTGTGAGTTCAATCCTTGAGGGGCCATTTAAGGATCTAGGGCAAAAATTGGGGATTGGTCCTGCTTTGAGCAGGGGGTTGGACTAGATGACCTCCTGAGGTCCCTTTCAACACTAATATTCTATGATTCTATGTGACACTCCTCAGGAATTCCAAACACCTTGCCAATTTAGGGGGTTTTTAAACAAGAGTTTTCTCTATTTATACTTCCAACCTCACACACCCTGAGATAAGAATATCCCCCAAGTACGTATCTCGGCCTTCAGCCTTGGGCCTCACAATGCAGTCAACGGGTGGGCACCAATTCCCCGCCAAGGCACAGTCTGTTGGGACTTATTGCTATGTTGTCACATCCTGGTCTTTGCACAGCGTAGAAATTCAACTTCACGTCCCCAGCCTCTTTACTTCTCTCCATCTCTGCTAACCAGCTCCCATGTGGGATGGCAGGGTGGGGGTGTTTGGGGGCAGAGCTTGG
Source organism: Dermochelys coriacea (assembly GCF_009764565.3). NCBI lineage: Eukaryota > Metazoa > Chordata > Testudines > Dermochelyidae > Dermochelys > Dermochelys coriacea. The sequence continues at coordinate 10,993,088 of NC_050090.1, forward strand.
TCATATGGGCAGGAGGAGGGAGGGAGGGAAAGTTTGGAGAGAGGCAGCTGCTTAGAGCCGTACAGGTGGGAGTGGTGCAGGAGGCAGGCAGGGAACATACGCAGCTGAGTGTCGGGGAGGGGCTCCCTGTACTGAGGGTCTGTGTGTCGTGTCCTCTTGGTCCCCTGCCCCCAGTACCTTTATTGGCAGAGTCGCTGCACTGCAAACCCAGGCTGGGCTGGACACTGGCAGAGCCTAGAAACTGCCTCTAGCCTCCCCACATGCCTTTCTCTCTCTGTGTCCAGGTGATCCTTCTGCGGAAAAGGACCTAGGGGTGACAGTGGACGAGAAGCTGGATATGAGTCAGCAGTGTGCCCTTGTTGCCAAGAAGGCCAATGGCATTTTGGGATGTATAAGTAGGGGCATAGCGAGCAGATCGAGGGACGTGATCGTTCCCCTCTATTCGACACTGGTGAGGCCTCATCTGGAGTACTGTGTCCAGTTTTGGGCCCCACACTACAGGAAGGATGTGGATAAATTGGAAAGAGTACAGCGAAGGGCAACAAAAATGATTAGGGGTCTAGAGCACATGACTTATGAGGAGAGGCTGAGGGAGCTGGGATTGTTTAGTCTGCAGAAGAGAAGAATGAGGGGGGATTTGATAGCTGCTTTCAACTACCTGAAAGGGGGTTTCAAAGAGGATGGCTCTAGACTGTTCTCAATGGTAGCAGATGACAGAACGAGGAGTAATGGTCTCAAGTTGCAATGGGGGAGGTTTAGATTGGATATTAGGAAAAACTTTTTCACTAAGAGGGTGGTGAAACACTGGAATGCGTTACCTAGGGAGGTGGTAGAATCTCCTTCCTTAGAGGTTTTTAAGGTCAGGCTTGACAAAGCCCTGGCTGGGATGATTTAACTGGGACTTGGTCCTGCTTTGAGCAGGGGGTTGGACTAGATGACCTTCTGGGGTCCCTTCCAACCCTGATATTCTATGATTCTATGATTCTATGATTCTATGATCACCCCATGGACTCCCTGGCTGCTCCTCCCCATCATGCCCATCCAGGCCGGGTCCTGTAGATTTCCTGGAGTCCCTCTTGGGGCAATGTGCAGCTGATGAATAGGCTCCGAGCTCCGGGGCCATGAGGTCATCATGGGCCAGGCAGGGTTTAGAACAAACATATGGGCCCCGTGGCCCTCAGAAGGGCTGCAGCTGGCCTTGCAGGCTGCAAAGGGGCCGAGGGGGAAGGGAGCAGGAGTTGGGGGAGCTCTGAGTGGCAGGTTCTGGCTGCAGAGCAATGGGGAGTGACCCTTATACATGATCTGATGCATCCCTGTAGGGTCTCTGTGTGTGGAGGGAGGGGAGGGTTGCTACAGAGCCCCCTGATGGGGTGGTGGGCAGACAGCGAGTCAGCAGCGCTTAGCAACTCCCTGGGGGCCCCAATGAGCTGGTTCCCTGGTCAATGCTGCAGAGGCGACCGGCTCAGAGCCCCCTCTGCACAGCATGTTCTTCACATGTACGGTGCACTGTGAATCCCCACGGGTGTCCCTGCTGCCCGGCTCTCCCCAACAGGCAGGGGAGCGCTACAGCCACCCCATGCACAGACCTGCACCGAAATCACGGATGCTGTGAGTGAACCCACTGTGGGTGTTTTGGGGCGAGTCCGTGTGTGGATGAGCTGAGCCTGGCATTAAACAAACTGCAGCCAACGGAGCTAATGTTGGGTGTTACCCACTGCAGCTTTATGGACTAGAGACCCTTGGTTCCCAGCCAGACCCGCCCACTCCCAGTCCTGCCCCAGAAGAACAGACCCAGTTCTAGGGAACTGGCTGGGTTGGTCGGTGCTGCTTTGTGGGCGACCAGCTTTGACACCCCAAGTGTAAAACAGGGTCCCTTTCATTCTTTCATGCACCCGGGGCAACTTTCACATGTGCTCACTCTGCTGCCAGTGAATTCAATGGGAACACATTGCTGGCAAAGCCTTTCCTTAAACTGTCTCCTCATAACCCCCAGATCCCATCCTGAGCAGGGAGTTCATCCTGCCCTTCTCTTTTCAAAAATTCCTCCAGAACAAACAGACTGAAACACCCCCATACCCACCCCCTCCCCCATCACAGGAAAGCTGGAGTGACCGCCAGCCCTTCCATGAGGCAGAGAGAAGAGACTCAGAAAGAAAACTAGATGGGAGAGGGAATAATCTCCTACCTTTGATCCTGCAGTAGAGATGCAACTAGAAGGCAGTAAGACAATGTGATCAGAGATGTAGACACATTTCCTCCTGGGCAGAAAGCAAGAGAGAGATAGAAACTGAGTGACACGGCCCCAATTCATCATCACATTTTAGTTCAAGTCTCACAGAATTTGATGTTCTGTGTAAAGCCCCAGGTCTGAGAGTCAGGGGAGTTAGTGAGAAACTTGCCTTTCATTACAAAAAAAGGTAAATGTATAACCCTCGCGTTTGGGGAGAAAAGCCTGAAAATGTAACTTGAGACACCCCCTCTAAGATCAAATCCTCCAGGCAAATACAAAGAACCCACACTAGTAACTTGTTGGAAATCCCATGTGTTTTAAGCCAATCTCCAGATTGTTGGGGTGACTCAAGTGCTGTGAAAGCTTGGGGCTGGGGACGCTGGGTGAGGAAAGGTTGGCAGGGCAGAGTTGTATCCAGAGCTCTATTTTCAGAGTTGTTAGGCCCTGATGCAGGAAAGCACTTACACATGGGCACAGGCATAAGGGCCCTTCCTGACTAGGAGATGCCTTCCTGAACTGCAGCCTTAGATATTCCATCCATACACATGTCCCGGGCTGAGATCTAGATTGTGACCGTCTCTGGGGCAGGGTCTATCCCCTTCATTACTGATCTGTGCAGCGCCTGGAAGAATGGGGACCTAATCCCTGACTGGGGCTCCAAAGCACTACAGTAAGACACCTAAATAATGTACAGCACCTAGCACAGTGGGGCTCTGATCCCTAACTGGGGCTCCAGGGTGCTACTGCAATACAAATAATTAATCACAATGATAATCCCTTTCATCATCTCTTTGATCTTTCTCCCCAGCCAGCCTCCCCAGACCAAATGATAAATTTTACTGTGTCTTTGATCATCTCTCTCCCCCCATCCCAGACACACTGGGTACAGGGGATCCAAGGGGGTGTCTCTGCCACGTCTGTCTGTACATCTGATAACAGGACTTGGCCTCACTCTCATACCCACCTTTCTTTCCAAGCAGATAAAGCACCACAGCCAGACCAGGATGGCAGGGATTGTAATTCCCAACAGGAGCTTCAGATCCAGCCCTAGGAAAGAACTTCGCTGTGAATGGCCTCTCCAAGCAGCCACCGGCAAATCCCCACTGGCTGGAGCTGGCTGAGCCCTGTGGTAAGTGACCCCTCATGTCCCCATGACTCTACTGGGGAGCTCACCCTGCGGATATCTACCGGGCGAGTTACTGGCTGTTCTCTGTGAGGAAAGTTTTTCGACAAATTATTTTGACCCAACATTTTTTAACCCAAACACAGTTTAATTGAATCAAATGTCCCCCCCTCCCTCTGAATGTGCACGTGCAATGATCTTCTTAGTCTGCCAGAGAAATAATTTTGAAATGAAAGAAAACATTTCATTTTGTTTTGAACTGACAGTTTTGTTTCATTTTAATTTTCCAAATCCAGAAATGGAAGGAGAACAATCCTTTGAAAGGAAACAAAGCAAAACTCTCTGTGTTTCCAACTAATATTGTGTCTCATTTTTGTTCTGAAAACCCAAAACAAAGGAAAATGTCTAGTCAAAATGAGATCAAAGGACATTTTTTGTTGAGTTTCATGCATATATTTTTAATCAAAACATTGACATTTCCCATCACAAGTTTTGAATGAAATAGTTTTGTTCACAATTTTTTGTGGAAATAAACCTGGATTTTCCCCCAGCTCTAAGGCGAGCTTCTCAAGGTAGGAGACATCCCTGTGGGAACTGCCCTGCTTCAGGGAAGCATCACGATTCAGGACAGCATTAGGTTCAAACTTAACTTCAAACAACCACTTTAGTTCCATCAATGGGACTTTAGTAGGTGCTTAAAGAAAAGCACCTACATAGAAGGTGTTGTCCTGGATAGGGTTGGATTTGAGCACATGTTCACTGGTTTCCTGGGTTGGGGCCATAGATCTGTAGGACATGTAGAGACATGTGTGGAGCCGGTCACAAATCTCCAGTGGAACATTTTTACACCAGAAAATGCTGTTTCTGCAAAATAAAAACATCTGGACAAGGCGCTTCCATGTTTCTGAATCAAAATGTTGCCGAATTTCTGTTCCATGAAATATATCAAATTTAACTTGTCATCCTGATTCCATATGAAAATAAAATCTGAAATGTCAGAATTTTCTGCAGGAGATAAATGCCTTTTTCCTCCCCTCCCCACCCCTCACCATTTACTGACCAGGGCTGAGCTGTGATACAGTCTGTGATGTTGCACTCCATATATTTTATGGAAATATGATAATGAGCATGAATATAATGTAACTGAAATATGCGTCATGCAAAAGGTCTCTTCTAAGGTATCATTACTAATCTTATAATCTACTGAGTGTGTTCATCCTATTTGTATGAATGTATCATCCTTGTATCTAAAACTAGAAATATGAAAAAAGAAAAGGAGTACTTGTGACACCTTAGAAACTAACAAATTTATTAGAGCATAAGCTTTCGTGAGCTACAGCTCACTTCATCGGATGCATAAATGCATAAAAGCTGTAGCTCACGAAAGCTTATGCTCTAATAAATTTGTTAGTTTCTAAGGTGCCACAAGTACTCCTTTTCTTTTTGCGAATACAGACTAACAGGGCTGCTACTCTGAAACCTAGAAATATGAAGTATAACTCTGAAGTCCTATTGTAATTATGTAAAGTGTGGGCCATTAATGGTGGTGTAGAATCTTGATGGCGCCCATTGATTAGGACAATTGGTTGTAAATGGATGGCTCTGTTTACTTGCAACCCTTCCTGAGTTACTGTGAGTCAGGCTGGGAAGAATGAAGGCTGGGGTCTCACAGGACATGTGACCAGGTCACATGATACTGGAATCCATTTTAAACCTGGTGCTTTTCCATTTAGAAGGAGGGGTGTGGACCCAGAGATTCCCACCTTGTGCCAAAGATATAAAAGGGTGTGGAATAGAACAAAAGGGGCTGCCAGTCATGAGAAATCCCCTTGTTACCACATGAGCTGGAACTAACAAGAACTGTACTGGGGAAAGGATTGGGCCCAGACTAGGAAGGAGTCTAGTCTATGAAAGAAGATTTTTGGAACATCTCTGAGGGTGAGATTTACCTGTATTCAGTTTCTTAATGTATTAGGCTTAGACTTGTGTGTTTTGTTTTATTTTGTTGGTGACTTACTTTGTTCTGTCTGTTATTACTTGAAACCACTTAAATCCTACTTTTTATTCTTAATAAAATCACTTTTGTTTATTATTAAATCCAGAGTAAGTGATTAATACCTGGGGAAGTAACCAGCTGTGCATAGCTCTCTATCAGTGTTATAGAAGGTGGACAATTTATGAGTTTACCCTGTATATGCTTTAGATAAAGTAAAATGGATTTATTTGGGGTTTGGATCCCATTGGGAACTGGGTGTCTGGGCGCTGGAGACAGGTGACCTGCTGAGTGGTTTTCAGTTAAGTCTGCAGCTTTGGGGGCATGGTTCAGACCTGGGTCTGTGCTGCAGCCGGCTAGCGTGTCTGGCTCAGCAAGGCAGAGTTCTGGAGTCCCAAACCATCAGGGTAAAGGGGCTCAGAGGTTATCTCAGCACGTCAGGTGACTGTCCCAAGGGGGTCTCTGTGACTGAACCCATCACACGGTCTCTCTCTCTCTCTCTTTCTCACTTTCACACACACAAACACACTCCTCACTCACGGGTCACACTGAGGTGCTTAGCAGGACTGAGCTGTGATTTGGTCACCCGTTTGTCGCTGTCCTTGATCTCATAGACTCAGGCATAATTCCCAGAGCTGCCACTGGACACTGTATAGTTATAGCCGTAGGTGACCTTGTCCTCCAAACCCGTCTGGGATGAAATCTCCTCCCCATCCTTACAGAAGATGATGCGAGTGGCTGGGGCCTGGGAGATCACAGAGCACTGGAGCTGCACGGAACCCCCCTGTTGGCGGATGTCTGGCTAAGGTAGAGGGTGGGGGCAGGGAGAACACCTGGGAAGAGGAATGGGTCAGAGCTGTCAGTAAGGCTGTTGGTGGCTCCTGTTTCAGGGGGAGCCCAGGGAGCATTTTGCCAAAGGAAGTTGGTTGCTGTGGAAGCAGCTTGCAGCTTCTAAGGGTCTGTCTACTCTGCAATTAAAAACCTGCAGCTAACCATGTCAGCTCATTTGGACTTGGGGGGTTCAGGATAATGTCAGATCTGAGACTTGAGGCCAGTCGCTGCCCCAGTGAGCTCACTAAGAGCCAAGGAGCTGTGTCCAGTCCCTAACCCTTCCGGCATCTGCTCTAACATCCTCCCTGTCCTTGTGTCTCTCCCGCCCCCCACCCCCGTCCACAGCTGGCACAAGGGCCATTCCAGGCCCAGGCTAAGGGAAGGTCCTGGAGTAGCAGCAGGGAGCAGATCCCTCTTTCCAAGGAATTGCAATGGGACTCAGGGCAATGGGACTCCGCTCTGAACTTGAAGGGGAATTGTTGCTGCCACTGGACAGGTCAATATCTGCCCACCACCTTCCCCACCCCTGTGGTAACTCCTGCTGGTGTCTTGTCTGGCAGCATCCCCTGCCCCTGCTGCCCAGGCAGCCAGCAAAGAAATGTGGCCATGACTGAAAAGTCGCATCCCAGCTAGGCCAGCACCTGCTGGGCTGGGCACAGGGTCGCTGGGCATGGCTCCCTGACCCGGGTCATATGGGAGCTCAGCCCGCGTGAGCTGATTGTCCCTTCTGGTCGTATTCTCGTGAAAGCCCCCTGACCCGTTGGGGCTGACTTTTCAGGATAAGACGTAGGGTGCATCCAGAGACAACCCTGCAGCCACGAGGAGCCGGGAGCTGGTGCTGTGGGAAGGTGAATCCCTTGTGATCAGAGTCGTCGTGTTCTCTGTTTCCCAAGGCCCGTGCCCTGGGGGTGGGATGGGCCATTGATGTGTCTTTCTCACCCGCATGTCACACCGGCCCCAGGTCACAGGAGAGAGGCAGCGGGCAGGGAGGGGTCAGCAGGGAGACCCACACACCCCTCTTGGATTCAACACAGCCCCATCCACCCCATGCCACTGCCACCATGCTGAGCAGGGAGCGGCCCCAGGGGTGGTGGCTGGATGCTGTGGATGGGGGAGGGGTAAATGCCATGAGTAGATTGAGTACAGACAGACAGAGGAACTCACCAGGAGCTGAGCAGATCTCCTGGCTGCTGGGGCTCAGCGCTGGGAACAGAAAGGTGCTGTGTGTTCAGTGCCGGGCTAGAATCTCCCCTGCGGTGAGATGCCCTGAATAGCTGATGGGGTCTCTGCTCCCCACATGAGCACAGGCCCTGGTTCCAGCCCCATCCATCCCACCAATGGCATCCCTGCCTGCTTCATCCCTTCATCCCTTCAATGGCAGCCCTGCCAGGCACTGTGCAGAGCCCTGATCCCCCCAGGTTCCCTGTGGGCTGGTGACACCCCTGGCAGCAGCCTGGGGATTCACATGTTATCAGCAGTGATCCTCTCTGTATGCAGCTCTGCTAACAGCCTGTCAGCACCTACGTTCATCCCCAGCCCCATTAACTCAGCTCAGCCCCTCACTTCCCCAGCAGAGCCTGCAACAGAGAATGTGCTACAGACACACACAGGGCAGGGCTGAGACCTCATATGGACATTTGAGACACAGGCCCAAAGCAGAGCCCCTGATCCCAACCCCCCCACCCCCACCCCACCCTGTGTGACCTGGGCCCAGCCCTATAAGGAGTCTGACCCCAAGCCCCAGACCCAGAACCCCTGAATTCTGGGGGAATCCAGAGCTCAGCCTGGACCTCAGCTCAGTGTCTCTGGCCCGTCAGTAACACGGAACCCTGGGGCTGGACCCTGATAATCCCCCACCCTCCAATGAGAACAGCCCTCCCTGCTCTCTCTGCCTCCAGGCTGAGCTGACACCCCATGAGCACCCTCCCCTGAGCCCAGCCTGTCCTGACACCATGTGCCTGGCATGGGGAGCTGGGCCCAGTGACACACCAGGGGTTTGAATACAGCCAAATGCCAGGTCACAGCTCCCAACAAGGAACGCCGGCCAGACCTGCAGCCTGGGGCTGGGCCAGGAAAGCAGGGACCCAGGAAAGGACTTAGGGGCCCCAGGGGAAAAGTAACTCGACATGAGGTCCCAGGGCGTGCGGGGGAATAGGGCTGATACACTCCTGAGCAGTGTAATGAAGGGAGCAGGGAACAGGAGCAGGGAGGGGATTTCCCCTGGTGTGCGGCCTTGGTGTGGCTGATACTAGATCCTGCATCCAGTTCTGGGCCCCCAGTTTAAAAGGCTTTTGGAAAAGTGCAGCGGGTGCAGAGCAGAGCCAGAAAAATACTGCGAGGGCTGGAGATAAGGCCTCAGAGGAGAGGCCGGGGGAGCTGCGTGTGTGGAGCTGGTCAGACAGCTGGGCTGGTCACGATGTCTAAGCTCCTTCCAGGGGAGAAACCCCAGGTGCTGACGGGCTCCTCAGTGCGGCAGAGACAGAACCAGACCCGAGGGCTGGACGCTGGGTCTGGGCAAATTCCAGTGAAAAAGGAGGCAGCAGTTTCTCCCCGTGTGGGGGATTAACCCTCCGGCGCCAGCTCCCCAGGGAAGTGGGGGAGTCACAGCCAGGTCAGAGGCCTTTCTGGGGGATGCTTTCATCAAACACAAGTGACTGGGCTCAGTGCAGGGAGCTGGGGGAAGTTCTCTGCTCTGGGCTATCAGGGGGTCAGATTGGATGGGCTAATGGTCCCTCCTAGCCTTAAACTCTATGAAGCTGTGACTGTAACCCCAGCCCTGGCCCATCCCCAGCACCAAGCGCTGGCCCTGTGCTAGTTTGGGACAGTCCCACTCACTCGAACATCACAACAGCGCAACCCTCTCTGCTGCTAAAGGGGATTTGCCAACTGCCTGGGCCAGGGGCTGCTCTAGTTTCTGTTTCCTCCCAACCCCCTATGAGATAGCACAGGTGTCCCAGATACTCACCAGACAGCAAGAGGTACAAAGACAGGATCATCGGGGCAGTTGGGGGGAACTGCGAGGGACCGAAATGGTCCAGTGGTTTCAGCTCCAGATGGGGTTGGGTGGGGACAATCTGCAGTTGCTCCCTGCTCCCACTGCCCCTTTTGCCCCTCAGGGTTCAGGGTGGAAGGACCCTTTCCTTGCTCAGGGTGTTGTGAACCCAGACGCTGTCGCTGCTCTGAGTACCTCTCAGGGCCATATGGCTGAGGCAGCAGGAATCCCGCAGCCCCTCTCTGCTCTGCCCCGTCTTGTCCTCATGTCTGATTGTCACCGCTCCCCGTTTCCTGTCCCATGAACCACCCCACCTGGCCACAGCATCTTTATTTAGCACTGGAAGCCTGAGAATCAAACACAGGTCATATATGTCCATAAAAACCCTCTCCTGATTTATTTTAGAGTAGCAGCCGTGTTAGTCTGTATTCACAAATATGCTCAAATAAATTAGTTAGTCTCTAAGGTGCCACAAGTACTCCTTTTCTTTCTCCTGATTTAGTAATAGGGGACTCAGCCAAACCCACCCTGTTAAACACAGGCCTGGCCTGTATGGAGGTTTTAACATTAATCACACCTAGCTCATCCATAGATCACAAAGCGTTTTACACAGGCGGGAAACAGATGTGGAAACTGAGGCACAGGAAGGTGGGGACATCACCAGCCCAAGGTCACCCAGCAGAGCAGAGTCAGGAACAGGAGTCAGATCTGATTTCCAGGCCTGGGCTCTGTCCACTAGGCCACACGGCCTCTCTTTACCCCAGGGGCCAGTATGACAAAGGTATTTAGGCACCTAGCTCTGCAGCCAGACATCTAGTGGCATTCACTAGAGCTCCTGGGCAAGCCGGGCACCTGACCCCTGTTGGCAGCCAATGAGAGTTAGGCACTTCACTCCCTTGGGCAATCTGTCAGTTGCACGAGGTGCCCGTCTGCATCGTTGGGCTAATGAATCTGGCCCCAGGTGCTGAAGGATGGGGAGCAGTTGAGAAAGGGCAGCTCCTTCTCCATGGAGAGCGGGGCCAGGCAGCCCCCAAGCCGGCTGCCCTCGTGTGTGAGCCGTGCCTTGCATGGGCGCTGGGGGGTCACTGCTGAGATGGTGGCTGTGGCCATGTGTCGCCTGAGGAACTTTCATCCATCACCTACTACTGACTGCAGAGAGGTGGCGCATCCACTCCCCAGGCGTTAGGGGAGCTTGGCTCTGTCTCCCTCTGCTGCTCCCTTGCGGGGGGCGCTTGGGGCAGCCCGTCCCCACCTGTCCAGTCCCCCTTGGCGACAGGCTGTGAGCTCTAGGGCTGACAATGTTACGTCAGAGCTGAGCCCACAGCCCAGGGCTCCAGTGACTTGGGGCGATTCACCCAAACCTCCCATCTCCCACAAACCTTCCCCATCACGTCCCTGCCCCTTCTAATGCTGGGAACAGGCTGAGCCTTGGGGAGCCTGGGGCCAGCTGATGCCAGACAACTCCCAGTGAGAAACAGGCCCCAGTTTCTGTCCAGGGGGGTTATTAACCCCTGGGACAAACCATCCAGGGCAGGGGGGATTCTCCATCCCCTGACAGCGTCAGAGCCAGGCAGGAGGCCTTCCTGGGAGAGGCTTTAGTTCCACATGAGCTATTGGCTCAGTTCAGGGGGCTGGGGGGAGTCTCTGGGATGTCGAGGTCAGACTGGCTGAGCTAATGTCCCTTCTGGCTGTTTGTGCCCCAACGTGGGGAGAGCCTGGCTGAGATGGGCCTGAAAACACAGAGCAAGTGCCAGAGACAGGCTGGGAAATAGGCTGAGGGTGGTTCATTGATCTCACAGAGTGTCACCCACCTGCTGGGCCTGGATCCTGGGCTGAATTCTGGCTCCCTCCCCCAGCCCAACCCCCCGGGCAGCCAGGGCAGAATTAGACTGGTCTCTCCGCCCTGCAGGGGATATTGATGGAGCCAGATGCTGCGGGACTAGAGAGCAACTGGCTGCTGCTCAGTGACTCTCTGCATGCACAGTCCGGCTGCTCCGTGCAGAGAGGGAACCACAGGACAAGCCGACAGCTCCCTGAGCATCTGCAGAGTCCCTTGTGCAGACACCTCTTCCCCACCCAGCAGTGAGCTGTCCCCAGCCTGACCCTAAGCTAGCAGCCCAGCGGGGTGGGGGCGTACCACACGCTGTAATGTGGGATTGAAGAACCTCTCACACTGTGATATTTCTGGTCCAGCCGATGTCTCTGTGGTTCGTTCTCTCCGTCTCTGATGTTCTCCAGGGGAGCCTGGCTCTGAAGCCCGAGAGCCAGGGGTCTGAGCAGTGACAGAGCCATCCTCAAAGAGTGCAGGAAAGTGAGCAAGGAAGTGATATTTCCTGCCTCGCCAGCTCCCCGCACACAGGCAGCAGCTGGGGACATTTCCCCATCGCTGCTATCCCCGTTTCACCTCCTACCCTCGTCTAGTGAAAGAGGCAGCAGGGAATCAATCCCAACTTATCAGAAATGTGGGCTGGGCCAAGCAGCAGTTGGGGGCAGGAGCAGCTGCTCCAGGGGTGCCATAGAGGGAAGGACGGGAGGGGAGATGGTCAGTGCCATTTGGGAGGGGGCCATAGGTGTGCTCTCTCTTTCGCTGTGAAAAAACACTCAGACCCCGAAGTTAGTGGCTGCGGTTAGAACCTGGTGGACATTTTTCCCAATGGAAAATCTGGTTTGTCTGAAATCAGGATTCATCGATGGCAGCTGGGATTGATCCTGCGGGAGAATTCCCGAATGTGAGAAAGTGGGGGACACAAAATGCTGCCACCCCTTCTTCCTTGGACAGTTAGAAACCAGTAACCAAAGTGTTGGAAAATCATTATCCCTTCACCCCCGCTCCCGCCCCCATGGAAATATGGAGAGTCAAGGGGAACATCTCATGTGAAGATTATTCCTGAGAAAATTCTCCCAGGAAAATCCCCGTTTCCTGGCAGCCCTAACCGGGCTAGTGCTCAAACCTCATGTCACGGTTACAGGGCTGGCGGCTCCTCTGTGCCCTCTCTGGAGGACCCCTCAGGCCTTCCCCTCTCTCACAGCAGCCCTGGGCTTCAGCCCCCTGTGAACTGGCCACGCTGACCCCCATCAGGTCTGACTGGACCTCGGACCTGCAGTTCTACCTCCAGGCACTGTGACCAGCTGTGACTGCAGTGACCCAAACACCTGCTTACACAAAGTCTTGTTTGATCTCAACAGCAGGAGCCAGGCACAGCCAGAGAACAGGGTTTCACACAGTAAAGGGGCTCCTTGCAAGTCTACCTCATCCCTAGACCTAGGCAGCCTGCCCTACCCCAGGCCCTCACCTCTGGGGGTGGGGACATCTGGTCCCCGCTGTCTCTGCCTCCTACTCCCCGTCCTTCAGTGTGTCTGTCAGTGCAGGTCTCTGTTCCCTCCTGTATCCCTGAGACAGGTTAATGGGCGAGGTGGCTCAGCAGGGGCCACCGATGGCTCTGCCGTGTCTCCTATCCCTTGCAGTGTTTGCCAGGACATGTGTGGGAGGGGCAGCCAACCCCAGCTCAAATTAACCCCTTGTGTCCATGCAGTGACCTCTGCGCAACAGTCAGACAAACGGAGCAAAGTGCTGAGGTTATAACAGGGCAGCTCCAATCCCGTCACACCCAGTGAGTCTCAATTTGTTCCCCTAAGACTCACCTGCCTCCCCACCCATGGCAACCAGTGTCCCGCCTACGCTGGGAATTCGATTGCTGGCTGCTGCCGGGATAGAAATGGCTGACTTGGGCGCGTTCTACACCAGGAGAAAGATGTTTTCACACCGTAACACCACCCTGGGGTTCACCTTCACCAGCTACAGGGACATGAAACACCCATGGCACCGAGGCAGCCTTGTCCCCGCTACGATCTGATGAGGAGAGCACTGCCTGGCCCAGCCGGCTCATTGCACTCACACCTTTTACCTAGTGTGGACCCAGCTTTTGCGGGAGGCAATGCCCAGGGCTCCCCGCCCCCCTGCCCCCACATTCATTGCTTTGTCCCATCAGAACCTGCAATAAACCAACAGCCAGGCCCTAGGGTTTAAATGCAGCACACCCAGCAGTGAAGCCAGACACAGCACACAGGGATATTGGGGTTACACTTTATAGCTCCACACCACAGCCACAGGCTAGAAACTGACTTAAAATTTAAACCAAAGATGAGATTCTCCCACAATCCCAGGACTCCAGGAGCTGGGACTTTAAGAGAAGCAGCAAATACCATGAGATTTGGCAACACTGAGCTGGCAGTCTGTTCCCCTCCTGCACCCCAGCCCCCTCGCTACAATTTCCAACAGCGTCTGAACTTTCTCACGTCCTTGTTTCACGAGAAGCTTCTGCAGCATCGTCCATTGATCCTGCTGCCCCGTGAGACCAGCCAGAGCCCAGGGGAGGTTAGGGTGTTGGAGTGCTGCTCAATGTGAGGCTATCACAGCCCAGTCTGATACACAAAGGGCCCGATCGTGTTACCCACTTGCATGGCCTGAGGCTGGTAGGAGCAGTGTGTGTGTGTATCTGAAATGGAAGTGAGTCAGTGCTATTGCAAGACCCTTCCCCTCTGCATCCCCTGACCGGTGTGTATTGAATTTCCTACATTTATCAGTCAAGTTAATGCAGTTCCATCCAATTAGCACATTCTGATTTAATTGGGGGTTGGGTCAAAGCGTTATCACGAATTGCTGCAGTTTTCCTTTGAGTTCAGAGAGAGGAAACATCTGATGTATTGCCATTTCCCCACGTTCCCTGTGGGGCGAGGTTCTTTCCCAGGTGTCGGCATTTGTGTCTGATTCCCCTGTCGTATTTCCTGGCCCTGGTATCCGTGGAATGAGAGAATCAGCTCCAAAGACCCCTCTGGAGTCAAGTTCTGAGCGTTTTTTTCTCCAGACCTTGGGGGTTTAGCACTTCTTTTCCCCTTTTCTGTTTGCCAGGGCTCCTGCTCTGTTTTATCTCTCTTCTCTTCAGGATGGGGAAGTGGTTTGGATATTTCTGATCTCAGATGGCCCAGTGTTGTTTCCTTTCACATCCCCGTCTGTGGGAGTAGGACGATGTCCATGTTTCTCATGTAGCAGATGGCCCTGTGTTGTCTCCTGCCCCTTCGCCATAACTGGGGGAAGGGGGCTGTGCTGGGGGTGTGAGATCTTGTCAAGGGTGTTTTACTCACGGCAGGGTGGTGCCCCCTTCTGGTAATTCTGGGGATTAGCTCCATATCATTCAGCACCCGGTCTCTACCATTGCTGCTCTCCTCCTGCTCACGGAGTCACAGTACAGCCATTTTGTGACTTGGCCCTTCAGCCAGGTCACTCTGTGATTTCCCCTTTCAGGGGAGTCTCTCAAAGTCTCTCTCCACCAGCAGCATCGGGCAGTCCTCACACCTGCTGCCCTGAGTAGGGGACTCCCGCAGTGACTCAGTCATTCCGTTCACTGCCCCATGCTGCCACTCTGCAGTGGTACGTAGGGGAACCCAGGCCTGCCCTCTACTGTGGGTTCTAGTCCAGAGCCCTACAGTAAGCAGTTAAGGTCTGTGTCTACACTAACCTTACATCTATTGCCCCTGGACTCCTTTCTACCACGCTTCTTCTTCCCTGCCTTCTCCCTAACCTCAGGGACAGGGACTGCAGGCTTCCGCCCTCCTGTTCTCTCACTGTTGCCAGCCTCCTGGCTTTATAGAAGCCCCACCTCCCCCCCACGGGTAAATTTCCTCCTAATTAGCTCCCTCCACAGAACCTAAATTTCCCCCCTTCACAACTTAATTGGCTGATTGGGCTGCTTGGCCCAGTTCAGCTCTTGCCGGGCTGGTGTGGGGAGTACACTCCATCACAGATCTCCCCATCTAGCAGCTGCACTAATCCCTGATTTCTGGGGGAAATCCCAGTTGTTGGGCGGGCAGATGCTGAGGGGTTTCCCCTGGTCCCTTCCTACAACATGACCAGGGCTGAGGAACAGGAACAATCTCTTAGAACCTTCCACAGGAATCTCCAGGATAAGGCTCATATTATTGACATTATAAAATGAGAGACTCCCCCCTTCTAGATCTAGATACACTCCAACCACTGTTGGCCTCACATCCCAGTTCTGGGTCACAGTGTGGGCCTCCTTGGGGTGATACCACCCTTCAGATCGCCCCAGAGCCCAGCATCCTCCCTCACAGGGTCTCTCCAGCCTCTCCTGTCTCCCTCCCTCCCTCACAGTCTCACTCAGCAGCTCCAACTCCCAGTCCAGGCTGTCCCGCACCTCCACCTCCCAGTACCACCTGCAAACCCCATCCTCCCCACCATGATCTCTCCTGGACACAAACCCTTCCTTCCCCACAGCAATCAGAGCCCCAGAGGGGGCAGCCAGCCCTGGGGATGTGAAGGCTGTGCTGGACTGTTCTGCCATCTGCAGACACAGTGAGTTTGGGGTGTTTGTAACTTGGATCCAGGGTGACAGGAACCGGAGAGAAAAACCAAAATAACCCCATTAGCCACATCTCAATCAGAGACCCCACAATCCCGGGATTCCACCTGGGAGATCCAGGGGAAGGGGAGAGCTCAGCTCATCCAGCTGCTCCCTGCCATAAAGATTCCATGACACACTTAGCACAGACCCGGTGTCTCTGCCCTGCTGTGTGACATGGAGAGGGTGGAAGGGGCTTCCCTGTCCTGTGTCCTTGGAGTGTCCAAATCCCACTGCAGTGAGACGGGCAGATGCCGGCCAAATTCAGTTTGTGTGGCTCACTCCAAACACAGCCCTGTGTCCACCTGTTCCTGAATCACTTGCTCTACAGGGCAGTGACCCTGGGGGCTGATTCCCTGGGAGCAGGAGAAGGCAGAAGTGTCAGCTCAGGACAGAGGCGGCAAGGTGGCTGCTCAGGCCCTCACCTTGGCAGGATGGGTCTAGATAGCTCAAGGCTTGGTGGGAGATGCCCAGCATTGAGAGCGAGGGGTGAAGGGGCACTGAGAAGAGACTGAGTCGGGTGGAGGGGGCAAGGGCAGGTTGGAGAAAGAGTTAAGGGTCAGATCCTGTGTTAGGCTTTGGGAGACAAGTGGGACTTGCACCACTAGCCTGGATCCAGGGAGCTCCAGGGCTATGGCTGGGCCTGGCCCATGAGCTGGTGGGGAAGTGGGGGGAGCTGGAGTGGGGTATTGGGCTCCTTGCATCTTCTCACTCCCCCCTGCACAGGATCTTTTCCCTGAGAGGCGCTAGGGCACTGAGGGTCCATGGAGGGTGCCCAGGGGTGAAGACTCTGCAGGCTGAGGGGGGGAGGGCTGAGTGGGGCTGTTGGGGGAGCTGATGGGGTGGGGATGGATCATCACTGAAGGGCCAATGAGAATGGGGGTGGGGCATCAGGACTGAGGAGTGGATTTCCAGAAAGCTACGCAGGGGTGAGACTTACAGCTCAGGGCAGAGTGTTCAGAACCATTTGCAGCATCTAGCCCCACAGCTCTGCAGCCAGCGCACTCCCTGCCCTACCTGCCCCATGGGGACCCCACACCTCTGACAGCTCGGCTACATAACGTCAATACCACTAACCCCAGTGCAGCATCTGCTCAGCCCCTCACAGCCCCACTCACCCATGTA
Organism: Dermochelys coriacea; assembly: GCF_009764565.3. Lineage (NCBI taxonomy): Eukaryota > Metazoa > Chordata > Testudines > Dermochelyidae > Dermochelys > Dermochelys coriacea. The sequence continues at coordinate 11,009,798 of NC_050090.1, forward strand.
GCTCTGAGCCCTCCTGAAATCTGCAAGGGAAGAGGAACAAACATGGGCAAGGGCCCGGCCAATGCAGGGAACTCGCTCCGACAGGAGACACTGTTCTGGGAGAGGGGTCATTGGCAAATGGAAAGGAACCGAGTGATGTGAAATGTGACATGAAAACACGTCCTCTTACCTAGCACTGCGTGCACCTTGTTTGAAATGGAAAGAGATGGAGTTATTCCCTGTCATTTAGGCAGAAGGCTCAGTTGTGGGAGCTGCTCTGTGATCATGTGATCGCTTTACACATAGTTCATGGGCGCTCCCTCCTGAAGGAGAAATGTCCCAGCTGTGTGAAGTGAGAGACAGGCCCTTTCACCCCAGAGACCAGAGATCTCTGCTAATAGCAACAACTGGCTTTCAGGGATGCCTTTATATTGTCTCTTAGTATCTTGGATTGGAGTAAATGTTGCTCTCAGTGACACTGCTGTAAATCCACAATAACTCCATATGCATCACTGGAGCAAATCTGGATTTAGACCAGGGTCACCCCAAGTAGAATCTAGGCTGTAAAAAGCTGCTGTTTGTCTGAGTAGTTTTCCAGCAGACTGTGGGATTTTAAAGGGAGACTGACAGGATAAAAATCAGGATGGGATTTACAAAGCAACTAACCTTGATGGGACACACTTGTCTGGATCTATACAGCTCTGATGTTCTCAATCCTTCTGTCTAAGGAGAATTTCTTTTCTGTGTTACTAACAGCCCTTTAGAGCATCTAAACTGCACACTCCAGGTGTAACTATGAGATGGATGTGCCAATGATTGGGGCTCACATCTGGGATCTTTGTTGCTTTGGCAACAAAGCATGGAAACGGGAGCCTGTGTCTGGTCTCTTGTTCATCTCCATGTTCTCAGAAATGGCCCAGAAGAGCCTGCACTCCAGCAGTCATCTGGAGAAAGCAGTGAGCCCCCTTCTCCTGTATCAGAACAATGCAAATGGCTTTGGATTGTCAAAGGCCAGGTGCTACCTGTCTGTCTATCCAGGCAGGAGAGCAGGTAACCCTGTGTCTGCTGCAGAGAGTTCACAGTGCTGCCGTGGGACTGGGGTGACTCTAATGTGACTCTGATTTCAGCCCCAACTGTTCACTCAGCCCTGTCCTGCGGTGTCGGTGCTTCTGGATCTGCTCATTGACGTGTGTGGCTGGGACCCTCTGCCCAAGGGCTCTGCTGGGGAGGTGGATGAACTTACTGAGCCTCTGACGCAGCTCCTGGCATTCTGGGAAGAGAAGAAAAGGAGACCATCGTGGGTTCAATGCGGGTTGTTTTGAGCAGAGTGACATGGGGCTGCTTCAAATTTTGGGTACATCTACACTCTATGTCCCAGGTTGAGCAGGCAGAGACATGCTAGCTCTGCCCCAGTTAAAGCGCTAAAAGTAGTAGGGTAGTCAGGGATAGCACATGCAGTGGCACAGCTACCCTAAGCCACTGGCTATGCTACCCCCCAGCCACACTGCTATTGTTAGTGTGGTAATTCAATCAGAGACAGCGTGTGTCTGGCTATCAGAGCTCCAGCATTGACATCCACCTGTAGAGATTTGGGGTCAGGTCCTGTCCAGGCTCTCACGGGAACAATGTGCGTGGTGGGTCCCATCAGAGTTCACCTCACAGAACCCATACAGAGTGAAGCAGGATTAGGAGGCTCTGTTCATCTGTGGCCCAGGCCTACACTTTGGGGGCAGGGTGTGGGGAAGAGGACAAGACTGAGGATCTCAGGGCTGAGATCGCAGGGAGGTAGTGGTTTATCACTAGGGGCACTGGCAGAGCTGTGTGCATATGGGGATGTAGAGCAACCTCTAAACCGAGAGCTTCATCCGCTTCACCACCACAAATCGGTACAGCACCAGCATCACTGCCACCACCGCACCAATCTGCTGGTTGATCTCACAGTCCTGCTTACCATCATTTGTGAACAAGACCCCTAGATACTTAGAATATCAGGATTGAAAGGGACCTCAGGAGATCATCTAGTCCAACCCTCTGCTCAAAGCAGGACCAATCCCCAATTTTTGCCCCAGATCCCTAAATGGCCTCCTCAAGGATTGAGCTCACAACCCTGGGTTTAGCAAGCCAATACTCAAACCACTGAGCTATTCTCAGGGTCCTCTTCCACTAAGGGTAGCTGATTCCCCCTTATCTGGAAAGAGCAGTCCACTGTCTTCTGGGAAAGGATGCACTCCACAGCTTGGCTGCACCTTGATATCCTGATCTTGAAAATCACAAAAAGGAATGGGGACAAGATGCCCCCTTGGAGGAGTCCAACACCCACCATGAATGAACTTGACTTAATGCCATGAATCCAAACACAACTCTCACTCTGAGAACAGAGGGACCAGATACCACACAAAAGTGGCGCCAGCACCTCATACTCCCACAGCACTTCCCACAAGACATCTTGGGGAATATGGTCATGTGCATTCTCCAGGTCTACAAAACGAAAGTAACCCGGATTAGCAAACTCCCATGACCCCTCAAGTACCTGCGGGACAGCAAAGAGCTGGTCTGTTTTTTCATGACTGGGACGGGATCCGCATTGTTCCTTCTAAATCCGAGGTTCAACTAACAGGTGAAACCTCCTCGCCAGCACCCTGGCATAGGTTTTGCCGGGGAGGCTGAGGAATGTGATCCCCCTATAGTTGGAACACACCCTCTGGTCTCCTTTCTTAAGCCCAGTTTGCCAGTCCAGCGGTACTACATCCACCTTCCACACAACATTGAAGAGTATGTTAACCATGGCACCCCAACATTGTCCAGTGCTTTCAACATCTCTGGGCAAATCTAATCCACCCTTGCTGCCTTACCCATACGAAGGCACCTTACCACCATATTGACCTCAGCATCAGAAATAGATCCAATCTCACTGGAGGTTTCCTGTACTGCCTCCTGAAAGGGGTGTGTGTCCATTTGGCTGAGGAGTTCCTCAAAGTGCTTGTTTCACCCCTTGACAATTTCCTCAGTCGAAGCATTTCACCACTCTTTCTGAATACAGCCTGGATGTCCCGCCAACATGTCCTATGGTGACACATGGTTTGCCAGAACACCTTTGAGGTCATATACTAGTCATTCTCCATAGTCTCTCCAAACTCCTCCCAATTCTGGGCTTTCACTTCAATGACTGCCACAGCCACAGCCCTCTCAGCCAGCCGGTATCTCTCATCCATATCAGGAGTCCAGTTTGCAAGCCTTGCTCAGAAGGCCTCCTCCTTCAACTTGACAGCTTCCCTCACCACTGGAGTCCACCAGCAAGTCCTAGGGTTGCCACCATGACATGCACCAACTGCCTTCAGGCCACAGCTTTGCATATGGTTGCATATGGTTGGAGTACCTTTTTATTAAATACCAATTAAGAACACACACAAAATGTTTGCTGGGAAGGGAGATAACAGTGAAGGGCAATGTAGGCTCTCATAGTTGAATGTAAGTCAGGATTGGGCCAAAAAAAATTGGAGGATTGGGCCAAAATAAATCTGATGAGGTTCAACACTTATGACGGAAGAATACCATGCACCACTACAGGCCGGGGACCGACTGGCTAAACAGCAGTTCTGCAGAAAAGGACCTGGGGATTACAGTGGATGAAAAGCTGGATATGAGTCAACAGTGTGTCCTTGTTGCCAAGAAGGCTAATTGGGCTGCATTAGTAGGAGCATTGCCAGCAGATCGAGGGAAGTGATTATTCCTCTCTATTCGGCACTGCTGAGGCCACATCTGGAGTATTGTGTCCAGTTTTGGTCCCCCCACTACAGAAATGATGTGGACAAATTGGAGAGAGTCCAGCGGAGGGCAACAAAATTGATTAGGGGGCTGAGGCACATGACTTATGAGGAGAGGCTGAGGGAACTGAGGTTATTTAATCTGCAGAAGAGAAGAGTGAGGGGGGATTTGATAGCACCTTCAATTACCTGAAGGGGAGGTTCCAAAGAGGATGGAGCTTGGCTGTTCTCAGTGGTGGCAGATGACAGAACAAGAAGCAATCGCCTCAAGTTGCAGTGGGGGAGGTCTAGGTTGGATATTAGGAAATACTGTTTCACTAGGAGGGTGGTGAAGTACTGGAATGGGTTACCCAGGAAGGTGGTGGAATCTCCATCCTTAGAGGTTTTTAAGGCCCGGCTTGACAAAGCCCTGGCTGGGATGATTTAGTTGGGGCTGATCCTGCTTTGAGCAGGAGGTTGGACTAGATGACCTCCTGAGGTCTCTTCCAACCCTTATCTTCTATGATTCTATGAAGTCCAGCTATCATTTTGAAAGCTGTCCAAAGGGCTGGAGTGAACAAGGAACCAAGACAGGTTGGGACGTTGGAAGGATTGTGTGGGTGGAATGTGGGGAGTGCATTGCAAGAAGTTCTGTATTGGCTGCAGAGAGGGGTGAGTATGCATTATGCATAAATGCTGCCTGCAGCTTGATTAGGGACTTCAACATCTCCATTTGGTCCTCCATCACGTCTATCATCCGCTCCTGGCATATTAAAATTCCCTCCTGGCTCTCCTTTCTGTCCTACCTGTCTATTTTATAATTTTAATTTAAAGTCTGTCAGTGCCCTGCATTCTTGTTTTTTGGCCTCTGAGGATTGGAGCACCTCTTGAAACATGTCCTCCTTGCTCCTCCTTGATCACTTGCTTATCTAGTGAAGGGGGTTCCTCTGAAGGACGCATCTGCAGAAGCACAAGAAACAATAAACAGAAGCATGATTGTTAGTGCACTCACAGCATCAAATCAGTATAGTAAAATCACCTTTTTTAAAATATGAATCAGTTTCTCACTGTCCCTTGGCAAGCACACAGCTTGGTGAATGTCCTAAACATGGGTGAGTTCAGCCCAGGGGAAAAGGTCTCTCAAGAAGGGGCAAAGAGTCTAGCTGGTTTTTTAATGAAATCTTGGTGTGCATTAGCACACTGTTCCACCACACTGCTTAGCTGCACGTGGGAATGTGAAGCACATGCAAACACAGCTAGTCTTGTGTATTTCTATCTTTTCACCCATCTCTACCATGTAACAAAGCAAAGGACAGCTCTACCTCATAAAGCAGCATCAACTCAAAAAGTTTCATAGATTCATAGATTCATAGATACTAAGGTCAGAAGGGACCATTCTGATCATCTAGTCCGACCTCCTGCACAACGCAGGCCACAGAATCTCACCCACCCATTTCTATGAAAAACCTCACCTATGTCTGAGCTATTGAAGTCCTTAAATCATGGTTTAAAGAATTCAAGGAGCAGAGAAGCCTCCCTCAAGTCAACCATGCCTCATGCTACAGAGGAAGGCGACAAACCTCCAGGGCCTCTCCAATCTGCCCTGGAGGAAAATTCCTTCCCGACCCCAAATATGGCAATCAGCTAAACCCTGAGCATATGGGCAAGATTCACCAGCCAGATACTACAGAAAATTCTTTCCTGGGTAATTCAGATCCCATCCATCTAATATCCCATCTCAGGGGATTAGGCCTATTTACCCTGAAAATTTAAAGATCAATTACTTACCAAAATTCCATTATCCCATCATACCATCTCCTCCATAAACTTATCAAGTAGAATCTTAAAACCAGATAGATCTTTTGCCCCCACTGCTTCTCTTGGAAGGCTATTCCAAAACTTCACTCCTCTGATGGTTAAAAACCTTCATCTGATTTCAAGTTTAAACTTCCTGGTGGCCAGTTTATACCCATTTGTTCTTGTGTCCACATTGGTGCTGAGCTTAAATAATTCCTCTCCCTCTCCTGTATTTATCCCTCTCATATATTTATTGAGAGCAATCATATCTCCCCTCAACCTTCTTTTACTTAGGCTAAACAAGCCAAGCTCCTTAAGTCTCCTTTCATAAGGCAAGTTTTCCATTCCTCGGATCATCCTAGTAGCCCTTCTCTGTACCTGCTCCAGTTTGAATTCATCCTTTTTAAACATGGGAGACCAGAACTGCACACAGTATTCTAGGTGAGGTCTCACCAGTGCCTTGTATAATGGTACTAAAACCTCCTTATCCCTACTGGAAATGCCTCTCCTGATGCATCCCAAAACTGCATTAGCTTTTTTCACAGCCATATAACATTGGCAGCTCATAGTCATCCTATGATCAACCAATACTCCAAGGTCCTTCTCCTCTTCCGTTACTTCTAATTGATGCGTCCCCAACTTATAATTAAAATTCTTGTTATTAATCCTTAAATGCATAACCTTACACTTCTCACTATTAAATTTCATCCTATTACTATTACTCCAGTTTACAAGGTCATCCAGATCCTCCTGTATAATGTCCCGATCCTTCTCTGAATTTGGCAATACCTCCCAGCTTTGTATCATCTGCAAACTTTATTAGCACACTCCCACTTTTTATGCCAAGGTCAGTAATAAAAAGATTAAATAAGATTGGTCCCAAAACCGATCCCTGAGGAACTCCACTGGTAACCTCCCTCCAACCTGACAGTTCTCCTTTCAGTAGGACCCGTTGCAGTCTCCCCTTTAACCAATTTCTTATCCACCTTTTGATGTTCATATTGATCCCCATCTTCTCCAATTTAACTAATAATTCCCCATGTGGCTATCAAATGCCTTACTGAAATCTAGGTAAATTAGATCCACTGCATTTCCTTTATCTAAATAATCTGTTACTTTTTCAAAAAAGGAGATTAGGTTGGTTTGGCACGATCTACCTTTTGTAAAACCATGTTGTATTTTATCCCATTTACCATTGACTTCAATGTCCTTAATTAATTTCTCCTTCAAAATTTTTTCCAGGACCTTGCATACTACAGATGTCAAACTAACTGGCCTGTAGTTACCCGGATCACTTTTTTTTCCTTTCTTAAAAATAAGAACTATATTAGCAATTCTCCAATCATTCGGTACTACTCCTGAGTTTACAGATTCATTCAAAATTCTTGCTAATGGGCTTGCAATTTCAGGTGCCAATTCCTTTAATATTCTTGGATGAAGATTATCTGGGCCCCCCGATTTAGTCCCATTAAGCTGTTTCAGTTTCGCTTCTACCTCAGATATGGTAATATCTACCTCCATATCCTCATTCCCATTTGTCATGCTACCATTATCCCTAAGATCCTCTTTAGCCTTATTAAAGACTGAGGCAAAGTATTTGTTTAGATATTGGGCCATGCCTAGATTATCTTTAACCTCCACTCCATCCTCAGTGTTAAGCGGCCCCACTTCTTCTTTCTTAGTTTTCTTCTTATTTATATGGCTATAGAACCTTTTACTATTGGTTTTAATTCCCTTTGCAAGGTCCAACTCGACTCGACTTTTAGCCTGTCTCACTTTATCCCTACATGTTCTGACCTCAATTAGGTAGCTTTCCTTGCTGATCCCTCCCATCTTCCACTCCCTGTATGCTTTCTGCTTCTTCTTAATCACCTCTCTAAGATGCTTGCTCATCCAGCTTGGTCTACAACTCCTGCTTATGGATTTTTTCCCCTTTCTTGGGATACAGGCTTCCGATAGCTTCTGCAGCTTTGATTTAAAGTAATCCCAGGCCTCCTCTACCTTTAGATCCATAAATTCTTCAGTCCAATCCACTTCCCTAACTCATTTCCTTAATTTTTGAAAGTCAGCCCTTTTGAAATCAAAAACTCTAGTTGCAGATTTATTTTTGTTAATCCTTCCATTTAGTTTGAACTGAATTAGCTCATGATCACTTGAGCCAATATTGTCCCCTACAACCATTTCTTCTATGAGGTCCTCGCTACTCACCAAAATTAAATCTAAAATGGCATCCCCTCTAATCGGTTCAGCAACTACTTCATGAAGGAATCCATCAGCTATGGCATCTAGGAAAATCTGAGCCCTATTATTATTACTAGCACTGGTCCTCCAGTCTATATCTGGGAAGTTAAAATCTCCCATGATCACGCAGTTTCCACTAGTATTTACTTTATGAAAGACATTACAAAGGGCTCTATCCATACCCAAATTAGATCCCGGAGGTCTATAGCACACCCCAAGCACTATCGTAGGAGAGGCATTACTAGTTTTCTTCCCCAATGTAATTTTTGCCCACACGGACTCTGTCTTATCCATTGCATCGCTTCTTATTTCTTTACATTCTACCTCATTATTGATATACAATGCTACTCCACCACCTTTACCTTTGTTTCTGTCTTTCCTAAACAGCACATATCCTTCAATACCTGTAGTCCAGTCATGACTACTATTCCACCATGTTTCTGTTATCCCTATAATATCTGGTTTCACTTCCTGCACCAGTAGCTCTAGTTCCTCCATTTTGTTACCGAGGCTCCTTGCATTGGTGTATAAACATCTTAATTTTTGCTGTTTGGCCTCGCTCACATTTTGTACCCTATTAGGCACAGTCATTCTACAGCCAGTATAACCTATTAGACTAGTATCCACACCGCCCTCGCTCCTTATATACATTCTCCTACCCACGGCTGTATCCTTTCTTACTTCGTCTTCTTCCCTCTCAATGCTAAAATCTGGTGTGGAGATTTCCTGGACATCTCCCAACCATCTCCCCCTAATTCCTAGTTTAAAGCTCTCTTTCTCAGTTGTGCGAGCCTTGATCCTAGACGTCTATTTCCTTCCCTACTCAGATGAAGTCCATCCCGAGAGAACTGTCCTCTCTGTCCGTGAATGCCTCCCAGTGGCCATACATCCCAAAGCCCTCCTTATAGCACCACTGCCTAAGCCATCTGTTGACAGTCATAATCTTGTCACACCTTTGTTGCCCTTCTCTAGGAACAGGAAGGATCCCGCTAAAGATCACAGGTTTCAGAGTAGCAGCCGTGTTAGTCTGTATTCGCAAAAAGAAAAGGAGTACTTGTGGCACCTTAGAGACTAACAAATTTATTAGAGCATAAGCTTTCGTGAGCTACAGCTCACTTCATCGGATGCATTTGGTGGAAAAAACAGAGGAGAGATTTATATACACACACACAGAGAACATGAAACAATGGGTTTATCATACACACTGTAAGGAGAGTGATCACTTAAGATAAGCCATCACCAACAGCGGGGGGGGGAAGGAGGAAAACCTTTCATGGTGACAAGCAGGTAGGCTAATTCCAGCAGTTAACAAGAATATCAGAGGAACAGTGGGGGGTGGGGTGGGAGGGAGAAATACCATGGGGAAATAGTTTTACTTTGTGTAATGACTCATCCATTCCCAGTCTCTATTCAAGCCTAAGTTAATTGTATCCAGTTTGCAAATTAATTCCAATTCAGCAGTCTCTCGTTGGAGTCTGTTTTTGAAGCTTTTTTGTTGAAGTATAGCCACTCTTAGGTCTGTGATCGAGTGACCAGAGAGATTGAAGTGTTCTCCAACTGGTTTTTGAATGTTATAATTCTTGACGTCTGATTTGTGTCCATTCATTCTTTTACGTAGAGACTGTCCAGTTTGGCCAATGTACATGGCAGAGGGGCATTGCTGGCACATGATGGCATATATCACATTGGTAGATGCACAGGTGAACGAGCCTCTGATGGTGTGGCTGATGTGATTAGGCCCTATCAATTTCCTTAAGCATCTTTCCCAGCCTAGCATAGTCTCCCTTAATACTTTCCAGCGAGAATCTAGCCGTATCATTTGTTCCACATGAAGGATAATTAGGGGATTCTTTCCCGCTCCCTTTAGGATCCTTTTCAACCTCAGGTCTACATCCCGTATCTTAGCACCCGGAAGACAGCACACCCTTCTATTCTCTGGATCAGCTCTAGTTACAGGCCTGTCTATTCTTCTCAATAAAGAGTCCCCGATCACATAGACCTGCCTTTTCCTGGTGACGGTGCTATTCTCCAGTCTCTCCCCTGTTCCCTCTGTCTGCAAGTTCTTTCCATTCCTATTTTCTCTTATAATCCTCTTCAACCCATCCTGTATCCTCCTGGGACTCATATTTGGTGTAGTCTCCCTTGACTCTTCCACTTTTCCTATAGGACTAGCCTCTCTTCTCTTCTTCCTTACCCTTCCACTTTCAACAAGTACCTGCTGAGCCCCTTCTTCATTTTCCAACTCTGCAAACCTATTCCTAAGCTCTATTTCTCCTTCACTAGCCCGTCTTTTCCTCTGCCTGGTTCTTTTAGTCACATGCTTCCACTGACCACTTTCCTCACCCAGTCTCCCCTCAAAATTCCCCAGCACTGCTTCCATCCGTGAGTCTGAGCTTTTCCCTTCAGATACCTCATATCTTTGCTCCATCATCTGCTCAAACCCCTTCCTAAACTCAAAGAGACTTTCCACCTGCATCTCCAAACCTCGGATCTTTTCCTCCATCAGCTCTATCAGACGGCATTTCATGCAGAAAAAACTCTTTCCGGTTCCCCCCTCCAGGATCATGTACATACCACAGCTTCCACATCCAGTCATCCTCAATGTGTCTTCCACTACAGGAGTCACTCCCACAGCTGCCTCTGTATCTGTCATCGCCTTCCCACCTAAATCCTGTTAATCTGGGAAACACAAGCCACACCAAAAAGACCACCCTCCCCAGCAAAAGCAAACCCCAAACAAGCACCACAATACAAACTCCCCTTTCGAGCTCCCATTCAAACTCCCCTGTTTAGAGCTCTGTTTGCTAGCGCCTGTGCAGCTGCAGCTGTCTGATCACTTACCAGAACTCCCCGCTCCTGCAACATGCACCCCAGAGACAGAGTGCTGTGACTCGCTCAAACCCTCTGGGGTCGAGAAGAGTCCTGGCCCCCCATGGTAGTGGATGACCCTGTTGCTTATCCCATCTCATTCTCTAACTCAACTTCCTGGTCCATGACTTCATCCTCAGGTTGAGTCTGCTCTCCCAGCCCCGCCAAAGCATCCACAGGGCTCTTGGCAGTGGAGGTGGGGTCGCTGCTGAAGGTAGCATCCAGCTCCTTATAGAAGCGGCAGGTCTTTGGCGCAGCACCAGAATGATGGTTTGACTCCCTTGCCTTCTGATACAGCTGCCTCAGCTCCTTTATCTTCGCACTGCACCGATGCGTGTCCCATTCATAGCCCTTCTGCAACATGCCACGAGAAATCTGACTATAGACATAGAAGTTCCTAGGGCTGGAGCAGAGCTGGGACTGCACAGCCTCCTCTTCCCATATACTCAGCAGCTCCAGCAGCTCTGGTGTGCTCCAAGCGGGAGAGTGTTTGCTGCGTGGAGCCACCATGGTCAGCTGGGAAGATGCGATGTGAGCTCTCCATGCCAAGCAAACAAGAAGTGGAATTTCAAAAATTCCCAGTCATTTAAAGCAGGAGGGGCGGATGCCTGTGTACCTGGCTGCACAGCAGCGGAGTTCGAACTGCTGACCAGAGTGGTCAGGATGGGCATAGTGGGACACCTCCTGGAGGCCATTTACAGTGACATAACCAAGCGCAGTGTCTACGCTGACACTTTGTCGATATAACTTTGCCTCAAAAGCTCTATGGCTCTTGTCAAGGTGGTTTTATTTGCTAAAAAAGCAGGAGAAGGAGCATTGTTGTGTGTCCACTGTTTTGTCGACGCAAACTTTTGTCAATAAAACTCTGTAGTATTGACAAGGCTTTAGTCAGTGTAGTAGGTGAGTTACATTGGTGGGAGCTACATTTTGGTTACAGAGTTAGGTTGACATAAGGCAAGTTATGTCAACCTAACTCTGTAATGTAGACCAGGCCTGGGTGGTTTTGGCAGATGAGTGGGAGGTAGAAGCTCTGTTTATTGAAAGCCCTTAACACCTTAATGAAAAGCCAAGTGTTGCAAATTTGCTTTCTTTTAATCAAAATTTTGATTAGGTGTTAACAGAAACACTTAAGTGGTGACATCAGCACTATGGGTGCTACAGTGCCACAACTGAAGTGCTCCAGCTGTACTGATATCGTTCTGGAGTGTAGAAGCTTCCTACAGCAACGGACACAATGGAAGCAGTTTCTGTCAATATAGGTAATCCACCTCTCCTCGCGGCAATAGCTAGGTCGGTTGAAGAATTCTTCTGTTGACCTAGTCGCTGCTACACTGGGGGTTGGGTTGCCATAACTACAGCAATCCGGGATGAGATTGTGGGTACAAGGGGTGGAAATGAGGTTTCTTTGCAGGGTGGCTGGGCTTACTCTTCGAGATAGGGTGAGAAGCTGGGCTATTCGGGAGAGCCTCGGAGTAGAGCTACTACTCCTCTGGAGTCTCTAAGGTGCCACAAGTACTCCTTTTCTTTTTGCGAATACAGACTAACATGGCTGCTACTCTGAAACCTACTCCTCCAGAGCGAGAGCAACCAGTTGAGGTGGTTCGGGCACCTGATAAGGATGCCCCCTGGGAGGCTTTCATCCGAACTCTACCAAGCACGTCCCATTGGGCAGAGACCCCCAAGGTCAACCCAGGACATGCTGAAGGGATTATATCTCCTGTCTGGCCTGGGAACGCTGGGCAATCCCCCAGAAGGAGCTGGAACGTGTTGCGGAGGAAAAAGAGGTCTGATCCTCCCTACTCTCCATGCTGCCGCTGCACCCTTCACCAGGAAAAGTGGCATAAAGGAAAAAGAAGAAGAAGAAGAAAAATACTCTCTGAAAGATAATCAAACTTTATTTGTCTCCTACACATGGTGATTGCTGCTGGAATTAATACACACTGTCAATTGAATCATTTTCAGACTACAAGTCATGGTCAGGAATCATCAACATTTTCATGCAAGTCAGCAAGTTAAAAAAGCATGGCAGAGTGCTGTACAGAAAGACACATTGCTGGTGCTCATTGTCAAAATGGTGCCTGAAAGCCTCCCTGATTCAAATAGTCCCTTGATGTGCCCCTCTAATAGCCCTGGTATGTGACTGCTCAAAATCAGCCGCTAGGCGATCCACCTCCGTGCTCCACCCTGAGGGAAATGTTTCATCCTTAGCCTCACAAATATGGAGTACACAGCAGGTTGCTATGTCCATGGGAATATTTTCCTCATTTAGGTCTAACCTGCCATAAAGGCCGTGCCAGTGCGCTTTTAATCTGTCCAACACACATTCCATGGTCATTTTGCACCTGCTCAGCCTATTGTTGAAGCGCTCCTTGCTGCTGTCCAGGTTTCCCGTATAAGGCTTCATGAGCCATGGGAGTAAGGTGTACGCTGGGTCTCCCAGGATCACTATGGGCATTTCAACATCACCTATTGAAATCTTCTGGTCTGGAAAGAAAGTTTCTGCTTGCAGCTTTCTGTACAAGCCAGTGTTCCTGAAGATGCGTGTGTCATGCACCTTCCCTGATCATTCCGCATTGATGTCAGTGAAACTCCCACATTGATCCACAATTGCTTGCAATACCATAAAGATCTACCCCTTTCTATTGATGTACTCTGTCACAAGATGTTCCAGGGCCAAAATTGGGATATCTATTGCCTCGCAGCAGTTAGCAAATCCCATTGCCGCAAAGACATCCACTATTTCATGCATATTTCCAACAGTCACAGTCCTTCTTAGAAGAATGGGATTAATATGTGTTTCAAGTGAACTGTACATTTATTGTTCACACATTCTGTGTATGTGAAGATTGAGATGTCTCAGGATGACATGCAAATATTTTATTTACAGTCCCCTCTGATGGTGAATGGTTGCTTCAGTAGCTAATAGTTTTCTAACATCTATGGTCAGTCCTTTGCTGACCCTGTGGAGCTAGTCTATGTGTGTTTCCTAGAATTACAACGTTTAGTAACAAACATATACCAAAATCGCATAACTTCATATACAGTGCCAATACACACATTTTAAAAGGACAGTCCTGTTCAGCAGATTATGCCTTTTCAAATGATATCTCACAAGGCATACTTTGTACAAAATATAACATAACCATATACAAGTCGTGAAGATGGGGTACAGGGTGTTACTTGGGGTACAGTGTGTCACAAACCTGACATATGAGGAAAGGTTAAAAAATTGGGCATGTTTAATCTTGAGAACAGAAGTCTGAAGGGGGAACCTGATAGTCTCCAGATATGGTAAGGACTGTTATAAAGAAGATGGTGATCAAGTGTTCAGTGCCCACTGAAGGTGGGCCAAGAAGTCATGGGCTTAATCTGCAGCAAGGGAGATTTAGGTTAGATAGAAGGAAAATCTAATGATAAGGAAAGTTAAGATCTGGAATAGGCTTCCAAGGGAGATTATGGAATCCCCATTGTCGGAGGTTATTAAGAACAGGTTTGACAAACCCCCTGTCCAGAGAGGTCTAGATTTCCTTGGTCCTGCTTCAGCGCAGGGGGCTGGACTTGGTGACTTCTTGAAGTCCCTTCCAGCCTGACATTTCTGTGATTCTATGATTACCAATATTCCCACACTCCTCACACAGTCCTTCAGAACAATGTGCATTGACCTCTAGGTGATCACAGGGGAGTCATGTGGGCATAGGGCAGAACAGAGCATCGGCAGATTCCAGCTGTGACCAGTGAGAGCTGAAACATGGTGCACTCTGGGGTGGAAAATGGAATTTTTTTCCCTGTGAAAATTTAGATAAATTTCCATTGAAATTTTCAGCAATAAATTTTTAACTTTTCATTGAAAACCTGAAAACTGAAGCAGGGCAGGGGTAGGGGGATACCAGTTTTGGCAACTGAAAATTTTCAATTTTCATCTGCAAACTTCCAAAAACCAAAATATTTTGGGTCATTTTGTTTTCCAATGAAAAATCAAAAATGTTGAAAGAAATCAGAGACTTCCACAAATGAATAAACAAAAAAGTACCAAAAAGGAAATCATTTTGTCAAAAATCTACTTTTGTATTGAAAAAAGTCTTGATAAATTGCCAGCCGGCCATGGGGCAGTTATCACTGTGAATGTGTTGTTTGTGTTTACACAAAGTAAAACTATTTCCCCATGTTATTTCTCCCCCCCCCACCCCACCCCCCACTGTTCCTCAGATGTTCTTGTTAACTGCTGGAAATAGCCTACCTTGCTTGTCACCATGAAAGGTTTTCCTCCCTCCCCCCCGCTGCTGCTGGTGATGGCTCATCTTAAGTGATCACTCTCCTTACAGTGTGTATGATAAACCCATTGTTTCATGTTCTCTGTGCGTGTATATAAATCTCCCCTCTGTATTTTCCACCAGATGCATCCGATGAAGTGAGCTGTAGCTCATGAAAGCTTATGCTCAAATAAATTTGTTAGTCTCTAAGGTGCCACAAGTACTCCTTTTCTTTTGCGAATACAGACTAACACAGCTGCTACTCTGATACCAGATCTGGATGCTTCTAGGGTTGCCACCTTTCTAATGGCTGGTAACTGGACCCCTGAGGCCCTGTCCCTGCTGCATCTCTTTCCCCAAGGCCCTGGCCTCTTCTCAACCTCTTCATCTTAAAGCCTTGCCACTGCGCCACCTCTTCCCCACCCAGATTAAAAAAACCAGACATCAGGGCTTGTCACAAATCACACACAGACACACAAGCTGCAACCTAGACTGCTTGGGTCAAAATCGGATGGTTGGCAACCCTATATGCTCCATGAGCTTCCTGAAATCTCTGCCAAGACCAATAGCTCCATCTTAACCCTCTTCCCCATTAGGGTGACCAGATAGCAAGTGTAAAAAATCGGGACGGGGTGGAGGGTAATAGTGCCTATATAAGAAAAAGCCCCCAAAATCAGGACTGTCCCTATTTCCCATTGACCATTAGGTGGTTCTGCCACCCCAGATGGAGGATCTTCTTCCATGCCTCAGTCAAACTCTGGATCATTGTCTCTGGTACTTTTTGGACTTTTGGTCTCAGATTGACAGTCCCCACACCCAGACTTTGGGGGAGTTTAGAGCCTGTGTGGCCTGGGGCTGTCTATCTAGACCCAAAGTCCACACTTCCAAACTCTGGGGAACGTCAAACTAGGACCCACAGCTGGTCCTCATGATCTATTTCTAGTTGCTCTGTCTCAGCCCAGCATCTCCCTTCCCCGGTCCCCTCTTTCACTGATCAGCCACAACCATCTTAGTGTTTAGAAATGGGAGCCAGCTTGGAGTCTTTAAACTGAGAGGGAACTTCTCTTTCTACAAGACAGGCTCTCGCTCAGCCAGAAGTTAGCAGCTTAATGCAGGGATCCCTGGGGGAGGCTCTCTGGCCTGGACTGTGCAGACGCTCTGACTAGATGGTCCCATTGGTCCCTTTTGGCCTTTAAATGTGCGACTATGAAAATAAACTGCCCTGGAAACCTCATGAGAACAGACTAACTGGAGAGAGAGAGAGAGAGAAAGAGAATGAGGCAGGTTAACATGTGAGGACAAAAATAATGTTGTGAGAGTGGGTTCTTCAATCCCACATCACAGCGTGTGATACACCCCTGCCCCACTGGGCTGCTAGCTCAGGGTCAGGCTGGAGAGAGCTCACTGCTGGGCGGGGGAAGAGATGTCTGCATAGGGGACTCTGCAGATGCTCAGGGTGCTGTTGGCTAGTCCTGCGGTTCCCTCCCCACATGGCTGCACGGAGCAGTTGGGCTGTGTAGCAGAGTCACTGAGCAGGATGCTGCTCACAGCACCGACTCTCCTCTCCCTTTCCTTTTCTGAGCAGCAGCCGGTTGCTCTCTAATCTCGCAACGTCTGGAACCATCAATATCCCCTGCAAGACTGTGGAGACGGGTCTAATTCTGCCCTGCCTGCCCTGGGGTTTAGCAGCAGGGGAGAACCAGGATCTAGCCCTGCAAGAAATAGGAATAGGGGGTGGAATGCTAATGAGATCAGTTAAATCAGTGGTCTCCAACCTTTTCAAGCATAAGATCACTTTTTGAATTGAAGTGCAACCCAGGATCTATCCCGCTCCTTCCCCCAGACCCGCCCCACTGTAATTAAATTGCTCTAGCTTTGCTGGTGTAACTCCCACGGACACACTTATTGTGGAATCAGAGCTTTCGTCAGGGTTATTCATCGATTCTAAAGCCAGAAGGAACCACTGTGATCATCTAGTCTGACCTCCTGTATAACACAGGCCAGAGAACTGCCCCTAATAATTCCTGTTTAAAGTCAGTGGAGCTTTTCCATCAACACCAAGGGGCTTTGGATCAGGCCCTTTCTGGGCAGCACTGTCTGAGCTACAAGCAGGGCCCAGCTGCCATCCAAGGGTGCCAGCAGCTCAGCCTGACCCACAGCCCCAGGGGTCACTCTGGGCTAGAGCCACCACAGTG
This sequence comes from Dermochelys coriacea, assembly GCF_009764565.3. Lineage (NCBI taxonomy): Eukaryota > Metazoa > Chordata > Testudines > Dermochelyidae > Dermochelys > Dermochelys coriacea. The sequence goes on from NC_050090.1 coordinate 11,026,871, forward strand.
CTGTGATCTAAAAATGACCTTTTTTAAAAAAGTGAGAGTTTTTGTTCGATGATCATTTTTTCATTTTTTCTAATGGTCCCATTTTTTCAAGGAAAAAATTAAAACTGATTTGGGTTTTTTTTTCAAAGCAATATTGGAAAATTTAAATTTTTTTTTCACTTTTAAAAACCCACTTTTTCAGGGTTTTATAAAAAATGTTTTCAGGTTTTTCATTTTTCCTCCCTACATTTTTGCCATTTTGCCACCAAGATATGGGAAGGGGGAGGAGGACAAAAATGTGTATTCGGAGGGGGGGGTGTCAAATCAAGCATTTTTTTAAAAAGGTTTTGATAAAATCATTTTAAAAATTTGCAACAAATATTTCTCCTTTTTCACTGTCATCTTCTGAGCACTCTTTATAACAGGAAGCCTCACACTGTGCTCTTCTGACCCTCACCTGAGCATCTGGGCTCTGCTGGCCATCCCTTGAACATACTAAGGTCAAAAGGGACCATTCTGATCATCTAATCCGACCTCCTGCACAGCGCAAGCCACAGAATCTCACCCACCCTCTCCTACGAAAAACCTCACCTATGTCTGAGCTATTGAAGTACTCTAATTATGGTTTAAAGACTTCAAGGAGCAGAGAAGCCTCCCTCAAGTCAACCATGCCCCATGCTACAGAGGAAGGCGACAAACCTCCAGGGCCTCTCCAATCTGCCCTGGAGGAAAATTCCTTCCCGACCCCAAATATGGCGATCAGCTAAATCCTGAGCATATGGGCAAGATTCACCAGCCAGATACTACAGAAAATTCTTTCCTGGGTAATTCAGATCCCATCCATCTAATATCCCATCTCAGGGGATTAGGCCTATTTACCCTGAATATTTAAAGATCAATTACTTACCAAAATCCCATTATCCCATCATACCATCTCCTCCATAAACTTATCGAGTAGAATATTAAAACCAGATAGATATTTTGCCCCCACTGCTTCCCTTGGAAGGCTATTCCAAAACTTCACTCCTCTGATGGTTAAAAACCTTCATCTGATTTCAAATCTAAACTTCCTCGTGGCCAGTTTATACCCATTTGTTCTTGTGTCCACATTGGTGCTGAGCTTAAATAATTCCTCTCCCTCTCCTGTATTTATCCCTCTGATATATTTATAGAGAGCAATCATATCTCCCCTCAACCTTCTTTTACTTAGGCTAAACAAGCCAAGCTCCTTAAGTCTCCTTTCATAAGACAAGTTTTCCATTCCTTGGATCATCCTAGTAGCCCTTCTCTGTACCTGCTCCGGTTTGAATTCATCCTTTTTAAACATGGGAGACCAGAACTGCACACAGTATTCTAGGTGAGGTCTCACCAGTGCCTTGTATAATGGTACTAAAACCTCCTTATCCCTACTGGAAATGCCTCTCCTGATGCATCCCAAAACCGCATTAGCTTTTTTCACAGCCATATCACATTGGCAGCTCATAGTCATCCTATGATCAACCAATACTCCAAAGTCCTTCTCCTCTTCCGTTACTTCTAATTGATGCATCCCCAACTTATAACTAAAATTCTTGTTATTAATCCCTAAATGCATAACCTTACACTTGTCACTATTAAATTTCATCCTATTACTATTACTCCAGTTTACAAGGTCATCCAGATCCTCCTGTATAATATCCCGATCCTTCTCCGAATTGGCAATACCTCCCAGCTTTGTATCATCTGCAAACTTTATTAGCACACTCCCACTTTTTGTGCCAAGGTCAGTAATAAAAAGATTAAATAAGATTGATCCCAAAACCGATCCCCGAGGAACTCCACTGGTAACCTCCCTCCAACCTGACAGTTCTCCTTTCAGTAGGACCCATTGCAGTCTCCCCTTTAACCAATTCCTTATCCACCTTTTGATGTTCATATTGATCCCCATCTTCTCCAATTTAACTAATAATTCCCCATGTGGCACGGTATCAAATGCCTTACTGAAATCTAGGTAAATTAGATCCACTGCGTTTCCTTTATCTAAAAAATCTGTTACTTTTTCAAAAAAGGAGATTAGGTTGGTTTGGCACGATCTACCTTTTGTAAAACCATGTTGTATTTTATCCCATTTACCATTGACTTCAATGTCCTTAACTAATTTCTCCTTCAAAATTTTTTCCAGGACCTTGCATACTACAGATGTCAAACTAACTGGCCTGTAGTTACCCAGATCACTTTTTATCCCTTTCTTAAAAATAGGAACTATATTAGCAATTCTCCAATCATTCGGAACTACTCCTGAGTTTACAGATTCATTAAAAATTCTTGCTAATGGGCTTGCAACATCTAAGCCCCCTCCCAAACATCCCCTGTCCAGCTGCTCTGCAGAACTGACTGCATCCCAGGGGTAAAATGTGCCTAGCCACCATCCCAGGACAATCCACTTCTGCATCAATTACTCTGCAAAGTTGCTCTGCAAAACTGCTCTGCCTTGTGCTCCTGACACATTTCCCTTGGGGCCCTCAGCTGTTTGGCTTCCCGCAGAGGTGTTAACATCTTTTCACAAGACTTTCTTTCTTTCCAACATGTTTCTTTGGCCTTTTCCCTGGTTCCCCCACTTGCTTAGTTACACTGATTCCGACTCCCACCTGATCAGAGGTCACTTCTGGATGTTCCTTCTCAACTGCCTTGTGTTCTTCCCCATCCAGCGGAGCCCGGTACCCATCTCTCAGCAGGGACAGCAGACTCCTCCGCAGCCCAGAATGGGGAGTGGGGCAGTCAGGGCAGAAGTGGCTGGAGCTGGGTATGGTGCACAGGGCAGGTGAACACGAACCAGGTGCCGAAGCCAGTACAGTCCTGTAGTAGGTGTTCTGTGGGGGTGAAATTCACCCTGTGCAAAGGGTCCAGCTTGAGGCCGAGACCCCATTTATGTCCCTCTTAAGCCCAGAGGATGAATTTCCCCTTGGGGGAGCTGGGTCCTTCTCACCAGGGACTGGAGACCAGGGTGGAGGCAAAAGATTTAGGTTCATCCAACATCCCAGGCCCCCGCAGGCACCTATTGATCTTTCACCCTGGCCCAGCTGTGCCTTTAGCCAGGGGGTTGTCTTGTTTCCCAGGCTGCGAGATGGGATGGGGGGGTGTTTCCTCAGTGATATGTTTAAACTAAAACAAACAAACCAGGCCCCTTCAGTTCTCAATCTTCCAACCCTAAATAGAGACGCTGTGGCCAGCGCTGGAAGGAGGATGGAGCAGGGCAGGAGATAGAGAGCAGTGATAAATATCAGACCTCAGGAGGAGACAGAGCAGGTCAGAAAGAGCCTGCTGCATCTCTGCTGCCTGAGTCCTGCAAACCCCAGCGGGCCTGGGAGCAGGGAGAGGGGCTGGCTGGAGAATACAACCCAGGGGAGCAGACAGGGGCAGATCAGAGCAGAGAGAGAGAGACTGGAGCTTCCCTTCTGAAGTCAGAGAGGGTAGAGTGCGCAGGTGGGAGCAGGGGGTGACTGTGGCTTGTCCCCTCCCGAGCCCATCATGGGCAGACACTGCTGGTCTGTTTCAATCCTGATCTGTTCCCACCACCACCCCCATGTTCCTGTCTCTGTGCCTCTTGCTTCCCGGTGAGTATGCAGGAACCCTGTGCTAATTCGTAGCAGACTGGGAGGAAACAGAACGAAGAACAGCACTGGCCCAGACTGTTGGCAAATCCTCTTTAGTGTGAGAGAAATGGGAACCGATGAGTACACTGAGTATGAGAGCTGGTGAAAATCAGTGTCTCTCGACAGGAGTCAATGCCAGTTTACAGCAGCTGAGGATCTGGCCCTCTAGAGAGCTGAAGGGAAAGTTGGCCCCAGCTCAGCCAAGGTCTGTGTGTACGCGAGGAACCTGCCATGCCCCAGATCTAACGTCCTGCCTCATTTGCTTCTTCACCGAAACATGAATCAGGAATTGTTTCCCTATCTGTTAAGGGCAGTTTTTGTACCTCAAAAGGGATGTCAGAAAAGGGGGAGATTTTATCTCCAGCACTAACCACACGGCCCCTTTCTATTCCCAGTGCTGAGTCCCAGCAGCCAGATCTGTTCAGCTCCCAGTGAGTCTGTCTGTCTGTCCTCACACATGCTCACCCATCTATCTAATCTATCTATCTATCTATCTATCACACCAGAGAGGTTTGTATTGATAGAAAAGGCTTCCAGCTACAGAAGATAATTATTAATTATTATTATTACTATGGCCCCGAGATGCCCCTCTCAGGGATCAGGGTCCCATCGCACCAGGTGTTGCACACCCCTATGTGAAGCTCTGGTCCCAGCCCCCGAAGAGCTGACAGTCTCAGATCTGACATTGTCCACCCGTTACCCAGCTGTGCTGAAATAAAAGCCTGCTCCAGAGACATTGCACAGACCCCACAGCCTTACAGCAGGCAGAGTATCTCTACTCTGCAATTGTGAATGGACGGTGCCATGTAAACAGCTCCGTAGCTCAAACCCTGCAACCCCGAGTCAGCTGGCACGGGTCAGACATGGGTTTTAAATTGTAGTAAAGATGGACCCTTAGCACGGCAACTAGCTTCCTTTATCAAAATGCTACATGACTCCCCCTGAAATGGGCGACACTGACAGTCCCATTGACAGCTCTGACTCATTCCCCTTCTCAGGCACTTTCCCTGCCCCCACCTTCTGTCTGAGCCAGACGTCTGTCTGGCCAGGGGAGTCCGCGCAGCTCCAGTGCTCCGTGTTCTCCCAGCTCCTGGCCACCCGCATTGTCTTGTATAAGGATGGGGAGGAGATATTGTCCTAGATGGGCTTGGAGGAGAAGGTCATCTGTGACTATGACCATGCAGCGTCCAGGGCAACTCTGGGAATTACTCCTGCGGGTACGAGATCAAGGACAGCCACAACCGGGTGACCAGATCCCAGCTCCACCCTGCCAAGCACCTCAGTTTTACTGATATGTGAGGTGATCGGCAGAGCGAGTACAGTCGTCCATGCAATGGCAGAGAGAATCCAGATGCAGATAGCTGAGTGACAGAGGTGACAGGCAGAAGAAGTAGGTTATTATCCTTTATGTGCATCACCCCTACATGGAGACACAACACTTGCTTTGTATTTGAGTAACATGACTGTTATTGAAAAAGCAGTGGGAAGGTGGTTCCCAGGACTCCTGGTTTCTCTTTCTGGCTCTGGGAGCAGACTGTGGGTAGTGTGAAGGACAGCAGAGCCAAGCACATAAATCTGCCACATTCGCTCTGAAAGGCAGTGAGACAAAGTGGATGAGACTGGGGTTTGCCATCATAGAAACCTCTGCTCATTTGCCAGCTCTGGCTCAAGTGACCTTGTGGAACCCTTCACTGTCCAAACGAGGGGTGAACGACAGTGTCACCTTTACCGTAGAGGTTGAGCTAGGAGCTGGGAAGTGCAAAGAGGAGTAAAAAACACTCAGTGGAAGAGCTGGGCCTAGAGCACAGGATCTCCTGGCTTGTAGCTGAGTGCCACCCCAGACTCCAGGATGCCATATGGGGAGTCCATCCCCCACACACAACTTCTATGCAGGGTAACAGGGCTGCCAAATGCCCATGGAGTGTGTGACACTTGGCACGTCGACGGAACCAGTCAACATTTGGGGTCGTTTACATTCAGGGAACCGTCATGTCCCATTTGACTGGTGTAGGGGGCTGGGCTCAGCCATCGCAGCCATGTTTCTCACACAATGAATGTCACCTGGAGACACTGACAGGCCCAGATTCTCCTTGTCCCCATTGTGCAGGCCAGGCGAGCAGCAGTGGAGAGGAGTCAGACCCACAGCTCACAGAGACGCTCTTGGGCTGGGGAAAGTCACCCGTGCACACAGCCTCATCACACAACCCGCTCTGCCCACCAGGCGAGCCCCGGGCTGTCTGAAGGGTGCAGAGGTCTCCCACCCATTCAGATCCCCGAAGGTTTTCCACAGACAAGAGCATCTGACTGGATATGATGTTATTGACATAATCTGGGACCGTATAGATCATCTTTGCAACCAAGGTCCTGTAGTGGCACCAAATCTTATATAAAGGGGGTCAAATGAGGTGTCTAAGACAAGGTTATGATTTGCTGGTTATGATTATGCTGTCTATATGTGTGTATCATTTTTGTAGTTAAAGTTATGAATATTGTCTCTATACTGTCTGTATTTCAAATTTATGCTATGCTTCTGGGTCACACTCCAGACAAGTTGGTGTCAGCTCTGTCTAGCCTGCTTGATGGCCCATTAAGGACCATTAGCTATACAAGTGACCTATTGAGAGAAGGCAGACACGCCTTGGGACTCAGCAAGGTATGCAGGGACATGCCTATGGACAGAACTCTGAGGTTTTTCCAGTACATGTGATGGATGGATTGTCTTTGAAACAAAGAAAGAAAGACCACATGGCAAGAGACTATAAAACGCTGCTGCAGCTCCTCCATCTTGTCTTCAATCCTGCTTCTTACTTCAGGAGGAACTTGGCTACACTGAAGCATTGAACAAAGGACTGATGACCCATCCCAGCTGTGGATGTACTCCAGGGACTTGATTTGAACCTGTAGTTTATTCTATCATTGATGCAAGCCTGAATCAAGAACTTTGCCATTACTGTATGTAATTGATTTCATTTAACCAATTCTAGCTCTCATCTTTACCTTTTTCTTTTATGAATAAACCTTTAGATTTTAGATTCTAAAGTATTGGCAACAGCGTAATTTGTGGGTAAGATCTGATTTGTATATTGACCTGGGTCTGGGGCTTGGTCCTTTGGGATCAAGAGAACCTTTTTTCTTTTACTGGGTTATTGGTTTTCATAACCATTTCTCCCCATAACGAGGGGCACTGGTGGTGATACTGGGAAACTGGGGTGTGTAAGGGAATTGCTTGTGTGACTTGTGGTTAGCCAGTGGGGTAAAACCAAAGTCTTCTCTGTTTGGCTGGTTTTGTTTGCCTTGGTGTGCACAGGAATCCCAGCCTTGGGCTGTAACTGCCCTGCTTTAAGCAATTTGTCCTGAATTGGCACTCTCAGTTGGGTCCCGCCAGAACCAGCATCATTACACTGGGTGGCAGGGAAATCCTGGCTCAGGGCTTCCTGGGGCATTTTCACCCCCCGAGGAGCTTTGACCCCAGTGACAGGTGCCAGGGATCAATGAAATGACGGTTTGTTAAATGGACAGTGACGTCCTCGCTGAGTCTGCAGTAGGGAAACTCAGTGTGACACTCAGAGCAAGAGAGAGTGTCCAGGGACCAGCTCCTCAGCTGGTGTAAACTGGCAGAGCCCTCCCCAATGGAGGGATGCCAATTTACACCGGCTGCAGATCTGGCCCATTGATTCCAGCAGGGTGATGCTGATTTACACCAGCAGGGGATCTGGCCCCAGCGGCTGGTAGAACCGCTCTGTCTGTCGCTGGGAGCCGCGTCCCTGCGGAGGCTGCAGGCGTCTCTCCCACACGGTGCGATTCTCTTTGCCCTTGTCCCACAGGCGGCGCGAGGACCAGTGGAGGAGGGGAGAAGCCGACCCGCACAGGTAACGGGCTATTGCTCTGTCACACCCTGATTATCAAAGCCCGGCTCTGAGCCCCCAGCTCTGGCCTCACGGCCTAAAGTCTGGGCCAAACTCACCCCCGGGTGGTGTGACGGGGCAAGGCCAGATGGCTATGGAAGAGTAATCCTATTGGGATCCAGGAAGTGGGTGGGCGAAGCCCCTCCACTGCTAAAGGATCCCCCCCAGCCTAAAAGGGGGATCCACAGGATACCAAATAATTCTGGGAGACAACTAATGAAATAACAGGGACAGGAGTGTGGTCAAAAGGTCAAACAAAGGGAACTGGATGGGGACACCGAGCAGAGAACCCCGGGCAGTGCCCACTGCTCCTCAAAGGCATCAAGGGAGTCAGAGGACGCCACCCAGAGGAACTCTGCCCGGATACGTGAACGGCCCGAGGATCAGAAATAAGCCCCACAGTCACAGGAGATTCCATCCGCCAACCTCCTCACTCTGGTTTTACAGATGGCCATTTTAGCTAGGGCCAGGCGGAGGTGGACTGGATAGGGACAGGGACAGGGGCAGGGTTAGAGGCAAGATTCTGGGCGGGGAGAGGGCTCTCAGTGATTCTGGGCACAGGCTTTATGGTGGATTTGGCAACCACGGCACCAGGAGGTGGACTATCTTCTGTAGGGCCCCCTCCTGGGAAAGAGGTCGATTGCTCCTCACCAACGAGGGGTGCCACTGGTGGCTCGGATCCTGGTTGCATGGCACTGGCCGTCGCCTCAACAGCCTCGGTGGCCGTTAGCGGGTGCCATCTGCAGCCGGGTTGATGGAGGAGTCCAGGGGCTCCTCAGAGGTGGGAGCGGAAGCAACGGTTAGCGGGAGGGAGCATAGGGAAAGGGGGCCTGGAGTGAAGTCACCCAAATCGAGGCCTGCTGCCATAGAATCATCCTCCCCATGGGTGACTGGGGTCAGACCCAGGGCCTCGATCTCCTCATATATGGATGGGAGATTGCTTTCCACCACCCCAGGATTCTCCCCACTGGCACCTGACGCGACGGTCGCCTCGGGGCTCACAGAGGTTTCAGAAGGCGCCAGGGCAGGAGGGGCTTCCTTGGGGGCCTCGGAGGGGAGGGACTCCCATGGAGGGGAGATACTGCCTTCCAGTGCTGCCACGTCTTCCCCAGCCGGCACTGGTGGATGGAGCACACCCGTGGGTAGAGCGGAAGGCTCGGCATCGGTGCCCCCCCTCCTGGTCTTCCAGGGGGGCCTCCGCATCAGATGGGAGGAGCGGAGCTCGAGCCTTCCCCTTGCCCCGCTTCCCCTGGACTAGGGCCCAGCCCTCCATGGCATCATCCGGGGGCTGGCTAGCAGGGGTCGTGTCAGAGGGCAGAGGCGATGGCTCAGGGACTCGGGGGGATAACGGTGGGGCAGCACAAGGGAGGGAAGATTCCCCTTGGGGCGGGCCCTCTCCCATGCCTGGCAGTGTCCCTGCCGCACCCTCCTCCACAGGCCCCGCCAGATTGCAAACAGCGGCTCTACTGCTCATCTGGGCATAGTTGGGGACATGTCCCTTGGGCCCGAGCAGGAGCAATGGTGTTCTGGGAAGGAGGAGGGGTGGTTTCGGGCGCCGGGCAGCCAGGGGAGCCGGCGATGATGGGGCTGGTGCCCTGCCGGGGCTCGGGGGTCCCGGATGCCCCTCCTTGCCGGGCCAGGGGGCAGTCCCTCCGGACGTGCCCCATCGCCCGGCAGAGGTAGCACCGGGCCTCCCCCGTGGAATAATGCACCCGGGAATGGGCCCCCTGGTAGGGGACTAGGAAGGACCCCTCCAGCGCCTCTCCGTCACGCGCCGCCGGCGGCAGTTGAAGCTGCACTTGCCGGCGGAACGAGAGGACGTGACGGAGGGGGGGGTCTTTGCAGCCCAACGGGAGAGGGCTGATGACAGAGATGGGCTTCCCCAGGGTAGAAAGGGCGGGTAACAGGGCAGCATTGGGGAGAAAGGGAGGGACGGAGGTCAGGATGAGGCGGACGTCCAGGTCATCCAGCGGCTCCAGGGGGACGAACACGCCCCCCACCGCCAGGCCCTTCTTCACCGCCTCCTGGGCGGCGGCCTCCGATGCTAAGAAGAAGACGACCTTGCCATACATTTTGGAGGCCGCCACAATGGCCGTGGGCCCCACCATCCTCGCCAACACCCGCATGTAGGTCTCCACGTGGGGCGAGGCAGGCACCAGGAGGCAACGGACGCCATGCTTCCTGGTCATGGTGGGAAAGGGGCCCCGGCCGCTAGAGATGACGTAGCGCCAGGCGGGGGGGGCTGCTGCCACCTGGGCGTACGCCCTGGGGGCCGGGGGAGGGACACTCGCAGAGCTGGTGGAGGGAACTGTGGGGAGGGATGCCATGGCCGGTGGCAGGGCTGCGGCAGTGGGGGCAGCCCCTGCCATGAAGGGCCTGGTCTTTTTAGTGGGGGCCTTCCCCTTCTTCTTACTCTGACCTTTCCCAACGGCTGGGGGGGCTCCCCCAGAATCTGAGGGGGGGGAAGGATGTGGCAGCAGCAGAGGTCACCCCGGTGCCCATCACTGCTGGCGCCCCAGCTGGGGCGGTGGCAGATGGTTCGGCAGCAGAGGTAGAGGCTTGTGGGGGTGACGGAGGGGCAGGCGGGGGAGGGGCAGCTCGGGCTGCTGGAGGAGCCCCACCCATCTTGTCCCCCACCATCGTGAGCAGGGAGGGAAGGGGAGACACCAGAAGGAGGAGGGGAGAGGGGAAGCAGGTCGACCACTCCTCTCCGCTAGGCTGCAGGCAGGGGAGGAGGGCGCCAAAAGGGATAGGCTGGACGGGGGAGCAATCAGGGGTTAGGGGTCAGTCGCGGACACGAGGTGGAATTCTGGCTCCTCTAGCTGCACTAGTGGAGAGGGGGTACAACAGTATTGGGGGTGCAGTGAAGAGGGTTGAAACTAAAATGGAGAGTTGCACAAGTGCATGGGAGGGGGTATGGGTGCACGGAGCAAGGGGCTAAGCGGGCTGGAAGTAGGGCCGGGAAACCAAGGGGCTAGCTTCAGAGGCTGGGACAGGGCAAACAAACAATGGCTGCAGAGGGAAACAGGCGGGGCAGGCAAACAATCTGAAGCTAGTAAGGGAGCTGGGGCAAAAGGGGGGCGCAAAAGCTGCAAAGGGCAAATGGGGCAGGTTGCAAGGGGAAAAGCTGTGAGGTGGGCAATCTGGGGGCGGGGGGGCACGTGCGCCCACGTGCGCTTGCACAAAGTTTGTTTAGGCTGGCTGCTGCTTTTTGCCCAAAGGGTGGAAATAAGGAATGGCAAACCAATCAAGCAGCTGAGTCTAGAGGCAGGAGCTGAGGCAAATGGTATACAGCCAGTGGGGGTGATGGAGGGGGAAGCAGTGATGGTGGTAGTGGTGGGGTTTGGGGGGGAACACAGATGGATAGTGGGGGCAGCTCCATGCTACACCCTCTGTGTCCCTACAAACACTGTCAAGACCCCCACCACAAGAGCACAGTTTGAACATTACTCAGCCTTAAGGCCCCCTCCACGGTGGTCTGCAAAGTCTCTAGATACTCCCCCACTGGTAGATGGTCCTCTTCTTCTCCTCCTCGGGGCTTCAGCAGCTCCAGACAGCAGACTCTGCAGCAGCAGCAGCCCCAGGAACTCCAGGTGGTGGTCCAGGCAGGCAGAAAGGACCTCTCTCAGGTAGTGGTGGTGGTGTCCACAGGAGCAACGGCTGGGGTCCCTCACTCCCCGCTTCTGGGAGTGGGCAAGCAGCCCCCCCAAGGGGCTGCAGTTGTAGCAGTAGCAGCACCCGAGGGTGGGGGGTCCAGCAGCCAGCCAGGAACCAGGTAGTAGAGAACAGGGGGGATGGTATCTGGCCCAGCCAGGGGAGTAGCTGGAGTAGCAGCAGGAGGAGGAAGAGCCCAGGGTCTAGCCCTATTGGGATCCGGGAATTGGGCGGGCAAAGCCCGTCCACTGCTAAAGGATCCCCCCCAGCCTAAGAGGGGGAGCCACAGGACTTGGATACCACAAATAATTCCGAGGGACAACTAATGAAATAACAGGGACAGGAGTGTGGTCAAAGGGTCAAACGAAGGGAACTGAATGGGGACACCGAGCAGAGAACCCCAGACAGCGCCCACTGCTCCTCAAAGGCATCAAGGGAGTCAGAAGATACCGCCCAGAGGAACTCTGCCCGGATACGTGAGCGGACCGAGGATCGGAAATAGGCCCCATAGTCACAGAAAACTCCATTGGCCAACCTCCTCACTCTGGTTTTATAGATGGCCATTTTAGCTAGGGCCAGGAGGAGGTTGACCAGGAGATCCCGTGACTTTGTGGGGCCACAGATAGGGAGTGCATAAATAAGAAGGTGAGGGGAAAAGTGCAACCAAAAACATAATAATATATTGGTGAGGAGCCGGAATAGGGGCTGCAGCCTGGCACATTCCAGATATGTGTGTGCCAGGGTTTCCCTCATGCCGCAAAAGGGGCAGGTGTCTGGGATAGAGGTGAACCACACCAAGAACACGCCCGTGCTCACGGCTCCGTGAAGGAGCCACCAACTGATATCCCCGATGGGCCTCGGGATTAACGTGGAATATAGGCTGGCCCACCGGGGTTCCTCACCCTCCAAAGGTGGCCGGAGGTCCTGCCATTTTGTATCGGGGTGGGACACGAGGGTGAGGGCATGAAGGGTGTGGAGCACGAGCGTGTATAGATGTTTCCTTGGCGCAGTTTGGAAACAGACCGGCTGCATCTTGTGCAGCCGGCTCATGGTGAAGAGCTGAGGGGTCAGTTGGGTCCACGTGTCAGGGGCCCAATTAAATGGTCTGGTGGGCCTCGGGTAGGGGGTGGGTGGGGCGTGCCCTCGTGCAGGACCCGGTCGAGGTAAACCAGAGCAGCGAGCGGCAAAGCGGCCTTCACCTCCTGAAGTATGCGCTGGGGAGTATGGGGTCTGGAGAGCCCCATGCGCTGAGCGAGTGTCAGGGGATCCAGCCAGTCTCCCCGGTCGTAGTCCAGGAGGTCTCCGACTTTTGTGACTTCTGCCAGGACCAACCTCTGGTGCACAGAGCGGGACTCCGCCACCTGCACACGGAGCTGGGGGTTGTGTAGCCGGGGCTCCGCGAGGAGATCTGCCCCCTTGGTTGTTGCCACAGACCTGGTCGTTGAAAAGAGTTTCCAGGTCCGGAGGAGGTCCTGGTAGAAGACCGGCTGCCCGGAGATCTCGCAGAAGACCTCTCGGATGGAGATAAAGGAGCTGCCGGTCGTATCGGAGCCCTCGGAAGCGGCGCAGGAAGGTGTGCGCCAGTATGCTCCACACCAGACTACCTGCACCATGAAGGAGCCTCTGCAGGGCCTGGAGGCAAAAGACATGAATAAGCAGACAATTCAGGCCCTGCCCTCCCTCCTCCAGGGGTAGATGGAGAACCCCTGCAGAGACCCAGTGCAGTCCTGACCAAAAGAAATCCAGAATCGATGTCCGGAGGTTGGCCAGGAAACCCGGGGCCGGGACCAGGGTGTTGAGCCAGTAACAGAGCATGGACAGGACTATTTGATTCAGCACCAGCACTCTCCCTCGAAGGGAGAGGCACCGGAGTAGTCCTGTCCCTTTCGGAGCCATTCTAGCAGCTCCAGGAACTCCAGGTGGTGGTCCAGGGAGGCAGAAAGGACCCCTCTCAGGTGGTGGTGGTGTTGGTGTCCACAGCAGCAACGCCTGGGGTCCCTCACTCCCCACTTCTGGGGCATGGGCCAGCAGGCCTCCCCCCAAGGGGCTGCAGTTGTAGCAGTAGCAGCACTCAAGGATGGGGGGTCCAACAGCTGGCCAGCAACCAGATAGCAGAGAACAGGGGGGATGGTATCTGGCCCAGCCAAGGGAGTAGCTGGAATAGCAGCAGGAGTAGGAAGAAGAGCCCAGGGCCTAGCAGCAGGAGCAGCCCTCTCCCTCCTTCTTCCTTCAGGCCAGGGAGCTATAGGAGAGCGATTGATGAGAGAGCTCTTGGTCCCAGGTTAAGCAGGTCCCTTTCCCAGGGTTAGGGAACAGGGAAGGTTCCAGAACAATCAGGAACTTTTTGGAAACAATTAAGGCAAACAGACTGATTAGAACAGTTGCAGCCAATCAAGAAGCTGCTAGAATCAATTAAGGCAGGTTAATCAGGGCACCTGGGTTTAAAAAGGAGCTCACTTCAGTTTGTGGTGTGCCTGTAAGGAGCCGGGAGGACTGGAGTACAAGCATTCTCAGACACCAGGAGGAAGGCCCTATGGTGAGGATAAAGAAGGTGTTGGGAGGAGGCCATGGGGAAGTAGCCCAGGGAGTGTAGCTGTCATACAGCTGTTCTAGGAGGCTCTCTAGACAGCTGCATTCCACAGGGCCCTGGGCTGGAACCTGGAGAAGAGGGCAGGCCCGGGTTCCCCCAAACCTCCCAACTCCTGATCAGACACAGGAGGAACTGACCTGGACTGTGGGTTCATGAAAATGGCCAAACTGAGGGCTGCTGTGAACTTCTGAAGTGAGCAAATCTGCCAATAAGTGCCAGACCCACCAAGGTAGAGGAGGAACTTTTTCACAATGTATATTGATCTTTAACCATAGCAACTCTCTGTCTTTACTTTTTATAAAATAAATTGTAGATTTAGTTAATAAGGATTAGTTGTGAGCATGTATTTGGGTGAGATCTGAAATACTTATTGACCTGGTGGGTGGGTAATGTGCCCAATCTCTTGGGATTGGTAGAGCTTTAATATAGTGAAAAAGGTTTTTTAGTAACCCTCACTATATTATCTTAGAGACTAACAAATTTATTTGAGCATAAGCTTTCGTGAGCTACAGCTCACTTCATCGGATGCATCCGATGAAGTGAGCTGTAGCTCACGAAAGCTTATGCTCTAATAAATTTGTTAGTCTCTAAGGTGCCACAAGTACTCCTTTTCTTTTTGTGAATACAGACTAACACGGCTGCTACTCTGAAACCTATATTATCTTTGGCTGTCTATGTGGGAGCCAAAAGCTGCATTGATTGAAGGGAACTGTATTTTGGTGTCTTGGTAACCAGTATGGTATTACAGAAGCTGCTTGGTTACTGGCTTGGTGAATCTAATGATAGAATAAACCACCAGTTTTGGGGATTGGCTGCCCTATTTGTTGCAGTTTGCCCTGATTGAGCGTTCTCAGTATAGCCCCACCAGTGACCACGGTCACAATCTTATACAAAGTATATCATCTAAGGTGTCAATAGAAAAGTTAAAATCTGTCAAATAGGATTATCCTAGTTAACTTCATGTGTCATCACTGTAATGGGAGTTATGAATATTGACTTTGTATTTGTATCTCAAATGTCTATTGTACTGACACCCTCTAGATGCATTTACATCAGGGTTAGACAGCTGTATATTGATGGCCCATCAAGGACTCTCCACTCTTACAGTGGGGCATAGAAGAAACTCATCTTATCCCGACAGCTCTTCCTGAGGATGCCTTAGACAGGGAGGGACCAAAGGCCACCCCCTGTGACTCGGCAAACCATTTAGGGGCATGTGATATGCTCATGTGACCCTGGATTCCATCTGGGCCAGTAATGTTCCACAGACAGGGGCTGTGGGCTTTGTTTGGGACAGTAATTTTCCATGCACATGACAGAGGACATAAAATGACCCCTGAGATATCTCCATTTTGCCTCTTTCCTGCCCTATTTCTCTGGACTGTGGATTTACAACTAAAAGGAGCATCTTGAACTAAGGACTGAGGGCCTTCCAATCTTTTGGAAGTTACCAGAGGGACTTTACAAGCCAGCAATTTGTTCCATCACTGCTACAAACCTGATATAAGCACTTTACAATCATTGGTATGTATATGATCTGTTGACCATTTAGAACTCTCTACTTTTCTTTTATTAATAAATCTTTAGTTAGTTTACTAAGGATTGGCTGATAGCGTGATATTTGGGTAAGATCTGACATATATATTGACCTGAGGGCATGTGTCTGGCCCTGTGGGCTTAGTCAGCACCTCACATATGGTGAACTAGGTTTTCAATAACCCCTCACCATATTAGACCTGTTTATCTGGATGGGAGCCAAGGGTGGAAAGCCTAAGGGGGACTGTGTGTGGCTTCTGGTTTACCAGCGTGGTACTGCAGAAGCTATTTTGTTACTGGCTTGGTGAATCAAATTATAGAATAAACCACCAGTTTAGGGAACTGCCTGCCCTATTTCTTGCAATCTGCCCTGAGTATGGCATTTTCAGTGTGACTCATTCCACATAGCCCCTCTGCCCAGAGCAGGTTCGCATCCATTGTGAACTGCCAGCCACACTGGAGAGGGGTGACAGGGTCTGGGCTGCTGTGTCTATCACTGGCATTTGTGGGGTGTTTGCACAGAGTCCTGGTGCAGCCTGAGCAACCCTGGGCTGTTCCCTGCTCCTCTGACCCCTCAGGATCTGTGCTGGGCAAAGGGAGGAGCCTCTCCAACAGCCTCTGTCACTTAGGCCTCCCGTGGAGGGAACGTGACCCCTTGCAGCATGATTCCCCCTTCGATATATGCCTCTGGAAGGTCAGATAGGATCTGTGCTACACAGCAGCTACTCTGTGTTTAGTGCTGGCGCTGCAGTCCCACACGTTGCTTAGCAGATAGTCGTCACCGTGTCCCTTTCCATGTTGCAGGGCCAGCCTTCCCCCCCCCCCCCCCATTATTTGGGCTTCTGTAGTTAGTTTCCCTGGGTTTTACTCTCCCATCAGTGTAAGGCTCCAGTCAGGTAAGTCACAGGATGACTGGCCAGAGAACAGCGACTGGGTCTAATCTGACTGGGACTAATCTGCGTGGGGTGCTGGGGGGTTTCCCAGCACTGGAAGGACACAGACCCCCTTGAATGTCTCATGTCTACACAGGGTCTTCCTTGTGACTTTTGTACACTTTGAGTTGGCAATGGAATCTCTGAACAGCACTGAGTAGACTCAGGAGTTGAGCTGTCGATACAAAGAGTCAGAGGGTAGGAATACCGAGTTTTTGTATTTTCCCCAATTTTATTGAGAAGAAACATTTTTTTTTCCTGCACCACTTTGGGTGCTGTGCATTGTCCAGCTGTGGCCCCAGAGAAGGTCCCCAATATCCTTGCTGAACAGCCCCTATGGTTGCCTCTGATTTTGTGGGATCTGTGATGCAGCTGCACACTGAGTCCTGCATTTCAGCAAGTGGAGCATTAATGACATCTGTCCCGCTGCAGAGCGATGGTCGCGTATGTCAGCATCTCCTCTCTAGGGCCATGGATGCTTTAAGATTAAATCACAGTAATGTTACTTTTCTGCTCAGCCAGCCTAAAGCCAGAGAAACTAAGCCAGAAAATGTCCGTCTGACAACACTGCTGTACGTACATCAGGAGCAGTTCTAATGGGCATCTAGGCTGGGAAACACCAATGGCCCCATTTCCTACATAAACTAGGCAGGCAGCTCAGATTATCCCCTCCCCAGCCTTGGTCTGGCCTTTTTCTGCCCTCCAGTTAGGACAGATGGGCTTTGCCCTGACACTTGCCAGCTGGGCAGAGGAACCCTTCTCCCTTTCTCACTGATGCCATCCTCATAGACATAGTGCCAGGTTCTCCCTGCGATGGAGTGTTATTATCTGAAATAAGGATTCTTCTTTGCTACAGGCAGTGTAGTTTTTTCCCTGTCTAGTTTCATATTTTAATCACTGTTTTTGTTAATGGCAATATTTATAAAGGTTATTATAATATTGTTATGCTGGAGATTTGGTGGTTCCCAACAAGCGTCTCTCCGATCTATGGACAATTGTCTAACATTGTTGAAGCCGGCGGCTGTGATAAGCACCTGCCATTCAGGCTAAATAAGGGAACGAATAAATGCCCCTCTATTTAGTTTCTGCTGAAGCAATGGGCAACCCCACCCAAGGACTGGACCACATTTGGGTAACATTTTGGTGGTTTTCAAACCTGCTTGGAGGATTTGAATGCCCAGTTCCCAGGAGTTTTAATGGGAACTTTGAAATATTGAACATCTCTGCCTTGGTTGTTTATCTGACTGCAGAGGCTGGTGGGGGGAAAACTCCTCTGTAGCCGGACAGATTTTCAGGCTGGGAGTGGGGGGTATTCTCCCCTATCACTGTGGTGTGGAGTTTGGGAACGATGTTTTCCTCTTGTCAGGATGTGTCTGTGGAGGGCACAGAGCCTGACTGGCCAGGCTCACAGCAGATGTGGGAGGCAGCTACTTGCTGCTGCCTGGAAATCTGGGGCAGCAGCAGTGAGACCAGGGTAACAGATGCAATCTGAAGCCTGGGAATCCTGAGTAAATCCATGTTCGAAGCCCACGGGTCACTGCTGAGCTGGAGCAGGCAAACAAATCGCTCTTTTCTATCACTTCACTTTGTTGTTTAAAAAAAAAACCTGCGATTCACCCTGGCGCTTCCCAGACTATCCACTGAGGCATCTGGGGAGAGAATGACAGTTACACATTGTCACTTGGGTGTAAATGCCCTTAAGGAAAGGCACCTCGTTGAGCCTGAATTATAGCCCCCTGGCTCCTGCCTCTCCCACAGCCAGGGCAGGGCTCCCCCATGCAGCACTGAGCCCAGTGGAGCCTGATCCTGGTCAGGGTCACTAGGGGATACTGAAGCAGAAGGATTTAATACAACTGTTGAAGATGTTCAGTGGAAACTGTGTGTCTGGGTTTTCAACAGAGCTATTTTGTCACAAACAAAGGCAGCTTTTAGCAGAAAATTTCAACATTTTGTTCAAAAAAGGACTGCCCCAAAACTGAAATATTTTGGCCAAACCCAGAAATATTCTGATTCAAAATACTAGCGTGGTGCTGCATGGGATTTGTAGTTCAGTTGCATCATGCTCATATTCTCCTCGACAGGTTGGGCTTCATCTCCCAGGATGCACTGCAACCATGGACTCCCATGATGTACTACATCCCTTCTCCAAGAGAGGAGAAAGTGGTGCATCATGGAAGAGCCAGAGAGCCCCGCTCAAAGAGGAGACCAGGAGCATGAGACACCTGAACTTCAGCTCCCATGAGGCACTCTTGCACCCATCTCCCAGTGAAGGCGGTGGAACACTTTTCAATGGGAGAGATGGCTCCATACAAGGAAGAAATGACGAGGGTTTCTCTCTATGCTAGTGCTTTAACAGAGACTTGAAAGGAATCAGCTGCACAGAGCTTGCAATAGAGAAAGAGAGATCATAAGAGTGGCCATACTGGGTCAGACCAAAGGTCCATCTAGCCCAGTATCCTGTCCTCTGACAGTGGCCAATGGCAGGTTCCCCAAAGGGAATGAACAGACAGGTTATCATCAGGTGATCCATGCCCTGTCACCCAATCCCAGCTTCTGGCAAAGAGTGGCTAGGGACACCATTCCTGACCATCCTGGCTAATAGCCATTGATGGACCTATTTAGCTCCCCTTTGAACCACATAGATCCATAGATGTATAGATAGATGGCTATGCATGTGGTTAGGCAGATAGAGGATATATATGGGGATTGATAGATGGATAAGCACAGAGATCAAGACTTTCAAAAAGAGTTAGGGGTTTGGGGGCACCATTTAAGCCACCTTAAAGGGACTGATTTCCAGCAGGTGGGGGCTCAGAGCAGTCTGTCTGTCACTCCTCAAGGTGCCCCAAGTTGGGTTCCCAAAATCACTGGCCATTTTGGAAGGTGTGTCCAGAAGTGCTTGTGCCAATTGTGCATGTGCTGAATCTGTGTGTGAGACCAGCTGTAGAGGTACGAGGGGCTGCATCCCCATAGCCCATTCTATCCTTGGCCCTCGGGCAGACTGCAATCAAGGACGATCAGTGCCAGTTGTGTTGGGGATTTTGTGATAAAGCTCCTCTAGCACAACCACACTGCGCGGATGCTGAGCAGCCAGTCCAGTTCTCAGCTGCCCCAACCTTCCCTGCAGGGTGAACATTTATCATTTCCTGCTGTGGCAACAGAGGCAGCTGTGTGAAAGCTGTGAACACCCTGACATGTTCCCAAAGCAGATGGGCTTGATCCAGCTTCTGCCCCCCATGAACCACACAACTCCAGCCACTATAGTACTTCCCGGAAAGTTAACTGGTATCAGTCAAGGGGTGAATTTATGCTGCTACAGTTATACCAGTGTAAATCCCTGTGCACACCCGGATTGTGGTATAAGAGAACTTTTTTTATCTTATCTTGTTTTGAAAGTGGTATAAACTATAAGGCATAAATTTTTAATGGTGAGGATAATTAACTATGGGGAAAAACTTACCATGGGCTGTGGTGGATTCTCCATCACTGGCAGTTTTTAAATCAAGCATAGGTGCTTTTCTAAAAGAAATGCTCTACTTCAAACTCAAACTATTTGGGGGCACTGTGACACTCTGTATCTCAAAGCAGCCCCTGGAACCCCCACATTCACCACTGTCATATAATTATGCTAAGTTTTATACAAAGTATGCCTTGTGAGGTATCATTTTAAAAGTCTTGATCTGTTGAACATTAATATCTTGTTGGATTGTATGTGCTGTTGCTGTATGAAGTTATGAGGTATTTTCCTATATGCTATTGAAATATGTGAAATATGTTATGGGGTGCCCAAAGCCAGCCTTTCAGTAGGGACAGAGGAGCAGCCATCAATGACCAGACAGGCATTAATTGCTCATCAAGACCCAATCCAGTATCCCAGAGACTTCTTGGAGAAGGCACGTAGGCGATTAAGACGAAGTAACTCACATCACAACAAGGATCTTTCTAGCAACTGGAAGAAAGTATAAAAGAGTGAGTGTGGCATCATCACTTGTCCTCTCCTCCCCTCATCTCAACACCTGGAAGAACATATGGAAGACAAAGACTTTGAACTGGGGAAGTTTGGGCCCATGTATTGAGGAACTGTAACCTGCTTGTACCATCTGTTAGGGTGAGGTGCTGCTTAATTCAAATCTTGCTTAGTCTCTTTAAGTTAGAATTTAGACTTCAATTTATTTTTGTTTCTTAAGTAACCAATTTTGATCTCTGTGACTGTAACTTACAATCACTTAATTGGGCTTTCTGTAGTTAATAGAAAAGGAATACTTGTGGCACCTTAGAGACTAACAAATTTATTTGAGCATAAGCTTTCGTGAGCTACAGCTCACTTCATCGGAATGTATCCGATGAAGTGAGCTGTAGCTCACGAAAGCTTATGCTCAAATAAATTTGTTAGTCTCTAAGGTGCCATAAGTACTCCTTTTCTTTTTGCGAATACAGACTAACACAGCTGCTACTCTGAAATCTGTAGTTAATAAATTTTGTTTTATACTTTACCTAAAACAGTGTGTTTTGGTTGAAGTACTTGGGAAATCTCAGCTCAGACTACAAAGGCCAGTGTGTGTCCTCTCCACATCAAGGGAGGGTGAGCTAGGTAATGAACTTACACGGGCCAGGCTTCTGACCGGTGCAAGACAGTACAGTTCTGGGGCACAAGACTGCGGAGCTGCGGGGAGTTGGCTGGAACCTGCCTATTGATGGTTCATAAGTGGCGGGGAGATCATTCATGTAACTCATAGATATTAAGGTTAGAAGGGACCAGTATGATCATCTAGTCTGACCTCCTGCACAATGCAGGCCATGGAATCTCACCCACCCACTCCTGTGACAAATCTCTCACCTATGTCTGAGCTATTGAAGTCCTCAAATCATGGTTTAAAGACTTCAACTCAGTTGGGTGCATCCCTACCTGTGGATGGCTGTGTAAGCGCAGCACCTGTCAGAGGCCTGGAGCTTGACATCAGCATCACAGTGTGAGAGGCAGATCATGTTGGTGGATCAGTGGGCTCAGTGGTCCCTTTGTCCAGGCTGTACCCCAGGGACCCTGTCAGATGGAGTTTTCTGGCCTGAGTTATAAGGCAGTCAGACTAGATGATCCCAGTGGTCCCTTGTGCCATTAGAACGATGAATAACCATGACAAAGGCTCAGATTCCACAGTAAGGGTCTCCCCATGGGAGTTATACCCACAAAGCTAGAGCAGTTTAATTATATTGATAAATTTCCCTGTCTGTAGGAAGCCCTGGGATAAACAGCTTTTCCCATTAATGCTCTGCCCATCCTTGTATACCCTATGTCATTGTAATATCTGAGCCTCACACGATCATTAATGGGGTTTATCCTCACGCACTCCTGAGAGGTAGGGAAGTTCATCCTGATTTCACAGATGGGGAAACTGAAGCACAGAACTAGACTGACTGAGCCCAGGACACACGCAGGAATCCAAAGTGGAGTGAGCGATTGAAGCAATGGCTTGTGATCCCCCATCCCCTGCTCTAGACATTAGCTCATCCTTTCTTCCCTCAGCCCCCAACCCTCCCAAAGCCTGGGTACATGCCTGGAAGGCCAATGACCCTGGGTTATGTCAGCCAAAGAGGGGAAAAGCCTACATCGGAGGGGATTGGGAAACAGAGAAAACGTCAGAGACACAAGCTGGGAAATCTGCCGCAGGGGATTTAATTGATCTCAGGTGCCGTGAGCAGTGGACCCTGCTCAGCAACTCTCTGCACACACAGGTAACCGCAGGACGAGCCGACAGTGCCCTGAGCACCTGCAGAGTCCCCTGTGCAGATGCTTCTTCCCGCACCCAGCAGTGAGCTCCCCCTGGGCCTGACCCGAGCTAGCAGCCCAGTGGGGTGGGGGTGTGTCTCACGCTGTGATGTGGCATTGAAGAACCCACTCTCACAATGTTATTTTTGTCCTCACACATTAACCTGCCTCATTCTCACTCTCTCCATTTATTCTGTTTTCATGTGCTTTCCAGGGCACTTTATTTTCATAGTCGTACATTTAAAGGCCAAAAGGGACCAATGGGACCATCTAGTCTGAGTGTCTCCACAGCCCAGGCCAGAGAGCCTCCCCAGGGATCCCTGCATTGAGCTTCTATCTTCTAGCTGAGCTAGAGCATGTCTTGTAGAAAGACACGTCCCTTCTCAGTTTAAAGACTCCAAGCCGGCTCCCATTTCTAAACTCTAAGATGGTTGTGGCTGATCAGTGCAAGAGGGGACCAGGGAGATGCTGGACTGGGACATAGCAACCGGAGATGGGCCATGAGATTTAGCTTCAGTTGTGGATCCTAATCTGCCTTCCCCATAATTTGGGGGTGTGGACTTGGATTTCCAATTTTGGCCTATGATAGAAACAGCCCCAGGCCACATAATTAGGATCTAAACTCCCCCCAAAGTCTGGATGTGGGGACTCTCCCCCTGAGAGCAAAACTGCAATAGGTACCAGACAGGATTATTTGAGCCTGACAAAGGAGGGGGAGAAGATGCTTGATTTGGGATAGTTGAGCCACCTAACAGTGAATGGGCAAGAGGGACGAGGTGAAGCTGTTGGTCTTGGCATTGATTTCAGGAAGCTCAGTGGAGCATCCAGATTGGGTGCATACCCAAGACCTGACACTGACAGACTGACTGAGTAGCTAGGCCAGGCTACAGACATACCAAGGATTTTGGCAAAGGTTGGTAGGAGGTTTAACATTCTCGTCAAGAGTGTAACACACAGCAGGATGTCAGGGCAGTGACCATGTTGTATATTGGCTGACTGTACAGCACCATGTACACCAATGGCACTGAGGAAACAACATATTCACAGTGATAACAGCACAAAGTAGACTGGGAATTTTACATTAAGACTTTTTTTTATAGAAAACTATTTTTTGACTAAATGTATTGTTCATTTTACTTATTTTATTTATTTGTTGGTGGAGTCTCTGCTTTTCTGTTGGAAAATCAAAACCCCTTAAATATTTTGATTTTTGGAAGTTTTCAGCTAAAATTTTTCAGTTGCCAAAACCTGATAATTCCCCCCTCCCCCAAGTTTTCAGGTTATCGGGTTTTTTTTATGAAAAGTGGAAATTTTATTGCTGAACATTTCAATGGAAATTCATCAAAATTTTCCACAGGTAAAACAATTCCATTTTCTGTCCTGCATCATGTTTAAGTCCTCACTATTTGCAGGTGGAATCTGCCAATGCTCTGTTCTGCTCTGTGCCCACATGTCTCTCCTGTGATCTCGTAGAGGTTAATGCACATTAGCCTGAAGGACTGTATGACGAATGTGAGAATGTAGGTAATCATAGAATCCGAGAAATGTTGGGCTGGAAGGGACTTCAAGAAGTCATCAAGTCCAGCCCCCTGTACTGAGGCAGGACTGAATAAACCTAGATCATGCCTGATAGGGGGTTTGTCCAACCTGTTCTTAATAACGTCCAATGAGGGGATTCCACAACCTCCATTGGAAGCTTATTCCAGAGCTTAGCTACTCATATCATTAGAAAGTTTTTCCTACTATCTAATCTAAGCCTCCCTTGCTGCAGATTAAGCCCGTTACTTCTTGTCCTGCCTTCAGTGAGACTGAGAGCAATTGATCCCCATCCTCTTTAGAAGAGCCCTTAACATATTTGGATGCTGTTATCAGGGCTCCTCAGTCTTCTCTTCTCAAGAGTAAACATGCTCAGCTTTTTTAACCTTTGCACCGAGGTCAGGTTTTTTAAACCTTTGATCATCTTTGTTGCTCTCTTCTGGATTCTCTCCAATTTATCCAGATGTTTCCTAAAGTGTGACACCCAGAACTGGGCACAGTCCTCCAGCTCGGACCTCACCAGTTCTGAGGAGAGCGGGACAACGACCTCCCATGTTTTACATATGATTCTCCTGGTAATACATCACAGAATGACATTACCCTTTTTTGTGACTGCAGCACACTGTTGACTCATATTCAATTTGTGATCCACTGCATCCCCATTGTCCTTGTCAGCAGTACTGCCACCCACCCAATTATTCCCCATTTTGTAGTTATGCATTTGATTTTTCCTTCCTAAGTGAAGTACTTTGTGTCTTTCTTGAATTTCATCTCTTTGATTTCAAACCAATTCTCCAATTTGTCAAGGTCATTTTGCATTCTAATCCTGTCCTCCAAAGGGCTTGCAGCCTTTCCCTGCTTGGTCTCATCTGCAGGTTCTAGATGTAAACAAGGTCTGAATGAACTCTCCTCTGACATCAAGTGATGAGCTGGCAAAGAGGACTTCAGGAACTGACGTTGTTTGCATGGGCACACCCACCCTGCCTAGGTGCTCAGCATGATGGGGCTGCTTTGCCCCAGTTATCACTTTTGGCTAATACTGGATCACAAGTCACTTTGTTATTGGGGGCAGGGATACTAAAGGGTTGTTATCCTTGTTTCAGAGTAGCAGCCGTGTTAGTTTGTATCCCTGTTGTGTGACTCAAGGGCAGCAGGATTATGGGGACAGATACTTGTACCTGGTGGTGTGAGCGTTGCCTAAGGATTTTAGATACCATTTGACCTTTCCTCTCTCCACTGTGTAATACCAGAGCTGATTAAGATCATTTGTGAGTCTTATCGCAGACCAATAAAGCTGAAATCAGTGATAACCAAGCCTAAGCATTAGACCTGCTTTGGGACAGTGGTGGGACCTCAAGACATCTCTGAGGGTGTGGAGTAGTGAGTGGCCTGCAGGGCTGGCAGAGAAAAGAGTGGCAGGGGGCTGGTGGAGCAGCAAGAAGCTGGCAGAATAGAGCAGCAAGCATCTGACAGAATGGAACAGCTGGAAAGGTGGCTGGCAGAGTGGAGCGGCCAGCAGTGAGGCTGGCAAGGTGGCTGATGCAGAAGCGAATGCCAAACAGCAGAGTAAGTAAGGTGTCCCCTCCCCTAGGGTGGGAGGTGAACTCCGCAGATGCATCTCTGAACTCTGGATCTTCACTGACCAAGGACAAGAACTATTAATGGGATACGGTGACGGGAGGGACATGTTAAAGCAACTTTTTGTTGTTCGATTTAAGAACCTGAGGCAAAAGATCACTGCCCAGTGAACTCTGGGGTGGGTGTTTTGCTCATCGTTTTATGTTTATGAATCCTGCTTCCGGCATTTTCTCATTTTACTGCTGGGTTACTTTCCCCCTGTTAATTTGAAGTTTCTTTTCTACACTCTGACTCGGTGCTTGTGAGTGGGGAAGTATTGCCTCTTAGAGAAGTCCAGGGGTGGTATGTAATTGTCCCATATTACTGGGTGGGGGCTAATGCCAGTTTTGTGTTGTATTGTTGAAAAGAAACCCCTAGATATTGAACCCGGCCCTTGCTGCTGCAGACTCCAACTGGCAGAAAAGTTACATATAAGCATAATCTCCACTCCGTTAGCCAAATCATTAATGGAAATACTGAATAGTACTGGATCCAGGACTGACCTGTGTGTGATCCCACTAGATTCACCCTCCCAGCTTGACAGCAAACTATTGATAACTATGTTTCAGTATAGTCTGTCAACCAGTTGTGCACCCACCTTATAGTAATTTCATCTAGACCACATTTCCCCATAGGCTCAGGAAATAGGGGTGCAGGGGTGCTGAAGCACCCCGAGGTTTTGTGCCTGACATCCCAGCCACCAGTTCCGTGCCCCTGCTGCTCAAGGTCCCAGCCGCTGACCCCGCACCCCTGCCACCCAAGGTCCCAGCCGCTGGGTAGCAGGTGCTCTGCTGTCGGCCTCAAGTCCCGCTCAACTGCAGGTCCCAAACCTGGGGACTCTGCTGCTGGCTTCCGGGATCCTGGCCACTGACCCCTCATGCGGGGTAACGGCTGCCGGCCCCAGCTCTAGGGGGTGGTGAGGGGCACAGAGATTGGTAAGGGGGGTGCAGGTCAGCACCCCCATTCCCAAAACTGTTCCAGCACCACTGCATTTCCCTGCTTTCCCTACTGTGTCAAAAGCCTTACTACAATTGAGTTATACCCTGCCTATGGCTTTCCCCCATCCCTAAGAGGGAAGTTAGGTTAGTTTGGCATGATATTTACTTTACAAATCCATGCTGGCTATTCCTTATAACCCTGTTATCCTCCAGGTGCTTATCACCTGATTGTTTAATAATTTGTTCCAGCATCTTTCCAGGTATGGAAATCAGGTTGATTTGTCTATAACTTCCTGGGTTCTGTTTGTTCCCCTTTTTAAAAGTTGGTGCTATGTTTGCCCTCCTCCAGAGGTGCAGGGGAAAAACAAGCACATCTGCCAGTTTTCCTTTCTACCCTTTGAACCCAGGCAATCAGAGCACAACAGATTAGCAATCCAGAGCCTTAACCACTTGGTCACTTTACCAGACAAAATGGCCCCTTTGCCACCAGCTGTCCCTTGGTCAGGCAAGGCCAGGTACACAATCCAGGGTAGAGAAGACATAGCAGGGGAGGCCTGCCAGCAGACCAGTTGTGTAGAGGCTTCATGCATCAGTCACATTCTAGTAAACTGGCTTTGATTTCTAGCTGGTGTAGGAAGTGCTGTGGTACTCAGTTTGTGGGGAGATTTTCTTCTTTTGGCAACTGAGTGGAAGAGGCACAGAAGAATGAGCCATTAGGTGCTTCCACCAAAACAAGAAGGGATGGCCAACAATGAAAGAAGGACTCAAACATGCATGTGCAGCACACATTAGATTAGTGGGCCACACCACTAACCATTCAGCCATCTTTCATGACATACTAGGTACTTGGGATCCCTGCAGGCCAGCCCTATGTCTTCTTCCCTACATTCATTTGGGTGCCTGGTCTTGGCTGACTAAATAACAGGCTCATGCAAAAGAATCCCCAGCAGGAAAAGAGCTGACCAAAGAGCTAAGACTGATCCTTTGTGTTCTGCTTGGATAGGTTTGAATCCCACCTTTGTTCCTAGTCAGCCTTTCCTTTGGCAGTGGTGGCTACTGGCTCTTTCCTGTTCAGACCCTCGCTACTCCAGCATGTCTTACCATAAATAACATTGTTCTCTGCAGTGTTGTATCTGTGTAGGTCCCAGGATAGCAGAGTCGTGTAGCTGGAAATTGTGTCTCCTTCACCAGCAGAAGTTGGTGCAATAGAAGGTTTGACCTCACCCGCCTTGTCTGGCTAATAAAAACCAGACTCACCCAACAAACTGGGGGCCTCACAGTCCCTGGGCCAGCTGGACTCCAGGACGGCTCACAATGGTGGGAATTTTTCATGGTGCCTCTCCAACACTGGCACTTCAGCAGGCAGAGCCCGACTCTTCCCCACGCTCACTCGGGCATCTGGCCGTGGCTGAGCAATGCCAGCGTAACCCCCGTGTTTGCATTTTAGGGCACAATGACATCACCAGGGGAGCAAACAGTCAGGGGCTACATGGGCCCTTTGCTCTGTGGGCTGGAGACTTGCTGGAGCCTGGCGGGGCCCTGCTGGGATGGGCCGAACCCTCCAGCCCTGGGTGTGGCGAGCTCGGGGGATGCACTGGAGCCGCCTGCAGCGACTTGGGAAACTCCTGTGGGGGACGGGCCTGGCGAGCAGAGTCAGGGATGGGACTGTCAAGTTGGGGAACAGCCAACTGTCACCTGGTGAGGCAATGGGGGGAGCCCAACTAACACCTGAGGGAGGACCTCAGTAGGCTGGGGGGGGGGTCAAGAAAAGCCCTCAGAGGGAGTGGGTGGGAGTTTGGCAGAGGGAAGGGAGGGTAGAAATGGGGAGGGGGAGAAGAAGGGATTGGGGAGAAGGGAAGGGGGAGGGGAACAAGGGATGGAAACAGGATGAGGGGAGGGGAGAGGAGCAGGATAGAGACAGGGTGGGAGCCCAGACAGGGCCCACGGAAGTTGCCCTTTTTGACTCTGGTTCCAGGGGCTTACCCCCACATGCACATAACCCTGCTCCTTAGAGCATAATAAAAGCCCCCGTCTTTCCCTGTTCCCCCCATCGTGGGGCAGGGATCTGCTTTACAGGGAGGGGGCAGCTCTGACAAGAGATCCCTCATGTCACATGGGATATGCTGGAACCCCAAGTGACAGAGGCCAGGGGAAGTGTATGGCAGAGGGGAGCCGTATGGCAGAGATCCCCCCCAACCCACACCCTACAGTGCCTTTAGAGGAGATGACTCCCCCCATCCCCCGAGGCTGCAGAGCACATACCAGAGCCGAGCGGCTGCCCCACAGTCAGTGTCTGGGTTTCATCCATCGCTGATGGGCATGTTTTGCGGATCTTGGTGGTAGGTTCACAGGTTCTGTGATGTCACTGCATCTGTGTGTTATTGCAGGGGCACTTGTGTGTGGAGCTGGGCGAATAATTGATGTTTTGGGCTGACAGCAAACTGAAAAATCAGTGCAGGTATTCGGGTTGGTTCCAAACGCGTCTGGAATTTGTCAGTAAATTGGGAAAGTCTGTCTTGGGTTGTAGAAAATGTTTCATTCAGGGCAGATTCCTAAAAGGGCCCATCCCTCCCAACCTTTGCCCAGGGGTTCGAAGCAGCGTCTTGAACGAGAGCATCCTCAACCCCAGGACACAGGCAATTCTGGGCTGGGCTGCTCTCCTGTGGAGGCTGTTCCACTTTGCATAACTACTTAAATATTAATTGGGCCAAAGAGCGAGCAAGTGAGAAAGACTCTATAGGCTGCGGATTGAGGGACTCATCTGAGCAGTAGGAGCTATGGATTCAAATTCCTCCTCTGAGTGAAGAAGAGAGAAGATTTGAGACAGCATCTCCTACCTCCTGAGTGCCTTAATCCCCAGGCCAGACAGTCTCATGCTCTTTGGTCAAAGGAATAGCAAATTATTAGCTGGTATTTAGGGGTTAAACACACACTTTGAAGCTGGCATAAAAAAAGTACTAAAAATCTTTTCCTGGCTAAAACTAATTGTGTCAAATTAATGGATAGGTTGGGGTTGGCCAAAAGTGCATTTTTTGGCAAGTAAACTATTTGTCCAGAAATTTTCACCCAGCTCTGCTTGTGAGCACACAAATGGTTTGATGTTGTGAGATCATTGCTGAGTGCCAGACTGCCCAAAAAGTGATTTCTTTGAAGGTTTGTGACTGCTAGGCTTGCATTTTGATTTATTTTTGTAGGTGCATCCATGAGCACTGGGATACTTTCCATGTGGGATTGTTATTGTAGGGTTGTCCATAAGTGCTGAGGTTACTCATATGTTGGGGCTGCATGCATACTGGTTTGTTATCAACGGGTCTTTTTGTGAGCTGTGGGGATCACTCCTGCTGGCTTGTTGTTGTAATTTTGCTTGGGAGCGCAGGGGCTGTGGTCACATCGGTTTGTTATTCTAGGGTTGCTTGTGAGTGCTGGGGCGGGGGTCGCACTGGATTCATAGAATCATAGAATATCAGGGTTGGAAGGGACCCCAGAAGGTCATCTAGTCCAACCCCCTGCTCAAAGCAGGACCAAGTCCCAGTTAAATCATCCCAGCCAGGGCTTTGTCAAGCCTGACCTTAAAAACCTCTAAGGAAGGAGATTCTACCACCTCCCTAGGTAACGCATTCCAGTGTTTCACCACCCTCTTAGTGAAAAAGTTTTTCCTAATATCCAATCTAAACCTCCCCCATTGCAACTTGAGACCATTACTCCTCGTTCTGTCATCTGCTACCATTGAGAACAGTCTAGAGCCATCCTCTTTGAAACCCCCTTTCAGGTAGTTGAAAGCAGCTATCAAATCCCCCCCTCATTCTTCTCTTCTGCAGACTAAACAATCCCAGCTCCCTCAGCCTCTCCTCATAAGTCATGTGCTCTAGACCCCTAATCATTTTCGTTGCCCTTCGTTGTACTCTTTCCAATTTATCCACATCCTTCCTGTAGTGTGGGGCCCAAAACTGGACACAGTACTCCAGATGAGGCCTCACCAGTGTCGAATAGAGGGGAACGATCACGTCCCTCGATCTGCTCGCTATGCCCCTACTTATACATCCCAAAATGCCATTGGCCTTCTTGGCAACAAGGGCACACTGCTGACTCATATCCAGCTTCTCGTCCACTGTCACCCCTAGGTCCTTTTCCGCAGAACTGCTGCCGAGCCATTCGGTCCCTAGTCTGTAGCGGTGCATTGGATTCTTCCATCCTAAGTGCAGGACCCTGCACTTATCCTTATTGAACCTCATTAGATTTCTTTTGGCCCAATCCTCCAATTTGTCTAGGTCCTTCTGTATCCTATCCCTCCCCTCCAGCGTATCTACCACTCCTCCCAGTTTAGTATCATCCGCAAATTTGCTGAGAGTGCAATCCACACCATCCTCCAGATCATTTATGAAATTGTTATTGTAGGGCTGATCATCAATGCTGGGTTTCTTGTTAATAACAACAGTGAAGTGGAATGAGAATTCCCAATTGTTTCCAGGTGTAAATTGCCACCCTGGTCAGAGTGAAACCCCCATGTGGGGTAAGAGGCTGTTCTATGGGCAGGGGAGGTAACTTCACTGTTGGAGGGAGACCTCCCTGTATTTCTCTGCTTTATTTCACCAACTCTGCCACAGAGCAGAAACTCCTTGTCTCCCCCAAAGTCATCCATTGCGGGGTTGATTTCTTTTATAAAGCCGACTGCTGGGATAAGGGCAGGTCTGTGAGTTTGGGCCCTGCACTGCAAAGGGTAACCAGAGTGAGTGAGCTGCTGAACTGATCCACAGCTGGGATTGGGGGTGGTAATCCCACTGGGTGCCCCTCACGCCAGTACCACCTACATTGTGACATGTGACCGAGGAGAGCGGGGGCAGTCACAGTGGTGGGCACACACGTGTTGCTGGAGGAAAGGAGGCCGCGCCCCATCCATGTGTCTGTGCCCTGGATCAGGAGCAGATGACCTTGAACCTAAAATGTCAGGGAATGCTGGGGAGCGGTGGCACTGACCCCCAAGGATGCAGCGAGCAGGAGCAGAGGCAGCGAGGTGCCTGTTGGTGTTTACCCCAGGTATGTTTGGCAATGTCAGTGCTCTTTTATTTAATTTTTATTTATTTTTTTTTTTTTGCAATAATGTTTTTTCTGTACACTGGCTTGTTTAGTTTGTGATTGTTTTTCTGGTGCTGGCACTGCACATGCTGCTTTGTTATTGTACACTTCAGAGCACACACTAGTTTGTTGCCATTTCCATGTCTGCTTTTAGACTTGCACTGGTTGTTAACACTTTTATGAAGTTGGCAAATGTTGTTTCCCCTGCCTCTAAAAGGGGCAAATTGAGGCAGCCAGATAGGAGAGGACATAGCAAAGCTCACACTGTGAGTCAGTGGCACAGCTCAGAATAGTACAGAGGAATCCACCAAACCCTGGTGTTAACCCCAAGATCCTTCTTCCCACTCTCTGCAATGGGAAGTCTCATGTCTTGTCAGTGCATGGAACTGACACCATTGGCCATGGAAGCAAAACATAACCGGGGGCTGGAATCTGTCTGGATTAGGGTGCTGTGGTAGTTACACCAGAGCTAGGGTTGAGTTAAAGACATTTGTGTTTTGACAGTGGAAAGGATGGTGAATATCTTGTAGTTTTGAATGAGTTTTAATAAAACAAAGTCTGCTTTATACTCTTTAATCAGTGATGGACTGCTTGGTGTATTGATTGTACAATTTGAGTTCTGGAAATTTATGATAAGCTGTTGAAATATAGGTGTTTTGGTGATTTTTTTTCCCTGGGGAATGCCTCGCTTTTCTATATACTCCTATAATGGAAAGATTCAGTCACAGACAAGGTCCACATCTGTATATACCATTGCTTCTCTAATGGGAATTCCAAGAGCACCAGTTTTAGGTCAACACATGGCATATTTGTTTCTAAAAAATACTTTAAAATAATGTTACATTTGTTTGCCAGTCAGAAGCTGCCAAATTTTAATTTGATGACAAAAAAAAATAGCATGGCAAAAATGAGAGACAGAGCGAGACCCAGGTCGCTAAGGTAACAAACCCTACTCCTGATCGACCAGTGCACCACAGCGCCTTTCAGAGTGACTAACCCTGCTTGGGTTAAAATTACTTCTAACCACTATATGCCACACTCCTCTCCCAGATCTAGGGGTAGAAGCCACGATTCCTGATCACAAATATCCTACTCCTGTCAAGTGAATACTTGTGTAACCCACTGAGAAGGCGTTTGTCATGTTCTTCTCCATTGGCTGGTCTAAAAGAAGGCTGATCATTACTCATGTGGTTCAGCTAACAAGGGCCTAAACGAGGGATTTGATTCTTAAGGGATCAAACCCTTCTAATGATCTACATGGGGGTGGGGGTGACTGTCTTTATGTTCAGGGTTTGTACAGTGCCTAGCACAATGGGGTCCTGGTCTGTGACTGGGGTTCTAGGTGCTACTACAATGGAAATAATAAGAGCAATCTGGCTTTATGGGATTCACACAGTGAAGAGCCCAGTTTAAAACAGGTTTTGTACTTAAAAATGATGATAATCTGTAAATTATGGTGTGAATCACAAAATACTGTAACCAAGTTACTGTGCTGGCAGGATGGGGGAGCGGGGGAGGTATAACCACAGACAGCTCCTAAAGGGTGTTGTTGCTCCCAGAGGGGACGGCCCCCCTCCCCTTACCCAGGAAGTAACCCTGAGCCCTGGTCTACACTAGGCATTGAGGTCGAATTTAGCAGCGTTAAATTGATGTAACCCTGCACCCGTCCACATGACAAAGCCCTTTTTTTCGACTTAAAGGGCTCTTAAAATCGATTTCCTTACTCCACCCCCGACAAGGGGATTAGCGCTGAAATCAGTTTTGCTGGGTCGAATTTGGGGTACTGTGGACGCAATTAGATGGTATTGGCCTCCGGGAGCTATCCCAGAGTGCTCCATTGTGACCGCTCTGGACAGCACTCTCAACTCAGATGCACTGACCAGGTAGACAGGAAAAGGCCCGCAAACTTTTGCATTTCAACTTCCTGTTTGCCAGTGTGGCAAGCTGCAGGTGACCATGCAGAGCTCATCAGCAGAGGTGACCATGATGGAGTCCCAAAATCGCAAAAGAGTTCCAGCATGGACCGAATGGGAGGTACGGGATCTGATCGCTGTATGGGGAGAGGAATCCATGCTATCAGAACTACGTTCCAGTTTTCGAAATGCCAAAACATTTGTGAACATCTCCCAGGGCATGAAGGACAGAGGCCATAACAGGGACCCGGAGCAGTGCCAAGTGAAACTTAAGGAGCTGAAGCAAGCCTACCAGAAAACCAGAGAGGCGAACGGCCACTCTGGGTCAGAGCCCCAAACATGCTGCTTCTATGATGAGCTGCATGCCATTTTAGGGGGTTCAACCACCACTACCCCAGCAGTGTTGTTTGACTCCTTCAATGGAGATGGAGGCATCACGGAAGCAGGTTTTGGGGACGAGGAGGAGGCTGTAGATAGCTCACAGCAAACAAGTGGAGAAACTGGTTTTCCCAACAGCCAGGAACTGTTTCTCACCCTGGACCTGGAGCCAATACCCCCGGAACCCATCCCAGGCTGCCTTCCGGACCCACCAGGTGGAGAAGGGACCTCTGGTGAGTGTACCTTTTAAAATACTATACAAGGTTTAAAAGCCAGCATGTTTAATGATTAATTTTCCCTGGCATTCGTGGCTCTCCTGGATATAATCCCAAAGCCTTTGCAAAAGGTTTCTGGGGAGGGCAGCCTTATTCCATCCACCATGGTAGGACACTTTACCACTCCAGGCCAGTAGCTCGTACTCGGGAATCATTGTAGAATCATAGAATCATAGAATATCAGGGTTGGAAGGGACCCCAGAAGGTCATCTAGTCCAAACCCCCTGCTCAAAGCAGGACCAAGTCCCAGTTAAATCATCCTAGCCAGGGCTTTGTCAAGCCTGACCTTAAAAACCTCTAAGGAAGGAGATTCTACCACCTCCCTAGGTAACGCATTCCAGTGTTTCACCACCCTCTTAGTGAAAAAGTTTTTCCTAATATCCAATCTAAACCTCCCCCATTGCAACTTGAGACCATTACTCCTCGTTCTGTCATCTGCTACCATTGAGAACAGTCTAGAGCCATCCTCTTTTGAAACCCCCTTTCAGGTAGTTGAAAGCAGCTATCAAATCCCCCCCTCATTCTTCTCTTCTGCAGACTAAACAATCCCAGCTCCCTCAGCCTCTCCTCATAAGTCATGTGCTCTAGACCCCTAATCATTTTTGTTGCCCTTCGCTGTACTCTTTCCAATTTATCCACATCCTTCTTGTAGTGTGGGGCCAAAAACTGGACACAGTACTCCAGATGAGGCCTCACCAGTGTCGAATAGAGGGGAACGATCACGTCCCTCGATCTGCTCGCTATGCCCCTACTTATACATCCCAAAATGCCATGGCCTTCTTGGCAACAAGGGCACACTGCTGACTCATATCCAGCTTCTCGTCCACTGTCACCCCTAGGTCCTTTTCCGCAGAACTGCTGCCGAGCCATTCGGTCCCTAGTCTGTAGCGGTGCATTGGATTCTTCCATCCTAAGTGCAGGACCCTGCACTTATCCTTATTGAACCTCATTAGATTTCTTTTGGCCCAATCTTCCAATTTGTCTAGGTCCTTCTGTATCCTATCCCTCCCCTCCAGCGTATCTACCACTCCTCCCAGTTTAGTATCATCCGCAAATTTGCTGAGAGTGCAATCCACACCATCCTCCAGATCATTTAGGAAGCTATTGAACAAAACGGGCCCCAGGACCGACCCCTGGGGCACTCCACTTGACACCGGCTGCCAACTAGACATGGAGCCATTGATCACTACCCGTTGAGCCCGACAATCTAGCCAGCTTTCTACCCACCTTATAGTGCATTCATCCAGCCCATACTTCCTTAACTTGCTGACAAGAATGCTGTGGGAGACCGTGTCAAAAGCTTGGCTAAAGTCAAGAAACAATACATCCACTGCTTTCCCTTCATCCACAGAACCAGTAATCTCATCATAAAAGGCGATTAGATTAATCAGGCATGACCTTCCCTTGGTGAATCCATGCTGACTGTTCCTGATCACTTTCCTCTCCTCTAAGTGCTTCAGGATTGATTCTTTGAACAAAGAACAAAGCATTGCAGTGTATGTTTGCTGGCGTTCAAACAACATCCGTTCTTTATCTCTCTGTGTTATCCTCAGGAGAGTGATATCATTCATGGTCACCTGGTTGAAATAGGGTGCTTTTCTTAAGTGGACATTCAGAGGTGCCCGTTCCTGCTGGGCTGTTTGCCTATGGCTGAACAGAAATGTTCCCTGCTGTTAGCCAAGCGGTGGGGGGAGGCAAAATGTGACCTTGTAACGAAAGCACATGTGCTATGTATGTAATGTTAACAGCAAGGTTTACCGAGAAAGAGTGTACCCATTGTTTTATAAAATGTGTCTTTTCAAATACCACTGTCCCTTTTTTTTTCTCCACCAGCTGCATGTGTTTCAAGGATCACAGGATCTTCTCCTTCCCAGAGGCTAGCGAAGATTAGAAGGTGAAAAAAACGCACTCGCGATGAAATATTCTCTGAGCTCATGCTGTCCTCCCACACTGACAGAGCACAGATGAATGCATGGAGACAGACAATGTCAGAGTGCAGGAAAGCACAAAATGACCGGGGGGAGAGGTGGCGGGCTGAAGAGAGGGCTGAAGCTGAAAGGTGGCGGCAGTGTGATGAGAGGAGGCAGGATTCAATGCTGAGGCTGCTGGAGGATCAAACTAATATGCTCTAGCATATGGTTCAGCTGCAGGAAAGGCAGCAGGAGCAAAGACCACCACTACAGCCCCTGTGTAATCAACCGCCCTCCTCCACAAGTTCCATAGCCTCCTCACCCAGACGCCCAAGAACGCGGTGCGGGGGGCCTTCGGCCACCCAGCCACTCCACCCCAGAGGATTGCACAAGCAACAGAAGACTGGCATTCAATAAGTTTTAAACTTTTAAAGTGCTGTGTGGCTTTGTCCTTCCCTCCTCCACCACCCCTCCTGGGCTACCTTGGTAATTATCCCCCTATTTGTGTGATGAATTAATAAAGAATGCATGAATGGGAGCAACAATGACTTTATTGCCTCTGCAAGCGGTGATCGAAGGGAGGTGGGGAGGGTGGTTAGCTTACAGCAAGAGATGTCAAGAGTAACAAGAAGGGTTTCTTCAGGTATGTTGGCAACAAGAAGAAAGCCAAGGAAAGTGTGGGCCCCTTACTGAATGAGGGAGGCAAGCTAGTGACAGAGGATGTGGAAAAAGCTAATGTACTCAATGCTTTTTTTGCCTCTGTTTTCACTAACAAGGTCAGCTCCCAGACTGCTGTGCTGGGCATCACAAAATGGGGAAGAGATGGCCAGCCCTCTGTAGAGATAGAGGTGGTTAGGGACTATTTAGAAAAGCTGGACGTGCACAAGTCCATGGGGCCGGACGAATTGCATCCGAGAGTGCTGAGGGAATTGGCGGCTGTGATTGCAGAGCCCTTGGCCATTATCTTTGAAAACTCGTGGCGAACGGGGGAAGTCCCGGATGACTGGAAAAAGGCTAATGTAGTGCCCATCTTTAAAAAAGGGAAGAAGGAGGATCCTGGGAACTACAGGCCGGTCAGCCTCACCTCAGTCCCTGGAAAAATCATGGAGCAGGTCCTCAAAGAATCAATCCTGAAGCACTTAGAGGAGAGGAAAGTGATCAGGAACAGTCAGCATGGATTCACCAAGGGAAGGTCATGCCTGACTAATCTAATCGCCTTTTATGATGAGATTACTGGTTCTGTGGATGAAGGGAAAGCAGTGGATGTATTGTTTCTTGACTTTAGCAAAGCTTTTGACACGGTCTCCCACAGCATTCTTGTCAGCAAGTTAAGGAAGTATGGGCTGGATGAATGCACTATAAGGTGGGTAGAAAGCTGGCTAGATTGTCGGGCTCAACGGGTAGTGATCAATGGCTCCATGTCTAGTTGGCAGCCGGTGTCAAGTGGAGTGCCCCAGGGGTCGGTCCTGGGGCCCGTTTTGTTCAATATCTTCATAAATGATCTGGAGGATGGTGTGGATTGCACTCTCAGCAAATTTGCGGATGATACTAAACTGGGAGGAGTGGTAGATACGCTGGAGGGGAGGGATAGGATACAGAAGGACCTAGACAAATTGGAAGATTGGGCCAAAAGAAATCTAATGAGGTTCAATAAGGATAAGTGCAGGGTCCTGCACTTAGGATGGAAGAATCCAATGCACCGCTACAGACTAGGGACCGAATGGCTCGGCAGCAGTTCTGCGGAAAAGGACCTAGGGGTGACAGTGGATGAGAAGCTGGATATGAGTCAGCAGTGTGCCCTTGTTGCCAAGAAGGCCAATGGCATTTTGGGATGTATAAGTAGGGGCATAGCGAGCAGATCGAGGGACGTGATCGTTCCCCTCTATTCGACACTGGTGAGGCCTCATCTGGAGTACTGTGTCCAGTTTTGGGCCCCACACTACAAGAAGGATGTGGATAAATTGGAAAGAGTACAGCGAAGGGCAACAAAAATGATTAGGGGTCTAGAGCACATGACTTACGAGGAGAGGCTGAGGGAGCTGGGATTGTTTAGTCTGCAGAAGAGAAGAATGAGGGGGGATTTGATAGCTGCTTTCAACTACCTGAAAGGGGGTTTCAAAGAGGATGGCTCTAGACTGTTCTCAATGGTAGCAGATGACAGAACGAGGAGTAATGGTCTCAAGTTGCAATGGGGGAGGTTTAGATTGGATATTAGGAAAAACTTTTTCACTAAGAGGGTGGTGAAACACTGGAATGCGTTACCTAGGGAGGTGGTAGAATCTCCTTCCTTAGAGGTTTTTAAGGTCAGGCTTGACAAAGCCCTGGCTAGGATGATTTAACTGGGACTTGGTCCTGCTTTGAGCAGGGGGTTGGACTAGATGACCTTCTGGGGTCCCTTCCAACCCTGATATTCTATGATTCTATGATTCTATGATACAGGGAAGTAGAGTGAACCAAGGGGCGGGGGATTTCATCAAGGAGAAACAAACAGAACTTTCACACCGTAGCCTGGCCAGTCATGAAACTGGTTTTCAAAGCTTCTCTGATGCGCACCACACCCTTCTGTGCTCTTCTAACCGCCCTGGTGTCTGGCTGTATGTAACCAGCTGCCAGGTGATTTGCCTCAACCTCCCACTCCGCCATAAACGTCTCCCCTTACTCTCACAGATATTGTGGAGCGCACAGCAAGCAGTAATAACAGTGGGGATATTGGTTTTGCTGAGGTCTAACCGAGTCCGTAAACTGCGCCAGCGCACTTTTAAACATCCAAATGCACATTCTACCACCATTCTGCACTTGCTCAGCCTGTAGTTGAACAGCTCCTGACTACTGTCCAGGCTGCCTATGTATGGCTTCATGAGCCATGGCATTAAGGGGTAGGCTGGGTCCCCAAGGATAACTATAGGCATTGCAACATCCCCAGTGGTTATTTTCTGGTCTGGGAAGAAAGTCCCTTCCTGCAGCTTTTGAAACAGACCAGAGTTCCTGAAGATGCGAGCATCATGTACCTTTCCCGGCCATCCCACGTTGATGTTGGTCAAACGTCCCTTGTGATCCACCAGAGCTTGCAGCACTATTGAAAAGTACCCCTTGTGGTTTATGTACTCGCTGGCTTGGTGCTCCGGTGCCAAGATAGGGATATGGGTTCCGTCTATGGCCCCACCACAGTTAGGGAATCCCATTGCAGCAAAGACATCTACTATGACCTGCACATTTCCCAGGGTCACTACCCTTGATATCAGCAGATCTTTGATTGCGTTGGCTACTTGCATCACAGCAACCCCCACAGTAGATTTGCCCACTCCAAACTGATTCCCGACTGACCGGTAGCTGTCTGGCGTTGCAAGCTTCCACAGGGCTATTTCCACTCACTTCTCAACTGTGAGGGCTGCTCTCATCTTAGTATTCTTGCGCCTCAGGGCAGGGGAAAGCAAGTCACAAAGTTCCATGAAAGTGCCCTTATGCATGCAAAAGTTTCACAGCCACTGGGAATCGTCCCAGACCTGCAACACTATGTGGTCCCACCAGTCTGTGCTTGTTTCCTGAGCCCAGAATCGGCGTTCCACCGCATGAACCTGCCCCATTAGCACCATGATGCCCACATTGCCAGGGCCCATGCTTTGAGAGAAGTCTGTGTCCATGTCCTCATCACTCTCGTCACCGCGCTGATGTCGCCTACTCGCCCAATTTCGCTTTGCCAGGTTCTGATGCTGCATATACTGCTGGATAATGTGTGTGGTGTTTAATGTGCTCCTAATTGCCAAAGTGATCTGAGCGGGCTCCATGCTTGCCATGGTATGGCGTTTGCACAGGTAACTCAAGAAAAAAGGTGCAAAACGATTGTTTGCCCTTGCTTTAACGGATGGAGGGAGGGAATGGGGGCCTGACAATATGTACCCAGAACCACCCGCGACAATGCCACCCGCGACAATGTTTTAGCCCCATCAGGCACTGGGATTTCTACCCAGAATTCAAATGGGCAGTGGAGACTGCGGGAACTGTGGGATAGCTACCCACAGTGCAAAACTCCGGAAGTCGACTGTTGCCTCGGTAC
Organism: Dermochelys coriacea; assembly: GCF_009764565.3. Taxonomy (NCBI): domain Eukaryota; kingdom Metazoa; phylum Chordata; order Testudines; family Dermochelyidae; genus Dermochelys; species Dermochelys coriacea. Next base: position 11,066,557 of record NC_050090.1, read on the forward strand.
TGTGGACACAGTCCGCCGACTACATGCACTTAGAGCATTTCTGTGGGGACACACACACTCGACTGTATAAAAACGCTTTCTACAAAACTGACTTCTATAAATTCGACCTAATTTTGTGGTGTAAACGTACCCTGAGAGGACGGGCAGGGGACAGGGTGCTTCCTTTGCTGCCTAGGGAAAGTGAAAGTGGTTTTGGAGTCAGCAGCAGGAGGGGAGCTGCCTCAGTCCCCTCCCTCAGCAAGAGACACCTGTGCTGCTGTCACTGAGCTCGTATCTGCATCATCAGTCCAGGCACTCTGCCTGCTTGGGCCACCCCACCAACCAGGAGAGCCACAGTCCTGCAACGCTGGGGACAGCGCTGGGGTCAGCCACTAGTAGGGAAGGAAAATGGCAGATGACAGCAGGGAAGATGGAGACATGCAGCAGGGAGCCCCAGGAGCGGGAAGACCAAATGTCCAATTGTTGTGCCTGAACCATTTCCAGGGGCTGAGAGTGATTGGAGTGCTTGGATAGAGCCAAATCAAATTAAATCCACTTTAATTCTGATTAAGAGCATCCACATAGGGGTTTAAAGTCATTTAACTAGTCCACTTAAACCCCCAGAGCTTCCCAGCTTCTGATCAGGATCAGCTGAAAATTTAACATCAATACGTTTTTTGGTAAAGTGTCTGATTTCCTTGGACAATTTCAAATGTTCGTTGGAAATCCCTCCCCCCCCTTTCATTTTTTCATTTTCATCGGATGCATTCCGATGAAGTGAGCTGTAGCTCACGAAAGCTTATGCTCTAATAAATTTGTTAGTCTCTAAGGTGCCACAAGTACTCCTTTTCTAGATGTTGCTTGTAATTATTAAAATTGGGAGCACTGGCTGTTGGGAGTCTGAAAGGACAGGAAACAGGAAGGAACGGGGAGGAGTTGAGAAGCTGGGAAAAAGCTATAGAGGGTGCAGCAGCAGCTTGGTAAAGGAGTTTCCACTTTGAAAATAAAGTCCTGTTGAAGCTTCTTAGTACCTTGCCTGGTTGATACAACATTTTGGTGATGAGGATGGATCTTCTGCCTCTGAACCCACCTACACCTTTTCTGCAAAGCCCAGGTGAGCCTCCAATTGCTTTTACTACCTGGATCCATATGTTTGAGACTTGTCTGTTTGCAATCAGTGCTACAGAGATTTCTGAAGTAAGAAAGCGTGCTCTGCTAATCCACTGCCTTGGAGCAGAAGGGCAGCATATATTTTACACTTTTCCCCTTGCAGATGATAAATATGAGACTGCACTCTCTGCATTAAAGAACTTTTTTGTGCCCAAAGTGAATGTAGTAGCTAATAGCTACAGATTTCACCAGCGTGAGCAGAAACCAGGGGAAACTATAATGCAGTATATTGCTTCCCTGAGGAGTCTGATTCTAATTTGTGACTTTGGGAATATGGAAGATGAGATGATTAGAGACCAGCTCATTGAGAAAACAACCATGCTTCATGTAAGAGAACACTTACTTCTAGAACCACAGTTTACACTAGAAAAAGTAATAACCATTGCTACTCAGATTGAGTCAGCTACAGCTGAAGCCAAAATAATGAGCATGGATACAGGAAGCACCGTCCAGGCTGTGACTCCTTTGCAGAAAAGTTTACTACCACTGCAGACACACAACTGCAAGAGGAAAACTAATGAAAAATCACCGAATCAGCAAATTCAAAATACAGAACAAGCATGCTTTCACTGTGGATCCCCACGACACCTTGCAAGCTACACAGGATGTCCAGCAAAAGTAGCTCAGTGCAATCATTGCAAAAAGATTGGACATTTTGCTAAAGTATGTCACAGTAGCCAGTTCAATCAACAGGTGCATGCAGTTACAATACCAGATGTTACTGAGCTGAGCATGGAAAAGATCACTACTGCACATATTCCAGAACAGATAAAGTGCACTGTAAACATTTCCGCTATATCCTCAGGCAAACCACACTCTATTCATCTAATGTTGGACACTGGCTCAGCAGTATCTATACTACCTGATTCCATCTATGTGCATTACTTTAAAGATGTGCCTCTTACTGAACCCAAACCTCACTTGGTGTGCTATTTGAAAAACCATATTCCAGTACATGGCTGCCTGCCAGCAATAGTTACTTTTGGTGATTGCTGTGTAACTGCAGAGTTCTACTTTGTCCACAAAGCACTCCTATCCTTGGCAGAGATTTATTGGCTGCTTTAAATCTCAGGGTAGTTAATGGACAAATTGATCTTCCTCAGCAAAGCACTCTTGCAGTACACACACCAGTTTCAGTTGGGACCCAACACCAGGTTGAAGAGAAACTTGGCTGTGCTTATGGGTTTCTGCATAAAGTTAAAATGCGGAACAATGTGATGCCTGTACGACAGACGTTACAGCGCTTACCATTTTCAGTCAGGGAAGCTGTTTCAGAGGAACTTAGAAAACTTGTTCAAATGGACATTATTGAAGAGATTAACTCCTCGGAATGGGTTTCACCTATAGTAGTGACGCAGAAGAAGGGTGGAGGCATTCACCTCCACTTAAGGGACTTAAGGGAGCCAAATAAAGCTATTGTGATTGACAGCCATCCTCTTCCTCACATAGAAAAAGTATTTTCAGAATTCCATGGAGCAAAGATGTTTTCTACTCTTGATTTGCAGAGCACATACCACCAGGTTATGTTGCATGAAGATAGCAGAGACCTCACAGCATTTATTACACATGAAGGACTATTTCGTTTTAAATGTGTTCCATACATCTCGCATATGCCCCAAGTGCTTTTCAACAAATGATGTCATTGATTCTGAAGAATCAACATGGAGTTCAGTGTTATCTGGATGATATTATCGTGTTTGGAAATACTTCTGAGGAGCATGACAATAACCTGCAGTCTGTACTAAACTGCATCAGCAAAGCAGGCCTCAAGCTCAATAGGTCCAAATGCAAATTCAGACAAACTGAACTCTCCTTTCTGGGGCATACAATTTCAGAGGCTGGACTAAAACCTGATCCAGATCATATCCTTGCAATTTCAAATGCTCCTCCACCAACAGATATGCAAACCTTATGTTCCTTCTTGGGTCTTACCTCCTGGTATGCAAAATTCATTCCCAATTATGCTTCTGTCATTGAACCGTTATGGGAATTACTATGGAGAAGTTCAACCTTAGTGTGGACAATGGATGCACAAGCTAGTTTTGAAATGGTGAAAGACTTGATTGTACATAGTCCAGTACTTGCACTATTCAGTCCTGCATTGCCCACAACTGTAATTACTGATGCTTCTGATTATAGACTTGGGGCTGTTCTCACACAACTGAATGAGGACAACACAGAGAGGACTGTTGCATTTGCTTCAAGGACACTAAGTAATGCTGAGAGAAAATATTCTACGGTTGAAAAAGAAGCTCTTGCTTGTCTGGGCTGCTGAAAAATGGAGAACTTACCTGCGGGGTCACACGTTCAAGTTGCACACAGACCACAGCCCTTTGATGACGTTGCTCACCACGAAAGGACTGGGAAGAGCAGGATACTGTATTGCTCGATGGTCTGCAAGACTACTGCCTTTTAGTTGTGAACTGGAAAAGCCTGGAAACCAAAATGTGGTAGCTGATTGCCTTTCTCGCCTGCCTTTGCCTTCACCAGATGGTCCACCGGAGAAGGGTGAGGATGTAGTGGTTGTGCTTATTACAAGCACTCTCACTGCAGTTACAAGAGAACAATTCCAAGCTGCTTGTTCTGCGCGTACAATTCAACAAAAACTATGGGAATTTCTGACAAAGAGATGGCTCAGTCACCCTAAAAACCTTGACCTAGTTTTGCTGCCTTATTTTTAGAGTTCGGGATGAACTTTCTTTGTTTGATGGCTGTGTGCTATGAGGTACACGCCGGCTCGTTGTGCCAGAAGAATTACAGTCAAAACTCATACACCTGGCACACGATACTCATCAAGGAATTGTCCGAACTGAACAACGACTATGGGATCTGTATTGGTGGCCAGGGATGGACTCTCAAACTGAAGCACTCAAAATCCTGTGTCACTTGCCAAATGCATGATAAGACAGCAGTGACATGTACCCCTCCATTACAGCCTGTTCCTCTTTCTGAATCTGCATGGGAAAAAGTGGTGATTGACATTATGGGACCCTTTGATACTGCTCCAATTGACTGCCGTTATGCTATCACTTTAATAGATTATTTCAGTAAATGGCCTGAGGTAGTGTTTACATCACATATCTCTTCTGCTACAGTAATTAAGTTCCTCTCTTCAGTTATTAGCAGAGAAGGTAACCCCAAAGAACTGGTTTCAGATAATGGTAGTCAATTTACTTCTCTGGAGTTTGAAACTTTTCTAGCAGAGAGGAACATTTTACACAGAAGGTCATCCCTATATTACCCTCAAACCAATGGGGAAATCCAACGATTTAACAGAAGTTTGAAAGAGAGTTTGCAAACGGCTAAACTGGAAGGGCGATTGTGGATACCCTTCACTACTGATTTCTTGCAAGCATACTGGGCTACACGACATGCCACAACGCAAAGATCACCCGCAGAGTTACTGCCTGGGAAACAGATGAATACTAAACTGAACTTTGCTGGATTGTTAAAGGCACGACCTGATGCCCCAAATGAGGATGATGTGAGAAAAACAGTTGAACAGAACCAAGCAAAATATAAGGCTTTCACAGACAAGCGGTGGGGTGCTAAAGAACCAAAGTTTGAGTGTGGTTCCTTTGTTAGAATACGAAAACCTGGAATTTTATGCAAAGGGGACCATAAATTCACAGCTTCTCTTAAAATCATAGAGAAGAAGGGACCTTACACCTATCAACTTTCTGATGGGCGGGTATGGAATGCTTCTTATCTTGCACCTGCCTATGCACCAAGAGGAGATTATGCCAACACCCAGTCTGCACTGGATGACTTCACCGTAGTACCAACACAACAAGACATTGCACTGGAACCGGGGCTTGAGAGATGGCGTGTCAGACCCCGATGACCACCTGTCTGGACTAGAGACTATGTTATGTAGTATCTACAGTGTTTTCAGTGTAATATTTCTGCCAATAGTATAGTGTCTTGTTGCCTATTTGTTCCTGTGGTTAGAACAATAATGTTTATTTTAACTGGGAGAGTTTTTTAAGAGAGGAGGGAATGTGGTGTTTAGATGTTGCTTGTAATTATTAGAATTGGGAGCACTGGCTGTTGGGAGTCTGAAAGGACAGGAAACAAGAAGGAGTGGGGAGGAGTTGAGAGGCTGGGAGAAAGCTACAGAGGGTGCAGCAGCAGCTTGGTAAAGCGGTTTTCATTTTGAAAATAAAGTCCTGTTGAAGCTTGTTAGTACCTTGCCTGGTTGATGCAACAAGAGGTCCCAGCGCTCCCGCTGGCTGAGTCTTAGAGACAGGCGAGGTCCTGCAGGAGCTTCACTGGAGGGTTCAGATGCTTCATCTCCCCATCCCCTTCCCCATAATGGCAACCAAGAGACATGGAGCCATCCCAGAAGAGGGTGACTGGGAGGGATGGGGCAGCAGGAGGGGAGCAGGGCCAAGGTCAGATCCTACCTCTGAATGAACCCCTGGTTTTGAAGTGTCTCAGCTCTCAGGAACACTTCCCCCTGCAAGTGGCCGGGTTTGGAGGACACTGAACTGCTACAGGGCTCCCTGTGTGACAACCTCCCTGTAGCAGTCTCAGCAGTGAGATGCTCACTGGGCCAATACTCCCATCAGCCTCAGGCGGGGTGTGTCTGGATCACGCACACAGAACAGCACAGCCATCCAGGTATAAACCAGGCTTTGACACTGGAGGAGCTGGATCAGGTCTCCCGTGTAACCCCCACTAGCCCAGCGTGGCTGTATGGGGTCCTCTAGTGAGGAGAACAGAAAATAGGTTTCTGAGGTAGTTACAGAGAAAAAGCTAGCATCTCTGTGTCTGTAGCCAGGTGGTAGTGACCAATGCATTTTTCTCTATAGAGCCTAGGTCTAATCCCAGCATCCCACCCAACCAGGGTTCCCAAATGATAAGCAGATAAGAGCTGTTAACAGAATTTATTCTTTAGCTCAAGTAGCAGAGGTCTGTGCTGTCTGTAGCATTGAAGATCCTGGGTTCAAACCCTTCTGATGATCCCACCATGAGCATAGATACACTTGGGCACAATCACAACACTGCCTCCTTAAAAGTCCTTGGGGCTGTTCTACCCTGCACCTCCTGTCCCATGTTCAAGCCCCTTGCATTACGTTGCACTGAACCTTAGACTCCTGAACTGCTGTTTTCTGTGCATGTGACAGGGGGGCAGCTTGGGGTGGGGCAAAGGTTTGGGATGGGAGTGGGGAGCAGCTCCATGAGCAGGGGAGTATCAGCACTCATTGCTGACCTGCAATGGGCCTCCCAAGCAATGCACAGGTGGCTCATCGCTGTATGAACTCCTCACTGCTCACCGTGTCTGCTCAGGTAACTGAACACTTGTCCTGGATTCTGGCCAGATCATATCTCTGCTGCAATACACAGGTTAATGTGTGACAGGCACCCTGGTGCTTTCACTTTCCAGTCCCCCGGTCAGAGTTCGCAAACAGCTCTGGGATCCATTTCCCCATCTGCCACAGAACATTCATTCAGTTTTTTGGGTGCTCTGTGTGATGCCGGGACCCTTGGCTCACTGCATGGCATCACCTGGAACACGCTGAATTCTTAGGTAGGTCCCTCCCCATTATTACTCCATTTCCTTTGCTCTCAGCGGTGCTCACACTCCTGCCCCCTGGAGCACGTCCCCCCTGCCATGGCCTGTTCCTTCCTCTGATCAGTGCTGGGCAAACCCCAATGGTGGATGTGATTCACTGCTCAGTTCCGTTATCCCCTCACTGCAGGGTGTGACCATTTGGGGTTCTTTGTGGCCTTTCCCTGGAGGGTGTGATGTGTTGCACAGGTGAATTGGTGCCTCTTCAAAAGGATTGCACAAGCCCTGCCCTGCCAATGCTCCTAGCGGAAGGGGTGCCAGGCCAGAAGTGTGTGTATGTGGGGGCGGGGGATGGGGGGCGGTCATTTGACTCAGAGATCTAAATGAAAGGTGCCTCCCTGGTTGTTATTATTATGTGTATTACAGTAGCACCTAGAGGCCCCAGCTGAGATCTTGGCCCCCATTGTGCCAGATTCTGCACAAACCCCAGCCAAGGTTTGGTCCCCATTATGCAGGTGATACACAGACCCTGACTGAGATCAGGGCCCCATTGTGCTGGCTGCTGCACATACAGACCATGAGAGACCGTCCTTGCCCCAAAGAGTTCTCAGTCTGGCAATCATGTGCATAGCTGAACCTAGCTGAGGTCAGATGCTTTCAAGCCTTGTTTCCATGGGCTATTACATTGTGCTGGAATATGTGTTAACCCAGCACAGGATGCTGCACACACAGGCCCGATCTGTGCTAGAGGGATGTGTGGTGATGGATAACGTACTAACTGTCAGACCTTGTAGTGCATCAAGCCATCGACTCACACTCTGCCAACAACAGCTGCCCTGAATGCCTCGAATGTCTCCTCAAGCACCTCTGTGCTTTCTCCCACACTGTCCGCCATGCATGGGAACTGCTCCAAGCCAATATTCACAGAGCCACCATCTTCCCCTCCTCGAAATCCCTCCTTGGAGCTTACCTTGGCCATGGGCCAGGGCCTATTGAGCACTTGTTACTAGGAGACTCACCTGGGATTGGAAAAACCTGGGTCAAATCCCTGCCCCAAATCAGAAGTGGGGAATGTAACCTGGTTCTTCCAAATCCCAGGTGAGGGCTTCGACCTCAGTCTCTTGGATACTCTGGCCACATGCCCACAGTCTGTCTCTCCCCCACCCCCAGCTGTCTTTAGAGCAGGGTCTGAACTGGTAGGCACTCTCAGAGCAGCTAGCCCTTAATCTATCTATGTCCCTTTGTGGATCTGGCCCTTGACTCCTATTGAAAGCCAATGGGACTTAGGTGCTTTTTCAACATTTTACCCTGTGTTATTAGGCTGAACAAGAGCCCTGTAAAGAAGTTGGTGAAGAATTTTCATCTATAATATTTTTAATGAAAAATGACTTTCAAAAATATATGAACATTTTCACCAAAAAATTCATTTCATTCAAAAATGTTCAATAATGATAATGATAATGATTCATAGCAAAAAATGTTCATTTTGATTCACTTAGACTGGAATCAAACATTTGGAATTTATGGAGAAAAAGACTAAGAACTGAACTTAAAAAAAATCATTATGATTGCATTTGATTTTAATTGAATTTCCATTCTTTTTTAAACCATTTTTTTAATCATTGTGTCAGAATACTGATTTCAGGAAAACTTTTGAATGAAAAGAAAATTTTTGTCAGAAAAAAAAATCCCCAGTGTCACCAGCCTCCCAGAATCCTCAGTGCCTGGTGTGCCCTGGTTCTTTGGCTCTCAGAGCCCCGCCTTGCACAAGGACAAACAGGTAATAAAATGGCCCAGAAACCTACGCTTACCCTTTGCTCTGCGGCGGGGCTGGAGATGCAACGAAAACAGAGAGCTCTTGGCTGGGCTCCAGACTCCAATCCCTCCTTCCTGGGCCAGCAGGGGCTGGGAGCTTTGCAGAGGTTGGGGCTGGATTAAGGCAATGCAGGGCTCTAGGCTCTCCCTGACATGGGGCCCCCATAGATCTGCCCCCTACCCGTTGGAGTGGCTGTGGCTGGGTCCCCCCTTCCCATCCTAGAGCACAGGCCAGCATATGGGCCCCCTCTGCCCTCAGAAAGCTTGGGGCATGAACAAGAATTTCTCCCCACAGGGTGTTGGTTGTAGTGATATATTTTTGCAAGAGTATAATTTTGACAGGCTCCCTCTTAAGGGGTGGTATTATGAATATAGGAATTTTGAGCCAGCCCCTGGAAGTAGGGGTGCAGAACACAATGTAGCTGTGCCCAACAGTTCACCACATATGCTCTCTAGTTTTTTTTTTTAAGTTTTATTTCTTTCTCATTCACTGGGTTGTTGTTTAATGAACCCCAAGATCACTCCATGGTGTCAGAAGTGCGGAGTGACATAGAGTCTGCAGCAGTCATTTTGAGGTTAACTCCTGTGTTTGAAACTGAAAGCAGAGGAAAGGGGAGCAGGTGGAGCAGCAAACAGAGAACAAAACAAAAGCTTTTATATATGTTGTATGAGTACAATAGTAGCCCGACTAGCTGAAGAAGGGAAGAAAGCCAAAAATGGATTGCTGCAACCTGCATCTAGTCTACAATTGTCAGACAATGTTGCAGAGAACTGGAAGAAATTCCAACAGAGATTTGAATTGTATTTAGCAGCCACAGAGGCAGAGGGAGAAAAATGATAACATGAAATCAATGTTTTTCAATGTTTTGGGGGAGGAAGCACAGCCAGTGGTCCAGCCCTATCGTCCTAGTCCCCAAGCCTGACGGCACCCTGAGGTTTTGCAACAACTTCTGGAAGTTGAATGAAGTATTCCAATTCGATGCCTATCTGATACCACGCATTGATGAGCTAGTTGATCAGTTAGGCAAGGCCCGATACCTAACCACTCTGGACCTGACCAAAGGATATTGGCAAATTCCCTTGGCCGAGAATGCCAAGGAAAAGACTGCCTTCTCTACGCCCAATGGCCTGTTCCAATACACTGTCCTCCCTTTCAGACTCCATGGGGTCCCTGCAACATTCCAACGACTTATGGACAAATTGCTGCGAACCCATGCCAAGTATGCCGCAGCCTATCTAGACGACATAGTCATCTGTAGCCCTGACTGGGAAACGCACCTAGGAAAAGTAGAAGTGGTGCTAGATACCATGCGGAAGGCCGGCCTCACTGCCAACCCTCTCAAGTGCGTGATAGGACTAGCTGAGGCCAGATACCTCCGGTATGTAGTAGGGAGAGGTTTGGTGAAAACCCAATGGAACAAAGTGAAGGTAATACAAGGTTGGCCTCGACCAGTCCGCAAAAAGCAGGTCAGAGCATTTCTAGGGATAGTGGGATATTATCAGAGATTCATGCCTCATTTCACCACAAGAGCAGGGCCATTGACGGATCTCATAAAGGCTCAGGGCCTCGAGATAGTAAAGTGGACTGAGGCGGCAGAAGAAGCATTTGCAGATTTGCTGCCATCCAGTACTCATAGCTCCAGACTTTGAGAAGGAATTCATCCTACAAACAGATGCCTCGGAGGTAGGGCTAAGAGCCATCCTTTCGCAGATGGTAGGGAAGGAGGAACACCCAATCTTGTACCTCAGCCGGAAACAAAAGTACGCCGTCGATGAAAAGGAATGTCTGGTGGTAAAATTGGCTATGGATACTCTCCACTACTACCTACTGGGGTGGCAGTTTACCCTTGTGACAGACCACGCCCCACTCCAGTGGATGCACAGAAACAAGGAGAAGAACGCAAGACTGACTAGGTGGCTCCTATCCCTGCAGCCCTTCCATTTCCAGGTACAGCACAGGGCCGGAAGCCAACACGGCAACGCTGATGGCCTATCATGATAGCACTGCCTCTCGTCCCAAGTAGCCCAACCCCATGGTGTTGAGTGGAGGGGGCAGGGGGAATATGTGATACTGTATAGCCAGAGGGCAGCAGGCAAGTGTTATAAGGGAGCCTTATTCCCTGTAGAGGGAAGAAAGTTTGCAAAGCACCTGAAGCCAGTCACCTGATAACCCCCCCTGCTTCAATCGGACAAGAGGAGGAGTTGAAGCAGAGTGGATTGGTGTTGGAGCAAAGAGTATTTTGGAGGGAAGCAGAGGAGAGAGTTTGGAGAAGTGCTGCGGTGGGCTAAGAAAACCAAGACCCTAGGTAAAGGGACACCTGGTTTGTCCAGAGGGAGGACAGGAAGCATCACAAGCTGAAGGGCAGGAGAGGGAAGTAGCCCAGGGGAAGGAACCACAAGTTCAAATGGTTTACTGCTATCCCAAAGGCCCCTGGGCTGGGACCCGGAGTAGAGGGCGGGCCCAGGTCCCTCCCTCTCCACTCCCCTCCTCTAGGACACTAATGGGCAGTTAATACCCTAGTTCAGGAACAAGAAACAGTGCCCTGAACCTCGCCCCAGAAGAGAAAGCACGAGACCCATCATAGTAGTGCAGGCAATTTGCCGCAGTTTGAAGAAGGTGAAAGCATGAAGTTAAGTCAAATACTGACTTAATTTGAGAAACATTGCATGCCAAAAGGAAAATGAGACCTTTTAGAGTCACCAGTTTTTTTACATGCATGCAAAACGCTGATGACACCATAGAAAAATATGTCACAAGATTAAAGAGATTCAGTAAAACCTGTATAAAGAAAAAGGAGTACTTGTGGCACCTTAGAGACTAACAAATTTATTAGAGCATAAGCTTTCGTGAGCTACAGCTCACTTCATCGGATGCATTTGGTGCATCCGATGAAGTGAGCTGTAGCTCACGAAAGCTTATGCTCTAATAAATTTGTTAGTCTCTAAGGTGCCACAAGTACTCCTTTTCTTTTTGCGAATACAGACTAACACAGCTGCTACTCTGAAACCTGTCATTATGCAAGTAAAACCTGTGACTCTGGTGAGTTGACAGACTCTCTGGTCAGAGATAGACTCATTTGTGGCATGAAAGTCAATGCATTAAGAGACATAGACTGCTCTGTGAAGGAGATTTAACTTTAGAAAAAGCTCTCCAGATCTGCAGGGCAACAGAAACTATGAAAGTGCAAGCCCAAGAGTTGAATTCACCAGAATGGGTTATCCACATACTAAGTACAAAAGAATATAGCAAAATGCAGATCTCAAATAAAGAAAAATCAAGTGCATTCAGTTGAAGACAAGCTGATTGAGGAGATGTGCTGGGATCAAGCAAACCTGATGAGCAAGGCTAGATACTGCCTTGAAAGTGAATGAAACAGTTATTCCACTCAAACTGGACAGAGGAGCCAGGGCTGGCCTTACCATGAGGCGAACTGAGGTGGCTGCCTCCGGTGCCAGACTGTGGGGGGGCACCAGTAGGACCCAGAGCGTAGGAAATTCTGTCTGCTGCTGATGCATATGGATTCTCTCTGCTGTAGATGCACAGAGATGGTGGGATGCTGTGCTGGAGGAAGGAGGGCACAAGAGATATAACAGGCAGGCAGGAGAAAAGCTGAGAGGGAATAACAGAAAGCAGCAGGAGCTGCAGGGAGATAGAGGAGGAGGAGCCTCGTATGTCCCTCTCTAGCACCCCCCAGGAGCCTGATTAACACCAGCTCCTCACGGAGCTTCCTGTTTCCTGCCGCTTCCCTGAACCCACTTGGGGAGAACAGGCAGTCAACCGAAGTAGTAGGAGCCAGTTAGGCCCTTAAGATGCTGATATCTTCCCTCACTCAGGCCCTGCTACCAGCCTGCTTATTTGTCCCGTTCAATTGAGTGTTGAGAGCCACTATAGCTCGCACGGAATAGCAGTCATGAGTGAAAGAAGAAATCGCCCCTCTGGGGCAGCATTCAGAAAAAGAAAGAAAGCAAAGGAAGCTTTTCTATCTAAGCAGGAAGGAGCTCTTCTGAGATACATAGGCACAAATGTTCATGGTGAGCCTTCCGGCACCAGTGAGGATGTGAGTAGTAAGGAGATGCCTGATCTTCCAGTTAGTCAGAGTGCAGGTGACATGGCAGCTACTGCAGCATCCATATCTCCATCTCAAATGGATGTAACCATTCACATTCCTGAAGAAAAGTGTAGATCAGAGAAGAGTGTGGTGGAGGCGCAAGAAACAGCTGCTGCTGAGTTTAATTCCTTAAGTCTAGATGATCCAGGACTGTGGACCCACTTGAGCAGTAGCCTGAGGGTCTTCCTTGTATTGCATGAGCCACAGCAAGTGAAAAGCATGTTCCCCAAAGACAATAAAAATAGAAGTTTCCATCCAACACATTACTGGTGTGAAATCCCCAATAGTGACAAAGTGGAGAGGCAATGGCTTATGTACTCAAAACCCCAGGATACTGCATACTGTTTTTGTTTCAAACTCTTCCAGTCTAATGTTCCAGCCACATTGGGCTCTACAGGAACAAAGCACTGGAAAAATCTGGCTAGAAATATGGCATGCCATGAGAAGGCAGCAAATCACCAGAGAGCATTCCATAGGTGGAAAGAGCTTGAGATGAGATGAAGGTTAAAGGCCACCATAGATGATCATCATCAAGAGAAGATTGCATCAGAGTCTCTTTACTGGCAAAATGTTCTGAAAAGGCTCATTGCCATTGTGAGAATGCTTGCTACCCAAAACCTAGCACCATGTGGCACTTCAGATCAGCTGTATGTGCCAAACAATGGAAAATTCCTTAAAATTGTGGAGCTGATGGCTGAGTTTGATGCATCTAAGAAGAGTCACCACCCAAGAAATGTACACACACCACTACCTTGGCAAAACAATTCAAAATGAGATCATACAGTTACTGGCAACAAAGGTCAAACAGAAGATTGTGGCAGATCTGAAGTCAGCAAGATGTTATTCTGGACTGCACACCTGACATCAGCCATACGGAACAAATGACTTTAATGGTGCGTTTTGTAACAACAACAGCACCTAGTGAAAATGTCCCTGCAATGGTGACTGTCAATAAATTCTAGAAAACGCTCTCTGACATTGATGATACTACAGGAGCTGGTATGACAAATGTGCTTCTTAAAAAGCTGGAAGATACAGGAATTGTGATAGCTGACATGAGAGGTCAGGCTACGATAATGGTGCCATCTTGAGAGGAAAGAACAGAGGAGTGCAGACACGGATCTGAGAATTAAACCCTCGAGCTTTTTTTGTCCCATGCAGTTCTCATTCATTGAACTTGGTAGTCAGTGATGCAGCATCAGCTTCTAGTGAGGCTGCTGAATTTTTGAATGTAATTCGAAGCATCTATGTATTTTTCTCTGCATCAACTCATCAATGGCCAATTTTGAAGCAACATCTGGGAACATCCTCTCTGACACTGAACCCACTGAGTGCCACACAATGGGAAAGTCGAGTGGAGGTGATAAAGCCGATCAAACACCAAATTGGGAAGATAGATGATGCCATAGTTGCCATTATGGAGGATAATGCTATGACAGGAACTGTTCATGGGATAACAGTGGCAGAGGGAAATGGAATCACCAGAAACATATGTAACTTCACATTTCTGTGTGGCTTAGTGTTGTGACATGACATACTGTTTGAAATAAATGTTGTAAGCAAGAGACTCCAAGGCGTTGACCTTGATATATCTGGAGCAATGGAACAACTGGGCAAAGCAAAGTCATACCTACAGTCTTACCGGTCAGATGAGGGATTTCAAAACATTCTGAAGAGTGCACAGAAGTTGGCAGAGGAACTTCACACTGAAGCTATTTTCCCACCCATTCAAGAATACAAGAGTCACCGAAGAAGATGACATTTTGATTACAAGGCACGGGATAATCCCATAAGAGATCCCGAAGAACAATTCAAAGTTGAATTCTTTAACCAGATGCTAGATTGTAAAATACAGTCAGTTAAAGAACGTTTCATGCAGCTCAAGGAACACAGCAATATATTTGGGATGTTGTATGATATTCCAAAACTCCTCACTATACCTGAAGAAGAGCTATACCAGCAATGCAGGGCACTAGAGACAGTGTTGACACATGATGACATGCACGATATTGATGCAAGTGATTTAGGTGATGAACTGAAAGCCCTTTCAAGATACATTTCAGCAGGACCAACTCCAAAGGCTGTTCTGGAATATATGTGCACAAATAAGATGACCGCCCTCTTTCCAAATGCTTTTGTTGCTCTGCGCATATACCTAACACTTCCTGTAACAGTTGCCAGTGGAGAACGCAGCTTCTCCAAGATAAAGTTAATAAAAACACATCTGTGCTCCACAATGACACAGGAGAGGCTGGTCATCCTTGCAACCATCTCAATAGAGCATGAGCTGGCCCAGACTGTGGACCTTCAGGAAGCAGCTCAAATCTTTGCAACCAAGAAGGCATGGAAAGCACCATTTTGATTATTCAAACAGATAAAAATGCCAGCATTTACTATGTAGACAAGAAACGTTACATTTGCTGTTCAGGCATTTGTAAGTAAATGTTTACTTACATTTTTTTGAACAAGGCATTTTAAGTTGTTAGTTCTCCTTTATTGGGGTAGGTAGCTGTCAAGGTTCCCTCCCCACTCTGAACTCTAAGGTACAGATGTGGGGACCCACATGAAAGACCCCCTAAGTGTATTTCTACCAGCTTAGGTTAAAACTTCCCTAAAGGCACAAAGTCTTTGCCCTTGGATTAGGTAAAATGCTGCCACCACCAAGTGATTTAACAACCAATCAGGGAAAGGACCACTTGGAGTTCCTATTTCCCTAAAATATCCCCCCAAGCCCTTCCTCCCATTTTCCTGGGGTGGCTTGAGAATAAACAAGATGAGCACAAACCAGCCTTGGATTTTTAAAACCCAAAAAATGAAATCAGATTCTTAAAAAACAGAACTTTATTAGAAGAACAAAAAAAGATAAGAGATCAACTCTGTAAGATCAGAATGGAAGGTAATCTCACAGGCAGTCAGATCCAAAACATAGAGAATCCCTCTAGGCAAAACCTTAAGTTACAAAAAGACACAAAAACAGGAATACACATTCCCTCCAGCACAGCGAATCTACAAGCCAAAACAAAGAAAACTTAACGCATTTTCTAGCTAGATTACTTACGAACTTTACAGGAGTTGAAGGGCTTGCATCCTTGATCTGTTCCCGACAAAGGTATCACACAGACAGACAAAAGCCTTTTTGATTTCAAACCCTCCAGATTTGAAAGTATCTTGTCCCCTCATTGGTCGTTTTGGGTCAGGTGCCAATGAGGTTACCTTAGCTTCTTAACCCGTTACAGGTGAAAGGATTTTGCCTCTAGCCAGAAGGGATTTTATAGCACTGTATACAGAAAGGTGGTTACCCTACCCTTTATTTTTATGACAGTGGCAGAGCAGTACCATGAAAGGAGTAGAACAGGAAGAAGGCAGAATTGAGACCTGTCAAAGTTCTGACCCAAGCGAGGGGGTATGGGGGTGTCATTTGAGCTCCCCACCTCAGGTGCCAAAATGTTGTGGGCTGGCCCTGCTCGCAGGGGTGCTTCGGGCATCCAGTCCCCACCTGTACATCCCCCCTTGGCAACAGGCTCTGAGCTCTAAGGCTGACAATGCTATGTCAGAGCTGAGCCCAGGGCTCCAGTGACTTGGGGCTATTCACCCAAAACTCGCACCTCCCACAAACCCTCCCCATCGCATCACGTCCCTCCCTCCTCCAACACTGACACCAGATGAGTCCCAGTGAGAAACAGGCCCCAGTTTCTATCCGGGCGGGTGATTAACCTTGGGACAAACCACCAAGGGCAGGGGGGATTCTCCATCATCTGATGGCATCCGAGCCAGGCTGGAGGCCTTCCTGGGAAAGGCTTTGTTCCACCCGAGCTATTGGCTCAATATAGGGGCTGGGGAGAGTCTCTGGGCTGTCCAGGTCAGACTGGCTGAGCTAACATCCCTTCTGGCCCTGGAAGCCTGCACACAGGGGCTGTTTGTGTCCCAATGTGGGGAGAGTCTGGCTGCGATGGGCCCAAAAACACAGGGCAAGTGTCAGAGACACAGGCTGGGAAATAGGCTGAGAGGATTTCATTGATCTCACAGAGTGTCCCACCCTGTGCTGGGCCTGGATCCTGGGTCCCTCCCCTGGCCCAAACCCCCGGGCAGCCAGGGCAGAATTAGACCCATCTCCGCCATCCTGCGGGGGATATTGATGGAGCCAGACACTGCAGGACTAGAGAGCAACCGGCTGCTGCTCAGTGACTCTCTGCATGCACAGTCTGGCTGCTCCATGCAGCTGTGCAGAGAGGGAACCACAGGATAAGCTGACAACACCCTGAGCATCTGCAGAGTCCCCTGTGCTGACGCTTCTTCCCCTGCTCAGCAGTGAGCTCTCCCCAGCCTGACCACAAACTAGCAACCCAGCGAGGCAGGGGGAAGGGGGTGTCACAGGCTGTGATGTGGGATTGAAGAACCTCTCATATTGTGATATTTCTGGCCCACCTGGTGTCTCTGTGGCTCCTTCTCTCTATTTCTGAGGTTCTCCAGGGCAGCCTGGCTCTGAAGCCCAAGAGCCGGGGGTCCAAGCAATGACAGAGCCGCACTTAAAGAGCGTGGGAAGGTGAGCACGTCTGACTGGGCTCAGACCAAAAGCCCCTGGGTGTCTCCTGTTGTGATGGCACCTGAAAATGATAAAACCATGAGGTGTTTTGTGGACTTTAGGAAAGTAAACCCATCCCCAGCCCAACCCAGACCCCACCCCCTGGACAGGGGACCTACTGGGTCTGTTGGGGGTAGGGTTTGAAACATTGTATTTGAAAAATACGGGCCAGATCTCAGATGTTCCCAGTCTTGACTTGAACCTCTGGGGAGAAGTCCCTTTCCCCCCACCCCTCATTTCCTGGGGTTTCTCACTCTCAAGCTCTGGATGCTGCAGACAGCCCAGGGACTCAGGTGCTAGTCCAGCAGCTGCTGTGACTCCTGTTCAGGTTCTGCATGGGCACCAGGAGCCAATTTGGAGGCTGCAGATGCTGGTCTTTGCTTGCTGCCGAGCTGTGAACCCTGCTGGGGACGTTGGCAGAGACTGTGCAAGTGGGAAGGCTACATCTCCGGAGTACTGACCCCCTGCCAGACAGAGCCTCTTCCTGACCCTGGCCCTTCAACACAGCTCCAGGGTACACAGCCTCGTCCACTTGCGCTGCCAGACAGAGTATGTGCAGGGAAAGTGTATAGGGCCATGCTCAAGAGCTGGAGTCAGCAGGGGGCCCTGTCTAGCAGGGGCCAGTAGTCACAGGTGCATCTTTCCACTCCCCTCCTGACCCTGGCCCTTGAGTGCGGCCCTGTCTGCTTTCTCTGCACAGAAATGAAAGGCCAGGGTCGGGAGAGGAGTGGAAAAATGCACCCATGAGTACTGGCTCCCTGCTGTTGAAATACAGGATAAAAAGAATCCCACACTGATGTAGCACAGGACAGGCAATTTTCTATTTAAATAAGGGACATTCTTTGTAATACAGGACTGTTGGCAACCCTGTAATGGGGGGTGCAAAATTCCTAAGTCCTCTGCACTTGATTCGTGGGTATTGGCAAATTCCCTAAAATGCTGATGGCCAAGAAAAATCGGCTTTTATAGTGGAATCTGCCAGCTCTTCAGGGCCAGGGTCTGTAAAGCACCAGCCCCGCTGCCATGAGGCGCTGATCCCTGATGATGACTAAGAGTCCACTGGCACTCTGGGGAATCTGCCATCCTCCCTCCTGCCCTTTGCCCTACATGAGGCCCCTGTGACCTCCTAGGGGTTAACGGGCATTGGCTTGATGGGCTGTGAGAGCTTTTCCCCTCTGGCTGGGAGGATGCTGTGATCCCCAGTGACACCTGGGACGAGTCTTGAATTGCTGTTCTGGCAGCAGACACAGATCCGGGCAGATGTACATGGGCTTGGCGGGACACACGCTCTCCTGGCTGTGTGCTGGCCAGACCCCAGATCCATGGATACAGAAATCCCAGTGCACGCACTGGCTGAATCTCAGAGACAGGTGAGGTCCTGCAGAGCCTCATTGGATGGTTCAGATGCTGCATCCCCCTTCCCCACAATGGCCACACTGAGACATGGAGCCACCCCAGAGGTGACCAGCAGGGCCAAGGAACTGAGGAGCCGGAGGGGGCCTGTCACTCAAAGAGAAGCCACTCTATGTCACTCCTGCTGCTGCCTTCAGTGCCAAATGTGGGCACAAGGAGGGGGACACACACTGAAATTTCCAGACATTTTAGTTTTCAAAACCCGAATCAACACCAACCATTGTTCTGGGCTGGAATTTCCTGTTAAAATGTCAAAAACGTGTTTTCCAAAGAAAATGAAAAACCCCAATGACCGCCCCCATTTCTGACAACCCCCCACTTTTCAGCAAAGACATTCCTGGGGCAAAGCCTTTGCAGGAGGTGCCCTAGAGTGCCTAATCCATATACTGTTGACCATGGATATTGGCCATACGGCAATGATGGGACCTTTAGGGAGCCCTCCTTGGAGGGTGAATCAAGTCTGGTAGGGAAGAGGCTGCAGGGACATGGGGATAAAGCAGAAATGGGGCCATAAGAGATCCCTGGGGCTCTGGGAATGGCCCTGCCACACCTCCTACCTCCCACCAAATGCATCTGTAGTAGGAAGAGGCCCTGAAACATAAGCCCATGTATCAGAGGCCTGTGTGAGGCCTGAACTAAAGTAGTGCTCAAGCTTTGCTGATATAAAGCAAAGAAGCAAAATCAGGTTCTGCCTGCATGCAAGCATACAGAATCTGGCAAGACCAGGGCTGATATTGCAGAAACACATTCCTAAATCACGTTAGGCACAAGAATATATACACAAACACATTCCAGAAAGGTGGTACCAGAACACCTTGATACCAGCACATTCCCCACAGATAACAGGAACACACTGACTCATCCTAAAGATGAGGGCAGGATGACAACATGATGAATAGAGATGTTTTGATCAAACCAACATGTGCTAGCTTTGGCACAAGGCGGGATTCTTTTGTCTCCCTGGATCCCCACCCCTTCTTCTATATGGAAAAGCACCAGGTCTAAGATGGATTCCAATACCAGGTGACATGGTCACATGTCCTGTGAGACCCAAAGCAATTCTTCCCGGCCTGACACAGGAAAGCAGGAAGGCTTGCAAGTAAACACATCCATTTACAACCAATTGTCCTAGTTGATGGGAGCCATCAAGATTCTACACTTCCTGGACACTATGGTGCTATTAAGCGATGGTCACATAAACACCACCCTATATCGGAAACCTACTGACCACTATTCCTACCTACATGCCTCTAGCTTTCATCCAGATCATACCACTCAATCCATTGTCTACAGCCAAGCGCTACGATATAACCGCATATGCTCCAACCCCTCAGACAGAGACAAACATCTACAAGATCTCTATCATGCATTCCTACAACTACAATACCCACCTGCTGAAGTGAAGAAACAGATTGACAGAGCCAGAAGAGTACCCAGAAGTCATCTACTACAGGACAGGCCCAACAAAGAAAACAACAGAACGCCACTAGCCATCACCTTCAGCCCCCAACTAAAACCTCTCCAACGCATCATCAAGGATCTACAACCTATCCTGAAGGACGAGCCATCGCTCTCTCAGATCTTGGGAGATAGACCAGTCCTTGCTTACAGACAGCCCCCCAATCTGAAGCAAATACTCACAAGCAACCACACACCACACAACAGAACCACTAACCCAGGAACCTATCCTTGCAACAAAGCCCGTTGCCAACTCTGTCCACATATCTATTCAGGGGATACCATCATAGGGCCTAATCACATCAGCCACACTATCAGAGGCTCATTCACCTGCGCATCTACCAATGTGATATATGCCATCATGTGCCAGCAATGCCCCTCTGCCATGTACATTGGCCAAACTGGACAGTCTCTACGTAAAAGAATGAATGGACACAAATCAGACGTCAAGAATTATAACATTCAAAAACCAGTTGGAGAACACTTCAATCTCTCTGGTCACTCGATCACAGACCTAAGAGTGGCTATCCTTCAACAAAAAAGCTTCAAAAACAGACTCCAACGAGAGACTGCTGAATTGGAATTAATTTGCAAACTGGATACAATTAACTTAGGCTTGAATAGAGACTGGGAATGGATGAGTCATTACACAAAGTAAAACTATTTCCCCATGGTATTTCTCCCCCCCACCCCACCCCCCACTGTTCCTCTGATATTCTTGTTAACTGCTGAAATTAGCCTACCTTGCTTGTCACCATGGAAGGTTTTCCTCCTTTCCCCCCCCTGCTGTGGGTGATGGCTTATCTTAGTGATCACTCTCCTTACAGTGTGTATGATAAACCCATTGTTTCATGTTCTCTGTGTGTGTGTATATAAATCTCTCCTCTGTTTTTTCCACCAAATGCATCCGATGAAGTGAGCTGTAGCTCACGAAAGCTTATGCTCTAATAAATTTGTTAGTCTCTAAGGTGCCACAAGTACTCCTTTTCTTTTTGCGAATACAGACTAACACGGCTGCTACTCTGAAACCTATCAAGATTCTAAACCACCATTAATGGCCCACACTTTGCATAATTACAACAGGACTTCAGAGTTATACTTCATATTTCTAGTTTTAGATACAAGAATGATACATATATACAAATAGGATGAACACACTTAGTAGATTATAAGCTTTGTAATGATACCTTACAAGAGACCTTTTGCATGAAGCATATTCCAATTACATTATATTCATAGGTTTCAGAGTAGCAGCCGTGTTAGTCTGTATTCGCAAAAAGAAAAGGAGTACTTGTGGCACCTTAGAGACTAACAAATTTATTAGAGCATAAGCTCTAATAAATGCATCCGATGAAGTGAACTGTAGCTCACGAAAGCTTATGCTCTAATAAATTTGTTAGTCTCTAAGGTGCCACAAGTACTCCTTTTCTTTTTATTATATTCATACTTAGCTTATTTCCATAAAACATATAGAGTGCAATGTCACAAAGATGTATCTCAGAGGTGCTGTCTTTGTATGATCTAGGGGATAGTGGAAAGTCCCACCACTAATGATCCAGTCCATTGTCACGAGCATACATGTGCTAACATAAGTGTAGACATTGATCTGGGGAACTAGGATCATGCTTTGCTGACACTAAACCTGATCAACTGCCTTTGCATCTTCATGGATCTTGTGGTCATTGGGCAGTTCACTCAAAGTCTGATGTGCCAGCTGCGTGCAGAGCCAGGACAGCATACAGAGAGATCATTCAGATGCAGCCAAACATCTATCAACATCTCATGACAGCGTCAAGCTCATACTGGTTTCATTGTGTCCTGCTGGTTGTACCGGGAGAGGCTGGGGTTTCAGCTGCAGTCCCTCGGAACTCAGAACATCCAGACTTGGGTGATCCCTCTCCAGCAACCGGCGAAACATCTGCCAGGCTGGGAGTACCCAGAGCAGAGCAGGCTGGGCCTGACAAACAGATGGGGCATATTTCCTGCCCCGCCAGCTCCCTGCACACAGACCGTAGCCAGAGACATCTATCTGACGCAGTTTAATCTCCTGCCCTAGTCCATCATCCCTGGTGCCCCATGAGACCAGCCAGCCCTGCTAGATCCAAGGGGAGGTTAGGGGGGCGGAGTGCTGCTGCTCAGTGTGAGGCTATCACGATCCAGTCTGACATGCAGAGGGCCCGATCCTGTCACCCATTTGCATGGCCTGAGGCTGGCAGGAGCAGCGTGTGTGTATCTGCAATGGGAGTGAGTCAATGCCACTGCGAGACCCTTCCCCTCTGCATCCCCCAACTGGTGTGTATTGAATTTCCTACATTTATCAGTCAAGTTAACACAGTTCCCTCCAATTAGCACAGTCTGATTTAATTGGGGGTTGGGTCAAAGTGTTATCACAAATCACTGCTGTTTTCATTTAAGTTCAGGTGTGAAGAAACATCTTACGTGTCACCATTTCCCCACTTTCCCTGTGGGGAGAGGCTCTTTCCTAGGTGTCGGCATTTGGGTCTGATTCCCACGTGGTATTTCCTGGATCTGGTATCCCTGGAATGAGAGAATCAGCTCCAGAGACCCCTCTGAAGTCAAGTTCTGAGTGTATTTCTCTCCAGATCTTGGAGGTTTAACATTTCATAGAATCATAGAATATTAGGGTTGCAAGAGACCTCTGGAGGTCATCTAGTCCAACCCCCTGCTCAAAGCAGGACCTAATCCCCAACTAAATTATCCCAGCCAGGGCTTTGTCAAGCCGGGCCTTAAAAACCTCGAAAGAAGGAGATTCCACCACCCTCCCTAGGTAACCCATTCCAGTGCTTCACCACCCTCCTAGTGAAATAGTGTTTCCGAATATCCAACCTAGACCTCCCCCATTGCAACTTGAGACCATTACTCCTCGTTCTGTCATCTGTCACCACTGAGAACAGCCTAGCTCCATCTTCTATGGCGCCCCCTTCAGGTAGTTAAAAGCAGCTATCAAATCCCCCCTCATTCTTCTTCTGCAGACTAAACAATCCCAGTTCCCTCAGCCTCTCCTCATAAGTCATGTGTTCCAGGTAGTTGAAGGCTGCTATCAAATGTCCCCTCACTCTTCTCTTCTGCAGATTAAATAACCTGAGTTCCCTCAGCCTCTCCTTGTGAGTCCCTTAGAGTTTTTTGTAAATGACTGTAGGACAGGGTACTGCTTACAGAGATAATTATAGGTTTCAGAGTAGCAGCCGTGTTAGTCTGTATTCGCAAAAAGAAAAGGAGTACTTGTGGCACCTTAGAGACTAACAAATTTATTAGAGATAATTATGACTCAAGTGAATTCAGATAGGTTTAATCCTATCAAAATTATACATATTGACCCTTTTGACCCAAGCAGTTGGCCAATATTTGCAGTCTTGTGGGTTGTTAGGTTGAGAGGAGAAAGTGATGATAGAATCAGGCATGTTTGTGGATGCAACCCCGTTCATTTACATAACATCTACAAAGTCCAGTTTCCCTAAGCACAACAGGAACCAGACAACAGGAATCACTTTCTCTACTCCTGGCTCCAAGCCTTTTCCCTTCCAGCACTGCCCAAAAGCTCTCTCGTTCTCAGCATTTTCTCAAGCCCCTGCTCCAAGTGCTCCTCTGGCCAGCTCTGGCTTTCTTGTTGCTTTCTCTGGTTGCTTCTAAAGTATTTCTGCTTCTTCTTTCACACAGCATGACCTTGCTTTTCTTATAAGACCAAGAGGAACCCCCTTCGATCACATGCCCCTGCCATGCCCAGGTTTGCCAGCGGTCTAGTCCTTGAGTGGTGGTTGCCCATTGCTTCAGTTGAAACTAAATAAAGGGGCGTTTAATGGTTCCCTTATTTAGCCTGAATGGCAGGTGGCTGTCACAACCACCAGTTTCAACAATGTGCCGTGATTGTCCATAGATCAAAAAGACGCTTGTTGAGAGCCACCCAATCTCCAGCATAACAATATATATATAATATTATAATAACAAATGCAAATAACCTTTATAAATATCACCATTAATGCCATCAGTGATTAAAATATGAAACTGGACAGGAAAAAAAGATACTGCCTGCAGCACAGAAGAATCCTTATTTCAGATAATAACACCCCATCGCAGGGAGAACCTGGCACTACCTCGATGGGGCAGCTGGCATGGAGAGAGGGAGAAGGGCTCCTCTGCCCAGCTGGCAGGTGTCAGGGCAAAGCCCAGCTGTCCTAACTGGAGGACAGAAAAGGGCCAGACCAAGGCTGGGGGTGGGGGGGAATATGAGCTGCCTGCTTCAGAGGGGTTTATGCGCAATGGATGGCACTGTGATGCGGCTATGCACTGAGCATTGGAGACCCCCCCAGATTGACATACGCAGTCATCACTCTGCAGCAGGACAGATGTAATTAATGCTCCAGTTGCTGAAATGCAGGACTTGTCAGTGCACAGCCGCATCACAGAACTTCCCAAAATCAGAGGCAACTGTAGGGGCCATGCAGCAAGGAAGAGGGAGACTTTTTCTGCGAAACAGATGGACAATGCACAGCGCCCAAAGTGCTGTAGAACACTGGAATATTCTCAGGGCAAATGCAGCCTGTTTTCCTTTTGGAAAAAATGTTTCTTCTGAATAAAATTGGTAAAAATACCCAAACTCTGTATTCCTTCCTCCTGACTCTTTATAGTGACAGCTCAGCTCCCAAGTCCTCCCATTGCTGTTTAGAAATTCCATTGCCAACCCAAAGTTTACAAAAATCATGAGGAAGACTGCCCAAAATCCCAAGATTGCATTCAAATTCATGAGGTGCTTTTTAAATGATAAAATATGGATTCTTTTATTTGCTTTCTGGTGTTTGATTCCTTAGGGGTCACATTTTTCAGCTTTTCTTAACAACTAAGAGGGCTAGAACTTAATTTTTTAAACAAAATAAAAAATTCTCACATAATCCCTATGGTTCAAGAGCTGAGGAGCTAAGAAAAACAGCAAATATCTTGTCACTCACTGTAAAATCATGAAAACTGACAACAGCATTGGGGGTCCCTTTGAACTGGCAGGTTCTGTGACCCACGTCTGTTAATGCCATGTTGGCTTGTACGGAAGTTACAAAATTTAAATATCAAGCAAAAAGTATTTGTCACAAACTGTGGCTTTGTGAAACTGTGTTTGTTCCCCTCAGACAGACACTGCAGCCATGTGATTGCAAGAGAACATCATGAGAGCATTTAGCTCCCTGGAAAGCAGTTACTGCATGAAGCAATGCCATCCAACTCTGGATGACAACTAGCAGATGGCCCAAGCGTACATTAGGGTTACAAGGATCCCCTAGGTCTGGTATTGACAGTTAAGTCCACCAAAGTGTGTCATGTGAAGTTTCTACTGAAAGCCTGGGTCACATTGGGTCTCAACATTTTTGGCTCGTAGATGGCAGCATTAATGAGTGACTGGAAACTATAAGTATCATAGAATCACAGAATATCAGGGTTGGGAGAGACCCCCTGCTCAGGAGCTCATCTAGTCCCCTGCTCAAAGCAGGACCAATCCTCAACTAAATCATCCCAGCCAGGGCTTTATCTAGCCTGACTTTAAAAATTTCTAAGGAAGAAGATTCCACCACCTCCCTAGGTAACGCATTCCAGTGTTTCACCACCCTCCTAGTGAAAAAGTTTTTCCTAATATCCAACCTAAACCTCCCCCACTGCAACTTGAGACCATTACTCCTCATTCTGTCATATGCTACCACTGAGAACAGTCTAGATCTATCCTCTTTGGAACCCACTTTCACGTACTTGAAAGCAGCTATCAAATTCCCCCTCATTCTTCTCTTCCACAGACTAAACAATCCCAGTTCCCTCAGCCTCTCCTCATAAATCATGTGCTCCAGTCCCCCTAATCATTTTTGCTGCCCTCGGCTGGATGTTTTCCAATTTTTCCACATCCTTCTTGTAGTGTGGGGACCAAAACTGGACACAGTACTCCAGATGAGGCCTCACCAATGTCAAATAAAGGGGAACGATCATGTCCCTCGATCTGCTGGCAATGCCCCTAATTATACATCCCAAAAGGCCATTGACCTTCTTGGCAACAACGGCACATTGTTGACTCATATCCAGCTTCTCGTCCACTGTAAACCCTAGGTCCTTTTCTGCAGAAATGCTGCCTAGCCATTCGGTCCCTAGTCCGTAGCGGTGCATGGGATTCTTCCGTCCTTTGTGCAGGACTCTACACTTGCCCTTGTTGAACCTCATCAGATTTCTTTTGGCCCAATCCTCTAATTTGTCTAGGTCCCTCTGTATCCTATCCCTACCCTCCAGCGTATCTACCTCTCCTCCCAGTTTAGTGTCATCTGCAAACTTGCTGAGGGTACAATCCACACCATCCTCCAGATCATTAATGAAGATGTTGAACAAAACCGGCCCCAGGACTGACCCTTGGGGCACTCCACTTGATACCGGCTGCCAACTATACATGGAGCCATTGATCACTACCCGTTGAGCCCGACAATCTAGCCAGCTTTTTATCCACCTTATAGTCCATCCAGTCCATACTTCTTTAACTTGCTGGCAAGAATACTGTGTGAGACCGTGTCAAAAGCTTGGCTAAAGACAAGGAACAACACGTCCACGACTTTCCCCTCATCCACAGAGCCAGTTATCTCATCATAGAAGGCAATTAGATTAGTTAGGCATGACTTGCCCTTGGTGAATACATGCTGACTGTTCCTGATCACTTTCCTCTCCTCTAAGTGCTTCAGAATTGATTTCTTGAGGACCTGCTCCATGATTTTTCCAGGGACTAAGGTGAGGCTGACTGGCCTGTAGTTCCCAAGATCCTCCTTCTTCCCTTTTTTAAAGATAGGCACTACATTAGCCTTTTTCCAGTCGTCTGGGACCTCCCCAAACTCTCGGATGCAGCGCATCCGGCCCCATGGACTTGTGCTCATCCAGCTTTTCTAAATAGTCCCGAACCACTTCTTTCTCCACAGAGGGCTGGTCACCTCCTCCCCATGCTGTGCTGCCCAGTGCAGCAGTCTGGGAGCAGACCTTGTTCGTGAAGATAGAGGCAAAAAAAGCATTGAGTACATTAGCTTTTTCCACATCCTCTCTCACTAGGTTGCCTCCCACATTCAGTAAGGGGCCCACACTTTCCTTGACTTTCGTCTTGTTGCTAACATACCTGAAGAAACCCTTCTTTTTACTCTTAAGATCTCTTACTAGCTGCAACTCCAGGTGTGATTTGGCCTTCCTGATTTCACTCCTGCATGCCCAAGCAATATTTTTATACTCTTCCCCGGTCATTTGTCCAATCTTCCACTTCTTGTAAGCTTCTTTTTTGTGTTTAAAATCAGCCAGGATTTCACTGTGAAGCCAAGCTGGTTGCCTGCCATATTTACTATTCTTTCTACATATCGGGATGGTTTGTCCCTGTAATCTCAATAAGGATTCTTTAAAATACAGCCAGTTCTCCTGGACTCCTTTCCCCCTCATGTTATTCTCCCAGGGGATCCTGCCCATCAGTTCCCTGAGGTTGTCAAAGTCTGCTTTTCTGAAGTCCAGGGTCCATATTCTGCTGCTCTCCTTTCTTCCCTGTGTCAGGATCCTGAACTCAACCATCTCATGGTCACTGCCTCCCAGGTTCCCATCCACTTTTGCTTCCCCTACTAATTCTTCCCAGTTTGTGAGCAGCAGGTCAAGAAGAGCTCTTCCCCTAGTTGGTTCCTCCAGCACTTGCACCAGGAAATTGTCCCCTACACTTTCCAAAAACTTCCTGGATTGTCTGTGCACTGCTGTATTGCTCTCCCAGCAGATATCAGGGTGATTGAAGTCTCCCATGAGAACCAGGGCCTGTGATCTAGTAACTTCCGTTAGTTGCCGGAAGAAAGCCTTGTCCACCTTATCCCCCTGGTCTGGTGGTCTATAGCAGACTCCCACCACAACATCACCCTTGTTGCTCATGCTTCTAAACTTAATCCAGAGACCCTCGGGTTTTTCTGCAGTTTCATACCAGAGCTCTGAGCAGTCATACTGCTCTCTTACATACAATGCAACTCCCCCACCTTTTCTGCCCTGCCTGTCCTTCCTGAACAGTTTATAACCATCTATTACAGTACCCCAGTCATGTGAGTTATCCCACCAAGTCTCTGTTATTCCAGTCACATCATAATTCCTTGACTGTGCCAGGTCTTCCAGTTCTCCCTGCTTGTTTCCCAGGCTTCTTGCATTTGTGTATAGGCACTTGAGATAACTTGCTGTTTGTCCTGTTTTCTTAGTATGAGGCAGGAGCCCTCCCCTTTTACGCTTTCCTGCTCGTGCTTCCTCCCAGTATCGCACGTCCCCAC
This sequence comes from Dermochelys coriacea, assembly GCF_009764565.3. Classification (NCBI taxonomy): domain Eukaryota; kingdom Metazoa; phylum Chordata; order Testudines; family Dermochelyidae; genus Dermochelys; species Dermochelys coriacea. Next base: position 11,094,895 of record NC_050090.1, read on the forward strand.
TTACCTCAGGGCTTTGGTCTCCTTCCCCCAGTGGACCTAGTTTAAAGCCCTCCTCACTAGGTTAGCAGCCTGCTTGCGAAGATGCTCTTCCCTCTCTTCATTAGATGGAGTCCATCTCTGCCTAGTACTCCTCCTTCTTGGAACACCATCCCAAGGTCAAAGAATCCAAAGAATCCAAAGCCTTCTCTCCGACACCACCTGCATAGCCATTCATTGACTTCAATGATTCGACGGTCCCTACCCAGGCCTTTTCCTTTCCTCTCCAAGTAAGATTGAGTTTTCCAGTTAGATTGGTGCAAAGCCCCTTCTAGTGGATGGGAAGGTGCCTGCACCTGGACAAGGGTGCAGGGGTCAGAGATGAAATATTTCCTGGGGTTTCTTCTTATCTCTGCTGCCCTATTTTAAGAATTGGATGTTGTCTATAAACCTCACAATGGAACCCTGGCACCACCATCCACATTCCCAGATATGAAATGCAGTTAGGTGTGTCTTGCTGAAAGCTCTGTGTTGACGTGAGACAGCCGAGGGGACGTGTGTCCTTCCAGTGGTGGGAAATGCCTCTGCACCCCATGAGAGATTAGCCCCAGTCTCTGTTCTCTGGCCAGTCATCCTATGACTCACCTGATGGTAATTCTACAGAGATGGGAATATAAAACCCAAGGAAACGCACAAGAAAAACAAAAATAATCAACAGTAGATGGGATCTTTCACCCAGACACTCTGCATTATTCTGCTTTAACATTTCTATTGTGGTAGCAGCTAGATATCAAACAGATGGGGGGCCCATTGTGCCAGGCACTGGAGAGACATAGAACAAATGACAGCCCATGCCCAAAAGAGCTCATATAATTTTTGAGTGGACTAAAGTTTGCTTTACTGCCCCTTTCCTACTGCTTGAACACAATATTTATAGAAGAGCACATGGAGAGCAAGAATTTAGTTATTTGAGGATTTTCAGCAAGGATTGCTGAGGGTTTTTTGTATGATTTAAAAAAAAATAAAAGGAATTAACTTACTTTTTTTAGGAATTAACATTATAACATTTTATAATGATGTAACCCTTCTGCCCATCAGGGTTGGCAGCAACAAGGGCCAGGTTCAGTATCTAGGGGTTCCGTTCCAATAACACAATGCAAAACCAGCTCAAGCCCCCATCCACTGACCTGGGACAATTACATACCACCCCCCTGGGCACCTCTAAGAGGCAATATTTCCCCTATCGCAAGCACAGAGTCTGAGTATAGCAAAAGCCTTTTAATAATGGACAGAAACAACACGGCATTATGTTGGGGAAACACCACAAACAGGATTTGTAACACAAACCATGAGCAAAAGACCCACCCCCAAGCAAATTGGGCCATGTCCTTTCCCTTTGGTTCTCGAATCCAGCAACCCAAAAGTCATCCAAAGTCCCAAAAATCCAGCAACCCAAAAGTTTCTGTCTCTGGTCAGTGTAGCCTCAGAGTTCAAAAGTTCATCTGCAGAGTTTACCCCCCAGCCTGGGTGGAAGTGGGTGGGGGGAGGTAAGAGCCACCTTACATGCTCTGACGACCAACTGCCCTGTCTCTCCGTGGGATTCTGCTGCAGCCTTCACCACAAGCTGCTCCTCTCCACCAGCCGTCCTGCTAGCCACTCCTCTTTGGTAGCCGTTCTGCTAGCCATGCCTCTCCACCAGCTGCTCCTCACCAATATATCTTCAGCCCCACCCCCAATACTTAACACAGCTCTCAGTGACGTTAGCTCTTTAGTGATTTCAGCACATAGCAGGGGAGCCTCAGTGCTGGTACACCATTAGCCCAAAGTAGATCTAATGTTTAGATCTAGTTAACAGCAATTTCAGCTCTGCAACATGTAACAGGACTTCTAATAGAGTCAAAACTAGCAAAACTCTGCTATTATATAGTGGAGTAAGGGGGTCAAAGTGGTGATTAGGGCCCTCAGAAAGCTCCCACGCTACTAGATACAAATATCTACCCCCAGCCTCTCTCAATTCACTGGGTTTTGGAACCCATGTCCCTTGCCTGGTGAGTGCTACTTAGTTGAGGGCAAGTCCCTCCATTATAAAATGCCAGGTACAGTTCTACTTTCCCTGATTCACGTAACCAGGCTAACAACACTTTATTCATCCTGCCCCAATAAAAACAAGACTGGGGATCCTACAGCAGTCAAAGTGACCATTTGGGCAAGCAGTCCCATCGTGCTAGGCAGGGTGGGTGTGCCCATGCAAACGAGATCAACTCTGAAGTCCTTTTCCACAACTTGCCACAACTCACCACCAGATATCAGGGTAGAGCTCATCCTGACTCTGCTTACAATAATAAAAATAATAGCCTACGTTTTACTAAGTTACAAGGCTATTTTATACTTTACATATATTATTTTAGTTACATATAAATATAAATTTCAGACTAAAAGAATTTAAACAGTCAGTTTTCACAAACAGTGAGAAGTAATTTAGAGCTCTTAAAGCTCAGATTGAGTTCACCTAATTTTTAGTTACAGTCTTTGTTTAATAACTGTATGTAGTTTGTTGAGTGAAAAGGACTGTCTTTTTTTTTTCTTTCACTTGCAGAAATGTTCTCCTCTGCTGGACTGTGTAATTACTTAGTTAACTAATTAACTAATTCATTAATATTAAGTATATAAATGAAAAACACTGTTACAAAAAATACAAAAAATGATAATAGCAAAATATAGTTGACATTTTCTTTATTATTACATTTAAATAAGATGAGAGTTGGTGAACTAGGATGGTTAAGACAATTTGACTAAATTTAAATAACATTTAAGGTATAGAATTAAATTCAAAGAAGTTAGTTTTCTTCTCCATTTTTTAAAATAACTAATACTACTCATGTTTCTCTGTTGGGATGTTAACGATAGCACTAACCTGCTGCAAAGTAATTCAGAGCTAGAAGAAAACAACTTGTTTTTTGTTCCTGTGGCTGAGTTTCTCCCAGCCCATGCGGGTCACAGGGTTTTTTTTTTTGTAAAGCAGATGCCCTGACTACGTGCTTTCAGTGGAGTTTATTAGTCCATCTTGAGAACAGGGAGAACAGGGAGCTTGAGCATGCCCAAAACTGCTACACACAATTTCAATAACTGCTGGGTGTGCAATGTAAGGGGGAGATTTTCAAAAGCACTTGAGGGATTTACCAGCACAAAGGCAGTCAGCGCAAAGCACAGTCAAAGACTTGTGCTCATAAATCCCGTAGGGGCTTTGGAAATTCTTCCCTGAGACAAGGCAGAATTATTGTCTCCGTTTCACAGATGGGGAGCTGAGGCCCAGGGAGATGAAGTGACAGGCTCAAGGATGCTGTAGTACAGCTGGACTTGAACCCCAGTCTCCCAAAAGTCCCATGCTAGGGACTTAAACATGATCCCATCCTTTCCCCCTAATCATACAGAGCTGGGCACTGGTATCTCCCCAGACAACTCCCCTGCCTCCACTGCTCACAGCTGCTCAATGGGGTTCTCCCACTCTCAGCCCCTCTCAATCCTAGGGCTGCCAACTTTCTAATGCAGAAAACCAAACATCCTTGCCCCACCCTCTGTCCCACCACTTCCCCAGGGCCCCACCCCTGCCCTGCCCCTTCTCCAAGGCTCCGTCTTCCGCTCATTCCATTCCCTTCCCTCCATCACTTGTGTGGGGTGTGCGGTGCGGGCTCCAGGTGGTGCTGACCTCAGGCACCCTCCGGTAAGCAGTGACATATCCCTCTGGCTCCTAGACAGAGTGATGGCCAGGGGGCCAATGGGAGCTGGGGAGCCAGTGCTCAGGGCAGCGCCTGTGGGTGGGGGCAGCATGCAAGCCCCCCTGGACCCTCCTCCACTTAGGAGTCAGACATGCCAGCTGCTTCCCGGGAGCAACACAGAGCCAGGCAGGGAGCCTCCAGCCCCACTGTGCCGCCAACTGGACTTTTAACAGACCAGTCAGCAGTGCTGACCGGAACCACCAGGGTCCCTTTTTGACCTGGTTTTCTGGTCGAAAACTGGACACCCGGCAACCCTACTCCCTTCCATGATGCTGTTGCTCCCTTCATGAGTTTCCTCCAGCCCTGTGCGATCAGGCAGGCCCCGTTTCTCCAGTATGAAGGTGATGATGGGCGCAGAGACCAAGAGGAGCAGGACCAGGACACAGCGGGTGGCCCAGATGGCGAGGGACATGACTGGCTCTGCAACATGGAAAGAGACGTGGTGATGGCTGTCAGCAAAGCAGCATGGGGGACTGCAGTGCCAGCAGTAGCACAGAACAGCTGTGTGAGCTCCCAGAGGCCTAGCTCTAAGGGGGGATCATGCTGCAGGGCGGCATGTTCCCCCTACGGGAGACTTGAGCGATGGAGGCTGTTGAGGAGGTGCCTCCTTTTGCCCAGCACAGCCCTGAGGGGTTGGAGGAGCAGGGAACAGCCCAGGGTTGCTCAGACTGCACCAGGATTCTGTGCAAAGGCCTCACAAAAGCCAGTGACAGATGCAGCAGCCCAGACCCTATCGCCCCTCTCCAGTGTGGCTGGCAGGTCACCACGGGGGTGGCCCCGCCCTGGGCACAGGGGCAGCATGAGGCCTTGGCACCAGCTGTGTCCTCAGGAGCGGGTGGACGTGGGACATATGTGATGCCGGGGGCTGTGCTGCCCCTCTGCCCGGGGGAATTGCACCGGCAGAGCCCAGCCCATCCGGGGTGACTGCACTGCAGGCCAAGGAGTTACCCACCCTGGGGTGAGTTTGGCCCAGACTTTATGCCCTGAGGCCAGAGCTGGGGGCACAGAGCCGGGCTCTGACAATCAGGGTGTGACAGAGCAATAGCCCGTTACCTGTGCGGGTCGGCTCCTCCCCTCCTCCACTGGTCCTCACGCCGCCTGTGGGACCAGGGCAAAGAGAATCGCACCGTGTGGGAGAGACGCCTGCAGCCTCCGCAGGGACGCGGCTCCCAGCGACAGACAGAGCGGTTCTGCCAGCCACTGGGGCCAGATCCCCTGCGGGTGTAAATCAGCATCACCCTGCTGGAGTCAATGGCCAGATCCCCAGTAAATTGGTGCCCTTCCTTTGGAGTCCATAGGTCTCTGCCAGTTTTCACCAGCCGAGGGGCTGGTCCCTGGACTCTCTCCCTTGCTCTGAGTGTCACACTGAGTTTCCCCACTGCAGACTCAGCGAGGACGTCACTGTCCATTTAACAAACCCTCATTTCACTGATCCCTGGCACCTGTCACTGAGGTCGAAGCTCCGCGGGGGTGAAAATGCCCCAGGAAGCCCTGAGCCAGGATTAGGGTTGTGACATGTCCAATTTCTGACTGAAACACCGGTCGAAAAGGGACACTGGGGGCTCTGGTCAGCACTACTGATGGGACTGTTAAAAGTCTGGTTGGCGGCATGGGGAGGCTAAGGCAGGCTCCCTGCCTGCAGTTGCTCCGGGTGGCTCCCAGAATCAGCAGCATTTCCCCCCTCAGGCTCCTAGGCGAAGGGGCAGCCAGGGGACTCCATGTACTGCCCCCACCTCAAGAACCTCCACATAGGAGCCAGAGGGGAGACATGCTGCTGCTTCCGGGATAAGTGCCACCCGGAGGTAAGTGCCACCTGGAGCCTGCACCCCCTCCCACTCCCCAACCCCATGTCCCAGCCCTGATCCCCCTCCTGCCCCTGAACACTTTGATCCCAGCCCAGAGCACGCCCCTACACTGCAAACCCCTCATCCCCAGCCCCACCCCAAAACTCCCAGCTAGAGCGCTCACCCCCTCCCACATCCCAACCCCCTGAGCCAGCCCAGTGAAAATGAAGAGTGAGTGAGGGTGGGGAGAGTGAGCGAGGGAGGGAGGAGGGGATGGAGTGAGCAGGGGTGGAGCCTCAGAGAAGGGGCGGGGCAGGGTGCGGGGCAAGGTTGTTCTGTTTTGTGCAAGTAGAAGTTGGCAACCCTACCCAGGATTTCCCTACCCCCCAAATCAGATGCTCTTGTCTATGGAGCACCCTCAGGGATCTGAATGTGTGGGAGACCCCTGCACCCTTCAGACAGCCCGGGGCTCGCCTGGTGGGCAGAGCGGGTTGTGTGATGAGGCTGTGTGCATGGGCGACATTCCCAGCTGCCCCTGTGCCTGGGGCAGCACCAGGCCTAGGCCTTGCTCATGCCCAGTGCTGAGGATTCAGGGGAGTTAAGTGCTGCCTGGCCCTGGGGCTGGCCCCTCTGCACAGTCCAGATTTCACTACAGAGAGCTGGGTCTCCCTCTGGTGTAAGTGCCGCAGGCAGAGCAGTTCCCCAGGGTTGAGTTTGGCCCAAAATCTCTATGCTCTGAGGGGAGAACTGAGGACAGAACCAGGTCAGATCCTCGGGGTCTGGCCCAAGAGCGTCTCCGTGAGCTGTGGGGTCTGACTCCTCTCCACTGCTGCTCACCTGGCCTGTGCAATGGGGACAAGGAGAATCAGGGTCTGTCAGTGCCACCAGGTGACACTCAATGTGTGAGAAACGCAGCTGCAATGGCTGAACTCAGCCCCCTGCACTAGTCAAATGGGACATAACTGTTCCCCGAATGGAAACCTCCACAAAGGAGATCAGTGACTGGCTCTGTGAGACCTCCCAAATGTCATGCATATTATGTGCATTTGGCAGCCCTCTCCCCCTGCATAGAAGTTGTGTGTGTGGGCATGGATTTTCCACAGGGCATCTTGGAGTCTGCGGATGGCCCCAAATTATGAGCCAGGAGACCCTGTACTCTAGACCCAGCTCTTCCAATGAGTGTTATTAACTTCTCTGTGTTCTTCACAGCCCCTAGTATGAGCCAAGAACTCATGCCCCTAAAGTATAGTTGACAGCTGTCATTCACCCCTAGTATGGATAACAAAGGGTTGAAAGAGATAACTGGAGGTAGAGCTGGGAATAGGAAGGAGGGCTATAATTTGGTAAACCCAGTCTTATCCACCTAATTCTTCTGCTCATCACCACTGTCACTCAGCTATCTGCATCTGGATTCACTTTCTGCCAGTGCATGGATGATTTACTCTCTTTGCCGCTCATCTCTCTCACCAGTAACGCTGAGGTGCTGGGCAGGGCTGAGCTTGGATCTGGTCACCCACTTGTCACTCTCCTTGATCTCGTACCCGCAGGAGTAATTTCCAGAGCTGCCCATGGACACCGCATGGTCATAGCTGTAGGAGACATTCTTCTCCAACCCTGTCTGGGAGAAAACCTCCTCCCCGTCCTTACAGAAGACGACACGGGTGACTGGGGCCTGGGAAACCACAGAGCACTTAAGCCGCACAGAGTTCCCCTGTTGAGCAGACATCTGGCTCAGATAGAGGGTGGGGGCACGGAGAGCACCTGGGAAGAGGAATGGGTCAAGGGGTCAATGGGACCTTCAGTGGCCCCTGTTTCATGGGGATCCCAGGAAGCAGTTTGCCAAAGGAAGTGGGTTGCCATGGAAGCAGCTGCTAAGGGTATGTCTACGTTGTAGTTAAAAACCCTCTGCTGGCCCATGCCAGCTGAGTCGGGCTTGCAGGGCTCGGGCTCCAGGGCTGTTTACACGTCACAGGCCAGCCGCAAGCATCTAATTGTAGTGTGGACATACTCCGCGCGCTCAGGAGCTGCAGAGTGTGTGCACTGTCTCTGGAGCAGGCTCTTATTTCAGCACAGCTGGGTACCAGGGGGGAGATAAGCTCTTCGGGAGCAGGGACCAGAGCTTCACATAGCGGTGGGCAGCACCTGGCGTGTTGGGGCCCTGATCCCTGAAAGGGGCATCGGGGGCCACAGTAATAATTCTAATAATACTTAATAATAATCTTCTGTAGCTGGAAGCCTTTTCTACTAGTACAAACCCCTCTGGTGAGATAGATAGACAGAGGGGTGAGTGTGTCTTGCCACAGACAGACAGACAGACTAACCTGTAGCTGAGCAGATCTTCTGGCTGCTGGGACTCAGTGCTGAGAACAGAAAGTTGCCAGTTGCCGTGTGGTTAGTGCTGGAGATAAAATCTCCCCCTATTCTAAGGTCCCTCTTCAGGGACAAAAACTGCCTCACTCACACAGACCTTTCTTGAAATGGGTCTCTTTCTGGTGTAACTGCTGCTGGCAGAGGGGTTCCCCCAGAGGTCAGTTTGGCCCAAAGTCTCCATGCATCAAGGAGAGAGCAGTGGGGACAGAGCTGGGCTCAGATCCCAAGTGTCTGGCCCAAGAGTCATCTCCGTAAGCTGTGGGGTCTGTCTCCTCACTACTACTGCTCACCTGGCCTGTGCAATGGGGAGAAGGAGACTCTGGGCCTGTCAATGCCCCCAGATGACACTCAGTGTGTGAGAAACGCGGCTACGATGGCTGAGCCCATCGCCTTACACCAGTCAAATGGGACATGACTATTCTCCAAAGAAGGAAACCTCCCCACTCAAGGAGGTCCCTGAGTGGCTCAATGAGCCCAGCCAAATGTCATGCATTCCCCACACAGCATCCTGGAGCCCATATGTAGCACTCAGCTACAAGCTAGGAGACCCTGTGCTCTAGGTCCAGATCTTCCAATGAGTGTTAGTAACTCCTCTCGCACTTCACAGCTGCTAGCTCATGCCACTATGGTATAGGTGACAGGTAACATTCACCCCTTATAGGATAATGAAGAGTTGCACAAGGTCATCTGAGGCTGTGCTGGAATAGAAGGGAGAGTTTTCACATAGAAAACTCCAGTCAAATCTACTTTGTCTTGGTACCTTTAAGAGGAAATGTGCCGGATTTATGTGCATGGCTATGCTGCCTCTAATACTAACCACAGTCTGCTCCCAGAGCCAGGAAGAGAACCCAGGAGTCCTGGAAATTAACATCCATCTGCTGTCTCACTAACATTTGTGTGACCCAACGACAACGTGGGTGTCATGTCTTCATCTAACGGTTGATACAAATGGAGGATAACAACCCAATTCTTCTGCTCATCACCATTGTCACTTGGCTATCTGCATCTGGATTCACTTTCTGCCAGCTTTTTGGGGACAGGGACCAGAGTTTCACATAGAGGTGGGCAGTTTTGCTCTCGCTTTGCCGTTCACCCTTCTTACCAGTAATGCTGAGATGCTTAGTAGGACTGAGCTGGGATCTGTTCACTTGCTTGTCACTCTCCTTGATCTCGTACCCACAGGAGTAATTCCCGGAGCTGCCCATGGACACCGCATGGTCATAGCTGTAGGTGATCTTCTTCTCCAACCCCATCTGGGAGAAAACCTCCTCCCCGTCCTTACAGAAGATGACACGGGTGGCTGGGGCCTGGGAGACCACAGAGCACTTGAACTGCACGGAGTCCCCCTGTTGGGCGAACATCTGGCTCACGTGGAGGATGGGGGCACGGAGAGCACCTGGGAAGGGGAATGAGTGTAGGGGTCAATCGGACCTTCAGTGGCCCCTGTTTCATGGGGATCCCAGGAAGCAGTTTGCGAAAGGAAGTGGGTTGCCATGGAAACAGTTGCTAAGGATATGTCTACGCTGTAGTTAAAAACCCTCTGCTGGCCCATGCCAGCTGAGTCGGGCTTGCAGGGCTCGGGCTCCAGGGCTGTTTACACACCACAGGCCAGCCGCAAGCATCTAATTGTAGTGTGGACATACTCTGCGCGCTCAGGAGCTGCAGAGTGTGTGCACTGTCTCTGGAGCAGGCTCTTATTTCAGCACAGCTGGGTACCAGGGGGATAATGACAGATCCGAGACTGTCAGCTCTTCGGGAGTAGGGACCAGAGCTTCACATAGGGGTGGGCAGCACCTGGCGTGATGGGTCCCTGATCCCTGAAAGGGGCATCTGGGGTCCACAGTAATAATACTAATAATACTTAATAATAATCTTCTGTAGCTAGATGCCTTTTCTACTAGTACAAACCCCTCTGGTGTGATAGATAGATAGATAGATAGATAGATAGATAGATAGATAGATAGATAGATAGATAGATAGATAGATAGATAGATAGATGGGTGAGTGTGTCTGGGCAGAGACAGAAAGACTGACCTGGAGCTGAGCAGATCTTCTGGCTGCTAGGACTCAGCACTGGGAACAGAAAGGAGATGTGTGGTTAGACCTGGAGATAAAATCTCCCCCTATTCTAAGGTCCCTCTTCAGGGACAAAAACTGCCTCACTCACACAGACCTAGGTTGAGCTAGGTCTCCCTCCAGTGTAAATGCTGCTGGCAGAGGAGTTACCACAGAGGTCAGTTTGGCCCAAAGTCTCTATGCAGCAAGGAGAGACCTGGGGGGACAGAGCTGTGCTAGGATCCCAGATTTCTGGCCCAAGAGCATCTCCGTGAGCTGTGGGGTCTGACTCCTCTCCACTGGTACACGTCTGGCCTCTGCAATGGGGACAAGGAGAATCTGGGCCTGTCAGTGCCTCCAGCTGACACTCAGTGTGAGAGAAACGGGGCTGCGATGGCTGAGCTCAGCCCCCTACACCAGGACTGTTCCCCGAATGGAAACCTCCCCAAAGGAGCTCCCCAATCAGTGCAGCCAAATGTCATGCATTACCCACACAGAGTCCTGGAGCCCATACGTAGCACTCAGCTACAAGCTAGGAGACCCTGTGCTCTAGGTCGAGATCTTCCAATGAGTGTTAGTAACTCCTCTCTGCACTTCACAGCCGCTAGCTCATGCTGCTATGGTATAGGTAACAGCTGTCATTCACCCCGGTAGGATAATGAAGAGTTGCACAAGGTCACTTGAAGCTGTGCTGGAATAGAAGGGAGGGTTTTCACACAGCAAACCCCAGTCAAGTCTACTATGTCTTGATGCCTTTAAGAGGGAATGTGCCAGTTTTATGTGCATGGCTATGCTGCCTCGAATACTAACAACAGTCTGCTCCCAGAGCTAAGAGAACCAAGGAGTCCTGGGAACTAATTTCCCTCTGCTGTCTTACTAACATTTGTGTGACCTAACGACATGGGTGTCGTCTTCATTTAAGGGTTGATGCAAATGGAGGATAACAACCCAATTATTCTGCTCATCACCACAGTCACTCAGCTATCTGCATCTGGATTCTCTTTCTGCTAGGGCATTGGATGATTCACTCGCTCTGCCGTCCACCTCTCTTACCAGTAATGCTGAGGTATTTAGAAGGGCTGAGCTGGGATCTGGTCACCCCCTTGTCGCTGTCCTTGATCTCGTACCCGCAGGAGTAATTTCCAGAGCTGCCCATGGACACTGCATGGTCATAGTTGTAGGTGACCTTCTTCTCCAACCCCATCTGGGAGAAAACCTCCTCCCTGTCCTTACAGAAGACGACACGGGTGGCTGGGGCCTGGGAAACCACAGAGCACTTGAGCCGCACGGAGTTCCCCTGTCGAGCAGACATCTGGCTCAGGTAGAGGGTGGGGGCACGGAGAGCACCTGGGAAGAGGAATGGGTCAAGGGGTCAGTGGGACCTTCAATGGCCCCTGTTTCATGGGGATCCCAGGAAGCAGTTTGCCAAAGGAAGTGAGTTGCCATGGAAGCAGCTGCTAAGGGTATGTCTATGTTGTAGTTAAAAACCCTCTGCTGGCCCATGCCAGCTGAGTCGGGCTTGCAGGGCTCGGGCTCCAGGGCTGTTTACACACCACAGGCCAGCTGCAGATATCTAATTGCAGTGTGGAGATACTCTGTGCTCAGGAGCTGTGAAGTGTCTGCACTGTCTCTGGAGCAGGCTCTTATTTCAGCACAGCTGGGTATCGGGGGGAGATAATGTCAGATCTGAGACTGTCAGCTCTTCGGGGGCACAGACCAGAGCTTCACATAGGGGTGGGCAGCACCTGGTGTGATGGGGCCCTGATCCCTGAAAGGGGCATCTGCGGGCCACAGTAATACTACTAATAATAATAATAATCTTCTTTAGCTGGAAGCCTTTTCTACTAGCACACACCCCTCTGGCGAGATAGATAGATAGATAGATAGATAGATAGATAGATAGGTGAGTATGTCTGGGGACAGACAGACAGACGGACTCACCTGGAACTGAGCAGATCTCCTGGCTGCTGGGACTCAGCGCTGGGAATAGAAAGGTGACATGTGGTTAGAGCTGGAGATAAAATCTCCCCCTATTCTAAGGTCCCTCTTCAGGGACAAAAACTGCCTCACTCACACAGACCTTGGTTGAGCTGGTAAGTGCTGCTGGCAGAGGAGTTACCCCAGAGGTCAGTTTGGCCCAAAGTCTCTATACAGCGAGGGAAGAGCTGGGGGGTCAGACCCAGGCTCAGATCCCCGGGGTCTGGCCCAAGAGCATTTCCGTGAGCTGTGGGGTCTGACTCCTCTCCACTGCTAGGAGGGTGGTGAAGCACTGGAATGCGTTACCTAGGGAGGTGGTGGAATCTCCTTCCTTAGAAGTTTTTAAGGTCAGGCTTGACAAAACCCTGGCTGGGATGATTTAGTTGGGGATTGGTCCTGCTTTGAGCAGGGGGTTGAACTAGATGAGCTCCTGAGGTCCCTTCCAACCCTGATATTCTATGATTCTATGCTGCTCGCCTGGCCTGCACAATGAGAATGAGGAAAATCTGGCCGTGTCAGTGCCTCCAGGTGACACTCAGTGTGTGAGAAATGCAGCTGCGATGGCTGAGCTCAGCCCCCTACACCAGTCAAATGGGACATGACTGTTCTCCAAATAGAAACCTCTCCAAAGGGGCTCCCCAGGTGGCTCATTCAGCCCAGCCAAATGTCATGCATTCCCTACACAGAGTTCTGGAGCCTATAGGTGTCACTCCGCTACAAGCCAGGACACCCTGTGCTCTAGGTCCAGCTCTTCCACTGAATGTTAGTAATTCCCCTCACACTTCACAGCCACTAGCTCATGACGCTATGGTATAGGTGACAGGTATCATTCACCCCTTATAGGATAATGAAGAGTTGCACAATGTCACTTGAGGCTGTGCTGGAATAGAAGGGAGGGTTTTCACACAGAAAACTCCAGTCAAATCTACTTTGTCTTGGTACCTTTAAGAGGGAATATGCCAGATTTATGTGCGTGCTATGCTGCCTCTAATACTAACCACAGTCTGCTCCCAGAGCTAAGAAGAGAACCAAGGAGTCCTGGGAACTAACATCCCTCTGCTGTCTCACTAACATTTGTGTGACCCACCGACAACGTGGGTGTCATGTCTTCATCTAAGGGCTGATGCAAATGGAGGATTGTAGTAGTAGAATTTTATGACAAAACAACCTAATTCTTCTGCTCATCACCACTGTTACTCATCTATCTGCATCTGGATTCTCTTTCTGCCAGGGTATGGATGATTTCCTGACTTTGCCGTTCACCCCTCTTACCAGTAATGCTGAGGTGCTTGGCAGGGCTGAGCTGGGATCTGTTCACTTGCTTGTTGCTCTCCTTGATCTCGTACCCGCAGGAGTAATTTCCAGAGCTGCCCATGGACACCGCATGGTCATAGCTGTAGGTGACCTTTTTCTCCAACCCTGTCTGGGAGAAAACCTCCTCCCCGTCCTTACAGAAGATGACGCGGGTGGCTAGGGCCTGGGAGATCACAGAGCACTGGAGCAGCACGGAGTCACCCTCTTGGGCCGACCTTTGGCTCAGGTAGAGGGTCGGGGCAGGGACAACACCTGGGAAGGCCAATGAGTCAGAGCCGTCAATGGGGTCATTGGTGGTGCCCATTTAGGGGGCAGCCCAGGAAGTAGTTTACTAAAGGAAGTTGATTGCCATGGAAGCAACTCGCAGCTGCTTAGGGTCTGTCTTATCTCTACACAGCAATTAAAAACCAGCTGCTGGGCAGTGCCAGCTCACTCGGGCTTCCAGGGCTCAGGCTATAGGGCTGTTTACATGGCACTGGCCAACCGCATGCGTCTAATTGCAGTGTAGATTAATTCTGCCTGCACAAGGGCTGTGGGGTGTGCGCAATGTCTCTGGAGCAGGATCTTATTTCTGCACGGCTGCGTATCAGGAGGATAATGTCAGATATGAGATTGTCAGCTCTTTGGGGGACACAGTAATAATAGTAATAATAATGATAATAATAATAATAATTAATAATAATCTTCTGCAGCTGGAAACCCTTTCTATTAGTACAAACCTTTTTTTTTTCTCCACTGAATGCATCCAATGAAGTGAGCTGTAGCTCACGGAAGCTTATGCTCAAATAAATTTGTTAGTCTTTAAGGTGCCACAAGTACTCCTTTTCTTTTTATAGATAGAAGGGTGACAGATGGACTTACCGGGAGCTGAGCAGATCTCCTGATTTCTGGGGTTCATTACTGGGAACAGAAAGGTGCCGTGTGGTTAGTTCTGGAGATAAAATCTCCCCCTTTTCTAAGTCACACTTCAGGGACAAAAACTGCCTTTTATAGACAGGAAAATAAATTCTTGATTCCTGTTTTGCTGAGGAAGCAAACCAGGCAGGGCATTAGATCTGGGGCAGGACAGATTCCTCATGCACACAGACCTTGGCTGAGCTGGGACTTCTTTTCCCTTCACCTCTCTAGAGCAGTGGCGCTTAACCTTTCCAGACTACTGAGCCCCTTTCAGGAGTCTGATTTGTTTTGCATACCCCAAGTTTCACCTCACTTAAAAATGACTTGCTTACAAAATCAGACATAAAAATACGTAAGTGTCACAGCCACATGATTACTGAAAAATTGCTTCCTTTCTCACTTTTACCATATAATTATAAAATAAATCAATTGGAATATAAATATTGTACTTACATTTCAGTTTTCAGAGTAGCAGCCGTGTTAGTCTGTATTCACAAAAAGAAAAGGAGTACTTTTAGTCTCTAAGGTGCCACAAGTACTCCTTTTCTTTTTACATTTCAGTGTATATTATATAAAGCAAAATAAACAAGTCATTGTCTGTATGAAATTTTAGTTTGTACTGACTTCATTAGCGATTTTTATGTAGCCTGTTGTAAAACTCGGCAAATATCTAGATGAGTTGGTGTACCCCCTGGAAGACCTTTCTGTGCCCCCACGGGTACACATACCCCTGGTTGAGAACCACTGCTCTAGAGGGCCAGATCCTCAGCTGATGTAAACAAGTATTGAATCTTATGGAGCTACACTGATATACACCAGCTGTGGATGTACCCCAATTGATCCAGTGGAGTGATACCGAAACACCAGCTGGGGATCTGGCCCAGTAACTCTCATACTCCGTATTTCTACTGGTTCCCATTTCTCTCCCACTGAAGAGGATTTGCCGACAGTCTGGGCCAGGGGCTGCTCTCGGTTCTATTTTCCCCCAACCTGCTATGAATTAGCACAGGGTTCCCACATACTCACCAGGAAGCAAAAGGCACAGAGACAGAAGCATTGGGGCAGTGTGGGGAACCAAGTGGGATGGAAACAGCCCAGCGGTTTTAGCTCCTGACAGGATCTGAAGGGGACAATCCACAGTTGCTCCCTGTTCTCACCTTCCCCCTGTGCCCTGTCTGATTGCAGCAGAAGGGAAGTTCAGATCTCTATCTCTCTTCCGATCTGCCTCTGTCTGATCGTCAAGGTCGGATGCTCCAGCCACCCCCTCTCTCTGCTCCCAGACCTTCTGGGATTTGTAGGGCTCAGACAGCAGAAACACTGCAGCCTCTCTGACCTGCTCTGTCCCCTCCTCAGGTCTGATGTTCATCACCACTCCCTGTTTCCTGCCCCAGGCCGCACCCCCCCCTTCCGTGCTCCGGCCACAGTGTCTCTATTTGGGGCTGGAGGATTGAGAACTGAGAGACCCTGGTTTGCTTGTTTGAGTCTAAACATATCACTGAGGAAACCCCTCCCGTCCCATCTCACTGTCTAGGGACCGAGACAGCCCGCTGGGTAAAGGCACAGCTAGGCCAGGGTGAAAGTTCACTGGATGATTAGGGGGACCTGGGATGTTGGATGAGCCTGAACCTTTTGCCTCCACCCTGGTCTCCAGTCCCTGGTGAGAAGGATCCAGCTCCCCCAGGTGGTAATTCACCCTCTGGGCTTATGTGGGACATAAATGGGGTCTGGGCCTCAAGTAGGACCCTCTGCATAGGGGCGAATTTCCCCCCCAGAGGACACCACCACAGGACTGCACTGGCTTCCCCACCTGCTTAGTCTCCCCCTTCCCAGTCCTCCATCTCCAACTCCAGCCACTTCTACCTGTCCACCCCTGACTGCCCCTGCTCCCCATTCTGGGCTCCTGAGGCGTCTGCTGTCCCTGCTGAGAGATGGACACCAGGGTCCCTTCCCCCTATCTTGGTCCCTTCTGCATGCCTGCTCATTCTGCTGTCCCTGCTGAGAGACAGATCCCAGGACAATGCCCGAGGGGGGTGAACAGAAGGTAGTTGGGAAAGAGCATCCAGAAGTGACCTCTGAGCAGGTGGTAGCCAGAATCAGTGTGACTAAGCAAGTGGGAGAACCAGGGCAAAAGACCAAAGAAACATGTGGGAAAGAAATAAAATCTTGTGAATAGACGTTAACACCTTTATGGGAAGCCAAACAGCCGAGGGCCTCAAGAGTAATGTGTCAGGAGTACAAGGCAGAGCCGTTTTGCAGAGTATTTTTGCAGAGTGAGGCACAAGTGGATTGTCCTGGGATGGTGGCTGGGCACATTTCACCCCTGGGATGGAGTCAGCTCTGCAGAGCAGCTGGACAGAGGATGTCTGGGTGAGGGTCAGAGGAGCACAGTTTGAGACTCCCTATTATAAGCAGTGCCCAGAAGACGACAGGGTGAAAAAGGGTACATATTTGTTGTAATTTTTAAAAAATCATTGTTTCAAAACCTTTTGTGAAAAATATTTGTTTTGACATTTTTCCCCCATCTTTTGGAAAAATGGAAAAAAGGGATGCAGGGGAAATCCTTTTTTTTTTATTTTCCAATTTTGTTTTTAGAAAACATCAAAAACACTTTTATTTTTTCCTTTGGAAAAATGGAAACTTTGGAAAAAATGAAAATGTTTGACAAAAACTCACTTTTAAAAAGAAGATCATTTTTAGATGAGAATATTGTGGTGGATCTAGCCTAGAGTGATCCCTGGGGCTATGAATCAGGCTGAGCTGCTGACACCCTTGGTTGGCAGCTGGGCACTACTTGTAGCTCAGACAATGCTGCCCAGAAAGGTCCTGACCCAAAGCCCCTTGGTGTTGATGGAAACCCTCCACTGACTGCACTGGCCTTGGAATCAGGCCCCCCATAAGAGGATCAGTTCTCTTGTGACAGAGAAATAAATGGCTCTGGAGTTTTCACGTGGAGTGACCCCAACCTAGACTCACCACAGGAACAGGAGAAAGGACCCTCTTTACTATGGGAGAGTGAAGGGGAGGTTGATGATTGGATTATGAACAATGTATAGTGGGATGTGAAAAAGGGGAACTCTCCCCATCCCCCAGCCAGAGCTGCAAATGCAGATATGTGAAGCAAAAGCAGCCGCAGAGTAAGTTCCTCCTTCCCCACAGATCCTGCAGCTGCCTCACTCGCACCGACCCTGAAAGAAGCAGAGAAACAGCTCCAAACCTCAAAGAAATGTCTCTACACTAGTGCTTTAACAGAGATTTGAAGGAGTTAGGTGCACAGAGCCTGAAATAAAGAGAGAGATTGATAGATAGATCAATGGATAGAGGGATGGCTACGAATGGGGATAGAGAGATAGACAGAAGATGTATATGGGGATAGATAGATACAATATTATTTTTAAATACCGTGCTTGGTTTATCACATGGTTAAGCACAGAGACCAAGAATTTCAAAAACAATTAGTGAATTTGGGGGCCCCATTTAATTCACCTTAAAGCATCTGATTTCCAGCACGTGGGGCTCAGTGCAGTCTGTCTGTCACCCCTTAAACTGTCTCATGCTGGACTCTGAAAATCACAGGCCATTTTGGAAGGTTTGGCCAGAAGTGCTTGTGCCAATTGTGCAGGTGCCAAATCTGTGTGTGAGACCAACTGTAGGGGTGCGAGGGGCTGCATCCCCATGGCTCATTCTATCCTTGGCCCTCAGGAAGACTACAATAGAGGCAGCTGTGTGAAAGCTGTGGGCACCCTGACATGTTTCCAAAGCAGTTGGACTCGACCCATCACCTGCCCCCATGAAGGACACGGCCCCTGCCACTATTGTACTTCCCAAGAAGTTATCTAGTATCAGCTAAGGGGTGAATTTATACCACTCCAGTTATACCAATGTAAGTCCCTGTGCACACCCGGATTGTGGTATAAGAGAGTCTTTTTCTGGTTTATCTTATCTTGTTTTGGAAGCAATATAAACTATACAGTGTACTTTTTTTTTTAACAGTGAGGATAATTAACCATGGGAAAAATTTACCATGGGAAATACTTACCAAGGGCTGTGGTGGATTCTCCATTACCATTTAAATTAAACATCGATTTTTTTTCTCAAAGAGATGCTGTAGTTCAAACAGGAATTATTTTGGGGCAGTTCTCTGGCCTGTGTTATACAGGAAGTCAGACTATGTGATCACAGTGGTTCCTTTTGGCCTTAGAATCTATGAATAAACCTGACAAAGGCTCTGATTCCACAACAAGAGTGTCCCCATGGGAGTTATATCAGCAAAGCTAGAGCGGTTTAATTTTACTGGTAAATTTCCCTGTGTATAGAGATGCCCTGAGATAAACAGCTCTTCCCATCAATGCTTTCCCTTTATATCCCCTGTCACGGGAGTTTCTGAGCCCCTCACAATCATTAGTTAGTTTTATCCTTAAATACTCCTGAGTGGTAGGTAAGTAGTTCCTCCTCATTTCACATGTGGGGAAACAGAGGCACAGAGCAAAATCATAATGGTTTCAACCATTTTTGATGTGTGTGTTTTGCAGACATTGTTGCTAGGTTTACAGGATTCTGTGATGTTGTTTTGTCTGTGTGTTATTGCAGAATCACTTGTGTGTAGAGTGAATAATTGATGTTTCAGTCTGGCAGCAAACTGAAAAATCAGAGCTGGTGTTCGGGTCAGTTCCAAATGAGTTTGGAATTTCTCTGCCAATCGGGAAAGTCTCTTTTAGGTAATAGAACACATTTCATTCAGATCACCTTTCTAAGAGTGCCTGCCCAACCTTTGCCCAGAAGTTCAGACACTTGCCTGAGATGTGGGAGACCCACGTTTGCAACCCCACTTTGGAGCAGGGTCTTGAACTCAGCGTGAGCATCCTAACCCCCAGGGCACAGGCCATTCTGGGGTGGGCTGCTCTCTTGTGGAGGCTGTTCCACTTTGTATAACTGCTTAAATATTAATTGGGGCATACAGGAGTGAGTGTTTCTTGACTTTAGCAAAGCTTTTGACACGGTCTCCCACTGCATTCTTGTCAGCAAGTTAAGGAAGTATGGGCTGGATGAATGCACTATAAGGTGGGTAGAAAGCTGGCTAGATTGTCGGGCTCAACGGGTAGTGATCAATGGCTCCATGTCTAGTTGGCAGCCGGTGTCAAGTGGAGTGCCCCAGGGGTCGGTCCTGGGGCCCGTTTTGTTCAATATCTTCATAAATGATCTGGAAGATGGTGTGGATTGCACTCTCAGCAAATTTGCGGATGATACTAAACTGGGAGGAGTGGTAGATACGCTGGAGGGGAGGGATAGGATACAGAAGGACCTAGACAAATTGGAGGATTGGGCCAAAAGAAATCTAATGAGGTTCAATAAGGATAAGTGCAGGGTCCTGCACTTAGGATGGAAGAATCCAATGCACCGCTACAGACTAGGGACCGAATGGCTCGGCAGCAGTTCCGCGGAAAAGGACCTAGGGGTGACAGTGGACGAGAAGCTGGATATGAGTCAGCAGTGTGCCCTTGTTGCCAAGAAGGCCAATGGCATTTTGGGATGTATAAGTAGGGGCATAGCGAGCAGATCGAGGGACGTGATCGTTCCCCTCTATTCGACACTGGTGAGGCCTCATCTGGAGTACTGTGTCCAGTTTTGGGCCCCACACTACAGGAAGGATGTGGATAAATTGGAAAGAGTACAACGAAGGGCAACGAAAATGATTAGGGGTCTAGAGCACATGACTTATGAGGAGAGGCTGAGGGAGCTGGGATTGTTTAGTCTGCAGAAGAGAAGAATGAGGGGGGATTTGATAGCTGCTTTCAACTACCTGAAAGGGGGTTTCAAAGAGGATGGCTCTAGACTGTTCTCAATGGTAGCAGATGACAGAACGAGGAGTAATGGTCTCAAGTTGCAATGGGGGAGGTTTAGATTGGATATTAGGAAAAACTTTTTCACTAAGAGGGTGGTGAAACACTGGAATGCGTTACCTAGGGAGGTGGTAGAATCTCCTTCCTTAGAGGTTTTTAAGGTCAGGCTTGACAAAGCCCTGGCTGGGATGATTTAACTGGGACTTGGTCCTGCTTTGAGCAGGGGGTTGGACTAGATGACCTTCTGGGGTCCCTTCCAACCCTGATATTCTATGATTCTATGAGTGAGAGTCACTCTACAGACTGGGGATTGAAGGGATCACCTGGGCAGAAGGATCTAAGGATTCAAATCCCCCCTCTGAAAGAAGAGGAGAGAAGATTTGACTCAGCGTCTCTTAGCTCCCATGTACATTAATCACCAGGCTGGAGAGTTGTTCTCATGCTCTTTGGCCCAAGGAATAGCAATTTGTTAGCTGCTATTTATGGGTCAGACACACACTTCTGAAGCTCATA
Organism: Dermochelys coriacea; assembly: GCF_009764565.3. Classification (NCBI taxonomy): domain Eukaryota; kingdom Metazoa; phylum Chordata; order Testudines; family Dermochelyidae; genus Dermochelys; species Dermochelys coriacea. The sequence continues at coordinate 11,115,394 of NC_050090.1, forward strand.
TAAACCATGTATTAAAATTTTTTGCCCAGCTAAAATGTATTGGGTCAAATTTGTGAATAGTTTTGCATTTCTGCATGTAAACTGTTCGTCATTAAATTTTCACCCAGATCTACTTATAAGAACACAAATGGTTTGTTTTTGTAGGTGAATTGGTGAATGCAAGGACTGCACCCAAAGCAGTTTGTCTGAAAGCTTGTGACAGCTGGGATTACATTTTGATTTATTTTTGTAGGTGCATCCATGAGCACTGGGACACTTTCCATGTGGAATTGTTATTGTAGGGTTGTCCATATGTACTGAGGCTATGCATATGTTGGGGCTGCGTGCATACTGCTTTGTTATCATTCAGTCTTTTTATGAGCTGTGGGGACCACTCCTGTTGGCTTGTTATTGTAGTGTTACTTGCAAGTGCTGAGGCTGTGATCACACTGGTTGCTTATTGTAGGGTTGTTCATGAATGCTGAGTTTGTGGTTAATAACAACAATGAAGTGGAATGAGAATCCCCAGTTGTTTCCATCTGTATATTGCCACCCTGGTCAGACAGAAACCCCCACGTGCGGTGAGGCTGTTCTTTGGGGCAGGAGAGGTGACTTCACTGTTGGGGGGAGACGTCCTTGTATTTCTCTGCTTTGTTTCCCCAACTCTGCCCCAGAGCAGAAACTCCTTGTCTCCCCAAAATTCATCCCTCAGAGAGTTCATTTCTTTTATAAGCCAGTATGGGTAGGGATACAAAACCATGCTCTGAAGTGTCCCTAGACTCTGTTTGCCAGAAGCTGAGAATGGGTGACAGGGAATGGATCACTTGATGATTACCTGTTCTGTTCATTCCTTCTGAAGGACCAGGCAATGGCTGCTGTTGGAAGACAGGATACTGGGTTAGATGGACCATTGGTCTGACCCAGTATGTCCATTCTTATGCTCTTATGTACCCCACTGTTGAGATAAGGGCAGGTCTGTGGATTTGGCCACTGCTCCCCTAAAGGTCCCTCTACTTCCCCAGACCAGAGTGAGTGAGCAGTTGAAGCCACCCATAGCAGGGGGAACAATCCCAGCTGGTGCCCCCTCACATTAGGATTTCCACACATTGTGATGTATGACTGAGGGGAGTGGGGGCAGTCACAGTAATGGACAAACACATGCTGCTGGAGGAAAAGAGGCCTCGCCCCATCCCTTTGTTTGTGCTCTTGAGCAGAAGCAGAGGATACTGAACCTGAGATGTCAGGGAATGCCGGGGCAAAGAGGCCCAACCCCCAAGGATGTAGCGAGCAGGAGCAGAGGCAGCAAGATGAGTGCACTGGATTTTAAAAATATTTTTCTATTGTTTTTACCCCAGGTGTGTTTGGCAATGTCACTGCTGTTTTTAAAAGTTTGTTTGCAGTAATGTACACTCGCTTGTGTAGTTTGTGGTTGTCGTTTGGGTCCTGGGGCTGTACATGTTGCTTTGTTATTATAGGGTCACGCACTGGGTCTGTGCACATATTAGTTTGTTGTCATTTCCATGTCTGCTTTCAGATTTTCATTGGTTGCTAACACACATATGAAACACACAAATGTTATTTGCCAGGGCTTTAGAAGGGGCAAACTGAGGCACCCAAAGCTCACACAGTGAGTCAGTGACACAGCTGGAATAGAAGCCAGGAATCCACCAAGCCCTGGGCATTAGCCCCAAAAGCCTTCTTCCCACCCTCTGCAATGGAAAGTCTTATGTGATGTCAGTGCACAGAACGTGATGTGACAAAAATGAGAGATGGAGAGAAACCCAGGTCTCTAAGATAACAATCCCCACTCTGATCAACTAGTACACCACACTGCTTTTCAGAGCAACTAACCCAGCTTGCAGTAACCTACTTCTAATCACTATAAGCCACACTTCTCTCCCAGAGCTAGGGGTAGAAGCTACAATTCCTGATCACCAGGACAAGTGAATGTTTGTGTAACCCATTGAGAAGTCTAAAAAGACACCAGTAATTGCTCATGTGGTTCAGCTAACATGGACCTAAACTGAGGATTTGACACTTAAGCATTCAAACCCTACTATTGACCTACATGAAAGGTGAATATTTTCATGTTCTGTGTTTATACAGCACCTAGCATATGGGGTCCTGGTCCATTGTCATGCTGTCTGGAGTGACTCACAACTGTGAGTGCCGACCTCAGGTCAGCCTGTCAGAAAACAGGGCAGAAACCCCAAACTGGTGGTATATTCTATAAGTAGTGTTAGGGGGCTTATTCCTTCACCCTCTTGCTTCCCTGGTCCTTCTCACATGAACAGAGAGCAACAATATCCGAAGTCCAAAGGTGCAAACAATTCGATGTTTATTGGGGTGAACTTCCAGCAAGCATGATTCCAGTTTCCTTCCTTAGTGTCCCCCTTCCCAGCTCTGACAGAGCCTTACCTGTGTCCCTGTTCCCATTTCTCCCTTTAGCTAAACATGATTCCAATGTCCCCACCCCCATTCCCTGTTCCCATTTCCCCCACCCCACTCAGCCACCCTCCCACTCACTTCCTGATTGACTGCAGACTATATAGTAAAACCTGAGTTCTGCTTAGCTATACCTTAACCAATCATTTTACTGACATTTAACTAACTAATCCTAACATATTGTAACATGATTATTTAACCAATTATATCCCACCACCTTAATTAGTTTACACTCAGCAAAATTAATTATACAGCAGACAGAAACAATCCCGGAACCAGACAGAGATTATACAGACAAACAATAGCAAAGTGGGAACTATAATGACAAAACAATACAGGAGTGAGGATTTCACAACTACATCTATTGATAAGTGAGTTCTTGCCAGGCAGGATGCTGTCAAACTAAGTTTCCTTTTACATTTTTTAGGCACTTCCCTTTCTCTGGAGGCGATCGGCATTAGCAGGACAGGATTGTATCCTAACAGCCCAATAGCACCTGATTTCAATGGGACTAGTTTGGATTGTGAGGAGGTGACCGGTCGCTTCCCAGCTTATGGCTGCCTCTGTTGCTTAGCCAAAGGCCTTAGACGGTCACAGTGAGAGAAGGCCCTTACACTGGCAGACAGTGACTTTGATTCTTTCTTTTATACTTTTATACCTCTAGAACTTGCCAAGTGATAAGAATACACCTAAATTCTTAGAGTATAGGCCTTTACAGACAGGCCTAAATATCTATATCCTAACAAATAGATTTGACCAAACTAGTAACAAATGTAAACTCCTGGATCACTATACCAGTCTTACCATGGAGTCAGACAGTCCCCTTAGACTCTCCAGTCTATCTTGTCACCCAGACAAACTGAACTTTGTGATAAAAGGTCACTTTAAACCAAAAGTCACACCACATCAGGCTGCTCCCAGTTTCAAGAGACCAGTCACTTACCCCAGATCAATAGGTACTCCAGCTCTTACACCAAAGATAACGCTGGTAGCCAATTTTATAGTAAACTAACTACTGGTTTATTAGTTAAGAAAAGGAAATGAGAGTTACTGAGAGGTTAAAGCAGGTAAAATATAATCACAAGTCTCAATGGGTTACACAATCACTCTGAAACCCATCACAAGTGAGTCACAGTTTGTAATTCCAAATGATGGCAGCGATATAATAAACTGCTAGTTTCCCAAAAGTCTTTTCAGTTTACCCAGATTATCCCTGGGGATCTCAGCTTTGCATCTGGTGCACTTCCCTGTAACAATCCAAAGAGTCCAGAGATCCAGGATCCTTCCTTGAATCCTTACCTATAGCATCTTCTCATAGAAAACAAGCTGACAGTGTTCACTATTCATGTGGGCTTTTCCTTTGATGATGGTGAGTGAGGAATGTACTTAGAGTCTTTGGCCTCCGATCATCACACACAGTGATCACTTGCTTCAAAATTAGCTCTTTTCTGCTAAAGTCCTTCATTTGCATTCTGCGAGGCTTCTTTCTCCTTTGTTGGGTTATTTACTTACAGGGGTATACACAATGTAAATGTTTGTTATTAAGTATAACAGGATACAAATAAGTGAAAACAATGCAAGTGACATTCCACTTGTTTACATGAAGTTTAAATACCAGATACATTCTTTTACATTTAACACTCACTTTGATCTATCCTAATATACAAGTTGTCAAGGTTCCTTCCCCACTCTGAACTCTAGGGTACAGATGTGGGGACCTGCATGAAAACCTCCTAAGCTTACTTTTACCAGCTTAGGTTAAAACTTCCCCTAGGTACAAACTATTTTACTTTTTGCCCTTGGACTTTCCCTGCCGCCACCAAACGTCTAACTGGGTTTATTATTGGGAAAGAGTCGTTTGAGTGTCTAGTCCTCAACCCTGCTCTCTGGTAGTTCATGTCATTCCCCCAGTGACCTTGGATGGGCTCAGAAGGGAGGTCTCTTTGGGGAGAATCATAGAATCATAGAATCATAGAATATCAGGGTTGGAAGGGACCCCAGAAGGTCATCTAGTCCAACCCCCTGCTCAAAGCAGGACCAAGTCCCAGTTAAATCATCCCAGCTAGGGCTTTGTCAAGCCTGACCTTAAAAACCTCTAAGGAAGGAGATTCTACCACCTCCCTAGGTAACGCATTCCAGTGTTTCACCACCCTCTTAGTGAAAAAGTTTTTCCTAATATCCAATCTAAACCTCCCCCATTGCAACTTGAGACCATTACTCCTCGTTCTGTCATCTGCTACCATTGAGAACAGTCTAGAGCCATCCTCTTTGAAACCCCCTTTCAGGTAGTTGAAAGCAGCTATCAAATCCCCCCTCATTCTTCTCTTCTGCAGACTAAACAATCCCAGCTCCCTCAGCCTCTCCTCATAAGTCATGTGCTCTAGACCCCTAATCATTTTCGTTGCCCTTCGTTGTACTCTTTCCAATTTATCCATATCCTTCCTGTAGTGTGGGGCCCAAAACTGGACACAGTACTCCAGATGAGGCCTCACCAGTGTCGAATAGAGGGGAACGATCACGTCCCTCGATCTGCTCGCTATGCCCCTACTTATACATCCCAAAATGCCATTGGCCTTCTTGGCAACAAGGGCACACTGCTGACTCATATCCAGCTTCTCGTCCACTGTCACCCCTAGGTCCTTTTCCGCAGAACTGCTGCCGAGCCATTCGGTCCCTAGTCTGTAGCGGTGCATTGGATTCTTCCATCCTAAGTGCAGGACCCTGCACTTATCCTTATTGAACCTCATTAGATTTCTTTTGGCCCAATCCTCCAATTTGTCTAGGTCCTTCTGTATCCTATCCCTCCCCTCCAGCGTATCTACCACTCCTCCCAGTTTAGTATCATCCGCAAATTTGCTGAGAGTGCAATCCACACCATCCTCCAGATCATTTATGAAGATATTGAACAAAACGGGCCCCAGGACCGACCCCTGGGGCACTCCACTTGACACCGGCTGCCAACTAGACATGGAGCCATTGATCACTACCCGTTGAGCCCGACAATCTAGCCAGCTTTCTACCCACCTTATAGTGCATTCATCCAGCCCATACTTCCTTAACTTGCTGACAAGAATGCTGTGGGAGACCGTGTCAAAAGCTTTGCTAAAGTCAAGAAACAATACATCCACTGCTTTCCCTTCATCCACAGAACCAGTAATCTCATCATAAAAGGCGATTAGATTAGTCAGGCATGACCTTCCCTTGGTGAATCCATGCTGACTGTTCCTGATCACTTTCCTCTCCTCTAAGTGCTTCAGGATTGATTCTTTGAGGACCTGCTCCATGATTTTTCCAGGGACTGAGGTGAGGCTGACCGGCCTGTAGTTCCCAGGATCTTCCTTCTTCCCTTTTTTAAAGATGGGCACTACATTAGCCTTTTTCCAGTCATCCGGGACTTCCCCCGTTCGCCACGAGTTTTCAAAGATAATGGCCAAGGGCTCTGCAATCACAGCCGCCAATTCCTTCAGCACTCTCGGATGCAATTCGTCCGGCCCCATGGACTTGTGCACGTCCAGCTTTTCTAAATAGTCCCTAACCACCTCTATCTCTACAGAGGGCTGGCCATCTCTTCCCCATTTTGTGTTGCCCAGCACAGCAGTCTGGGAGCTGACCTTGTTAGTGAAAACAGAGGCAAAAAAAGCATTGAGTACATTAGCTTTTTCCACATCCTCTGTCACTAGCTTGCCTCCCTCATTCAGTAAGGGGCCCACACTTTCCTTGGCTTTCTTCTTGTTGCCAACATACCTGAAGAAACCCTTCTTGTTACTCTTGACATCTCTTGCTAGCTGCAGCTCCAGGTGCGATTTGGCCCTCCTGATATCTTTCCTACATGCCCGAGCAATATTTTTATACTCTTCCCTGGTCATATGTCCAAGCTTCCACTTCTTGTAAGCTTCTTTTTTATGTTTAAGATCCGCTAGGATTTCACCATTAAGCCAAGCTGGTCGCCTGCCATATTTACTATTCTTTCGACTCATCGGGATGGTTTGTCCCTGTAACCTCAACAGGGATTCCTTGAAATACAGCCAGCTCTCCTGGACTCCCTTCCCTTTCATGTTAGTCCCCCAGGGGATCCTGGCCATCTGTTCCCTGAGGGAGTCAAAGTCTGCTTTCCTGAAGTCCAGGGTCCGTATCCTGCTGCTTACCTTTCTTCCCTGCGTCAGGATCCTGAACTCAACCAACTCATGGTCACTGCCTCCCAGATTCCCATCCACTTTTGCTTCCCCCACTAATTCTACCCGGTTTGTGAGCAGCAGGTCAAGAAAAGCGCTCCCCCTAGTTGGCTCCCCTAGCACTTGCACCAGGAAATTGTCCCCTACGCTTTCCAAAAACTTCCTGGATTGTCTATGCACCGCTGTATTGCTCTCCCAGCAGATATCAGGAAAATTAAAGTCACCTATGAGAATCAGAGAGGCTTCCCTTTGTTATGATACCAGCCAGTGGCGTATTTAGAGTTAGTGGGACCCTGTGCTCAGCTTCATTTCCCCGCCCCCCACAGGGGGAGCATTTTCTTTGATCTCCCCCCCTCCCCATTTTTCATTCTTTTTTCTCCATTCTTCTCCTGGGGCTCAGGGCTAGGGGTGCAAGGTCTGGAAGGGAGTTAGGGTGTGGGAGAGTGCTCAGGATGGAGGTGAAGGGTCTCAGAGGGAGTTAGGGTGCAGGTGGGGGCTCGGGGTGGGATACAGGGTCTGGGCGGGAGTTAGGGACTTAAGGTTGGGAGGGGGCACGGGGCTGGGACAGTCAGGGAGTGCAGCTCACTTACCTGGGGCAACTCCTGTTTGGTGCGGGGGGGTGCAGGTGGCTCTGTGCAGAGCGGCACCACCCTCATGGCCAAGATTCTGGGAGCCCCTTCCACCAGGCAGGGCCACCCAGAACGCAGGGGGAGCAGAGGCTTTAGGGGCTGCAGGGCCCTGGGCTAAGGGAGCCCTGTGCTGCAGCTCTAAAGCCCCTTTCAGAATGCGGCCCTGTGAACATGGGCAGAGGACTCAGGAGGAGCAGAGGCAGCCGTGCAGCCAGCGGCCGGAGAGGAACGGCACTTTCCCCTTCAAAGCGCCGCTTCTCTCTGGCTGGCTGCGCGGCCGCCCTGTGCTCCTCCTGAATCCTCCGTCCGCGGTGCTCCCGCCACCTGCATCTCCTGCCTGCTACCCTGAGGCTGCAGGTGAGCCTCCCTCCCTGCTCTCCTGCCCAATGCCCTTCCCCCACGCCCCTGTGGTGGGTGCCAGTGCTGAGCCCGAGTGCCTGGCCCTGGGGCCCCCTGCTGTTGGGGGGCCCTGTGCCAGGGCATTCTGTGTTTACTGGTAAATATGCCTCTGGTCCCAGCACACACAGAGGAGTTAGTTAAAATCATAAATCCTGTGGCTGGAATGTTGCAGCTTAACACGGCTTTACTATTTAGAATCCAGAATGATAACACACAAGGACCCAGAACAGACAGAGACAAAGCGGACTGCTCCCTAAGGCAGAGAGGCCCAGGTCACTCATTTTAATTGGAGATTGGTCCTGCTCTGAGCAGGGGGTTGGACTAGATGACCTCCTGAGGTCCCTTCCAACCCTGATATTCTATGATTCTGTGATCTTTCTCTTAGGCTGCTCCCTATAGAACTGCCTGCTGCTGGACCCAGATCACACACCTCCTTACAGAGACCCCTGCCTGCCAACAGGACCAGGAAAACCCCCAGAGCATTTACAGTGACAGCTTCCAATTCCTGTACCATTTTCAATGCATCACACGTATGATGGATGGGCTTGGACGGAGCTGGAAGTGAAACAGGAATAGATTCACAGATGTTAAAGACAGAAGAGCCCATTGTGTCCATCCAGTCTGACCCTGTGTACACATGTTGGAGAATTGGGGGGAGGATGCCTGAGGCTCTGAGCAGAACTGAGATGGCCCCTATGACTCCCTCACTATGTATCTTGCTATAACATCTACTGATGTGATGGTCTCCCATAGGTGTCAGGGGGAGCAGGTATCTGACAGCACCCCCTGGTGTCTGTGACAGCCACTGCCAGCCCTGTCCCTGTCACTTGGCAGCATCACTTACAGAGGTGGGTGACTTCTGGCCAAGCTGACCCTGGAGAAAGGTGCCCAGATGTCACCTACTGGCCAGTGTGTTAGACAGATCCCTCTGGGCCTAATCCACAGAGCATGTGAGTCTCTCACAGCCCCAGCTGCACAGCCTGGCTCTTTAGCTCACGCTGTAGAACTTCATTCAGTTTGTTATGGAGAGCTCTGGTCCAGGAGGGACTGGGAGCTCTGCACAAGGTGAAGTTGGATTCAGGCAATGCAGGGTCCTCCAATCACCCTGACATGAGCTTCCCCATGGACTCGCCCCCCCATCCCCATTGAAGTGGCAGTGGCAAGGTCCTCCTTTCCCCTTCTGGACAGGCAGGGTCAGCATATTGGCACACTCTTCCCCTAGAAAGGTTGAAGTATCAACAAGGATTTTCACTCTGCAATCCCACTGCTTCCCTCAGCCTCAGGGTGTTGATTGCAGAGATACATTTGTGCAAGATTATAAATTTAGAGAGGCTCCTTCTTAAAGGACATTATTATGTATATAGGAATTCTGAGCCATGCCTGGCAGCAGGATCGAGAACTCAGTGTGGGTGTGCATAGCAGTTCACCACAGACGCTATGTAGTTTGTTTTTAATAAAAGTTTTATTCCTTTCTCATTCACTGGTTTGTTCTTTAATGAACCCCAAGATCATTTCATGGTGTGAGAAGTGCTGAATAAGAAGGAAACTGGCGTCATTTTGAGGTTAACTCCTGTGTTTGAAACTGAAAGCAGAGGCAAGGGGAGCACACGGAATAGCAAACAGAGAAGAACCACAAATTTTTGTATATATTTTATGAACACAATACTTGCTTGACTAGTTTAAGAAGGGAAGAAAGGCATAAATGGATGTGTCTCCACCTGCATCCAGTCTCCGAGTGTCAGGCAATGTTCCAGAGAACTGGAAGAAATTCCAACAGAGATTTGAATTGTATTTAGCAGCTGTAAGGGCAAAGGAGAAAAACAATACAGGGAAATTAATGTTTTTGCATGTTTTTGGGGAGGAAGCATTGAATATTTATAACAACTATATGTTTGAAGAAGGTGAAAACGTGAAGTTTAGTAAAATTCTGACTAAATTTGAAGAACACTGCAGAACAAAAAAAAATGAGACCTTTGAGAGAGAGAATTTTTTTTACACGCATGTAAAAAATTGACACCATGGAGCAATATGTTACAGAATTAGGGAGACTCCGTGAAACTTGTGACTTTGGTCAGTATTGAGTTTACAATGGTACCAATGGCACACTGGCACCAGGCCATAAATGATTTGTGCCTCCCTATACTGGGGGGACACAATCTAAAGGGGAGGACACGTGACTGTCCTACATGTCTCCTCTGCCCAGCAACACCCCCCTCCCTCCTCGCGCTCAGCCCAGGACCTTCACATGCTCCCTGCCCCACATTACCTGCAGTGGGGGGGCTCTGTCCTTCTCCTGCTGCACCATCCCCCGCCTCCCCAACACTTTCGGCCACTCTCCCTGGCAGCCTGGCCCAGATGTGGTGCGGGAAGGAGCCACTTCTTGCACAGCTGAAGCTTGCCACTAAAGGTACCTGCTCTGTGCCGTGTGGTGGCTGCCTGAGAAAGCCTGGCTGGGGAGGCAGTGGGCCGCACCCAGACTGGGCCTAGCTGCCAGAGACAGGGTCTGAGCAAGTTGGAAATGTGTCAGGAGGGAGAGAGGGCTCTGTCCCCAGCAGCTGGGCTGGGGCAGGGTCCCATAGTGGCCGGTGCAAGAAGCACCTGGTTCCACCCCCTCGGCTCCCCACCCAGCCTGTTTGCCAGGCACAGGTTCCAAGCATGCTGGGAGTGGGCAGTCGCAGTGGGAGGACAGAGCCCTTCCCTCCCCAGCAGGCGAACCTGGTGGGGGGACTTGACCCCCCATGCCTCTCCACACATTGCCTCTGTATCGGGTCCACACTCAGGAAGGGCCCCATAATCTTTATCGTTACTACTGATGGCTCTCCCTGGGATTGGGAGGTAGGAGGGGAAGGTCAGATAGGGTGTGTGGTGAGGGCAGCAGATGGGAGCGTGGTGATGTCTGTTTGTCTGTGCCTCAGCTGAAGGTGGAGCAAGTCAGTGCCTCACACTAGCTGAAGGGCTCAGGGGAGCGTAGTGGCCCCACCATGCCAGGCCTGAACTGTACACAGGCAGCAAGCAGGAGGCGGTGTGGTGTGTCCAGACCCACTTCTCCCCAGTCGCTTGGCAGAGTGTGGGGTGGAGGGGCTTGACAGGTCCCGGTCGGGGTTTTCTGGCTGCCATGCAGACGGCTGGTCTCCTTCATTGCACCCACGTGCAGATTGCATGGCTCCCGCCTCGTCCCTGGGCTCACAGGCCACCGCTGGGCCTGTGGGAGTGCTAGCTGGAGGGCACTGCGCACACGGCTCCCTTGCCCCATGCATCTGCCCCAGCCCTTCCATTATTCGAATGAGAGGCTGAGCCAGGTGGCAGCGAGCATGGGGGTCCCGGACCATACTGGACAGGACGTGGCAGCACCTGGTGGACATGCACCCCAACCAATGGGTGCTTGTTGCACCAGGTAGCCCCCCTTATCCTGGGCCCCACGGAGCAGCTGGAGCCCCAGCGCCCCATCAGTGCCCCCAGGGGAGACTGGACCTCCCCCAGTGTCTCTGGCCCCATTTCCCCACCAGCGTCCCCAGGGGAGACTAAGCCTCCCCCAGCACCCCCTGCCCCATCCCCCCACCAGCACCCATGGGGTGACTTGAGTGTCCTTCCCCCCTCAGCTTCCCTGGCCCACCTGTGCTCCAGGTCCAGCAGGGAGCTGTACCTGGCCAAGCTGCAGCCAGGTGAGGCCTGGCCTGGTTCAGAGGAGAAGCGGGGCAGATTGACAGCAGTGGTGGCTCTGGAGTGGGGTTCCCAAGAGTGGTCTGGCTGGGGTTGAGGGGGGCTCCAGTTCAGGAATAGAAGTTCAGAAGGAGCCCTGTTCTGGTAGGCAATGGGGAAGTTTGTGTCGAGAGGGCTCAATTCATGGAGGGGTGTGATCTGATTTGGCTGGAAGGGGGTCTGGTCCCATTTGGGGGTTTTGGTCTGGGGAAGGATGTGGGTCTTGTCAAGTTTGGAATGGGGGTCATTCTGGGAAAGGATGTGGGTCTAGTCCGGTTTGGTCTGGGGACGGATTTGGGTCTGGTCCGGTTCGGGGGGGGCAATTTTTGAGAGGGATGTGGGTCTGGTCTGATTTGGAGGGTTGTCTTGGTCTTTTGGGGACACATTTGGTCCCGATCCTAATCTCTGTGCTTCTCTGTCTGAAGGGGAGGACAAGCAAGGCTAATATGAATAATGAGGCTATAAATAAAACGTATTAATTTTTTCATATTTTTTATTTTTAAAATGTTATAAACTTGTCCCAATTTCATTTAATTCAATTGAAGCCCTGATAGTTCATATGAAAAATGCAAAAGGGTGAGATAGTGTGATGGTTCCCTATTACTGGGAGTAGTGTAGCCCAGTGGGCTAGGTTGCCTTTATTATATTTACTGCTTTGCTTTATATTCTGCTTTGCATTATATTTAGCAGAAATGCAAGAAACCTACAGACCTGTATCCTGTAAGACATTAGCTTCAACATGTTAGCATAAGGCTTGAGGTCTATGAAATTTGAACAGATACATTTTGCACAGATAAATGGCCCAATGGAAAAACCCCAAGTATGCGTGGAGCTGAAAATAGAGTTTAAGGGGTACATGAGTCAACCACAGAAGTGTCCTAGCAACAAACTGACGTACATAACAGGTACATGGGCTATATCTAAGGCTAGCCTGCTTGCTTGTCAATATATCTTTTCTTATGGGTTTGATATTTGTTTTCTTATAATAGGTTTATAGGTCTATATTGGAATATATTTTGGCTGTAACACAAGGGACTTTCAGGCCACATCCTGTATGTTGAGTTAAGGCAAGGTTAGCACACATATGTTTGGGACCTTTCACCTAGATACATGGTGATGAGCTAAAGCATAAGGTCCATATATGGCTGCAACCTTTAACATAGAGGATGCATTGAACTAGGTTGGCATAGTGGGCTTTCTTAAGTTCATACCCTTTTAAACTTAACAGGTACATCACAACTTGGAACGAACAGAAATAACCAGTTAGGACAGAAATAACAAATGTGATTCCTAATCACAAAAGAGCCATGGTAACAAATTGACATATATGATAATAAGTTGAGATCATTGATATGCTAACCTATAGAAAAAAGACACTCCAACATCAATAAGGTGGAGAAATACAAATAAAGAAAAGGGGAAAAATCCCCTACTGAATATGCATCGAACATAACAGCATCAGAGTAATACATTATAAAAGTGGCATCCCGGCCTAGAGGCGGTAAGAGAGAACATAAGAATGTAAGTATGGCCATACTGGGTCAGACCAAAGGTCCATCTAGCCCAATTTCCTGTCTTCCAACAGTGGCCAATGCCAGGTGCATCAGAGGGAATGAACAGAACAGGGAATCATCAAGTGAATCATTCCCTGTCGCTCATTCCCAGCTTTGGGCAAATAGAGGCTAGGGACACCATTCCTGCTCATCCTGGCTAATAGCATTGATGGACCTATCCTCCATGAATTTATCTAGTTCTTTTTTGAACTTGGCCTTCACAACATTCTCTGGCCTTTAGTCTTGGCCTTCACAACATCCTCTGGCAAGGAGTTCCACAGGTTGACTGACTGTTGTGTGAAAAAATACTTCCTTTTTTTTGTTTTAAACCTGCTGCTTATTGATATCATTTGGTGACTTCTAGTGCTTGTCTTATGAGAAAGAGTAAATAATTTCTTATTTACTTTCTCTACACCAGTCATGATTTTGTAGACCTCTATCATATCCCCTCCTTAGTCGTCTTTTTTCCAAGCTGAAAAGTCCCAGTCTTTTTAATATCTCATCATATGGCAGATGCTCCATTCCCCTAATCATTTTTGTTGTCCTTTTCTGAACCTTTTTCAATTCCAATCTATCTTTTTTGAGATGGGGTGACCACATCTGCACACACTATTCAAGACTTGGGCGTATCATGGATTTATATAGAGGCAATATGACATTTTCTGTCCTATTATCTATCCCTTTCTTAATGATGCCCAACTTTCTATTCACTTTTTTGACTGCCACTGCAGATTGAGTGGATGTTTCTGAGAACTATCCACAATGACTCCAAGATCTTTTCCTTAAGTAGTAACAGCTAATTTAGACCCCATCATTTGATACGTATAGTTGGGATTATGTTTTCCAATGTGCATTACTTCACATTTATCAACATTAAATTTCATCTGCCATTTTGTTACCCAGTCACCCATTTTTGTGAGATCCTTTTGTAGCTCTTTGCAGTCTGCCGGGTCTTAACTATCTTTAATAATTATGTATCATCTGCAAATTTTGCCACTTCACTGCTTACCCGTTTTTCCAGATCATTTATGTTGAATAGGACTTGTTCTGTTCTGGGAACAGACCTCTGGGAGACTCGACTATTTACCTCTCTCCATTCTGAAAACTGACCATTTATACCTACCCTTTGTTTCCTATTTTTTAACCAGTTACCAATCCATGAGAGTACCTTCCCTCTTATCCCGTGGTAGCTTACTTTGCATTAAAACCTTTGATGAGGGACCTTGTCAAAGGCTTTCTGAAAATTTAAGTACACTATATTCACTGGCTCCCCTTGGTCCGCATGCTTGTTGACCCCCTCAAAGAATTCTAGTGGATTGGTGAGGCATGTTTTCCCTTTACTAAAACCATGTTGACTCTTCCTCAACAAATTAGGTTCATCTATATGTCTGACAATATTACTGTTTCTTATAGTTTCAACCAGTTTGCCCGGTACTGAAACCTGCCTGTAATTGCTGGGGTTACCTCTGGAGCCCTTTTAAAAAATTGGCATCACATTAGCTATCCTCCAGTCATCTGGTACAGAAGCTGATTTAAATGATACGTTACAGACTACAGTTAGTAGTTCTGCAATTTTACATTTGAGTTCCTTCAGAACTCTTGGGTGAATACCCTCTGGTCCTGGTGACTTATTACTGTTTCATTTATCAATTTGTTCCAAAACCTCCTCTAATGATACCTCAGTCTGGGATAGTTTCTCAGATCTGTCACCTAAAAAGAATGGCTCAGGTTTGGAAATCTCCCTCACATCCTCAGCCGTGAAGACTGATGCAAAGAATTCATTTAGCTTCTCCACAATGGCCTTGTCATCCCAGAGTGCTCCTTTAGCACCTTGATCATCTAGTGGCCCCAATGGTTGTTTAGCAGGCTTCCTGCTTCTGATGTTAAAAAAAAATTGCTATTACTTTTTGAGTCTTTGGCTAACTGTTTCTCAAATTCTTTTTTGGCCTTTCTAATTGTATTTTTACACTTCATTTGCCAGTGTTTATGCTCCTTTCTATTTTCCTCAATAGGATTTAACTTCCACTTTTTAAAGGATGCCTTTTTGCCTCTCACTGCTTCTTTTACTTTGTTGTTTAGCTACGGTGGCTCTTTTTTGCTTCTAGGAGAGTGTCCAGGTCCCAGCTCAGCCCTGTCAAGTGCCTCAGCCTCAGCAGTAAGGTGTGTGTGTGTGTGTGCGCGCACGCGCATGAGAGAGAGAGAGACTCTGTCAAGGTTCCTTCCCCACTCTGAACTCTAGGGTACAGATGTGGGGACCTGCATGAAAGACCCCCAAAACTTATTCTTATCAGCTTAGGTTAAAAACTTCCTCAAGGTACAAACTTTGCCTTGTCCTTGAACCCTATGCTGCCACCACCAAGCGTGTTAAACAAAGAACAGGGAAAGAGCCCACTTGGAGACGTCTTCCCCCCAAAATATCCCCCACAAGCCCTACAACCCCTTTCCTGGGGAAGGCTTGATAAAAATCCTCACCAATTTGCATAGGTGAACACAGACCCAAAGCCTTGGATCTTAAGAACAAGGAAAAAGCAATCAGGTTCTTAAAAGAAGAATTTTAATTAAAGAAAAAGTAAAAGAATCACCTCTGTAAAATCAGTATGGTAAATACCTTACAGGGTAATCAGATTCAAAACATAGAGAATCCCTCTAGGCAAAACGTTAAGTTACAAAAAGACACAAAAACAGGAATTTACATTCCATTCAGCACAACCTATTTTACCAGCCATTTAACAAAAGGAAATCTAACGATTTCTACCTAAATTACTTACTAACTTAACAGAAGTTCTGAGGAGCATTCCTGATCTCTTCCCAGCAAAAACATCACACAGACAGACAGAGCCTTTCTTCCCCCCCTCCTCCAGCTTTGAAAGTATCTTGTCTCCTCATCGGTCATTTTGGTCAGGTGCCAGCAAGGTTATCTTAGCTTCTTAACCCTTTACAGGTGAAAGGGTTTTGCCTCTGGCCAGGAGGGATTTTACAGCACTGTGGACAGAAAGTTGGTTACCCTTCCCTTTATATTTATGACAGACTATATCCCAGCTCAGCCCTGCCCAGCAACTCATCGTGACAGCACAGGGGTGGTGAACACACAACAATTAAATAACAAACACCTGAAAATCCAAATGCTGAAAATCATCCATTCTCAAAATCTGAAATGAAAAATTTCTAACAAAATATCTTTGTTCAAAATTCATCACAGGGAACCATCCACCCCCCATTTTTCACCCATCTCAGCTCAGACGGCCCAGCCCAGGCAGGCAGGCGGGGGACGGGGACATGATAGAAATGTCAGTGTTACTCCTGGGGGAATTCTGCACATCTGCGGATGCACAGAATTCCTCTGTCTCACATAATTTTGTATTTTCCTGCATAAAAAACATTTTGCCTAAGAAGTGCTGCAGTTCCGCCTTTTGCCCATCAAAGGCCACTCTGGCACAAGAACAGCCAGCTGCATTCATGCCGGCTGTTCTAACGCTACAACGTCTTCTGGTGGGCAAAAGACAGAACTGTAGCCCTTAGGCAGATTAGGACTGAGTGGGGCACCCAGGGCTGCTGAGGTGTGTATGTGTGTCACAGTCTGGGCGTCAAAATGGTTAGTGCAGGGGACAACCTGGAAAATGGGCTCAGGAGCTAATGGGGTGACAGCGTTGAGCCTGGGGACAAGGGCTGCAGAGACCCATGGGAATGAGAGGTATGGGGACAGGGGCAGACGTGCCTGACTGAATGGGAGAGGCTTGGGGTCAGCCCAGGTCTGCATGGGGGAGGCTTCCCAACACCCTAACAATCCCCCCTCAAAGAAAAGCCTCCCACCCACACCCAACACCCTCCAAGTTCACTCCTAGGTTCCTTCCCTCTCCCTTAGCTCTTCCGTTACCCCTGACTCCCCCAAGCTCTTACACTGCTTCTGAAAGGTGCAGGAAATACCACTCTGAGTACTGTATTGTCATTTAAATGAATTACACAAAGTTCTGAATTAATATGTCTACTGAGGAATCTATTTGACAAAAAAGCAATTCCTGAATCTTTATTTTTTTGGAGGGTCTGTATTGTTACAGACATACTTGCTGACAGATATTTTGAAATAAATTACCAAAATAATTGTAATTGGCATGATTATTTTGTGTTATTTTGACAAATAAAATATGCAGAATTTTGCAGAATTTTCAAATATTGTATGCAGAACTTTTAATTTTTTGGCTAAGAATTCCTCCAGGAGTACAATCTGGAAGGGACCTCAAGTTGTCATCAAGTCCCACCCCCTGTGCTGAGGCAGGACCAAGTAAACTTAGACCATCCCTGACAGGGATTTGTTCAACCTGTTCTTAATAACCTCTGAAGACGGTGATTCCACGACCTGCCTTGGAAGTTATTCTAGAGCTTAACTACCCTATTCGTTAAAAAGTTTTTCTAACATCTAACCTAAATTTCCCTTGCTGCAGATTACGCCCATTACTTTCTGTCCTACCTTTAGTGGACAGGGAGAACAACTGATCCCCATCTTCATTATGGGCCTGGAGTGTGGCCATGGTCTGCTCTGGTTTCTTATGTATTTATTGCCTACGAGGGTGACTCCAGCTGTGGTAGTGACGGGGGTTCCTCCCTCAAAGGCAAATGATTCTGAAGTGTTTCTTTATTTACTGGATTCTATTTAGGGAAAGGTGGGTCCTGGGTTTGTCAACCCCCAGTCTGAGTGTGATCACGAGGACAATGGATGTAGAGAAATCACACGATGATGCAGTAGTGATGGACTTGTCCAATGTGGTGCTCTCTCTCCCTGCAGCTCTCCCAGGATTTAACCAGCATGGCTAAACTGGGCTGCAACTTTGCAGGGCAGGAAAATGGCTCTTTCAAAGGAGGAATCCAAACCCTTCTGATGGGAAAGTTTCATCTGGTGTTCACTGTCCCACTCTGTTAAACCTCTGCTAAATTCAGTGAATTATTTCCTCCCTCTCCACTCACTCTATTTGTTGTTGTTCTGGCAGGAGGCACCAGACGCATCATCACACCTGGGCTCGAAAGTTCTTTCTCTCCATGTAATTAGTTATTTACGCTCTGTGCTCCAGTCCTGGAACAGAGGTATCACAAACAGCATGCGGGCAAACCTCTCATTCAGGAATTTCAACCCAACACCAGTGCTCAGTTCCCAGGGAGCAACCATGCCCCAAGAACAGACCTTAGCAGAGCCCCAACCTGGCTCTTTGCCCCAGTTCCCCAAAGCATCTGCATCAGCAAACCAACAGCTACACAGTATGTCTGCAAAGGCTGTCCCCGCCACTCGCACAGCAAGGAGGAGATGGTGTCGGACTTTGCGTAATAGCGCCACCTAATGACTCCTGCCAGAGCTCGTGGGAACATGACATTTCTGTCCCTTGTGAAATACTGACCTTTCACATTTTATTTTCATCCTGTACCAGGACAACAAATCAAAATTTCAAATGTTCATGGAACAGAAATTCAGCAACATTTTGATTCAGAAACATCTAAGCACCGTGTTGATTTTGAAGAAATGGCATTTTTGGATGGAAAACTCTTCCACTGGATATTTTTCGACAAACTCTGCACATGTCTCTGCATGCTGTACTGATCTCTCTCCCTCACTCAGGAAAGCTCTCAAGCATGTGCTCAAGCCCAACCCATCCAGGACAGCACCTATGTATATGCTTAACTTTAAGCACCTGCTACAGTCCTTAAAATGGCTGTTTGAAGTTAAGTTTGTACCTGGCTGCTATCCCAAATAGTGATGCTTCCCTGATGCAGGGCAGTTACCACAGCGATGGTTCCTGCCTTGAGGAGCTCACACTTACATCTGCGCGTAAGGGATGGGGCGGGCAGAGGGAATCCAGGTTTATTGCCACAAAACATAGTGAACAAAATTATTTCTTTCAAAACTTGTTATGGAAAATGTCAGTGTTTTGATGAAAACAATAATCACAAAACTTAACAAATATTTTCATTTGGCCTCATTTTGACTTGACATTTTCCTTTGTTTTGAGTTTTCGGAGCCAAAATGAGACAAAACTGTAAGTTAGAAACACAAATAGCTTTGCTATGTTTAGTTTCAAATAGACGTTTTCCTTCCATTTTTGGACTTTGACAGCCAAAGCAAAGCTGTCAATTCAGAACAAAACAAAACAAAACATTGTCTTTCATTTCAAAATTATTTTTGTGGTATGACTAAGAAGATCATTACATGTGAACTGTTTTGGGGAAAAGATTTAAATTAAACTGTTTTTGCATTAAAAAAATGTTGGTCAAAAAAATTTGTGGAAAAACTTCAACCAGCTTTACTCACAAAGAACAGCCAATAATGTTGCCCTGCAGATAACTGTGGGGTGAGCTTCCCGAGTATGTTCATGAGGATATTGGGGTCACTTTCTATAGGACTCATCCAGCTACAGTCAGTAGGTACTTGCCGGTGGCTGCTTGGAGAGGGCATTCACAGTGCTGGATCTGAAGCTCCTATTGGGAATTACAATCTCTGCCATCATGGTTCTGGCTGTGGTGCTTTATCTGCTGGGAAAGAAAGGTGGGTATGAGAGTGAGGCCAAGCCATGCTGGCAAATGTACAAACAGAGGTGTCAGAGATAAAGAAGAGGTTACTTGCATTGTGTAGTAAATGAGGTTCTTCAAGATGTGTGTCCCTATGTGTGCTCCACTCTAGGTGTCTTTGCGTCTCTGCACCTCAAATCAGAGATTTTTGGTAACAATGTACGTTTGACCCACATGTACACTTTCCCCATCTCATGCTGTGCCTGTTGCTATATAGTGCTGTGCGGGCAAACCACCTTCAGTTCCTTCACTGCCGCAGAGCTCTTATATAAGAACTCTGAAGTAGAGGGAGGAGGACGGATGGTGGAGCACTCACAGGACACACATCTTCAAGAACCGCAGTTACTGCACAAAGTGAGTAAACTCTTCTTCAAGTAGTGTCCCTTTGTGTGCTTCATGGTAGGTGACTCTACATCAGTGCTCCTGATGGAGAGATGGGGTCCACCACCACCACCCCAGGACCCCCCCTGCTCCCTGTCCCCTGACTGCACCGACCCCTATCCACCCCCCCGCCAAGTCCTGACAGACCCTGGGAACTCCCACAATCCAACCCCCACATTCCCCGTCCCCTGACCGCCCCTCCGAACCTCTACCCCATCCAACCCCCTGCTCCCTGTCCCCTGACCGCCCCCCCAAAACTCTACCCCATCCAACCCCCTGCTCCCTGTCCCCTGACCACCTCCCCGAACCTCTACCCCATCCAACCCCCACATTCCCCATCCCCTGACTGTCCCTGGGATTCCCTCCCCCTTATCCAACTCCCCCGGCCCCTTACCATGCCCCTTACCCCCCTCTCCCGGCGCCCGCTGCAGCGCCGTGGCTCCGGCGGGGCCTGAGCTCCTGCCGCTCGGCCCACCAGAGCTCGCAGTCCCGCCCCCTGACCACGCAGCTCCAAGCCGCAGGAGCTCAGGTTCCGCCAGAGCCAGGCCGCGGCAGCGTTGGCCAGGGCCTCTCCTGGACACGCTGAGGCGCCAGGGGATGGGCGAAGGTGCAGGCGGGGTCAGGGAGGAGCCTCAGACATTCTTGTGGGGGCCCTGCAGGGCCCGGGGCAAATTGCCCCACTTGTCCCCCCCCTCGACGGCCCTGCCATCAGAAGATAAACAATCATTTGGTGTTTCCGTATTCTACAAGGAAACGATTTCATAAAGGTATGGGTAAATGCTACCTGCAAATCAAAGCTCCTACACCAGCATGGGACCAAAATCTTGGGTCTTAAACTATTTTATAAGGTCACCCTTTGAGCCTATGGCCACTTGCTTGCTTCTACATGTCTGTATGAAACCACATTCCTAGTGGCCATCATGTCTGCTTGGAGAGTGGAAGAGAGAGGGGCCCTAATGGTATACCCTCCTTTACAATTTTCTTCAAGGACAAGATCACATTGTGGCCACACCCCAAATTCCTACCAAAAATACTTTTAGCCTTCCCCATAAATCAACTTATTCACCTCCCAACATTTTTTCCCAAACTACACCAGGATGAAAGGGAGGTAACACTGCACACACTTCACTGCCAGGACAGCATTAGCTTTCTATTTGGAAAGGACTAAGCCTTTCAGAAAATCTTCAAGGCTATTCCTCTCCATCACAGATGGATCTAAGGGATCCCCAACATCTAAGCAAAGACTCTGTAGATGGATATCAGACTGCATTAACTACTGCTGTCACACACATGACCTACAACCTCCTTTGGGAGCCTGAACACACTCTACAAAATGTCCACTTCAATAGCATTCCTAAATAATGTTCTAAGCACAGAAATATGCAGAGCAGCAACTTGGGTATCTGCTCATACATGTGTCAAGCATTTTGCAATCACTTGTGACTCAGGATGTGATGTGATGTTTGGTTTGACCATATTAACTTCAATGCCGGGAGAGGGGGGTAAGGGGCATGGTAAGGGGCCGGGGGAGTTGGATAAGGGGGAGGGAATCCCAGGGACAGTCAGGGGACGGGGAATGTGGGGGTTGGATGGGGTAGAGGTTCGGGGGGGTGGTCAGGGGACAGGGAGCGGGGGCTGGATGGGGTAGAGGTTCGGGGAGGTGGTCAGGGGACAGGGAGCAGGGGGTTGGATGGGGTAGAGTTTTGGGGGGGCGGTCAGGGGACAGGGAGCAGGGGGTTGGATGGGGTAGAGGTTCGGAGGGGCGGTCAGGGGACGGGGAATGTGGGGGTTGGATTGTGGGAGTTCCCGGGGTCTGTCAGGACTTGGCGGGGGGGTGGATAGGGGTCGGTGCAGTCAGGGGACAGGGAGCAGGGGGGGTCATGGGGTGGTGGTGGTGGAGGTCTCGGGGGGCCATCAGGGGACAAGGAGCAGGATGGGTCGGGGATTCTGAGGGGGGCAGTCGGGGGGCACGAAGTGGTGGGGGTCGGATGGGGGCAGGGCCAGGCTATCAGGGGAGGCACAGCCTTCCCTACCTGGCCCTTCATACAATTTTGGAACCTCGATGTGGCCCTCGGGCCAAAAAGTTTGCCCACGCCTGCCCTAATGTCTCAAAAAATGTAGCTGGCGTTTTAATTTAATTGCATGATACGCTCTATATAGACAGCTCGCGTTCGCTTGCCGCATGCGTCCCCACCACTGTGGCGCCGCATTGCCATTGGTCCTCCTCTCCCCCTCCGACTACTATTCTGGAAAATCTTTGACCTATATAAGTGGCTGTGTGAAGCATGCCCAGTGCAGTGTCTGCAGGTTTGTAATCTTTGTCACGTGTACTCTACTGAAATAGCATAACAAGCCCATGGCTTTACATTTTAATTCAATCATATGATACCCCCTTTTAATTTTAAAATATGGATCGGTTCATTGTTAAGATAAGAAAAGGAGCAGACAAGCTGTTCATGTAAAAGAGCCTTTTCGAAACTAGCATATATAAAAAACAAACAAAGAAGTACAATGTCCCAACAGCGCCTCGACTCACTCATGATTTTGTACATTGAACAAGAATTGGCTTCGTCAGTTAATTTCAATGATGCGATTGAGGAATTTAAGTCCATAACACCTGGTGAGTGACGTCTCATTCTCTAGGACAGGAAGATGAAGAAACCTTAATCTGTTTTGGTCAATTTGGGCTAGCTCATTATCTGGTTAAAGATAAAGATCATGAAAATTGAATGTAGCTTTGTATATGCCTGGTTATCACTACAGCAAAAATTTGGTATTTTGTGTCTCTATTTTTTAAGTAAAGATTAGTCGTTAATTTTAAAAAAAATTAAGTTTATTTAAGTTTTAGTGTCTTTAGTTTGTTTGATGAATAAAAACAATGTCCTTAATGATTGAGTATTCAGTAAATGTTCACCTTTAAATAAATAAATAAATAAATAAATAAAATTCCTTGGGTGCACACCCTAATGAAATGTGCTGCGCACACCTATGTGGGTGATGCTTCTTGATGTTGCCAAAGCATAAGGAAGTGATATAAAGTAAAATTTAGAGCATACATTTTGCAAGATATTCTCCCTCCTGTGCACGATGGTCGTGACAGGTGCTTCAACATCTATTTTAATTTCTGTCGCAGTTCAAATTGTTCCACAACACATGGGGTACATAAGGAATTTTTCAATTAACTACCCGTGACAGTTTGGATCACAGAAACCCGCTGGGAGCTGCCACCTGATATGCCCAGACTACTTCTACTGCTGCTTTCCCTGCCAGCTCAGGACTCCAGCACCCTGTCTTCCTGAGCCAGACATTTCCGACTGCTCCAACAAAGACCCAGGGTCTGAATTACCTGCCCCAAAGCTGCAGGTTTACCTGAAAGCAGCTAACAGAAGTGTTCCTGTTTTTAACACTCAGATGCCCAACTTCCAATGGGGTCTAAACCCAAATAAATCTGTTTTACCCAGTATAAAGCGTATACAGGGTAAACTCATAAATTGTTCACCCTCTATAACACTGATAGAGAGATATGCACAGTTGTTTGCTCTCCCAGGTATTAATACATACTCTGAGTTAAATAATAAGTAAACAATGATTTTATTAAATACAGAAAGTAGGATTTAAGTGGTTCCAAGTAGTAACAGACAGAACAAAGTAAGTCCCCAAGCCAAATACAATAAAATGCGCAAATCTGTGTCTAATCAAACTAAATACAGATAAGATCCTCACCAGTTCCAGAATGCTCCATTTTACAGACTAATCTCCTTTTAGCCTGGGTCCAGCAATCACTCACACCCCTTGCACACTGTCCTTTGTTCCAGTTTCTTTCAAGTATCCGGGTGGGGGGGTAGGGAGGCTCTCTCTTTAGCCAGCTGAAGACCACCATGGAGGGGTCTTCCATGGGTTTAAATAGCCTTTTTCTTGTGGGTGGAGACCCCCTCCTCACTCCTATGCACAGTCCAGCTCCAAGATGGAGTTTAGGAGTTACCTGGGCAAGTCACATGTCCATGCATGACTCACAGTTTTTACAGGTAGCATCCATTGTTTACATGCTACCTTGAACATCCTCAAGTAGACTTCTTATGTGGATTGGAGCATTCCAAGATTCATTGTCCTTTAAAAAGAAAAGGAGTACTTGTGGCACCTTAGTGACTAACAAATTTATTTGAGCATAAGCTTTCGTGAGTGAGCTGTAGCTCCTTTTCTTTTTGCGAATACAGACTAACACGGCTGCTACTCTGAAATTGTCCTTTAAGTGTCTCTTGATTAGGTACTTAACTTCAGCTTTCCTTTCTCCAGGAACTGACCAAATGCTCTACTAAGGTTATTTAGAAACCAAGCCAGTACACAGCCAATATTTATAACTTCAAATACAAAAATGATACATGCATGCAGATAGGATAATAGATTCAGTAGATCATAACCTTTATATCGATATGTTACATAGTATATGTAGCATAGATCATATTCCAGTTATGTCATATTCCCATAAAGCATTATGGGATACAGCATCACACTACCTAACAAAATGAAAGATACTAAGGGGATTTATTTGTTTGCAGGTATCATCACATAGTCAATGATCGTAGGGGTTAGAAAAATGAAATGTACATATCTTTCAGGATTTGAGAAAAGAAAGCAAAAGAAAACTAGACAGATGCAAAAAGAAAAGGGAAAAATAACTCTTCACAAATTTCTTCAGGCACAATATGATGCTGCAGCAATATTTTGTTTTCCCTGCAGTCTCTACAGAAGTGAAACTCAAATTAACCAATGACATCATTCAAAATTTGTTGAAGGTGGAATTGCCGATAATTGGAAAAAGATTTACGAGAAAATCAAGAGTCATGAAGAAAACGCTTTACATTTGAGCAATTACATTAAGTGGAAGGAATTATTTCAGACACTCAGTGATAAAAGAGGCATTGATGCAGCATACAGCATAGTATTAAACAGGAGGAGGAAAAATGGCGTAAAATATTAACTGCCATTGTTGACGTAATTCTTTTCCTAGCAAAGAATAATCTGCCATTTTGTGGTAGTCATTCTACTGTTGATTATGACGACTGTGGATTTTTCTTGTCAACACTGAAGCTTGTGGGCAGGTACAATACGAGGTGAAACAACATCTAGAGATGGTAGCTCAATGCAGAGAGTTTGATCAAAGAATGCAGGCTCACTACCTGTCATGGCATAGTCAGAATGAGTTTTTGAAACTGTGTGGGGAGAAAGTTTTAAACGCTATTCTTGAGGAGGTAAGAAAACCCTGATGTTTCAGCATTGTTGTTGATGGTACACCTGATGTTTCACACACAGAGCAGTTAGTTTTTATTCTCAGATATATGATGCAAAAAACGGAAATTGGGATGCACATGAAAGACTTGTTAAACTAGTAGATTTTGAAAACAAGACTGGCGCAGATATAGCAGAACAGATAAAGAGGTTTTAAAAACAATGTGACTTAGAACTATCTTGGTGCAGAGGGCAGGGATATGACAGTGTCTCTAACATGTCAGGAAAATTTCAGGGAGTAAAGACAAGAATTTTGGAAGAAAATGCCCAAGCCTATTTTTCTCCATGCAGCGCTCACATGCTGAACCTCTGTGGCACCCATGCTCTGGAAACCAGTGTAGAGGTAAATACATATTTTGGAAATGTTCAGAAACTCTATAAAGTATTTGCTCTTAGCCCTGCGAGATGGAAAATTTTGCAGACCACTGCGAATATATCTCTTCAGTCTGTATCTAAAACTAGGTGGAGTGCAAGAGTTGATGCTGTTCATGCCCTAATCAAAAATCACACAGGTGTGCTGGAAAGTTTAACTAAAATTGAAGAGGAGATTCAGTTAGCTCCCGAAATCCAGGCAGATGTTGATTGTTTGATTAAGTGGCTTAAGTCATTTCAATTTGTACTTCTTACTACAATATGGTTTAAGGTCCTACAAAGCTCCAAATTAACAATGGAAGAGGGAGCTAAACACGTGAGCAACTTAATCAAGGAAATTCAAACAATGAAAGATTCTTGGCCAATTTTTTTGAAGAAGCCAAACAAGTCGCTTCAAATCTCAGCATTGACTCAAAAATGAAAAGTGATTCAAGGATCCGGAAAAACAAGCGATTCTTTGATGACACAAGGGATGCAGACCATACGTTTGACTCTCCCAATATTCAGTTCAAAGTTCAGATGTTCTTCCTGACAATGGATTTGCTTCTGTCAGAGCTACGAGGTCTTGGCGAAAGAATGGCTGAAGACTCAAATTTATTTTCACCCATTTCGTGTCTGCCAGATAAAGAGAATGAATCTTCTATAGAATATTTTGTTGACACTTTGGCCAAAGCATATCTAAAAGCCTCCAGAGAGAAGATCTTAAAGAGGAACTTAGAATCTTTTACAAAATAAAAGAAGATTCCAACTTAAGAGTTGATGGACATATAACCTCCGCACTTACACTTCTTAATATTCTCTTAAAAAAAGGGCTGGACAACGTGTTTCCACAGATTTGTATTTGTTTATGCCTACTAACAGTGTTGCCAGTGTCGGTAGCATCAGGAGAGGATGCATTTAGTAAGCTAACATTGATTAAAAATCCTTTGCGTTCAGCCATTGGGAAAGAAAGGCTGAACCATTTGCTTGCTTTGAGCATAGAATATGAAATGGCCAAAGACATAGGTTTTGATGACATTATTAATGAGTTCGTCAAAATGAAAGTGAGGGAAAAAATTGCAGCTGTATAATTAATGTTCAGAACAATTTGTAAAAAAACGATTTCATAAGAAGCATTACATAATTGCACATGCATTGTATACCTACCATTAAAGCATTTAATGTTTTTAAATAATGTATTTTGTGTATTTTCAAATTATTAACAATTAATTTTTGAATGTATTTCACTGTTTATTTTTTACATTTCCAAATACATGTTACTATAGTATTGCAACTTTTTTTTATGGAAGGGGCCCTCAAAATTGCTTTGCCCCAGGCCCCCTGAATCCTCTGGGTGGCCCTGTCTGGTGGAAGGTGTTAATGACTGTGAGATGTACCTTTACCAAGCTAAGAGATAGGCCTGATTTCTTTAAGTCATTGACAGTGGTCCCCAGACTGTGGGGCTGGCTTCCCTATGGGGGCACAGAGGAACGTTCGGGGGAGTGGAGGGGCCCAGGCCAGCCTCCATGGGGGGTAGGGAGGGAACATCATTCAGACCCGCTGTGCCCCCAGCTCTGCTTCAGCCCCAGCTCCAAGCCATGGCTCCTCTCCTGGCCCTACCCGCAGCAATGGTCGTGGCTCCCAGATGTGGCTCGGCTCCCAGCCCTGCACCCAGCCACGGTCGCGGCTCCTGGCTGTAGCTCTGATCCTGGCCCCACCTGCAGCTGCGGCCCCAGCCTTGGGGTCTTGGTTCCTGCCCTCACCCCAGCCCCAGCCTCGGACCCTGCCATAAATATAGAGGAAAGAGTAGCATAAAATCCCTCCTTGGCAGCTGTACTGAATTGCCTTACCTGTAAGCGGTTAAACAGTTCAATAACTTAGTTGGCGCCTGACCAGAAGGACCAATAAGGAAAGAAGATACTTTCAAATCTGGGGGCAGAAGAATTTGTTTGTTGTTCTCTTTGTTTGTTCCCTCTCCGGACGGAGAAAGAAGCCAAGCAGGTACAACATCTCCTGAAAATATACGGGGAATAATCCATCTAAAATCACAGAAATTGTAAGTAACTAAAAAATTAAGGAAATTAGTTAGGGAAGTGGATTGGATTAAAGAACTTGCATCTAAAGGCAGAGGAGACCTGGAATTACTTCAAGTCAAAGTTGCAGAAACTATCAGAAGCCTGAATCCCAAGAAAGGGGAAAAAATCATAAGCAGGGGTTGCAGACCAAGCGGGATGAATAAGCATCTCAGAGAGGTGATTAAGAAAAAGCAGAAAGCCTACAAGGAGTGAAAAACGGGAGGGATCAGCAAGAAAAGCTACCTTATTGAGGTCAAAACATGTAGGGATAAAGTGAGAAAGGCCAAAAGCCATGTAGAGTTGGACCTTGCAAAGGGAATTAAAACCAATAGTAATAGGTTTTATAGCCATATAAATAAGAAAACTAAGAAAGAAGAAGTGGGACCTCTAAACACTGAGGATGGAGTGGAGGTTAAGGATAATCTAGGGATGGCCCAATATCTAAACAAATACTTTGCCTCAGTCTTTAATGAGGCTAATGAAGAGCTTAGAGATAATGGTAGGATGACAAATGGGAATGAGGATATGGAGGTAGATATTACCACATCCAAGGTAGAAGCCAAACTCCAACAGCTTAAAGGGACTAAATCGGGGGGACCCAGATAATCTTCATCCAAGAATATTAAAGGAATTGGCACCTGAAATTGCAAGCCCATTAGCAAGAATTTTTAATGAATCTGTAAACTCAGGGATTGTACCATATGACTGGATAATTGTTAACATAGTTCCTATTTTTAAGAAAGGGGAAAAAAGTGATCCGGGTAACTACAGGCCAGTTACTTTGACATCTGTAGTATCCGAGGTCTTGGAAAAAAATTTGAGGGAGAAAATAGTTAAGGACATTGAGGTCAATGGTAATTGGAACAAAATACAACATGGTTTTACAAAAGGTAGATCATGCCAAAGCAACCTGAACTCCTTCTTTGAGAAGGTAACAGATTTTTTAGACAAAGGAAACACAATGGATCTAATTTACCTAAATTTCAATAAGGCATTTGATATGGTTCCACATGGGGAATTATTAGTTAAATTTGAAAAGATGGAGATCGATATGAAAACTGAAAGGTGGATAAGGAACTGGTTAAAGGGGAGACTACAATGGGTCATACTGAAAGGTGAACTGTCAGGCTGGAGGGAGGTTACTAATGGACTTCCTCAGGGATCGGTTTTGGAACCAATCTTATCTAATCTTTTTATTATTGACCTTGGCACAAAAAGTGGGAGTGTGCTAATAAAGTTTGCTGATGACACAAAGCTGGGAGGTATTCCCAATACAGAGAAGGACCAGGATATCACACAGGAAGATCTGGATGACCTTGTAAACTGGAGGAATAGTAATAGGATGAAATTTAATAGCAAAAAGTACAAGGTCATGCATTTAGGAATTAATAACAAGAATTTTTGTTATAAGCTGGGACGCATCAGTTGGAAGTAACAGAGGAGGAGAAGGACCTTGGTGTATTGGTTGATCACAGGATGACTATGAGCCGCCAATGTGATATATGGCCGTGAAAAAAGCCAATGTGGTCTTGGGATGCATCAGGCAAGGTATTTCCAGTAGAGATAAGGAGGTGTTAGTACCATTATACAAGGCACTGGTGAGACCTCATCTGGAATACTGTGGGCAGTTCTGGTCTCCCATGTTTAAAAAGGATGAATTCAAACTGGAACAGGTACAGAGAAGGGCTACTAGGATGATCTGAGGAATGGAAAACCTGTCATATGAAAGGGAGACTCAAAGAGCTTGGCTTGTTTAGCTTAACCAAAAGAAGGCTGAGGGGAGATATGATTTCTCTATATAAATATATCAGAGGGATAAATACCAGAGAGAGAGAGGAATTATTTAAGCTCAATACTAATGTGGACATAAGAACAAATGGATATAAACTGGCCATCAGCAAGTTTAGACTTGAAATTAGATGAAGGTTTCTAACCATCAGAGTGAAGTTCTGGATCAGCCTTTCCAGGGGAGTAGGGGGCAAAAGACATATCTGGCTTCAAGACTAAGCTTGGTAAGTTTATGGAAGGGATGGTATGATGGGATAGCCTAATTTTGGCAAATAATTGACTTTGACTATTAGCGATAAATATGCCCAGTGGCCTGTGATGGGATGTTAGATGGGGCGGCATCTGAGTTACTGCAGAGAATTCTTTCCTGGGTTTTGCCCACATGCTCAGGGTTTAGCTGATCACCATATTTGGGGTCAGGACGGAATTTTTCTCCAGGGGAGATTGGAAGAGTCCCTGGGGGGTTTTCGCCTTCCTCTGCTCTGTGGGGCATGGGTCACTTGCTGGAGGATTCTCTGAACCTTGAAGTCTTTAAACCATGATCTGAGGACTTCAATAGCTCAGACATAGGTTAGGGGTTTATTACAGGAGTGGATGAGTGAGATTCTGTGTCCTGCATTGTGCAGGACGTCAAACTAGATGATCATAATGGTCCCTTCTGACTTTAAAGTCTATGACTCTAAGTAAGGCAAGGAAATGCATTAGATTATCTTTTGTTTTAGCTTGTGAATTTTTCTGTGCTACAGAGGAAGTTTTATTCCTGTTCTTGTAACTGTGAAGCTGAGCCTAGAGGGGAATCCTCTGAGTTTTAAATCTTTTTATTACCCTGTAAAGTTACCTTCCATCCTGATTTTGCAGGTATGATTCTTTTACTTTTTCTTTATAATAAAGTTCTTCTTTTAAGAATCTGATTGATTTTCAGTGTCCTGAAGACAAAGGGTCTGGTCTGTGCCCGCAGTGCTAAGGCAATTGGTTGGTATATTATTCTCAAGCCTCCCCAGGAAAGTGGGTGAAGGGGCTTGGGGGGATATTTTTTGGGGGGCAGGGATTCCAAGTGACCCTTCCCTGAATTTTTGTGTAAATCACTTGATGGTGGTAGCAATACTGTCCAAGAACAAGAAAAGGAATGTGTGCCTTGGGGAAGTTTTAACCTAAACTGGTAAGAATAAGCTTAGGGGGTCTTTCATGCAGGTCCCCACATTTGTACCCCAGAGTTCAAAGTGGGGGGGAACCCTGACATGGTGGCAGTTGTGGGATCATTTTGAACCAGAAGCACAGACCTCAGGATTTTAAAAGCACTCCTCCCCCTTTTTTTTTAGCTGAGAGCAGCTGGAGGTTTTTTCTTTGCCTGAGGGCAGAGTAGTTAAGCTACAGCAAGGGAATTCATGAGCAGTTTTTTTCCCCCAGCTCTCAGGCTAGGCTACGGTAAGGGCAGGACGGTTAGCAAAAATGACTGAAAGTGAGGTCCGGAAGAAACTGGAATTAGCCAGATTGGAGGCTTAAGAGAAAAAGAAGGAACATGAGAGACAAATGGAATTCAAGCAAATGGAGATTGATGCACAAGTGGCCAGAGAAAATGTTGCTCAGGAGAAGAGGGAAAGAGAGAGGCAGCATTCCAAGGAGGAGACGGAAAGAAAGAGGCAGCATGCTCAAGAGGAGAAGGAAAGAGAGGAAGCATGAATTGGAGGTGATAGAGTGGAAGAGATGGAACCCTTCAGCAGCTGGCTCCATTTCCCCAAAAATCCACAAATGGGAGGGATTATGTCCGCAGTATGATGAATCCAGTGATATTGCCGAATATTTCATCACCTTTGAGAGACTGTGCACCCTACATGCAATTCCTGATTATCAAAAAATGACTGTTAATGGCAAAATTGACTGGAAGAGCTCTGGACATATTCAATAAGATGCCTATTGATGATGCTTCTGACTGCAGTAAATTTAAGGATTTGGTTTTGAAACAATTTAAAATTACAACTGAAGCTTACAGAGTAAAATTTAGAACCCTTAAGAGAGGGTCTGGACTAAGTAATGTGGCTTATGTAAACCAGATGAAAGATTTGTTAAATAAATGGGTCAAAGGAAGAGGTGTAACTAGCTTTGAAGGGATGTGTGATTTGGTTGTACAGGAGCAGTTCCTGACTATGTCCAATGGTAATGTAAAACAGTGTTTATGGAATAAGAAAATGAATTCAGCAGAAAGTCTTGCTTCTTATGCTGATCAATACGAGCAGTCCCAGACCGTCAGAGTGGCGGGGCAAATTGGAACAAGACAGGTAGAGGTAGCAGAAAGGAACAACCCTGGTCACACCTTGGGTGGATACCAGAAGGGACGCCCCGAACCAATACTCTACCACCGGGGCAGCCCAAAGACCCCCCTACATCCCAAGGAATACCCCAGACACCTTCTCGTCCCCTCACACCATTCTCCAGCAACCCACCTCTCCCCAGTGACCAGTCAGCTGGGCAATGTTTTAAATGTAAAGAACTGGGGCATGTGAAGGCCAGCTGCCCCAAGAACCCCAGTAGATTACAGTTCATTGCACCGGGGTCACACCAAAGATCCTCAAGCCCAAATACCTCCCAGATACCCTCAGAGCAAAGGGAAACTGTGACTGTGGGCGGGAAGAAGATTATCATGTGGAGAGGCACTGGAGCCCAGGTGTCAGCTATCCATCAATCCTTAGTGGACCCCAGATTCATCAACCCAGAGGCCCAAGTGGTGATTCAACCCTTCAAGTCAAACTCTTTTAACTTACCTACAGCCAAGTTGCCTGACCAGTACAAGGGCTGGTCAGAAATGTGGACTTTTGCAGTCTATGACAATTATCCCATTCCCATGCTGCTGGGGGAAGCCTTGGCCAACTATGTGAAGCTAGCTAAGAGGGTGGGAATGGTCACCCGCAGCCAGGTTAAGCAAGCCTTCACACCTATCCCCGTTTCTGATCCTTCTACCAGGGCTCCGTCTGTGTTACCAGAGACCCAGACTGAGGTGGTGGAACTGGACCCCATGCCAACATCTGCAATAGCAGTAGTGGATTCAGTCCCAGAGACCCAATCAGAATCAGTCCCAGAACCGGAACTGGTGGAGCAACCAAGACCAGAACCATTGCCAGCACTGAGTCCAGCGCTTGCAACCCCGTCTGCAACTCCAACACCAGAGGGCACCACCGAGCCTACACTGGCAGCAGCAGCTAAACCTGTGCAAGAGGCTCAGCCGGAGCCTGATATATAACCTAGCGCACCCGCGGAGAGCAGTTCATAGACAACGGAATCAACCTGGTCACCTCCATCGCTTCCAGAGGGACCAAGCCCAAGTCCACAATCCAGTGAGGAACTGATGTCTCCAGCATCAAGGGAACAGTTCCAGGCAGAGCAGGAAGCAGATAAGAGATTCTAGGGAGCTTGGACGGTGGCACAGAGCGACTCACCACCTCTTAGCTCTTCTAATAGGTCCTGGTTTGTTGTAGAAAGAGGACTTTTCTACAAGAAAACTCTTTCTGGTGAGCACCAGGAGGACTTGCATCCTCAAAGACAGTTGATAGTTCCAACTGAGTACCAGGTAAAGCTCTTGAGCTTAGCCCATGATTATCCTAGTGGCCATTCTGGGTTGAACAGGACCAAAGACCGTTTGGGGAAGTCATTCCACTGGGAGGGAATGAGCAAGGACGTTTCTATCTATGTCCAGTCTTATGAAGTGTGCCAAAGAGTGGGAAAACCCCAAGATCAGGTCAAGGCCCCTCTCCAGCCACTCCCCATCATTGAGGTTCCATTTCAGCAAGTAGCTGTGGATATTCTGGGTCCTTTCCCAAAAAAGTCACCCAGAGGAAAGTAGTACATACTGACTTTCATGAATTTTGACACCGAATGGCCATAAGCAGTAGCTCTAAGCAACAGCAGGGCTATAAGCGTGTGCCAGGCATTAACAGACATTTTTGCCCTGGTTGGCCCTCTGACATCCTTATGGATTCGGGAACTAATTTTCTGGCAGGGACCATGAAAAGTCTTTGGGAAGCTCATGGGCTGAACCACTTGGTTGCCAACCCTTACCACCATCAAACAAACGGCCTGGTGGAGACGTTTAATAGAACTTTGGGGGCCGTGATACGTAAATTTGTAAATGAGCACTCCAACAATTGGGACCTAGTGCTGCAGCAGTCACTCTTTGCCTACAGAGATGTACCACATCCCAGTTTGGGCTTTTCACAGTTTGAACTTGTGTATGGCTGAGAGGTTAAGGGGCCATTATAGTTGGTGAAGCAGCAATGGGACGGGTTTATGTCTTCTCCAGGAACTAACATTCTGGACTTTGTAAACAACTTACAAAACACCCTTCAAAACTCTTAGCCCTTGCTAGAGAGAAAACCTAAAAGATGCTCAGAAAGAGAAAAAGGTCTGGTATGAGAAACATGCCAGAGAGCGTTCCTTCAAAGTAGGGCACCAGGTCATGATCTTGAAGGCGCTCCAGACCCATAAGATGGAAGTATCATGAGAAGCGCTATTTACAGTCCAAGAGTGCCTGGGCGCTGTTAACTATCTCATAGCGCCCCCAACCTCAAACCTAAAGCCTAAAGTGTACCATGTTAATTCTCTAAAGCCCTTTTATTCCAGAGAATTAAAGGTTTGTCAGTTTACAGCCCAGGGAGATGATGCTGAGTGGCCTGAAGGTGTCTACTAAAAAGGAAAAAGTGACGGTGGTGTGGAAGAGATGAAGCTCTCCATGACCCTCGGACATATGCAACACCAACAGATCAAGGTGCTGTGCATTAGTTTCGCACCGATCTTCTAGGCCACCCCAGGATGGACCAAACGGGTATACCACTCCATTGACACAGGTAATTGCTCGCCTAATTAGAGCCCCACCTTACCAGGTGGCTCCTCAAGCCAAAACTGCTATAGAATGGGAGATCCAGGACATGCTACAGATGGGTGTAATCCGCCCCTCTGGCAGTGCCTGGGCATCTCCAGTGGTTCTAGTTCCCAAACCAGATAGGGAAATACGCTTTTCCATGGACTACCGTAAGCTAAATGGTGTAACTCACCCAGACAACTATCCAATGCCATGCACAGATGAGCTATTGGAGAAACTGGGACGGGCCCAGTTCATCTCTACCTTAGACTTAACCAAAGGGTACTGGCAAGTACCGCTGCATAAATCCACCAAGAAAAGATCAGCCTTCATCACCCATAAGCAGCTGTATGAATTTAATGTGCTCCCTTTCAGGCTGCAAAATGCACCCGCCACCTTCCAAAAACTTGTGGGATTGGGACAATCTGCAGTCACCTACGTTGATGATGTGGCCATATTTTCTGATTCATGGGCAGAACACCTGGAGCATCTTTGAAAAGTCTTTGAGTGCATAAGGGAGGCAGGACTGACAGTTAAGGCTAAAAAGTGTCAAATAGGCCTAAACAGAGTGACTTAACTTGGACACGAGGTGGGTCAAGAAACTATCAATCCCTATAGGCCAAAGTGAATGCTATCCAAAAGTGGCCTGTCCCAAAGTCAAAGAAACAGGTCCAATTCTTCTTAGGCTTGGCCAGATTTTACAGGCGATTTGTACCGCAATACAGACAAATCGCCGCCCCACTGACAGACCTAACCAAAAAGAAACAGCCAATACAGTTCAGTGGACTGATGAGTGTCAGAAGGCCTTTAACCAGCTTAAAATGACACTCATGTCTGACCTTATGCTAAGGACCCCAGACTTTGACAAACCTTTTCTCGTAATCATAGATGCATCTGAGCAGTTTGTGTGGGAGCAGTTTTAATGCAGGAAGGACTGGATCAAGAATTCCATCCTGTCTTGTTTCTCAGCAAAAAACTGTCTGAGAGGGAAATCCACTGGTCAATCACAGAGAAGGAATGTTACACCATTGTGAATGCTCTGGAGAAGCTACACTCAAACGTTTGGGGATGGTGTTTCCACCTGCAAACCGACCATGCTGTGCTGAAGTGGCTTCATACCGTCAAGGAAAATAATAAAAAACTTCTTCGGTGGAGTTTAGCTGTCCAAGATTTTGATTTTAAAATACAACACATTTCAGGGGCTTCTAACAAAGTGGCTGATGCACTCTCCCATGAAAGTTTCCCAGAATCAACTGGTTAAAATAGTCCTTAAAATGTGGAAAATGCTGTTAGTTCTTATATAATCAGTAGTATGTCTAGAGGTGCATGTGTCTAATTAACTCTGTTTTCTCTTAGAACTCCAGGAAGGACTCACAGCCAGTGTGGAACAGGCTGTCCAGCACAGTCTGTGATTTGTGGGGCATGTCATAAATATAGAGGAAAGAGTAGCATAAAATCCCTCCTTGGCAGCTGTACTGAATTGCCTTACCTGTAAGCGGTTAAAGAGTTCAATAACCTAGTTGGCACCTGACCAGAAGGACCAATGAGGAAAGAAGATACTTTCAAATCTGCGGGGGGAGAATTTGTTTGTTGTTCTCTTTATTTGTTCCCTCACTGGATGGAGAGAGAAG
This sequence comes from Dermochelys coriacea, assembly GCF_009764565.3. Lineage (NCBI taxonomy): Eukaryota > Metazoa > Chordata > Testudines > Dermochelyidae > Dermochelys > Dermochelys coriacea. The sequence continues at coordinate 11,151,180 of NC_050090.1, forward strand.
CCAAGCAGGTGCAACAACTCCTGAAAATATACCGGGAATAATCCATCTAAAATCTCAGAAATTGTAAGGCAAGGAAATGTGTTAGGTTATCTTTTGTTTTAGCTTGTGAATTTTCCTATGCTACAGTGGTAGGTTTCTTCCTGTTTTTGTAACTGTAAAGCTGAGCCTAGAGGGGAATCCTCTGAGTTTTAAATCTTTTTATTACCCTGTAAATAATACCTTCAATCCTGATTTTGCAGGTGTGATTCTTTTACTTTTGCTTTATAATAAAGTTCTTCTTTTAAGAATCTGATTGATTTTCAGTGTCCTGAAGACAAAGGGGGGTCTGGTCTGTGCCCTCATTGCTAAGGCAATTGGTTGGTATATTATTCTCAAGCCTCCCCAGGAAAGTGGGTGAAGGGGCTTGGGGGGATATTTTTGGGGGGGGCAGGGATTCCAAGTGACCCTTCCCTGAATTTTTGTGCAAATCATTTGGTGGTGGCAGCAATACTTCAAAGGACAAGAAAAGGAATTTGAGCCTTGGGGAAATTTTAACCTAAGCTCGTGGAATATAAGCTTAGGGGGTTTTTCATGCTGGTCCCCACATCTGTACCCCAGAGATCAAAGTGTGGGGGAGGTAACCCTGACAGGCCCCGAGCACATCCTGGCTGCGGCCCCACCCCCAGTCTCAGCCTCCAGCTGTGGCTCCACTCCCTGTCCTGCTCCCAGCCCCACCCCCAGCTCTGGCCCCGGTCTCAGCTCCCAGCCTGACTGTGGTTCCAGCCTCAGCCTCAGCCTCAGCCCCAGCTTCTAACCGCATTGGGGGTTGACGGCAGATGGGATAAGGAGGGGCACAAGATAAAAAGTTTGGAGACCACTGGTCTTGGTGTAGTTAACGAAGCGGATGCAAAAGTAATTTGTTTTGCATCACACCCAAGTTGGAATCTCTTTCAGTTTTGAATGTTTGTGTGACGAGTTTATTTTTCTGCTATGTAACAGTACCTCCTTCATATCCTCAGAACAGTTCATTTCTAAGCTTTCGAACTATCAAGAAGCCACACTTTAAGCTGGAGAATTTGCAGATTTGTGTGATGGATCTGGCCTGCATCTTAAGAAAGAAGATGAGGTACATGGTGGAGACTAATTGGTGGACAAACTGCCAGTTGAAAAAGGTATGGAAACCATTTCTATCTTGGACATGTTGGAACTGTAAGAATAATTCTGGCCTTTTCTTTCTTTATCTTGAATATCACTTTGGCTATTAGTGGAATTAGTGGAAACACATATAATAGATGTCTGTTCCATCTGAGGGAAAAAAGGGAAAGGACCACTTGGAGTTCCTATTCCCCCCAAACCCCTTCACCCCCTTTCCTGGGGAGGCTTGAGAATAATATCCTCACCAGTTGGTACAGGTGAGCACAGACCAAATCCTTGGGTTTTTACGACACTGAAAATCAATCAGGTTCTTAAAAGAAGAAGTTTATTTACAAAAAAAGGTAAAAGAATCACCTCTGTAAACTCAGGATGGAAGGTAAAGTTACAGGGTAATAAAAGATTTAAACACAGAGGACCCTCCTGCAGGCTTAGCTTCAAAGTTACAGAAAACAGGAATAAAATTCCCTCTTAGTATAGGGAAAATTAACAAGATAAAATAAAAGGTAATCTACACCTTGCCTTGCTTTGCTTACTATTTTTGTAATCCTAGATGCTTATTTCGGGGTAGGGGTTTAGGAGACGGATTTTCCAGCCTGGACCTTCTCTGGTTCTGAGAGAACACACAAACAAAGAGCACAAACAAAAACTCCCCCTCCCCACCCCCGCAGATTTGAAAGTATCTTCTTTCCCCATTGGTCCTTCTGGTCAGGTGCCAACTAGGTTATTTGAGCTTCTTAACCTCCTTACAGGTAAATGATTCTGTACCTCTGGCCAGGAGGGATTTTATATTACTGCATTCATAAAGGTTGTTGCCTTCCCTTTATTTTTATGACAGAACCACTGATTGGAGAACGGCCCTGCCAAAAGCTGCATCCTCTGTGGCATGCTGTGTGATGGCATAGTGGGTAGTAAATGTGTGCATGGATGACCAGGTTGCCACTCTGCACATCTCCTGGATGGGCACCTGGGCCCAGAAAGCTGTGGATGAGGCTTGAGCCTGCGTCAAGTGCACAATAATAGGTGGAGCTGGAACCTTGGTGAGGTCACAGCAAGTACAGAAGTGTTGGGATATGTAAGGGTTAAGTAAAGACCTGGGTAACTGCTAGTATGGTATTAGGGAGGAAGGCAGGGGCAGGCAAATGTCTGTATAATATGCGTAATGCTCTAAACAGTAAACAGGGGTGGGTATAAGTCTTCAGTCCTCACGAACTGCTAACAGGCAGACTAATGACTCGGTGGGAAAACCTGCTCATACCCCCGCCAATGGAACAGATTGTGCAGGCAACATGGAGGATTGGATCCTTCAACTTCAGGAGCAAATTCACATATTACACAGGGAAGCTGCCCAATCAGAGGGCAAGGCTAAGGCCAAAACCAAAGCCTGGTACAATCCCCCACACAATCCCCTGGATCAAATACAAACAGGAATGTTGGTAATATATCATGCCCATGGCCCCCACCCCTTCCCGGTGCCTCAGTGGGACGGTCCTCATCCGGTAGCTGACATGATTCATCTATCTGTGGTGTGCTTATCCCATGAGGGTCAGCACTGGTGGGCTCATGTCTCTCAGGAAAAGCGCTATAATACCTTAACCAAATGCCAGAAGGAATGAAGTGATTCTGTTTTTCAGGACTATGGCCATTCCTGTGGATACTTCCCATGGCTGGATCAGGTTTAATTGGCCTCATTATCCAGCACCTGATCTGGTGGACATTGGAATGCAACAGAAATCAAACTACTACAGCCTGGAGCAAGTCCAACAGTGGCCCTGGTATCGAAGGCAAACAATTCCTTGGTGTCGGAGGGAATTGTAGTTTAACAAATTCATAGATACTAAGGTCAGAAGGGGCCATTCTGATCATCTAGTCCGACCTCTTGCACTGCGCAGGCCACAGAATCTCACCCACCCACACTTACGAAAAACCTCATCTATGTCTGAGCTATTGGAGTCCTCAAATCGTGGTTTAAAGACTTCAAGGAGCAGAGAAGCCTCCCTCAAGTGACCCGTGCCCCATGCTACAGAGGAAGGCAAAAAACCTCCAGGGCCTCTCCAATCTGCCCTGGAGGAAAATTCCTTCCCGACCCCAAATATGGCGATCAGCTAAACCCTGAGCATATGGGCAAGATTCACCAGCCAGATACTACAGAAAATTCTTTCCTGGGTAACTCAGATCCCATCCATCTAATATCCCATCTCAGGGGATTAGTCCTATTTACCCTGAATATTTAAAGATCAGTTACTTACCAAAATCACATTATCCCATCATACCATCCCTTCCATAAACTTACCAAGCTTAGTCTTGAAGCCAGATATGTCTTTTGCCCCCTACTCCCCTTGAAAGGCTGTTCCAGAACTTCACTCCTTTGATGGTTAGAAACCTTCATCTAATTTCAAGTCTAAACTTGCTGATGGCCAGTTTATATCCATTTGTTCTTGTGTCCACATTAGTATTGAGCTTAAATAATTCCTCTCCCTCTCTGGTATTTATCCCTCTGATATATTTATAGAGAGCAATCGTATCTCCCCTCAACCTTCTTTTGGTTAGGCTAAACAAGCCAAGAGTCTCCCTTCATAAGACAGGTTTTCCATTCCTCGGATCATCCTAATAGCCCTTCTCTGTACCTGTTCCAGTTTGAATTCATCCTTTTTAAACATGGGATACCAGAACTGCACACAGTATTCTAGGTGAGGTCTCACCAGTGCCTTGTATAATGTATAAATAAATAATGTATAAAACCTTCTTATCCCTACTGGAAATGCTTCTCCTGATGCATCCCAAAACCGCATTAGCTTTTTTCACAGCCATATCACATTGGCAGCTCATAGTCATCCTATGATCAACCAATACTCCAAGGTCCTTCTTCTCTTCCGTTACTTCTAATTGATGTGTCCCCAACTTATAACTAAAATTCTTGTTATAAATCCCTAAATGCATAACCTTACACTTCTCACTATTAAATTTCATCCTATTACTATTATTCCAGTTTACAAGGTCATCCAGATCCTCCTGTATAATATCCCGATCCTTCTCCGAATTGGCAGTACCTCCCAGCTTTGTATCATCTGCAAACTTTATTAGCACACTCCCACTTTTTGTGCCAAGGTCAGTAATAAAATGATGAAATAAGATTGGTCCCAAAACTGATCCCTGAGGAACTCCACTGGTAACCTCCCTCCAACCTGACAGTTCGCCTTTCAGTAAGACCCGTTGCAGTCTCCCCTTTACCCAATTCCTTATCCACCTTTTGATGTTCATATTGATCCCCATCTTCTCCAATTTAACTAATAATTCCCCATGTGGCACGATATCAAATGCCTTACTGAAATCTAGGTAAATTAGATCCACTGCATTTCCTTTATCTAAAAAATCTGTTACTTTTTCAAAAAAGGAGATTACGTTGGTTTGGCACGATCTACCTTTTGTAAAACCATGTTGTATTTTGTCCCATTTACCATTAATTTCAATGTCCTTAATTAATTTCTCCTTCAAAATTTTTTCCAGGACCTTGCATACTACAGATGTCAAACTAACTGGCCTGTAGTTACCCAGATCATTTTTTTTCCTTTCTTAAAAATAGGAACTATATTAGCAATTCTCCAATCATTCGGTACTACTCCTGAGTTTACAGATTCATTAAAAATTCTTGCTAATGGGCTTGCAATTTCATGTGCCAATTCCTTTAATATTCTTGGATGAAGATTATCTGGGCCCCCCGATTTACTCCCATTAAGCTGTTTCAGTTTCGCTTCTACCTCAGATATGGTAATATCTACCTCCATATCCTCATTCCCATTTGTCATGCTACCATTATCTCTAAGATCCTCTTTAGCCTTATTAAAGACTGAGGCAAAGTATTTGTTTAGATATTGGGCCATGCCTAGATTATCTTTAACCTCCACTCCATCCTCAGTGTTAAGCGGCCCCACTTCTTCTTTCTTAGTTTTCTTCTTATTTATATGGCTATAGAACCTTTTACTATTGGTTTTAATTCCCTTTGCAAGCTCCAACTCTACTCGACTTTTAGCCTGTCTCACTTTATCCCTACACGTTCTGACCTCAATAAGGTAGCTTTCCTTGCTGATCCCTCCCATCTTCCACTCCCTGTATGATTTCTGCTTCTTCTTAATCGCCTCTCTAAGATGCTTGCTCATCCAGCTTGGTCTACAACTCCTTCCTATGAATTTTTTCCCCTTTTGTACCCAATTGTGGTACAGCATACTACTTGGGGATTATTCCCTATGCTCGCCAATGTAGATTTGGATTGGTGGGAATAGGGTGTACGGCCTTACCCGAAGCGGTCAGTAATCTTAGACTTACACCCTTTGTGCTACCACACACCGTGGCCCATGGGACACCCACAGATACCCCATGTCAATCCACTCTTCCCCGTAACCCGCCATATATTGACCCTGACACCCTCAGTGACTGGTGCCAAGTATACTTGCAAAATGGATGAGGCCTGACCAATTGTTTTGTTCAGTGGTTTAATAACGGCTCCTTACAAGCATCCGGATATACCCACCATAGTTCAGCAAAGTGGATGTTTAAGGTGGAGGGAATGGATGGTCACTTAGGTCACTTTGTACAGACCACCCAGGCAATTGTTTATGCAGGAGTGTGCGCTTTTTCACCCTCGTTAACCCTGCGAAGAAATTGTTTGGCTCTCTGGGGAATGTGGACATCGGATGGATATCTCACTTCCCTCTGGATTCCCCTAAATTCTTCAGGCATGGCACCCCCTTTTTATTGGACATGTCGTGCTGCCCCTTTTTGGACTGAGGGAAAATGCACTCTAATTAAATCTCTTCCCCTCCCTACTTCTCCCCCTCCCTCCAAATTGTCTGTAACACACCTATCCCCGTGGTGGTCTACCCCCATCCAAAGGCCTGTGGTTCTTAATGCATCTGGTTTACAAATGTCTATCACTCCGTTCCCCACTGATTGGTCCCTCAGTAATACATTTGCTAACTGTTCTCGGTTTACCAGAGTAGGTGAAAGAATACTGCTATGGCCAATTACAAACTTGGTGGAAAAGAACACCCCAAAATGGCAAGCTCTCATAAACTACCTATGGGAAGGTTGGAACTTGCTGCAGGAAGTTGACTCAGCAGCTCAAATTCAAAGTCTAGAACATGCCCTGGGGCTACTGGACAAGAGGGGAAGGTGGGTTATTTCAGGGATTGTGCTTAGCTCGACAGACCATTTGTTGGGAAAAGTTATTATAGCCCTCGAAAATATTATGGAATCCCTTATGAGTGAACTGGTAAACAGTGTGAAAACTATTCTGTGGGGAGAAGCATGTGGCCGAGTTCAACAAACCCTTAACAATCATCTTGTAAACCTCTTGCAGGATACCCACCGAGGTTTATGGCTGTCTGGGTTGGAGGGAACCAATGTAGCAAATCAGTTAAAGGTGTATTGGCCCTTTAAAGCCACCTGGCAAGCAATCTTGGGGGACAGTACACCTGGGTCGGTGTACCCTTCTGTCAGGGGAGTGGCTGAAGGAAAATGGACCTCGGCCACCCTTTTACAGCCGGGCTTCGGGCGTGGGTGCAAATGGAAATGGTTCCAAGAACCCATGTGGCAAGTGTTAATAACAAATAATTACACGGTTTCTAATGGGATCTGAGGTGTACTATCAATGCATGGGTTTCATTTGGGTAGGACAGGGAAATACATGGAAGGAATGGCTGCAGGATCCGCCACCCCTGCAGTGTTCAGAACTGGTACCCCCTCAGCATTGGGTGGAACAGGGAAATAAGATTTGATGGGATGGATCAGCCATGCTTAATGGCCAGTTTTTGGAGGGTGGAAGGTGTGTGGAGCGGGTGTGATTTGGACCAGGAAACTTTTCCTTGCAGCTGGGAAATTCTGCTTACCAAATTCATATACCAGCTATGCATTGGCTTAATGTAACTGGACACCCAACAATACCCACTAATTGGGCTATGGTGGTACCGGAACCCACCTGGGTGAACTGGGACCCTGTGATACAGTTACTCAGACAGCTCCAGGTCAAGCAATGCCAAACACAGATCTTGGAAGCCCAGGCCCTTCGAGGAATGAATGCTTTCTAACTGGATACCAAGCTGCCTGTTAATTGTACTTGGATTGATTTAGTCTGTTCCCTTCGGACAGGTCTAATGGTCACTCATTCGCTTCTTGGTTGTATTACTCATGTTGTAGTGATGTTATTTATATTAATTATATTATTAATTATATTCATGGGGTGTTTAAAATTATGTGCTCCCCTAGCCTTTCCCCGAAAGTCATGCTCGTAAACTCAGTGGCTTACCCCTTTTTGACCTGCCTTCTCTCTCTCCTTGTAGCATGATAAACCAATGGATTACGGAATCGGGCTAATGCCTCTAACCTCAATGCCCCGCCATTCAGTGTGCGAGAAGGAAGGACACCTGGGCCCTTCTTTGAAGAGAGTGGAGGAGTGTTGGGATATGTTAGGGTTAAGTAAAGACCTGGGAAGCAGCTTGTGTGCTGATGTGGCATTAGGGAATAAAGGCACGGTTAAGCAGTATTTCTCCATTTGATAAATAAGTTGCCATCCTTTTCCCTTCCCTATTATTTGTTAAGAATTGATAAGCATTGCAGCTGCATAAGGAATGCAGTTGTCTAAAGAATATCCTTCATGTAAAAGAAGTGTTATCTCCCCCTCCCTTCCTTTCCCAGCTACATAAACAAGTCCTGGGCCATGGACCCTTCCTCCCTCCCCTAAGAACAGCTGATTAAGGGAACTTGTAGCAACAATTACTGCAAAGAAATGTATTTTCAAGGTAACGATGTGTGTATAATATGTGTAATTCTGTAATCAGTCAATAGGGATGGGTATAATCATAGTATGGGTATTTCTATTACTTAATAAGGGTTTTGGGGTGTTGTATCTGATGTAGGCATTTATATACTATCTTAAATAAAAAGAGTGTATGTAACTAATTTAGTGCTTACTAGACAATTGGGTCGAGGGGAACAAGCACCGCAATAAAGAAGCCCATCTACTCAATCCACCTCTGGGTCAGCCTGCTTATTCTTCTTCTAACAATACTTAAAGTTGCCTTTGCTCCTGTATTAATTAATGCCAGCAACCATAATATCTTTCCTTCTGTCCCCTCTTCCACATAAGATTTACCCACAATGTGGGGTTTTAATTTGGCTACTAACATTTACCTTTGGGGACAGGGGTTGCTAAGGGCGAGGCATTTTTACTGAAATGTGAAGCCACCCTAACAGGGAGCTGCCAATTTCATCTGAGCCAATTCTGGGGATAACAAGCCATAAAAACTCACTGGCAGATCTTCTGTTCCTGTTCCCATGGTCTCAACAGCCTTAACTTCTGGTTGTAGCATTGACTGTGATCTAGTCCTTACCATCAAATCACTTAAAGCAGCTAGCAAAGTCTTCAGAGGTTGCTCCTCCAAATGGGCCATATTTGCTCCTCTTTCCTGAAGTTTAGCCCATACCGGTGCTTGCAGTGATCCCCCTCTAAACACTCCACTTCTCCTACCATCCTGGTCTCGGGCTTGTCTTATTTCATTGCAACTATCATGTTCCATATTGGTGTGGTTAGACTCATTATAGCCTGCTTGATTGCTGTAGGAAGCCTCACTAATCACTTTCTGAGAAGAACTACCTGCTCCACTTACTACTCTTTCTGCCTCCCGAGCTGCTTTAATCAATTCAACCTGATCTCAATCCATCCAGGATCCTATGAACACCTTAATAGGTTTCCTGAAACCATCATAGATCAAATCTGCCAGCTGTTTCTCCTTCATTTTAGCCAGAGAGCATACCAACAACAACCTAATACAATAAACCAGAACAGATTATTTTTCCTTCTGATGTATTAACAAAGCTGTCCTTCTCAATTCAGAGGGAGTCAGAAAGTATTGGGCTACCTTCTGGATAACACAGTCTCTCTCATCTTTGTTTAACTCTGCCTCAATTTCTGCCAACAAAGCCGTTCCTTCCGTAGGGCCAGAACAAGTTATTATCAGTTCTCTTAAATCTTCAAGGTCTAAACGTTTTCTAATCATGTGTTCTGACAGCCAAGACAAACGTTCTCTTAGTCAAAGAATCCATTTGTTTAGACAGTGCCTGTTTTTCAGTTTCAGTCAGAGGACGATTTACTTCCTCTTATATTTGCCATGAAGGCTGAGGCATTTTTGCTATCGCTACTGAGGAGCTCCTCTTCCTCTTCCACCTGTATATTTATTCTTTCCAGACATATATGGGTTAAAGCTGTTATCTGCTGAGCCTTGGTTACATTTTGTGCTACAGCAGTTTGCAAGTCATGTTTCAGGCTTTCATTCTGCAATTTTAGTTTTTCCAGTTGCTGTTCCAGACTTACTTGCACAACATCTCACTCCTTTACAAGCTCATCTACAGCACAATACATAGCACAGATGACATGTGCTGCTGTTTGGGCTTTCCCAGGAGTGTAACCCTTTCGATACCCCAACACCAAAACTTTTTCATGAAGTGTGGGGACTGCATTAGCTAGACATGGATCAGACCCCAAGCTTTTAAACACCTGTTTTAACAAACACTCATCAACCACACCTGGAGGCTTCAGGGTGTCTCCCTCATCCTCTGGTTTGATGACCCTTCCCTGTCTGCATTTGCAAAACATCACCGACTCCAGGAATGACCAATACAACCCCCCTCACCGGTATGCTTCCCTCTCTTCGTACTGTAACTAAATCTGGCCCCAAGTTAGAATTAATATAAGTGAGAACTGATTCAGAAAAATATTTAAATTGGTTGTTAAACCCCAGCCATTCAGGATACCAAGCTCTTAACAGGCAATCAGTTCAGAAACAGTTTGATTCAGTTTAAAGATTTTTTTTTCTTGGACACAACAGTAACCATCCTCTGCTACCACATGATGGCACCAGGGGGCACTACTACCCCTGAAATGGATCTTTAATGGCTCCCAGTGGAGTAGATTACTGTCATACCAGTGAGAAAGGTGCACAGTAATTATCTTGCATATACAGCAGTTTATTGAGAAGAAATTACAAAAGCGGTAAAGGGTTACATTAAGCACATAACTCTTATGTTAAACATTAAGAACTATGCATTAAGAGCTCTGCATTCCTCTTAGCAAGCCTCTCCTTCAGAAATGTACACAAACAGGCCCTGTGCTAGATTCACGCAGTCCCTGCTTGGCAAACAGAGAAGGTGGTTACCAGTTCTATGGATGGCTTCTTCCCTCCAGGTCTGGTCTCCTCAGCACTCTGGTCTGTCTCGGGTTCCCTCGAGGCAAAGCCTTGGCTCCCTGGAGACCCCTTTGGCTCACAGTCCTACTCAAGCCCATGGAGGAGAGTTTTGGTTACTCTGTCTAGCAGCATTATGTCTTCAAGAATTAATTAAGGTATCCCCAACAGTAATTTAATTTGCTTGATTTTTATACTCTTTTTCCTCAAAGGGGTCACATTCTTAAAAGCATGCCCAGTGGGGGGGAGTTACTAATTTTTACCTAATTAATACTTTAGGAGGAGACTGCAGAGTGGTGCCAACTGATCATTACCCCACATTCACTCCCTTATCAATCATTCACTTCAGTCCCCTGTGTGATGTCCTTCAAAAGGGTCGAGATGCCCCAGTCATCCCATGCTCCACTCAGGATGTTCTACATGTGTTGTTTGCTTTCAAGTGGACATATTTGCTGACCCAAAGATCAGTATTGATCATACATGCAGCATGGAGCCATTCAGTTTCACCCCTGGCATCTGCTTGATGGTAAGAGAAGGATTCTGCTCCCAGAATCCTCTTTCACAGTTCAGTCATGTCAAGCCATGTTCTCACATCATTCATTCAGCATGGCCACACCAATTTGGCACCATCCCAACAGCATGCGCACTAAAATACACAATTGTATGTATGTACAAACCAAAAGAAGAAAGAATACACTAAGATTTAAGAAAATGAAGAAAAGCAGGAGCAAAGGCACTAGCCGACTGAGCGTGCTGGACTGTAAACAAAAGATGGTGGCTTTTTAGCTATTACCAGCCAAGGGGGACACTATACATGTCACTAGTAGGATGAATAGACAAATTGGAGGATTGGGCCAAAAGAAATCTAATGAGGTTCAATAAGGATAAATGCAGGGTCCTGCACTTAGGATGGAAGAATCCAATGCACCGCTACAGACTAGGGACCGAATGGCTCGGCAGCAGTTCTGCGGAAAAGGACCTAGGGGTGACAGTGGACGAGAAGCTGGATATGAGTCAGCAGTGTGCCCTTGTTGCCAAGAAGGCCAATGGCATTTTGGGTTGTATAAGTAGGGGCATAGCGAGCAGATCGAGGGACGTGATCGTTCCCCTCTATTCGACACTGGTGAGGCCTCATCTGGAGTACTGTGTCCAGTTTTGGGCCCCACACTACAGGAAGGATGTGGATAAATTGGAAAGAGTACAACGAAGGGCAACAAAAATGATTAGGGGTCTAGAGCACATGACTTATGAGGAGAGGCTGAGGGAGCTGGGATTGTTTAGTCTGCAGAAGAGAAGAATGAGGGGGGATTTGATAGCTGCTTTCAACTACCTGAAAGGGGGTTTCAAAGAGGATGGCACTAGACTGTTCTCAATGGTAGCAGATGACAGAACGAGGAGTAATGGTCTCAAGTTGCAATGGGGGAGGTTTAGATTGGATATTAGGAAAAACTTTTTCACTAAGAGGGTGGTGAAACACTGGAATGCGTTACCTAGGGAGGTGGTAGAATCTCCTTCCTTAGAGGTTTTTAAGGTCAGGCTTGACAAAGCCCTGGCTGGGATGATTTAACTGGGACTTGGTCCTGCTTTGAGCAGGGGGTTGGACTAGATGACCTTCTGGGGTCCCTTCCAACCCTGATATTCTATGATTCTATGATTCTATGAATCTCATACGAGTATGAGCTTGGCAGGATTGTTTCATGATACTACCTTCTCTGACCTCACATTTTTCCTGATTTTATCAGCAGTGAGATTATTTATTTGTTTAAATAAGTTATGAAGGCATGGTCAGAATTTTACCAGTAGCAGCTAGCCAACAAAACGCTGCCTTAGGAGACTGATAGCAGACTTACTCATAGAAATACTGATTTTAGAAGTGTAATTATTGGGTTTTTTTCTTCTGCCCTGGCCTCCTGCCTTCCAATAATGAACATTGAGTGAAGGGTATGAGTAGGGTAAGGGTATTTGTGTAGCCAGATGTATGTATTTTGTCATATTTGAATGAAAATATCTATATTTAGAGAAAATCTTCTTTTCCCCATATCTCCTTTATTTATCAACCAATTTTGATAAAATCTGAAATGGAGTCAGTTTTTTCTTTTTTAGAGGCCCCTCATATTGAGAGCACTAAGCTATAGCTTAGTGATTTTAGGCCTTAATCTGGCACTGCCTATATTGGTAGCACATAATTTGACAGTTTGTGGACAGGGTCTCCTTTCTCTCCCATCTCTTCTTTTCAAGTGGCCTTATCATTGTTAGCTCCATGCCTTTCCTCCCTGTATTGTGTCCTCTAAATGGATGGGTTATTTTACTGGGAATGCCAGTCTCCAGAAACTTCTCAATAAATTTGACAGCAGCTTCTAAAGTAGCAGGCTAGGGCCTTCCCACCCAAACCCTAATGACCTCAGAAAGTCACTGTTACAGTGGCTGCAAAATAATAGAGTCCATGATCTCCCCAATTCCTCAGTCACCTGGCCTCAGCCATCTAGTGGTCCAACCTGATGTTTGGACAGAGGTCCTAGGTCTTGTCCCCTCTACTCACTTTGCCATTTGAAATGTCTGTCTATACCATTCTACAGAAAGATCTATATGATCTAAATTAGGTGTTTTTACAGTATAATGATAATCAGTTAATTGTTCGTCGATCAGTGCCATATAAGGATCTTAGGTCATCAACTACATTGCTCAGGGGTGTGAAAAATCTACACCCCTGAGCAACATAGTTAAGCTGATCTAACCCCTGGTGTAGACAGCGCTAGGGTGTTGGAAGAATTCTGTCAACTGAGCTACCAACTCTTTGTGAGGTGCATTAATTAAAGCAATGGGAAAACCCCTCCTATTGCTGTACTGAGTGGCATCTATTCCACTGTAGTGGTTTATGTGGAAAAATAGCCTAGACTGAAGACCCCATGACAAAGGCAACCCACAATCAATGGAACAGACATAACTCAGCTGTTTCCCCTTCCTCCTCTCCTTGCTGCTGCTTCAGATGGTCTAGTCTGTGACAGAGTGTAAGTAGCCTAAGTGTAGCCCATAGAGCTAGCTTAGCATTTTACTTTACTTAGCAGTAACATAAGGACCCTACTGGTCTGTATCCTGTAAGGCATTGGCTTGAGCAGTTAGCCCAAGGCTTTGAGGCCTGTGAGCTTTGCACAGCTAAAGGGCCCTACAGTCTCCCTGAGTTTTAGGGAACTGGGAAAAGTATGTTTAAGGTAAAGTTTGTACCAAGTAACTGCAAGAACATTGAACTGATACTAGACTTGGATATTTTAGGATAAAATGATGGTAAATGCTTAACCATGAACTTGTGCTGGCAACTGATTCAAGTATCTGGTAATAAGCTCAAATCATTAATATAGTAACCTATAGAATAAGGACACCTCAACATCGCTAGGATGAGGAAGCTGGATATGAACAGGGAAGGCTGGGTATTTGAATGAATATTCATGGCAACCCCAGGCCCTATAATAGGGCAGACCACCATGTAAGAAGGGTCACTCGATCTGGATCTGGAGAGTCATTTGGCATGCCAGGGATAGGGCTAGGCCTTTGTCACTTACCACCTGATCCCAAAGCAAGGGTGACAGTATTTGAGTATATGTGTCAGGAATGGTGCAAATTATCACCTTGACTCTATTTTTGATGTCTTTTCTTATGTTTAGAGCATTTGTGTCTTTCGTAGTTGTGCTAATAAAATTGCTTAAAGCCATGCTTTATCCTCAGTGTGACTGTCTCCGTGGTGCACACCAGGGTTCCCAACCAGATATTGAACTTGGTAACCTTGATTTTGTTGTGTCTGATTCTGGGACTAGAACCCTTCAATCACCCCCTTCTTAATTCAGTATTAATTGAAATCATTAATAATTAATAACCACTTAGAATCAGGCAACATAAGGCTGACTCATCACTCTGTGCATGTTCTGTCCCCACACATGGGCCAAACATAGAAGGTAATTGGCTGAGGACTGACTGGTTAACCAACTAACAGGTGATTTATCTAGGTACAGTTAAAAGAGACAAGAACAGATATGTAAGATGGAAAGGCAGGCAGGAAGGGCCAGAGAGGTGAGGTTCCCAATCCTTTGTGCCTAAGAGGAAGGTTTTTATGTTGTATGGGGTAAAGGACTTGTATAGCACATTGTAAATAAAGCACTTGGTGATGAATCTGCACGTGTGTGAGGACTGTTTGCAAAGAGGAGTCCAGCATGAGGAAGGCCTCGTTTGTGACAGTGGCTTATTGCTGGAAATGGAAGAACAGCAGAGGCTAAGAGGGAAGGAATTTGCACTTGCTTGACCTTGCTGCTTCACTCCTTATAGTACTTGTATGCCAGTGTTACAATAATGAGGTAAAGCCCTCACAATTCTGCCAAACCAAGCTCAGGTTTCCCTTGCACTCTAAAAGATAGAATTGCAATTATGAATTATAATGAATAGTCATTGGACCAACTGAAGGAGGAGGGAGAATGAGTTGTCAGCACATAGGCCAGGCTCCCATAAAGTTTTATGAAGTTATGCTAATAGGTTTGTTGTCACGTAGGACTAGGGTTCCCAGTTTTGTCAAGAAATCAAAAAGCTAACATGACTGAGTATATTAAGCTTATGCAGTGTATAGACTAGAAATATACATCCTATTTTCATAACCTATTTTTATAACTGTATACAGTGCTTTTAACCAGATAGGTGTTTGTTTATTTAAATAAAAGTAATGATATTGTAATGGAAACCACAAGAATGAAACATAATGGAATATTACCGACAAATGAACTTTGTATTATGGAATAAATAATGCAATAAATAATGCAATCAATAATGCATAGAATGTTCTAACTGCAAATGGCACAATGAAAGCAACATAATATAGTATTGTCTTTGTTGATAATCAGGACAAATATTATTACCTTTTGTAAGTATGTCATCTTGGAAACTTAGAACTGATATTGTCTAGAGTTTTGACCACAAGAGTCGCATTTGCTGATGATTGGACAATGATTATGCGTCAGTTGCAAAAAAAGGTATATAATTTATCTATAAAAATCTGTGGAATTGTAAACCAATTCAGACCAGTGTGAGTTGCAGCTGCTGGACCGAGAAATTGGCAAGTGATTGCCTTTCTATTTGTACTGATTAATCTTCGGTGTCTAATCTTTAATTCATAAACCAAATACATTTGACTATTTGATATCTCATTAATCAGTATCCTAAATAGAACCCATAATTGTAATTACAGACTCTAGAGCCTGGTGCTTACAGCATGTACATAAGGTGTGGAAGACCCAAGACTCTCCGCTCCAATGATTATTTAAGTATTTTATACAAAGGGGGAACAAATTCAACAGGAGAGAGTGCGAGGAATCCATAACAGAATGTCCCATAGTCCAGTGGCTCGCAAATTGTGTGCCAAGGTAGAACAAACAAGTGCAAATCTTTCCACCACATGTGGTTGGGGGCGTGCAGGCGGGAATTGAACAAGGGTCTTCTGCAGCCCAGGTGAGTGCTCTAACCACTTGGCTGAATGTTATACAAGATCACATTCTCCTTGGCCATCTTGTGAATCTAGTCTTGCTTTGCTTCTGTCAAAGGGTCTGAAATCAAAATAAAAACATTTGGGGTTGGGTTGAAAATTTTTTTTATTGATATTTCAAAAAAGTTTCAATGTTTTTTGTTCATTCAAAACTATTTGGTGAACTCAACATGAATGTAAAAATAGTTTCAGGTTTACCAAAACAATTTTTTTTTTGGCAAACAAACTATTCTCAAAAAAGAAAAGAAAAAAGAAAAGAAGCTTGCTTAGATCTATAAACAGTGACTGGTGGTCCAGTGTCAAAGGCTGCAGAGAGGTTCAGTATGACAATGGAGATCATATTTGTGCCCGAGGGCATGGGGAAGTTACCATTTAATGTCACTAGAGCCTACTCAGTGCTGTGCTCTGGTCTGAACGCTGATTGTGAGTCATCAGGGATGTTGGCTGATGTCACTTCATGTATGAGTTAGATGGTTCCTGCTTTCTCAATTATTTTTCTCAGGAATGGGAGGTTGGAGATGGATAAGGAATTAGAGAGGTTGTCACAGTCAAGTGTTGGCTTCCTGAGGGTTTGGTGAAATGTCATACTTTTTATGGAGCTTTGTAGGTGTGCTTCTCTGAAGGAGGTATTGACTATTTCCATTAACAATGGGCACAATTATTCTGCAGTGGCTTTTACCAGCAATGAGGGATATAGCCTTGCCTCAGTGCAGGGGACTGGGCTACATGATCCATCAAGATCCCTTCCAGTCCTACATTTCTGTGATTGTATGTGAAATGGATGTAATATGTAAATGATCTGACAGGTGTTTGTCTAACCTGTTCTTAAAATCCTCTAATGAAAGATTCCACAACCTTCCTAGGTAATTAATTCCAGTGCCTAACTTCCCTTAGAGTTAGGAAGCTTTTCCTAATGTCTAACCTAAAACTCCATTGCAGAAATTTAAGCCCATTACTTCTTACAGTGGTATCAGTGGTTATGTAGAACAGCTTATTACCCTCATTTTTATAAACAACTTTTTTCATACTTGAAGATCATTATCAGCAGGGGTCCTAGTTTTCTGTGATAAAACCCCCAAAATTCTCTGATAAAAAAATATAAAAATCCAAGTTTTTCCTCAATTAAAATGAAATGTTGAACTTCATTTTCCCTAGCCACTTTACCATACCACACCATGCCACCTTTACTTCTACAATGCTGCTGTTGGCAGTGCTCCCTTTCGAACTGGTTTCAGAGTAGCAGCCGTGTTCCAGCCAGCAGTAGCCACTCTCTGCTTGACCTTCAGAGCTGGGCAGCTGGAGTAAAAACTAAAGAGTCTCTGTAAAAACACAGATTCTGTGTATTTCCACATTTTTCCACGGCAAATGGATTTCTAGGATACCGCATTCTCAGTCCCCCCTGCCCTCAGTCTGCTCTTCTCCAGACTAAACAAACCCAATTTTTCAGATTTTTCCTTACAGATCATGTTTTCTAGAACTTTAATTATTTATGTTGCTCTCCCCTGGACTTTCTCAATTTGTCCACATCTTTCCCAAAGTGTTGTGCCCAGAAGTGGAAGAATTATGTCTTGTGTCTTCCTTATAACATTCCTGCTAATACAGAATGATGTTCCTTTTTTCCCCCAGTAATATTTTATTGTTAATTTATGTTTAGTTTTTGATTCACCATAACCCCCATTCCTTTTCTTCAGTATTCCTTCCTAGGCATTCATTTCCTGTTTTGTATTTGTGGAATTGATTATTCCTTCCAAAGTGTGGTACTATTCATTTGTCCTTTTTCAATTTCATCCTATTTATTTCAGACCACTCTTCCAATTTGTCAAGATCATTCTGAATTCTAATCCTGTCCTCCAAAGCACTTGCAACCTCTCCTAGCTTGGTATCATCCACAAATTTATAAGTGTATGCTCTCTGCCATTGTCCAAATCATTTATGAAGCTATTGAATGGAATCAGAACCTGAACAGATCCCTGTGGGACCCCACAGGTAGTGTCTTTAATATTTTTCAGCCTTCTTTTGCTGCAGTATGTGTGATAGAGACAAATTCAGTAGTACAGTCTGATTGAAGTAGAATTTTCTTTCCCAATTAACTCAACATATTTATAAAAACCTGTGAATGGCCATACTGGGTAGACTAATGGTCCATCTAGCCCAGTATGCTCTCTTCTGACGGTGACCAATGCCAGGTGTTTCAGAGGGAATTAACAGAACAGGACAATTATCAAGTGATCCATCCCCTGTTGTCCGGTTCCAGCTTTTCGCAGTCAGAGATTTAGGGATATGCAGAGCATGCAATTGTATGTCTGACTGCTTTGAGTAATAGCTATTGATGCACCAGTTCCCCATGAACTTATCCAATTATTTCATGAACTCAGTTATGCTTTTGGCCTGCATAATGTCCCCTGCATTGACTGTGCGTTGTGTGAAGAAATAATTCCTTATGTGTGTTTTAAACCTGCTGTCTGTTAATTTCATTGGGTGACCCTTGTTTTTTCTGTTATTTGAAGGGGTAAATAACACTACATCATTCATTGTCTCTCAACCATTCCTGATTTTATAGACCTCTGTCATATCCCCTCTTAGTCATCTCTTTTTAAAATGAACACTCTTGATCTTTTTAATCTCTCCTCATACGAAAGCTCTTCTATACCAGTAATCATATGTATTGTCCCTCTGTGCAGCTTTTCCAGATCTAATGTATCTTTTTTTCAGATGAGGCAACAAGAACTACATACAGTATTCAAGATGTGGGCGTACCATGGATTTATATAGTGGCATTATAATATTTTCTTTCTTATTATCTATCCCTTTCCTAATGGTTTGTAACATTCTGCTGGATTTTTGACTGCTGCTTCACGCTGAGCAGATGTTTTCAGACAACTATTCACAGTGACTCCAAGATACCCCCCCTTTTTTTTGAGTGGTAACTGCTAATTTAGATCCTATAATTTTGTTTGTTGGGGTTATGTTTTGCAATGTTCATTACTTTGCTCTTACCAACATTGAATTTCATCTATCATTTTTCAATAGCTTAGTGTAATAAGATTCCTTCATATCTCTTCGCAGTCAGCTTTAGACTTAACTATTTTAAGTAATTTTGTATAATCTGAAAATTTTGCAACCACACTGTTCACCCCCCCCTTTTCATATACTTTTATGAAGATGTAGAACTGCATAGGTCACAGTAGAGATCCTTGGGGGGTCCCCACTATTGACTTTTGTCCATTGTGAAGACTGGGCATTTATTCCTAACCTTTGTTTCCTGTCTTTTAACCAGTTACTGATGTATGAGAGGACCTTCTCTCTTATGTCATGATCACTTATTTTGCTTAAAAGCCTTTGCTGTGGGACTTTGTCAAAGGCTTTCTGAAAGTCTCAGTACACAGCATCAATTAGATTACCCTTATTCATATGCTTGCTGACTCCATCAAAGAAGTCTAACAGATTGGTGAGGCATGATTTCACTTTACAAAAATGATATTGACACTTCCTCAACATATCATGATCATCTATGTGTCTGAAAATTGATTTATTTTACAATTCACCTGGTCCTGAAGTTAGGTTTACAAGCCAGGATCACCTCTAGAGCCTTCTTTTTTCAAAATCAGCATTACATTAGCCATTTTCCAGTCATTTGGTACAGAGGTTGATTTAAGCAGTAGGTTTCATACTGTAGTTAGCAGTTCTGCAGTTTCATATTTAAGTTCCTTCGGAATTCATGGGTGAATATAATCTGGTCTTGATGATTTATTATTGTTTAATTTATCAATTTATTCCAAAATCTCTGATAATGACACCTAAATCTGTAGCAGTTCCTCAGATTTGTCACCTAAAAAGAATGTCTTAGGGGTGCGAATCGCCGTCATATCCTCTGCTGTGAAGACTGATACAAAGAATTTGTTTAGCTTCTTTGCAACCTCTCTGAGTTCCCTTTTAACACCTGGATCATCCAATGGTCTCACTTACTGTTTGGAAGGCTTTCTGCTTCAGATGTACTTAAAACTAAATGTGCTGTTAGTTTTTCTGTCTTTTGCTAATTGTTCTTCAAATTCTTTTCTGGCCTACCTAATAATGGTTTTACACTTCCCAGAAATTATTCACCTTTCTATTTTCCTCAGTAGGATTTGACTTCCGATTCTTAAAGGATACCTTTTGTTGTCTTAAATCACCTCTTTTACTCTGTTATTTAGCCATCGTGGTGCTTCTTTTTTTGGTCCTCTTGTTCTTTTATTATTTGCGGTAATAATTTAGTTTGAGCCTCTATTACAGTGTTTTCCATGCAGCATGCAAGCATTACACTCTTGTGACTCTTCCTTTCATTTCCATGTAGGTAGTTTCCTCATTTTCATTTAGTTCCCATTCTTGAAGTTCAATGCTACTGTGGTAGGTTTCTTTAGGATTTCACCCCCTGAATGGATGTTAAATTTCATTACGTTATGGTCACTGTAACTTAGTGATTCACCTATAGTCAGCTCTTGGACCAGATATTGAGCTCCACTCTAGGACTAAGTGAAGAATTGCCTCTCCCTTTGTGAGTTCCAGGACTGTCATTAAAGGTTTCATGAAATTTTATCTCTGCATCCCTTCCTGAGGTGACATATTCACAGTCAATATGGGAATAGTTGAAATCCACCATTATTATTAATTTTTCTGTTGTTGTAACCTCTATAATCTCCTTGAGCAGTTCACAGTCACCATCACCACCCTGGTCAGGTGGTTGATAACATATTCCTACTAGTAGAATCATTATTCAAGCATGGAATTTCTATTCACAGATATTCTATGCTACATTTTGATTAATTTAAGATTGTTACTGTATATGACTCTATGCTTTCTTTCACATATAGTCCAATACTGACATCAACACAACCTATTCTTTTATTCCTGTATATTTTGTACCCTGGTATTAATGTGCCCCATTGATTATAATCATTCCACCAAATTTATGTGATTCTCTATTATATCAATAGCCTAATTTCATACCAGGCACTCAAGGTCATTCATCTTAGTATTTAGACTTCTAGCATTCACATATAAGTGTAACCCACATAGATCCTGGGTGTAGTGTTCTGTCCCATCTAGTGGCCGGGAGAGAGAAAGAGAGAGAGAGAGAGAGAGAAAGAGAGAGAGAGAGAGAGAGAGATTGCTCTAAGACCTTAGTTAAGAGTCAGTTGGCTTTTTCCAGAGGCCTCAGGTTTGATCCCATCCGCCAACGCTCGGGGTCTGTTGGTGTTACATAAGCACTTATAACATTTCTCAGTATTTATTTGTCTGCCTTCACGTAATGGGATTGAATGTTACTGTTTTTCATTAGTCTGATTCCTCTTCAGTTCCTACCTTTACTTTATCAACATCTATTCTCTCATCTTGTCTGGGATATAAAATATCACTTTTAATAAAGCTTCCCCTAAGGGATATTTCTGTCTGAACCATGTGTTTCTCCACACCTGTAGGCTTCTTCCCAACCTTAGTTTAAAAACTCATCTTTTACCTTTTTAATGTTATGTGCCAGCAATCTGATTCCATTTTGGTTTAGGTGGAGGCTCCTCCTTTTCCAAAAGGTTTCCCAATTCCTAATAAATCTAAATCCTTTCTCATCTATGCATTGAGACTCTGCAGTTCTGCCTGTCTAACTGGCCCTGCACATGGAAGCATTTCAGAGATCTGTCTGATCTTATCAGCAAAAGAAACTGACAGCTCTTCATGGTGGTTGATGTTTGGGTCGGGTGCCTGGGCTACGCATTCTGGGTTGATTAGCCA
This sequence comes from Dermochelys coriacea, assembly GCF_009764565.3. Classification (NCBI taxonomy): domain Eukaryota; kingdom Metazoa; phylum Chordata; order Testudines; family Dermochelyidae; genus Dermochelys; species Dermochelys coriacea. Next base: position 11,172,822 of record NC_050090.1, read on the forward strand.
AGTGGCTGGTGGAATAGGTCAGCCAGCTGCACCCCTGCTGTCTTCACTGCAGGGGAGTTGAAAGGCCATTTCACCTCCCTTGCTGCAGAGGCCTAGTCCTTTAAGTCTTGTTTATGCTCCTGGCAGAGGGATTCAGAATATTTTTGCACCAATGGCATTTTAATTTTCTGCCTCTGCACTTCATCTGCTGCACTTCATCTGTCAATGATGGTAGTCTTACTGGTTGGCATTGGGGGAGGTGACAGCTTGGGACTAAGTCATCTGGGAGTGATCATTAGGTAATTGTACCAAGTTATCAGCACCTTGGCCTTGTAATTGTGGTGCTTGTTCTCTTAGGGTAAGTTGAAAACTTAGAGAGTTCCGATGAAGTGAGCTGTAGCTCACGAAAGCTTATGCTCAAATAAATTTGTTAGTCTCTAAAGTGCCACAAGTATTCCTTTTCTTTTTGTGAATACAGACTAACACGGCTGCTACTCAGAAACCTGTCATTAGAGAGTTTAGGACTCTTCAGGGGTGACCAGCTTTGACTGTTTGCTACTGATGTAGGATGAAAAAACTCTGACCTCTGTTTGTATGAGGAGGTGATCAGATCAGCAGAATGGTACATTGGGGACAACTCAAATTTCTAGTCTTAGACAGAAGCTAGGATTCACCATATGTCTGGGGCCATGTGCAGGTCCAGAGACTTTCTGGGAGAGTCCCATGTGGACCAGGAAATCACATACTATGGTGGCATTTGTATTGTGAAAGTGAAGCTAGCTGTCCCTGAGGACAAGGAATATGAGGGATTCCACTGCTATGCTGAATGGCAACTCTGTGAGTCCTCCTGAGTTGACAGTGTTTCCATTTGGAGGACTGTACACCACTGCGAGATTCTCACGCTTCATCCTGCAGATCATATGGATGCAGTCACGTATGTCTCCGATGCGTCGCCATCACGCACTACTGGTGGAGGTGCATAGTGCGCATGTAGCTACATGCCACAGTCACATGCACACCGCGTCCAGAATGCACCGTGTAGCTACACGTCAGAGAAAGGCTCTGGCAGTGGGAAAAGGCATAAGTGGCACTTTCATTGCCACAAGAAAAGGCTCAGGGGAAGGGGTGGGAGACACCTTTCTCCACTGCCTTCTGACTGCCAGAGCCTCTCCCTGCTGCCAAACTTGGAGTCTTTCCCTGTGGTGGAGAAGTGCTCAAGCAGCAGGGAGCTGGCAGAGCCCTTCCCTGCTAAAAATAGCAGTCCCGACAAGGTGGTGTGGCTTGGGCAAGTAGAGGACTGTGTAGGGTATGTACTTGGATATATACCCTCACCCTTCAGGTGTGTCTTTACTTCATGTGCCTAAGCCATGCCTCATTAGCTACACTGCTATTTATACCTGTCCTAGGGGGACTAGGAGTGTGTGTACAGGACACAATGCAGAAATAAAGGGGAAGTCTAGACACTCTATAGTTCAAACATCCTCTATATCAGAAGGGGAACAAGACAGCTACCCCACCTCTTCTGTTCTGCACTTACTTGTGAAGGGTGAAATTGCTTTCAAAGACTCCTGAATGCTGCTGGCGGTAGCTGAGCTCCTGTTATCCCTGCTGGCAGGGGGTGAGGTGTACACAGAGAGGTTCATTCAGTTGAATATAGACCCAGATTATAGTTATTAATCAGACATGAATCTGGTCCATTTATTGTACAGAAATATGTTGAAATTAAATTAAATGATGTTATTTTGTTTCCAAGGACAATGTTAACCAATGATGGTATGAGACAGTGCTGGGTTTTTCTCAGTAAAATCCTCAAAGTCTGTGTCAGAAACTTCATGTTCTTTAATGGGTATGCAGATATCAGTATTTGCCAAGAGGCTGAACACTTATTTTATGGAAAACATACAGATAAGATGGAACCACAAACAGTCAACAGCTCATCTTTTTTTTCTTCCCCAAAAATGCATCCGTATAAATTGGTACGGATCAATATAAATTAATATTATGAGATGTCAAATAACTAGGCTCAATGACATTTTATTAATCAAAGAGTAACACAGCATAATACAGAAAGGAAAAGTCAATTTGTTACCAACCCATCCTGAAGGCAGCAGTGCAGCTACTCAAATTTTCTCAAGTTTGTGTACATTCCCCACATATATTTATACCTGACTCGAAGATTGGTTGTACAATTTTGCACAGGCCCATTAGCCTAATATATTTTTCACTTATTCTTAGCTGCTAATATACCTTATCCAGATAAACTAGTAGTTAGCAATAAAAAAAAATCCTAGTTTATAGCTCTGTTTGCGAGAGCTCAGTTGTACATTCCAGTACAGTTCCATCTGTTACACAGGGAGCCACCCCTGCAGCATTAGCAATGTATGTAACTAAAATTTCACAGGCAATGTTTTTCCACTTTGTCTTTCTTCTGGCTGCAAAGCATTCTCTTACTTTGGTTCAGTTTGGTCAACAGTGCTATAATGTATCAGGGGGCTTTAAATTAGACTGGTCAACAAAACTGAACCTCACTGCCATTATAAATTTATTCCTCTTCTTTAATTGAACAAATTTTCATTGATGTTTCTTTGTCGGAATTTTTAAAGAATGGATAAACAGCACCTGAGAATGAACAATCGTTAAATGTGAACAACACAGATTTCTCAGTTTCATTGAAAAATGTCACCCGCCCTTCTTCGTGACTAATGTAAACTCCAATTTTCTCCACCTTTTTCTGCACCATGACCTGGGTCTTTGGATCAGTTTTTGCCCAATAATCTCTCCCACTCAGACCCAGAGCCCAGAATCCCTCTTTAGGGGACAGGGAAAGTTTTCCTTTTCTCTGTATGGATTTTCTGGCCACTCCCAGGTCCCAGTCAGTGCTGCTCCTGACATCCACTGCCCAGGAGTGCTCTCCAGAGGAGAATCCTTCACAGCCCAACACGCAGATGGTCAAATCAAACCTCTCTGGGTCTGATGGAACTTTTTGAGGTTGGGCTTCATGTTTCAAACTCTTCTTGTCATCAGAAATGGAGAGGTTGGGGTGAGCTGTTCCTGCATCAAGAGTGATGTTTTCTGAAAAGAGAGATTGGGTTTTTAAAAGCACTGGTCTAATGTCAGTCTGAGTGGGGATAAGGGAGGGGGTGTTTACAGGGTGGACTACATCCTGCACTCCCTTCAAGATGGGAGTTTTGCCTGATTGAAGCCTGCTTGACAATGTTTTTGTTGTATGGAAATATTTCAGATATATGAGAGTTGTGTGAGGTTCAGACAAAACTGAAAGTGATTCTGAATTATTTGGGTGGCATTCACAAGAGGAGATATAAGCAAATAAGTTCAATGTTTAGGTGACATTGAAATTCAGAGAATGCTGCCTAACTCTGCATGTATCTAAATTACCTAGGAATCTAGGTTTCCATCATTGAAGTGCCCAAGGTCCTAAACTTTGTCAGCTGGTCATGTACTCAGCCAGCTAAGTCCTAACATTGCCTAGCAGTTTGGTACCTAATTCATGCTCACGCTCCAGCAGGATTCACAAACAAGGGGGCTCCCCTGCCTAAACTGCCTCTGTGGCCTGATCCAGTAGATGAGTGCTGACTCTGATCTCACATCTGTGTAAATTAGGAGAGACTCTACATACATCTATGAACTTACACTGGTGTGAAATTGATATGTGGACAGCATTAGTTCTTGGAAGAAAAGTGGAGTTTGTTACCTATTTTATTGCGAGCCTTTCTCCATTCTGGAATCAGAGTGAGAGAAAACAGACATTGAATTAAAAAAAACCCATACTAAAGATTTTTGTGAATCTGGAAATATGATATTAAAATGCACATGAAAATATCCCTAGAATGCACACACAGACAGATGTATTACACCATATGTACATGTGGGCTTTGCTGAACTCCTATGATTAGAACCTGAATAGGGATCTTGGTCTGCCTAAGAACGGCATTGTCTGTCTTGCACCTCAAGCCAGTGCCTCATCTCATCATGTAACCTGCTCTTTTTTGGGTGTGAGTCATAGACTTTACGGTCAGAAGGGACCATTGTGATCATCTAGTCTAACCTCCTGCACATTGCAGGCCACACAACCTCACCCACCCACTCCTGTAACAGACCCCAAACCTCTGGCTGAGTCACGGAAGTCCTCAAATCATGGTTTAAAGTATTTAAGTTACAGAGAACCCACCATTTACATTAGTTTAAAACGGCAAGTGACCCCATGCCCAGGCTCCATACTGCATAGGAAGTGGTGGTGGCGGGGAGCCCAATAAAACAAAAAAGAGGGTCTCTGCCAATCTGACCCGGGGGTAAATTGCTTCCCAACCCCATCTATGTCAATCAGTTAGATCCTGAGCATGGGGGCAAGACCCATCAGCCAAACATCTGGGAAAGAATTCTGTGTAGTAACTCAGAGCCCTCCCCATCTAGTGATAACTGACTGTTGGAGATATTTGCTATTACCAGGTAAAGAACAGCTGCATGTTATCAAACCATCCCCTCCATAAACTTATCAAGCTCGGTATTAAAGTCAGTTAAAATTTTTTACACCCACTGCTCCCCTTGGAAGGCTGCTCCAGAGCTTTATATCTCTGATAGTTAGCAACCTTCATCTAATTACACATCTTAACTTGTTGATGACCAGTTTATATCCATTTTTCGTTGTGTCCATACAAGTACTTAACTTTAAAAAACTCTTCTCCCTCCCTGATTGTCAAAGGCAAGGTGACACCTGTTTGTCTATACAGACATAAGAGCTGATAAAGTTACTGACCTTTTGTAACTGTTGTTCTTCAATATTTGTTGCACATGTGCATTCCAGAATTGGTACGTGCATGCCCTGTGCAGAGTTGCTGGAAAATTTTCCGTCAGTAATACCCATTGGGGAGACTCAAACGCCCTCTACTGCCACATGCTGGTAGCTCTAGTATAAAGCATTCATCCAACCCCAGACCCTCTCAGTTCCTCTTACTGCAAACTCTGAGGTAGAGGGCTCTGAGGGCGGGTCATGGAATGGCCATATACAACACATCTCAAAGAACAGTTACAAAAGATTAGTGTCCTTTGTTTCTTCTATGATTGCTTGCACATGTGAATTGCACTTTTGGTGACTCACCAGTGGTAATAAAGGTGGAGTGATCGGACTTCACGTACATACAGACTATAGTATGGCTCAACCACATCTGACATTGTCCCTAAAATAATGGGTGATTACCTAGTGGGAGGAGAAAGTTTGCCCCAGTGACCAGGTTGCTGCTTTACAAATGCCCTGGATAAGGATTTGTGTTAAAAACACCATTTAGGATGTTTGGTATCTTGTGGAATGAGCCGTCAGGTTCCTTGGTGAAAAAATACCTGCCTGTTCATAACAAGCACGGATACATGAAGTTACCTAAGATGAAATTCTCTGTGAGGTGATTGGGAGACCTTTTATTCTGTCTGCTACAGAAACAAGTATTTTGGTGGACCACTGAAATGGTTTAGCCCTGTCTATATAGAACGCTAGGCTCATCTAACGTCCAATGTGAATAGTCATTCTTCAGTCCTATTTGCATGAAGTTTTGGGTACACGGGTAAGTAAATTGCTTCATTGCTATAAAAATTTGAAACTCCTTCAGGTAGGAAATTTGGATGAGGGCATAAGTATTCCTTATCCTTAAAGAAGTCTGTATATGGTGGCTCCGATGTAAGGGCATGGAGTTTAGAGCCTCTTCTGGCAGAAGTGATGGCAATAAGAAAAGTCACCTTCCAGGAGAGGTATAGGAAGGAGTACATTTGTAAAGGCTCAAACAGTGAATAAATAAATGTAGACAAGAGCAGGTTTTCTCTTAATTGAGGGTACAGCCTTTCCAGGCTTTTAAGGAATCTGGTTGTCATGTCATTTGAAAAAACAGAATGGTTATCCATGTGAGGGTGGAAAGCTGATATTGTTGCCAGGTGGCCCTTTGTAGAGGAAAGGGTAGACTTATCTGCATTGATCTGTAGGCCTAGGGCCTTGAATGTTGACTCAGTGCGTCAAACACTGGACACAACCTGAGCTCTGAACCTGCCCTTGACTAGCCAGTCACCCAGGTAATGGCAGACCTGCACTCCTAATCTCCTCAGGAATGCTGCTACAAAAGCCATAAGTTTTGTGAACACCCGAGGAGCTGCAGCCAGGCAGATGGAAGCCCATGAACTGCTAATGTGAATGCTTCACTATGAACCTGAGGAACCTTCTGTGCCCTCGGCATATTGACTCATGGAAGTAGGCATCCTTTAATTGAGGGTGGCATACCACTCCCTGGGATCCAGAGTGGGAATAAAGGATGCCAGGGTGACAATACAGAACTTTATCTTTTTGAGATCTCTGTTGAGATGACACAGGTCTAAAATAGGTATGAGACCTCCCTTGGCTTTTTTGGAATAGGATATAATGGGAGTAGAAACCCATCCCTCTTCAATTCTATGAACCTCGTCTATGGCCCCCATCTGAAGGAGAGATTGAACCTCCTGGGCCAGAAGTTCTTCATAAGAGGGGTCCCTAAAGAGGGACAGGGAGGGAAGGTGGAAAGGAGGGGTAGAAATTACCTGGTGGATGTATCTGACTTCTATAGTTCTCAGCACCCAAAGGTCCATGGTGATATGGGACCAAGCACTGAGGAAGTGGGAAAGGCAGTTGGAAAGCAAGGGAAAAATGGGGTCTCCCATCATTGGAACAAGTGTACAGCATCTTCAAGAGTCCAATAAAAATACCTTACTTGAACTCCCTGAATGTCAGGTGGGGTGGGCATTGATGCAGAGGTATAAGGTGGAGGTGGTCTATGCCTATAACCTGTATTCCTTTTTCTCTGCAGGTCCTGATGGACAGCCCGGGCAGAATACCAAAGGGGTTGTTGTGGCTTGCAGTGCTTCCTGGAAGGAGCTGGAAAGTACAACAGAAGAGACTTAGGGTTGCACTTAAGTCCTTTAGACCATGGCGCTTTGTATCCATTGGCTCCAAAAAGCGCAAGGATTCCTCAAAGGGCAGGTCCTGAACAGTCTGTTGGACCTCATGCAGAAGCCCAGAGGACTGCAACCAAGAACTCCTGTGGATGGTCACTGCCGAAGCCATGGACCTGGCAGCCAGATCAGCCATATCCAGAGCAGCTTCAAATGAGGCCTTCGCCACTGATTTTCCCTCAGCCACTAGTGAGGAGAACTTTTGCCGATCATCTTGCGGCAGCAAGTCTTTACATTTCTGCATGGAATCCCACATGTTAAAGTCACAGCAGCCCAACAATGCCTGCTGCTTTGCAATCTTGAATTGTAACCCCCCCAGTAGAATTAACTTTCCTAACAAAGAGGTCTAATCTTTTTGAGTCCATTGATTTTGGGGTTGTGTCCTAATGTTCCTGCCTTTCTCTGTCATTGGAAGCAGATACTACTAGAGACCTGAGGAGGATGGGAAGGAGGAATAGGTGTAAAGGAACTCAGAACCCTGGCTGGGTACATAGTACTTTCACTCAGCCCTTTATGAAGTGGTGGGAAGTGATGCAGGATCTGCCACAACCCCTTAACTGGGTCCATAATGGCCTCATTGAGTGGCAGGGCTACTTTAGAAGGACCTGCAGCGGCTAAATATTGACCAGGCTGTGGGAGAACTCTTTTACTGCCTCCATTTGTTCATCCAGATTTAAGTCCACCCCCTTTAACAACTCCTGGTGAGCCTTATAGTCATCTAGCTGAGGTGAAAATACCCCCTCCTGAAAGGGCCTTCACAGGGGAGGAAGATGAGGATTCCCTTTCTCCCCTACTTGATTTACAGGGTGCTGTTGAGCCTGCTCTTGCAGCCCGGTCTCAGGCTTGGTACCAGAGTCGGAAGCACCTGGAATACACCTTGGACATTAGGAGAAAACCCCATAGATTCCAAAAGGCCATTGGACCAGCGTAGGACCCCAGTGGCCTCCTGGCCAACCACTCAGTGGTACTCCTGTGACTGGATCCATGGAAGGGTGAAAATGTCTGGAGGAGTAACGAGAGTGGCTTAGAGGACAGAAAGAGTAGGACCCAATCCCCGACGCGGAAGAGGATGACTCTCCTCCTGCTGATCACAGTGTCCAGTTCCTGAGGGTGCCAGTGACTGCTGCTGAGGTGGAGAGGACCACCACAAGGCAAGCATTGTGGGTTTTCCCTTTGACAGTATGGAAGCGTGAGCTGTCATGGGTATGTGAGGATGATCTGGTACCGAGCACTGTAACCATCCAGTTGCTTTCCCCGTCCCCACTGGCACCAATAGTAACGAGTCTTGTACTGCTGGAAACACTGGTAATGACATCAAGGGGAGATGTCTGGCAGCCACAAATGCCTCCGGCGTAGACTCTTCTGTCTCCATACTCAATGGTACCTGTGTAGCTGCCAGAGTCGGTACCGGCTTCTGTAGTATTGAGGTAGAGATCTGCTTGAGTTTAGGCTGCACTCTACTCTGATCCCCATGCCTGGCAGACTTCGGTGCTGTGGATCACCCCTTTTGGCAGTCTGCTTTTTATGCCCCTTCGTAGGCACAGGGGATGGGGATTGGTGCCGGAACTCTAATACAGTAAGAGAAGCACTCTTTACTGATGGTGGGGCACTTGGTACCGAGTCTGACGGGCCTGGCTCATATGGAGGTCTCAGTGCCACCTCCATGAGCTGAAACTATAGCTGGGCTGCCTGATCTTTATCCGTGCAACACTTAAAGTCCTTGCAAATTTGGCAACAGTCCCTGATATGAGCTTCCCCAAGGCACTCCAAGCAACTTGAGTGCGGTTAGCTCAGGGGCATAGCCTTATTACCAGAAATGCAGGGCTTGAAGCCCAATGACCAAGGCATCCCTCAGCATCAGGGATGGATGGAAAAACAGGTAAACACAGAAAATATAACTAATGAATGAAACACTAGTAATTTTACTACTACTAACTATTTACAGTGTATAAAGAACTAAGTCAACTGAGAGAACTTGCAAATGCGAGGAGAGCAGTTCCAGTGACTGTCGCAGGTGGTAAGAAGAAACTGAGGGGGATTGGGGTCAGCTGGGCGCTTTATACCAGGGCTACCAGCATCTGGTAGCAGATGGCACTTGAGTTGCCCCAAAGGGTACCAGTGAGGGGAAAATGTCAGGAGACTATCGGTGGGACATGCATTCACCAGGAGTGGAATGCACATGTGCAAGCCCTTGAAGAAGAACCCCATCCTGCTGCAGAAAGCTCACAGTGCTGCAATGGGACTGGGGTAACTAATGTGACTCTGATTTCAGCCTGAACAGTTCACTCAGCCCTGTCCTGCGGTGTCGATGGATCTGGATCTGCTCAGCACTGTGTGTGGCTGGGAGCCTCTGCCCAGGGGCTCAACTGGGGGTGGATGGTCTTACCAAGCTTCTCATGCAGCTCCTGGCCTTCTGGGGCTAGAAGAAAAGGAGACCATTGTGTGTTCAGTGTTGTTATTCTAAGCACAGTGACGTGGGGTTATTCCAAACTCTGAGTACATCTACACTGCAGCTGGGAGTGAACGTCCCAGTTTGGGCAGGGAGACAAGTGCTAGCTCTGCTTGAGCCAGTGCTCTAAAAGTAGTTGGGTAGCTGGGGGTAACATGTGCAGTGGCCTGGGCTAGCTACTCGCGTACCATTCAGACCACCTGAGTACATAGTCAGGCAGCTACCCTGAGCCTCTGCCCCTGCTACTCCAGCCACACTGCTATTATTAGCACAAAAGTTCAATCTAACGTGTCTGGCTACCCCAGCTGGGAAGCTCCTACCAGCTGCAATGTAGAGGTACCCAATGAGCCAAGGGTCTCAGAACTGACAGGATGTGTCAGACAAAACTGTTATTAATGAACAAAGACAAGGTCCCAGATCAGCCCTTAAACAGAGCCCTGGGGCCAGTACCCACAGCGGATGCCACTACCAGGAATGAGGGGAGGGAGCATCACACCAGACCATGTATCCCGTAGAGAGAGACCTGCCCTACTGCAGCCTGTCACCCGGCTTCCAACCTCCTATTTTAGTGCCGTGGAATCTCTTTGTGGTGCTGGTCCTCACAAGTGTGTAACTCTAGGGTTAGTGGTGGGCAGGAGTTTAGGTGGGGAAGGGGTCCAGGGGGCTGTATGGCACTGGATTTACCATACATTCCTAGAGACATGGGGTCAGGTTCTGTCCTGGCTCTTGTGAGAATAATTCGAGTGCTGGGTCCTCACAAAGCCCATACAGAGCGTAGTAGAGTTTGGAGTCTCTGTTCATTTGAGCCCCAGGACTAGACTAGGAATGGCAGAAACAGGACAGGACTGAGAAGCTGAGGCCTGGAATAACAGCGAAGCTGTGGGTGGGGACTGAGGGATGCCAACAGAGCTGGGGCCAAGGAGGACGCTCAGGGCTGGGAAAGCAAGGGGCTGCAGGCAGTGGGAATCCTTACACAGCTCAGTTCTAGGGCCCCTACCAGTGACCTGGCATGTATGGTCTGTGCAAGGGTGGGCAGAGAAGGGAGCAGGACTGGACAGGACTGTGGAGCTTACCTCTGTATAAAAGGGGGGCAGTGGGTGGGGACTGAGCGGCACTGGCAGAGCCATGTGCAAATGGGGAGCCCAGCACTGGCATAGCAGGGATTTTGCAGGTCAGAACTGAGATCTATCCACACACCTGCATGGAGGAAGTTTGCCCAGCCCCTGACTCAGCTCCGTAGTTCAGCATATGTGGCTGTAATTTGCAGAATGCACCAAAGTGCTGCACTGTAACTGCCCACTAAGCAGTACCTAGTTCGGCCTGAGGGGATGTAGCTGCCCCACATGGATGCTGCTGGTGCACACTAAATGGTACCTAGATCACACTGACGTAGTCCTCTTCACATATGACTATATAAATATAAACTAGGAAGCTTTCAATTCACACCCACAGCATCCACACAGGGTTGTTACAGCTCAGCACTTTGGTGTGTCCTGCTATTCACAACCCTGTAATCTGATCCACTGGGCAGTGTAGACCTAGCCTGAGTCCTGCCATTCCATATGCATTAAATTCACTCTCTGTTGTTAAGGACAATAGTGAAATGTGAGCTGCAAACACTGTCATGTTTGCTTATTTCCAGGGCAGGGGGAGATGATCATGAAGGTGACTGAAGTCCGTACAAGCATGTGGGGTGATTTTTCTATCCCATTATAGTGTGAAAAGAGAGACACATGTTAACTAGGGTTTAGCCAAGTACCTGATTCCCAGGTCTTCTTCTCAATCTCTGAAATGGGGAAGAGAAAAGAGTCAGACCCAGAGACACACACTGTATGGTGCTGTACCCTCCCTTATCACTGGGGTTAGTCACAGACATCCCACACCCACACTCCCAGCCCCAGTGCAGGAGCCAGCAGGTTCATCAGGAGCAGGGCTGGCGGTTTGTGATATGCACCAACAGGGCAGAGACATGGGCAATTGCTCAGTCCTTAGCCTTTGTCTACACACACCAGTTTAACTAATTAGGTTACAAAACACAACTTGAGTTAAACTGCAGGGCTGTGTGTAGAGCAGGCCTTGGGCTGCTGGCCCTGCTCCACCAGTCGAACCATGGGGTGGAGTCAGTTACTCCACAGCGCCCCCTCTGGCTAGTTACAGAACAGCACTGATTGCTAGTGGAGCCCCATCCAACCCTCCGCACCTGGTGGAATGGTGGCTGCAAGGGAGCATGGCAGAGGGCAAAGGAGATGAAAGAGGGGGATCCTCAGGGCTCTTCCAGGCTGTGATTGCTGGGAAAACCCCAGTCACCGTGCTGGCATGTTGTACCCATTCTCTGCACCTTTCATCTGTATTTCCCTGCATGTGTGCGCAGTGCCCAGCAGAACGGGTCAGCACCTCTCAGCCCCATCACAATGCAAACCAATATTGTTACTAAATATTAAAAAGTTCACAGTGAAATAAATTAGATGTGTGGAGCTACAAACCAGTGCTGCTGCGTCTATTACCACAGCTCAAGACAGCACATGTCACAAATTCAAAGAGTTTCAGGCCAGAAGGGACCATCAGATCATCTAGTTTGACCTGCTGTGTAACACAGGCCAGAGAATCTCACCCAGTTCCCCCTGCACTGAGCCCAATAACTTGGGTTTGGCTACAGAAGCTTCCAGAATGATGCCCAGTCTGGAGCTGAAGCCATCAAGAAATGGAGAATTCACCACTACCCTTGGGAGCTTCTTCCAGTGGTTAATCACCCACCCCGTCCTGTGCATCCAACAGTCACAGGGATGGAATCATCTCATATAATGTCATTGACCTTGCTTTTTTTTTCCTTTATGGAGAAAGAGCCACTTTCTGTGCAATTGCCCAGCATAGCAGAATCTGACCCAGATTTGTCACAGAAAACCCATCTCTCTGCCGCAACCATGTGCAGGGAATCTCACAAGCAATGACTGTTAGGTTTCCACTGCAAGATACACATTTGCCAACCTGTTATCATCAGTGTGTGTGAGAATGTGGCGGAGATGAGGAACCACTAGACAGAGACCTCCCGGCTCCATCCCTTTCATTGCATTGAGCTCACAGATAACATCTAGCAGTCACAGAGCTCATACTACATTACAGGAGAGGGGGAGATGATCACAAAGGTAACTGAAGTCCATATATTGTTTGTGGTGATTTTCCTATCTCATCATAGTGTGAAAGCACAGTCATATGTTTACTAGGGATTCTCCAATTACCTATTTCAGAGTAGCAGCCGTGTTAGTCTGTATTCGCAAAAAGAAAAGGAGTACTTGTGGCACCTTAGAGACTAACAAATTTATTAGAGCATAAGCTTTCGTGAGCTACAGCTCACTTCATCGGATGCATTTGGTGGAAAAAACAGAGGAGAGATTTATATACATATATATATTTATATTGTATATAAATCTCTCCTCTGTTTTTTCCACCAAATGCATCCGATGAAGTGAGCTGTAGCTCACGAAAGCTTATGCTCTAATAAATTTGTTAGTCTCTAAGGTGCCACAAGTACTCCTTTCCTTTTTCCAATTACCTAATTTCAGACTCTTTTCATTTGTCTCTGAAATGGAGAAGAGAACAGAATTAGATACAGAGATGCACTGTGTGATGCTGTGTGCCCTATAACTACTGGAGTTAGTTACAGACACCCCACAGCCACACTTCTAGCCCCAGTGCAGGAGCCAGCAGCTTTGATCGGAGCGGGGCTGGCGGTTAGTGATATGCACCAACACACAGGGGCCCTAGGATTTGCAAAGCATCTAACCTTGATGGAAGACGTGGGTCTGGATCCTGATACAGATTCTCAACACTTCCGTCTAAGGAGAATTTCTTTTCTGTGTTACTAACAGCCCTTTGGAGCATCCAAGCTACACCCTCCAGCTACAACTAGGGGATGGACGTGCAGATGATTAGGGCTCACATATCGGATCTGACCTTGGCAACAAAGCACGGGACCATGAGCCACTTTCTAGGAAGTGGCCCAGAAGAGCCTGCACTCCAGCAGTCATTTATAGAAAATGTCTGGCCCCCTCTGCAGCATCAGAACAATGTGATTGGCATTGGATTGTCAAAGGATTGTCTGTCGATGTAGCTATAAGAGCAGGTAACTCTGCTTCTGCTGCAGAGAGCTCAGTGCTGCAGTTGGACTGCGGTGACTTTAATTGACTCCGATTATGGCCCAAACTGTTCACTCAGTCTGCTTTGCTGTGCTTTTGTTTCTGCTCAGCACTCCAGTCAGAGGCTGTAATGGGGAGGTGGATGATCTTACCATTCTTTTGGAGCAGGTCCTGGCATTCCAGGAAGAGGGCAAAAGGAGATCAGCATGGATCATTCCAAGCACAGTGACATGGGGCTGTTCCAGACTTTGGGGACATCACCATTACAGCTGGGAGTGAGCTTCCTAGTTTGGGCAGACAGACATGTGCTAGTTCTGCTCAAACTAGTGTGCTAAAAGTAGTAAAGTGGCTGGGGGTAGCAAGTGGAATAACTTGGGCTAGCTACCCAAGTACCAAACTGTTGGGACTTCCTGGGTACATAGTCAGGCAACTATCCTGGTCCGCTGCCCATGCTACCCACAGCTACACTGCTATTATTGGCACGCTATGTCAACAGCAGGGGCCATGAGTATTGAACGGTCATCTACATGACTCGTAGGAGCCAGTATCTTCCAACCTCCTCACTGTGACTTGTGAACAGTCCCCAGATTGTGAAGCTCGGCTCTGACACAGAACTCCAGTCCTGGGTGCTGACTGGTGGAACTCCAAGACCCCTGATTGGTTCCCTGCTTCTATTTAAACCAAGCACAGGACCAGGAAGTTGCTTGTGCAACTGGGTTCCCCTGCTTAGTGCTGCCTCCCCTGTGCTCACTGATCCTGCTGCCTGACTCTGACCTCTTGGTAGCCTGCCTTGGCCTGGCTCCTGGCTTTAGACTCCTGTTCTTACCACTAGGCCTGACCACCCATGTTCCAGTTGTGATGACCTGCACAGACCACATATGCCACAGGAGTGGGCCCAGTGATGGCAGAATGGATCCAGCTACCCAACTGCTGCCCTCTAGAGCACCAGATTCACTTGAGTGGCCACCCACCTTTAGGCAGACAATTACATGCAGAAAATGCCACACTCCAGACACTGCCCATGGAGCCCTGTTCTCTGATACATCGGCCTCAATAGTTTGATGGAAACTGCCAGCGATTCCAGGGGTTTATCACCAATGTTGTCTTCTGTTCATGAAGCGTCCTTAGTCTAGTGTGACCAGATGTCCTGATTTTATAGGGTCAATCCTGATATTTGGTACTTTGTTTTATACAGGCACTTATTACCCCCCCCATCCCCATCCCGATTTTTCACACTTTCTATCAGGTCACCCTACCTCAGTCTTATCCTACTGATCGTGCAAAGGTGAGGCTGGTTATCAGCCCGCTGTCAGGGGAAGCCCAAGACTGGGTCTCCCATTCCTGGAAGGCGACAGCCCATTTTCAACTCTTCCGTCTAAGGGGAATTCCTTTTCTGTGTTACTAACAGCCCTTCGGAGCATCAAAGCTACGCACTCCAGGTGTAACTAGATGAGGCATATGTCAATGATTGGAGCTCAGATTTGGTATCTGACCATTGATCTTACCATTCTTTTGACCTTGGCAATAAACCATGAAAATGGAAGCTGGAGTCCAGTCTCTTGCTCATTTCTACATTCTGGGAAATGGTCCGGAAGAGCCTGCGCTCTAGTAGTCATCTAAGAAAGTGGCTGGGCCCCTTCTACCGCATCAGAATAATGTGATTGGCATTGGATTGTCAAAGGCCAGGTGACATCTGTCTGTCTATCCAGACATGAGAGCAGGTAACCCTGTGTCTGTTGCAGATAACTCACAGTTCTACACTGAGACTAGGGTGATTTTAAAGGACTCAGATTTTGGCCTCAGTCCACCCTGCCCTGCGGTGTCACTTTTTCTGTATTTGCTCAGCTCCGTGTGAGTCTGGGAGACTCTGTCCAGGGGCTCTTATGGGAGGTGGATGAACTTACCAATTTTCTTGCTCAGCTCCTGGCATTCTGGGCAGAAAAAAAGGAAAAAAGTCATAGCTTCAGTGTAGATCACTCTTTGCAGAGTGTCTGGGGTTATTCCAAACTTTGGGGATATTCTACACAGGAACTAGGAGGATGCTTCCCAGCTCAGGTACACAGACATGCCAATTTTGCTTTAGCTATTGTATTAAAAGCAGCAGGATAGCCAGGGGGTAGCATGGGCTAGCTGCTCAATTACAAACACATCCAGACCTTGTGGGTACATACTCCGACAGCTATCGTGAGCTGCTCCCCATGCTACCCCACCCCCAGATATGCTGTTATTATTAGTGCACTGACTCAGCAGCAGGGGCTTTGGGTATTAAACTCTGGTCCGCAGGCCTCCTGGGAACCAATATGTTCCAATCTCCCACCCAGTAATCTGTTAATAACCACCTGAATGTGAAGCTCAACTCTGACTGAGAACTCCAGTCCTGAGATCTGATTGGTGGAACTCCAGGAGTCCTGTTTGGATGCCTGCTTCTATTTAAACCAAGCGTGGAACCAGGAAGTCATCTGTACAACTGGGTTTCCCCTGCTCAGGGCTGCCTCCCCTGTGCTACCTGCTCCTGCTGCCTGACCTGATTTCCATGTAAGCTGACCTTGCTGCCTTTGGACTCTCCATCTGCCCTTCGGCACTGTCTCAGACTCTAATCTCCTGGTAGACTGACCTGGCCTGGCTCCTGGCTTCCAATCCCTGTTCTCACCACTAGCACTGACCACACACGTTCTGGTTGTGACAGTTTGGATGGATCATGTAGGCCACAGGAGTGGGCCCAGTGGTGGCAGAATGGATCCACTTAGTCAGCTGCTGCCCTTTGGAGCAATAACTCGCTTGAGTGGGCCACCCACCTTCAGGCAGAAAACCAAGCCCTGCAGGCCCAGGTCATCCATTTTGAGCTTTGCCTGAGGGCACCCCACTTGCAGGTTCCAGTCCAGTTGCACATACCCGGAAGCCCCCGCAATATCTGTCACGCTGGCCCTCATTGACTCACGAACAGCTGACACCTTTATAAACCCAGCACTGGCCCAGATCCTGCAGAATCCCCTTCAATCCAAGGGCACTTCTGATCTCATAGAGAATATTGATGGTTTTCCTTTGTATTCTGGTCCAGTAAGCGAGGAAACCGCTCCCCTGGAGGGCATGATTCAGGGACATGTGCTCCCCCTTGCCTGTTCACATAATACCTCACAGTGGTACAGTCAATAAGTATGTGAACCACTGAGTCACTGATATGGTCCTGAAAAGGTAATTTCCTGGGTTCTCCTTATTCCCCTTTTTATAGATGAGCAGTATATTTGCCCTTTTCCAACACTCTGGGATCTGCTACTAACCTTTTTGGTGAAAACTGAAACAAAAAAATCATTCAGCACTTCTGCCATTTACACATTTTCTGTTATACAGAGTTAGACACAGTGCTGTGTGATGCTGTGTGCCCCATAATGAATGGGGTTAGTTACAGACACCCCAGAGCCACAGTCCCAGCCCCAATGCATGAACGAGCAGCTTGTATAGGAGCAGTGCTGGTGGTTAGTGATTTTCACCAACACACAGGATCCCTAGGATTTGCAAAGCATCTAACCTTGATGGAAGATGTGGGTGTGGATCCCAATATAGCTCTGACATTCTCAACCCTTTTGTCAAAGGGTAATTCCTTTTCTGTGTTACTAACAGCCCTTTGCAGCATCAAAGCTACACACTCCACCTGTATCTAGGGGATGGTCATGTATATGATTGGGGCTCAGATCTGGGTGAGCAAAAAAGCGTGGAAACCTGAGCCTGAGTCTGGTCACTTGCTCATCTCCACATTCTCAGAAATGGCCCAGAAGAGCCTGCACTGCAGCAGTCATCTATAGAAAGTGGCTGCCCCCCTTCTCCTGCATCAGAATAATGTGATTGGCATTGGATTGTCAAAGGCCAGGTGACACCTGTCTGTCTGTCCAGACGTGAGAGCAGAGAGCTCACAGTGCTTCTGCGGGACTGAGGTGACTCAGATTTTGGCCCAAACTGTTCACTCAGCCCTGCCCTGCAGTGTCACTGCTTCTATATCTGCTCAGCGCCATGTGAGGCTGGGAGCCTCTGCCCAGGGGCTCTAATGGGGGTAAATGTTCTTACCAAGCTTCTTACGCAGCTCCTGGCATGCTGGGGAGAGAAGAAAATGAGACCATCATGAGTTGTTGTTCTAAGCAGAATGATTTGGGGTTATTCCAAACTCTGGGTACATCTACACTGCAGCTGGGAGGGTGGTACCAGTTTGGGCAGGCAGACAGGCTCTGCTCAAGCTAGTGCGCTAAAAGTAGCCGGTAGCCAGGGATAGCACATTCAGTGGCCTGGGCTAGCTACTCAAGTACAAACCCACTCAGACCATCTGAGTACATAGTCGGGCAGCTACCCTGAGCCTCTGCCCCGCTACTCCAGCCACACTGCTGTTGTTAGCACACAAGCTCAATCTAACATGTGTCTGGCTACCCCAGCTGGGAAGCTCCTCTCAGCTTCAGTGTAGAGGTACCCAATTAGCAAGGGGTCTCAGAACTGACAGGACATGTCAGACAAAACTATTGTTAATGAAGAACAGACACAGTCCCAGATCAGCCCTTAAGCAGAGTCCACAAATTGCACGAGGGGCAGCACCTCCAGCTGTTGGCATTACCAGGAATGAGGGCATGGAGCATCACACCAAAACACTTGTCACCTAGAGAGAGGCCTGCACTGCTGCAGCCTGTCACCCGGTCTCACACCTCCAATTTCTGTGCCGTGCCCAATCCCTTTGTGGTGCTCATTTGCAAAAGTGGGTAACTCTAGGGTTAGTGGTTGGCAGGAGCTTAGCTGGGGAAGGGTCCGTGGGACTGTGAGGTGCTGTCATCATCATGAATAGGTCGGAATATGAACAAGAGGCTACTAGGCAGCTTCCAACACCACTTTCTACAAGCCATTACCCTCTGATTCCACTGAGGGTTATCAAAAGAAACTACAGCATTTGCTCAAGAAACTCCCTGAAAAAGCACAAGAACAAATCCGCACAGACACATCCCTGGAACCCTGACCTGGGGTATTCTATCTGCTACCCAAGATCCATAAACCTGGAAATCCTGGACGCCCCATCAATTCAGGCATTGGCACCCTGACAGCAGGATTGTCTGGCTATGTAGACTCCCTCCTCAGGCCCTACACTACCGGCACTCCCAGCTATCTTCGAGACACCACTGTCTTCCTGAGGAAACTACAATCCATCGGTGATCTTCCTAAAAACACCATCCTAGCCACTATGGATGTAGAAGCCCTCTACACCGACATTCCACACAAAGATGGACTACAAGCCATCAGGAACAGTATCCCCGATAATGTCACGGCTAACCTGGTGGCTGAACTTTGTGACTTTGTCCTCACCCATAACTATTTCACATTTGGGGACAATGTATACCTTCAAATCAGCGGCACTGTGATGGGTACCTGCATGGCCCCACAGTATGCCAACATTTTTATGGCTGACTTAGAACAACACTTCCTCAGCTTTTGTCCCCTAATGCCCCTACTCTACTTGTGCTACATTGATGACATCTTCATCATCTGGACCTATGGAAAAGAAGCCCTTGAGGAATTCCACCATGATTTCAATAATTTCCATCCCACCATCAACCTCAGCCTGGACCAGTCCACACAAGAGATCCACTTCCTGGACACTACAGTGCTAATACGCGATGGTCACATAAACACCACCCTATATCGGAAACCTACTGACCGCTATTCCTACCTACATGCCTCTAGCTTTCATCCAGATCACACCACACGATCCATTGTCTACAGCCTAGCTCTACGATATAACCGCATTTGCTCCAACCCCTCAGACAGAGACAAACACCTACAAGATCTCCATCATGCATTCTTACAACTACAATACCCACCTGCTGAAGTGAAGAAACAGATTGACAGAGCCAAAAGAGTAGAGACTGTCCAGTTTGACCAATGTACATGGCAGAGGGGCATTGCTGGCACATGATGGCATATATCACATTGGTAGATGCGCAGGTGAACGAGCCTCTGATAGTGTGGCTGATGTGATTAGGCCCTATGATGGTGTCCCCTGAATAGATATGTGGACAGAGTTGGCAACGGGCAACAGAGCTGGGGCTGGAGGAGGAAGCCCAGGGCTGGGATAGCAGAGGGCTGCAGGCAGTGGCACCCCCTGCACAGCTCAGTTCCAGGTTCCCTACCAGTGTCTTGGCATGTATGGTGTGTGTGAGGGCGGGCGGGGTGGGTGGGTAACAGGGCTGGACAGCGCTGTGGAGCACAGGTCTGGATAACAGAAAGGCAGTGGGTGGGGATTGAGGGGCAATGTCAGAGCTGGGTGCAAGTGGGGAACCCAGCATTGGGATAGCAGCCATTTTGCAGGTCACAACTGAGATGTAACCACAGATCTCCATGGAGGAAGTTTGCCCAGCCCCTGATTCAGGGCTTGTCTACACAGCCTTGTAGTTCGGCCTATGAGGGTGTGATTTGCAGCATGCGCAAAAGTGGTGCCCTCACGCTGTCCTGTGTAGATGCGGCCGTTGTGCACTGAACAGTACCTAGTTCACTCTAACACAGTCCTCTTCAAATAGAACTACATAAATGAACACTAGGAACCTTTTGATTCACGCCCACAGCAACTACATGGGTTGTTACACTTTGGTCTCTGATCTTCTGGTAGCCTGACCTTGCCTGGCTGCTGGCTTCTGATCCCTGTTCTGACCACTAGGCCTGACTGCCCATGTCCTGGTTCTGACAGTCTGCATGGACAACGTAGGCTACAGAGTGGACCTCATGCTGGGAGAATAGATCCAGCTATTCAACTGCAACCTTCTGGAGCTCCAGACATGCTTGAGGTGGCCACCTGCCCTCAGGGAGCCAACAAAGCCCTGCAGACCCAGGTCGTCCGGCTGACCTCGGAGAACCAGCTATTGCAGGAGCCAGTAAGACAGCTGCATGTGAAAAATGCCGCAGTCCAGACATGGCCCACGGAGCCCTGTTCTCTGATTCATCTGCCTGAATAGTTTGACGGTAACTGCCACCGATTTCAGGGATTTACCAAAGTCACCTTCAGTTCATGATGCGTCCTGAGTCCTACCCTAGTGATCTTGTAATGGTGAGCCTGGATATCAGCCTGCTGTCAGGGGAAGCATGAGACTGGGCCTCCCCTTCCTGGAGGGCGACAGGCTGGTGCTGTTGGACTGAAGGGCAAAAGTCTTAAACAAACTGCACCTCCCGTGGGCCCTATTTTTCTCAAGATTTGATTTCCCAGATCGTCCCAGAAGCAATAACGGCCAGGCCAACGCCCTGTCCCATAACGTTCTCAGCACAGCTCCTCACCAGGATATACTCGCATTGATACGCTCTGCCTCCGCCTCAGGAATTCCACTTGAGAAACAAGCCATTGTCAACAAACAACTGCAAAACTACCAGGAAGGGATGAGGCACAGGAAGGAACCTATTTGTGTTCCCCCAGGCTAAGCAGTAGTTGTGGTCCTGCAACTGTGCCATGATTTTTCTCTAGTGGAACACTTGGGGAACTGTAAGACCCAATGGTTAATATCCCGTCCCTTTTGGTGGCTCCAGATGCACCCCAAAATACAGTCATTCATTGCCTCCTGTGATTTTTGTGCCTATGACAAGATGACATACACACCTACTGTCTCCTCCAACCCTTGCAGCTCCAGTCTCAACTCTGGGTGGCTAGCACTGTAGATATTATTGTAGAAATTCATAGCAATATTGACAGTAGTGGATACTTTACCAAAATGGCCCTCTTGGTCCAGCACAGGCGTATCCTAAGCTGCAGGGATGGCCCAACTATGTATAAACCATGCAGTCCGCCTCCACGACCTTCCAGAATGCAACACCTCTGATCAGGGGCCTCAGTTCATGGCCCAGTTCTGATGAGAGGCACTTTACCTGATGGCGTTCCACATGTGTCTTTTCTCCATTTACCCTCCCAAGTCCAGTGTGCAAAAGGAAAGGACCAACCAGATTATCGAACAGTAGCTGTGATGTTATGCCAGCCACCACCAGTCCTCGCTTCTGCCTTCTGCAGAGTTTCCACATAACAACACAGACCATGCATTTGTGGATCAAAGAACATTTTCCACTAACTAAGGATACCACTCCTGATTCCACCTGCAATTCATAGAATCATAGAATATCAGGGTTGGAAGGGACCTCAGGAGGTCATCTAGTCCAACCCCCTGCTCAAAGCAGCACCAATCCCCAACTAAATCATCCCAGCCAGGGCTTTGTCAAGCCTGACCTTAAAAACCTCTAAGGAAGAAGATTCCACCACCTCCCTAGGTAACGCATTCCAGAGCTTCACCACCCTCCTCGTGAAAAAGTTTTTCCTAATATACAACCTAAACCTCCCCCACTGCAACTTGAGAGCATTACTCCTCATTCTGTCATCTGCTACCTCTGAGAAGAGCCTAGCTCTATCCTCTCTGGAACCCCCTTTCAGGTAGTTGAAAGCAGCTATCAAATCCCCCCTCATTCTTCTCTTCCACAGACTAAACAATCCCAGTTCTCTCAGCCTCTCCTCATAAGTCATGTGTTCCAGTCCCCTAATCATTTTTGTTGCCATCCGCTAGACATTTTCCAATTTTTCCACATCCTTCTTGTAGTGTGGGGCCCAAAACTGGACACAGGACTCCAGATGAGGCCTCACCAATGTCGAATAGAGGGGAACGATCACGTCCCTCGATCTGCTGGTAATGCCCCTACTTATACAGCCCAAAATGCCATTGGCCTTCTTGGCAACAAGGGCACACTGTTGACTCATATCCAGCTTCTCGTCCACTGTAACCCCTAGGTCTTTTTCTGCAGAACTGCTGCCGAGCCATTTGGTCCCTAGTCTGTAGCGGTGCATGGGATTCTTCCGTCCTAAGTGTAGGACTCTGCACTTGTCCTTGTTGAACCTTGAACCTCATCAGATTTCTTTTGGCCCAATCCTCTAATTTGTCTAGGGCCCTCTATATCCTATCCCTACCCTCCAGCGTATCTACCTCTCCTCCCAGTTTAGTGTCATCTGCGAACTTGCTGATCCACACCATCCTCCAGATCATTAATGAATTAATGTCACCCCGCTCCAGCCCAAAAAGGGTTAAAGGCCAGCCCTTGGAGAGGGCTGGGGCTGAGAGCCAATAAGAAAAGGCTGGGAGGCAGCCAATCAGGGCCAGGCTGGGCCCTATAAAAGAGCTGCAGCCCCAGAAGGCAAAGAGTCTCTCTCCACCTGTGGAGAGAGAAGGACTTAGCTGCTTGGGAATAAGGTACATTAGACAGAGCAGTGCTGGGAAGGGCAAGAGGAGCTGGGAAGCTCCAGCCTGGCAACTCCCCAGGCTGAGACCTTGATAAAGGCCTATGCAGGTACTGGGGCTGGGAGGTGCAGCCTGGGAATAGGTAGAGGCAGCTGGTCCAACCCCCTTAACAATGATGAGTGGCCATTACAGAGTGCAGTCTGCCCCTTGAGACCGGGGGCTAGATGATGACTGGCAGTAGCCACTGAGGCAAGGTGGGCGTAAAGGGGTGGGGGTTCCCTTCGGAGGGGAGACCCAGAGTGTGGGGGTACTGCTGGGGGCAGAACCCAGAAGTAAATGGGCACCAGGGTCTGTGAGGGACATGGGGGCCTGAGGCAGGTGAGCCACCAGCCATCAGGAGGTGCTCTGAGTGCTGGGAAAGAGCTAATTCCCAGGACAACCAGCAGGAGGCGCTGCGTCGGTGAGTCCGTAATCTACTACATTAATGAACAACAGACAAAGGTCCCTGTGACGCAGCAGGGAACGGGGAGTGTTGACTTGGGAATGTGGCAGGGGAGTTTCACTCAGGATAAGATACCTGAGAGCCTGTAACCTGAGCCAGGAAGGGGCTGGGGGAGGTAACACCTCTGCCCAGGAAATTGGACAAAGGCTGCAGGAGAGAGCCTGCTGGAGGGGTTTGTTTTCAGTTTTGGGCTGGTTGTGGAATGCAGGGAACCCCAAGGCTGGGGTCTAAGCTCCCTGCTCCGCAGAAGGACTTGACTGAGGGGTCCTGGTTGTACCCAGAAGCTCTGTTTTAGACTGTGTTCCTATTGTCCAATAAACCTTCTGTTTTACTAGCTGGCTGAGAGTCACAGTGATTCCCAGGAAGAGGGGCGCAGGGCCTGGACTCCCTGATACTCCGTGACAGTCCCAGATCAGCCTTTAAACAAATTGCCCCTGGGGCAGCACCGCCAGCTGATGTAATTGTTGGGAATGAGGGGATGGAGTGTCATACCCGAACAAGTATTATGGAGAGAGAGGCCTGCACTCCTGTAGTCTGTCACCCAGCCTCAGATCTCCTATTTCTGTGCCAGGCAATCCCTTTGTGGTGCTGATTTGCAAAAGTGGGTAGCTCTAGAGTTCGTGGTTGGCAGGAGCTTAGCTGGGGAAGGGTCCATGGGGCTGTGTGGCCCTGGATTTACTGTCCATCCCTAGAGCAGCGGAGTCAGGTCCTGTCTCGGCTCCTAGTGCAACAAGGTGAATGGTGAGGCCCATCAGAATGTACCTCACAGAGCCCATATAGAGGATGGTAGTTTTTGGAGACTATTCGTTCCAGGCCCAGGCCTAGACTAGGAGGGAGGAAAACGGGGCAGGACTGCAGAGTTGAGGGCTGGAATAGCAGGGAAGCGGTGGGTGGGGACTTAGAGAAGCCAACAGAGCTGTGGCTGGGGAAGGAAGCCTAGGGCGGGGATAGCTGGGGGTTGCAGGCAGTGGTGGTATTTGTCCATTGGGGACCCCCTACACAGCTCAGTTCCAGGGCCCCTACCAGGGACCTGGCAAGTGTGGTGTGTGCGAGCTCACGCTGTGCAGAGGACACCATGCAGAACCCTGGGTAGCACTCAGTAAAACGGAGCAGCTGACGCCTGGTTGACCAGCTGTGGCTTTCAGGGGGTCCCTCGCTGCCTCAGGTTCCTGCAAGATGTACAATTCCAGGGAACCCCAACACCACCACTAGCTCCACTGTGTGTGGTGACGTTAGAACGTGAAAGCACAGACACATGTTTACTAGGGATTATCCAAGTACCTGATTCCAGTTCCTTGTTCTTCTTCTCCTTAGATGCTAAAATGGGGAAGAGAAAAGAGTTAGACACAGAGACGTGCTGCGTGATGCTGTGTGCCCCATAATGACTGAGTTACCCAGCCCCAGGACAGGAGCCAGCAGCTTTGATAGGAGCAGAGCTGGCAGTTAGTGATACGCACCAACATGCAGGAGCCCTGGGATCTGCAAAGCATCTAACCTTGATGGAAGACGTGGGTCTGGATCCCAATACAGCTGAGACATTCTCAACCAATTCTGTCTAAGGAGAATTCCTTTTCTGTGTTACTAATGGTCCTTTGGAGCATCAAAGCTACGTACTCCAGGTGTAACTAGGGGATTGACATGCAGATGATTGGGGCTCACATCTGGGATCTGGCCTTGCGAACAAAGCATGGAAAGGTGAACCATGTTCTGGACAATGGCCCAGAAGATCCTGCACTGCAGCTGTCATCTATACAGAGCAGCTGGCCCCCTTCTGCTGCATCAGAACAATGTGATTGGCATTGGATTGTCAAAGGCCAAGTGACACCTGTCTATCCAGGCAAAAGAGCAGGTGACCCTGTGTCTGCTGCAGAGAGCTCGCAGTGCTGTGGTGGGACTGGGGTGACTCTAATGTGACTGTTTTCAGCCAGAGCTGTTTACTTAGCCCTGATCTGCAGTGTCGATGCATCTGGATCTGCTCAGCACTGTGTGTGGCTGGAGGATCTATTGCGGAGGTGGATGAACTTACCAATTGTCTCACGCAGCTTGCCACGCTCTGGGGAGAGAAGAAAAGGAGACCTTCATGGCTTCAGTGTGGGGCATTCTGAGCACAGTCCCATGGGGCTCTTTCAAATTTGGGTACATCTACACTGCAGCTGGGAAGGTGCTTCCCAGTTCGGGCTGGCAGAGACATGTTAGTTCTGCTCAAGCCAGTGTACTAAAGTAGCATGGTGGCATGTGCAGTAGCTTGGGCTAGCCGCTCAAGTACACACCTGTTCAGATTTGCTGGGTGCGTAGTTGGGCAGCTACCATGAGCCGCTGCCCCTGCTACTCCCAGCTACATGGCTATTACTGGCATTGCCTGACGGGACTGACCCCCTCATCCCCCATCCAGTGACCAGTTCCCAGAATGCGAAGCTCAGCTGCGACAGAGGATTCCATTGGGAATCTGGGATCTGATTGGTGGAACTTTGGGAGTCCTGATTGGTTCTCTGCTTCTATTTAAACCAAACACAGGACCAGGAAGCTGCCTGTGCAACTGGGTTTCCCCTGCTTAGTGCTGCCTCCCCTGTGCTACCTGCTCCTGCTGCCTGACTCTGATCTCCAGGTAACATGAGCTGCTGTCTCCTGACATCTGACTCTCCATCTGCCCTTCAGCACCGTCTTGGACTCTGATCTCTTGGTAGCCTGACCTGGCCAGCTTATGGCTTCCAACCCCTATTCTCACCACTAGGCTTGACCACCCATGGTCCAGTTGTGACCGTCTGCACAGACCACGTAGGCCACATGAGTGGGCCTGGTGCTGGAAGAATGGATCCAGCTACCCAACTGCTGCCCTCTGGAGCACAAGACACGCTTGAGTGGGCCGCCCGCCTTAGGCAGACACCAAGCCCTCCAGGCCTGGGCTGCCCAGCTGACCTTGGAGGACCAGCTATTGCAGGAGCCAGTAAGACAGCTGCGGATGCAAAATGCTCCACTCCAGACATGACCCACGGAGCCCTGTTCTCTAATACATCTACCTGAACGGTTAGACGGTAACTGCCAGCGATACCGGGGGTTTATAACCAATGTCGCCTTCTGTTCATGATGCGTCCTCAGTCCTACCCTACTGATCGTACTAAGGTGAGGGTGGTTATCAGCCTGGTATCTGGGGAGGCCTGAGACTGGGTCTCTTCTTTCTGGAGGGCAACATCCCGGTGCTATCGAACTGGGAAGTCTTCCTCCAAGCCACGTCACTTTTATTGGATGATTTGCACCAAGTTAGAACAGCTCAGGCTGTCTTAGGAAAGATCCCACAGGGGCAGGGCACCACACCCTTCTCTGGAGCTCATTTCCACCACCTTCCTGCCAATACAGGTTGGTATGAGGTATTCACTGATCCTACCTATGAGTCATCATGAAAGGCAAAAGCCTTAAACCAGCTGCATCTCCCTTGGGCCCTATTTTTCTCAAGATTTGATTTCATCATCACATATTGCCCTAGAACCAAAACGAGCTAGGCCAACACCCTGGGCGTAACATTCTCAGCACAGCTCCTCACCAGGATATATAGCATTGAGATGCTCTGCCTCTTCCTTGGTAATTCCAGCTGACTAACTAGTCATTGTCAACAAATAACAGCACAACTCCCAGAAAGGTGTCAGGTACAGGAGGGAACCTTTCTGTGTTCCTCCAGGCCCAGCATCAGTTGTGGTCTGCCATGATTTTTCTCTAGTGAAACACTTGGGGAACTGTAAGACCCAAGGGTTAATATCCCGTCCCTTTTGGTGGCCCCGAATGCAACCCATAATGCAGTCATTCATTGCCTCCTGTGATATTTGTGCCTATGCCAAGATGACACACAAACAGCGGTCTCCTCCATCCCTTGGACATCCTGTCTCAACCTTGGGAAGCTATCGCTGTGAACTTTATTGTAGAATTACCAAAGTCCAACATATTCATGGCAATACTGACAGTTTCCTAAAATGGCCCCATTTGTCTCCTGCACGGGCGTACCCTCCGCTGAAGGGATTGCCCAACTATATATATATAAATCATGCAGTCTGCCTCCACGACTTTCCAGAAGCCATCATCTCTGATCAGGGGCCTCAGTCCATGGCCTGGTTCTGGTGCCCTTTGCCTGATAGGGGTCCACACGTGTCTTCACTCCGCATTCTCTCCAACATCCAGTGGCCAAAAAAAAGGACCAACCAGAACCTCAAACAGTAGCCTGTGATGTTACGTCAGCCACCACCAGGGTGATTGGTCCTCGCTTCTCCCTTCTGCAGAGTTTGCATATGTCAAGGTTCCTTCCCCACTCTGAACTCTAGGGTACAGATGTGGGGACCTGCATGAAAACAACCTAAGCTGGTAAAAGTAAGCTTAGGAGAAAGTTTGTCCCTTGGGGAAGTTATTTTACCTTTTGCCCTTGGACTTCCACTGCCACCACCAAACGTCTGGGTTTATTTTTGAGAAAGCGTTGTTTGGAAACGTCTTTCCCCCCAAAATCCTCACCAAAACCTTGCCCCCCTCCCGCCTCCCCCGCCTGGGGAAGGCTTAATAAAAATCCTCACCAATTTGCATAGGTGACCACAGACCCAAACCCTTGGATCTTAAGAACAATGAAAAAATATTCAATTTCTTACAAGAAGAATTTTAATATAAGAAAAGGTAAAAAGAATCACCTCTGTAAAATCAGGATGGTAAATACCTTACAGGGTAATTAGATTCAAAACATAGAGAATCCCTCTAGGCAAAACCTTAAGTTACAAGAAAGACACAAAGACAAGAATATTCATTCTATTCAGCACAGTCTAATTTCTCAGCCATTTAAAGAAATCATAATCTAACGCATCTCTAGCTAGATTATTTACTAAATTCTAAGATTCCATTCCTGTTCTGTCCCAGACAAAAGCATCACACAGACAGACCCTTTGTTTCTCCCTCCCTCCAGCTTTGAAAGTATCTTGTCTCCTCATTGGTCATTGTGGTCAGCTGCCAGCGAGGTTATCCAAGCTTCTTAACCCTTTACAGGTGAAAGGATTTTTCCTCTGGCCAGGAGGGATTTTAAAGGTGTTTACCCTTCCCTTTATATTTATGACAGCATATAACAATATAGACCATTCATCCATGAATCAAAGACCATTTTCCACCAATTAAGGATACCACCCCTGATTCCATCTGCAATTACCAATGTCTTCTCCCATCCCAGCCATCTCGGAACCTAGTACAGTGGATTCATCAGGCCCATGAGCGAGGAAACCTCTTGAATAGGCACTTGGAATACGGTGTGCAGTTCTGGTCTCCCATGTTTAAGAAGGATGAATTCAAACGGGAAGAGGTATAGAGAAGGGCTACTAGGATGATCCGAGGAATGGAAAACCTGTCTTATGAAGGGAGACTCAAAGAGCTTGGCTTGTTTAGCCTGACCAAAAGAAGGTTGAGGGGAGAGATGATTGCTCTCTATAAATATATCAGAGGGATAAATATCGGAGAGGGAGAGGAATTATTTAAGCTCAGTTCCAATGTGGACACAAGAACAAATGGATATAAACTGGCCATCGGGAAGTTTAGACGTGAAATTAGAGGAAGGTTTCTAACCATCAGAGGAGTGAAGTTCTGGAATAGCCTTCCAAGGGAAGCAGTGGGGGCAAAAGACCAATCTGGCTTCAAGATTAAACTCGATAAGTTTATGGAGGAGATGGTATGATGGGATATCATGAATTTGGCAATTAATTAATCTTTAAATATTCATGGTAAATAGCCCCAATGGCCTGTGATGGGATGTTAGATGGGGTGGGATCTGAGTTACTACAGAGAATTCTATCCTGGGTATCTGGCTGGTGCATCTTGCCCATATGCTCAGGGTTCAGCTGATTGCCATATTTGGGGTCAGGAAGGAATTTTCTTCCAGGGCACATTGGAAGAAGCCCTGGGGTTTATTGCCTTCCTCTGTAGCATGGGGCACGGGTCACTTGCTGGAAGATTCTGTGCACCTTGAAGTCTTTAAACCATGATTTGAGGACTTCAATAGCTCAGACATAGGTGAGAGGTTTATTGCAGGAGTGGGTGGGTGAGATTCTGTGGCCTGCATTGTGCAGGAGGTCAGACTAGATGATCATAATGGTCCCTTCTGACCTTAATAGCTATGAATCTATAAGTGCAGACTATAAGTGCTATGCAGACCATCCTCAACAGCAAGGCCTCACCTACTCAGTGGGACAAAAGGTATGGCTCCCCATGGAGCATCTCCATACAGACAGACCCTCTCACAAGCTGGACTTTTTGTTCCTTGGCCCCTTTAGGATCCAGTAACAGGTAAACTCATTCATTTTTGAACATCAACTAGCGCTCTCCCAGGAGTTTCACCCAGTGTGTCATGTCTCACTTTTGAAACCCTGCCTGGAAGACCCTTGATGATTACATGTTCTGTTCATTCCCTCTGGGGCACCTGGCACTGGCCACTGTTAAAAGACAGGTTTCCGATGAAGTGAGCTGTAGCTCACGAAAGCTTATGCTCTAATAAATTTGTTAGTCTCTAAGGTGCCACAAGTACTCCTTTTCTTTTTGTTAAAAGACAGGATACCGAGCTAGATGGACCTTTGGCCTGACTCAGTAGGGCCATTCTTATGTTCTTATGTTGTTCTTTTGGCAGGCTTTGGTATCTTATCTGGGAGGGATACAGCCCCCATCACAATAGAGATCTGGTGGAAAATATACCCACCCCTGCAGTAGTATGAGCATTGCATAATAATCACCCCCCAAAAGCCCAGTCAAGTGTTGCCCGGAGGGCCTCATGTGGCAAAGAACTGATGCCAGAGAGATGTCCTGGAACCTGGTCCACAGGCTCTTATGAGCCAGTAAGCGCCAGCCCACCCCCCACTGACTTGGGGAACTGTAAGGCTCAACGGTTAATATCCCGTCCCTTTTGGTGGCTCCAGATGCACCCCAAAATACAGTCATTCATTGCCTCCTGTGATTTTTGTGCCTATGACAAGATGACATACACACCTACTGTCTCCTCCAACACTTGCAGATCCCGTCTCAACTCTGGGTGGCTACCACTGTAGATATTATTGTAGAAATCTATAGCAATATTGACAGTAGTGGATACTTTACCAAAATGGCCCTCTTGGTCCAGCACAGGGGTATCCTAAGCTGCAGGGATGGCCCAACTATGTATAAACCATGCAGTCCGCCTCCACGACCTTCCAGAACGCATCACCTCTGATCAGGGGCCTCATTTCATGGCCCAGTTCTGATGCAAGGCCCTTTGCCTGATGGCGTATCACATGTGTCTTTTCTCCATTTACCCTCCCAAGTCCAGTGTGCAAAAGGAAAGGACCAACCAGATCATCGAACAGTAGCTGTGATGTTATGCCAGCCACCACCAGTCCTCACTTCTGCCTTCTGCAGAGTTTCCACATAACAACACAGACCATGCATCTGTGGATCAAAGATCATTTTCCACTAACTAAGGATACCACTCCTGATTCCACCTGCAATTCATAGAATCATAGAATATCAGGGTTGGAAGGGACCTCAGGAGGTCATCTAGTCCAACCCCCTGCTCAAAGCAGCACCAACCCCAACTAAATCATCCCAGCCAGGGCTTTGTCAAGCCTGACCTTAAAAACCTCTAAGGAAGGAGATTCCACCACCTCCCTAGGTAACGCATTCCAGAGCTTCACCACCCTCCTAGTGAAAAAGTTTTTCCTAATATACAACCTAAACCTCCCCCACTGCAACTTGAGACCATTACTCCTCATTCTGTCATCTGCTACCACTGAGAAGAGCTTAACTCTATCCTCTCTGGAACCCCCTTTCAGGTAGTTGAAAGCAGCTATAAAATCCCCCCTCATTCTTCTCTTCCGCAGACCAATTCCAGTTCTCTCAGCCTCTCCTCATAAGTCATGTGTTCCAGTCCCCTAATCATTTTTGTTGCCCTCCGCTGGACTCTCTCCAATTTTTCCACATCCTTTTTGTAGTGTGGGGCCCAAAACTGGACACAGGACTCCAGATGAGGCCTCACCAATGTCAAATAGAGGGGAACGATCCCGTCCCTCGATCTGCTGGCAATGCCCCTACTTATACAGTCCAAAATGCCATTGGCCTTCTTGGCAACAACGGCACACTGTTGACTCATATCCAGCTTCTCGTCCACTGTAACCCCTAGGTCTTTTTCTGCAGAACTGCTGCCGAGCCATTTGGTCCCTAGTCTGTAGCGATGCATGGGATTCTTCCATCCTAAGTGTAGGACTCCTCACTTATCCTTGTTGAACCTTGAACCTCATCAGATTTCTTTTGGCCCAATCCTCTAATTTGTCTAGGGCCCTCTGTATCCTATCCCTACCCTCCAGTGTGTCTACCTCTCCTCCCAGTTTAGTGTCATCTGCAAACTTGCTGAGAGTGCAATCCACACCATCCTCCAGATCATTAATGAATTAATGTCACCCCGCTCCAGCCCTAAAAGAGTTAAAGGCCAGCCCTTGGAGAGGGCTGGGGCTGAGAGCCAATAAGAAAAGGCTGGGAGGCAGCCAATCAGGGCCAGGCTGGGCCCTATAAAAGAGCTGCAGCCCCAGAAGGCAAAGAGTCTCTCTCCACCTGTGGAGGGAGAAGGACTTAGCTGCTTGGGAATAAGGTACATTAGACAGAGCAGTGCTGGGAAGGGCAAGAGGAGCTGGGAAGCTCCAGCCTGGCAACTCCCCAGGCTGAGACCTTGATAAAGGCCTATGCAGGTACTGGGGCTGGGAGGTGCAGCCTGCGAATAGGTAGAGGCAGCTGGTCCAACCCCCTTAACAATGATGAGTGGCCATTACAGAGTGCAGTCTGCCCCTTGAGACCAGGGGCTAGATGATGACTGGCAGTAGCCACTGAGGCAAGGTGGGTGTAGAGGGGTGGCTTTCAGGGGGTCCCTCACTGCCTCGGGGTTCCCTGGAATTGTACAGCTTGCAGGAACCTAACACCACCACTAGCTCCACTGTGTGTGGTGATTTTCCTATCACGTTAGAACGTGAAAGCACAGACACATGTTTACTAGGGATTATCCAAGTACCTGATTCCAGTTCCTTGTTCTTCTTCTCCTTAGATGCTAAAATGGGGAAGAGAAAAGAGTTAGACACAGAGATGTGCTGCGTGATGCTGTGTGCCCCATAATGACTGAGTTACCCAGCCCCAGGGTAGGAGCCAGCAGCTTTGATAGGAGCAGAGCTGGCAGTTAGTGATACGCACCAACATGCAGGAGCCCTGGGATCTGCAAAGCATCTAACCTTGATGGAAGACGTGGGTCTGGATCCCGATACAGCTCAGACATTCTCAACCTTTCTGTCTAAGAAGAATTCCTTTTCTGTGTTTCTAATAGTCCTTTGGAGCATCAAAGCTACGTACTCCAGGTGTAACTAGGGGATGGACGTGCAGATGATTGGGGCTCACATCTGGGATCTGGCCTTGCCAATAAAGCATGGAAAGGTGAGCCATGTTCTGGAAAAAGGCCCAGAAGATCCTGCACTGCAGCTGTCATCTATACAGAGCAGCTGGCCCCCTTCTGCTGCATCAGAACAAAGTGATTGGCATTGGATTGCCAAAGGCCAAGTGACACCTGTCTGTCTATCCATCCAGGCATGAGAGCAGGTGACCCTGTGTCTGCTGCAGAGCGCTCACAGTGCTGTGGTGGGACTGGGGTGACTCTAATGTGGCTGCTTTCATCCAGAACTGTTCACTCAGCCTGCCCTGCGGTGTCGATGCATCTGGATCTGCTCAGCACTGTGTGTGGCTGGAGGATCTATTGCGGAGGTGGATGAACTTACCAATTGTCTCATGCAGCTTGCCACGTTCTGGGGAGAGAAGAAAAGGAGACCATCATGGCTTCAGCGTGGGGCATTCTGAGCACAGTCCCATGGGGCTCTTCCAAATTTGGGTACATCTACACTGCAGCTGGGAAGGTGCTTCCCAGTTCGGGCTGGCAGAGACATGTTAGTTCTGCTCAAGCCTGTGTGCTAAAGTAGCATGGTGGCATGTGCAGTAGCGTGGGCTAGCCGCTCAAGTACACACCTGTTCAGATCTGCTGGGTGCGTAATTGGGCAGCTACCATGAGCCACTGCTCCTGCTACTCCCAGCTACACGGCTATTACTGGCATTGTCTGATGGGACTGACCCCCTCATCCCCCATCCAGTGACCAGTGAACAGTCCCCAGAATGCGAAGCTCAGCTGCGACAGAGGATTCCAGTCCTGGGATCTGATTGGTGGAACTTCGGGAGTCCTGATTGGTTCCCTGCTTCTATTTAAACCAAACACAGGACCAGGAAGCTGCCTGTGCAACTGGGTTTCCCCTGCTTAGTGCTGCCTCCCCTGTGCTACCTGCTCCTGCTGCCTGACTCTGATCTCCAGGTAACATGAGCTGCTGCCTCCTGACACCTGACTCTCCGTCTGCCTTTCAGCACCGTCTTGGACTCTGATCTCTTGGTAGCCTGACCTGGCCAGCTTATGGCTTCCAACTCCTATTCTCACCACTAGGCATGACCAACCATGGTCCATCTGTGACCGTCTACACAGACCATGTAGGCCACATGAGTGGGCCTGGTGCTGGAAGAATGGATCCAGCTACCCAACTGCTGCCCTCTGGAGCACAAGACTCGCTTGAGTGGCCCGTCCACCATCAGACAGACACCAAGCCCTGCAAACCTGGGCTGCCCAGCTGACCTTGGAGGGCCAGCTATTGCAGGAGCCCGTAAGACAGCTGTGGATGCAAAATGCCCCACTCCAGACATGACCCAAGGAGCCCTGTTCTCTGATACATCTACCTGAACGGTTAGATGGTAATTTCCACCAAATGCATCCGATGAAGTGAGCTGTAGCTCACGAAAGCTTATGCTCTAATAAATTTGTTAGTCTCTAAGGTGCCACAAGTACTCCTTTTCTTTCTGCCAGTGATACCGGGGGTTTATAACCAATGTCGCCTTCTGTTCATGATGTGTCCTCAGTCCTACCCTACTGATCATGCAAAGGTGAGGCTGGTTATCAGCCTGGTATCTGGGGAACCCTGAGACTGGGTCTCCCCTTTCTTGAGGGCAACATTCCGGTGCTATCGAACTGGGAAGTCTTCCTCCAAGCCACGTCACTTCTATTGGATGATCTGCACCAAGTTTGAACAGCTCAGGTTGTCCTAGGAAAGATCCCACAGGGGCAAGGCAGCACACCCTTCTCTGGAGCCCATTTTCACCACCTTCCTGCCGATACATGTTGGTATGAGGTATTCACTGATCCTACCTGTGAGTCCCCATGAAAGACAATAGCCTTAAACCAGCTACACCTCTCTTGGGTTCTATTTTTCTCAAGATTTGATTTCATCATCACATATTGCCCTAGAACCAAAACCAGCCAGGCCAACACCCTGGGCGTAACATTCTCAGCACAGCTCCTCACCAGAATATATTCGCATTGAGACGCTCTGCCTCTGCCTCGGGAATTCCACCTGACGAACTAGTCATTGTCAACAAATAACAGCACAACTCCCAGAAAGGTGTCAGGTACAGGAGGGAACTTTTCTGTGTTCCTCCAGGCCCAGCAACAGTTGTGGTCTGCCATGATTTTTCTCTAGTGCAACACTTGGGGAACTTTAAGACCCAACGGTTAATATCCCGTCCCTTTTGGTGGCCTTGAATGCATCCCATAATGCAGTCATTCATTGCCTCCTGTGATATTTGTGCCTATGCCAAGATGACACACACACAGTGGTCTCCTCCATCCCTTGGACATCCTGTCTCAACCTTGGGCAGCTATCGCTGTGAACTTTATTGTAGAATTACCAAAGTCCAACATATTCATGGCAATACTGACAGTTTCCTAAAATGGCCCCATTTGTCTCCTGCACGGGCGTACCCTCCGCTGAAGGGATTGCCCAACTATATATATAAATCATGCAGTCTGCCTCCACGACTTTCCAGAAGCCATCATCTCTGATCAGGGGCCTCAGTCCATGGCCTGGTTCTGGTGCCCTTTGCCTGATAGGGGTCCACACGTGTCTTCACTCCGCATTCTCTCCAACATCCAGTGGCCAAAAAAAAGGACCAACCAGAACCTCAAACAGTAGCCTGTGATGTTACGTCAGCCACCACCAGGGTGATTGGTCCTCGCTTCTCCCTTCTGCAGAGTTTGCATATGTCAAGGTTCCTTCCCCACTCTGAACTCTAGGGTACAGATGTGGGGACCTGCATGAAAACAACCTAAGCTGGTAAAAGTAAGCTTAGGAGAAAGTTTGTCCCTTGGGGAAGTTATTTTACCTTTTGCCCTTGGACTTCCACTGCCACCACCAAACGTCTGGGTTTATTTTTGAGAAAGCGTTGTTTGGAAACGTCTTTCCCCCCAAAATCCTCACCAAAACCTTGCCCCCTCCCGCCTCCCCCGCCTGGGGAAGGCTTAATAAAAATCCTCACCAATTTGCATAGGTGACCACAGACCCAAACCCTTGGATCTTAAGAACAATGAAAAAATATTCAATTTCTTACAAGAAGAATTTTAATATAAGAAAAGGTAAAAAGAATCACCTCTGTAAAATCAGGATGGTAAATACCTTACAGGGTAATTAGATTCAAAACATAGAGAATCCCTCTAGGCAAAACCTTAAGTTACAAGAAAGACACAAAGACAAGAATATTCATTCTATTCAGCACAGTCTAATTTCTCAGCCATTTAAAGAAATCATAATCTAACGCATCTCTAGCTAGATTATTTACTAAATTCTAAGATTCCATTCCTGTTCTGTCCCAGACAAAAGCATCACACAGACAGACCCTTTGTTTCTCCCTCCCTCCAGCTTTGAAAGTATCTTGTCTCCTCATTGGTCATTGTGGTCAGCTGCCAGCGAGGTTATCCAAGCTTCTTAACCCTTTACAGGTGAAAGGATTTTTCCTCTGGCCAGGAGGGATTTTAAAGGTGTTTACCCTTCCCTTTATATTTATGACAGCATATAACAATATAGACCATTCATCCATGAATCAAAGACCATTTTCCACCAATTAAGGATACCACCCCTGATTCCATCTGCAATTACCAATGTCTTCTCCCATCCCAGCCATCTCGGAACCTAGTACAGTGGATTCATCAGGCCCATGAGCGAGGAAACATCTTGAATAGGCACTTGGAATACGGTGTGCAGTTCTGGTCTCCCATGTTTAAGAAGGATGAATTCAAACGGGAAGAGGTATAGAGAAGGGCTACTAGGATGATCCGAGGAATGGAAAACCTGTCTTATGAAGGGAGACTCAAAGAGCTTGGCTTGTTTAACCTGACCAAAAGAAGGTTGAGGGGAGAGATGATTGCTCTCTATAAATATATCAGAGGGATAAATATCGGAGAGGGAGAGGAATTATTTAAGCTCAGTTCCAATGTGGACACAAGAACAAATGGATATAAACTGGCCATCGGGAAGTTTAGACGTGAAATTAGAGGAAGGTTTCTAACCATCAGAGGAGTGAAGTTCTGGAATAGCCTTCCAAGGGAAGCAGTGGGGGCAAAAGACCAATCTGGCTTCAAGATTAAACTCGATAAGTTTATGGAGGAGATGGTATGATGGGATATCATGAATTTGGCAATTAATTAATCTTTAAATATTCATGGTAAATAGCCCCAATGGCCTGTGATGGGATGTTAGATGGGGTGGGATCTGAGTTACTACAGAGAATTCTATCCTGGGTATCTGGCTGGTGCATCTTGCCCATATGCTCAGGGTTCAGCTGATTGCCATATTTGGGGTCAGGAAGGAATTTTCTTCCAGGGCACATTGGAAGAAGCCCTGGGGTTTATTGCCTTCCTCTGTAGCATGGGGCACGGGTCACTTGCTGGAAGATTCTGTGCACCTTGAAGTCTTTAAACCATGATTTGAGGACTTCAATAGCTCAGACATAGGTGAGAGGTTTATTGCAGGAGTGGGTGGGTGAGATTCTGTGGCCTGCATTGTGCAGGAGGTCAGACTAGATGATCATAATGGTCCCTTCTGACCTTAATAGCTATGAATCTATAAGTGCAGACTATAAGTGCTATGCAGACCATCCTCAACAGCAAGGCCTCACCTACTCAGTGGGACAAAAGGTATGGCTCCCCATGGAGCATCTCCATACAGACAGACCCTCTCACAAGCTGGACTTTTTGTTCCTTGGCCCCTTTAGGATCCAGTAACAGGTAAACTCATTCATTTTTGAACATCAACTAGCGCTCTCCCAGGAGTTTCACCCAGTGTGTCATGTCTCACTTTTGAAACCCTGCCTGGAAGACCCTTGATGATTACATGTTCTGTTCATTCCCTCTGGGGCACCTGGCACTGGCCACTGTTAAAAGACAGGTTTCCGATGAAGTGAGCTGTAGCTCACGAAAGCTTATGCTCTAATAAATTTGTTAGTCTCTAAGGTGCCACAAGTACTCCTTTTCTTTTTGTTAAAAGACAGGATACCGAGCTAGATGGACCTTTGGCCTGACTCAGTAGGGCCATTCTTATGTTCTTATGTTGTTCTTTTGGCAGGCTTTGGTATCTTATCTGGGAGGGATACAGCCCCCATCACAATAGAGATCTGGTGGAAAATATACCCACCCCTGCAGTAGTATGAGCATTGCATAATAATCACCCCCCAAAAGCCCAGTCAAGTGTTGCCCGGAGGGCCTCATGTGGCAAAGAACTGATGCCAGAGAGATGTCCTGGAACCTGGTCCACAGGCTCTTATGAGCCAGTAAGCGCCAGCCCACCCCCCACTGACTTGGGGAACTGTAAGGCTCAACGGTTAATATCCCGTCCCTTTTGGTGGCTCCAGATGCACCCCAAAATACAGTCATTCATTGCCTCCTGTGATTTTTGTGCCTATGACAAGATGACATACACACCTACTGTCTCCTCCAACACTTGCAGATCCCGTCTCAACTCTGGGTGGCTACCACTGTAGATATTATTGTAGAAATCTATAGCAATATTGACAGTAGTGGATACTTTACCAAAATGGCCCTCTTGGTCCAGCACAGGGGTATCCTAAGCTGCAGGGATGGCCCAACTATGTATAAACCATGCAGTCCGCCTCCACGACCTTCCAGAACGCATCACCTCTGATCAGGGGCCTCATTTCATGGCCCAGTTCTGATGCAAGGCCCTTTGCCTGATGGCGTATCACATGTGTCTTTTCTCCATTTACCCTCCCAAGTCCAGTGTGCAAAAGGAAAGGACCAACCAGATCATCGAACAGTAGCTGTGATGTTATGCCAGCCACCACCAGTCCTCACTTCTGCCTTCTGCAGAGTTTCCACATAACAACACAGACCATGCATCTGTGGATCAAAGATCATTTTCCACTAACTAAGGATACCACTCCTGATTCCACCTGCAATTCATAGAATCATAGAATATCAGGGTTGGAAGGGACCTCAGGAGGTCATCTAGTCCAACCCCCTGCTCAAAGCAGCACCAACCCCAACTAAATCATCCCAGCCAGGGCTTTGTCAAGCCTGACCTTAAAAACCTCTAAGGAAGGAGATTCCACCACCTCCCTAGGTAACGCATTCCAGAGCTTCACCACCCTCCTAGTGAAAAAGTTTTTCCTAATATACAACCTAAACCTCCCCCACTGCAACTTGAGACCATTACTCCTCATTCTGTCATCTGCTACCACTGAGAAGAGCTTAACTCTATCCTCTCTGGAACCCCCTTTCAGGTAGTTGAAAGCAGCTATAAAATCCCCCCTCATTCTTCTCTTCCGCAGACCAATTCCAGTTCTCTCAGCCTCTCCTCATAAGTCATGTGTTCCAGTCCCCTAATCATTTTTGTTGCCCTCCGCTGGACTCTCTCCAATTTTTCCACATCCTTTTTGTAGTGTGGGGCCCAAAACTGGACACAGGACTCCAGATGAGGCCTCACCAATGTCAAATAGAGGGGAACGATCCCGTCCCTCGATCTGCTGGCAATGCCCCTACTTATACAGTCCAAAATGCCATTGGCCTTCTTGGCAACAACGGCACACTGTTGACTCATATCCAGCTTCTCGTCCACTGTAACCCCTAGGTCTTTTTCTGCAGAACTGCTGCCGAGCCATTTGGTCCCTAGTCTGTAGCGATGCATGGGATTCTTCCATCCTAAGTGTAGGACTCCTCACTTATCCTTGTTGAACCTTGAACCTCATCAGATTTCTTTTGGCCCAATCCTCTAATTTGTCTAGGGCCCTCTGTATCCTATCCCTACCCTCCAGTGTGTCTACCTCTCCTCCCAGTTTAGTGTCATCTGCAAACTTGCTGAGAGTGCAATCCACACCATCCTCCAGATCATTAATGAATTAATGTCACCCCGCTCCAGCCCTAAAAGAGTTAAAGGCCAGCCCTTGGAGAGGGCTGGGGCTGAGAGCCAATAAGAAAAGGCTGGGAGGCAGCCAATCAGGGCCAGGCTGGGCCCTATAAAAGAGCTGCAGCCCCAGAAGGCAAAGAGTCTCTCTCCACCTGTGGAGGGAGAAGGACTTAGCTGCTTGGGAATAAGGTACATTAGACAGAGCAGTGCTGGGAAGGGCAAGAGGAGCTGGGAAGCTCCAGCCTGGCAACTCCCCAGGCTGAGACCTTGATAAAGGCCTATGCAGGTACTGGGGCTGGGAGGTGCAGCCTGCGAATAGGTAGAGGCAGCTGGTCCAACCCCCTTAACAATGATGAGTGGCCATTACAGAGTGCAGTCTGCCCCTTGAGACCAGGGGCTAGATGATGACTGGCAGTAGCCACTGAGGCAAGGTGGGTGTAGAGGGGTGGCTTTCAGGGGGTCCCTCACTGCCTCGGGGTTCCCTGGAATTGTACAGCTTGCAGGAACCTAACACCACCACTAGCTCCACTGTGTGTGGTGATTTTCCTATCACGTTAGAACGTGAAAGCACAGACACATGTTTACTAGGGATTATCCAAGTACCTGATTCCAGTTCCTTGTTCTTCTTCTCCTTAGATGCTAAAATGGGGAAGAGAAAAGAGTTAGACACAGAGATGTGCTGCGTGATGCTGTGTGCCCCATAATGACTGAGTTACCCAGCCCCAGGGTAGGAGCCAGCAGCTTTGATAGGAGCAGAGCTGGCAGTTAGTGATACGCACCAACATGCAGGAGCCCTGGGATCTGCAAAGCATCTAACCTTGATGGAAGACGTGGGTCTGGATCCCGATACAGCTCAGACATTCTCAACCTTTCTGTCTAAGAAGAATTCCTTTTCTGTGTTTCTAATAGTCCTTTGGAGCATCAAAGCTACGTACTCCAGGTGTAACTAGGGGATGGACGTGCAGATGATTGGGGCTCACATCTGGGATCTGGCCTTGCCAATAAAGCATGGAAAGGTGAGCCATGTTCTGGAAAAAGGCCCAGAAGATCCTGCACTGCAGCTGTCATCTATACAGAGCAGCTGGCCCCCTTCTGCTGCATCAGAACAAAGTGATTGGCATTGGATTGCCAAAGGCCAAGTGACACCTGTCTGTCTATCCATCCAGGCATGAGAGCAGGTGACCCTGTGTCTGCTGCAGAGCGCTCACAGTGCTGTGGTGGGACTGGGGTGACTCTAATGTGGCTGCTTTCATCCAGAACTGTTCACTCAGCCTGCCCTGCGGTGTCGATGCATCTGGATCTGCTCAGCACTGTGTGTGGCTGGAGGATCTATTGCGGAGGTGGATGAACTTACCAATTGTCTCATGCAGCTTGCCACGTTCTGGGGAGAGAAGAAAAGGAGACCATCATGGCTTCAGCGTGGGGCATTCTGAGCACAGTCCCATGGGGCTCTTCCAAATTTGGGTACATCTACACTGCAGCTGGGAAGGTGCTTCCCAGTTCGGGCTGGCAGAGACATGTTAGTTCTGCTCAAGCCTGTGTGCTAAAGTAGCATGGTGGCATGTGCAGTAGCGTGGGCTAGCCGCTCAAGTACACACCTGTTCAGATCTGCTGGGTGCGTAATTGGGCAGCTACCATGAGCCACTGCTCCTGCTACTCCCAGCTACACGGCTATTACTGGCATTGTCTGATGGGACTGACCCCCTCATCCCCCATCCAGTGACCAGTGAACAGTCCCCAGAATGCGAAGCTCAGCTGCGACAGAGGATTCCAGTCCTGGGATCTGATTGGTGGAACTTCGGGAGTCCTGATTGGTTCCCTGCTTCTATTTAAACCAAACACAGGACCAGGAAGCTGCCTGTGCAACTGGGTTTCCCCTGCTTAGTGCTGCCTCCCCTGTGCTACCTGCTCCTGCTGCCTGACTCTGATCTCCAGGTAACATGAGCTGCTGCCTCCTGACACCTGACTCTCCGTCTGCCTTTCAGCACCGTCTTGGACTCTGATCTCTTGGTAGCCTGACCTGGCCAGCTTATGGCTTCCAACTCCTATTCTCACCACTAGGCATGACCAACCATGGTCCATCTGTGACCGTCTACACAGACCATGTAGGCCACATGAGTGGGCCTGGTGCTGGAAGAATGGATCCAGCTACCCAACTGCTGCCCTCTGGAGCACAAGACTCGCTTGAGTGGCCCGTCCACCATCAGACAGACACCAAGCCCTGCAAACCTGGGCTGCCCAGCTGACCTTGGAGGGCCAGCTATTGCAGGAGCCCGTAAGACAGCTGTGGATGCAAAATGCCCCACTCCAGACATGACCCAAGGAGCCCTGTTCTCTGATACATCTACCTGAACGGTTAGATGGTAATTTCCACCAAATGCATCCGATGAAGTGAGCTGTAGCTCACGAAAGCTTATGCTCTAATAAATTTGTTAGTCTCTAAGGTGCCACAAGTACTCCTTTTCTTTCTGCCAGTGATACCGGGGGTTTATAACCAATGTCGCCTTCTGTTCATGATGTGTCCTCAGTCCTACCCTACTGATCATGCAAAGGTGAGGCTGGTTATCAGCCTGGTATCTGGGGAACCCTGAGACTGGGTCTCCCCTTTCTTGAGGGCAACATTCCGGTGCTATCGAACTGGGAAGTCTTCCTCCAAGCCACGTCACTTCTATTGGATGATCTGCACCAAGTTTGAACAGCTCAGGTTGTCCTAGGAAAGATCCCACAGGGGCAAGGCAGCACACCCTTCTCTGGAGCCCATTTTCACCACCTTCCTGCCGATACATGTTGGTATGAGGTATTCACTGATCCTACCTGTGAGTCCCCATGAAAGACAATAGCCTTAAACCAGCTACACCTCTCTTGGGTTCTATTTTTCTCAAGATTTGATTTCATCATCACATATTGCCCTAGAACCAAAACCAGCCAGGCCAACACCCTGGGCGTAACATTCTCAGCACAGCTCCTCACCAGAATATATTCGCATTGAGACGCTCTGCCTCTGCCTCGGGAATTCCACCTGACGAACTAGTCATTGTCAACAAATAACAGCACAACTCCCAGAAAGGTGTCAGGTACAGGAGGGAACTTTTCTGTGTTCCTCCAGGCCCAGCAACAGTTGTGGTCTGCCATGATTTTTCTCTAGTGCAACACTTGGGGAACTTTAAGACCCAACGGTTAATATCCCGTCCCTTTTGGTGGCCTTGAATGCATCCCATAATGCAGTCATTCATTGCCTCCTGTGATATTTGTGCCTATGCCAAGATGACACACACACAGTGGTCTCCTCCATCCCTTGGACATCCTGTCTCAACCTTGGGCAGCTATCGCTGTGAACTTTATTGTAGAATTACCAAAGTCCAACATATTCATGGCAATACTGACAGTTTCCTAAAATGGCCCCATTTGTCTCCTGCACGGGCGTACCCTCCGCTGAAGGGATTGCCCAACTATATATATAAATCATGCAGTCTGCCTCCACGACTTTCCAGAAGCCATCATCTCTGATCAGGGGCCTCAGTCCATGGCCTGGTTCTGGTGCCCTTTGCCTGATAGGGGTCCACACGTGTCTTCACTCCGCATTCTCTCCAACATCCAGTGGCCAAAAAAAAGGACCAACCAGAACCTCAAACAGTAGCCTGTGATGTTACGTCAGCCACCACCAGGGTGATTGGTCCTCGCTTCTCCCTTCTGCAGAGTTTGCATATGTCAAGGTTCCTTCCCCACTCTGAACTCTAGGGTACAGATGTGGGGACCTGCATGAAAACAACCTAAGCTGGTAAAAGTAAGCTTAGGAGAAAGTTTGTCCCTTGGGGAAGTTATTTTACCTTTTGCCCTTGGACTTCCACTGCCACCACCAAACGTCTGGGTTTATTTTTGAGAAAGCGTTGTTTGGAAACGTCTTTCCCCCCAAAATCCTCACCAAAACCTTGCCCCCTCCCGCCTCCCCCGCCTGGGGAAGGCTTAATAAAAATCCTCACCAATTTGCATAGGTGACCACAGACCCAAACCCTTGGATCTTAAGAACAATGAAAAAATATTCAATTTCTTACAAGAAGAATTTTAATATAAGAAAAGGTAAAAAGAATCACCTCTGTAAAATCAGGATGGTAAATACCTTACAGGGTAATTAGATTCAAAACATAGAGAATCCCTCTAGGCAAAACCTTAAGTTACAAGAAAGACACAAAGACAAGAATATTCATTCTATTCAGCACAGTCTAATTTCTCAGCCATTTAAAGAAATCATAATCTAACGCATCTCTAGCTAGATTATTTACTAAATTCTAAGATTCCATTCCTGTTCTGTCCCAGACAAAAGCATCACACAGACAGACCCTTTGTTTCTCCCTCCCTCCAGCTTTGAAAGTATCTTGTCTCCTCATTGGTCATTGTGGTCAGCTGCCAGCGAGGTTATCCAAGCTTCTTAACCCTTTACAGGTGAAAGGATTTTTCCTCTGGCCAGGAGGGATTTTAAAGGTGTTTACCCTTCCCTTTATATTTATGACAGCATATAACAATATAGACCATTCATCCATGAATCAAAGACCATTTTCCACCAATTAAGGATACCACCCCTGATTCCATCTGCAATTACCAATGTCTTCTCCCATCCCAGCCATCTCGGAACCTAGTACAGTGGATTCATCAGGCCCATGAGCGAGGAAACATCTTGAATAGGCACTTGGAATACGGTGTGCAGTTCTGGTCTCCCATGTTTAAGAAGGATGAATTCAAACGGGAAGAGGTATAGAGAAGGGCTACTAGGATGATCCGAGGAATGGAAAACCTGTCTTATGAAGGGAGACTCAAAGAGCTTGGCTTGTTTAACCTGACCAAAAGAAGGTTGAGGGGAGAGATGATTGCTCTCTATAAATATATCAGAGGGATAAATATCGGAGAGGGAGAGGAATTATTTAAGCTCAGTTCCAATGTGGACACAAGAACAAATGGATATAAACTGGCCATCGGGAAGTTTAGACGTGAAATTAGAGGAAGGTTTCTAACCATCAGAGGAGTGAAGTTCTGGAATAGCCTTCCAAGGGAAGCAGTGGGGGCAAAAGACCAATCTGGCTTCAAGATTAAACTCGATAAGTTTATGGAGGAGATGGTATGATGGGATATCATGAATTTGGCAATTAATTAATCTTTAAATATTCATGGTAAATAGCCCCAATGGCCTGTGATGGGATGTTAGATGGGGTGGGATCTGAGTTACTACAGAGAATTCTATCCTGGGTATCTGGCTGGTGCATCTTGCCCATATGCTCAGGGTTCAGCTGATTGCCATATTTGGGGTCAGGAAGGAATTTTCTTCCAGGGCAGATTGGAAGAAGCCCTGGGGTTTATTGC
Source organism: Dermochelys coriacea (assembly GCF_009764565.3). Taxonomy (NCBI): domain Eukaryota; kingdom Metazoa; phylum Chordata; order Testudines; family Dermochelyidae; genus Dermochelys; species Dermochelys coriacea. Next base: position 11,217,725 of record NC_050090.1, read on the forward strand.
CTTCCTCTGTAGCATGGGGCACGGGTCACTTGCTGGAAGATTCTGTGCACCTTGAAGTCTTTAAACCATGATTTGAGGACTTCAATAGCTCAGACATAGGTGAGAGGTTTATTGCAGGAGTGGGTGGGTGAGATTCTGTGGCCTGTATTGTGCAGGAGGTCAGACTAGATGATCATAATGGTCCCTTCTGACCTTAATAGCTATGAATCTATAAGTGCAGACTATAAGTGCTATGCAGACCACCCTCAACAGCAAGGCCTCACCTACTCAGTGGGACAAAAGGTATGGCTCCCCATGGAGCATCTCCATTCAGACAGACCCTCTCACAAGCTGGACTTTTAGTTCCTTGGCCCCTTTAGGATCCAGTAACAGGTAAACTCAGTCATTTTTGAACATCAACTAGCGCTCTCCCAGGAGTTTCACCCAGTGTTTCATGTCTCACTTTTGAAACCCTGCCTGGAAGACCCTTGATGATTACATGTTCTGTTCATTCCCTCTGGGGCACCTGGCCCTGGCAACTGCTGAAAGACAGGATACCGAGCTAGATGGACCTTTGGCCTGACTCAGTAGGGCCATTCTTATGTTCTTATGTTGTTCTTTTGGCAGGCTTTGGTATCTTATCTGGGAGGGATACAGCCCCCATCACAACAGAGATCTGGTGGAAAATATACCCACCCCTGCAGTAGTATGAGCATTGCATAGTATTCACCCCCCAAAAGCCCAGTCTAGTGTTGCCCAGAGGGCCTCATGTGGCAAAGAACTGATGCCAGAGAGATGTCCTGGAACCTGGTCCACAGGCTCTTATGAGCCAGTAAGCGCCAGCCCGCCCCCCACTGACTTGGGGAACTGTAAGGCCCAACGGTTAATATCCCATCCCTTTTGGTGGCTCCAGATGCACCCCAAAATACAGTCATTCATTGCCTCCTGTGATTTTTGTGCCTATGACAAGATGACATACACACCTACTGTCTCCTCCAACACTTGCAGATCCCGTCTCAACTCTGGGTGGCTACCACTTTAGATATTATTGTAGAAATTCATAGCAATATTGACAGTAGTGGATACTTTACCAAAATGGCCCTCTTTGTCCAGCACAGGGGTGTCCTAAGCTGCAGGGATGGCCCAACTATGTATAAACCATGCAGTCCGCCTCCACGACCTTCCAGAACGCATCACCTCTGATCAGGGGCCTCATTTCATGGCCCAGTTCTGATGCAAGGCCCTTTGCCTGATGGCGTATCATTGTGTTCAACACTGACCTGCTGACAGCCACCAGAACTACAATCTCACCTTTGACAGAGGACTCCCCTTCTGTGATCTGATTGGTGGAATGCTGTGGGTTCTGATTGGTCCTCTGCTTGTATTTAAATGAAGCACAGCCCCAGGAAGTTGTCCATGAAACTGGGTTTTTTCCTGCTCATGACTGTTTCCCTGGTGCTACCTTTTTTGCTCCTTCTCCCTGATCTCCTGCTAACCTGAGCCTGCTGCCTCCTCACACCTGACTCCTGCTGCAACCACTACGCCTGACCACCCACATCTGGGTCATGATACTCAAACAAAGCTAGCGTGTGTTTGGCTCCCCGAGCTGGGAAGCTCACTCCCTGTTGCAGTGTAGACGTACCCGATGAGCCAAGGGTCTCAGGACGGACAGCACATGTCAGACTAAACAGTTGTAAACAAACAACAAAGTTCCATATCAGCTGCTAACCAGAGGGCACAAATTGCCCCTCCCGGTGGGGGGGACAGCATCCCACACTGATGGCACTGCCAGGAATGAGGGGAGGGAGCGTCACACCAGAACATGTATCCCGTAGAGAGAGGCCTGCACAGCTGCAGCCTGTCACCCGGCCTCAGATGTCCTATTTCTGTGCCGGGGAACCCCTTTGTGGTGCTGATCTGCAAAAGTGTGTAACTCTAGGTTCTGAGTCTCTCCAGTCCATGTGCATTAAATTCATTCTCCATTGTTAAGGATGATACTGAAATCTGAGCCGCAAACTCTGCAGTGTTTCTTACTTCCCAGGGCAAGGGGAGATGATCAGGAAGGTGACTGAAGTCCATAGATTGTACAGGGGATTTTTCTATCTTGTTACAGAGTGAAAGCACAGACACATGTTTACTGGGGGTAAGCCAAGTACCTGATTCAAAGGCCTTCCTCTCAGCATCTGAAATAGAGAGGACAAAAAAGTTAGACACGGAGACGGGCGCTGTGTGCCCCATAACCACTGGGGTTAGTAACAGACACCCACAGCCTCCCTCCCAGTCCCAGTGCAGGAGCCAGCAGCTTCGATAGGAGCGGACTGTCATTTAGTAAAACACACCAACACACAGAAGATCTGGGATTTGCAAAGCATCTAACCTTGACAGAAGATGTGGGTGTGGATACGACTACAGCTTGGACATTCGTAACCCTTCCGTCTACGGGGAATTCATTTTCTGTGTTATTAACGGCCTTTGGAGCATCAAAACTATGCTTTTCAGGTGTATCTAGGGGATGGAAGTGCTGATGTTTGGGGCTCACATCTGGGATCTGGGCTTGGCAACAAAGCATGGAAACATGAACCATGTTCTGGGACTGGCCCAGAAGAGCCTGCACTCCAGCATTCATCTATAGAGAGCAGCTAGCCCCCTTCTCTCGCATCAGAACAATGTGATTGGCATTGGATTGTCCAAGCCAAAGTGACACCTGTCTGCCTAACCAAGCATGAGAGCAGGTGACCCTGTGTCCTCTGGAGAGAGCTCACAGTGCTGCCATGGGACTGGGGTGACTAATGTGACTCTGATTTTGGCCCAAGCTGTTCACTGAGCCCTGCTCTGCAGTGTTGGTGACTCTGCATCTGTTCAGCACCATGTGTGGCTGGGAGCCTCTGCCCAGGGCTCTTTAGGGGAAGGTGGATAAACTTACCAAGCATCTCATGCAGCTCCTGGCGTTCTGGGGAGAGAAGAAAAGGAGACCATCATGGGTTCAGTGTGGGTTGTTCCAAGAACAGTGACATGAGACTGTTCCAAACTTTGGGAACATCTACACTGCAGCTGGGAGTGAGTTTCCCTGCTTGGGCAGCAGACACCTGTTAGCTCTGCTTGAGAGAATGTATTAAAACCGGCGGGTAGCATGTGTCTCAGCTTGAGCCAGCTGCTCATATACAAACTCACTTGGGGATGGGATACCTGAGAGCCTGTAACTTGAGCCAGGAGGGGGATGGGGGAGGTAACACCTCTGCCCTGGAAACTGAACAATGGCTGCAGGAGAGAGCCTGCTGGAGGGGTTTTGTTTTCAGTTTTGGGCTGGGTGTGGAATGCAGGGAACCCCAAGACTGGGGTCTAAGCTCCCTGCCCCCCAGAAGGACTTGACTGAGGGGTCCTTATAGTACCCAGAAGCTCTGTTTTAGACTGTGTTCCTATTGTCCAATAAACCTTCTGTTTTACTAGCTGGCTGATAGTCACAGTGATTCCCAGGAAGAGGGGCGCAGGGCCTGGACTCCCTGATACTCCGTGACAGTCCCAGATCAGCCTTTAAACAAATTGCCCCTGGGGCAGCACCGCCAGCTGATGTAATTGTTGGGAATGAGGGGATGGAGTGTCATACCCGAACATGTATTATGGAGAGAGAGGCCTGCACTCCTGTAGTCTGTCACCCAGCCTCAGATCTCCTATTTCTGTGCCAGACAATCCCTTTGTGGTGCTGATTTGCAAAAGTGGGTAGCTCTAGAGTTAGTGGTTGGCAGGAGCTTAGCTGGGGAAGGGTCCATGGGGCTGTGTGGCTCTGGATTAATGTCCAGCCCTCGAGCCTCAGGGTCAGGTCCTGTCTCAGCTGTCACGAGAACACTGTGGGTTGTGGCTCAGAATGGACCTCACCGAGCACGTACAGAGTGTAGTAGGGCTTGGAGTCTATGTTCATTTGAGGCCCAGGCCTAGAGTAGGAGCGGGGGGGGGAGGGGGTGCAGAGGGAGAGAACAAAACTGGACAGGACTGCAGAGTTCAGGGCTGGCATAGCAGGGAGGTTGTGGGGGGGGGGGGAAATGAGGGAGGGACACCAGCAATACCATGGGGAGTCCAGGGGGACTGCAGCTCCGGACTGAGAGGCACCAGCAGAGCTGCATGCAGGGAGCTCAGATATTTTGCAGGTCAGAACTGAGATCTATCCACAGACCTGCATGGAGGAAGTTTGCCCAGTCCCTGGCTCAGGGCTTGTCTAATCAGCCCCGTAGTTCAGCTTATGTAGCTGTGATTTGCAGAATGCACCAAAGTGCTGCACTGTAACTGCCCACTAAGCAGTGCCTAGTTTGGCCTGAGGGGGTATAGCAGTCCCACGTGGATGCTGCTGGTGAGCACTAAATGGTACCTACATCACACTGGCGTAGTCCTCTTCAAATACGACTATGTAAATATAAACTAGGAAGCTTTCAGTTCACACCCACAGCATCCACACAGGGTTGTTACAGCTCAGAACTTTGGTGTGTCCTGCTATTCACACCCCTGTAATCTGAACCACTGAGACCTAGCCTGAGTCCTGCCATTCCATATGCATTAAATTCACTCTCTGTTGTTAAGGACAATAGTGAAATAGTGAGCTGCAAACACTGCCATGTTGCCTTATTTCTAGGGCAGGGGGAGATAGTCATGAAGGATATTCAAGTACATAAATTGTATGAGGATTTTTCTCTCTCATTACAGTATGAAAGCACAGACACACATTTACTACAGGATTAGACAAGTACCTGATTCATAAGCCTTGCTCTGCACTTCTGAAATAGGGGAGAGAATAAAAGAGTTAGACACAGAGACACACTGTGCGATGCTGTGTGCCCCAGAACAACTGGGATTAGTTACAGACACCCCACAGCCACACTCCCAGCCCCAGTGCAGGAACCAGCAGCTTGGATAGAAGCAGGGCTGGCGGTTAGTGATTCGCACCAACATGCATTAGACCTGGGATTTGCAAACCATCTAACCTTGATGGAAGATGTGGGTCTGGATCCCGATACGGCTTTGACATTCTCAACACTTCTGTCTAAGAGGAATTCTTTTTCTGTGTTACTAACAGCCCTTTGGAGCATCAAAGCTACGTACTGCAGGTGTACCTAGGAGATGGACATGCAGGTGACTGGGGCTTACATCTGGGATCTGGCCTTGGCAACAAAGCATGGAAACATGAGCCTGAGTCTGGTCTCTTGCTCATCTCCACATTCTCAGAAATGGCCCAGAAAAGCCTGCACTGCAGCAGTCATCTATAGAAAGCAGCTGGCCCCCTCCTGCAGCATCAGAACAATGTGATTGACATTGGATTGTCAAAGGCTAGGTGACACCTGTCTGTCTGTCCAGACGTGAGAGCAGAGAGCTCACAGTGCTGCTGTGGGACTGGGGTGACTCAGATTTTGGCCCAAACTGTTCACTCAGCCCAGCCCTGCAGTGTCACTGCTTCTATATCTGCTCAGCGCCACATGTGGCTGAGAGCCTCTGCCCAGGGGCTCTAATGGAGGTGGATGTTCTTACCAAGCTTCTCACGCAGCTCCTTAGATTCTGCGGGAAGAAGAAAATGAGACCATCATGGGTTCAGTGTCGTCGTTCTAAGCAGAGTGACGTGGGGTTATTCCAAACTCTGGGTACATCTACACTGCAGCTGGGAATGAGCATCCCAGTTGGGCAGGCAGAGACATATGAGCTCTGCTTGAGCCACGGCGCTAAAAGCAGCAGGGCAGCCGTGGGCAGCACGTGCAGTAGCTTGGGCTTTCTGCTCAAGTACAAACCTGCCCAGACCCTCTGGGTATGTACTCGGGCAGCTTTCCTGAGCTGCTGCCCTTGCTACTCCCAGCCACACTGCTATTGTCAGTGCATTGACTCAAGCAGAGCGAGCATGTGCCTGGCTATCCGAGCTGGGAAGCTCACTCCCATCTGCAGTGTAGACATACCCACTGAGCCAAGGGTCTCAGATCTGACAGGACATGTGAGACAAAACTGTTGTTAATGAACAACAAACATGGTCCCAGAGCAACCCATAAATAGAGCCCATAAATTGCCCTGGGTGCAACAACTTCAGCTGCAGAAAAGGAGGGGAGGGAGCATCACACCAGACCATGTATCACATAGAGAGAGGCCTGCACTGCTGCATCCTGTCACCCAGTCTCAGACCTTATATTTCTCTGCCATACCCAATCCCTTTGTGGTGCTGATTTGCAAAAGTGGGTAACTCTAAGGTCAGTAGTTGGCAGGAGCTTAGCTGGGGAAGGGCTCCATGAGGCTCTGTGGCTCTAGATTTACCGTCCATCCTTAGAGACATGGGGTCAGGTCCTTTCCCGGCTCTTGTGAGAATAATGTGAGTGGGGGGTCCCCACAAAGCCCATACAGAGCGTATTAGAGTTTGGTGTCTCTGTTCATTCAAGTCCCAAGCCTAGACTCGGAGGGAGGAAAACAGAACAGGACTGAGGAGCTGGGGGCTGGAAGAGAAGGGAAGCTGTGGGTGGGGACTGAGAGATGCCAACAGAGCTAGGGCTGGAGGAGGAACCCCAGGGCTGGGATAGCAGAGGGCTGCAGGCAGTGGTGGTGTTTGTCCCATGGGGACTCCCTCCACAGCTCATTTCCAGGTCCCCTACCAGTGACCTGGCATGTACGGTGTGTGTGAGAGTGGGCAGGGAAAGAACAGGACTGGACAGGACTGTGGAGCTCAGATCTGGATAGCAGGGAGGCAGTGGGTGGGGACTGAGTGGCACTGGCAGAGCCATGTGCAAATGGGGAGCCCAGCACTGGCATAGCAGGGATTTTGCAGGTCAGAACTGAGATCTATCCACACACCTGCATGGAGGAAGTTTGCCCAGCCCGACTTAGGGCTCCTCTAACCAGCTCCGTAGTTCGGCATATGAGGATGTGATTTGCTTTACACACCAAAGTGCTGCACTGTAACTGCCCACTAAGCAGTACCTAGTTCGGCCTGAGGGGATGTAGCTGCCCCATGTGGATGCTGCTGGTGCACACTAAATACCTAGATCACACTGACATAGTCCTCTTCACATATGACTATGTAAATATAAACTAGGAAGCTTTCAGTTCACACCCACAGCATCCACACGGGGTTGTTCCAGCTCAGCACTTTGGTGTGTCCTGCTAAACCACTGGGCAGTGTAGACGTAGCCTGAGTCCTGCCATTCCATATGCATTAAACTCAGTTTCTGTTGTTAAGGACAATAGTGAAATGTGAGCTGCAAACACTGCCATGTTTGCTTATTTCCAGGGCAGGGGGAGATGATCATGCAGGTGACTGAAGTCCAGATAGTGCATGTGGTGATATTTCTATCTCATTATAGTATGAAAGCGCAGACACACATTTACTGGGGTTTAGCCAAGTACCTGCATCCAAGGTCTTCTTCTCAGTCTCTAAAAAGGGTAAGAGAAAAGCGTAAGACCCAGAGACACACACTGTGTGGTGCTCTACACTCCCTTATCGCTGGGATTAGTCACAGACACCCCACACCCACAATCCTAACCCAGTGCAAGATCCGGCAGATTTATCAGGAGTAGGGCTGGCGGTTTGTGATATGCACCAACAGGGCAGAGACATGGGGAGTTTCTCACTCGTTAGCCCTTGTCTACTCACATACTGGCACCAGTTTAACTAATTAGGTTATAAAACACTCCTTGAGTTAAACTGGGCCAGGGCTGTGTGTAGAGCAGGCCTTGGGCTGGTGCAGCAGGGCCAGTAGAACCATGGGGTGGAGTCAGTTACTCCACAGCGACCCTCTGGCTAGTTACAGAACAGCACTGATTGCTAGTGGAGTCCCATAAAGCCCTCCCCAGCTGGTGGAATGGTAACCACAAGGGGGCATGGCAAAGGGCAAAGGAGATGAAAGAGGGGGATCCTCAAGACTCTTCTGGGTTGTGATTGACGGGAGAACAGCAGTCACCGTGCTGGCATGTTGTACCCATTCTCTGCACCTTTCATCTGTATTTCCCTGCATGTGAGTGCAGTGCCCAGCTGAATGGGTCAGCACCACTCAGCATCATCACAATGCAAACCAATATTGTTCTTAAATATTGAAAAGTTCACAGTGGAATAAATTAGAAGTGTGCAGTTACGTACCAGTACTGCTCTGTCTATTAGCACTTCTCAAGAGAGTGAATGTCACAGATTCACAGAGTTTCAAGCCAGAAAGGACCTTTAGATTATCTACTCTGACCTGCTGTGTAATACAGGCCAGAGAATCTCACCCAGTTCCCCCTGCACTGAGTCCAATAAGTTGGGTTTTGCTACAGCATCTTCTAGAAAGGTGCCCAGTCTGGAGCTGAAGACATCAAGAGATGACGAATTCACGACTGCCCTGGGGAGCTTGTGGCAGTTGTTAAACACCCTCCCTGTGTCCGCAAAAAGAAAAGGAGTACTTGTGGCACCTTAGAGACTAGCAAATTTATTAGAGCATAAGCTTTCGTGAGCTACAGCTCACTTCATCGGATGCATTTGGTGGAAAAAACAGAGGAGAGATTTATATACACACACAGAGAACATGAAACAATGGGTTTATCATACACACTGTAAGGAGAGTGATCACTTAAGATAAGCCATCACCAGCAGCAGGGGGGGGAAAGGAGGAAAACCTTTCATGGTGACAAGCAAGGTAGGCTAATTCCAGCAGTTAACAAGAATATCAGAGGAACAGTGGGGGGTGGGGTGGGAGGGAGAAATACCATGGGGAAATAGTTTTACTTTGTGTAATGACTCATCCATTCCCAGTCTCTATTCAAGCCTAAGTTAATTGTATCCAGTTTGCAAATTAATTCCAATTCAGCAGTCTCTCGTTGGAGTCTGTTTTTGAAGCTTTTTTGTTGAAGGATAGCCACTCTTAGGTCTGTGATCGAGTGACCAGAGAGATTGAAGTGTTCTCCAACTGGTTTTTGAATGTTATAATTCTTGACGTCTGATTTGTGTCCATTCATTCTTTTACGTAGAGACTGTCCAGTTTGGCCAATGTACATGGCAGAGGAGCATTGCTGGCACATGATGGCATATATCACGTTGGTAGATGCGCAGGTGAAGGAGCCTCTGATAGTGTGGCTGATGTGATTAGGCCCTATGATGGTATCCCCTGAATAGATATGTGGACAGAGTTGGCAACGGGCTTTGTTGCAAGGATAGGTTCCTGGGTTAGTTAGTTAGTACAGAACCACTAACCCAGGAACCAATCCTTGCAACAAAGCCCGTTGCCAACTCTGTCCACATATCTATTCAGGGGATACCATCATAGGGCCTAATCACATCAGCCACACTATCAGAGGCTCGTTCACCTGCGCATCTACCAATGTGATATATGCCATCATGTGCCAGCAATGCCCCTCTGCCATGTACATTGGCCAAACTGGACAGTCTCTACGTAAAAGAATGAATGGACACAAATCAGACGTCAAGAATTATAACATTCAAAAACCAGTTGGAGAACACTTCAATCTCTCTGGTCACTCGATCACAGACCTAAGAGTGGCTATCCTTCAACAAAAAAGCTTCAAAAACAGACTCCAATGAGAGACTGCTGAATTGGAATTAATTTGCAAACTGGATACAATTAACTTAGGCTTGAATAGAGACTGGGAATGGATGAGTCATTACACAAAGTAAAACTATTTCCCCATGGTATTTCTCCCCCCCACCCCACCCCCCACTGTTCCTCTGATATTCTTGTTAACTGCTGGAATTAGCCTACCTTGCTTGTCACCATGAAAGGTTTTCCTCCTTCCCCCCCCTGCTGCTGGTGATGGCTTATCTTAAGTGATCACTCTCCTTACAGTGTGTATGATAAACCCATTGTTTCATGTTCTCTGTGTGTGTATATAAATCTCTCCTCTGTTTTTTCCACCAAATGCATCCGATGAAGTGAGCTGTAGCTCACGAAAGCTTATGCTCTAATAAATTTGTTAGTCTCTAAGGTGCCACAAGTACTCCTTTTCTTTTTGCGAATACAGACTAACACGGCTGCTACTCTGAAACCTCCCTGTGTCCTGTGCATTCGTCGACCACAGGGATGGAATCATCTCACATAGTGTCATTGACCTTGCTTTTTTTTTTCCTTTAAGGAGAAAGAGCCACTGAGCAATTGCCCAGGGTTGCAGAATCTGACCCAGAATTATCACTGCAAGCCCATCTCACTGCCACAGCCACATGCAGGGAATCTCACAAGGACTGACCCTTGGGTTTCTGCTGCAAAATACACATTTGCCAGCCTGTTATCATCTGAGTGTGTGAGAACATGGGGGAGGTGAGGAATCACTAGGCAGAGACTTCCTGGCTCCATCCCTTTCATTGCACGGAGCCCACAGATAACACCAAGTAATCACAGAGCTCACACATCTCAACAGACAGAGCAAAAGATAGAGCAGGAGACCTACCATGAATGAACAGAGCCTCCTCTTTAGAGGGTTTCTTCTTAGAGGCCTTTCGCTTCGCTGTGAGACAGAGAATCAGACATCGCAGTGAGACAGGGAAGGAAGGGGAAACACTGAGCAATACGCTAATACAGGTGGGACTGGGGACCCCAATGTGTTTATTAGTTTGATTTATTTCCTAAAACCAACACAAGGTAAATATCTGAACAATAAGACACTCCCATGCTCCAGCCCATTGCTATCTAGTGCCATTTCTAAACATGCAAATAACACATTCCTATTACCTGTGTATCCAAGATATGCACAAGCTCCAGCAGCAATGAGAACCAGAGTGAACAATACCCAGAATGCAGCCAGCCAAGAAGAAACCCGGGGGAAGATGTCACCTGGCAAACAGAGAGCACAGTGTGTGAGGAGTATGGTCCCATCCTGGAGCTGGAGAACGGGGGTTTGCTATTTGGTTTGACAGCTGAGTCCTAGCCCAGGGACCCTAGAAGGAAGGGGACGTCCCCTCTATACTCAAATCACAGCCACATATGGAGCCATTGAAACCGGAAAAGCCAGCGCAGCATCAGTTCCAAGAACCAGGACTCTGCTCTGCCCGGGTCCCTCCCGCTGCTACAAGCCAACAGCCAGAGACTCCATGCCCAGCCCTGCCTGCACCAGCTGGCTGTTTGGATGGTCACTGTCACACAGCTGCCAGTTCTCAGTCACCACATTCAGTCCAGATAAGTTCAGCAGAGAACAATTGTTTTCCTAGCTGGCCTTATTAGTTCATGGATTCATAGATGTCAAGGCCAGAAGGGGCCATTATGACCCTCTAGTTAGACCTCCTGTATAGCCCGGGCCAGAGATCCTCCCTCCATGATTCCTGCATCCAGCCCAGAACTTCTGTTCCAGCCAGAGCGGATCTTATAGAAAGAGATGCCCAGTTTGGGTTGAGAGATACCAAGTGATGGAGAATCCATCGAGTCCCTAGGTCAGTTGTTCCAATGGTTAATTCCCCTCACTGTTAAAAACTGCACCTTATTTCTAGTCTGAATTTATCTAGCTTCAAGTTCCAGCCATCAGATCTTGTTCTGCCTTTGTCTGCACATTTAGAGACCTACCTACTGTCAGAAATCTCCTCCTTGTGTAGGTACTTACAGACTGTGATCAAGTCACCTTTTCTCCTTCCTTTGGATAAGCTACAAAACTTGAGCTCCCTACGTTTCTGACTGTAAAGCAGGTTTCCAGACCTCTAATTGTTCCTGTAGCTATTTTATGAGCACTTTCCAATATGTCAACATCCCATTTGAATGTGTGGACACGGGAACTGGACACAGAATACAGTAGTGGTCTAACACCTTATACAGTGGAAATGTCACCTCCTTTCTGCTGCTAGATAGTCTCATTTACACATTCAAGCAGAGGTGCTGACTTTCTAAGTTCCCGGGGGAGGGGGGTGTTCAACCCCACTCTGCCCTAAGCCCCGCCTCCACTCCATCCCTTCCCCTAAGCCCCCACCTCTGCCCCGCCCCATCCCACCTCTTCCTGCCCCGCTCTGCCCCCTCCCCCTGCCTCTTCCTGCCACTGCTCCTCCCCCTCCACCCCAAGTGCCTCCTGCATGCCGCTGAACAGCTGATCACTGGTGGGTGGGAGGCGCTGGGGGGTAGGGGGGATCTGTTCCATGGGGATGCTGGTGGGTGCTAAGCAACCACTAGTTTTTTCCCTGGGTGCTTCAGCCCCAGCGCACCCACAGAGTCAGCGCCTATTCATTAAAGGGTTGTATCTTATCTGTAGCATCGCTCTGGGAGCTCATGTTCAAGTCCTTTCCAGAGTCACTGCTTTCCAGGATATAGTCTTCCATCCTGTAACTGTGACCTACACTCTTTGTTTGTAGAGGTGTGATCTTGCAGTTGGCCGTGTTGAAATTCATGTGTGACAAAGTGGGAATGTTTATAATATTTTTATGAAGGCTATGTGTGCCTTGGTTTCCCCTACATGTTGTATTGTTACTTACTGGGGGGAAAGATCTGCTCTCTGAGCCGGCTAAAACACAGGTGTGAATGGTGTGTAGCTGTCTCGGGCCCTAGGTCTGATATCAGTGGAGCATCTGAGAAGACAATGGCAAATCCAGTCACGAGGACTTTGATACCTAGTAATCAATGACCATGGATTACCCAAATTTCATCAGGAAGCCAAGCAGTGTTTGCCCTGCTGGGGAACAAAGGACTGGGTTGTGTGAGGTAGAAGCTAAGTATGGACTGCAGGAAGCAGCTGGGGCACACCTGAACTGGGACAGAGAGGTCAGAAGTCCAGCTCATTGATGAAGCTATTGAATAGCATTGGCCCAGAACAGATCCCAGTGGGACCCCACTAGAAACATCCCCATTGGAGGATGATTCCCCATTACAATTACTTTCAGAGTTATCAGTTATCCAGTTTTTAATACATATAGTGTGAACTACATTGATTTTGTACAGTGTTAATTTTTCATCAGAGTTTCATGCAGGACAAAATCAAACCCTTTCAGAGTCTGAGACCTGGTCTACAATACAGAGTTAGGTTGGTTTAATTGATTCACTCAGAGCTGTGAAAAATTTCATCGCCGCTGCAATGTATTTAAGCCAACCTAACCCCAGTATAGACACCACTTTGTCAATGGAAATATTCTTCCGTCATTCTAGCTACTGCCTCCCAGAGAGGTGAATTTACTATCTCACAGAAGAACCCCTTCTGTCCTTATAGTAAGTGTTTAAACCATAGCATTGCAGCTATAGAGTTTCTAGTGTAGACACACCCCTGAGTCTATTACGTCAGCCCAGTTACCTTTATCAACCAATTGCATCATTTCCTCCAAGAACGAAATCAAGTTCATTTCTCAAGACTCAGCCCAGCTCCTGACAGGCAATTTGTCCAAATCACAGAAACCTCCATCACTAATGGCCCCACAAATCACGTGAGAAGGATATTTCTTGTCTCAGTACCAGAAACAGGTCCTAGCTGAGTGAAACTCCCAAGTGACCCAGCTGCCCTCTGCTTGTGTGGTGACCCATTCTGCATGGGGGACTCACCTGAGAGGTGAATTGCTGATTGTCGCTCGATCTCCAGCAGGCCATTCCGCACTATGCAGCTGATGTCTCCATTGTCTTCCCCTTCTGTGACAGTGACGTGACTCACAACACTATACAGGTTCTCCCTGTCCTGAGTCATATTGGTCACAATCTCCATCGCCAGGTTCTGCCAGTTCTTTCCTACCCACTGGAGTTCGGGTTTGGGGAACCAGCCTGTGGATCTACAGGCCAGCCCAATCCCCTGACCCCGGTGGCCCAGCACATCAATGAACACAGGAGCCACAGCTGCAGGGAGAGACAGAGAGTGTGTGTATCAGGAAATTGTGTCTTTGGTAGCACCATCTGATTCCCCAGATACCGCTGGATATAGGGGGCTGTGACTGGAAAGCTCCATTCCCGTATGTGCAACGCCTCCCTGGGATTCCTCATCCAGACAATTGAGGAAATTAAATAATACCGTCTTGTATTTCCATACAGCACTATGCACTGCAGGCTCACAGAGGAATGTGCAGAGTGAAACTGCTACACAGAGATCACTGAACTTGCTGCTGAAATGCAGCCACTTCTGGGGTGAAGTCAAACATCTGTCAAGATCTTCAGCACAGAGCAGGAGGTGAGGGTTGGTGACCCTGCCTACATCACTGTTCCCACACCTCCTGTGCCACCCTCATAAATACAGTCCCCTCTGGAGTTGTTCTCCCATACTGGTAACAGTGCCCCAGACCATACTACCACCCATGCTTGGATTTCTCTGTCCCTGTGCTACACACAACCACCCTCCCCTCATTGAAATCTCTCCCTAAAAGCACATATCTCCTGTGGAGCCTTTGGACTAGGAGCCACCGAAGATGGGAGATGATTTAAAACAACCTCAATAATCTGCATTATCACAGGTGGATTCCTCACCAGGGGTTTGATGTTTCTGAACTGTATTGTCTGGATCTATGTTACTCAGTGAGCTAAATGGGCAGAGACTGTCCCTTCCACTGCCCTTGTGCAGCACTGAATGCGGGGTCAGTGCCCAGGGAATAACAAACAATATCCCAGTCCTTGGACACTGTAAGGGGAGTTTCAGGGAGACTGAACATAATTATCACCCAAGCTGGGATTTGGGCAGAACATGGGGGTAAAGGTCCCACTCCCTCAAACAGCATCGCCATGAGCATGAGAGCTGAGGGCTGTAGCTTTACATCTCATTGAAAGGAGGTTGTTTAATGCAGCACTGACCCTGTGAGCACCCCAGTGGGGTCAGCGCTGAGTGCGAGGGGAGAGTGCCCCCTACTGAGTCCTGCACACCACTCCCTGCAGCACAGGGCCCTACAGTCAGGCTGGGCTCAGTGCTGGGGTTCCCCCAGGGGTACAGGAGGCTCTGGCTGCCCAGGCACAGCGCTTCCTAGTGCTGCATCTCACCTGCAATCCTGAGGTCAGTGGTGGCTTCCTGGCTCCATTCTGGGTTCTTCACAAAGCAATGGTATGTCCCAGCATCTGCCTCTTGGAGCTGTTTCAGCTTCAGGGAGACGTTCCCGCGGCTGAACTCCTGCGGGAACAGCTCCGTCCGGTTCTGGTAACTCTCCCCTGGCAGATCCCGGGAATCCTCATCCAAATACTCATGAACCAGGATGAATTCTGTTCCAATTTTCCTCCATAGCACGTCCATGCTGGGCAGCCGGGCTGGGGGTGAGAGCTGGCAAGGTAACACCACATCCTGGCCAACTACCCCCACCATGGGGCTTGGGGAGCCATCCAGGGAGAACTTCTCTGAAACAAACAAACCCAGGAGCAGATTCAGTGTGAGAAAAGAGGAGAGGGCATCTGTCATAGGGTATACCTGCCCCGCAATGGGCAGGACGAGGTTAATGACATACTGTGTGCTGAGGAAGCCACACACCCCCACCCCTCTGGGCATGCTCCTACTTGAACCACAGTATAAAAGGGAGCAGCACAGCTCAGTCCGCCATGACTGAGGAGGAGAGAGGATGTGTGTTGCAAGCTCCCACCCAGGAGCTGTCGGAGCCCCAGGGCACAGAGACCACTGAGACCCAGGCTAACACCTGCCTGACAGTAGATGCCCATGAGAAGAAGGAGTCAATGGGAACTTCACCTGACAACTACCCCAGAAGACCCATGGATTACAGAGCAAGAAGACCGGATAGGAAGTAGCTCAGAGGAACCAGACATTGATCTGGTTGTGGAGCTAGCAACAGAGTCAGCATGTTTCGGAGAGATTCCCGCTAATTCAGTGGCAGATACACTTGCTGCTGCTAGGGCCCTGACTAGGACCTGTTGGAGTAGGAGCCTGGGTCCCCCTACCCCAACTGCAAATCCACCCCTGCGTGGCAGCCTAAACCCTGCCTGGGCTGCTAGGCCATACTGCCCTACTCAGAAGGGTAGTCCTATTGACTTCGGCCCCTAGGCCATGCTGCCCTGCACTTTTCACAGCACACTTAGCACCCCAATGCCACCCTGCCTTCAGAGTTGGGCGCCTGCCATCACCCGCCACTCTCCAGCTGCCCAGCTTGAGCCCTGACACCTCTTTCATTAAAATTAAGCACTGCCCCCATTGACCCTAGTTCCCTCTGCTTCCCCGGGCTCCCCACCAACTGCCCCATCACCCATGTGCACTGCTGCCTCCCCCTCATTGTCCCAAGGTCCGTTCTGCAGCCTCACACCCCAGGCCTGCCCCGCTCCTTGCCTCTTGATCATGGCGCTCCTCCCACCACAGCACCATGGGTGGTTGCCCATATCGTCCACCATAAGGCCCTGGTTAAATCCACAATATAGAAGTCAAATACTCCTATGCACCAGAGCACCCTGACAATCACTGAGATGTAAAGTTTTAATGTTGCCTTGTAAACACCATAATGCACTCTCATTCCCTTCTAAATATTACGACAGTGCAGGCAGAGCGGAATTAAGTAGATGTGGTTTCCTTTCAAATCACAAAACATATTCACACTGTGTTTACATCTCCCACTACTGTAGCTCTGTAAGCAGCTATTGGTCAATGTCATCATCGGCAAGATCACTGTGTGGTTTGTGAGTAGGCTGAGATTGTTTGTGGCAGAAGGCAAAAGTGTTAAAGACATAAATGGATATCAGAAAGTTTTACAAAAAATCAGTGCAAGAAAGTGCCCCTGAATGTGTTACAAAGGTGGTCCCACAGGAGCCACTTCCTGCTAAGAAAAGCAGAACATGGAAGGAAGAAAAATAAACATTTCAAGACTGGTGGGGAAGGCGGTTTCTTGTTTTTCTGAAGCCATCTGATTCAGTTTCCAAGCAAGTTGCCGTGTGCGTTGTTTGTAAGAGAGAAATTCATCAAATCAAAATTTATGCAATGCAATATCACTATAGCACTCATGCAGGGGTACTTGAACAGAATTAACATTATGAGTGTCAGAGGTGCAAGCTGTTACGTGATGCAAACACTGAATTCAAAAGACAACAGAAGATTTTTTTAATAAAGCAGATGAGATTTGAGTGGCTACTTTTAAAGTTGCACTACTTTTGGGCAAAGCAAGGACACTCCGTGATGGAGAACTCCTGAAGAAAAATTTTCTGGCCATAGAACCAGAAAGTAAGCTTTTCAGAGAGATACCACTGAGCAATGACACTTTACAGAGGAGCACAAGAGAGCTGGCGAATTTTCTACAAAATGAAATAGCTGGAAAAATTTCAGCAAGCCCCTTCTACAGTCTGTGCTTGGATGAGAGCCTTGATGTCATGAGGAATACAAGGTAATCGTATGGATCGTAATCGCTTTTTGGACTGTGATCACCATTGTTTTTCTGAAGGTGCTTTATGTCCAGTGAGCCTCAGAAATAGGCCTACTGGCAAACACATTTTTTTAATGTGTTCAGGCAAGAATGCAGGAGTGGAGTGTTAGCTGATAATCTCTGTGGTTTGACAGCTGATGGGGCAGCAGCTGATGGGACAGCTGATGATGCAAAGTGCTCAAGTAGGGGTGCTGAACTGCTTCTAAGAAAGGTGCACTCAGAAACTTTTTTTTGTTTCACTGTTCTGCCCACCAAGAAGTACTTGCCAGCAAAGCTTCAATGAAAAGTATGGATAAGGTTGAATCCACAGTGAAAAAATGCATCAGTGCTGTCAACACCAGCCGTGTCAATAAAGGGAGATTCGTAACTCTGTGTGAAATGGACCATGAGACACATAAGGTGCTGCTGAATTACAACATAGTCTGGTTTCAGAGTAGCAGCCATGTTAGTCTGTATCCGTAAAAAGAAAAGGAGTATTCATGGCACAAGTACTCCTTTTCTTTTAACCCAATCTGGGTTTAGTTTTAATGACAGTGTACAGAGGCTGTTTGAGCTCTGGGAAGAGCTCACTGAGGTTTTGAATAAAGTTTCACTGGAACTGTTGCAAAAACTACAAGTACATGGCTGCCTGCTCTTTTTGAAAGAGTTTTTACCAAAGCTTGCTTCCTTGAACCTGGAGCTTCAGCAGCCTCAGCTAACAATATTTGATAGCACTGAAATAATTAATACATTTAGAATGACAATCATTGACATCATCTAGCCCCTACAAGAGGAATGGGACTTTTCCTTTTTTTATGAGCTTAGTCAGATTCTCAGCTGTCAGGATAAGACTGTGCAGCAAAAAGTCGGCTTAGCTGTAACCGAATACCTGAGTATTCTCTCAGAGGGTCTTGCAAATCGTTTCAGTGAGGGAAACTTTTTCTATCAGTACACCTTTGTTTGCAGCCAAAAAATCTGAACCTGAATTGTTGAATGGGTTAGTCATAAACTAGCTGCCTTGCAAGACTGATTAGCTTCCTTTGACTCTTTCGATTTAAGCAACATCTCAAGTTCCTCATGCTGAAAATGTGCAATGATTCAAGAATGAAAACATACTTCAGTCAG
Organism: Dermochelys coriacea; assembly: GCF_009764565.3. Taxonomy (NCBI): domain Eukaryota; kingdom Metazoa; phylum Chordata; order Testudines; family Dermochelyidae; genus Dermochelys; species Dermochelys coriacea. Next base: position 11,236,017 of record NC_050090.1, read on the forward strand.
CCCAGTGTTACCGTACAGGAGTTCTGGAGTAATGTGTATCTGTTTGAGGACACCTACAAGTCCCTCGCTAAAGTTGCTTTGCTTTTCTTGTCCCTGTTTTCTACTACTGTGCTGTGTGAGAGGGCATTCAGTGTATTGCATTGTCTGAAGAACAAGTACCAAAACTGCCTCACTGATGCTAACCTGGAAGCTTCCCTTCTAATTTCACAGGAGACCCAAGATCTTGCAGACTTTCCATTCAAAGAGCTCCTGAACTTTTGCAAGTAGTCTGATGCACATAGTGAATGTGTTAAAACTCAGAACTTTCATTTCATTATCACACTGTATTACTAAAGTACAATATAATAGGATTATGTTTGTTATTACTATTATCATTATTACTGGATTAGACTGATTTTTATGACTGTTTCTGAAAGAAAAAGTTTGGACATATTTGAAGATATGTTTTTTCATTATTAATTGGACTTCTATTATGTCAAAGCATTTTTAAATTTACTTCAGAATTGTTGTACAGACAACCACTTTTTACCGAAAAAGCAAAAGAAACAACAAAAACGACAAGAACATGCAAAGAACCTTATTTGTGTTTCTATTTTGTTAGGTCCAGTAAAGAATAGAGATAACTTTACATTATTTTTATTACTGAGTCTGCAAAAAACCTGGAGGAAAGAAGACTCCCTGAGAGGACCCATCCCAACAAAAGCAGACCCGCCAGCTGGAGGGGGTCGAGACTGCTGTTACGAGTGTGGGCAAGAGGGATGCTTCCAATGGGTATGCCCATACATGGATTATAACTATGACCAGGTTTGGGTGACGGGTTCCCTGGCCCACAAGAGGAGCCTGGAGAAACTCTGAGTCCCCATACGGGTGAATGGAACTTCTGTGACAGCCCTAGTCGACTTGGGGTGTAGCCAGACCCATATCTGAGCTGGTCTGATTGAAAACCCCAAACCAGTGGGAACAGAGATCCACATGGAGTGAATCCACTGGGATGTACAGCCATACCTGACTTCCTGGGTATGGCTGGAGACTTCCAGACATGAAGAGGGCTGCTAGGTCAGCCTGGGCTCCAGCCCCCAAGTTGTCATACCCCATGATCCTAGGGTGCAACTGGCCATGGTTCTGCAAAATTTTACAGGAATGTGGCAGCCAATCCCCAAATGGGAGGAAGGGAGGGCCAGTGAAGAGGGGGTTACTAGGGCACCAGCCAAACCCTGACCAGGGGGACAGGCCCTCTAAACCACCCAAGGTGCCAGACTACTGACGACTCACTATAAGGACACCCTTGCAGGAAGCCCAGGTAGTGCTGGAACATGACAGGAATTTCCTCCAGGACCAGAGGATGGACTTGACCCTAAACTGGGCCTGGGAGCAGGTGATGACCCCAAACTAGGAGGGAAGCGAGGCCTCTCAGCTGCCACATGGACCCTGATTTGAGATCTGGAATGTCTGCCTCTACCAAGTGGTTAAAGATCCACAGACCCAGGAAGACTTCAGTCCATTGCTAGTTCAATGGAGGTTGTGGTGGGCCTCTTTCACCTAGACCACTTGGTGCCCTGGGCAGGGCACCTGAGAAGGGACAAGACCCTTCAGTGGGTGGCATGAAGATTCTTTTGGCCAGGCATACATCTTTAGGTAAAGGACTACTGCACCTCCTGCTCTGAATGTTAATGAGCTGGGCCAAAGGTGATATCAAAGGTACTGCAATCCCGCTCCCCATGGTCAGGGTACCCTTTCAGCACACTGGCATGGACCTAGTGTGACTGCTGGAAAGAAGTGGCACAGGATATCATTACATCCTTGAGGTTGTTGACTACATGATTTGGTATCCTGAGGCTGTCCCCGTATGTGCAACCAGGGTACCCAACAATCCCCACAGAACTCATAAAGATCTTTGGCAGGATGGGAATACCACAGGAAATACTGATAGATAGGGGCACCAATGTGGCATCATGGTTAATGGCTGAATTATGCTGCCTATTGAACTTTCGGGCCCTCAAGACTTCGATGTACAACCCCCAGATGGATGGGCTGGTGGAGAAGTTCAATGGAACCCAGAAGGCGATGCTATGCTTGTGGAGGACAAGTCATGGCACTGGGACACATTATCACCAGCCCTGTTGTTCGCAGTGCGGGAAGTCCCCCAAGCATCCACAGGCTTCTCCAACTTTGAGCTCCCCTACAGGACGCAGCCCAGGGGTATCCTTGACCTCCTGAGGGAGAACTAGGAGGAACAAGAAACCTGGGTCATGGGGTCAGCGCAATGTATTACAACAGCACAAACAGCTCCAAACACTGGGGACCTTCACCCAAGAGAACTTACTACCAGCACAATATTCACAAGAGCGACAGTACAACAGAGGTACTTTGAACCTGGATGTTGAACTTTGAACCTGGAGACCAGATCTTACTCTTGTTACCCTTTGCTGAATCCAAACCAGGCAAGGTCCCTTTGAGATGATGTGGTAGGTAGGGCTGGTGCATTACGAGATCTGGTTACCTGGACAGCAAAAAGTAGTATACACGTACCGTGTAAGTCTCCTGAAAGCCAGGGAAGACCTACTGATTGCCCCTTACACTCTGGAAATGGAACTGAGGTCTCTAGTTGAGGCCCAATGTGCAGGAAGAATAACAAATATGGCAGATGACCAGCTTGGCTTACCAGAGAAATTTTTAGTGAGCTTAAACCCAAAAAGGAAACTTACAAGAAGTGGAAACTTGGACAGATAACTAGGGAGGAGTATAAAAATATTGCTCGAGCATGCAGGGGTGTAATCAAGAAGGCCAAAGCACAATTGGAGTTGCAGCTAGCGAGGGATGTGAAAGGCAACAGGAAGGGTTTCTACAGGTATGTTAGCAACAAGAAGAAGATCAGGGAAAGTGTAGGACCCTTTCTGAATGGGGAAGGCAACCTAGGGACAGATGATGTGGAAAAAGCTGAAGTACTCAATGCTTTTTTTGCTTCTGTCTTCACAGACAAGGAAAGTTCCCAGACTGCTGTCCTAGGCAGCACAGTATGGGGAGGAGGTGAGCAGCCCTCAGTGGGGAAAGAACAAGTTAAGGACTATTTAGAAAAACTGGACATGCACAAGTCCATTGGTCCAGACCTAATGCAGCCGAAGGTGCTGAGGGATTTGGCTGATGGGATTGCAGAGCCATTGTCCATTATCTTTGAAAACGCATGGTGATTGCGGGGGGTCCTAGACAATTGAAAAAATGCTAATATAGTGCCCATCTTTTTAAAAGGGAAGGAGGAGAATCCGGGGATCTAGAGACTGGTCAGCCTCACCTCAGTCCCTGGAAATATCATGGAGCAGGTCCTCAAGGAATCTATTTTGAAGCATTTGGAGGAGACAAAGGTGATCAGGAACAGTCAACATGGATTCACCAAGGGCAAGTCATTCCTGACCAACCTGATTGCCTTCTATGATGAGTTAACAGGCTCTGTGGATATAGAGAAAAGAGTGGATGTGATATATCTTGACTTTAGCAAAGCTTTTGTTACGGTCTCCCACAGTATTCTTGCCAGCAAGTTAAAAAAGTATGGGTTGGATGAATGGACTATAAGGTGGATAGAAAGCTGGGTAGATCATCGAGCTCAATGGGCAGCGATCAATGACTCGATATCTAGTTGGCAGCCAGTATCAAGTGGAGTGCCCCAGAGGTTGGTCCTGGAGCCGATTTTGTTCAACATCTTCATTAATGACCTGGATGATGGGATGAATTGCACCCTCAGCAATTTTGTAGATGATAGTAAACTGTGGGGAGAGGTAGATATGCTGGAGGGTAGAGATAGGGACCAGACAGACCTAGACAAATTGGTGGATTGGGCCAAAATAAATCTGATGAGGTTCAACAAGGACATATGCAGAGTTCTGCACTTACGAAGGAAGAATCCCATGCACCGCTACAGGCTGGGGACAAACTGGCTAAGCAGCAGTTCTGCAGAAAAGGACCTGGGATTACAGTGGATGAGAAGCTGGATATGAGTCAACAGTGTGCCCTTGTTGCTAAGAAGGCTAATGGCATATTGGGCTGCATTAGTAGGAGTATTGCCAGCAGATTGAGGGAAGTGATTATTCCCCTCTATTTGGCACTGGTGAGGCCACATCTGGAGTATTACATCCAGTTTTGGGCCCCCCACTACAGAAAGGATGTGGATGAACTGGAGAGAGTCCAGCAGAGGGCAACAAAAATTATTAGGGGGCTGGAGCACATGACTTACAAGGAGAGGCTGAAGTAACTGGGCTTATTGAGTCTGCAGAAGAGAAGAGTGAGGGAGATTTGATAGCAGCCTTCAACTACCTGAAGGGGGGTTCCAAAGAGGATGGAGTAAGGCTGTTCTCAGTGGTGGCAGATGACAGAACAAGGAGCAGTGGTCTCAAGTTGCAGTGGAGGAGGTCTAGGTTGGACATTAGGAAAAACTATTTCACTAGGAGGGTGGTGAAGCACTGAAACAGGTTACCTAGGGAGGTGAAGGAATTTCCATTCTTAGAGGTTTTTAAGGTCCAGCTTGACAAAGCCCAAGCTGGGATGATTTAGTTGGGGTTGATCCTGCTTTGAGCAGGGGGTTGGACTAGATGACCTCCTGAGGTCCCTTCCAACCCTAATATTCTATGATTCTATGACCTCTGGATATCTCTGGAGCCCTGTGACAACTGGCCAAGAGCTCAGCCCCGAGCAGCAGGAACGATTGTGACACCTAGTGAAGGTCTTCCCAGAAGGCTTGTCGGCCCACCCGGGATGGAAGAATGCAATGAGCCACCACATTGCCACTATCCCAGGACAGAAGGTATGCGACAACCACCAGCCACTCCCTAAGAAAATGTGAGGAGCTGTCCAGAAAAATCTAGAGACAATGCTGGCCCTGGGGGTCGTGGAGTAATCTTGAAGTGAATGGCAAAACCAGATAGTCTTGGTCCCAATACCAGATGGGGCCATCTGATTCTGTATTGAATTTTGGAAAGTAAATGCCATCTCCCAATCTGATGCCTACTCAATATCCCAGGTAAAAGAGCTCCTGGAGCAGCAGGGATGGCCATGTTCCTCTCCACTCTGGGCCTCACCAAAGGGTATTGGCAAATACCCCTTGTCATAAATATAAAGGGAAGGGTAAACACCTTTAAAATCCCTCCTGGCCAGAGGAAAAATCCTTTCACCTGTAAAAGGTTAAGAAGCTCGGATAACCTTGCTGGCACCTGACCACAATGACCAATGAGGAGACAAGATACTTTCAAAGCTGGAGGGTGGGAGAAACAAAGGGTCTGCCTGTGTGATGCTTTTGTCTGGGACAGAACAGGAATGGAGTCTTAGAACGTAGTAAGTAATCTAGCTAGAGATGCGTTAGATTATGATTTCTTTAAATGGCTGAGAAATTAGACTGTGCTGAATAGAATGAATATCCTTGTCTTTGTGTCTTTCTTGTAACTTAAGGTTTTGCCTAGAGGGATTCTCTATGTTTTGAATCTAATTACCCTGTAAGGTATTTACCATCCTGATTTTACAGAGCTGATTCTTTTTACCTTTTCTTATATTAAAATTCTTCTTGTAAGAAATTGAATGCTTTTTTCATAGTTCTTAAGATCCAAAGTTTTGGGTCTGTGGTCACCTATGCAAATTGGTGAGGATTTTTATCAAGCCTTCCCCAGGCAGGAGGGTGGAAGGTTTTGGTGAGGATTTTGGGGGGAAAGATGGTCCCAAACAACGTTTTCCCAGTAAACCCAGTCAAACGTTTGGTGGTGGCAGTGGAAGTCCAAGGGCAAAGGATAAAATAGTTTGTACCTTGGGGAAGGTTTAACCTAAGCTGGTAAAAGTAAGCTTAGGAGGTTTTCATGCAGGTCCTCACATCTGTACCCTAGAGTTCAGAGTGGGGAAGGAACCTTTATACCCCTGATGCCAAAGTTGCCAGCAAAGACAGCCATTTGACCTGTTCCAATTTGTGGCAGTGCTGTTTGGGCTGCACAGGCAGTCACCACATTCCAGCGGCTGGTGAATCAGATCCCACAGCCATAGGATCAGTACACAGAAGCATACATCAATGATATTGTGATCTATAGTGCCAATTTGGAAGACAACCTCCAGCACCTTTGTTAGGAGTGTTAGTGACAATGTAGGATTCAGGCTTGTATTTTTGCCTGAGATAGAATGTTGTGTCTTGTTTGCCCGTTTGATTTTTGATACTCTTATATCTATATATTCCTGTATCTAATTCTAATGCATGAGGACAAAGGACAAAGACACTGTGTGTTGCTTCTGACCAGCCAGATGGGTTTGTTAGAACAATGAGAAAGAGATAAGAAACGGAGCACAGCTAAAGTGTTACTTGGTATGGTGGGAGTGTAATATGTGAACATATAGTGGGAGGCTGCCTGGCTTCTCTCTCAAGCCAAGGTCAAGCAACCAGTTAGGAGGGGCAATGGGGGATGGGTTGGGAGGCACAAGAAACACTAAAAGCCAAAGAAAAGCCTGGCCTTGGCCAGGACACAACTTCACCCTCCCATGGGATACAAAAGAGATGGGACAATGAGCCCAGACTCACGACACCCCAAAATGGAATATGATCATAAGTCATAAGGGGGGACAAGGGCTGTGCACTGCAGGTCTATTGGGCCTGCTAAGAAGCAGAAGAACCAGACATTGATCCAGTTGTGGAGCCAGGAACAGAGTCAGCATGTTTTGGGGGGATAACTGCTGACTCAGTGGCAGATACACTCATCACTGAGAGGACCCTGAGCTGGGACCTGGTCAAATAGGGGTGTCCGGTCCCCCTACCCCAGCCTTCAATCCATGCCTGGGTGGCAGCTCATCCCCTGCCTGGCCACAAGGACACACTGCCCCACTCAGAACGGTATTCCTATTTATTTTGTCCCTTAGGCCATGGTGCCCTGCACTGGAAGCCAGCCCTTGTGATTCTGGCCACTAGACCATGCTGACCTGCACAGGAGGGCAGCCCTATTGAGGCTGTCCCATTGACTCTAGCCATTAGGTCTTACTGCCCTGCACTGAAGGGTGGTCCTATTGACTCCAGCCACTAGGCCAGATGGTCCTGAACCTAAGGACGCCCCCCACCCCTGACCCACCATTAGACTATACTGCCCTGAGAGGAGGAGCTGTCCATTGGATTTAATCGCAGGGCCATTACGCCACCGATAATGTGTGACAGGGCATACCTGCCCCTCCAAAGCATCACTGAGCCAGGGCCCAGCTGGTACAGACACGCAGTGAGTGACAGGAAAGAGGAGGGGGCATCACTGAGCTAATCAAAATTCCTCAGTCGTGCATAGCTCGTAGCAGAAGGTTCCTGAGGCTGAGTCCTGTTTAGCTCTATTGAGTTACTCTCAGTGTGGATGCTGGGCAGTGCAGCCAGACCACAACTGGCATAAGCTAGTCCTCCAGTGCACAGCCCCATGGCACCCAGTTACAAGTTCTTTCCACTGCAAGCAATTCTTTGATAAACCAGTTTCAGATCCACGTAGCCCCACAATGGCTTCTGAAAGGCCAGCTCAGAGGGCTTCTGCCTAGCCTGAGAGTATCGAGTCTTTGACGGACCTTTGGGCCAATGCACATCTCTTCCATGGATTCAATACCCCAAACAGAAACTGGTTCAGCTGGGGATTCAATGTTCTGGTGGTTGGGGTCTGCAGGAAATTAAGCATCCGAAGGTGATTTATGTCTGCACAGTAGCTGTGTCTGAAGGGTCTCCAGGCTTGTCCGTACCACCATGGGGCATGTAGAGCAATTACTGCTGAGCTGCAGCACCTGACTCTCACTCTGTGGCTACAGGTGGGGAGGGAAAAGGGTCAGATTTTCAAAGTCACGAAGGATATTTTGATACCAATGTAGCCAGCTCTTGAGCTACTGAGTGTTAGTCATAAAGCACCAGCTCCAGGAGGCATGTGATCCTGTGAGAATGTCAGCTTCATTTAAAAAGAAAAAAAGTCAATATATAGCTCTAGTGGTTGCAGAGAAAAGCTTGAAAATGTGACTCAAGTGTGACCAAAGCCTCAAAAAAACAAGGGAAACAAGAACACCCTGAAAGGTGATTTTGGTTTGGTTTGATTTTAAAATCTGATGATTTTTTTAGCCAATCTCCTGATTTTTGAGGCCTGACTCATGGTGGTTGAAGAGTTGGAGTTGGCAATACTGAAGCTCCCATTCATCCTAGTGGGAATTGGACACCTCCATCCATCAGGCAGCTGTGAAGATCCCAGCCTTGCAGGGCATGTGAATCCAGGTTCCCAGTGGGACAGGTCTAGCAGCCTTTGGGTCCCATGGCATGACAGGAAGGGATCAGTGTCGGGGGCTTTGGGAGCCTCTCTCAAGGGCAGCAGGAGCCAGGTGACTTGCTGTAAGATCCAACAATCCTGCCACCCAGAGCTAGGACATGCCCTGGTCACCCCAACATCATCCCCGCCCCACAGCCTCCTGGGCCTGACCATTTTACTTTGCAAGACTGAGGATGTCTAGGGCTGGGGAAAGGGTCATTGGGGTATCAGATGCCTCTACCCCAGCTCTGCAGGGGGCAGCGTACATGGGGGACAGGGAGGGAAATAGTTGGGATTCAAACGTTTTTACCAGAGAGAGAACATGGCGCCAGGAGGAGGATCCCCAAGCTGTACACACAGAGCCGCCACCACATCGCCGTGGGTACACCCTGGGCAGGGACCTGTAAGGAGAAAGCAGGGTTGGTTAACACTCCCCAGACTGTGTGAGGGGCCAGCAGTGCAGGGAACATGCCCCATCCATCGTCTGACCTGACCCACCCTGCTCCCAGGCAGAGCAGCTCCCCAGGGACAGGAGAGGATTTCACCCCTCCCAGGCTGCCCTGCCACCTGCCCAGACCTGGCACTAGGAATTTCCATCACCGGGAAGTGCCGTGTGTCCACCCCATTTCCTCCCCTTGTCGGTTCTCTGACCATCCATTGGTGCAGGGGTCCCCGATAACAGTGCAGGGTGAGCCTGTAGCAGAGCAGAGCTACTTCCAGGTAACCCCAGTGGTACCCACACCACTGTCCCCCCTGCAGAAGGGGCCTGGCTCTGTGCCTGCCACCACCTTGGACAGCACAGCTGATGAGTGACCCAGGGCTCTCCACAGCTAATAGCATGAAGATCTACAGCATGAGCTAAAGAGCGAGGCCATGCAGCTGGGGCTGTGACAGACTCACTTGCTGTGTGGATCAGGCCCAGAGGGGACCCGTCTCACACCCTGGCCAGTGGGTAACATCTGGGCACCTTACTCCAGGGTCAGCTTGGCCGGCAGTCACCCACCTCTATAAGTGATGCTGTCAAGTGACAGGGACGGGGTTGGCAGTGGCTTTCACAGACACCAGGGGGCGCTGTCAGATACCTGCTCCCCCTCCCCTGACATCAATTGGAGACCACCAGACATTACAGCAGGATACACAGTGAGAGGGTCAGAGGCACCATCTCAGCTCTGCACAGAGTCTCAGGCTTCGTCATGCCCCCAATTTTCCAATCCGTATACACAGTGTCAGACTGGATGGACACAATGGGCTCTTCTGACCTTAACATCTGTGAATCTATTTCTGTTTCACTTCCAGCTCTCTCCAAAATGGCACATCATGTGCATGGTACATTGAAACAAATTGGTGGATTGGGCCAAAAAAAAATCTGATGAGGTTCAACAAGGACAAGTGCAGAGTCCTGCACTTAGGATGGAAGAATCCCATGTACTGCTACAGACTAGGGACCGAATAGCTCGGCAACAGTTCTGCAGAAAAGGACCTAGGGGTTACAGGGAACGAGAAGCTGGATATGAGTCAACAGTGAGCCCCTGTTGCCAAGAAGGCTAAATGACATTTTGGGCTGTATTAGTAGGAGCATTGCCAGCAGATCGAGGGACATGATCATTCCCCTCTATTCGGCATTGGTGAGGCCTCATCTGGAATACTGTGTCCAGTTTTGGATCCCAAACTACAAGAAGGATGTGGAAAAATTGGAAAGAGTCCAGCGGAGGGCAACAAAAATGATTAGGGGACTGGAAAACATGACTTATGAGGAGAGTCTGAGGGAACTGGGATTGTTTAGTCTGCGGAAGAGAAGAATGAGGGGGGATTTGATAGCTGCTTTCAACTACCTGAAAGGGGGTTCCATAGAGGATAGAGCTAGGCTCTTCTCAGTGGTAGCAGATGACAAAATGAGGAGTAATAGTTTCAAATTGCAGTGGGGGAGGTTTAGGTTGGATATTAGGAAAAACTTTTCACGAGGAGGGTGGTGAAGCTCTGGAATGGGTTACCTAGGGAGGTGGTGAAATCTCCTTCCTTAGAAGTTTTTAAGATCAGGCTTGACAAAGCCCTGGCTGGAATGATTCAGCTGGAGATTGGTCCTGCTTTGAGCAGGGGGTTGGACTAGATGACCTCCTGAGGTCCCTTCCAACCCTGATATTCTATGATTCTATGAAAACTGGTATTGGAATTGTAAGCTGTCACTGTAAATGAGGGTTTTCCTGGTCCTGCTGGCAGGCAGGAGACTCTGTAGGGAAGTGTGTGATCTGGGTCCAGCAGCGGCAGTTGTACACAGAGCAGCCTACAGCAAAGTCGGGTGACCTGGGCCTAGCTGCCTTAGGGAGCAGCCTGCTTTGTCTCTTTCTATTTTGGGTCATTGTGTGTTATCATTCTAGATTCTAAGCATTAAAGCCATGTTGAGCAGCAACCTTCCAACCAGAGGATGTATGCTTATATCTAACTCCTCTGTGCCTATCGGAAGCATAAGAATGGGGACCCTCCCCGTAAAGAGATCTCCCTTCTGAGCAGGGGGATGACATAAATGGCTGGAGGGCAGGATTGAGGCTTAGGCATTGTTGGCCTATGCTCAAAGCAGAGTTAAAGCCTAAGTACTATAGCCCATGACCTCTGCAGGGTTAAGGCCTAGGCACTATGGGCTTGTGCTCAGGGCCTCAGCAGACTCTTGTCTTGAATTTAGAAGAAAACATAAGTTTACCAGTTTTGTGTGTGAGGAGAAAAGCTCAGAATCATGCTCTGGATTTAACAGTGTGACAGTCTGTATCCCCAGATGCATTCCTTTCATAAGACCATGTTAAATTTTGTACAAACGATGCCTTCTGAAATATTATTTAAAAACTCAAGATTTGCTGATCATTATTGTCCTAGTAAAATAATGTATATAAAATTATAAGCTTCTATGATATAAGACATGTTCCAAGTCTGGGGAAGCAGCCGCAAACCAGTTCTCAAGAGACAAAAAGTTAACCAACAATTCAGCCAAGTGTCAACAAGATCAAGTGGACTACCACCTAGTTAAATGGCCACTCGCTCCTACCCCCACTTCACCCCATCTATAGGGTAGGAAAAAGGGTGTGTGCAGGAACATAAGAACAGCCATAATGGGTAAGACCAAAGGTCCATCTAGCCCAGTATTCTGTCTTCTGACAGCACCCATTGTCAGCTGTTTCAGAGGGAATGAACAGAACAGGTAATCATCAAGTGATCCATCCCCTGTCTCCCATTCCCAGTTTCTGGCAAACAGAGGCTAGGGACACTATCCCTACCCATGCTGGTTAATAGCCATTAATGGACCTATCCTCCATAAATTTATCCAGTTCTTTTTTTAACCCTGTTATAGTCAGTACATTTTGAAAAATGAAGCCTCAAGAAAGAACATCTCACCACGATGCCAAGAACATGCAAACTTTCTCACCATTTACATCCTGACAAAGAAACAGTTTGAGGTTCCCATCCAAACAACTTCTGTGTCTCCTGAAGCTCAGATGGAGATTACTGTTGTGCTAGAGAATGGACTATAAGAAAAGAGGGCAAAATGCTCCAAAATACTTCTCCCTTTGTCTCTTCTGACTGCATCAACAACACTGGAAGGACAAAGAAAGTAACACTGAACTTGGTGAGGAGTCCTTGCTGAAAGGAATCCAGTCAGTGACTGCTGAAGTATGTGATGAGAGAGACATTTGCTTTTGAATTTATTTAGCTCACTAAGTTAAGTGTTAGTTGCATTTTACCTTTTATTTCTTTGTAACCAGTTCTGACTTTTATGCCTCATTACTTGTAATCACTTAAATCTCTCTCTTTGTAGTTAATAAATTTGTTTAATTGTTTTATCTAAACGAGTATTTGGATTGAAGTGTTTGGGAAACTCCATTTGGGATAACAAGGGTTGTACATATCATTTTCTGTTAATAAATCACGGATTTATGTGAGTTCGTATTGTCTAGGAGGGTGAAGGGCAGGACAAGAAGCACATTTCTGGGGGAAAGTTAGGGACAGGGTGGGACTCTGCTGGTGTTACTCTGCAGTACAATTCATGGGTGGCTGGCCATAGTGCTCATGCAGTGTCAATGGGACTCAGAGACAACCTCTGCCTGCCAACAGTGGTGAGCAAAAGTAAGGGCAGAGTGAGAGCAGCAGTGTCAGCAGATGTTACTGAGCATGCTCAGTTGTGTGATTTTAATGAGCATGCTCAGTTGTGTAAGCATGCTAACTAAGTACAAGCCAAGCAGTTAAATCTGGGGGGTGCACAGGACCCCACATGCCTCTTCCCCGGACATGTTGCCTTTGCTGGGAATAATTTACATGCTGGAAGCTGGGTGTGAGCAGACCAGGAGTGGTAGCTTTCACAGCAAAGCAGTGTAAAAGGCACCCTAGATTGGAGGATTGAGGGGACACAGCTCTTTATCAGTCCAGATTGTAACCTGGGCAATGTCACAAATGGTCCAAGCAACACCTGCCTGAGTCTGCAGAGAGCCAGGGGCCAGAGCTCGAAGAGAAGGAACAACCAAGAGCAGCTCACAGTGATGTTTACTGCCAGCCCACTGCTCTGGGATCCCTGCCAACACCACCCAGCAGGGACTGTGTTTGTGATGGGGGGGCAGGGGGAGGAAAGAGCCCTGGGGACCCAGCCCACCCACCAAGCACTGCTGTAATGATCTTTGGGTTCTTTAAACAACAAACCAGTGAATGAGAAAGGAATAGAATTTTATTAAAAAATAAACTAGAGCATGTCTGTGGTGAACTGCTGTGCACTGTTCTCCACCCTGCTTCCAGACACAGCTCAAAATTACTCTGATGAGGAAGCTGTGGCACTCTATATCTTGGGTAGTGCCATGTAACCCCCATATTTATCATTTGTATATAATTGTGCTATTTCATATAAAGCATGCCATATAAGGCATCATAGGAAAGGTTATGATCTGCTGAAAACCATTGTTCAATCTAAATATGTATATCATTAGTGCATATTGACAGGTTTCAGAGTAGCAGCCGTATGAAATTATGAGATTATGTTGTATAGTTTCAGAGTAGCAGCCTGTTAGTCTGTATCCACAAAAAGAAAAGGAGTACTTGTGGCACCTTAGAGACTAACAAATTTATTTTAGCATAAGCTTTCATGAGCTACAGCTCACTTAATCAGATGCATGTAGTGGAAAATAGAGTGGGGAGATTTTATATACACAGAGAACATGAAACAATGGGTGTTACCATAAACACTGTAACAAGAGTGATCAGGTAAGGTGAGCTATTACCAGCAGGACAGCGGGGGTCAGGGGGAACCTTTTATAGTGATAATCAAGGTGGGCCATTTCCAGCAGTTGACAAGAACGTGTGAAGAACAGTAGGGGGGAAATAAACATGGGGAAATAGCTTTACTTTGTGTAATGACACATCCACTCCCAGTCTTTATTCAAGCCTAAGTTAATTGTATCCTGTTTGCAAATTAATTCCAATTCAGCAGTCTCTCATTGGAGTCTGTTTTTGAAGTTTTTTTGTTGAAGAATTGCCACTTTTCGGTCTGTAATCGAGTGACCAGAGAGACTGAAGTTTTCTCTGACTGGTTTTTGAATGTTATAACTCTTGACATCTGATTTGTGTCCATTTATTCTTTTACATAGAGACTGTCCAGTTTGGCCAATGTACATCGCAGAGGGGCATTCCTGGCACATGATAGCATATATCACATTGGTAGATGTGCAGGTGTATGAGCCTCTGATAGTGTGGCTGATGTGATTAGGCCCTATGATGGTGTCCCCTGAATAGATATGTGGACACAGTTGGCAACGGGCTTTGTTGCAAGGATAAGTTCCTGGGTTAGTGTTTTTGTTGTGTGGTGTGTGGTTGCTGGTGAGTATTTGCTTCAGGTTGGGGGGCTGTCTGTAAACAAGGACTGGCCTGTCTCCCAAGATCTGTGAGAGTGATGGGTCGTCCTTCAGGATAGGTTGTAGATCCTTGATGATGCGTTGGAGAGGTTTTAGTTGGGGGCTGACGGTGAGGGCTAGTAGCGTTCTGGTATTTTCTTTGTTGGGCCTGTCCTGTAGTAGGTAACTTCTGGGTACTCTTCTGGCTCTGTCAATCTGTTTCTTCATTTCAGTAGGTGGGTATTGTAGTTGTAAGAATGCTTGATAGAGATCTTGTAGGTGTTTGTCTCTGTCTGAGGGGTTGGAGCAAATGCGGTTGTATCGTAGAGCTTGGCTGTAGACAATGGATCGTGTGGTGTGGTCTGGATGAAAGCTGGAGGCATGTAGGTAAGCATAGCAGTCAGTAGGTTTCCAGTATAGGGTGATGTTTATGTGACCATCGCTTATTAGCACCATAGTGTCCAGGAAGTGGATCTCTTGTGTAGACTGGTCCAGGCTGATGTTGATGGTGGGATGGAAATTGTTGAAATCATGGTGGAATTCCTCAAGGGCTTCTTTTCCATGGGTCCAGATGATGAAGATGTCATCAATGTAGCGCAAGTAGAGTAGGGGTATTAGGGGACAAGAGCTGAGGAAGTGTTGTTCTAAGTCAACCATAAAAATGTTGGCATACTGTGGGGCCATGCGGGTACCCATCACAGTGCCGCTGATTTGAGGACAGGACAGGACCATTAACAGCTGATGTGGAGAAGAGCCATTTTCCAGAGCTGTACTTTGGTAAATCAATATAAATTTATGAAAATCACTCCCACAGTCAAATTATCTTTTTCCTAAGGTTCTTTACTATCTGTACAGATCTTTCCATGGGTTGATTCAATTGGGGGTAATTTGGATTTGATAGTTTGTGATTAAAATCTGAAGAAAATTTACTGAAATATGCACTGGATAATTGCAGCTAATTATCACTAAAAACTTCATCTGGAATTCCATATCTGGAAAAGATTCCTTTCTTGCCAGCTTGACTTACTGTTAGTACTATGCAGTGCAAAAATTTTTGGATACAGAGAATAATAATCTATGATTATTAAATAGTCTTTTGATTGCCAAGTAAATCAGTCACTGCCTACCTTCTCATAAGGCCTTTGTGGAACTAGGAGAGATCTCAGCAGCTCTGCCTGTTGGCATGGATTGTACTTGAATCGTGAAAAGCAGTTTTCTACTGCATTAGTAATGTGATTACACCTGGCATTGACCACTGTTGGAAGACAGGATACTGGGCTAGATGGATCCTTGGTCTGACCCAGTATGGCTGTTCTAATGTTCTTATGTGATTGATCCGCAGCCAATATATCACCTCTCATGCTCGTTGTTTGCACTTCTCAATTTCTCAGTGACCCTCCTGGATCTTCTATAGCATTTCTTTCTGGAGGCACACTGTCATTACAACCTTGCTGCTCTTGAAAATTACCCTATCATAGTAAGTTCATGTCTGCAGGTCCAACAGTCTCTTATACTTGGACAGCAACTGCTTATTTCTTCAGGCCACACTTTGATTATCACTTTTTTAAGGATCCACAATAATTCATCTTTCTCCATTCCTGTCTTTTTTGTTGTAGTTTCCTGTTAATTACTATGGGAATTGACTTTACAGTCAGATCTACACAGGCTTGCATCTCTATCTGTAAGGTCTTCTCTGATTTCGTACTGAGAGTCACCATTCTGAAAAGTGTATCTGCAGTGAACATGAATTTACTGGGCATGTAGGTCACAACCAAACCTACTTTATCATCCGTCTTTGAATCATTAAGGTAAAGTTATTACCTTAGCAGTTTGCTAAATAACGCTATCAGGGGCATGTGGTCTGTTTCAAGTTCCACAGTCTGGCCATAAATATATTGATTGAATTTCTCACAGGCAAACAATATTCCTAAAAGATCTTTCTCTGTGTGTATCTGGTTTCTGCCTCAGTCAGTGATTTGGATGCCACTGGTTGCCAAAAATCCTCATGTTTCTGTATATTCACTGCACCTCACCCAGACTGTGAAACACCTGCTGACATTGGAATAGGCCTGCCTGGTGCTCAGAACTGCAATACCAGCTCTTGTATCAGTTGTTGTTTCAAACTGTTCCATGATGAATCCTCCTGTTCCGCACCCCAGTGCCATTCACTTTTATTCTCTAGCAGTTGCCTCAAAGCTGCTGCATCTGTAGGTAAATGAGGTGTGAATTTTCCAAGGCAATTAACCATTTCCACGAACCCTTGGACCCTTTCTTTGACTGGTGATGTGGCATCATTTCAATGGCTGAAACCTTCCTCTCATCAGGTCTTATACCTTCTTTCAAAATAATATCTCCAACAAACGTCAATTCTGTAACTCCTAAAACACATCTCTGCCTATTTAGTGTCAAGTGTGCAGCATTAGTTGCATCCAAGACTTCCAAAAGTCTACCCCAGATGGTGATGTCATCCACTGATGTGCCGACACCATTAATATGTTCATAGATCATATTATGGCTTTGTGGTACACTTCTGGTGCTGAAGCTATGCCGAAGGGTAAGTGTAAGAATCTGTATCTTCCAAATGAGGTATTAAATGTGATAGCTTTGAGGTTTATTGAATAATTTTAGCTGCCAAAATACTGAAGATGCATGAAATATTGTGCATTCACAAGTTGAGCCATAATCTCTTCTCCAGTTGGCAGTTTGAAATGTTCTTTTTTTATAGCCATGCTGTGGTCTCTAGGATCTAAGCATATGCGTAGCTGGCCATTATTTTTCTCCACAATGACTAGAGAACTCACCCATTCCACTGGTGCCTCAATTTTTTGTTTTATTTACATTGCTTCCATCCTTGTGAGCTCAGCCTTCAGTTTATCATGGAGTGCAAATGGCACCTTCCTACATGGATGGATAAATGAAGGTACCCGCTTGTTTATCTGGACTGTATGTTCACCCTGTAATCAACCCAACCATTGAAACAGATCATGATATTCCGAAATGAGTGCCTCATAGCCACGTTCAGTATGAACTTGTAGTGAGAGCACCTGTTGTACCAGCTTGAGTTTTTCACAGGCAGCCAGGCCTAAAATTGGTGTCACTTCCTTTGACCTATTCTGACTGTATTCTTTTGTACTTAGCACACGGATAGTCCCTTCTAGTGAATTCAGCTATATCTGGCTTGTGCTTTCACAGTTTCTGCTGCCCTGCAGATCTGGAGAGCTTTTTCTAAAGTTAAATCAGCTTCACGGAGCAGGCTCTCTCTTAATACATTGTCTTTAATGCCACAAATGATTCTGTCTCTGACCAGAGATTCTGTCAGTGTGATGCTGTGGTTAAGAAAGGTGACCACTGTTGTTACCCTATCACACAATTTCCAAAAATCTTATACAGAGTATATAATGGAAGGTGTCAATGGAAAAGGTATGATTCGCTAACTATGATTATCTGTTTATATTCATGTATCATCTTTGTATCTGAAGATGTGAATATTGGCCATGTATTTTTATCTCAAATCTGTTCTTGGGGTGACATCCTCCAGATGGATTTACGTCAGGGCTAGACAGCTCTGTGTTGACGGCCCATCAAGGACACTCCACTCTCACAATGGGCCATAGTAGAAACTCATCTTATCCAGATAGCTCTTCCTGAGGATGCTTCAGAGAGCGAGGAACCAGTGGTCACCCCCTGTGGGTCAGCAAACCATGTAAGGACATGAGATGTGCTCATGTGACCTTGGACTTCACCTTGGGCCAGTAACTTTCCACAGACAGGGGTTCTGGGGCTTGTTTGGGACAGTAATTTTCCATGTACATGGCAAAGGATATAAAAGACACCTAAGACATTTCCATTTTGTCTCTTTCCTGCCCTAATTCTCTGGACTGTGGATTTACAACTAAAAGGAGCATCTTGAACTAAGGACTGAGGACCTTCCAATCTTTTGGAAGTTACCAGAGGAACTTTACAAGCCAGCAGTCTATTCCATCGTTGCTACTAGCCTGATATAAGGACTCTGCAATCATTTGTATGTGTATAATCTAGTGACCATTTATAACTCTCTTCTTGTCTTTTATTCATAAATCTTTAGTTGGTTTACTAAGTATTGGCTGACAGTGTGATATTTGGGTAAGATCTGATATTGGGTATTGATATGAAATATGTTTTGACATATGTATATGTCTGATCCTCTGGAATTAATCAGAACCTCACATAAGGTGAGCTAGGTTTTTAATAACTCCTCACCATATTAGACCTGTTTATCTAAATGGGATCCAGGGGCTGGAATGCTTAAGGGGGACTGTGTTTGGCTTCTGGATAACCAGCATGGTACTACAGAAGCTATTCTGTTACTGTCTTGGTGAAGCTAATTATACAATAAACCCCAGTTTTGGGGATTGTCTCCCTACTGTCTGCCCTGAGTGAGGTATTTTCAGTGTGACTCATCCCAGCCACACAGTCACAGTCAGCTCACCAAAGTCACAGGTTTTACTGACTCTCCTTAATCTTCTGACATATTGCTCTATGGTGTCATCAGGTTTTTGCATGCATATAAAAATGTTATATCTCTCAATGGTCTCATTCCTTTTTGGTATGCAATGTTCCTCAAATTTAGTAAGTATTTTACTTAACTTCATGCTTTCACCTTCTTCAAAGTTGTTATAATTATCCAATGCTTCCTCCCCAACAGCATGCAAAAAGACTGATGATTTCACTTTCTCATTTTTCTCTTCTGCCCTGTAGCTGCTAAATACAATTCAGATCTCTGTCGGAATTTCTTCCAGTTCTGTGCAACATTTTGTTACAATGGCAGACTGGATGGAGCTTGCACCACATCCATGTTTGGCTTTCTTCTCTTCTTCAGCTAGTCAAGCTCATAAAATACATTCTAAAGCTTTTGTTTGTTCTCTGGTTGCCGCTCCGCCTGCTCCCCTTGCCTCTGCTTTCAGTTTCAAGCACGGGAATTAACCTCAAAATGACCTTGTCAGTCTCTTTCTCATTCAGCCCTTCTGACACCATGGAATGATCTTGGGGTTCATTAAACAACAACTCAGTGAGTGAGACAGGAATCAAACTTTCATTAAAAACAAACTAGAGAGCATCTGTGGCGAACTGCTGTGCACAACTACATGGTATTATCCAACTTAGTTTCCAAGGTGCAGTTCAAAATTCCTATATTCATAATACCACCCTTTTGAAGGAGCCTGTCTAAATTATAATCTTGCAGGGGAAGGGGCCCATGTGCTGACCCTATCTCTCTGTGAGAGGAAGGGGGGACCCTGCCACTCCAACTAGTAGTGGGTAGGTGTTTGTTGGGTCCCATTTCAGGGAGAGCATAGGGCCCTACATTGCCTCAATCCAGCCACACTCTCTGTAGAGCTCCCAGCTGGCCCAGGAAAGAGGGATTGGAGTCTGTCCCCCATCCAAGTGCTCTCTGTTGTCAGTGCATCTCTGGCCCAGCCCCACAGCAAAGGATAAGCCTAGGTTTCTGGGCCATTTTATTACTTGTATGCCCTTGTGCAAAGCAGTTCTCTGAGAGCCGCAGAGCTGAGGCACAGTAGGTACTGGGCATTCTGGGAGGCTGGTGACAATGGTTGGTTGTGGGGTTTTTTGAGAATTTTTTTTTTAATTGAAAAGTTTTCCTGAAATTTTCCAATATTCTGACAAAATGACTCAAACCAAAACAATAATGGTTTGAAAAAGATTGGAAATTCAGTTGAAATGGAATCATAATAATTTTTTTTAATTTCAGTTATTAGTTTTTTCCTCCTTAAAAGACAAACATTTTTCATTTTGATTCCCTGAAACTGGAATCAAAATAAACATTTTTGTTGTGACTCATTTTATTGAAAATTTTCAAGTGAAATGAAAATTTTTGGTGAAAATGTTTATACACAATTGAAAGCCATTTTTTAATTACAAACATTATTGATGAAACATTCTTGACTACCTCTAGTTTCCAGCTTATTTACAGGGCTCTTGTTCAGCCTAACGACACAGGATAAAATATTGAAAAAGCACCTAAGTCCCATTGGATTTCAATAGGAGTTAAGGGCCAGACACACAAAGGGACATAGACAGCTAAAGATCTAACTGCTCTGACAGCACCTACTAGTTCAGGCTCTGCTTTAAGGACATCTGGGGCCAAAGAGAAAGAGAGACAGAGAGTGTGGACATGTAGCCAGAATACCTAAGAATCTTTGGCTGGAGCACCCACCTGGGTGTTTGAGAACCAGGTTTGATTTTCCCCCACCCTCCTGATTTAGGGTAGGTATTTGACCTCAGGTCTTTCCCATCCCAGGTGAGTCTCCTAGTAACAGGCTGTGGGGTGAATCTATCCCATTGGAGCTGGCTCACTTTGGATAAGTAATTAAATAGTTATTGGAGTAGGGCTTTTATAGTCTGTATCCCAATGTTCTCCATTTTTACAAAACTGTAATGGATTTTGTACAATGTATGCCTTGTGAGGTATCATTTGAAGACACATAATTTGCTGATCATTATTGTCCTGGTAAAATATGTGTGGCAACATTGTTTGTAAAGTTAAAAGATTCTACTGTATGACATTACTGAGACATGTTCCAAGTTTAGACAAGCAGGCAAAAACAGTTCCTCAAAGACACAAGGCAAACTGATGCCTCAGTCAGGGATCAACAAAATTAAATGGACTATCACCTGGTAAAGTTGCAAGAAAAAAAAAACTGTGAGCAAGAAATCTATATTTTGGCAAAGAAACAACTGGAGGTTCCCCCCCCCCCAATCTTCTATCTCCTGCTGCAGATGATTTTCAAAGAAAAAGAGAGCTATAAGAAAGGGGAAAAGATGACCCCCAAATACTCCTCCCTTTCTCTCTACCCATGTCATCAACAAAACCTGAAGGACAAAGAAATTAGCATTGAACTGGGGAGGGGTCCTGGCTGAAAGGATTCCAGCCAGTAAGATGCTGAAGTATGTGATGAGAGAAACCTTTGCTTTGAATTAATTTAGCTTATTAAGTTACATATTAATTGTGTTTGATCCTTTATTTTCTTTTAACCAATTCTGACTTTTATACTTCATTACTTGAAATCACTCAAAATCTATCTTTCTGTAGTTAATAAACTTGTTTTAGTGTTTTATTTAAACCAATGTGTGTTTGGATTGAAGTGTTTGGGAAACTCCATTGGAAATAACAGAATTTGTGCATATCATTTTCTATTAATAAAATGACGGATCTTAAATGAGTTTGTATTATCCAGGAGGGTGCTGCGCAGTACAAGATACACATTGCTGGGGGGAAACTCTGGGACTGGGAAGTGGGGTGTTGCCCTGCAGTGTAATTCACAGGTGGGTGGCCATAGAACTCATACACTATAGCTGGGAGTGATTGATATGCTGGAGGCTGTATGAGAGATGACTAAGGGTGGTTGCAAAGCAGCATAAAAGGCACCCCCAGGCTGTCAAATTGAGGGAACACAACTGTCGATCAGTCAAGATTGTACCCTCAGGAATGTCACAAGGGCTTTAACTCTGGGTCCCTCACAACCCAGCTGGGTGCTCTGACCCCTGGGCTATTGGCTGTAATGCAGGGGGAGGGGTTTATCTCGCTGGCTCTGTACAAGGAAGGGCTGACCTGGTTTAGGTGCCTAATTCCACTTGAGGGTTTACTGTTGAGAATCCCAACTGGAGGGAGGCGTCTGGGTCTGTACATTGCCCAGAATAGTGGGGCCTAATCTCACATGGGGTCTCGGCAGCAGCTGACCCAGTGAAGACCCTGATATTAGCTGGGGCCTGTAGATGCTACTGTAATACACATAATAATATCAATCAAGGAGGTGCCTTCCATTTAGATCTCTGACCCAGATGACCCCCCCCCACACAGACAGACACTCTGGCCTGGCATCCCCTACTCCTGGGGCATCAGTGGAGCAGTGTGGGGCAGGGCTGTGAGGACCTTTTGAAGAGGCACCAAATCACCTGTAAGCCCCATCACACACTTCGGGGAAAGGCCACAAGGAACCCCAGCTGGTCACACCATGCAGTGAGGGGACAACGTGCTGAGCAGTGAATGACACCCAGCATTGGGATTTGCCCAGAACTTATGGGAGATAGGAATGGGCCATGGCAGAATGCGGGTGTGCTCCCAGGGGGCAGGAGTTTGAGCAGTCCCCGAGAGCAAAGGAATGGGGATAATAATGGGGAGGAACTTACCTTAAAGATTCAGTGTGTCCCAGGAGTTGCCATGCAGCAAGCTAGAGTCCCAGCCCCACACAAAGCACCCAAGGAACTGAACTGATGTGCTGGTGCTTAAGGGGAAATGGGTCCCAGAGCTGTGTGTGAACTCTGACCAGGGGAAAGTGAAAGCAACTGGGCACCTATCACACACTAACCTGGCAGAGGTATGATCTGGCCAGGATCCAGGGCAGGTGTTCGGTTATCTGCGGAGACAAGGAGAGCAATGAGTAGTTTATATGCTGATGGATTCCTGTTCATCCTCCCATTCCAGGGAAGGCCCACTGCAGGTCAGTTCTGAGTGCTGTTACACCCTCCCCTGAATCCACTCCCCACTCTCATCCTATCATTAGGGTGGCCTGGTGCCTGGTTTTCAACAGGAAAGTCCAGTCAAAAATGGGACCTGACAGTGTCTACTGTCTAAGATCTACTGACCGGACACCAAAAGTCCAGTTACTGCGGGCAGAGGAGGCACCAGGTCATCACCCATGCCAGCCTCTACTCAGCCGGGGCCAACTCCTACCTGTGTTGGGTAGCTGCAGCTCCCAGCCCCGGCTCCATAGGCAAGTCCCTCCCAACCAGGGTGAGTGGGTGGGCAGGGGCAGGGTAGAGGGGAAGAGAAACGAGTGACGGGGGAGGGGGGAAGACGTGTGAATCAGGGATGGGGCCTTGAAGGAAGAGGCAGGGCAGGGGCAGGGCCTCAGAGGGACGAGGGGAGGGCATGGGAGGTTCCAGACCTCCTGCTGGAGTGTCCAGTTTTTAAATATCACAAAGTTGGCAATGCTACGGTTTGGAGGGACACAAGGACAGGGAGGATGTTAGAGCAGATGCCGGAGGGGTTAGGCTCTGGACACAGCTCCTTAGCTGTTGCCTGGTGAACTCTGTGGGGCAGCGAGTGGCCTTCACTGCATGGGCTGTTGGGGGAAAGCCAAGTTGTTGGCCGTGCCCTAGACCGCCCTCAATGGCCAAGGCCTGGCCTCATTGAGGGGTAACCTCTCTTCCAGCCATACTGCCAAAGCCATAGACTCATAGACTTTAAGATCAGAGGGGACCATTATGATCATCTAGTTTGACCTCCGGTACAACGCAGGCCACAGAATCTCACTCACCCACTCCTGTAACAAACCCCTGACCTATGTCTGAGTTATTGAAGTCCTGAACTTGTAGTTTAAAGACTTCAAGGTGCAGAGAATCCTCCGGCAAGTGACCTGTGCCCCACGCTGCAGAGGAAGGCGAAAAACCCCCAGGGCCTCTGCCAATCTCCCCTGGAGGAAAATTCCTTCCCGGCCCCAAATATGGCGATCAGCTAAACCCTGAGTATGTGGGCAAGACTCACCAGCCAGACACCCAGGAAAGAATTCTCTGTAGTAACTCAGATCCCACCCTATCTAGTGTCCCATCACAGGTCATTGGGCATATTTACCGCTAATACTCAAAGATCAATTAATTGCCAAAATTAAGCTATCCCATCATAACATCCCCTCCATAAATTTATCAAGCTTAGTCTTGAAGCCAGATATGTCTTTTGCCTCCACTACTCTACTTGGAAGGCTATTCCAGAACTTCACTCCTCTGATGATTAAATTCTAATTTCAAGTCTAAACTTGCTGATGGCCAGTTTATATCCATTTGTTCTTGTGTCCACATTGGTACTGAGCTTAAATAATTCCTCTCCCTCTTTGATATTTATCCCTCTGATATATTTATAGAGAGCAATCATATCTCCCCTCAGCCTTCTTTTGGTTAGGCTAAACAAGCCAAGCTCTTTGAGTCTCCTTTCATAAGACAGGTTTTCCATTCCGCAGATCATCCTAGTAGCCCTTCTCTGTACCTGTTCCAGTTTGAATTCATTCTTCTTAAACACGGGAGACCAGAACTGCACACAATATTCCAGATGAGGCTTCACCAGTGCCTTGTATAACAGTATTAACACGTCCTTATCTCTACTGGAAATACCTCTCCTGATGCATCCCCAGACCACATTAGCTTTTTTCACAGCCACATCCCATTGGCAGCTCATAGTCATCCTGTGATCAACAAATACTCCGAGGTCCTTCTCCTCCTCTGTTCCTTCCAAGTGATGCCTCCCCAGTTTATAACAAAAATTCTTGTTATTAATCCCTAAATGCATGACCTTCAACATTTCACTATTACATTTCATCCTATTACTGTTACTCCAATTTACAAGGTCATCCAGATCTTCCTGTATGATATCCCGGTCCCTCTCTGTATTGAATTCTTAAAGGAACCTTGGGATTTTGGGGGTCTGCTTCATGATTTCTGTGCACTTTGGATTGGCAATGGAATCTCTAAATGGGGCTAAGAGAACTTGGGAGCTGAGCTGTCGATATAAAGAGTCAGGAGTTAGGAATACACAATTTGGGTATTTTTCCCAATTTTATTCAGAAGAAACTTTTTTTCCAAAAGGCAAAGAGGTTGCATGTGCCCTGAGAATATTCCAGTGTCCTACAGCACTTTGGGTGCTGTGCATTGTCCAGCTGTGGCCCTGGAGAAGGTCCCCCACTTCCTTGATGCATGGTCCCTACAGTTGCCTCTGATTTTGGCAGGTTCTTTGATGCAGCTGCACACTGATGAGTCCTGCATTTCAGCAACTGGAGCATTAATGACATCTGTCCCGCTGCAGAACGATGGTCGCGTATGTTGGTGTCTCTTCTCTGTGGGGTGATGGATCCTTTATGATAAAACACCGTAATGTTATTTTTCTGCTAAACCAGCCTAAAGCCAGACAATGTCCATCTGACAGCACTGCTGTACGTACACCAGGAGAAGTTCTAATGGGAATCTAGGCTGGGAAACACCAATGGCCCCACTTCCTATATTAACCCCTCTGAGGCAGTCAGCTCAGATTTCTCCCTCCCCAGCCTTGGTCTGGCCTTTTTCTTCCCCACAGACAGCTGGGCTTTGCCCTGACACCTGCCAGCTGGGCAGAGGAACCCTTCTCCCTCTCTCCACGCCAACTGCCCCATCGAGGTAGTGCCAGGTTCTCCCTGTGATGGAGTGTTATTATAGATTCATAGACTTTAAGGTCAGAAGGGACCATCATGATCATCTGGTCTGACCTCCTGCACATTGCAGGCCACAGACCCTCACCTACCCACTCCTGTAAAAGACCCCTAACTTCTCACTGAGCGACTGAAGTCCTCAAAACATGATTTAAAGATTTCAAGTTACAGAGACTCCACAATTATTACACTATTTTAAACCTGAATGAAAAGGAGTACTTGTGGCACCTTAGAGACTAACAAATTTATTTGAGCATAAGCTTTTGTGAGCTACAGCTCACTTCATCAGATGCATTTGGTGGGAAAAAAAAACCTGAACGTGACCCGTGCCCCATGCTGCAGAGGAAGACAAAAGCATCCCATGGTTGCTGCCAATCTGACCCAGAGGAAAATTCCTTCCGAACTGCAAATGTGGCATTCAGTTGGCCCTTGAGCGTGTGGGCAAAACCCACCAGCAGGACGCCTGGCAATGAATTCTCTGCAGTAAGTCAGAGCCCGACCTATCTAGTGTCCCATCACGACCGTTGGAGATATTTGCTGCTAGCAGTTGTAGATCGGCTATATGCGATTGTAGGCAGTCTCATCATACCCTCCCCCCACAATCTTATCAAGCCAGTTCGGTTTTTTGCCCCAACTGCTCCCTTTGGAAGGCTGTTCCAGAAATTCACTCCTCTGATGGTTAGAAACTTTCATCTAATTTCTAGCCTAACCTTGTTGATGGCCAGTTTATATCCATTTGTTATGGGGTCCATATTGATACTTAACTTAAATAACTCCTCTCCCTCCCTGGTACTTATCCCTCTGATGTATTTATAGAGAGCAATCATATCTCCGCTCAGCCTTCATTTGGTTAGGCTAAACAAGCCAAGCTCTTTGAGTCTCCTCTTGTAAGCTGAGTTCTCCATTCCTTGGATCATCCTAGTAGCCCTTCTCTGCACCTGTTCCGGTTTGAATTCATCTTTCTTAAACATGGGAGACCAGAACTGCACACAGCATTCCAGATGAGGTCTCATCAGTGCCTTGTATAATGGTAATAACACTTCTGTATTATACACATCCAGTGTACAATGGTAAAAACACTGTACAATGGTAATAACACATCCTAGGACTGCATTCGCCTTTTTCATGGCTTATTTTATCTGAAACACGGATTCTTTTGTGCTGCGGGCAGTGTAGTTTTTTCCTGTCCAGTTTCATATTTTAATCACTGCTGTTATTAATGGCGATATTTATTATAATGATTCTATGCATGTTTTTTAAACTGTTGTTATGCTGGAGATTGTGTGGCTCCCAACAGGCGTTTCTTTGATCTATGGGCAATCACAGCACTTTGCTGAAGTTGGTGCCTGTGATAGCCGCTTTCCATTCAGGCTAAATAAGGGAACCATTAAATGCCCCTTTATTTAGTTTCAGCTGAAGCACTGGGAAACCACCACCCAAGGACAAGACCACAGAGAAGTCTGGGCATAGCAGGGGGAGGGATAGCTCAGTGGTTTGAGCATTGGCCAGCTAAACTCAGGGTTGTGAGTTCAATCTTTGAGGGGGCCATTTAGGGATGTGGGACAAAAATTGGGGATTGGCCCTCCCTTTGAGGAGGGGGTTGGACTAGATGATAGCCTGAGGTCCCTTCCAACCCTGATATTCTATGTGGCCCAAGAGGGTTCCTCAGGATCTGCTAAGAAAACCAGGGTCTGGCTGTTTGAGAGAAGCAGCAAGAACAGCTAGGGAAAGCAACAAGAAAGCTAGACATGGACAGAGGAGCACTTGTAGCAGGACCCTGTGGAAAAAAGCGGAGAGAGAAAGAAGGCTTTTGGGCAGAGTGCTGACTGGAAAGAGGCTGGGATCAAAGAAAGTGCTTCCTGTTGTCTGGTTTCTGTTGTGTTCAGGGAAACAGGACTTTGTAGATGTTATGTAAATAAACGGGGTTGCATCAACAAACATACCTGACTCTGTCATCACTTTCTTCTCTCACTGTAACTATGCACAAGACCCAGAATAATGGCTCACTGCTTGGGTCAAAGGGAAACCTATATATATAATTTCATTAGGGTTAAACCAGCTTCTGAATTCACAGGAGTCATAAATATCTCTGTAAGTAGTAACTTGTCCTACAGTAATTTACTAAAAGCTCTAAGGGATAAATCAGTATAAGAACAGCCAAAGTAGTACTAGGAAAATCTATGAAAAGTGAATGAGACTACATATCTCTGAGATCACTTGAGTTCTTTGCCTCCAGCTTTCAGGAAAAGATCTGCATGGTGATGAGACGTGGTTATCAAATGTCATAGCTACTTGAATGGATTTGTAGAGGTGGGTGTGAAAATCAGGCTGGTAATGGGATGCTAACTTCAACCTTAACTTCAAGGAGACCAGCTACCCCTCCATGATACCAGCGCACAGCTCTTGCCTTTGTGAAAATGCTTTAAATGATCAATAAAATGTTACATATTAAAAATAACAATAAAACTAGGACAGAACTTCAGTGACCCAAACTCCTAGAGTGGGATCATGGAGGAAGGGGTGGAGTGGGGGCAGGGCCTGGGGTGGAGAGGGAGTCGAGCACCCCCCCGGGATCTGAGTAAGTCATTGCCTATGCATTATACCCAGGGTGTCTGCACCACTGCACAGCTGCTGCTAGCAGTGTGAGACCATGCATGCCCCACTGACACCTACATCGCCTGCAAACCCATTGGTAGAAATTCTGCCCTCACTGAAGTCAAAGGGAAAGTGCCAAGATTTCACCCCTTGCCTGTCTTCCTTCCCCTGTGGGAGGCCCGCGGTGGAGAGGGTTACCAGCAAGTGGTGGTGGGGCTTCACTAATAGGATCCGTCTCACTAAAGCTGATTCCCACTTGGGTAACATTTTGGAGGTTTTCAAACTCGCCTGGGGGCTTTGACCATCCAGTTCCCAGGAGTTTTAATGGGAACTTTAAACCTTGAACATCTCTGCCTTGGTTGTTTGTCTGACTGCAGAGGCTGGTGGGGGAAGCCCGTCTGTAGCTGGATCAATTTTCAGGCCGTAGGGGATTCTCGCCTATCACTGCAGTGTAGAGTTTGGGAAGGATGTTTTCCACGGCTTGGATGTGTGTCCGTGGGGAGCAGGGCCTAACTGGCCAGGGTAACAGCAGCTATGGGAGGCAGCTACCTGCTCCTGGGTGGAGATCTGGGGCAGCAGCAGTGAGACCAGGGTAACAGACACAACCTGAAGCCTGGGAATCCTGAGTAAATCCATGTTGCAAGCCCACGGCTCACTGCCGAGCTGGAGCAGGCAAACAAATAGCTCTTTTCTATCACTTCAGTTTGTCGTTAATAAAAGCTGAGACTCACCCTGGAGCTTCCCTGCCAATTCACGGAGCCATCTGGGGAGAGAAGGACAGTTATGTGTTGTCACGGGGCTGTAAATGCCTTTAAGGGAAGGCACCTCGCTGAGCAAGAATTATAACCCCACGACTCCCACCTCTCCCCCAGCCAGGGCAGGGCTCCCCCGTGGCACCACTGAGGACAATGGGGCCTGATCCTGAGCAAGGTCACTAGGGGATACGGAAGCAGAAGGATTTAATGCGGCTCTTGAAGATGTTCAGTGGAAACTGTCCATCTGGGTTTTCCACAGAATGCTTTTGTCACACACTGATGTGGCTTTTGGCAGAAAATTTGAACATTTTGTTCAAAAAAGTGCTCCCAAACTGAAATATTTGGTCAAAACCAGAAATCTTCTGATTCAAAATGCCACTATGATGCCATATGGGACTTGTAGTTCAGTTGCCTTGTGTTGATGTTTTCAACTACAGGCTGGGCTCCCTGACTGGGCTTCATTTCCCATGATTCACTGCAACCAGGGACTCCCATGATGTACTACTTCCTGTCAGCAAGAGGGGAGAATGTGGGAATGAGGGGAATGAGGGGAACATCATGGGAGAACCAGAGCTCAAAGAGACCAGGAGCATGAGGCACCTGAACTACAGCTCCCATGAGGCACTCTTACGCCAACTTTAATCGAATATTTTCTTTTTCAGCTCAAGTATTTTGATTTTGGATATTACACTGAAAAGTTGAAATTTCCCACAGAAAATTTTGAGAAAAATAAAGCAAATTCATTTTTATCTAAATGTTCCACAGGAAAAAAGCCTATTTTCCAACCAGGTCAAGGATTTAATGATCCCCAGTTTAATTTTCAATTTTTTAATTGAAAATATAAAATTAGCAAGCTAGACTCTAAGTGGAACAGGTTGTGTGTGACTGTGCTTCTAAGAAGAAAAGGAGTACTTGTGGCACCTTAGAGACTAACAAATTTATTAGAGCATAAGCTTTCGTGAGCTACAGCTCACTTCATCGGATGCATTTGGTGGAAAAAACAGAGGAGAGATTTATATACACACACACAGAGAACATGAAACAATGGGTTTATCATACACACTGTAAGGAGAGTGATCACTTAAGATAAGCCATCACCCACAGCAGGGGGGGGGAAGGAGGAAAACCTTCCATGGTGACAAGCAGGTAGGCTAATTCCAGCAGTTAACAAGAATATCAGAGGAACAGTGGGGGGTGGGGTGGGGGGGAGAAATACCATGGGGAAATAGAAAAGGAGTACTTGTGGCACCTTAGAGACTAACAAATTTATTAGAGCATAAGCTTTCGTGAGCTACAGCTCACTTCATCGGATGCATTTGGTGGAAAAAACAGAGGAGAGATTTATATACACACACACAGAGAACATGAAACAATGGGTTTATCATACACACTGTAAGGAGAGTGATCACTTAAGATAAGCCATCACCAACAGCAGGGGGGGGAAGGAGGAAAACCTTTCATGGTGACAAGCAGGTAGGCTAATTCCAGCAGTTAACAAGAATATCAGAGGAACAGTGGGGGGTGGGGGGGGAGGGAGAAATACCATGGGGAAATAGTTTTACTTTGTGTAATGACTCATCCATTCCCAGTCTCTATTCAAGCCTAAGTTAATTGTATCCAGTTTGCAAATTAATTCCAATTCAGCAGTCTCTCGTTGGAGTCTGTTTTTGAAGCTTTTTTGTTGAAGTATAGCCACTCTTAGGTCTGTGATCGAGTGACCAGAGAGATTGAAGTGTTCTCCAACTGGTTTTTGAATGTTATAATTCTTGACGTCTGATTTGTGTCCATTCATTCTTTTACGTAGAGACTGTCCAGTTTGGCCAATGTACATGGCAGAGGGGCATTGCTGGCACATGATGGCATATATCACATTGGTAGATGCGCAGGTGAACGAGCCTCTGATAGTGTGGCTGATGTGATTAGGCCCTATGATGGTATCCCCTGAATAGATATGTGGACAGAGTTGGCAACGGGCTTTGTTGCAAGGATAGGTTCCTGGGTTAGTGGTTCTGTTGTGTGGTGTGTGGTTGCTGGTGAGTATTTGCTTCAGATTGGGGGGCTGTCTGTAAGCAAGGACTGGTCTGTCTCCCAAGATCTGAGAGAGCGATGGCTCGTCCTTCAGGATAGGTTGTAGATCCTTGATGATGCGTTGGAGGGGTTTTAGTTGGGGGCTGAAGGTGATGGCTAGTGGCGTTCTGTTGTTTTCTTTGTTGGGCCTGTCCTGTAGTAGGTGACTTCTGGGTACTCTTCTGGCTCTGTCAATCTGTTTCTTCACTTCAGCAGGTGGGTACTGTAGTTGTAGGAATGCATGATAGAGATCTTGTAGGTGTTTGTCTCTGTCTGAGGGGTTGGAGCAAATGCGGTTATATCGTAGCGCTTGGCTGTAGACAATGGATCGAGTGGTATGATCTGGATGAAAGCTAGAGGCATGTAGGTAGGAATAGCGGTCAGTAGGTTTCCGATATAGGGTGGTGTTTATGTGACCATCGCTTATTAGCACCGTAGTGTCCAGGAAGTGGATCTCTTGTGTGGACTGGTCCAGGCTGAGGTTGATGGTGGGATGGAAATTGTTGAAATCATGGTGGAATTCCTCAAGAGCTTCTTTTCCATGGGTCCAGATGATGAAGATGTCATCAATGTAGCGCAAGTAGAGTAGGGGCATTAGGGAACGAGAGCTGAGGAAGCGTTGTTCTAAGTCAGCCATAAAAATGTTGGCATACTGTGGGGCCATGCGGGTACCCATCGCAGTGCCGCTGATTTGAAGGTATACATTGTCACCAAATGTGAAATAGTTATGGGTCAGGACAAAGTCACAAAGTTCTGCCACCAGGTTAGCCGTGACAGTATCGGGGATACTGTTCCTGACGGCTTGTAGTCCATCTTTGTGTGGAATGTTGGTGTAGAGGGCTTCTACATCCATAGTGGCTAGGATGGTGTTTTTAGGAAGATCACCAATGGACTGTAGTTTCCTCAGGAAATCGGTGGTGTCTCGAAGATAGCTGGGAGTGCTGGTAACGAAGGGCCTGAGGAGGGAGTCTACATAGCCAGACAATCCTGCTGTCAGGGTGCCAATGCCTGAGATGATGGGGCGTCCAGGATTTCCAGGTTTATGGATCTTGGGTAGCAGATAGAATACCCCAGGTCCTGGCTCCAGGGGTGTGTCTGTGCGGATTTGTTCTTGTGCTTTTTCAGGGAGTTTCTTGAGCAAATGCTGTAGTTTCTTTTGGTAACTCTCAGTGGGATCAGAGGGTAATGGCTTGTAGAAAGTGGTGTTGGAGAGCTGCCTAGTAGCCTCTTGTTCATACTCCGTCCTATTCATGATGACGACAGCACCTCCTTTGTCAGCCTTTTTTCCAACACACCTCTGACCAACATATTAACCCACAGAGACCTTCCTGCCAACACTACAAAAAGAAGGATTCTGGGTGGACTCCTCCTGAAGGTCGAAACAGCAGCCTGGATTTCTACATAGACTGCTTCCGCCGACGTGCACGAGCTGAAATTGTGGAAAAGCAGCATCGCTTACCCCATAACCTCAGCCATGCAGAACACAGTGCCATCCACAGCCTCAGAAACAACTCTGACATCATAATCAAAAAGGCTGACAAAGGAGGTGCTGTCGTCATCATGAATAGGTCGGAGTATGAACAAGAGGCTACTAGGCAGCTCTCCAACACCACTTTCTACAAGCCATTACCCTCTGATCCCACTGAGAGTTACCAAAAGAAACTACAGCATTTGCTCAAGAAACTCCCTGAAAAAGCACAAGAACAAATCCGCACAGACACACCCCTGTAGCCCCGACCTGGGGTATTCTATCTGCTACCCAAGATCCATAAACCTGGAAATCCTGGACGCCCCATCATCTCAGGCATTGGCACCCTGACAGCAGGATTGTCTGGCTATGTAGACTCCCTCCTCAGGCCCTTCGTTACCAGCACTCCCAGCTATCTTCGAGACACCACCGATTTCCTGAGGAAACTACAGTCCATTGGTGATCTTCCTAAAAACACCATCCTAGCCACTATGGATGTAGAAGCCTCTACACCAACATTCCACACACAGATGGACTACAAGCCGTCAGGAACAGTATCCCCGATACTGTCACGGCTAACCTGGTGGCAGAACTTTGTGACTTTGTCCTGACCCATAACTATTTCACATTTGGTGACAATGTATACCTTCAAATCAGCAGCACTGCGATGGGTACCCGCATGGCCCCACAGTATGCCAACATTATTATGGCTGACTTAGAACAACGCTTCCTCAGCTCTCGTCCCCTAATGCCCCTACTCTACTTGCGCTACATTGATGACATCTTCATCATCTGGACCCATGGAAAAGAAGCTCTTGAGGAATTCCACCATGATTTCAACAATTTCCATCCCACCATCAACCTCAGCCTGGACCAGTCCACACAAGAGATCCACTTCCTGGACACTACGGTGCTAATAAGCGATGGTCACATAAACACCACCCTATATCGGAAACCTACTGACCGCTATTCCTACCTACATGCCTCTAGCTTTCATCCAGATCATACCACTCGATCCATTGTCTACAGCCAAGCGCTACGATATAACTGCATTTGCTCCAACCCCTCAGACAGAGACAAACACCTACAAGATCTCTATCATGCATTCCTACAACTACAATACCCACCTGCTGAAGTGAAGAAACAGATTGACAGAGCCAGAAGAGTACCCAGAAGTCACCTACTACAGGACAGGCCCAACAAAGAAAACAACAGAACGCCACTAGCCATCACCTTCAGCCCCCAACTAAAACCTCTCCAACGCATCATCAAGGATCTACAACCTATCCTGAAGGACGAGCCATCGCTCTCTCAGATCTTGGGAGATAGACCAGTCCTTGCTTACAGACAGCCCCCCAATCTGAAGCAAATACTCACCAGCAACCACACACCACACAACAGAACCACTAACCCAGGAACCTATCCTTGCAACAAAGCCCGTTGCCAACTCTGTCCACATATCTATTCAGGGGATACCATCATAGGGCCTAATCACATCAGCCACACTATCAGAGGCTCATTCACCTGCGCATCTACCAATGTGATATATGCCATCATGTGCCAGCAATGCCCCTCTGCCATGTACATTGGCCAAACTGGACAGTCTCTACGTAAAAGAATGAATGGACACAAATCAGACGTCAAGAATTATAACATTCAAAAACCAGTTGGAGAACACTTCAATCTCTCCGGTCACTCGATCACAGACCTAAGAGTGGCTATACTTCAACAAAAAAGCTTCAAAAACAGACTCCAACGAGAGACTGCTGAATTGGAATTAATTTGCAAACTGGATACAATTAACTTAGGCTTGAATAGAGACTGGGAATGGATGAGTCATTACACAAAGTAAAATTATTTCCCCATGGTATTTCTCCCCCCCACCCCACCCCCCACTGTTCCTCTGATATTCTTGTTAACTGCTGGAATTAGCCTACCTGCTTGTCACCATGGAAGGTTTTCCTCCTTTCCCCCCCCGCTGTGGGTGATGGCTTATCTTAAGTGATCACTCTCCTTACAGTGTGTATGATAAACCCATTGTTTCATGTTCTCTGTGTGTGTGTATATAAATCTCTCCTCTGTTTTTTCCACCAAATGCATCCGATGAAGTGAGCTGTAGCTCACGAAAGCTTATGCTCTAATAAATTTGTTAGTCTCTAAGGTGCCACAAGTACTCCTTTTCTTTTTGCGAATACAGACTAACACGGCTGCTACTCTGAAACCTGTGCTTCTAAGGGGGCTAAATTTCCCTCTGTGAAGTGACACTGCACTCCTTAGGGCTTCCAAACAGCTTGGACATTTAGGGATTTTTTAAACAATAGTTTTCTCTATTTATACTTTGAACCTCACAAACTCTGAGATAAAGAATATCCCCCACATACATATCTTGGCCTTCAGCCTTGGGCCTCACAATACAGCCCACGGGTGGTCACTAATTGCCAGACAAGGCACAGTCTGTTGGGACTTATTGCTATGTTGTCACACCCTGGTCCACATTTGCACAGGGCGGGAAGGACTGGTCAGCACTGGGCAGACTCAGCTCCCAGTGAACGGTGTGGGACACTTTCCAATGGAAGTTTTCCCGGGGTGTGTCCTTTCAATGAAGGAAGGGAAGTAGTAACACTTTGGCTCAGTCCCCTATGCCAGGACAATGCAGGACTGGGGATTACAGGCTAAGGGTGGGACGAAGGAACCTCAGGGACTCAGATGCACAAGCCCTGAGACCCTGAGAACACTTTTGCCACATTCACTTTTATCACAGGCTGTTTGTTGGTCTAATTCTTGGCCAGACAGTCTGATCTGGGATCTGTCCATCCCTCACCAATTAACACTTTTACTCCCAGTCCCCACATTTGTACCTCATGTGCAGGTGAAGCCAGTAACCCCAATACCCTCCAAAAGTTCTTACATTCAATATGGTCTTGCTGGTGTGATGCTGGGCTCGTTTCCTGTGGGGAGTAATAAGCACACGGGGTATCAGTGATGCCGCGTGCTCTCTCTCTATCACTTTGGTGACACTGAGTCTGTTTTTAGAGTCCCGCTGTGAGGAGATTTCTTCCTAGGGCTGGTTCTGCTGCTAGGACCGTACATCTCCATTCAGCTCACACTCAGTGGAAAGGCAGCAAGTCCTACTTCAGGATAATCAGGGAATGTGGTGGCTTCGCCATTTACACAGGGAAAAGCTAATAAAGCTAAGACTAGAAAATCCTGTTCTACTTCAGCAAAATGGCCAAGAAACCAACTAACTAAAACCCCACTAGGTCAGTATGGAGTTAAGCTTGAGGGGAACTGAAAATCCCTGGCATCTCAGGACAGAAGTTGAAAAGAACACTGTAATTTCCATTAAGTTAGAACTGGGTGACATTTTTCAACAGAAATGATTTTCACAATAGTTTAACCCAAATCTAATGTTTAGCCAAAACAGTTGGATTTTAATGAACTTTTCAATAAAAAATATCTTAAAGAGACAATGTTCATTTTGTTTTCTTTCAAATGGACATTTTGTTTTGTTTCACTTTGAATTTTTTGTCAAAACCCCCCAAAATTTCTGTGAAAAGATTGAAAAAAAATTGTATTTGAAAATTTTTCACCCAAATAAAACTGGATTTTTGGCCCAGGTCTGATCACAATGTAGAAAGGCTGATTGTTCATTGTTAAGGGTTGATGTTAATGTCTTTGCACAGTGTGGAAATGCAGCTTCAGAGCTTCTTCTAACCAGCTCCCACATCCCAGGAAGGGAGGGTGGGGGTGTTTGGGGGCAGAGACTGGTCACACGGCATGGGGAGGAAGGAGTGAATGTTTGGCAAGAGACAGCTGTTCAAAGCCCTACAGGTGGGGGGCGCAGGAGGCAGGCAGGAAACATACACTGCTGCGGGGTGGGGGGATCATGGTACTGAGAGTCTGTGTGTCCTGTCCCCTCTGCCACCACCCACTTTATTGGCAGAGTTGCTGCACTGGGAACCCAGGCTGGGCCGGACACTGGCAAAGCCCAGAAACTGCCTCTGGTCTCCCCAAGTGCCTTTCCCTCTCTGTGTGCAGCTGGTCACCCAATGGATTCCCTGGTCTCCCACCTGGTTCCCTCTTCCCCACCCCCAGCCCAGTGCTGGTTGCTCCCCCCGTCATGTCCGTCTGGGCTGGGGCCATTAGGATTTGCTGGAGTCCCTCTTAGGGCAATATGCAGCTGATGAATCTGCTCCGAGCTCCAGGGCTGTGAGGCTGGCATGGGCCAGGCAGGGCTTAGAATGAGCATATGGGCCCTGTGGCCCTCAAAAGGGTGCAGCGTTTAGCAGCTTCCCTGATACTGGGGCAGCCTGGGGCCCAATCAGTGGGTCCCCTTGGGCCATGCTACAGAGGCGACCGGCTCAGAGCTCCCTTGGCACAGCACGTTGTTAACATGTACAGCACGTTGTTAACATGCTTGGCACAGCACGTTGTTAACATGTACAGCACACTCTGAATCCCCACGGGAGTCATTGATACCCAGCTCTCCCCAGCAGAGAAATCACGGCTGCTCTAAGGGAACCCGCTGTGGGTGTTTGGGGATAAGTCCATGTGTGGATGCGCCGAGCCTGGCACTAAACCAGCAGCCAATGGAACTAACTTTGGGTGTTACCCACCGCAGCTGGATGGACTGGAGCCCCTTGGTTCCCAGCCAGGTCTGGCCACTCCTAGCCCCACCTCAGAAAAGCAGACCCAGTTCTAGGGAACTGGCTGGGTTGGTCGGTGTTGCTTTGTGGGCGACCAGCCCCAACATCCCCTGAGCGTAAAACAGGGTCATTTTCATTCTTTCACACGCATAGGGACCCTTTTCAAACAAACTCATTCTGCTGCCGGAAAATTCGATGGGAACACACCGCTTTGGCAACCCCTTCTTTAAAGCATCTCCTCGTAACCCCCAGATCCCATCCCAACCAGGGAGTTCATCCTTCCCTGGCCTTTTCAAAAATTCCTGCACAAAAAGCAGACAGACACCCGCCCCCCCCGCCCCCTGTGCCCCGCCCCTCAGCAGGAGAGCTGAGCTCCACTTAGAAGCTGGAGTGACTGCCAGCCCTTCCATGAGGCAGAGAGAAGGGAACCAGAATGGAAATGAGACTGGAGAGGGAATAATCTCCTCATACCTTTGATCCCTTGGTAGAGACGCAACTGGAAGGCCGTGAGACAATGTGATCATAGACTTGATTCATTGTGGGCAGAAAGAGAGAAAGAGAGAGGGAAATTGAGTGACACGGCCCCAGTTCATCATGATATTGAAGCAGAGCCCCATCCCCATGGCCTGGCCCAGCCCAGCACTCTCCTCCACCAGAACTTTAGTTCCAGTCTCAGGGCATTTGATGTTCTACGTAAAGCCCCAGGTCTGAGAGTCAGGGGATTCAGTGAGAATCTCATCTTTCATTAAAAAAAGAAATAAATTTATATAATATAAATTTATAATTTATAATAAACCTTGTGCTTGGGGAGAAAAGTCTGAAGATGTCACCCGAAGACCCCCAAAGATCAAATCCCACAGTTAAATACAAAGAACCCACACTGCTGATTTGTTGGAAATCCCATGAGTTTTAAGGCAATCTCGAGATTGTTGGGGGTGACTCGAGTGCTGTGAAAGCTTGGGGCTGGGGACGCTGTGTGAGGAAAGATTGGCAGGGCAGAGCTGTGTCCAGAGCTCTATATTCAGAGTTGCTAGGCCCTGATTCAGGAAACACTTACACATGGGCACAGATGTAAGGGCCCTTCCTGACTAGGGGATGCCTTAGAATCATAGAATCATAAAATATCAGGGTTGGAAGGGACCTCAGGAGATCATCTAGTCCAACCCCCTGCTCAGAGCAGGACCAATACCCAACTAAATTATCCCAGCCAGGGCTTTGTCAAGCCTGACCTTAAAAACTTCTAAGGAAGGAGATTCCACCACCTCCCTAGGTAACACATTCCAGTGCTTCACCACCCTCCTAGTGAAAAAGTTTTTACTAATATACAACCAAACATCCCCCAATGCAACTTGAGACCATTACTCCTTGTTCTGTCATCTGCTATCACTGAGAACAGTCTAGATCCATCCTCTTTGAAACCCCCTTTCACATAGTTGAAAGCAGCTAACAAATCCCCCCTCATTCTTCTCTTCCGCAGACTAAACAATCCCAGTTCCCTCAGCCTCTCCTCATAAGTCATGTGTTCCAGTCCCCTAATCATTTTTCTTGCCCTCCACTGGACGTTTTCCAATTTTTCTACATCCTTCCTGTAGTGTGGGGCCCAAAACTGGACACAGTACTCCAAATGAGACCTCACCAATGTCGAATAAAGGGGAACGATCGCGTCCCTCGATTTGTTGGCAATGCCCCTACTTATACGTCCCAAAATGCCATTCGCCTTCTTGGCAACAACAGCACACTGTTGACTCATATCCAGCTTCTCGTCCACTGGAACCGCTAGGTCCTTTTCTGTAGAACTGCTGCCGAGCCATTCGGTGCCTAGTCTGTAGCAGTACATGGGATTCTTCCGTCCTAAGTGCAGGACTCTGCACTTGTCCTTGTTGAACCTCATCAGATTTCTTTTGCCCAATACTCTAATTTGTCTAGGGCCCTCTGTATCCTATCCCTACCCTCCAGCATATCTACCTGTCCTCCCAGTTTAGTGTCATCTGCAATCTTGCTGCGGGTGCAATCAACGCCATCGTCCAGATCATTTATCAAGATATTGAACAAAACCGGCCCGGGACCAACCCTTGGGGCACTACACTTGATACCGGCTGCCAGCTAGACATGGAGCCATTGATCACTACCCTTTGAGCCAGACAATCGAGCCAACTTCCTATCCACCTTATAGTCCATTCATCCAGCCCATACTTCTTTAACTTGCTGGCAAGAATACTGTGGGAGACCATGTCAAAAGCTTTGCTAAAGTCAAGGAACAACACATCCACTGCTTTCCCCTCATCCACTGAGCCAGTTATCTCGTCATAGAAGGCAATTAGATTAGTCAGGCATGACTTGCCCTTGGTGAATCCATGCTGACTGTTCCTGATCACTTTCTTCTAAGTGCTTCAGAATTGATTCCTTGAGGACCTGCTCCATGATTTTTCCAGGGACTGAGGTGAGGCTGACTGGCCTGTAGTTCCCCGGATCCTCCTTCTTCACTTTTTTAAAGATAGGCACTACATTAGCCTTTTTCCAGTCGTCCGGGACTTCCCCCGATCACCATGAGTTTTCAAAGATAATGGCCAATGGTTCTGCAATCACATCCGCCAACTCCTTTAGCACTATCGGATACAGCACATCTGGCCCCATGGACTTGTGATCATCCAGATTTTCTAAATAGTCCCGAACCACTTCTTTCTCCACAGAGGGTGGTTACCTCCTCCCCATGCTGTGATGCCCAGTGCAGTAGTCTGGGAGCTGACCTTGTTCGTGAAGACAGAGGCAAAAAAAGCATTGAGTACATTAGCTTTTTCAACATCCTCTGTCACTAGGTTGCCTCCCTCATTCAGTAAGGGGCCCACACTTTCTTCTTGTTGCTAACATACCTGAAGAAACCCTTCTTGTTACTCTTAACATCTCTTACTAGCTGCAACTCCAGGTGTGATTTGGCCTTCCTGATTTTGCTCCTGCATGCCTGAGCAATATTTTTATACTCTTCCCTGGTCATTTGTCCAATCTTCCACTTCTTGTAAGCTTCTTTTTTGTGTTTAAGATCAGCAAGGATTTCATAGTTAAGCCAAGCTGGTCGCCTGCTATATTTATTATTCTTTCTACACATCGGGATGGTTTGTCCCTGTAACCTCAATAAGGATTATTTAAAATACAGCCAACTCTCCTGGACTCCTTTCCCCCTCATGTTATTCTCCCAGGGGATCCTGCCCATCAGTTTCCTGAGGGAGTCAAAGTCTGCTTTTCTGAAGTCCACGGTCCATATTCTGCTGCTCTCCTTTCTTCCCTGTGTCAGGATCCTGAACTTGACCATCTCATGGTCACTGCCTCCCAGGTTCCCATCCACTTTTGCTTCCCCTACTAATTCTTCCTGGTTTGTGAGCAGCAGGTCAAGAAGAGCTCTGCCCCTAGTTGGTTCCTCCAGCACTTGCACCAGGAAATTGTCCCCTACACTTTCCAAAAACTTCCTGGATTGTCTGTGCACCGCTGTATTGCTCTCCCAGCAGATATCAGGGTGATTGAAGTCTCCCATGAGAACCAGGGCCTGCGATCTAGTAATTTCCGTGAGTTGCCGGAAGAAAACCTCATCCACCTCATCCCCCTGGTCTGGTGGTCTATAGCAGACTCCCACCACAACATCACCCTTGTTGCTTACACTCCTAAATTTAATCCAGAGACTCTCAGGTTTTTCTGCAGTTTCATACTTCAGCTCTGAGCAGTCATACTGCTCCCTTACATACAATGCAACTCCCCCACCTTTTCTGCCCTGCCTGTCCTTCCTGAACAGTTTATATCCATCCATGACAGTACTCCAGTCATGTGGATTATCCCTCTCGCGTGCTCCTGCTCGTGCTTCCTCCCGGTATCCCACTTCCCCACTTACCTCAGGGCTTTGGTCTCCTTCCCCCAGTGAACCTAGTTTAAAGCCCTCCTCACTAGGTTAGCCAGCCTGCTTGCAAAGATACTCTTCCCTCTCTTCGTTAGGTGGAGCCTGTCTCTGCCAAGCACTCCTCCTTCTTGGAACACCATTCCATGGTCAAAGAATCCAAAGCCTTCTCTCCGACACAACCTGCAT
Organism: Dermochelys coriacea; assembly: GCF_009764565.3. NCBI lineage: Eukaryota > Metazoa > Chordata > Testudines > Dermochelyidae > Dermochelys > Dermochelys coriacea. Next base: position 11,276,967 of record NC_050090.1, read on the forward strand.
AGCAATTCATTGACTTCCACGATTCGACGGTCTCTACCCAGGCCTTTTCCTTCTACAGGGAGGATGGACGAGACCACCACTTGTGCCTCAAACTCCTTTATCCTTCTTCCCAGAGCCACGTAGTTCACAGTGATCTGCTCAAGGTCATTCTTGGCAGTATCATTGGTGCCCACATGGAGAAGCAGGAAGGGGTAGCGATCTGAGGGCTTGATAAGTCTCGGCAGTCTCTCCGTCACATCGTGAATCCTAGCTCCTGGCAAGCAGCAGACTTCTCGGTTTTCCCATTTGGGGTGGCAGATAGATGAGTCAGTCCCCCTGAGGAGAGAGTCCCCGACCACCAACACCCGCCTCCTTCCTTTGGGAGTTGTGGTCGTGGAACCCCATCCCTAGGACAGTGCATCTCATGTCTTCCAATTGGCGGAGTCTCCTTCTGTTCCCTTCCCTCAGATGAATCATCTAGTCCACTCTCCGGATTAGTACCTGTGGAGAGAACATGAAAACGGTTACTTACCTGTATCTGCGTTGCTGGTACATGGAAGCTCCCCTTTCTTCTTCTGGAGGTCACATGCTGCCAAATTTCTTCACCACCCTCCTCTCCCCGTAGTGCAGCCTGGTCTGAATCTTCAGAATGTTGTGTCCGTAGAAGCATATCTTGACATCTGTCCAGGAAATCTTCAATTTTTTTTATGCAACATAGGGTCGATACCTGTTGCTCCAGACCTTGAACCTTCTCTTCCAATATGGAGACCAGCTTGCACTTTGTACAGTGTCGCTTTTGACCTGTGGAAGAAAGACAAACATAGCACATCCAGTGCAGGTCACAACAGCTGAACACTCCCCATCCATATTACCTTCCTTCTACGAGCTTCCTCAGGAGTTGTAGTACCTACTCAGAGAAGCCGGCAAGATGTAAGCCTCAGGGGGCTCTCCCCAGGCAAACTCCCTCTGTTAGCTTTCAGAGTAGCAGCCGTGTGGCTGACTTGGAGCAGCGCTTCCTCGGCTCTCGTCCCCTAGTGCCCCTGCTCTGCTTGCGCTGCGTTGGTGGCGTCTTCATCGTCTGGACCCATGGAGGAGAGGCTCTTGAGGAATTCCACCATGATTTCGGCAATTTCCATCCCGCCATCGGCCTCGGCCTGGACCGGTCCACGCGGGGGGTCCACTTCCTGGACACTGCGGTGCTAATAAGCGATGGTCACATGGACACCACCCTGTATCGGAGGCCTGCTGACCGCTGTTCCTGCCTGCATGCCTCTGGCTTTCATCCAGATCATACCACTCGATCCATTGTCTACAGCCAAGCGCTACGATATAACCGCATTTGCTCCAACCCCTCAGACAGAGACGGGCACCTGCAGGATCTCTGTCATGCATTCCTACAACTGCGGTGCCCGCCTGCTGGAGTGGAGAGGCAGATTGACGGGGCCGGGGGAGTGCCCAGAGGTCACCTACTACAGGACAGGCCCAACAAAGAAAACAACAGAACGCCACTAGCCATCACCTTCAGCCCCCAACTAAAACCTCTCCAACGCATCATCAAGGATCTACAACCTGTCCTGAAGGACGAGCCATCACTCTCTCAGATCTTGGGAGATAGACCAGTCCTTGCTTACAGACAGCCCCCCAATCTGAAGCAAATGCTCACCAGCGGCCACGCACCACACGGCGGGGCCGCTGGCCCAGGAGCCTATCCTTGCAGCGGGGCCCGTTGCCAACTCTGTCCACGTGTCACATCGGCCACATCCTAGTCACATCGGCCACACTGTCAGGGGCTCGTTCACCTGCGCATCTACCAGTGTGATGTATGCCATCATGTGCCGGCGGTGCCCCTCTGCCATGTGCATTGGCCGGGCTGGACGGTCTCTACGTGGAAGGGTGAATGGACACAAATCAGACGTCAAGAATTGTAGCATTCAAAAACCAGTTGGAGAACACTTCGGTCTCTCTGGTCACTCGATCACAGACCTAGGAGTGGCTATACTTCAACAAAAAAGCTTCAAAAGCAGACTCCAGCGGGAGACTGCTGGATTGGAATTGATTTGCAAACTGGATACAATTAACTTAGGCTTGAATAGAGACTGGGAGTGGATGAGTCATTACACAGAGTAAAACTATTTCCCCATGGTATTTCTCCCCCCCACCCCACCCCCCACTGTTCCTCTGATATTCTTGTTAACTGCTGGAATTAGCCTACCTGCTTGTCACCATGGAAGGTTTTCCTCCTTTCCCCCCCCTGCTGTGGGTGATGGCTTATCTTAAGTGATCACTCTCCTTACAGTGTGTATGATAAACCCATTGTTTCATGTTCTCTGTGTGTGTGTATATAAATCTCTCCTCTGTTTTTTCCACCAAATGCATCCGATGAAGTGAGCTGTAGCTCACGAAAGCTTATGCTCTAATAAATTTGTTAGTCTCTAAGGTGCCACAAGTACTCCTTTTCTTTTTCCCTCTGTTAGCCTCTCTGCTGTTTGCTGCTCAGCTGGTTCACAGCTGACTGGCTTTTTATAACAGTCAGGCCCACTCAAGGATCACCTGGAACAAAGCACTCCCAATTCACACTTTTCACACAACTAATCAAGCTGTCCCCACAACAGACACTCAGATACTCACCAACACAGCCTTCCTGAACTGCAGCCTTAGTTACCTGCATGTCGATATTCTATCCAGACACATGCCCCTGGCTGAGTCCTAGATTGTGACCATCTGTGAAGCAGGGACTGTCCTTTTCATTACTGATCTGTGCAGACCCTGGCATAGCAGGGTCCTGATCCCTGATTGGGGCTCCAGGGCACTACAGGAACATACCTAATAATGTACAGTGGGCTCTGATCCCTGACTGGGGCTCCAACGTGCTACCATAATATAAATTGATTTAGGATGGAAAAATTCAATGCACTGCTACAGATTAGGGACCGAATGGCTAGGCAGCAGTTCTGCAGAAAAGGACCTAGGGGTTACAGTGGATGAGAAGCTGGATATGAGTCAACAGTGTGCCCTTGTTGCCAAGAAGGCCAATGGCATTTTGGGCTGTATAAGTAGGGACATTGCCAGAAGATCGAAGGATGTGATCATTCTCCTTTATTCGACATTGGTGAGGCCTCATCTGGAGTACTGTGTCCAGTTTTGGGCCCCACACTAAAAGAAAGATGTGGAAAAATTGGAAAGAGTCCAGCGGAGGGCAACAAAAATGATTAGGGGACTGGAACACATGACTTATGAGGAGAGGCTGAGGGAACTGGGATAGTTTAGTCTGCAGAAGAGAAGAATGAGGGGGGCTTTGATAGCTGCTTTCAAATACGTGAAAGGGGGTTCCAAAGAGGATGGATCTAGACTGTTCTCAGTGGTAGCAGATGACAGAACGAGGAGTAATGGTCTCAAGTGGCATTGGGGGAGGTTTAGGTTGGATGTTAGGAAAAACTTTTTCACTAGGAGGGCGGTGAAGCACTGGAATGTGCTGTGGGAGGTGGTGGAATCTCCTTCCTTAGAGGTTTTTAAGGTCAGGCTTGACAAAGTCCTGGCTGGGATGTTTTAGTTGGGGATTGGTCCTGCTTTGAGCAGGGGGTTGGACTAGATGACTTCCTGAGATCCCTTCCAACCCTGATATTCTATAATTCTATGATCCTCTTCAATAATTAATCACAATGATAATCCCTTTCATCATCTCTTTGATCTTTCTCCCCAGCCAGCCTCCCAAAAATGAATGATTGATTTCATTGTGTCTTTGATCATCTCTCTCCCACCATCCCAGACACACTGGGGCCAGGGAATCTAAGGGGTTGTCTCTGCTACGACTGTTTGTACATCTGCTAACACACCTTGGCTTCACTGTCACACCCACCTTTCTTTCCCAGCAGATAAAGCACCACAGCCAGAAGCAGGATGGCAGGGATTGTAATTCCCAACAGGAGCTTTAGATCTGGCCTTTGGAAAGAACCTTGATGTGAATGGGCTCTCCAAGCAACCACCGGCAAGTCCCCCACTGGCTGGAGCTGGCTTAGTCCCATGGTAAGTGACTCCTCAGGTCCTCATGAACCTACTGGGGAGCTCACCCCATGGGTTATCTGCAGGGCAACATTATTGGTTGTTCTTTGTGAGTAGAGTTGGTTGAAATTTTTCCACAATTTTTTTTGACGCAACGTTATTTTAATCCAAACACTGTTCAAAATCAAAAAATGTCCCCAGACAATTCACAAACACGGACCTTTCTAGTCTTTCCACAAAAATAATTATGAAATTGAAACCAATGTTTTGTTTAGTTTTGAATGGACTTTTTTTTTTCATTTTGGTTTTCAAAAGCCGGAAATGGAAGGAAAATATTCCTTTGAAAGGAAACAAAGCAAAACTCTCTGTGTTTCTAACTGACAGTTTTGTCTCGTTTTAGTTCTGAAAATCCCAAACAAAGGAAAATGTCTAGTTGAAATGAGGCCAAATGAAATTTTTTTCTTGAATTTCATGAACACTTTTTCATCAAAACATTGGAATTTTCTGTAAGTTTTGAATGAAATTCCTGGCAGGAGTCACTATGTGGTGCTGTTACACAAAGTCTGACACCATCTTTTCCTTGCAATGAGAGTGGTTCATACACCCTTTGCAAACATACTGTGTAGGTGTTGGTTTGCTGATGCAAATGCTTTGGGGGGAGTTGGGGCAAACAGCAAGATTTGGACTCTGCTAACATCAGTTCCTGGGGCTCTGTTGCTGTCTGGGAACTGGACTCTGGTGCTGGGCTAAGATTCCTGAAAGAGAGTTTTGCACACATGCTGTTTGTGACACCTCTGTTCCAGGACTCAAGCACAGAGCATAAATAACTAATACATGGAAAAAAAGAACATGTCAGCCCAGGTGTGATGATGCATCTGGTGCCTCCTGCCAGAGTAACAACAAGTACAGTGAGTGGAGAGGGAGGAAATAATGCATTGACTGCCAGTTTAGCAGAGGGTGTCTTTGAGCTCCAGATGAAACTCTTGCCCATCAGAATGGTTTGGGATTCTCCCTCTGAAAGAGCCATTTTCCTTCCCTGCAAATATGTTGCCCAGCTCAGAAATGCTGGTTAAAGTCCAGGAGAGAGACTTGGTCGTTGTGGTAAGGTGCAGAGAGGTTATCCTCGTTTCTTAACCCTTTACAGGTGCAAGAGTTTTTCCTCTGGCCAGGAGGGATTTTAAAAGTGTTTACCCTTCCCTTTATATTTATGACAAGAGGTTATTAAGAACAGGTTGGACAAACCTCCTGTCAGGGACGGTCTAGGTTTATTTGGTCCTGTCTCAGTGCAGGGGGCTGGATTTGATGACTTCTTGATGTCACTTCCAGCCTGACATTTCTATGATGGCTTTGTCCCTAACTTATCTGAGCTGAGATGGGTGAAAATTAGGGAGGGGGGAGGGGTTCCCTGTGACGAATTTTGAACAAAGATACTTTGTGAGACATTTTTCATTTCAGATTTTGAAAATGGATGAATTTCAGCTTTAAGATTTTCAGGTGTTTGTTATTTAATTGTCTGTTCACCACCCCCCACCCCATGCTGAGTTGTTGGGCAGGGCCAAGCTGGGATACACACTGGCCTTACCGGTGATGATGAGGCACTGGGCAGGGCTGAGCTGGGATCTGATCACCCGGTTGTCGCTGTCCTTGATCTTGTACCTGCAGGAGTAATTCCCGGAGCTGTCTCTGGACACCACATGGTCATAGCCATAGGAGACCTTCTCCTCTGAACCCATCTGGGATGAAACCTCCATCCTTATAGAAGACGACCCAGGTGGCCACAAGCTGGAAGATCACGGAACACTGGAGCTGCACAGAGTCCCCTGGCCGGGCAGACGTCTGGCTCACATAGAGGGTGGGGGCAAGAAGAGTGCCTGGGAAGGAGAATGGAGCCACTGGTGGCACCTGGCGTTGTTAGTGGCACCAGAAGTCAATGGGGGGTGGGTCTGTGCCACGTCTGGGATGGAGGTTCTGATTCCAGCCCAGCGGGGCAGATGGGGGGACGATCTCTCTCTGATGCCCAGGACGTTTATTACCTGGGATTTTTTGTGTTGCGTAAGAGCCTAAGGGCTCGGCTGGGCTCAGTTCCCATTGTCTGGCACTGTGCCCTCTCCTAGTACAAAGGTACCTGTCGTGGGCACCCCACTGACCCAGCTGGGGCAGTACAACTGGGAGCGAAGTGACTCCTCAGCAAGGGTAGCCCCTGGCTGTTGGAGGTTGTCTAGGGCACGGTCAACACCTTGGCCCACTCCCATAACCCATGCAGTGAAGGCTAGTCACTGCACCATTGAGCTCATCAGCCAACAGCCAAGGAGCTGTGTCCAGTCCCTAACCCCTCTGATGTCTGCTCTAACATCCCCCTGTCCTTGTGCCTCTCCCACCCCCCAGTCCCCAGGTGGCACAGGGGACACCAGGGGCAATTCCAGGCCTAGGCTAAGGGAAGGTCCTGGAGCAGCAGAAGGGAGCAGATCCCCATTTCCTGGGACTCGCCAGGGCAACAGGACCTAGGTCTGAACTCGCAGGGAAATTGCTGCTGCCCCTGGATAAATCAATGTCTGCCCATCACCTTCCCCACCCCCATGGTGCCCCCTGCTGCTGCGTTGGCTGGCAGCATCCCCTGCCCCTGCTGCCCAGTCAGCCAGCAAAGAAACATGGCCACGACCAAAAAAACACATCCCAGCTCAGCCAGCCCCTGCTGGACTGGACACAGGGCCGCTGGGCGCTGCTCCATGGCCTGGGTCATATGGGAGCTCAGCCTGGGTAACCAAATGGTCCCTTCTGGCCCTGCCCTCTCGAATGCTGCCTGCCCACCCAGGGCTAACTATTAATGGTGCTGCTGATATTTAAGGACAAGGCGCAGGCTGCATCCATGACTGTGTGTGCCGGGGGAGCTCCAGAAACAGCCCTGCAGCTGTGAGTGTCTGGGAGCCGATACCGTGGGAAGGTGAATCCCTTGGGGTCAGAACAGTGGTGTTCTCTGCTTCCCAGGGCCAGTGCCCGTGGGTGGGATGGGCCGTGGACGTGACTCTCTTCTTACCCGTGGGTCACACCAGCCTGGTCATAGGAGAGAGGCATCGGGGTAGAGAGGGGTCGATCAGAAGACTTGCGCTCCCTGCTCAGATCTCACACAGCCCAGTCTACCTTCCCGTGCCATTGTCTCTGGCACCACACTGAGCAGGGAGTGGCCCAATGGGTGGTGGCTCGAGGCCTGGAGAGGGAGGAGTAAAGGCCCTGGGTAGATTGGGGACAGACAGACAGACGGACTCAACGGGAGCTGAGCAGATCTCCTGGCTCCTGGGACTCAGCGCTGGGAACAGAAAGGTGCCATGTGGTCAGTGCTGGGCTAGAATCTCCCCTGCTGTGAGACGCCCTGAATAACTGATAGGGTCTCAGCTCCCCCCATGGTCCCAACTCCTGAGATGACAGGCCCCCTGCAGAGACTGGTTCTGGGTCTGTAACATACCCCATCGCCCTCCCCGGTCCCGTGCACTGAACAGGATTCACACGCAGGCACTTGGGAACCAGGGCCTGCCTCTCTTCAACACAATCAAATGAGTCAGACCCAAGCCCCAAACCCAGAACCCCCGAATTCTGGGGTAAGCCAGAACTGTGTGTAGCTGGTCAGACAGCTGGACTGGTCACGGTGTCTAACGGGCTCCTCAGTGCAGCAGAGACAGGCAGAACCAGACCCGAGGGCTGGACGCTGAGTCTGGGCAAACTCCAGTGAGAAAGGAGGCAGCAGTTTCTCCCCATGAAGGGGATTAACCCCCTGGCGCCAGCTCCCCAGGGAAGTGGGGGAGTCACAGCCAGGCCGGAGGCCTTTCTGGGGGATGCTTTAGTCAAACACAAGTGACTGGGCTCAGTGCAGGGGAGCTGGGGGAAGTTCTCTGCTCTGGGTTATCAGGGGGTCAGACTGGATGGGTGAATGGTCCCCCCCGGCCTTAAACTCTGTGAAGCTGTGACTAACCCCAGCGTGTGCCGACTGCTAGCCCTGGCCCATCCCCAGCCCCGAGCACTGGCCCTGTGCTGGTTTGGGACAGTCCCATTCCCTCAAACATCGCAATAGCACAACCCTCTCTGTCACTAAAGAGGATTTGCCGACTCCCTGGGCCAGGGGCTGCTCTCGGTTCTGGTTTCCTCCCAACCTGCTACAAATTAGCACAGGATTCCCGGATACTCACTGGGCAGCAAGAGGCACAGAGACAGGATCACTGGGGCAGTGGGAGAACCAAGATAGATGGAAATGGCTCAGCAATGACTGCTCCTGATAGGGTCTGGTGAGGACAATCTGCAGTCACTCCCTGCTCTGACCTGCCCTCTATGCCCTGCCCCCCCCACCTCCACCCCCCCGGGCTCAGGGCGGAAGGGCCTTCTCCCTGTTCGGCAACTCTGCCAGCCCCTCAGGGCTAAATTTTGAACCAGACACTGTCACTGCTCTGAGTCCCCGTCAGGGCCATATGACTGAAGCAGCAGGGACACCACGGCCCCTCTCTGCTCTGCCTCATCCTGTCCTCACGTCTGAGCATCATCACTCCCTGTTTCCTGTCCACCCCGGCTACAGCATCTTTATTTAATACTTGAAGTCTGAGAATCAAACACACATCAAATACACCTGTAAAAACCCTCCCCTGATTTAGTAACACAAGGGAGCACAGCCCTGGCCTGGCTGGAGGGTTTAACATTAACCACACTTCACTCATCCATAGAGCTCAAAGTGCTCTATGCAGGAGGGAAACAGATGGAGAAACTGAGGCACAGGAAGTTGGGGACATGAATGGCCTGAGGACACCAGGAGGGCAGAGCCAGGCACAAAAGCCAGGACTCCTGATTTCCAGGCCAGTGCTCTGTCCACTATCCATGCTGCCTTTCTTTGCACCAGGTGCCAGCCTGACAAAGGTATTTAGGCACCTAGTGACACAGCCAGGCACATAGTGGGATTCACTAGAGCTCCTAGGCAGGCCAGGAGCCTGACTCCTGTTGGCAGCCAATGAGAGTTAGGCACCTCACTCCCTTGGGCACTCTGTCAGTCGCATGAGGTGCCCGTCTGCATCGCTGGGCTCCTAAATCTGGCCCCAGATGCTGAAGGACCCAGAGCAGCTGAGAAAGGGCAGCTCCTTCTCTGTGCAGAGTGGGGCCAGGCAGCCCCCAAGCCGCCTGCCCTCGTGTGTGAGCCGTGCTCTGCACGCGCACTGGGAGGTCACCGCCGGGACGGCGACTGTGGCCATGTGTCACCTGAGGAGCTCTCAGCTGTCAACTTGGGGACCACATGCTGCTTACTCCGGGGAGGCGGCACCATCCAGTCCCCAGGCACCAGGGGAGTTGGGCTCCATCTCTCTCTGCCACTCACTCGCGGGGCGGTTGGGGCAGCCAGTCCTCACCTGTCCAGCCTGCCTTGGTGATGGGCTGTGAGCCTTAGGACTGACAGTGTTACATCAGAGCTGATCCCACAGCCCAGGGCTCCAGTGACTTGGGGCTATTGACCCAAAGCTTCCAATTCCCACAAACCCTCCCCCATCACGTTCCTCCCCCCTCTAACACTGGGAACAGGCTGAGCCTTGGGGACTCTGGTTCCAGCTGATGCCAGACAAATCCCAGTGAGAACCGAGGGGCTAATCTCTAGCCGGGTGGGTGATTAACCCTGGGTCAAACCACCCAGGGCAGGCGCCAGACAGTGACAGAGCTGAGAATTGTTTGATCCCACATAAGCTATTGGCTCATTGCAGGGAGCTGCGGGGAGTCTCTGGTCTGTCCAGGTCAGACTGGCTGAGCTAACATCCCTTCTGGCCCTGAAAGCCAACGCACAGGGGCTGTTTGTGTCCCAACGTGGGGAGAGCCTGGCTGGGATGGGCCTGAAAACACAGGGCAAGTGTCAGAGACAGGCTGGGAAATCGGCTGCAGGTGCTTCATTGATCTCACAGAGTGTCCCACCCCCTGCTGAATCCTGCCTCCCTCCCCTGGCCCAACACCCCGGGCAGCCAAGGCAGATGACAGTGAACAACTCCAGGAGATATTGATGTAGTCAAATGCTGCAGGACTAAAGAGCAACTGGCTGCTGCTAGAAGAGTGAAGGGACAGAAGAGTCGATGCCATGAGCAGAGGCTCCTGCTCAGTGGCTCTCTGCACACACAGTCTGGCTGCACCTGCAGGTTGATCCAACAGCGCCCTGAGCATCTGCAGAGTCTCGTGAGTAGACGCCTCTTCCCCCACCCAACAGTGAGCTCTCCATGGCCTGCTGCCTGACCCCGAGCTAGCAGCCAGCTGGGCAGGGGTGTATCACACGCTGTGATGTAGGATTGAAGAACCTCTCACACTGTGATATTTCTGGCCCAGCCGGTGTCTCTGTGGTTTGTTCTCTCCATTTCTCCAGAGGAGCCTGGCTCTGAAGCCCAGGAGCCAGGGGTCTGAGCAGTGACAGAGCCATCCTCACAGAGCGCGGGAAAGTGAACGAGTCCCACCGGGTCAGATCAAAAGACCCTGAGCGTCTCCTGTTGTGATGGCGACTGAAAAGGATAAAACCATGAGGTGTGTTGTGGACTTTAGGAAAGTAAACCCATCCCCCAGCCTGGCCCATGCTCCACACCCCAAATAAAAGTTACCTACCGCTTGTAACCTGTGGGGGGCAGGTGTGTGTAAAGGAACTCATAACCCAGGGCAGGAACAAAGTATTTGAAGTCGGAGGAAGGGACACGGGGAGCTCCCTCAGAAGTCTTAACTGGGTCTATAATGGCATCTTTGAGAGGCTGGGGAACTTTTGAAGGGCCTGCAGTGGCTCATGTATCAACTAAGCTGTGGGAGGACTCCTTCACTACCTCCTTCTGTATGCCCAGATTTCAGGCCACTCTCTTCTTATGACCTTCTCATAAACAAACTAGGGAAATACAACCTAGATGGAGCTACTATAAAGTGGTTGTGTAACTAGTTTGAAAACCTTCCCAGAGAGCAGTTATCAGTAGTCCATAGTCATGCTGGAAGGGATCAGTTCTGAGTCCAGTTCTGTTCAATATCTTCATCAATGATTTAGATAATGGTATAGAGAGTACACTTATAAAGTTTGTGGACAATACCAAGCTGGGAGGGATTGCAAGTGCTTTGGAGGATAGAATTCAAATTCAAAATGATCTGGACAAACTGGAGAAATGGTCTGAAGTAAATAGGATGAAATTCAGTAAGGTACTCCACTTAGGAGGGAAATAATCAGTTGCACACATACAAAATGGGAAATGACTGCCTAGGAAGGAGTACTGCAGAAAGGGATCTTGGGATCATAGTGGATCACAAGCTAAATATGAGTCAACAATATAACACTTGCAAAAAAAGCAAACATCATTCTGGGACATATTAGCAGGAGTATTGTAAGCAAGACACAAGAAGTAATTCTTCCGCTCCACTCCATGCTGATTAGGCCTCAGCTAATGTGTCCAGTTCTGGGCGCCACATTTCAGGAAAGATGTGGTCAAATTGGAGAGTGTACCTTCCATTTGTGTCCACAGAAGAGCAACAAAAATGATTAAAGGTGTAGAAAACATGACCTATGAGGGAAGATTGAAAAAATTGGGTTTGTTTAGTCTGGAGAAGAGAAGACTGAGAGGGGACATGATAACAGTTTTCAAGTAAATAAAAGGTTGTTACAAGGAGGACGGAAAAATTGTTCTTAACCTCTGAGGATAGAACAAGAAGCAATGGGCTTAAATTGCAGCAAGGGCAGTTTAAGTTGGACATTAGGAAAAATTTCCTGTCAGGGTGGTTAGGCACTGGAATAACTTGCCTAGGGCGTTTGTGGAACCTCCATCAGTGGAGATTTTTAAGAGCGGGTTAGACAAACACCTGGCAGGGATGGTCTAATACTTAGTCCTGCCATGACTGCAGGGGACTGGACTAGATACCTCTCAAGGTCCCTTCCAGTCCTATGATTCCACAGTTTTTTAACAACTGCTGGTGCACATTATAGTCATCCGGGGGAAGCGACATCCCCCATCTCCCGAGGCTGTCTCATCGGGGAGGAGGAAGAGGAGGCTAGCACAGGCTGTGGATGCTCTTCCTCCCTTTCTGCATTATCAGGATCCCCTTGAGCCAGCTCCAGTAGTTCGGTACCAGGCCCAGTACCGGAGTCCGGACCAGGTGCCACCTGTTGGGACGGTGCCACCCTTCTTTCCGAGGCCACCAGATAGGAGCATCTGGAAACTGGGGGGGAAACCCCAGAGGTTCCAAAGGGGCCACTGGATCAGCATAGGTCCCCAGTGACTTCCTGGCCAACCACTTGATGTTACTCCTGTGCCCGGGTCCATGGAAGGGTAGAAATGCCTGGAGCAGCAGTGAGAGCAGCTCCTTGGATGGGAGGAATAGGACCCGATCTCCGACTTGGAAGAGGACATGTCTCTGTCTGGTGACCACCGGGGTGCCATTCCCGCCAATGGTGGAGACCGGTGCAGTGGTGGAGAGGTTCACACCGTGGCAAACATAGTTGGTTCCCCTTTGACAGAACCGAAGGATGTGGTACTGAACTTTGAAATGACCCAGCAGGTTCATTCCTGTCCACCAGCACCAATAACGCCAACTGCTGAACTGCCGGCAATACTGATACTGACAGCAAGAGAAGGTCCCTGGCAGTAGCAAAGACCTCTGGTGTGGTCGGTACTGAGATAGTAGAGGTACTGCATGGGGCTGCAGATATAGAAGGCTCTTTTGATGCCAGAGTTGATGGTCGTTGTCTAGATGCCAGAGTCAAAGGTGCTGACTTCTGCAGTACCGAGACAGAGGAGTGCTTTGGCTCAGAATGCACTCTACTCTGAACCCCATGCCTGGCTGTCTTCAGTGCCAGGAATCACCCCCTTTCGGCTGGCTGTTTCTTATGCCTGTTTCTAGGCACTGGGGATGGTGATTGGTGCCGGGACTCTGGTACGGTAGCAGCACTCCTTACGGACGCCGAGGCACTTGGTGCCAAGTCTGACCAGTCTGGCTCAGATGCAGGTCTCAATGCTGCCTCCATGAGCAGGAACTTGAGCCTGGCCTCCCAGTCCTTTGTGTGAGGCTTAATGTCCTTGCAGATCTGTCACTGGTCGGTCCCCCACATGAGCTTCTCCCAGGCACCTCAAGCAGCTGGAGTGCGGGTTGCTCAGGGGCACCGCTTTGGTGCAGGAGGCGCGGGGCTTAAAGCTAATTCACAATAACTAATTTACTAAACATCACTAAAATTAACTCACACTTGCTAAAATGAACTATGACTCACTATGTACAAAAACAAGACAGTCCACTGAGAGAACTGGCAGATGCCAGGAGAGCAGTTCCAGCAACCGTCTCAGGGGGTCAGAAGGAGCTGAGGGGCGTGGGTTCAACTGGGTGCTTTATACCGAAGCTAGCAGCGTGTAGCAGCAGAGGGTGCTTGAGCTGCCCTGACAGGTCCCACTGAGGGAAATTTTCTGGTGACCCCATGCATGGGGTTCGCCCATCCCTGGAGTGGAATGCGTATGGGTATCACTCGGAGAAGTATCCCCCTTTCCCAGCAGCCCTAGCCAGGCTAATGCACAAATATTGTATCAGTTATGGGGCTGGCTGCTCCTCTGTTCTCTCGCTGAGTAACTCTTCCTGCCTTCCCCTCTCAGAGAAGCCCCAGGCTACAGCCCCTTGTGGACTGGCTCTGCTGACCCCCAGCAGGTCTGGACTTGGTACCTGCAGTTCCACCCAGTGGAGCGGTGACCACCAGACCTGTGGATCCATAACACATGGTATTTGCTGTTTCCTTTAAAGCCCCAGCTCCCGGAGTCCTGGGATTGTGGGAGAATCTCAGTTTTGTTTAAAGCAAATAAAAAATAAGTTTCTAGCCTGTGGCTGTGTGTGGAGCTGTAAAGTGTGACCCCAATGCCCCTGTGCACCATGTCTGGCTTTACTGCTGGGTGTGCTGCATTTAAACCCTAGGGCCTGGCTGTCAGTTTAGTGCAGGTTGTGATGGGACCAGCAGCAAATGGGGGGTGGGGAGTCCTGGGCACCACTGCTCACATATGCTGGGTCCACGCTAGGTAAAAGGTGTGTGCGCTGTGTAAAAGCTGGCTGGACCCAGGCAGCGCTTTCAATATCAGATCTCTCTGCCTCCAGCAGCCCACACATAACAACCCACCTGGTGCCGCCCCCGTCCTTTGTTCTCCAGCTGGCCACACCCAGCTGGCTTCCCAAGGTGGGTGGGCCACCAATGGTCATTTGTTGCTAGGTGCCAAATATCCAGAAAATTGGAGCGGCCATTGTCTTCTGAGAGTCTCCAGAGGCTCCAGGCCCAGGCAGCTAGGCATTGGTCACACCTGTGTCTCTGGGCCTCTGCAAAGAGCAAACACCCTTTGCCCACACCTAGTTAACCATGTATCTGTCACAGAGTCCTCAGGCAATGCTCTGGAACTGCTCCCCATGAAGCCAGTCAGGACTCTGGGGAAGTCTCCTTTCTGTGAGCAGCCTGTCTTCAGGACACACAGCTCACACAGCTTCCACCTTCCTGGGTCTGACCTCGGAGCATTCAGCATCCTCTGCCCCTCCATGCGCTACCCCCAGTGAGTCTACCCAGGCGGGGTCTTGGGGAAGCCAGAGGGTCCTGCACACCAAATCCGCAGTCAGACGTGACTCTCAGCCAGTCAGTAAAACAGAAGTTTATTAGACGACAGGAACATGGTCTAACACAAAGCTTGTAGGTGCAGAGAACAGGACCCCTCAGCTGGGTCCATTTTGGGGGGCAGTGAGCCAGACAACCAAGTTCAAAGCCACCAATGTTCCCATGGATGCCCCAGCATCTCTCCCATTCCTTGGTGGGAATTACACCAGGTCCTTCCAGTTTCACGCCCTCCCTTAGGTCGGGGGTGGTCGATAGCACTCGCATGCCGCACGTGGGAAGGTTTATGTGGCTCATGCCCTTTTGCCACCCCAAAACCCCGGGGGGTCAAATTGGGATCGTGTCTTCTCCCAGCGCTCCAGTCTGGAGGCCTGCAATTCAGGCTCTCTTGGTTAAGAGCCCCCATCTTGACCTGGGCCACATACTGTTCACTTACAGAATCAGCATGGAGACATCCCTTTCTCAACAATATTGTCTCCCCAACAAGCTGGCCAAACACAGCCATTTGGTTATAGGACTGTTTAACTTTCTTAACAGCTTTCACTTCATCTGAGACCTTCTCAAAGCTATCCACACGGGATCTTTCAACAGGAAAGTCAGTGGATCCCTTCATAACAGAAAATTTCTGGCTGTTAGGAACTGAAACTTTCTAAATGTGTTAGTCTCTAAGGTGCCACAAGTACTCCTTTTCTTGATTAAATCACTTTACACCCTTCAGTTGCAGTAAACTGCTTGCAAAGACTACCATGAGGATTCCTTCCCCTAAGGCTTTTCTATGCAACAGTTCACCCTTCACAGAAATTCTGCCCTTACCTTCTTCACCTAGGGCTTTCTCTAGAGAAACACTTTCCTGAGCAACAACAGACTCTTTCTGGGTCTCACTTACATCCAGAATTACCTCTGGCCCATCAGGCAGGTTCCTGCACAATCTCCTTTCAGGCAAACTTACAGATTTCTTAGATAAAAGGCTAGAAGCATTCTCCTTCCCTTTGCCACACACAAGTTTAGGAATCTTTTCCTTCTTGCTACAGGTTTCCACACCATCAGTAGTAACAGGATGAAATCACCTTTCTGCTCTCCTTGTGCCCTGGCTAGGATCTCACCCTGATTAGACAAAGTTGCTACACCCTTTCCCAACAATACACTAGTAACAGGCAAAATACAAGCACCAGAATTGTCTGGTCTCTGGGATTTTACACAGACAATAACTGGATGTGACCTAGTTACAGGGCCATTCTCCCTAGGAGACACAAACTTATAACCATTCCCTTACTGGGCTTTAGCTGAATCCAGAACCAACTCTGAGACAACTGCACTATTGTCAACCACAACAGGCTGAAAGGCCCCTTCTGTCTGCTCCACAGACAAAGAAGAGCCGGACACACTTTCTCCTTTACCAGACACACAGCTTGGGATCTCATTCCCCTGGTCCCAGCACACAGGGCTGTTCACAGACCACTGCTTGGAGACCAGGGTAGCTCCCTCCACAGGCGAGTCAATACCCGTGACAGACACAGGCACATTTCCTTCACTGTCACAATTCTCCACCCAGGTAACAGGTAAGGTACAGGGACACTCATCTTCCACTCTCCTCACCTTCCCCTACTGCTGACTAGACAAAGCCACAGCTCACAAGGCTGCCTAGGCTCATCCAAACTTTCCTTACCAAGCATCTTGCCACTCCCAACAGATAACCTGCCCTGCCTGCGTCTCCCCCCACTCAGCTGGGGTCTCAGCTCCCACTGTGCTTAGCGCTGTTCTTGCTGTCCCAGTGGGGATAGGCAGCGAGCTCGCTGCTTTTCTCACAGCATCAGAGACAGCATGAGCCCCTTTCAGAGTAGCAGCCATGTTGGTCTGTATTCGCAAAAAGAAATGGAGTACTTTGTGGCACCTTAGAGACTAACAAATTTATTTGAGCATAAGCTTTCGTGAGCTACAGCTCACTTCATCGGATGCATTTGGTGGAAAAAACAGAGGAGAGATTTATATACACACACACAGAGAACATGAAACAATGGGTTTATCATACACACTGTAAGGAGAGTGATCACTTAAGATAAGCCATCACCAACAGCAGGGGGGGGAAGGAGGAAAACCTTTCATGGTGACAAGCAGGTAGGCCATTTCCAGCAGTTAACAAGAACATCTGAGGAACAGTGGGGGGTGGGGGGTGAAATAACATGGGGAAATAGTTTTACTTTGTGTAATGACTCATCCATTCCCAGTCTCTATTCAAGCCTAAATTAATTGTATCAGTTTGCAAATTAATTCCAATTCAGCAGTCTCTCGTTGGAGTCTGTTTTTGAAGTTTTTTTGTTGAAGGATAGCGACTCTCAGGTCTGTAATCGAGTGACCGGAGAGATTGAAGTGTTCTCCGACTGGTTTTTGAATGTTATAATTCTTGACGTCTGATTTGTGTCCATTTATCCTTTTACGTAGAGACTGTCCAGTTTGACCAATGTACATGGCAGAGGGGCATTGCTGGCACATGATGAAATATATCACATTGGTAGATGCGCAGGTGAATGAGCCTCTGATAATGTGGCTGATGTGATTAGGCCCTATGATGGTGTCCCCTGAATAGATATGTGGACAGAGTTGGCAACGGGCTTTGTTGCAAGGATATGTTCCTGGGTTAGTGGTTCTTTTGTGTGGTGTGTGGTTGTTGGTGAGTATTTGCTTCAGGTTAGGGGGCTGTCTGTAAGTAAGAACTGGTCTGTCTCCCAAGATCTGTGAGAGTGACGGGTTGTCCTTCAGAATAGGTTGTAGATCCTTGATGATGCGTTGGAGAGGTTTTAGTTGGGGGCTGAAGGTGATGGCTACTGGCGTTCTGTTATTTTCTTTGTTGGGCCTGTCCTGTAGTAGGTGACTTCTGGGTACTCTTCTGGCTCTGTCAATCTGTTTCTTCACTTCAGCAGGTGGGTATTGTAGTTGTAGGAATGCATGATAGAGATCTTGTAGGTGTTTGTCTGTCTGAGGGGTTGGAGCAAATGCGGTTATATCATAGAGCTTGGCTGTAGACAACGGATCATGTGGTATGATCTGGATGAAAGCTAGAGGCATGTAGGTAGGAATAGTGGTCAGTTGGTTTCCGATATAGGGTGGTGTTTATGTGACCATCGCTTATTAGCACCGTAGTGTCCAGGAAGTGGATCTCTTGTGTGGACTGGTCCAGGCTTAGGTTGATGGTGGGATGGAAATTGTTGAAATCATGGTGGAATTCCTCAAGGGCTTCTTTTCCATGGGTCCAGATGATGAAGATGTCATCAATGTAGCGCAAGTAGAGTAGGGGCATTAGGGGACGAGAGCTGAGGAAGCGTTGATCTAAGTTAGCCATAAAAATGTTGGCATACTGTGGGGCCATGTGGGTACCCATCGCAGTGCTGCTGATTTGAAGGTATACATTGTCCCCAAATGTGAAATAGTTATGGGTGAGGACAAAGTCACAAAGTTCAGCCACCAGGTTAGCCGTGACAGTATCGGGGATACTGTTCCTGACGGCTTGTAGTCCATCTTTGTGTGGAATGTTGGTGTAGAGGGCTTCTACATCCATAGTGGCTAGGATGGTGTTTTTAGGAAGATCACCGATGGATTGTAGTTTCCTCAGGAAGTCAGTGGTGTCTCGAAGATAGCTGGGAGTGCTGGTAGCGTAGGGCCTGAGGAGGGAGTCTACATAGCCAGACAATCCTGCTGTCAGGGTGCCAATGCCTGAATTGATGGGGCATCCAGGATTTCCAGGTTTATGGATCTTGGGTAGCAGATAGAATACCCCAGGTTGGGGTTCCAGGGGTGTGTCTGTGCTGATTTGTTCTTGTGCTTTTTCAGGGAGTTTCTTGAGCAAATGCTGTAGTTTCTTTTGATAACCCTCAGTGGGATCAGAGGGTAATGGCTTGTAGAAAGCGGTGTTGGAGAGCTGCCTAGTAGCCTCTTGTTCATATTCCGACCTATTCATAATGACGACAGTACCTCCTTTGTCAGCCTTTTTGATTATGATGTCAGAGTTGTTTCTGAGGCTGTGGATGGCATTGTGTTCTGCACGGCTGAGGTTATGGGGCAAGTGATGCTGCTTTTCCACAATTTCAGCCTGTGCACGTTGGTGGAAGTACTCTATGTAGAAGTCCAGTCTGCTGTTTCGACCTTCAGGAGGAGTCCACCCAGAATCCTTCTTTTGTACTGTTGGTAGGAAGGTCTCTGTGGGTTAATATGTTGGTCAGAGGTGTGTTGGAAATATTCCTTGAGTCGGAGACGTCGAAAATAGGATTCTAGGTCACCACAGAACTGTATCATGTTCGTGGGGATGGAGGGGCAAAAGGAGAGGCCCCGAGATAGGACAGATTCTTCTGCTGGGTTAAGAGTATAGTTGGATAGATTAACAATATTGCTGAGTGGGTTACGGGAACCACTGTTGTGGCCCCTTGTGGCATGTAGTAGTTTAGAAAGTTTAGTGTCCTTTTTCTTTTGTAGAGAAGCAAAGTGTGTGTTGTAAATGTTGCAAATGGCTTGTCTAGGTTTTGTAAAGTCCAGCCACGAGGAAGTTTCTGTGGAAGGTTGGTTCTTTATGAGAGTATCCAGTTTTGAGAGCTCATTCTTAATCTTTCCCTGTTTGCTGTAAAGGATGTTGATCAGATGGTTCCACAGTTTCTTTCAGAGTGTGTGGCACAAGCTGTCAATATAGTCTGTGTGGTATGTAGATTGTAATGGATTTTTTACCTTCAGTCCTTTTGGTATGATGTCCATCTGTTTGCATTTGGAGAGTAAGATGATGTCTGTCTGTATCTGTACGAGTTTTTTCATGAAGTTGATAGATTTCCACTCTATACGGCTAAATTCAGTGCCTTGCATAATGACAGGTTTCAGAGTAGCAGCCGTGTTAGTCTGTATTCGCAAAAAGAAAAGGAGTACTTGTGGCACCTCAGAGACTCACAAATTTATTTGAGCATAAGCTTTCGTGAGCTACAGCTCACTTCATCGGATGCATTTGGTGGAAAATACAGTGGGGAGATTTATATACACACACAGAGAACATGAAACAATGGGTTTTATCGTACACACTGTAAGGAGAGTGATCACTTAAGATGAACCATCACCAGCAGTGGGGGGGGGAGAGAGGAGGAAAACCTTTCATGGTGACAAGCAAGGTAGGCCATTTCCAGCAGTTAACAAGAACATCTGAGGAACAGTGGGGGCCTCTCTGATGTGCAAGGGGACGGGGAGCATCTCTCTGTCCCACCCAGCCCCAGGGCTCTGGTTACAGGCAGACAGGTATCCTGAGCCTAGCAGCTCCTCCCCGCTGCCAGCCAGGTCATCTGCATTTTCACTGACCATTTCCCTCTCTGTGGATTGGTTCCCTGGATTCAAATTCAAACCCTTGGCCATTACAGGAGCAGGGCCTGGATCCTGTCCCAAAGAGACACAGTCACCCCCCAACAGGGTCTCACAGCTGATATCCTGGAGAACCCCAATGACCAGCCAGCTCCACCCCTCCTGGGTCTGCACAGGGTTCTGGGCCATAGGCAGGGCGAGGGGCTTCATCCCTGGGACCCTCACCCAGCTCACACAGACCCTCAGCATCTGAGGCTGCACCACCAGGGGCCTGACAACAGTTCTCTCTGTCCCAGGATCTCGCCACCCCACAAATGTCTCCCCATTGACCATCACCCACTGGAGGTCCGAGGGGCTGGCCCCAGGAAACTCCACACAGACATATAGGTTGGGACTAGAAGTGGGAGCCTGTCCACTTCCCCACCCTCTGGCTGACAGAGTCTATGGCCTTGGGGCCCAGCAAGGGAGCTAGACACCGGGGCTGTTCCGCAGGGTCCCCCTGGTTCAAATCGCCAGCCTGCTCAAAGGCAGTGAGGTGGGCATCCACATCCCCCCCATCCTTAACCAGGGGCAGCAATTTAGTATCGAGGTTCCCTGCAGAACTGGCCCCCCAGGGTCTATCCCCACTCACCTCTGGGAAGGTCCCCTATGCCTCTCCGCTCCACCACCAGTTCATGCTGCTGCTGCTTCTGCAGCTCTTTCTCAAGCTCTCACTGTCTCTCACAGTCCTCTTGCTCTCTCGGACTCAGCTCCAATCCTGTCCGTCTCCGATCCCTAATGGGGATCATGAAGAACCTCTTCTGCTCGGGACAGGAGTCTTGGGGATACCTGGCTACCACTCCAGCTGCTCCCAGATCCTGCTACAGGCCCATTTGGGGTCAGGAATCTGCTCCTTAGGGCGGTCATCCTCCTCCAGCTGCACGATTAACTGTGCTTTGGTGACTTTCCAATGTGTAACCCTCTCTTTTTGCACAGGGTTACAATGTCCTTCTTAAGATGGAGATGGTGACAGGCCATCACTCCACTGTTCCCAAATTGTTGTGGACTCACAGGGCTGCGTGCTCTTAGCTCCCCACGGTTTCCAGGGAGAACCCCTAGTGTGCCAGCCCTTCTCGAGGTCAACACTTCTTTGCCAGGGTCGAGCTGCAGACTCTTCTGGCCCTGGAACCGCTCACTGCAATCCCCAGGGGAACCCTGTTACTGCAAAAGTCCTTCTCTCTCCCAGGGCCAAGCCGCAGGCTTCTCCGCCCCTGAGCCTGCTCACCGCAGTCCCCAGGGGGAACCCATTACTGCACAGTCCTTCTCGCTGGTCACACACTTCCAGAGGTTAACTGCCCCCCGAATTTGCTCCTCTCTAAGCCTTCAGCACGCCTGGTCCTCGTCAATCCCCCTTTGTTTTCTGCTCCCCAGTCACTTATTGCAGGAAGCGCCGTCCACGGGGTACAATACATCCCACCTCTGCCACCAATTGTCACAGAGTCCCTGGGCAATGCTCTGGAACTGCTCCCTACGAAGCCCGTCAGGACTCAGGGGAAGTCTCCTTTCTGTGAGCAGCCTGTCTGCAGGACACACAGCTCACACAGCTTCCATCTTCCCGGGTCTGACCTTGGAGCATTCAGCATCCTCTGCCCCTCTGTGCGCTTCCCCCAATGAGTCTGCCCAGGCGGGGTCTTGGGGAAGCCAGAGGGTTCTGCACCCCAACTCCGCAGTCAGATGGGACTCTCAGCCAGCCAGTAAAACAGAGGTTTATTAGACGACAGGAACATGGTCTAACACAGAGCTTGTAGGTGCAGAGAACAGGACCCCTCAGCTGGGTCCATTTTGGGGGGCAGTGAGCCAGACAACCACATCTGCACTTCACTCCTCATCCCCAGCCAGCCCCAAACTGAAACTCTCTCCAGCCCCTCCTCCTCTGGGCTTTGTCCCTTTCCAGGGACAGGAGGTCACCTGATTCCTTTGTTCTCCAACCCTCCAACTCTCACATTCCATTCTCTGTGTCCAGACCCCTGCACACACCTGCCCTCTAGGGCTCTGCAACGATCATACACCCTTATCCCACCACCTAGATACTTAAGAACTGCATAGGGGAAACCCCACAATATTCAGAGGAAACATGAAGAACAGTCCCGCTTCGTCACAGTACCACATAGGGGAAACTGAGGCCCACACCATATTTATCCAAAATATTATGAAAAATTCCCGCTCAGTGACACCATGAGACTTGCCAGCGCTGCAGCTGGCAGCCTGTTCCCCTCTTGCACCCAGCCCCCTCACTTCAATTTCCAACAGAGACTGAACCTCCCCACATCCTTGTTCCATGAGAAGCTTCTGCAGCATCATCCATTGTCCTGCTGCCCCAGGAGCCCAGCCAGCCCTGCTAGAGCCCCGGAGTGGGCTCCGGCGGTTGGGGGGAGGCGGGTTCAGCTCTCAGGGTGCTGCTCAGTGTAAGGCTATCACAACCCAGTCTGATACACAGAGGGCCCGATCCTGTCACCACTCGCACGGCCTGAGGCTGGCAGGAGCAGCGTGTGTGTATGTGTCTGCAATGGAAGTGAGTCAGTGCCACTGCGAGACCCTTCCACTCTGCATCCCTGACTGGTGTGTATTGAATTTCCTACATTTAACAGTTGCCTTAACACAGTTCCCTTCAATTAGCACATTCCGATGTAACTGGGGGGTGGGACAAAGCGTTATCATGAATCGTTGCAGTTGTCTTTTGAGTTCAGGGGGGAGAAAACTTCTAACGTGTCGCCATTTCCCCACGTTCCCTGTGGGGCGAGGTTCTTTCCCAGGTATCTGCATTTGGGGTCTGATTCCCCCATTGTATTTCCTGGCCCTGGTATCCCTGGAACAAGAGTCAACTCCAGAGACCCCTCAGGAGTGAAGTTCTGAGCGTTTCTCTCTGTGTGATTCCCTTTGCCCCATGGGAGGGGTCCAAACCTCAGGATTTTGATGTTTCTTTTCCCCTGTCTCTTTGGGGGCTGTTTGCAGTTGTGGATGCTCCTGCTCTTTTTTATTCCCCATCCTCCACTTGGGAAGCAGGTTGGTGGGTAATACTTTTGGATTTATTGTAACCCACGAGCTATTTTCTTTCACTTGCTTGTCTCCAGGGCTGAGTGCTGTCAAGGCGCTGGGGCTGTTTCTCGGGTTGCAGGTGACCCTGTGATTTTTCCTGCCCCTCCCTGTCCCTGAGGGCAGGGGGTTGTGCAGTGGCTGTGGGATCTCCCTGAATAAAAGACCCACTAACTCCTAATATCTGTGGAAATCCCAGTCACTGGGGGGAGAGGGGGGCAGATGCTGAGGGGTTTCCCCAGTCCCTCCCTGCAGAGTGACCAGGGCTGAGGAACAGGAACAATCTCTCAGAGCCTTCCGCAGAAACCTCCAGGATAAGGGCCATTGAACTGACACTATAAAATGAAAGACTCCCCCCTTCTCGATCCAGATACACTCCAACCACTGTCAGCGTCTCACCCCAGGTCTGGATCACAGTGTCGGCCTCGCTGGGGTGAGTCTGCCCCCCAGATCTCCCCAGAGCCCAGAGGGTTCCCTCAGAGGGTCTCTCCAGTCTCTCCTGTGTCACTCTGCCCCTCACAGTCTCACTCAGCACCCCCAGCTCCCAGTCCAGGCTGTTCCCCACTTCCTAGTACTCCCTAGAAACCTCGCCTTTAAAGGGATGTCTTCACTAGCAATGTTAAAGTGCTGCCGCAGCAGCACTTTAATATGGCTGTGTAGTTGTGGCAGAGCACTGTAAAAAACCCCACCTCTACAAGGGGCGTAGCTCCCAGCGCTGAGAGCACTGTCTACACTGACGTTTTACAGCGCTGAAACTTGCAGCACTTGTGGGGGAAAAGGGGCGCTGTTTTTTCACACCCCTGAGCGAGAATGTTGCAGTGCTGTAAAGTGGCAGTGTAGACAAGGCCTAAAGCATAACGATTCCTGGACACAAACCCCTCCTTCCCCAGGGGTATCAGGGCTCCAGATAGGCCAGCCGGCCATGGAGATTGGGGGTCATGTTGGACTCTTCTGCCATCCACAGAGACGGTGATTTCAGAGTGTTTCCAAACTGGCTCCAGGGTGATCTGGACTGGGGAGAGAAACCAGAATAATCCCATTAGCCATGGGTCCATCAGGGACCCCAAGATCCCACAGGAGAGATTCCAGCTAGCACAGCCGGAGCAAAGGAGAGAGTATTAAGGGTTAGGGTGACTAGTGGGACTGGCACTGCTAGCCTGGATCTGGCCGGGAGCTCAGGGAGCTCCAAGGCTGTGGCTGGGCCTGGTCCCTGAGCGGGTGGGGAGGTGAAGGGAGCTGGAATGGGGGTTGGGCTCCTTGCTTCCTCTCATTCCCCCCTGCACAGGATCTGTCCCTGAGAGGCACTAGGGCTCTGGGGGTCCATGGAAGATGTCCAGGGGCTGAAGACTCTTCAGGCTGCGGAGGGAGGGCTGAGTGGGGCTGTTGGGGGAGCTGATGGGGTAGGGATGGATCATTGCTGAATGGCCAGTGGGAGACGGGGGCAGGGGCGTCAGGACTAACGAAGGGGTGGATTGCAAGGGAGCTGCCTGGGGGTGAGACTTACAGCTCAGGGCAGCGTGTTCAGGACCATTTGTGGCATCCAGACCCCTGGCTCTGCAGCCAGCACACACCCCACCCAGCCTGCCCCATGGGGACCCCACACCTCTGAGAGTTCAGCTACATAATGTGGATACCACTAACCCCAGCACAGTGTCTGCTCAGCCCCTCACAGCCTCACTCACCCCTGTAGCTCCGAGCCCTCCTGAAATCTGCAAGGGAAGAGGAACAAATATGGGCAGGGGCCCGGCCAATGCAGGGAACTCGCTCCCACAGGAGATGCTGTTCTGGGAGAGGGGTCATTGGCAAAGGGAAAGCAACCAAGTGATGTGAAATGTGACATGACAACACATTCTCTTACCTAGCACTGTGACCGTCCTGCCTGAAATAGAAAGAGACGGAGTTATTCCCTGTCATTTAGGCAGAGGGCTCAGTTCTGGGTGTTGCTCCGTGATCGTGTGATCGCTTTACATATAGTTCATGGGTCCTCACTGCCAAAGGAGAAATGTCCTGACTGTGTGAAGTGAGAGACAGGCTCTTTCACCCCAGAGACCAGAGATCTCTGCTAATAGCAACTAATGGCTCTCAGGGATGCCTTTATAGTGTCTGTTAGTATCAGGGACTGGAGGAAATGTTGCTCTCAGAGATGTTGCTGTAAATCCACAATAACTCCATATGTGTCACTGGGGTGAATCTGGATTTACACTGGGGTCACCCAGAGCAGAATTTAGGCCTGTAAGAAGCTGCTGTTTAGCTGTGGTGTGGCCTCCAGCAGAATGGGAATTTTAAAGGGACACTGGTAGGATAAAAATCCTGAGTGGGATTTGCAAAGCATCTAGCCTTGGTGGAAGACTTTAGTCTGCATCCGCATACAGCTCTGACATTCTCAACCTTTCCGTCTAAGAGGAATTCCCTTTTTGTGTTCCCTTTGGAGCATCATAACTACGCACTCCAGCAGTCACCTATAGAAAGCAGCCGGCTCCTCCTACTGTATCAGAACAATGTGATTGGCATTGGATTGTCAAAGGCGAGGTGACACCTGTCTGTCTAACCAGACATGAGAGCAGGCAGGACCGGCTCTAGGCACCAGCAAAGCAAGCACCTGCTTGGGGAGGCACATTTCCAGGGGTGGCATTCAGGCTATCCTTTTTTTTTTCGGAAAAATCCACCAATGTACAGAAAAAAAAAATACATGAAGATCAAAAAAGTCTCCGGTATTGTGATAGGAGTGTGACATGAAAAATATTGTGTCACATTTTGACACGGTCACTCATAATGTGAACGTGCATAAATTTGTAAATGTTAACAGTTATTAATTAATTAAATCAGGAATCACGATTACTTGTGTGTACTGTGCTGCCCTATCGGTGCCATTCGCGCCAGTTTCCATGTTGCATCGGTGCCAGTGGTTATAGGGCTAAAAATGCTGGGACAAAAACGAAAATGACTTTCTGGTACTGCCTACTGGCAACAAAAAGAGAAACAGCCAAAAGAATTAGAAAAACTATCTCGTACTTCAAATAAGTGTTTTTAAAAAGTCAGCAATCAAGGAGAAAGCTCTTAGCAATGCAATGAAAGTGATTATTCATCAACTGGTGAAGACCAATCGACAAAAGATTATCTTTATCAACTGATAAAGATGAACAACAATCCGACCAAACAGGTTTCATAGTAGCAGCCGTGTTAGTCTGTATTCGCAAAAAGAAAAGGAGTGCTTGTGGCACCTTAGAGACTAACACATTTATTAGAGCATAAGCTTTCGTGAGCTACAGCTCACTTCATCGGATGCATTTGGTGGAAAAAGCAGAGGGGAGATTTATATACACACACAGAGAACATGAAACAATGGGTTTATCATACACACTGTAAGGAGTGTGATCACTTAAGATAAGCCATCACCAGCAGCGGGGGGGGGGGGGGGAGGAGGAAAACCTTTCATGGTGACAAGCAAGGTAGGCTAATTCCAGCAGTTAACAAGAATATCAGAGGAACAGTGGGGGGGTGGAGTGGGGGGGAGAAATAACATGGGGAAATAGTTTTACTTTGTGTAATGACTCATTCATTCCCAGTCTCTATTCAAGCCTAAGTTAATTGTATCCAGTTTGCAAATTAATTCCCATTCAGCAGTCTCTAGTTGGAGTCTGTTTTTGAAGCTTTTTTGTTGAAGGATAGCCACTCTTAGGTCTGTAATCGAGTGACCAGAGAGATTGAAGTGTTCTCCAACTGGTTTTTGAATGTTATAATTCTTGACGTCTGATTTGTGTCCATTTATTCTTTTATGTAGAGACTGTCCAGTTTGGCCAATGTACATGGCAGAGGGGCATTGCTGGCACATGATGGCATATATCACATTGGTAGATGCGCAGGTGAACGAGCCTCTGATAGTGTGGCTGATGTGATTAGGCCCTATGATGGTGTCCCCTGAATAGATATGTGGACAGAGTTGGCAACGGGCTTTGTTGCAAGGATAGGTTCCTGGGTTAGTGGTTCTGTTGTGTGGTGTGTGGTTGCTGGTGATTTGCTTCAGATTGGGGGGCTGTCTGTAAGCAAGGACTAGCCTGTCTCCCAAGATCTGTGAGAGTGATGGGTCATCCTTCAGGATAGGTTGTAGATCCTTGATGATGCGTTGGAGAGGTTTTAGTTGGGGGCTGAAGGTGATGGCTAGTGGCGTTCTGTTATTTTCTTTGTTGGGCCTGTCCTGTAGTAGGTGATTTCTGGGTACTCTTCTGGCTCTGTCAATCTGTTTCTTCACTTCAGCAGGTGGGTATTGTAGTTGTAGGAATGCATGATAGAGATCTTGTAGGTGTTTGTCTGCCTGAGGGGTTGGAGCAAATGTGGTTATATCGTAGAGCTTGGCTGTAGACAATGGATCGAGTGGTATGATCTGGATGAAAGCTAGAGGCATGTAGGTAGGAATAGCGGTCAGTAGGTTTCCGATATAGGGTGGTGTTTATGTGACCATCGCTTATTAGCACCATAGTGTCCAGGAAGTGGATCTCTTGTGTGGACTGGTCCAGGCTGAGGTTGATGGTGGGATGGAAATTGTTGAAATCATGGTGGAATTCCTCAAGAGCTTCTTTTCCATGGGTCCAGATGATGAAGATGTCATCAATGTAGCGCAAGTAGAGTAGGGGCATTAGGGGACGAGAGCTGAGGAAGCGTTGTTCTAAGTCAGCCATAAAAATGTTGGCATACTGTGGGGCCATGCGGGTACCCATCGCAATGCTGCTGATTTGAAGGTATACATTGTCCCCAAATGTGAAATAGTTATGGGTGAGGACAAAGTCACAAAGTTCAGCCACCAGGTTAGCCGTGACATTATCGGGGATACTGTTCCTGACGGCTTGTAGTCCATCTTTGTGTGGAATGTTGGTGTAGAGGGCTTCTACATCCATAGTGGCTAGGATGGTGTTTTTAGGAAGATCACCAATTCCCCCCCCCCCCGCTGCTGGTGATGGCTTATCTTAAGTGATCACTCTCCTTACAGTGTGTATGATAAACCCATTATTTCATGTTCTCTGTGTGTGTATATAAATCTCCCCTCTGTTTTTTCCACCAAATGCATCCGATGAAGTGAGCTGTAGCTCACGAAAGCTTATGCTCTAATAAATTTGTTAGTCTCTATGGTGCCACAAGTACTCCTTTTCTTAATCCGACCAAAGATTATCTTCGCTAACTGATAAAGATGAACAATCACAATCCATTCAAAGATTTACTTCTTCAGTTGAAGAGTCCAGAAACAAAGAACTGTTACCAAATCTAAAACTGAAGAACAATTATTGGAAGGTGGAGAGACTGACATAGGATCAGATCCAAATACATGGCTGACAATAATTACTGATAAAAAGAAAAGGAGTACTTGTGGCACCTTAGAGACTAACAAATTTATTAGAGCATAAGCTTTCGTGAGCTACAGCTGAGCTGTAGCTCACGAAAGCTTATGCTCTAATAAATTTGTTAGTCTCTAAGGTGCCACAAGTACTCCTTTTCTTTTTGCGAATACAGACTAACACGGCTGCTACTCTGAAACCAATAATTACTGATGTAATGCTAATGATTATTGTGAAAAAAGGTCCTTCAAAACTAGATCTTACATTTGAATAGCCATTTAATGAGTCGAATTGTTGATTTATGCCATCCAGTATGAAGAAAAAATGAAAAAAGGCGAACAAATTAATAGATCATGGTTATTGTATTCACAGACCAAAGATGTAGTTTTTTATTTTTGCTGCAAACTGTTCTGTAACTTGGACATTCTTCTGGCAACTGCAGGTTTTAATGACACTAGTAGGAAATTGTTTTATTTCACTAACTACAAATTCTCTGTTTTCATTTTTTTTTAAATTTTAAACAGTCAACACAAAACAAAACAAAAACATTGCAAAGTGCAAACGTGTAAAAGCCAAAAAAAGGGGGAGTGGCCAAAATTTTATTTGCTTGGGGCAGCAAAGAACCTAGAGCCGGCCCTGAAAGCAGGTCACCCTGTGTCAGCTGCAGAGAGCTCACAGTGCTGCCGTGGGACTGGGATGGCTCTAATGTGACTCTGATTCAGCGTGGGCAGTAGTGAACAGAGTGACGTGGGGATGCTCCAAACTCCGGGTACATCTACACTGCAGCTAGAAGCGAGCTTCCCACTTTGGGCAGCAGACACGTACTAGCTGTGCTCGACCCAGTGCGCTAAACATAGCTGGGTAGCTGGGAGTATCAGCTGCAGTGGCTTGGGCTAGCTGCCTAAGTACAAACCCACTTGGATCCCCGGTATGTGGTCAGACAGTTACATTCAGCCACTGCCCATGCTACCCCACTGTGACACGCTATACCTCAGAGTAGCACCCTAGAAACCTCCTATTCACCATTCTCATATAATTATGCTATGTTTTGTACAAAGTATGCCTTGTGAGGTATCATTTTAAAAGTCTTTATCTGTTCAACATTAATATCCTGTTGGATTGTATATGCTATCACTGTATGTGAGGTTATGAACTATTACTGACTATGGGTATGTCTTCATTAGCAACATTAAAGCGCTGCTGTGGCAGTGCTTGAATGTGGCTGTGAAGTCACGGCACCAGCACTGGGAGAGAGCTCTCCCAGCACTGTAAAAACCCACCTCCATGAGATGAGTAGCTACCAGCACTGGTATCGTGCCTCCCAGCACTGGTGCACCGTCTACACTGCCACTTTACAATGCTGAAACTTGCATCACTCAGGTGGGTGTTTTTTCACACTCCTGAGTGAGAAAGTTTCAGCACTGTAAAGTGGCAGTTTAGACAAGGCCTTAGTTACTGAAATATGTTGTGAAGTTGGGAACACCCACAGCCAGCCTTTCAGGTGCAAGAAAGGACCAGCCAGACAGCATTAATGGCTCATCAACACCCATCAAGGAAAGAATCCACTATCCAAGAGACTGTAAGCAATGGAGACTGCTTGACCAATGGGGGCTGCCTGATCCCCTCCTCATAGCAAAGATCTTTCCAGCAAGCTGGAAGAAAGTATAAAAGAGGGGAACTAACATCATCACTTTACCTCTCTCCACTCCCAACTCAACACCTGGAAGAACATCTGGAGGACAAAGACTTTGAACTGGGGAAGGGTGGTCCCGGGCTGGAAGGTAGTTCCAGCCTGTGTATTGAGGAACTGTAACCTGCTTGGACCATCTTGTCAGGCTGAGACACTGACTGATTCAAATCCTGTTTAGTTTATAGAACTCACACTGCAAATTTATTTTTATTTCTGAAGTAACCAACTTTGATCTCTATGCCTGCTACTTATAATCACTTAAAATCTACCTTTCTGTAGTTAATAAATCTGTTTTATATTTTACCTAAAATAGTGTGTTTTGGTTGAAGTGCTTGGGAAATGTCAGTTCAGTTTACAAATGCTACTGTGTGTCTGTGGACTGGGTAATGAACTTACATTGGCCAGGCTTCTGACCAGTGCAGGATGGTACAGTTCTGGGGTGCAAGACTGTGGAGCTGGGGGGGAATTGGCTGGAGCCTCCCTACTTTTGGTTCATGAGTGGCTGGGAGATCTTCACATAACTCATTTGCGTGTGTCCCTGCCTGTGGATGGCTGTGTAAGTGCAGTGTCTGCCAGAGATTATTAGCTTGAATTCAGCATCACAGTGTGAGAGGCAGCCCAGGTTGGTGCATATGGGGGGGTCAGTGGTTCCACAGTCCAGGTTGCACCCCAGAGACCACATCACACCCACCCACACTGCTGTTGCTAGTGCATTAGCTCAAGCAGAGCGTGCGTGTGTCTGGCTACCCAAGCTGGGAAGCTCGCTCCTTCCTGCAGTGTAGACGTACCCAATGAGCCAAGGGTCTCAGAACTGACAGAACATGTCAGACAAATTGTTGTTAATGAATAAAAGACAAAGTCCCAGATCAGCTCCTAAACAGAGTCCACAATTTGCCCGGGGGGAGCACCCACAGCTGATGGAATTGCAGGAAATGAGGGGCGGGAGCATCACACCAGAACATGTAGCATGTAGAGAGAGGCCTGCATTGCTGCAGTCTGTCACCCAGCCTCAGACTTCCTATTTCTGTGCCATGCAACCCCTTTGTAGTGCTGATTTGCAAAAGTGTGTAACTCTAGGGTTAGTGGTTGGCAGGAGCTTAGCTGGGGAAGGGTCCGTGGGGCTGTGTGGCACTGGATTTACTGTCCACCCCTAGAGATGTGAGGTCAGGTCCTGTCTCGGCTCCTAGTGGAGCAAGGTGAGTGGTGGGGCCCATCAAAGTTCACCTCACAGATCCCATACAGAGCATAGCAGGGTTTGGAGGCTCTGTTCATTCAAAGCCCAGGCCTAGACGAGGTAGAGGGGAAACACAACAGGACTGAGGAGCTGCGGGCTGGGATAGCAGGGAAGCTGTGGGTGGGGACTGAGGGATGTCATAGAATCATAGAATCATAGAATATCAGGGTTGGAAGGGACCCCAGAAGGTCATCTAGTCCAACCCCCTGCTCAAAGCAGGACCAAGTTCCAGTTAAATCATCCTAGCCAGGGCTTTGTCAAGCCTGACCTTAAAAACCTCTAAGGAAGGAGATTCTACCACCTCCCTAGGTAACGTATTCCAGTGTTTCACCACCCTCTTAGTGAAAAAGTTTTTCCTAATATCCAATCTAAACCTCCCCCATTGCAACTTGAGACCATTACTCCTCGTTCTGTCATCTGCTACCATTGAGAACAGTCTAGAGCCATCCTCTTTGAAACCCCCTTTCAGGTAGTTGAAAGCAGCTATCAAATCCCCCCTCATTCTTCTCTTCTGCAGACTAAACAATCCCAGCTCCCTCAGCCTCTCCTCGTAAGTCATGTGCTCTAGACCCCTAATCATTTTTGTTGCCCTTCGCTGTACTCTTTCCAATTTATCCACATCCTTCTTGTAGTGTGGGGCCCAAAACTGGACACAGTACTCCAGATGAGGCCTCACCAGTGTCGAATAGAGGGGAACGATCACGTCCCTCGATCTGCTCGCTATGCCCCTACTTATACATCCCAAAATGCCATTGGCCTTCTTGGCAACAAGGGCACACTGCTGACTCATATCCAGCTTCTCGTCCACTGTCACCCCTAGGTCCTTTTCCGCAGAACTGCTGCCGAGCCATTCGGTCCCTAGTCTGTAGCGGTGCATTGGATTCTTCCATCCTAAGTGCAGGACCCTGCACTTATCCTTATTGAACCTCATTAGATTTCTTTTGGCCCAATCTTCCAATTTGTCTAGGTCCTTCTGTATCCTATCCCTCCCCTCCAGCATATCTACCACTCCTCCCAGTTTAGTATCATCCGCAAATTTGCTGAGAGTGCAATCCACACCATCCTCCAGATCATTTATGAAGATATTGAACAAAACGGGCCCCAGGACCAACCCCTGGGGCACTCCACTTGACACCGGCTGCCAACTAGACATGGAGCCATTGATCACTACCCGTTGAGCCCGACAATCTAGCCAGCTTTCTACCCACCTTATAGTGCATTCATCCAGCCCATACTTCCTTAACTTGCTGACAAGAATGCTGTGGGAGACCGTGTCAAAAGCTTTGCTAAAGTCAAGAAACAATACATCCACTGCTTTCCCTTCATCCACAGAACCAGTAATCTCATCATAAAAGGCGATTAGATTAGTCAGGCATGACCTTCCCTTGGTGAATCCATGCTGACTGTTCCTGATCACTTTCCTCTCCTCTAAGTGCTTCAGGATTGATTCTTTGAGGACCTGCTCCATGATTTTTCCAGGGACTGAGGTGAGGCTGACCGGCCTGTAGTTCCCAGGATCCTCCTTCTTCCCTTTTTTAAAGATGGGCACTACATTAGCCTTTTTCCAGTCATCCGGGACTTCCCCCGTTCGCCACGAGTTTTCAAAGATAATGGCCAAGGGCTCTGCAATCACAGCCGCCAATTCCCTCAGCACTCTCGGATGCAACTCGTCCGGCCCCATGGACTTGTGCACGTCCAGCTTTTCTAAATAGTCCCTAACCACCTCTATCTCTACAGAGGGCTGGCCATCTCTTCCCCATTTTGTGATGCCCAGCACAGCAGTCTGGGAGCTGACCTTGTTAGTGAAAACAGAGGCAAAAAAAGCATTGAGTACATTAGCTTTTTCCACATCCTCTGTCACTAGCTTGCCTCCCTCATTCAGTAAGGGGCCCACACTTTCCTTGGCATTCTTCTTGTTGCCAACATACCTGAAGAAACCCTTCTTGTTACTCTTGACATCTCTTGCTAGCTGCAGCTCCAGGTGCGATTTGGCCCTCCTGATATCTTTCCTACATGCCCGAGCAATATTTTTATACTCTTCCCTGGTCATATGTCCAACCTTCCACTTCTTGTAAGCTTCTTTTTTATGTTTAAGATCCGCTAGGATTTCACCATTAAGCCAAGCTGGTCGCCTGCCATATTTACTATTCTTTCGACTCATCGGGATGGTTTGTCCCTGTAACCTCAACAGGGATTCCTTGAAATACAGCCAGCTCTCCTGGACTCCCTTCCCTTTCATGTTAGTCCCTCAGGGGATCCTGGCCATCTGTTCCCTGAGGGAGTCAAAGTCTGCTTTCCTGAAGTCCAGGGTCCGTATCCTGCTGCTTACCTTTCTTCCCTGCGTCAGGATCCTGAACTCAACCAACTCATGGTCACTGCCTCCCAGATTCCCATCCACTTTTGCTTCCCCCACTAATTCTACCCGGTTTGTGAGCAGCAGGTCAAGAAAAGCGCTCCCCCTAGTTGGCTCCCCTAGCACTTGCACCAGGAAATTGTCCCCTACGCTTTCCAAAAACTTCCTGGATTGTCTATGCACCGCTGTATTGCTCTCCCAGCAGATATCAGGAAAATTAAAGTCACCCATGAGAATCAGGGCATGCGATCTAGTAGCTTCCGTGAGTTGCCGGAAGAAAGCCTCATCCACCTCATCCCCCTGGTCTGGTGGTCTATAGCAGACTCCCACCATGACATCACTCTTGTTGCACACACTTCTAAACTTAATCCAGAGACACTCAGGTTTTTCCACAGTTTCGTACTGGAGCTCTGAGCAGTCATACTGCTCCCTTACATACAGTGCTACTCCCCCACCTTTTCTGCCCTGCCTGTCCTTCCTGAACAGTTTATAACCATCCATGACTGTACTCCAGTCATGTGAGTTATCCCACCAAGTCTCTGTTATTCCAATCACGTCATAATTCCTTGACATCACCAGGACCTCCAGTTCTCCCTGCTTGTTTCCAAGGCTTTGTGCATTTGTATATAAGCACTTGAGATAACCTGTTGATCGCCCCTCATTCCCAGTATGAGGCAGGAGCCCTCCCCTCACAGACATTCCTGCCTGTGCTTCCTCCCGGTATCCCGCTTTCCCACTTACCTCAGGGCTTTGGTCTCCTTCCCCCGGTGAACCTAGTTTAAAGCCCTCCTCACTAGGTTAGCCAGCCTGCTGGCAAAGATGTTCTTCCCTCTCTTCGTAAGATGGAGCCCGTCTCTGCCCAGCACTCCTCCTTCATGGAACACCATCCCATGGTCAAAGAATCCAAAGCCTTCTCTCCGACACCACCTGCGTAGCCATTCGTTGACCTCCACGATTCGACGGTCCCTACCCAGGCCTTTTCCTTCCACGGGGAGGATGGACGAGAACACCACTTGCGCCTCCAACTCCTTTATCCTTCTTCCCAGAGCCACGTAGTCCGCAGTGATCCGCTCAAGGTCATTCTTGGCAGTATCATTGGTGCCCACGTGGAGAAGCAGGAAGGGGTAGCGATCCGAGGGCTTGATGAGTCTCGGCAGTCTCTCCGTCACATCACGAATCTTAGCCCCTGGCAAGCAGCAGACTTCTCGGTTTTCCCGGTCAGGGCGGCAGATAGATGACTCAGTCCCCCGGAGGAGAGAGTCCCCGACCACCACCACCCGCCTTCTCCTCTTGGGAGTGGTGGTCGTGGAACCCCCAACCTCAGGACATCGCATCTCATGCCTCCCAACCAGCGGAGTCTCCTTCTGCTTTCTCCCCCCAGACATATCATCTGGTCCACTCTCCGCATTGGTACCTGTGGAGAGAACATGAAAGCGGTTAGTTACCTGTGTCTGTGTTACTGGAACCCGGACATTCCGCTTACCTCTTCTGGAGGTCACATGTTGCCAAGCTTCTTCACTGGCCTCTTGGCTCCTCTGTGCAACCTGCTCTATATCTTTAGAGCTTTGTGCCCCTAGAAGGCTATCCTGAGTTTGGTCCAGAAAATCCTCAGTCTCTCGTATACAACGCAGGGTCGTTACCTGTTGCTCCAGACCTTCAATCTTCTCTTCCAATATGGAGACCAGCTTGCACTTTGTACAGACAAAGTCGCTTCTGTCCTGTGGAAGAAAGACAAACATGGCACATCCAGTGCAGGTCACAACAGCTGAACCCCCCCCTTCCATATCACCTACCTACTATGAGCTTCCTCAGAGACGTTGGCAAGATGTAAGCCTCACTGGGCTCACTCCAGGCGAACTCCCAGGCAAACTCCTGCTGTGAGCTGCTCTGCTGTCCCCGCTGCTCCGCTGCTCCGCTGCCGCTCAGCTGGTTCGCGAGGCTCTGGCTATTTTTAAACAGCCAGGCTTCCCTGACGCAAACACACAGACACCCTAATGCCCGCCCCCTGCAGGCTAGCAGCCAATCAGACAACAGAGCAGGGGCTGGAGGAGGAAGCCCAGAGCTGGGATAACAGGGGGGCTGTAGGCAGGGGTGGTGTTTGTCCAGTGGGGACCTCGGCACAGCTCAGTTCTGGGGCCCCTACTAGTGACCTGGCATGTGTGGTGTGTGTGAGGTCACGCTGTCCAGAGGACACCATTCAGAGCCCTGGGTAGCACTGATCAAGATGGAGCAGCTGACACCTGGCTGGTGAGATTGCAGGTGCCTAATGTCACCATTAGCTGCAGGTCAGGACTGAGGGGCTCTGACTGAGCTGTGGGCCTGGGGAGTTCTGGGTGGGTATAGCAGGGGGCTGTAGGTGGGGATTGAGAGTCACAGGCAGAACAGCATGTGTAGGAGCCCAAGGCTGGGATTTTGGGAGGCTGCAGGTGGTCACGAAGGGATCCAGCCAAGCTGGGTGCAGGCAGGCAGCCCAGCAATGGGGAGCAGGGATTTTGCAAATCTGAACTGAGATGTCTCCAAGGAACTTCATGGAGGAAGTTTGCACAGCACCAAACTCAGGGCTAGTCTACACTAGAAGCGCTACATCGGTGCTGCTGCACTGATGCTGCTGCACCACTCTGGTGAAGATGCTTTATGCCGATGGGTGAGAGCTTCCCCATCAGCATAGCTAATCCAGCTCCCTGAGCAGCGGTAGCTCTGGTGGTGGACGAGTGTCTGCCCCTGACATAGCGCAGTCCACACCTGCACTTAGGTCAGTGCTTTTTGACACCCCTGAGTGACGTCAGTTAGATCATCCTAAGCCCTAGTGTAGACCTGCCCCATGTCCCGCCATTCCCTGCACCCTAGAGTCACTTTCTGTCATTAAGAATGATTCTGAAACCTGAGCTGCAAACTCTGCAGGGTTTGTTTATTTCCCGGGGATGGGGAGATGATCATGAAGGTGACTGAAGGCCATACAGCGCATGTGGTGATTTTCCTATCACATGACAGTGTGAAAGCCCAGACACACATTTACGAGGGATTATCCAAGTACCTGATTGCAAGAAATGGTCACTCACCCTGTGCAGGAACTGTGGTCCTTCGAGCTGTGTCCCTACGGGTGCTCCACTACCCGCCCTCCGTCCCCTCTGCTTCAGAGTTCTCTGCTGGGAGCTTTGCAGCAGGGAAGGAACTGAGGGTGCTTTGTCCACCCAGCACTATAGAACAACGGCAGGGGGCATGAGGCGACTAGCACACACACGGGCTGAACAAAAAAGAAAAGGAGTACTTGTGGCACCTTAGAGACTAACAAATTTATTTGAGCATAAACTTTCGTGAGCTACCGATGAAGTGAGCTGTAGCTCACGAAAGCTTATGCTCAAATAAATTTGTTAGTCTCTAAGGTGCCACAAGTCCTCCTTTTCTTTTTTGCGAATACAGACTAACATGGCTGCTACTCTGAAATGGGCTGAATAGACACTGCTAGGAGAAATCTCTGATCAAAGGCACAGAGGGCGCTAGCTCATCTAGAGTGGAGCTCCTGCAGAAACACTAACCGAACCAACCCTTCTTCTTCTCAGCCTCTGAAATGGGGAAGAGAAAAGAGTTAGACACAGAGATGTGCTTTGTGATGCTGTGTGCCCCAGAATGACTAGGGTTAATTACAGATACATCCACAGCCACCTGTCCAGCCCCAGTACAGGAGCCAGCAGCTTTGATAGGAGCGGAGCTGGTGGTTAGTGATACGCACCAACACACAGGATTCCTGGGATTTGCAAAGCATCTGACTTTGATGGAAGATGTAGGTCTGAATTCTGATACAGCTCTGACATTCTCAACACTTCCGTGTAAGGCGAATCCCTTTTCTGTGTTACTAACAGCCCTTTGGAGCATCAAAACTACACACTCCAGATATAAGCAGGGGATGTTCGTGCAGATGATTGGGGCTCACATCTGGGATCTGGCCTTGGCAACAAAGCATGGAAATGTGAGCCACGTTCTGGGAAATGGCTCAGAAGAGCCTGCACAGCGGCAGTCATCTATAGAAAGTGGCTGGCCCCCTTCTGCTGCATCAGAACAATGTGATGGCATTGGATTGTCAAAGGCTAGGTGACACCTGTCTGTCTATCCAGACATGAGAGCAGGTAACCCTGTGTCTGCTGCAGAGAGCTCACAGTGCTGCCGTGGGTCCAGAGTGACTCTAATGTGACTGCTTTCAGCCCCAACTCTTCACTCAGCCCTGCCCTGCAGTGTTGGTGCTTCTGGATCTGCTCAGCATCGTGTGTGGCTGGGAGCCTCTGCCCGGGGGCTCTTTTGGGAAGGTGGATGAACTTACCAAGCTTCTCACGCAGCTCCTGGCACTCTGGAGAGAGAAGAAAAGCAGATCGTCGTGGGTTCAATGTGGGTCTTTCTGACCAGAGTAATATGGGGCTGTTAGAAACTACACTGAAGCTGGAAGTGAGCTTCCCAGTTTGGATAGGCAGGGACATGCAAGTTCTGCTCAAGCCAGTGTGCTAAAAGTAGCAGGGTGGCATATACAGTCTCTTGTGCTAGCCGCTCAAGTACAAACCTGTTCAGACTGCTGGGTGTGTAGTCGGGCAGCTACCCTGAGCCGCTGCCCCGCTACTCCCAGCTACATGGCTATTACTGGCACGTTAAATCAGCAGCGGGGCCCTTGAGAATCAAACACTCCTGTAGCTTCCAGCCCCCCTGCCCCACACAGTGACCTGTGAACAGTTCCCAGAACACAAAGCTCAGCTGCGACAGAGGATTCCTGTCCTGGGATCTGATTGGTGGAACTCCCGGAGTCCTGATTGGTTCCCTGCTTCTATTTAAGCCAAGCACAGGACCAGGAAGTTGCCTGTGCAACTCGGTTTCCCCTGCTTAGTGCTGCTTCCCCTGTGCTGCTCCTACTGCCTGACTCAGATCCCCTGGTAACATGACCGGCTGCCTCCTCACACCTGACTCTCCAGCTGCCCTTCGGCACTGTCTCAGTCTCTGATCTCTTGGTAGCCTGATCTGGCCTGGCTCCTGGCTTCCAACCCCTGTTCTGACCACTAGGCCTGACTGCCCATGTCCCGGTTCTGACAGTCTGCATGGACAACGTAGGCTACAGGAGTGGGCCCGGTGCTGGGAGAATGGATCCAGTCAGCGATCTGCCCTCTGGAGCATCAGACACGCTCGAGTGTGCCGCCCTCCTTCAGGGAGCCAATGAAGCCCGGCAGGCCCGGACTGCCCAATTGATCTCAGAGAACCAGCTATTGCAGGAGCTAGTAGGACAGCTGCATGTGGAAAATGCCAGACTCCAGACATGGCCCACGGAGCCCTGTTCTCCGATACATTGGCCTGAATGGTTTGACGGTAACTGCCAGTGATTCCGGGGATTTACCAAAGTCACCTTCTGTTCATGATGCATCCTCAGTCCTGCCCTAGTGATCTTGTAATGGTGAGCCTAGATATCAGCATGCTGTCAGGGGAAGCTATGAGACTGGGCCTCCCCTTCCTGGAGGGCGACAGGCTGGTGCTGTCAGACTGAGGGGCAAAAGTCTTAACCAACAACACTTCCCGTGGGCCCTATTTTCCTCAAGATTTGATTCATCATCATATATCGCCTCAGAACCAAAAACGGCCAGGTCAACGCCCTGTGCCATAACATTAAAACACCGCTCCTCACCATGTTACACTCACATTGATATGCTCTGGCTCGGGAATTCCACCTGACGAACAAGCCATTGACAACAAACCACTGCAAAACTACCAGAAAGGGATCAGGTACAGGAGGGAACCTTTCTGTGTTCCTCCATGCCCAGCAACAGTTGTGGTCCTGCAACTGTGCTATAATTTTTCTCTAGTGGAATACTTGGGGAACTGTAAGACCCAACGGTTAATATCCCATCCCTTTTGGTGGTCCCAGTTGCACCCCATAATATAGTCATTCATTGCCTCCTGTGATATTTGTGCCTATGCCAAGATGACACATACACCTCTGATCTCCTCCATCTTTTGGAAATCCCGTCTCAACTCTGGGTGGCTATCACTGTAGATTTTATTGTAGAAATTCATAACAATACTGACAGTAGTAGAAACTTTTCCAAAATGGCTGTTTTCGTCCCCAGCACAAGCGTATCCTACATTGCAGAGATGGCCCAACTCTGTATAAACCATGCAGTCTGCCTCCACCACCTTCCAGAACACATCACCTCTGATCAAGGGCCTCGGTTCATGGTCCGGTTCTGATGTGAGGTCCTTTGTCTGATGGGGGTCCACATGTCTTTTCTTCCTTTAGCCTGCCAAGTCCAGTGTGCAAAGGAAAGAATCAACCAGATTCTCGAACAGTAGCTACGATGTTACTTCAGTTACTTCAGCGATTGGTCCTCGCTTCTCCCTTCTGCAGAGTTTCCACATAACAACACAGACCATACATCTGTGGATCAAAGACAATTTTCCACCAACTAAGGGTACCACTCCTGATTCCACCTGCAATTTTCTATGTCCTCTCCCAACCCAGCCACCTCAGACCTAGTACAGTGGATTCATCATGACAGCAAGGCCACACCTACTCAGTGGGGAAAAAAGTATGGCTCTCCATGATGCATCTCTGAACAGACAGACCCTCTCGCAAGCTGGACTTTCAATTCCTAAAAACATAAGAATGGCCCTACTGGTCAGACCAAAGATCCATCTAGCCCAGTATCCTGTCTTCCGACAGTGGTCAGTGCAAGGTGCCCCAGAGGGAATGAACAGAACAGGTAATCATCAAGTGATCCATCCCCTGACACTCATTCCCAGCTTCTGGCAAACAGAGGCTAGGGACACCATTCCTGCCCATCCTGGCTAATAGCCATTGTTGGACCTATCCTCCATGAATTTATCTAGTTCTTTTTTTAACGCTGTTACCATCTTGGCCTTCACAACATCCTCTGTCAAGGAGTTCCACAGGTTGAGTGTGCATTGTGTGAAGAAATACTTCCTTTTATTTGTTTTAAACCTGCTGCCTATTAATTTCATTTGGTGACCCCTAGGTTTTGTGTTATGAGAAGTAGTAAACACTTCCTTATCTACTTTCTCTACACCAGTCATGATTTTATAGACCTAAATCATATCTCCCCTTAGCCGTCTCTTTTCCAAGCTGAAAGGTCCCAGTCTTATTAATCTCTCCTCATACGGAAGCCAATCCATACCCCTAATCATTTTTATTGCCCTTTTCTGAACCTTTTCCAATTCCAATATATCTTTTTTGAGATGGGATGACCACAGCTGCACACCATATTCAAGATGTGGGAGTACCATGGATTTATATAGAGGCAACATGATATTTTCTGTTCTATTATCTATCCCTTTCTTAATTATTCCCAGCATTCTGTTAGCTTTTTTGACTGCCACTGCACATTGAGTGGATGATTTCAGAGAACTATTCACAATGACTCCAAGATCTCTTTCTTGAGTGATAACAGCTAATTTAGATCCCATAATTTTATATGTATAGTTGGGATTATGCTTTCCAATGTGCATTACTTTGCATTTATCAACATTAAATTTCATCTACCATTTTGTTGCCCAGTCACCCAGTTTTGAGAGATCCTTTTGTAGCTCTTCACAGTCTGCCTGGATCTTAAATATCTTTAGTAATTTTGTATCATCTGCAAATTTTGCCACCTCACTGTTTACCCCTTTTTCCAGATCATTTATGAATAAGTTCAATAGGACTGGTCCCAGATCAGACCCCTGCGGGACATCACTATTTACCTCTCTCCATTCTGAAAACTAACCATTTATACCTACCCTTTGCTTCCCATCTTTTAACCAGTTACTAATCCATGAGAGGACCTTCCCTCTTATCCCGTGGCAGCTTACTTTGCGTAAGAGCCTTTGGTGAGGGACCTTGTCAAAAGTTTTCTGAAAATCTAAGTACAGTATATCCACTGGATCCCCCTTGGTTCACATGCTTGTTGACCCCCTCAAAGAATTCTAGTAGATTGGTGAGGCATGATTTCCCTTTACTAAAACCATGTTGACTTTTCCTCAACAAATTATGTTCATCTATATATCTGACAATATTGTTCTTTATTATAGTTTCAACCAGTTTGCCCGGTACTGAAGTCAGGCTTACTGGCTTGTAATTGCCAGGATCACCTCTGGAGCCCTTTTTAAAAATTGGCATCACATTAGCTCCCTTCCAGTCATCTGGTACAGAAGCTTATTTAAATGATAGGTTACAGACTACAGTTAGTATTTCTGCAATTTCACATTTGAGTTCCTTCAGAACTCTTGGGTGAATACCATCTGGTCCTGGTGACTTATTACTGTTTCAGTTATCAATTTGTTCCAAAACCTCCTCTAATGATACCTCAATCTGGAACAGTTCCTCAGATCTGTCACCTAAAAAGAATGGCTCAGGTTTGGGAACCTCCCTCACATTCTCAGCCGTGAAGACTGATGTAAAGAATTCATTTAGTTTCTCTGCAATGGCCTTATTATCCTTGAGTGCTCCTTGGCCCCTTTAGGATACAGTAACAGGTTAATTCAGGCACTTTTGAACTCCAAATACCCCAGTTCTCTGGAGATTCATCTATGTTTCATGTCTCACTTTTGAAACCCTACCAGGGAAACCCTTTTGGCAGGCTTTGGCACCTTATCTGGAAGGGATACAGCTCCAGGACACCTGAGAGCTGGTGGAAAATATACACACTCCTGTGCTAGTATAAGCATTCCATAAGAATCACTCCAAAAAGCCTGGTCCAAGGGACTGATACCAGGGAGATGTCTTGAAGCCTGGTCCACAGGGCTCTTATCAGCCAGTAAGTTCCAACCCACCTCCCACTGATCTGCTGACAGTTACCAGACCTACAACCTCAACTGTAACAAAGGACTCAATTTCGAGTATCTGATTGGTGGAATGCTGTGGCTCCTGGTTGGTTCTCTGCTTCTATTTAAATGAAACACGGGACCAGGAATTTCTCCATGCAACTGGGGCATTTCCTGCCCAGGACTGGTTCCTTTGTCCTACCTGCTCCCTCTCCCTGACTCTGATCTCCTGGGAACCTGACCCTGCTGCCTCCTCACACCTGACTCCTGCTCTGACAACTAAGCTGACCAGGCCCATCGTGGTCATGACACGCAAGCAGAGCTAGCGTGAGTCAGCTAACCGAGCTAGGACACTCATTCCCAGCTGCAGTGCGGGCATACCTGATGAGCCAAGTGTCTCAGAACTGACAGGATGTGTCAGACAAAACTGTTGTTAATGAACAACAGACAAGGTCCCAGATCAGCCTTTAAACAAATTGCCCCTGGGGGCAGCACCACCAGCTGATGTAACTGCCGGAATGAGGGGAGGGAGTGTCATACCTGAACATGTATCACATAGAGAGAGGCCTGAACTGCTGAAGTCTGTCACCCAGCCTCAAACCTCCTATTTCTGTGTTGTGCAATCCCTTTGTGATACTGATTTGTGTAACTCTAGGGTTAGTTGTTGGCAGGAGCTTAGCTGGGGAAGGGTCTGTGGGGCTGTGTGGCACTGGATTTACTGTCCACCCCTAAAGACATGGGGTCAGGTCCTGTCTCGATTCCTAGTGGAACAAGTGGGTGGTGGGGCTCATCAGAGCGCACCGCACAAAGGCCATATAGAGCATAGTAGCTTTTGGGGACTGTTCATTCGAGGCCCAGGCCTAGACTAGGAGGGAGAAAAACAGGACAAGACTGAGGAGTTGAGGGCTGGGATAGCAGGGAAGCTGTGGGTGGGGACTGAGGGATGTCAACAGAGCTGGGGCTGTGGGAGGAAGCCCAGGGCTGGGATAGCAGGGGGCTGCAGCCAGTGGAGGTGTTTGTGCCATGGGGACCCCCTGCACAGCTCAGTTCTGGGGCCCCTACCAGTGACCTGGCATGTGTGGTGTGTGAGGTCATGCTGTGCGGAGGACACCACTCAGAGCCCTGGGTAGCACTGAGCAAGACGGAGAAGCTGACGCCTGGTGGACCAGGTCTGGCTTT
Source organism: Dermochelys coriacea (assembly GCF_009764565.3). Taxonomy (NCBI): domain Eukaryota; kingdom Metazoa; phylum Chordata; order Testudines; family Dermochelyidae; genus Dermochelys; species Dermochelys coriacea. The sequence continues at coordinate 11,320,491 of NC_050090.1, forward strand.
CAGGGGCCCCCTCTCTGCCTTGGGGTTCCCTGGAATTGTACAGCCTACAGGTACCTAACCGAGCTGTACATTCAGATTGAGGGTCACTGTAGCGAGGCGAGACTCACTGGTGTGGCGCCTCCTGCTGGTTGTCTCGGGAATTAGCTCTCCAGCATAAGGAGCGCCCTCTGCAGGCTGGTGTCTTGCCTGCCGCTGGCCCCTTGTCCTTCCCAGACCCCGGTGACCTTTACCTCGGGTTTCTGCCCCAGCAGTACCCCCTCACTCTGGGTCTCCCCTCCCAGGGGAACCACCAACCCTCTAAACCCACCTTGCCTCAGTGGCTAATGCCAGTCACCATTTAGCCCCCGCTCACTGGGGCAAACTGCAGTGTGTAATGGCTACTCATCACTGGCAAGGGGTTAGGACCTGCTGCCTTTGCCTATCCCCGGACTGTATCTCTGCAGCCCCAGTATTCTGTAGGCCTTCACCAAGGCCCGAAGCAAGGGGTTTTACCAGGCTGGAGCTCCCCAGCTCCTCCTCCCTTTCCCCAGCACTGTTCTGTCTCAAGTACCCTTCTCTCCCAGGCAGTCAAGTCCTTCTCTCTCAAGAGCTAGAGAGAGACTCGTTCAGCTTCTGGCTCATAACCCCTTTATAGGGCCAGCTGCGGCCTGACTGAGCTGGCCACAACTGTCAGCTGCTTTTAACCCTTGTTTTCCAGGAGTGGGGCAGCTGGCCCACGACAGTCACTATAGAGCTGTGGGACTGGAGAGTCCAGGGCTGAGATAGCAGGGGCAGTAGGTCAAGACTGAGTGGCACCAGCAGAGCTTTGTGCATCGGAGCCCAGGGCTGGATAGCAGGGGGCTGCAGGTCGGGATTGAGGGACACTGGGTGTGTGGGAGCCCAGGGCAAGGATAGCAGGGAGCTATGGGTGGGCACTAGGGGACGAGCAGAGCAGGTCAGAATTGAGATCTATCTGGAAAATTGTGGGGAAGAAGTTGGCCCAGACCCTGATTAAATTCACTCCTTAAGGATGATACTGAAATATGAGCTGCAAACCCTGCAGTGTTTGGATATTTCCAGGGGAGGGGGAGATGATCATGAAGGTGACTGAAGTCCATACATTGTGTGTGGTGATTTTCCTAACATATTATAGTGTGAAAGCACAGACACATCTTTACTGGGGATTATCCAAGTACCTGCTTTCAACCGCTTGTTCTCATTCTCCTGAGTCTCTGAAATAGGGAAGAGAAAAGGGTTAGACACAGAGATGCACTGTGTTATGCTCTGTGTCCCGTAACTACTGGGGTTAGTTACAGACATCCCACAGCCACACTCCCAACCCCAGTGCAGGAGCCAGCAGCTTTGATAGGAGTGGGGCTGGAGGTTAGTGATACGCACCAATACTCAGGAGCCCTGGGATTTGCAAAACATTTCACCTTGATGGAAGATGTGGTTCTGGATCCCAATACAGCTCTGACATTCTCAACACTTTTGTGTAAGGGAAATTCCTTTTCTGTGTTACTAACATCCCTTTGGAGCATCAGAATTATGCCCTCCAGGTGTAACTAGGGGATTTATGTGCAGATGATCGGGGCTCACATCTGGGATCTGGCCTTGGCAACAAAGCATGAAAACATGAACCATGTTCTGTGGAGTGGCCCAGAAAAGCGTGCACTGAAGCAGTCATCTATAGAGAGTGGCTGGCCCTCTTCTCCTCCATCAGAACATACCATGTACATTGGCCAAACTGGACAGTCTCTACGTAAAAGAATGAATGGACACAAATCAGATGTCAAGAATTATAACATTCAAAAACCAGTTGGAGAACACTTCAATCTCTCTGGTCACTCGATCACAGACCTAAGAGTGGCTATACTTCAACAAAAAAGCTTCAAAAACAGACTCCAACGAGAGACTGCTGAATTGGAATTAATTTGCAAACTGGATACAATTAACTTAGGCTTGAATAGAGACTGGGAATGGATGAGTCATTACACAAAGTAAAACTATGCATCCGATGAAGTGAGCTGTAGCTCACGAAAGCTTATGCTCTAATAAATTTGTTAGTCTCTAAGGTGCCACAAGTACTCCTTTTCTTTTTGCGAATACAGACTAACACGGCTGCTACTCTGAAACCTATTTCCCCATGGTATTTCTCCCTCCCACCCCACCCCCCACTGTTCCTCTGATATTCTTGTTAACTGCTGGAATTAGCCTACCTGCTTGTCACCATGAAAGGTTTTCCTCCCCCCCGCTGTTGGTGATGGCTTATCTTAAGTGATCACTCTCCTTACAGTGTGTATGATAAACCCATTGTTTCATGTTCTCTGTGTGTGTGTATATAAATCTCTCCTCTGTTTTTTCCACCAAATGCATCCGATGAAGTGAGCTGTAGCTCACGAAAGCTTATGCTCTAATAAATTTGTTAGTCTCTAAGGTGCCACAAGTACTCCTTTTCTTTTTGCGAATACAGACTAACACGGCTGCTACTCTGAAATCAGAACAATGTGATGGCAATGGATTGTCACAGGCCAGGTGACACCTGTCTGTCTATCCAGACATGAGAGCAGGTGACCCTGTGTCTGCTGCAGAGAGCTCACAGTGCTGCCATGGGACCGGGGTAACTAATGTGACTCTGATTTCAGTTTGAACTGTTCACTCAGCCCTGCCCTGCGGTGTCAGTGCTTCTGGATCTGCTCAGCATGGTGTGTGTCTGGGAGCCTCTGCCCAGGGGCTCTATGCAGGAGGTGGATGAAGTTACCGAGCCCTCATGCAGTTTCCAGCACTCTGGGGAGAGAAGAAAAGACCATCAAGAAGGGTTTCTTCAGGTATGTTAGCAACAAGAAGAAAGTCAAGGAAAGTGTGGGCCCCTTACTGAATGAGGGAGGCAACCTAGTGACAGAGGATGTGGAAAAAGCTAATGTACTCAATGCTTTTTTTGCCTCTGTCTTCACGAACAAGGTCAGCTCCCAGACTACTGCACTGGGCAGCATAGCATGGGGAGGACGTGACCAGCCCTCTGTGAAGAAAGAAGTGGTTTGGGACTATTTAGAAAAGCTATACGAGCACAAGTCCATGGGGCCGGATGCGCTGCATCCCAGAGTGCTAAAGGAGTTGGGGGATGCGATTGCAGAGCCATTGGCCGTTCTCTTTGAAAACTTATGGCGATCAGGGGAGGTCCTGGATGACTGGAAAAAGGCTAATATAGTGCCTATCTTTAAAAAAGGGAAGAAGGAGGATCCTGAGAACTACAGGCCAGTCAGCCTCACCTCAGTCCCTGGAAAAATCATGGGGCAGGTCCTCAAGGAATCAATTCTGAAGCACTTAGAGGAGAGGAAAGTGATCAGGAACAGTCAGCATGGATTCACCAAGGGCAAGTCATACCTGACTAATCTAATTGCCTCCTATGACGAGATAACTGGCTCTGTGGATGAGGGGAAAGCAGTGGACGTGTTGTTCCTTGACTTTAGCCAAGCTTTTGACACGGTCTCCCACAGTATTCTTGCCAGTAAGTTAAAGAAGTATGGGCTGGATGAATGGACGATAAGGTGGATAGAAAGCTGGCTAGATTGTCGGGCTTAACGGGTAGTAATCAATGGCTCCATGTGTAGTTGGCAGCCGGTATCAAGTGAAGTGCCCCAAGGGTCAGTCCTAGGGCTGGTTTTGTTCAATATCTTGATAAATGATCTGGAGGATGGTATGGATTGCACCCGCAGCTAAAAAGGTAAATGCTTCTGAAGCGTTTCTTTATTCTGGGGGCTCTATTTAGGGAAAAGTGGGTACTGGGCTGGGCAACCCACAGTCTGAGTGTGATCGCCATGACAATGGATGTAGAGGAAATACATAACACAACAGGGTGACAAGCTCATCCAATGTGGCGCATTCTCCCTGCAGCTTTCACAGGCTTTAACCAGCATTGCTGAGCTGGGCAACATCTTTGCAGGGCAGGAAAATGGCCCTTTCAAAAGGGGAATCCCAAACTCTTCTCATGGGCAAGAGTTTCATCTGGGGTTCACTGACCCCCTCTGCTAAATCGGCAGTCAGTCAATTATTTCCTCCCTCTGCACTCACTGTATTTGGTGTTGTTCTGGCAGGAGGCACCAAAAGCATCATCACACCTGGGCTCACAAGTTCTTTCTCACTGTGTAATTATTTATTTACGCTCTGTGCTCCAGTCCTGGAACAGAGGTGTCACAAACAGCATGTGGGCAAATCCCTCTTTAAGGAATCTCTGCCCAGCACCAGTGCCCGGTTCCCAGGGAGCAACCATGCCCCATGAACTGACTTAAGCAGAGCCCAAATCTGACTGTTTGCCTCAACTTCCCCAAAGCATTTGTATCAGCAAACCAACCCACTCTCTCCTGAGGACACAGCTGGTGCCACGGTCTTATGCTGCCCTCTGCCCAGGGCGGGGTCGCCCCCACGATGAACTGCCAGCCACACTGGAGAGGGGCAATACGGTCTGGGCTGCTGCATCTGTCACTGGCTCTTGTGAGGCCTTTGCACAGAATCCTGGTGCAGCCTGAGCAAACTGGGGCAAGAGTGACCCTGTGCTGGGGGAAAGGGACTAGCCGCACCAATGGCCTCCATCCTTTAGGCCTCTCATCAGGGGAATGTGCCCCCCAGCAGCATGTTCCCCCCTTAGATCTAGGCCTCTGGGAGCTCACATGGGTCCCCGTTACAGAGCTGCTGTTCTGTATCTAGTGCTGGCACTGCAGCCCCACACTCTGCTTTGCACACGGCCATCACCATGTCCCTTTCCATGTTGCAGGGCCAGACATGTTGTCCATCACCATCTGGGACACTCGTTCCACCCTATGTTTGCTGCTTCTGGTGTCTGCGCCCATCATCACCTTCATGCTGGAGAAACGGACCTGCCCCAGCCTGCGGGATTGGAGGAGACTCGTGGGGGGAGCGTCAGCAATTTGCAGGGGACGCAATGGTCCCATTGACCAGCTGTGAGTACGAGGAAGAGTAAGAAGGGGGCTGGGGAGATACCAGTGACCAGCTCTGAGCGAGTGTTGGGGAGACACCATTGGTCACTGATGCAGAATAGGCCCATGTGGTAACAGTTTTTGCCCAGGTAACTCCTCCAGCCTCCTTCAGTTCCCGTCAATTCCCAGGCCCCGCCCCCGGCTTGCTCCTCTCCTGCCTCGCCGCATCTATCTGCTTTCCCCCCAATTCCTCCTCTCTGGATTGTCTCCTACCCTGGTGGGCTCGCTCTGCTCTGGGGCTGGGACAGGAGCTGCTGCAGCCTGATGCAGAGCCTGCCTGCTGGTAGGAGGCAGCCCCGGCTAAGCAGTGACTTGCGTGGGTTGATGACTCTGTGCCTTGCCCCCTCTCCCAGTAACTGGACCTTCGGGGTCCGGTCAGTACACCTTACTGGACAATGCTAAGTCCCATTTTTGACTGGACATTCTGGATAAAACCCGGGCACCTGGCATTGGAAACCCCCTGTCCTGCAGCCTGCAGACCTCCGCTCACTCCCAGCCAGATCAGGGCCACGCTGAGCTCTGAGATCTTATCCCTGCCATGAACTGTCCCAGCCAGACAGCTCAGCCCAGTCCTTCCTTTTGGACAAATAATCCCTCCTGCAAATGGGCTGTTAATTTAGAGGAGGAGGATGAGCTAAGGGTTAAGGCACCAAGATTAAGGAACCTAGGAGATTGGAGTTCAATTCCCAGCTCTGCTATAGAGCCCTTGGGCCTGTCACTTCCTCTCTCTGGACCTCAGCTCCCCATCTGTTAAATGGGGATAATAATTCTGCCTTGTCTCGGGGGAGAATTTTCAAAGCCCTTACGGAATTTAGGAGCAAAAATGCATGATCATGCTCTGTGTCCACTGCCTTGTGCTTGCAAGGCCTTCTGGTGCTTTTGAAAATTCTCCCTTAGACTGTGAACTCTTCTGGCGGGGGCGGGGGGAGGGACGGTCTGTCACTAAGAGTTTGTCTGCACAAGGAAATCGACCAGCAAAACTAAGCTGTAAATAATCACTGCAGTCATCTTGGGATAACTCCCTGTGGGGACACCCTTTTTCCGGAATTAGAGAGTCTTTGTCAGAGTTAATTTACACAATTTTCACCATGAAATAAACTGGAAAAAGCTACTCTTACACTGGAGTAATACTAAGAGAGTCCCCACCAGGGGTTATTCTGGGGTGGCTGTAGTGGTTTAGCGACGCCAGCTATTTCAATTTCCCCATGCAGAAGCCATTAGTGTCTGTGCAGCACCCAGCACACAGGAGCTCTACCCTTGGCTGGAGTCTCCTGGGGCTGCTGTAACATATATAATCACGGGAAATTATATACAAGCAGTTGGGGGCTCGGTGGACAGGAGCTAAGGAACGAGGTCTCCGTTTCTGATTTGATATTCTTTACTGTGGATAAATTGTAAAGTCAGTGGCTTGACCACACTCTGATTCATTATGAAATGTATTCAACAACCCAAATAACCAATATCAGTCAGGTTTATTGCTTTAAGACAACAATAGTAAAACATAGGGAAAATGTTCAATCAATACCAGTCTCCGGGAAGCCCTCTTGTACAGCGTTGTTACATTCCCCTTATATAAAAGGTGAGCTCCCCAAGTTACACCCCTAAAGCCCTCTTTTTATACATTACCTGTTTAGAGGTACAAGGTGCTGGATATGTCATCTGATACTAGATTTAGCCAATCAGCTTTCTACCTAGTTTTTCTGGTACCATGGTGTACCCCTTATTTCTTTGATCTGAACACATGGTACCAAAATGCATAATGGCACTTCCTAAGTCTGTACTAGGCTGGAATAATCATATGTCTTGCCCTCTTCCTTTGACATTTGAATACAGACCTGTAAGAGTAACTCCCTACCTGTTGCTATGATAAAATTCTCACATGTACTGATCATGACAGTTTTCCTATTTATAAGCCAAAGCTTACTTCAGCAAATGCAAGACGTGGTAGGATACTTAGCACAAGTGACCAGTTTTCAGAGTAGCAGCCGTGTTAGTCTGTATTCGCAAAAAGAAAAGGAGTACTTGTGGCACCTTAGAGACTAACAAATTTATTAGAGCATAAGCTTTCGTGAGCTACATCCGATGAAGTGAGCTGTAGCTCACGAAAGTTTATGCTCTAATAAATTTGTTCGTCTCTAAGGTGCCACAAGTACTCCTTTTCTTTTCACAAGTGACCAGGACTCTAATAAAGGTGTAGGTCAACTTAGGCTACATAATTGCTCTAATATTTGTGTTTAATACTATTTGTACTTAATGCATATATATATGGCGAGGATAATACATGTTATTAATATGAGAGATACAGATGCTAGCCAGCATTTATTGGTCAACAGTACCCCACTCGGGTATTCTTCTGTCTCCAGGGGATGATTGGGATTCAGCTATTAAACTGTAAGCAATTTGGGACAGGGGCTGTCATTTGCTTTCTTTGGACTGCGCTCAGCAGGTCTCTAGGTGCTACCACGATAGAAATGTTAAATCAGCGAGTGCAGAGTGTCTGAGTGAAAGGTCCCATCTCCGTTAGTTATTTGGGTTTCTCTTGTTAGTTTCCTTGGTTTTTATTTTCAGATCAGTGTAAAATTCCCATCAGGGGAGTATCAGGACGACAGGCCAGAGAACAGTGATCTGTGGGTGGTTGTGGGAGCGTTTCCCACCACTGGAAGGGCACATGTCTCCTTGGATGTCTCACGTCTATACAGGATCTTCAGTGATATGCACTTGGCTGAATTTCACACCTGGGAATGTCAATGGTGCTGCCAGGTTTCCACTGTGGGGTTTATAGACAATGTACAATTCTTGAAGTAGGGGAACAGAGATAACAAGAAACCCCTGGAAATATTTAATCTCTGACCCCTGCAGGCTTGTCCCGGTGAAGGCACCTTCCCATCCACTAGATGACACTTTGCACCAGTCCCAGTGGAAAACTCCATCTTACCTTTGTTGGTCCAATAAAAGATATTACCTCCTCAACCTTGGCTTGCTATTTTTTTTGTCACCCATCTACTGGCCAAAGGTATAATTGCAACTGTGAAAATTTGTCATGGTTTTTGTCTCTACACCAGAGTTTCATGAACTTCTCCATTGTGAGAAGCTGACTGTAACAGACAGACGGTCTAGCAGACACCTCCCCTGCCATTAGCACCCGTGTAACATCCCTGTGGCCACCCTCACAATAGCTCTTCCAGAAATTCAGCATCAGGAGAAGGCTGATTTCTCAACAGGAAAATTTCTCTCTCCTTCTCTCTGATTCTGTTCCCCTCAGTTCTGACCCCATCCTGACACCCTCCACCCAGGGGGGAATCTCATGCCAGCTTCAGCTAAAAACAGATCAGGGAGCCAGGGCTTCAACCCTCCAGTGTCAGCCACAAATGAAATGGGATATGGGGCCTTTCCAACAGAGGGCACTCAGGCTCTGATCCAGTCCGAGGTTGGGGAAACTTGCTGGCCCAGTGGGATATGGAATGAGAAACAAATTGTACAATCAATACCCGAAACAGTCCATCACTGACTAAAGATTATAACCCAAGTTTTGTTTTATTAAATCTCACTCAAAACCACAGTATATGCGTCATCCCTTTCATTGTCAAAATACAAATGTCTTTAACAGAACCCTTGCTATGATGTAACTACCACTGCACCATAATCCAGACAGATTCCAGTCCCTGGCTATGTTTTGCTTCCATGGCCAAAGTGTCAGTTCTGTGCACTGACAAGTCATGAGACTTCCCATTGCAGATGGTGGGAAGAAAGATCTTGGGACTAACACCCAGTGCTTGGTGGATTCCTGGGTCCCATTCCCAGCTGTGGCACTAACTCACCGTGTGAGCTTTGGTAAGTCCCCTCCTGTCTGGGTGCCTCAGTTCACCCTTCTAAAGCCAGGACAAATAACATATGGGTGTTAGCAACCCGGGCAAATCTGAAAGTAGACATGAAAATGACAACACACCAGTGTGTGCACAGACCCAGTGTCTTACCCTACAATAAAAAAGCAGCATGTGCATGCAGCCCCAGCATCCGAAAGACAAACACAATATAAAAAGTCAGTGTACAGAAGAAGCAACATTATTGCTAAAAACAAAATAAAACATCTTATAAACCAGCACTGATATTGCCAAACACACCAAGGGTAAAACCAATAGAAAAATTATTTAAAAATCCAGTCTGCTCCCACTCATGGGTCTAGATCGCCACTCCCTGACATTCCCGGGCCCAGGCTTCTGCTCAGGGCACAGACTCTGGGATGGGGGGAGGCCTCCTTTTCTCCAGCAGCACATTCAGGATGTGTCCACTGATGTTACTGCCGCTGCTCCCCTCAGTCACATGTCATATTGTGGGGATCCTGATGTGAAGGGACACCCAATGGGATTGCTCCCTCCCCCACTATAGGTAGCTTGAGTTTCTCACTCACTCTGCTCTAGGAGAAACAGGGGGGCCCTTCGGGGGGCAGGGCCCAAACCCACCGACTGCACCTTATCCCAATAGTGGGGTTTATTAAAAAAAAAACCTCAACCCCCTGAGGGATGAATTTGAGGGAGACAAGGAGTTTCTGTTCTGGGACAGAGTTGGGGAAACAAAGCAGAGAAATACAGGGACGTCTTCCCCCAACAGTGAAGTCAGCTCCCCTGCCCCATAGAACAGCCTCACCCCACTTAGAATCATAGAATCATAGACTTTCAGGTCAGAAGGGACCATTACTATCATCTAGTCTGACCTTCTGCACAACGCAGGCCACAGAATCTCATTCACCCACTCTGGTAACAAACCCTAACCTATGTCTGAGCCACTGAAGTCCTCAAATCATGGTTTAAAGACTTCAAGGTGCAGAGAATTCTCCAGTAAGTGACTCGTGCCCCACGCTGCAGAAGAAGGCGAAAAAACCCCAGGCCTCAGCCAATCTGCCCTGGGGGGAAATTCCTTCCCGACCCCAAATATGGTGATCAGCTAAACCCTGAGCATGTGGGCAAGAATCATAGAATCATAGAATCATAGAATATCAGGGTTGGAAGGGACCCCAGAAGGTCATCTAGTCCAACCCCCTGCTCAAAGCAGGACCAAGTCCCAGTTAAATCATCCTAGCCAGGGCTTTGTCAAGCCTGACCTTAAAAACCTCTAAGGAAGGAGATTCTACCACCTCCCTAGGTAACGCATTCCAGTGTTTCACCACCCTCTTAGTGAAAAAGTTTTTCCTAATATCCAATCTAAACCTCCCCCATTGCAACTTGAGACCATTACTCCTCGTTCTGTCATCTGCTACCATTGAGAACAGTCTAGAGCCATCCTCTTTGAAACCCCCTTTCAGGTAGTTGAAAGCAGCTATCAAATCCCCCCTCATTCTTCTCTTCTGCAGACTAAACAATCCCAGCTCCCTCAGCCTCTCCTCGTAAGTCATGTGCTCTAGACCCCTAATCATTTTTGTTGCCCTTCGCTGTACTCTTTCCAATTTATCCACATCCTTCTTGTAGTGTGGGGCCCAAAACTGGACACAGTACTCCAGATGAGGCCTCACCAGTGTCGAATAGAGGGGAACGATCACGTCCCTCGATCTGCTCGCTATGCCCCTACTTATACATCCCAAAATGCCATTGGCCTTCTTGGCAACAAGGGCACACTGCTGACTCATATCCAGCTTCTCGTCCACTGTCACCCCTAGGTCCTTTTCCGCAGAACTGCTGCCGAGCCATTCGGTCCCTAGTCTGTAGCGGTGCATTGGATTCTTCCATCCTAAGTGCAGGACCCTGCACTTATCCTTATTGAACCTCATTAGATTTCTTTTGGCCCAATCTTCCAATTTGTCTAGGTCCTTCTGTATCCTATCCCTCCCCTCCAGCGTATCTACCACTCCTCCCAGTTTAGTATCATCCGCAAATTTGCTGAGAGTGCAATCCACACCATCCTCCAGATCATTTATGAAGATATTGAACAAAACGGGCCCCAGGACCGACCCCTGGGGCACTCCACTTGACACCGGCTGCCAACTAGACATGGAGCCATTGATCACTACCCGTTGAGCCCGACAATCTAGCCAGCTTTCTACCCACCTTATAGTGCATTCATCCAGCCCATACTTCCTTAACTTGCTGACAAGAATGCTGTGGGAGACCGTGTCAAAAGCTTTGCTAAAGTCAAGAAACAATACATCCACTGCTTTCCCTTCATCCACAGAACCAGTAATCTCATCATAAAAGGCGATTAGATTAGTCAGGCATGACCTTCCCTTGGTGAATCCATGCTGACTGTTCCTGATCACTTTCCTCTCCTCTAAGTGCTTCAGGATTGATTCTTTGAGGACCTGCTCCATGATTTTTCCAGGGACTGAGGTGAGGCTGACCGGCCTGTAGTTCCCAGGATCCTCCTTCTTCCCTTTTTTAAAGATGGGCACTACATTAGCCTTTTTCCAGTCATCCGGGACTTCCCCCGTTCGCCACGAGTTTTCAAAGATAATGGCCAAGGGCTCTGCAATCACAGCCGCCAATTCCCTCAGCACTCTCGGATGCAATTCGTCCGGCCCCATGGACTTGTGCACGTCCAGCTTTTCTAAATAGTCCCTAACCACCTCTATCTCTACAGAGGGCTGGCCATCTCTTCCCCATTTTGTGTTGCCCAGCACAGCAGTCTGGGAGCTGACCTTGTTAGTGAAAACAGAGGCAAAAAAAGCATTGAGTACATTAGCTTTTTCCACATCCTCTGTCACTAGCTTGCCTCCCTCATTCAGTAAGGGGCCCACACTTTCCTTGGCATTCTTCTTGTTGCCAACATACCTGAAGAAACCCTTCTTGTTACTCTTGACATCTCTTGCTAGCTGCAGCTCCAGGTGCGATTTGGCCCTCCTGATATCTTTCCTACATGCCCGAGCAATATTTTTATACTCTTCCCTGGTCATATGTCCAACCTTCCACTTCTTGTAAGCTTCTTTTTTATGTTTAAGATCCGCTAGGATTTCACCATTAAGCCAAGCTGGTCGCCTGCCATATTTACTATTCTTTCGACTCATCGGGATGGTTTGTCCCTGTAACCTCAACAGGGATTCCTTGAAATACAGCCAGCTCTCCTGGACTCCCTTCCCTTTCATGTTAGTCCCCCAGGGGATCCTGGCCATCTGTTCCCTGAGGGAGTCAAAGTCTGCTTTCCTGAAGTCCAGGGTCCGTATCCTGCTGCTTACCTTTCTTCCCTGCGTCAGGATCCTGAACTCAACCAACTCATGGTCACTGCCTCCCAGATTCCCATCCACTTTTGCTTCCCCCACTAATTCTACCCGGTTTGTGAGCAGCAGGTCAAGAAAAGCGCTCCCCCTAGTTGGCTCCCCTAGCACTTGCACCAGGAAATTGTCCCCTACGCTTTCCAAAAACTTCCTGGATTGTCTATGCACCGCTGTATTGCTCTCCCAGCAGATATCAGGAAAATTAAAGTCACCCATGAGAATCAGGGCATGCGATCTAGTAGCTTCCGTGAGTTGCCGGAAGACTCACCAGCCAGACACCCAGGAAAGAATTCTCTGTAGTAATTCAGATCCCACCCCGCTTGGGAGTTCCACTCTGAACAAGGCAGCAATTTACACATGGAAACAACTGGGGATTCTCATTCCACTTCACTCTTGTTATTATTAACAACAAACCCAACATTCATGAGCAACCATACAATAATAATCAAGCGTGACCCCAGCCCCAGCACTCACAAGCAACCCTACAATAACTAAGCAGCAGAAGTGGTTCACACAGCTCAAAAAAAGACCCAATGATAACGAACCAGTATGCATGCAGTCCCAACATATGAGTAGCCTCATTACTTATTGACAACCCTACAATAACAATCTCACGTGGAAAGTATCCCAGGAGTGTTCAGGGAGGAATCTACAAAAATAAATCAAAATGGAACCCCACTAATCACAAACCTTGAAAAAAAAACACTTTGTGGGCAGTCCTGGCCCTTGCAAACAACCCTACAGCAACAAACTGTTTGTGTGTTCGCCCAAGTAGAGCGGGGTGAAAATTTCCTGACGAATAGTTTACTCACTGAACAATGCAATTTTGGCCAATGCAAAACTATTCACAAATTTGACCCAATTAGTTTTTGCTGGACAAAGGTTTTTAATACGTTGTTCAGGCTGCTTCAGAAATATGTGTTTGACCCCTAAATAGCAGCTGTGATGTTGCACTCTATATGATTTTATGAAAATATGCTAATGAATGTTAATATAATGTAACTGGAAAATGCTTCATGCAAAAGGTCTCTTGTAAAGTATCATTACAAAGCTTATAATCTACTGAGTGTGATCATCCTATTTGTATAAATGTAACACTCTTGTATCTGAAACTAGAAATATGAAATATAACCCTGAGGTCCTACTGTAATTATGCAAAGTGTGGTCCATTAATGGTGGTTTGGAATCTTGATGGCTCCCATTAACCAGGACAATTGACTGTGGATGGCTCTGTTTGCTTGCAAGCCTTCCTGTGAGTCAGGCTAAGAGGAATGAGGGCTTGGAGTCTTACAGTGACATGTGATCATGTCACCTGAACTAGAATCCATCTTTAACCTGGTGCTTTTCCATTTAGAAGGAGGGGTCAGAACCCAGAGAGGGACAAAGGATTCCCACCTTGTACAAAAGATATATAAGGGTATGGAACAGATCAAAGGGGCTGCAATCATGAGAAATCCCCTAGCTACCACCTGAGCTGGAACAAGGGCTGTACCAGGGGAAAGGATTGTGCCCAGACTAGGAAGGCATCCAGTCTGTGATAGAAGCTTATTGAAACATCTGAGGGTGAGGTTTTATCTGTATTCAGTTTTCTTACTGTATTAGGTTAAGACTTGCATGTTTTATTTTATTTTATTTTGCTTGGTAATTCACTTTGTTCTGTCTGTTATTACTTGGAACCACTTAAATCCTACTTTCTGTATTTAATAAAATTACTTTTTACTTATTAGTTAACCCAGAGCAAGTATTAATACCTGGTGGGGGGCAAACAGCTGTGCATATCTCTCTATCAGTGTTATAGAGGGCGAACAATTTATGAGTTTATCCTGTATAAGCTTTATAAAGGGTAAAATGGATTTATTTGGGGTTTGTACCCAATTGGGAGCTGGACATCTGAGTGTTGGAGACAGGAACACTCCTTAAGCTGTTTTCAGTTAAGCCTGCAGCTTGTGTGGGATGTGGTTCAGGCCTGGGTCTGTGTATGTAGCAGTCTAGTGTGTCTGGCACAACCAGGCAGGGTTCTGAAGTCTCAAGCTGCCAGGGAAAACGGGCTTAAAGGTAGTCCCAGCACATCAGTTGGCAGTTCCCAAGGGGTTTTCTGTGATCCAACCCATCACAGCAGCTAACAATTTGCTATTCCTTGGGCCCAAGAGCATGAGAATGACTCTCCAGCCTTGGGATTAAGACACTCAGGAGGTAGGAGATGCTGGCTCAAATCTTCTCTCTTCCTCATTCAGAGGAGGGATTTGAATCCATAGCTCCTGCTGCCCAGGTAAGCTCCTCAATCCCCAGCCTATAGCATCATTCTTGCTCGCTCTTTGGCCCTATTAATATTTAAGTAGTTATGCAAGGTGGAACAGCCTCTACAGGAGAGCAGCCCAGCCCAGAATGGCCTGTGCCCTGGGGGTTAGGATGGTTATGCTAAGTTGAAGACTCTGCTCCAAAATGGGGTTGCAAATATGAGTCTCCCACATCCCAGGCAAGTTCCCTCACCCCCAGAGAAAGGTTGGGAGGGGCAGAGGAAGCTATTTAGGAAGCTGCCCTGAGTGAAAAGTTTCCTACAACCTGAAGCAGACTTTCTTAATTTATTGACAAATTCCAAAACGGTTAGGAACCAACCTGAATACCTGCTTTGAGTTTTCAGTTTGCTGCCAGACCAAACATCCGTTATTCACCCAGCTCCACCCACAAGTGACTCTGCAATAACACACAGAAACAGAGACTTCACAGAAGCCTGTAAACCCAGCACCAACGTCTGAAAAATACACCCATCAAAAATGGGTAAAACCCCCAGACACTGACCCCAATGCGGCTGCTCAGCTCCAGGACGTGCCCTACAGCCTTCGGGTGTGGGTCACCTCCTCTGAAGGCAGAGTGGGGTGCGGGTGAGGAGGGGTCTCTGCTGTACAGCTCCCAGTGGCTTCCCCTGGCCTTTTGAGGTCCCTTGGGGTCCCAGCATATCCCACATGACATGAGGGATAGTGACATGAGGAAAAAGAAAAGGAGTACTTGTGGCACCTTAGAGACCAGCAAATTTATTTGAGCATAAGCTTTCGTGAGCTACAGCTCACTTCATCGGATGCATTTGGTGGATACCCTGACAGAACCGCCCCTCTCCCTGTCAGTGGATCCCTGCCCCATGACAGGGAGAGCTGGGAAAGACAGGGGCATTAATTGTGTGTGTGTGTGTATGTGTGTGTGTGTGTAGTAGACCCCCAGTCACCTAGGGACAAAAAGGGCGACTCCCCTGGGCCCCGTCTGGGCTCCCACCACCCTGTTTCTATCCTGCTCCTCTCCCCTCCCCCATCCTGTTTCCATCCCCTGTTCTCCTTCCCCCCCATCTCCACCCCCTTCCCTTCTCCTCCCCCTCCTCACTTCTACCTTCCCTCTGCCCAACCCCTGTTCTCTCCATCCATCCCACTGGCCCCCTTATCTGAGGGCTTTTTCTGACATCCCCCGCCCCCCAGCCTAGTGACATCATCCCTCAGGTGACAGTTGGGCTCCCCCCATTCCCCCCAGGTGGCAGTTGGCCGTTCCCCCCCTTGACGGTCCCGTCGCTGACTCTGCTCGCCAGGCCCCTCCCCCCACAGTCGTTTCCCAAGTTGCTGCAGGCGGCTCCGGCCCATCCCCCGAGCTGGCCGCACCCAGGGCTGGAGGGTTCGGCCCGTTCCCAGCAGGGCCCCGCCAGGCTCCAGCAAGTCTCCAGCTCACAGAGCAAAGGGCCACGTAGCCCCTGACTGTTTGCTCCCCTAGTGATGTCACCATGCCCTGAAATGCAAACACGGGGGTTACGCTGGAATTGCTCAACCGCGGCCAGGCACCTGAGTCAGCGTGAGGAAGAGACGGGCTCTGCCTGCTGAGGCACCAGCACTGGAGAGGCATCGTGCAAAATTCCCACCTTTGTGAGCCGGCCTTGAGTCCAGCTGGTCCAGGGACTACTGGGGCCCCCTGTCTGTTGGGTGTGTCTGGTTTTTATTAGACAGACAAGGCGGGTGAGGTCAAACCTTCTATTGGACCAGCTTCTGCTGGTGAGAGAGACACGATTTCGAGCTACACAGCTCTGCTACCCTTGGACCAGCACAGCTACAACAACACTGCAAACAACCATTCTTTTTACAATAAGATGTGCTGGGATAGTGAGGGCCTGAAGAGGAAAGAGCCAGTTGCCATAAGGGAAGTTAAGCTCTGGAATAGTTTCCAAGGGATGTTGTAGAATCCCCATTGTCGGAGGTTATTAAGAACAGGTTGGACAAGTCCCCTGTCAAGAATGGTCTAGGTTTACTCTGTCCTGGCTAGCTGCAGGGGGCTGGACTTGGTGACTTCTTGAGGTCCATTTAGTCCAATAGTTCCATGATTACCAACCAATATTTCTATGATTCCATGATTACCAACATTCCCACATTGTTCATACAATCCTTCAGGCTAATATTAACCTCGAGGAGATCATATGGAAGTCATAGGGCAGGACAGAGCATTACCGGATTCCACCTGCAACCAGTGAGGGCTTAAACATGGTGCACACTGGGATGGGACATAAAATGGAATTTTGTTCTCTGTGGAAAATTCAGATGAATTTCCCTTGAAATTTTAAGCAGTAAAATTGTAACTTTTCACTGTCAAAGTTGAAAACCTGAAAAATGAGGGGGAAATATCAGTTTTGGCAACAGAGAATTGAAAATTTTCAGCTGAAAACTTCAAAAAACTGAAATATTTTGGGGCTGTTGGTACTCCAATGAAAAATCAAAAATTTCAAAGAAAGCAGAGACTCCACAAATATATAAATAAGCAAAATCAGAAAATTATTTAGTCACAAATCTAGTTTTCTATTGAAAATGTCTTGATGTTAAATTCTCAGTCAGCCTTCGTGCAATTGTCATTAAGATTATGTTTCCTCAGTGCCATTTATTTGCATGATGCTGTACTATCAGGTATCATACAGCACTGACCCTTCCCTGACAATCTGCCATGGTTTGTTCTCTGAACTGGAGTGTAAAAACCTCCCAGCATCCTTGCTAAAGATCCTGGGTAGGTCTGTGGCCTGAACTAGCTACTCAATCAGTCTGTCAGTGTCAGGCCATGGGTGTACACTAGATCTGGATGCTCCATTGAGTTTCCTGAAATCTATGTCAAGACCAACAGTTCCACCTTGTCCCTCTTGACCGTTCACTGTTAAGTGGCTCAGCCACTCCAGATAGACAATCTTCTTCCCCTCCTTGGTCAGACTCTGACTCATCATCTCTGGTACCTATTGCACTTTTGGTTTCAGAGGGAGAGTCCCCACACCCAGGCTTTGGGGGAGTTTAGATCCCAACTGTGTGGCCTAGGACTGTCTCTATCATAAGCCCAAACCGGAACCCCAAGTCCACACCCCTAAATTCTCAGGAAGGTCAGATTAGGACTCATAGCTGCTGCTAAACCTCAGGGCCCATCTCCAATTGCTCTGTCCCAGTCCAGCATCTCCGTTGTCCCTGGTCCCTTCTTTCACTGATCAGCACAGTCACCTTAGTGTTTAGAAATGTGAGCCAGCTTGTAGTCTGTAAACCAAGAGGGGACATCACTTTCTACACAACATGCTGTAGCTCAGCCAGAAGTTTGCAGCTTGATGTGATGAAGGGTATCTGGCCTGTGCTGTGCAGACGCTCAGACTAGATGGTCCTATTGGTCCCTTCTGGCCTTTAAATGTATGACTATGAAAATAAACTGCCCTGGAAACCTCGAGAGAACAGAGAGAGTGAGAATGAGGCAGGTTAATGTGTGAGGACAAAAATAACATTGTGCGAGCGGGTTATTCAATCCCACATCACAGCATGTGATACACCTCTGGCCTGCTGGGCTGCTAGCTCGGGGTCAGGCCTGGGGAGAGCTCACTGCTGGGCAGTGGAAGAGCTGTCTGTACATGAGACTCTGCAGATGCTCAGGGCGCTGTCAGCTCGTCTTGCGGTTCCCTCGCTTCACTGCTGCACGGAGCAGCTGGACTGTGTGTGCAGAGAGTTGCTAAGCAGGAGCTGCTGCTCACGGAACTGATTCTCCTCTCCCTTCCCTCTTCTGAGCAGCAGCCAGTCGCTCTCTAGTCCTGCAGCATCTGATTCCATCAATATCCTCTGCAGGGTTGGGGAGACGGTTCTAATTCTGCCCAGGATGACCTGGGTTTGGGCCAGGGGAAGAGAGGTAATAGGGGATGGGATGTTCTGTGAGATCAATTAAATCTCCTGCAGCAGATTTCCCACCTTGTGTCTCTGATGTTTTTCCTCATTCCCAGTCCCGTCCCATCCAGGCTCTTCCCCTCTTTGGCTGAAATAGCCAAGGGTGGTTGGCCTTCCAGGCAGGTACCAGGTTGGTCATTGTCACCCAGGCTTTTGGAAGGGCTGGGGACTACACAAAAGAAGAACAATCTTATGCCTATGGCAGTGGACTGGTGCTCAAGAGCCCTGGGTTCAGTCCTTGACTCAGCTGCAGACTCCTGTGTGCCCTGGGCTCAGTCACTTAGTCTCTCTCTGTGCCTCAGTCTCCCCATATGTGAAATGAGGATGGACTTCAGGAGCGTCTGAGGATAAACCTATTAATGATTCTGACAGGCTCAGATACTCCAATGACAGGGCATGTAGGACAGGCAGAGCATTGATGGGAAGAGCTGTTTATCTCAGGGCTTCTCTATAGACAAGAAATTTACCAGTGTAATTAAACCCCTCTATTTTTGCTGGTGTAACTCCAATGGGGACTCTCTTATTGTGGAATTAAAGTCTTTGTTAGGTTCATTCATAGATTTTAAAGCCAGAAGGGACCACTGTGATCATCTAGTCTGACCTCCTGTATAACACAAGCCAAAAAACTTCCCCAAAATAATTCCTGTTTGACCTAGGCCAGTGGGGTCAGGGGAGTCTTTCCATTAACACCAAGGGGCTTTGGATCAAGCCCTTTCTGGGCAGCATTGTTTGAGCTACAAGCAAGGCCCGGCTGCCATCCAAGGGTGCCAGCAGCTCAGCCTGACCAACAGCCCTGGGGATCAGTCTGGGCTAGAACCACCACAACGTTGTGATCTAAAAGGGACAGATTTTTCAAAGTAAAAGTTTTTGTGAAACATTTTCATTTTTTCCAAAGTTTCCATTTTTACAAAGAAAAAATTAAAACTGTTTTGGGGGTTTTGTAAAAACAAAAGTGGAAAATTAAAAGAGAAAATGAAAACGTACATTTAAAAACCCCACTTTTTCAGAGAATTTTTAAAAAGTTTTTAGGTTTTGGTTTCCCCTCCCTCTCTTTTTACCATTTTTCCACCACAAGAGGGGAAAACATGGGGAAACAATATTTTTCACATAAGGCTTTTAACAATATTTTTTTATAAATTGCAACAAATATTTACCCTTTTTCACTCTGTCATCTTCTGGGCACTGCTTATAACAGGGAGTCTCAAACTGTGCTCCTTTGACTCTCACCTGAGTGTTTGAGTTCACCTGAACATCCTCTGTCCAGCTGCTCTGCAGAGCTGACTTCATCCCAGTGGTGAAATGTGCCCAGCCACCATCCCGGGACAATCCACTTCTGCATCAATTACTTTGCAAAGTTGATCTCCAAAACTGCTCTGCCTTGTACTCCTGACAGATTTCCCTTGGGGCCCTCTGCTGTTTGGCTTCCCGCAGAGGTGTTAATGCCTGTTCACAAGACTTTCTTTCCAACATGTTTCTTTGACCTTTTGCCCGGGTTCCTCCACTTCCTTAGTCACACTGATTCTGGTTCCCTACTTGCTCAGAAGTCACTTCTGGATGCTCTTTCTCAACTGCCTTGTGTTCTTCCCCATCTGGCAGTGCCCCGATACCCGTCTCTCAGCAGGGACAGCAGCATGAGCAGGGATATAGAAGGGACCAGGATAGGGGGAAGAGACCTGGTGCCTGTCTCTCAGCAGGTACAGCAGACTCCTCAGGAACCCAGAATGGGGAACAGGGGCAGTCAGGGCAGGACAGGAAGAAGTGGCTGGAGCTGGATGTGGAGGATGGGGCAAGTGGAGACTAAAAAGGTGGAGAAGCCAGTGAAGTCCCATGGTAGGTATTCTCTGGGGGGGGGGAAATCACCCCTATGCACCAGGACAAGACCCAGACCCCATTTATGTCCCCTTAAGCCCAGAGAATGAATTTTCCCCTGGGGGAGCTGGGGGCTGGGAACCAGGATGGAAGCAAAAGGTTCAGGCTCATCCAACATCCAAGGCCCCCCAATCATCCAGTGACCTTTCACCCTGGCCCAGCTGTGCCTTTAGCCAGGGGGCTGTCTCGGTCCCCAGGCAGTGAGATGGGGTGGGAGGTGTTTCCTCAGTGATATGTTTAGACCAAAACAAGAAAACCAGGCCCCTTCGTTTCTCAATCTTGCAGCCCTAAATAGAGACGCTGTGGCCGGGGCGGGGAAGGGGGGGTGGCGCACGACAGGAAATGGGAAGCAGTGACGAATATCAGACCTGAGGACGGGACAGAGCAGGTCTGACAGAGGTTGTAGCGTCTCTGCTTCCTGAGACCCACAGACCCCAGGGGGCCTGGGAGCAAGGAGAGGTGCTAGGGAGAATCCAACCCTGGGGAGTAGACAGGGCAGATCAGAGCAGAGAGAGATACTTCTCCTAAAGTCAGACAGGACAGTGGGGACAGATCAGAGCAGGGAGCGACTGTGGATTGTCCCCTCCCTACCCCATTGAGCAGCAGAAGCCGCAGGGCTATTTCCATCCTGATCTGTTCCCGCCACCACTGTGATGATCCTGTCTCTGTGCCTCTTGCTGCCCGGTGAGTATGTGGGACCCATGTGCTAATTTTATAGCAGGTTGGGAGGAAACAGAACCGAGAGCAGCCCCGAGCTCAGACTGTCAGGAAATCCTCTTTAGTGGGAGAGAAATGGGAACCAATGTAAACACTGATTGTGAAACCTACTGGGCCCAATCCCCAGTTGGTACAAATCATGTAGCTCCATTGAAATCAATGCCGGTTTACGCCAGCTGAGGATCTGGCCCTCTAGAGAGCTGAAGGGAAAAGTGGTCCCAGTTCAGCCAAGGTCTGTGTGCGTGAGGAATCTGCCATGCCCCAGATCTAACGTCCTGCCTGGTTTGCTTCTTCACCAACACACAAATCAGGAATGAATTTCCATATCTATTAAGGCAGTTTTTGTCCCTGAAGAGGGATCTTTTTATCTCCAGCACTAACCACACGGCACCTTTCTGTTCCCAGCGCTGAGTCCCAGCACCCAGGACATCTGCTCAGCCCCTGGTGAGTCCGTCTGTCTGTCTGTCCCCAATCTGCCCATGGCATTTACCCCTCCCCCTCCAGTTGTCCAGCCATCACTTCTTGGGACGTTCCCTGCTCCATGAGGTGCCAGCAGCAATGGCACGGGAAGGTGAACGGGTTGTGTAGGATCTGAGCGGGGATCCAGCCGACCCTTCCCTGTCCTGATGCCTCTCAGCTCTGCTCTGACCTGAGGCCAGTGTGTAATGCAAAGAGCCATGTCCACAGCCCATCCCTCCCCCAGGGAACTGATCCTGGAAAGCAGAGAACACCACGGCTCTGACCACAAGGGATTTACCTTCCTATGTCACCAGCTCCCAGCCCCTTGCAGTCACAGGTCTCTCCCCTGGAGCTCACCCCCCAAATAGACTCATCCTGCACCTCATTATTAAATATCAGCAGCACATTTAATAGCCAGCCCTGAGCGGGCGGGTGGCATTCGAGAGGGTACGGCCAGAAGGGACCATTATATAACCCAGGCTGAGCTCCCGTATGACCCGGGCCAGGGAGCCGCGCCCAGCGACCCTGTGCCCAGCCCAGCAGGGGCTGGCGGAGCCGTTTCTTTGTTGGCTGCCTGGGCGAGGCAGCAACAGAGGACACCAAGGGGGTGGGGAAGGTGGTGGGCGGATATTGACCTGCCCAGTGGCAGCAGCAATTCCCCTGCAAGTTCGGAGCTGGGTACCATTGCCCTGGCGATTCCCAGGAAAGGGGGATCCGGTCGCGACCGCTGCTCCATGACCTTCCCTTAGGCCGGGCCTGGAATTGCCTCCTGTGCCTCCACTGCCTCCACTGCCAGCTGGGGTTGGGAGGGGCACTGGACAGGGGGATGTTAGAGCAGACGTCGGAGGGGTTGGGGACTAGACACGGCTCCTTGGCTGTCGGCTGCCGAGCTCCATGGGGCAGTGACTGGCCTTCACTAGACAGCCCTTAATATCCAGGGGCCTGCCATGCTGAGGGATTGCCTCTCTCCCGGCCGTATTGCCCCAGCTGGGTCAGTGGGGTGCCCGCATCGGGGCCCCTTGTTCTAGGAGAGTGAGCAGCACATGACAACGGGAGCCCAGCCTGGCTGAACCTTCAACTCTTCAGCAACCCTAATAATCCCACTTAATAAAGCTTCCGGTCACAAGAGAGAGCTCATCCCCCCATCTGCACAGCTGGGCTGGAAACAGAGACTCCGTCTGAGACATGGCACAGACCCACCTGCCATTTATCTCCTGCCCCATTGACAGCGCTGGGCACCACCAACACCCCACTGACAGCTGTGCCCCATTCCCCTTCCCAGGAGCTCTTCCTGCCCCACCCTCCACCTGAGCTGGATGTCTGCGCGGCCAGGGGATTCCATGTGGCTCAAGTGCTCCATGTTCTCCCAGCTCCGGGCCACCCGCATCGTCTTCTGCAAGGACGGGAAGGAGGTTTCATCCCAGCGGGGTTCAGAGCAGAAGGCCACCTACGACTATACCCATGTGGTGTCCGGGGGCAGCTCCAGGAATTACTCCTGTGGGTACGAGATCAAGGACAGCAACAACCGGGTGAACCGATCTGAGCTCAGCCCTGCCCAGCGCCTCAGCCTCACTGGTAAGGGATGAGTGTCTATGTGTGTGTGCATACCAGCTCAGCCCTACCTAGCAACTCAGCATCACAAAAGGGAGAGGGGGAGAGATGAATGGCAGAGCGAGAAACACAGTTATATAACAACCCCCTGATCATCCAAATACTGAAATTCATCAACATCCGAAATGAAAAATTTCTAACAAAACATCTTCATTCAAAATTTGACACAGGGAATCCCCCTGATTTTCACTCAGCTCAGATGTCTCAGCCCTGGCAGATGGGGAACAGGGACATCATAGAAATGTCGGGCTGGAAGGGACCTCAAGTTGTCATCAAGTCCAGCCCCCTGCACTGAGGCAGGACCAAGTAAATCTGGACCACCCCTGATAGAAATTTGTCCAATCTGTTTTAAAAATCTCTAATGACAGGGATTCCACAACCTCCCTTGGAAGCCTATGCCAGAGCTTCACTATCCCTATAGTTAGAAAGCTTTTCCTACTGTCTAACCTAATCCTCCGTTGCTGCAGATTAAGCCCATTACTTCTTGTCCTACCTTCAGTGGGCACTGAGAAAAAATGATCACCATCCTAACCCTAACTCTGAGCATATTTGGAGACTGTTATCAGGTTCCCCCCGCAGCCTTCTTTTCTCAAGGCTAAACATGCCCAGTGTTTCTAACCTTTCCTCCTAGGTCAGGTTTTCTAAACCTTTGATCATTTTTGTTGCTCTTGTCTGGACTCTCCAATTTGGCCACAACTTTCCTAAAATGTCACACCCAGAACTGGACCCTGTACTCCAGCTGAGGCCTCACCAGTGCGGAGCTGAGCAGAACAATGACCTCCCGTGTCTTACATACACTGTTAGCCCTTTTCACAACTACATCACACTGCTGACTCAGATTCAGTTTCTGATCCACTCTAACCTCAGGCCCCTTTCAGAGCATGGCCACCAGCCAGTTATTGCCCATGGTGTAGTTGTGGTAGGGCAGTGTATGGGCCTGCAGTGGGGCCATTCTCTGCTCTGATCTCTTCTGTATTTATTGCGTAGGTGGTGACTCCAGCAGCGGCAGTGTCGGGGGTGTCCCCATACAAGGTAAATGCTTCTGAAGCATTTCTTTATTCTGGGGACTGTATTTAGGGAAAAGTGGATCCTAGGCTGGGCAACCACCAGTCTGAGTGTGATCACTGTGATGATGGCTCTTGTGTATTTATAGCCTAAGTGATGACTCCAACAGTAGAGATGTCGGGGGTTCTTCCTCCCAAGGTAAATGCTTCCGAAGCATTTCTTTATTCTGGGGGCTCTATTTAGGGAAAGGTGGATCCTGGGCTGGGCAACCCGCAGACTGAGTATGATCGCCATGACAGTGGATGTAGAAGAAACACACAACCACAGAACAAGGTGACAGGCTAATCCAATGCGGCACATTCTCCCTGCAGCTCTCCCAGGCTTTCACCAGCATTGCTGAGCTGGGCAACATCGCTGCAGGGCAGAAAAATGGCTCTTTCAAAGGGGGAATCCCGAAACCTTCTGATGGGCAAGAGTTTCATCTGGAGTTCACTGACCCCCTCTGCTAAACCAGCAGTCAGCAAATTATTTTCTCCCTCTGCACTCATTGTATTTGTTGTTGTTCTGGAAGGAGGCACCAGATGCATCATCACGCCTGTGCTCACAAGTAATTCTCTCCGGTGTGCTCCAGTTCTGGAACAAAGATGTCACACACAGCATGTGGGCACACCCATTTCAGGAATTTATTTCAGCCCAGCATCAGTCCCCAGTTCCCAGGCAGCAATCGAGCCCTAGGAACTGACCATAGCAGAGCCCAATCCTGGCTGTTTCCCCAGCTCCCCCCAAAGCATCTGCATCAGCAAACCAACACCTAACAATATACTGGAAATGGCTGTGTGTACCCCTCCCAGCGCTAGGAAAAGATGGTGTCAGACTTTGTGTAACAGCATCACCTACTGACTCCTGCCAGAGTGACACTAATTATATATGTTTCAGAGTAGCAGCCGTGTTAGTCTGTATTCGCAAAAAGAAAAGGAGGACTTGTGGCACCTTAGAGACTAACAAATTTATTAGAGCATAAGCTTTCGTGAGCTACAGCTCACTTCATATATGTGACTCTAGAACTTGAGGGGAAATCATAGAATCATAGAATATCAGGGTTGGAAGGGAGCTCAGGAGGTCATCTAGTCCAACCCCCTGCTCAAAGCAGCACCAATCCCCAACTAAATCATCCTAGCCAGGGCTTTCTCAAGCCTGACCTTAAAAACCTCTAAGGACGGAGATTCCATCACCTCCCTTGGTAACCCATTCCAGTGCTTCACCACCCTCCTAGTGAAAAAGTTTTTTCCTAATATCCAACCTAAACTTCCCTCACTGCAACTTGAGACCACTAATCCTTGTTCTGTCATCTGCTACCACTGAGAACAGTCTAAATCCATCTTCTTTGGAACCCCCTTTCACATAGTTGAAAGCAGCTTTCAAATCCCCCCTCATTCTTCTCTTCTGCGGACTAAATAATCCCAGTTCCCTCAGCCTCTCCTCATAAATCATGTGCTCCAGCCCCCTAATAATTTTTGTTGCCCTCCGATGGACTCTTTCCAATTTTTCCACATCTTTCTTGTAGTGTGGGGCCCAAAACTGGACACAGTACTCCAGATGAGGCCTCACCAATGTCGAATAAAGGGGAACGATCACGTCCCTCGATCTTCTGGCAATGTCCCTATTTATACAGCCCAAAATGCCATTGGCCTTCTTGGCAACAAGGGCACACTGTTGACTCATATCCAGCTTCTCATCCACTGTAACCCCTAGGTCCTTTTCTGCAGAACTGCTGTTTAGCCACTCGGTCCATAGTCTGTAGCGGTGCATGGGATTCTTTCTTCCTAAGTGCAGGACTGTGCACTTGTCCTTGTTGAACTTCATCAGATTTCTTTTGGCCCAATCCTCTAATTTGTCTAGACCCCCCTGTATCCTATCCCTACCGTCCAGCGTATCTACCACTGCTCCCAGTTTAGTGTCATCTGCAAACTTACTGAGAGTGCAATCCATGCTGTCCTCCAAATCATTAATGAAGATATTGAACAAAACCGGCCCCAGGACCGACCCTTGGGGCACTCTGCTTGATACCGGCTGCCAACTAGACATGGAGTCATTGATCACTACCCGTTGAGCCCGACGATCTAGCCAGCTTTCCCATTTGTATCCCGTGAGAAATTCTGACCTTTCACATTTTATTTTCATCTTGAATCAGGATGAAAAGTCAAAATTTCAGATATTGCAAAGAACAGAAATGTAGCAACATTTAGATTCTGAAACACCAAAAGAGCCGTGTCAAAAGGTTTTGATTTTAAAGAAACAGCATTTTATGATCGAAAACTCTTCCACTGGGTATTTGTAGACTGGCTCTGAATAGATCTCTGCGCATGCCATACAGATCTGTGGCCTTGACTCAGGAATGCTCTGAAGCATGTGCACAAGACCATCCCTATTCAGGACAGCATCTATGTATATGCTTAACTTTAAGCACCTGCTACAGTCCCATTGCTGGAACTAAAATGGTTGTATGAAGTTAAGTTTGTACCAGGGTGCTGTCCTGAAAAGTAATGCTTCCCTGAAGCAGAGCAGATCCCACAGCCATGTTTTCTGCCTTGAGGAGCTCACCCTTAGAGCTGGGGGGAAATCTAGGTTTATTTCCACAAACAATTGTGAACAAAGTTATTTCATTCAGAACTTATCATGGAAAATTTCAATGTTTCGTGAAAAAATATTCATGAAACTGAACAAAAAAGTTTCATTTGGCCTCATTTCAACTAGATATTTTCATTTGTTTTGGGTTTTCACAACCAAAAGGTGACAAAAATGTCAGAAACACAAATAGCTTTGCTGTGTTCAGTTTCAAAGATAATGGACATTTTCCTTCCATTTTTAGATTTTGAAAAACAATATGAAACAAAACTGTCAATTCAAAATAAAACAAAAAATGTTCTTTCATTTCAAAATTATTTTTGTGGAAAGACTAAGAAGGCCCTTGCATGTGAATTGTTTGGGAGAAAGATTTTGATTTCAGTTAAACTGTGTTTGGATTAAAACAACATTTGGCAAACAAAATATGGAAAAACTTCAACAAGCTTTACTTGCAAAGAACAGCCAATAACGTTGCCCTGCAGATAACTGCGGGGTGAGCTTCCAGGTATGGTCATGAGAACATTAGAGGTCACTTACCATAGGACTCAGCCAGTTCCAGCCAGTGGAGACTTGCCGCTGGTTGCTTGGAGAGGGCATTCACATCCAGGTTCTTTCCTAGGGCTGAATCTAAATCTGCTATTGAGAATTACAATCCCTGCTGTCCTGGTTCTGGCTGTGGTGCTTTATCTGCTGGGAAAGAAAGGTGGGTATGAGAGTGAGGCTAAGCAGTGTTAGCAAATGTACAGACAGACGTGGCAGAGACAACCCCTTAGATCCCCTGTACCCAATGTGTCTGCTGGGTTGGGGGAAGAGAGATGATCAAAGAAACAGTTTTCAGAGTAGCAGCTGTGTTAGTCTGTATTCGCAAAAAGAAAAGGAGTACTTGTGGCACCTTAGAGACTAACAAATTTATTTGAGCATAAGCTTTCGTGAGCTAATAAATTTGTTAGTCTCTAAGGTGTCACAAGTACTCCTTTTCTTTTTGCAAAGAAACAGTGAAACTGATCGTTTGTTTGTGGGAGTCTGGCTGGGGAGAAAGATCAAAGAGATGATGAAAGAGATTATCATTGTGATTAAATATTTGTATTACAGTAGCACCCTGAAGCCCCAGTCAGGGATCAAGCCCCATTGTCCTAGCCGCTGTACATTATATATTAGGTATATTACTGTAGTGCCCTGGAGCCCAATCAGGAATCAGGCCTCCGCTATGCCAGGCGCTGCACAGATCAGTAACGAAAGGGACAGCCCCTGCCCCATAGGTGATTATAATCTAGTAGTCAGCTAGGGGCAAGTGTATGGATGGAATATTGACATGCAGGTAACTAAGGCTGCAGTTTAGGAAGGCATCTCCTAGTCAGGAAAGGCCCTTACACCTGTGCCCATGTGTAAGTGGTTTCCTGAATCAGGATCTAACAACTCTGAAAATAGAGCTCTGGAAACAGCTCTGCCCTGCCAAACTCTCCTCATACAGGTTTCAGAGTAGCAGCTGTGTTAGTCTGTATCCGCAAAAAGAAGAGGAGTACTTGTGGCACTCTTGTTATAGTGTGTATGGTAACACCCATTGTTTCAAGTTCTCTGTGTATATATATATATATCTTCCTATTGTATTTTCCACTGCATGCATCCGATGAAGTGGGTTTTAGTCCACAAAAGCTTATGCTCAAATAAATTTGTTAGTCTCTAAGGTGCCACAAGTACTCCTTTCCTCATACAGCGTCCCAAGCCCCAAGCTTTCACAGCACTCGAGTCACCCCAACAATCTCGAGATTGGCTTAAAACTCATGGGATTTCCAACAAGTCACCAGTGTGAGTTCTTTGTATTTGTCTGAGGGATTTGATCTTTGTGGGGTCTCTCAGTAACATTTTCAGGCTTTTCTCCCCAAACATGAGGATTATAAATTTATACTTTTTTTTTTTTTTTACTGAAAGCAAAGATTCTGAGAAGCCCCTGATTCTCAGATCTAGGACTTTATGTAGAACATGAAATGCCATGAGATTGCATTAAAATTTTCAGAGTTTGCCACACTACTCCCGGGGCACTCAGTGGGGTTCGTGGAGGAGAGCACAGGGCTGGGCCATGGGGATGGGGTTCTGCATCAATGTGTTGACGAATTTGGGCTGTGTCGCTCAGTTTCCATCTCTCTTCTCTGCCCACGAGAAAACGTGTCCTCGTCTCTGATCCATTGTCTCACGGCTTCCAGTTGCGTCTCTACCAAGGGATCAAAGGTAGGAGGAGATTATTTCCGCTCCCATCTCATTTTCTTTCTGGGTCCCTTCTGTCTGCCTCACGGAAGGGTTGGCAGCTGAGTAGGTCAGCTCTCCTGCTGCAGGGGGGTCTCAGTCTGTTCTGCAGGAATTTTTAAAAAGGCCAGGGAAGGATGAACTTCCTGGTTGGGGTGGGATCTGGGGGTTAGGAGGAGACACTTTAAGGAAGAGATGCGCCAAAGCGATGTATTCCCATCCAATTCACTGACAGCAGAGTGAGTGAGTTTGAAAATCACTCCAAGATGTTTGAAAGAATGAAAGTGACCCTGCTTCACAATCAGGGGGTGTCAGAGCTGGTCAGCAACAAAGCAACACCAACCAAACCATCCAGTTCCCTAAAACCAGGTCTGTTCTTCTGGGGCAGGGCTGGAAGTGGCCAGGCCTGGCTGGGAACCAAGGGTCTCCAGTCCCTCCAGCTACAGTGGGTAACACCCAATGTTAGCTCCATCAGCTATATCTGGTTTAGTGCCAGGCTTGGTGCGTCCACACATGGACTCGCCTCTTCCACAGTGGGTTCTCTCACAGCATCTGTGATTTTGGTGCAGGTCTGTTCATGAGGTGGCCATAGCACTTCCCCGCCTGCTGTGGAGAGCTGGGCATCAGGGATGCCTATGGGGATTCAGAACATGCTGTCCATGTGAACAATACGCTGTGCAGAGGGGCTCTGAGCCAGTTGCCTCTGCAGCATGGCCCAGGGGGACCAGCTCATTGGGCTCCAGGCTGCCTCCAGTTTCGTTAGTGCTGCTGGCTCGCTGTCTGCCCATCACCCTGTCAGGGAGTTTTGAGGGACCTTTCCCCACCCTCCACACACACAGTCTCTGCAGGGACCCTTCATACAGAGTCTAAGGGTTGCTCCCCATTGCTCTGCAGCCAGCACCTGCCACTCATGGCTCCCCCAGACTCCTGCTCCCATCCCCCTCTGACTTCCTAGTCACCTTCTCAAACCTGCCCAGCCCACTGCAGCCCTTCTGAGGGCCACGGGGCCCATACACTTGTTCTAAACCCTGCCTGACCCATGCCGGCCTGACAGCCGCAGAGCTCGGAGCTGATTCATCAGCTGCACATTGCCCCGAGAGGGACTCAAGGAAATCTACATGGCCCAGGCCCAGCCAGATATGATAGGGAGAGAAGCCAGCCCTGGGGGTGGGACAGAGAGTGCCAGGTGGGAGACCAGGAAGTCCATGGGGTGACCAGCTGGACACAGAGAGGGAAAGGTGCATGGGGAGACTAAGGGCAGTTTCCAGGCTCTGCCAGTGTCCGGCCCATCCTGGATTCCCAGTGCAGAGACTCTGCCAATAAAACTGGTGGGGGCACATGGGACATGACCCACAGACCCTCGGTACAGGGAGCCCTCACCCCGACTCCCAACAGTTTATGTTTCCTGCCTGCATTCTGCACTCCATCCTATAGGGCTCCTTAGCTTCCTTTCCCCAAATATTCCTTCCCTCCCTCCTCCTCCCATATGACCAATCTCTCTTTCCAAACACTCCCAACCTGCCCTCCTGGGACGTGGGATCTGGATAGCAGACTAGGCCAGAAGTGGGGCTCTGAAGCTGCATTTCCACACTGTGCAGAGTTGAGCCTTAACGATGAACATTCAGTCTTACTACATTGTGAGCAGACCTGAGTCAAAAATCCAGTTTTATTTGAATGAAAAAAATTCAAATAAACAATTTTCTTCAAATTTTTCACAAAAAATGTTGTTGTTTTTCTGACAAAATAATTGATAGTGAAACAAAACAAAAATATTCTTTCAAAAGAAAACAAAATGAGCATTTTGTTTATGACTTTTTCATTGAAAAATTCATTAAATAAGATGGTTTTGGCCAAACACTTGCTTTAGGTTAAACTACTGTTCATGAAAAAAATTTCTGTGGAAAAATGTCACCCAGTTCTAACTTTGTGAAAATGACTGAGTTCTCTTCAACTTCTCTCCTGAGATGTCAGGGATTTTCAGTCCGCCCCCCCCCCAAGCTTAACTCCATGCTGACCTAGTGGGGTACTGGTTAGTGGGTTTCTTGGGCATTTTACAGAAGTAGAACAGGATGTTCAAGTCTCAGTTTTATTAGACTTTCCCTGCATAAATGGTGAAGCCATCATGTTCACTGATTATCCAGAAGTAGGGTTTGCTGCCTTTTCACTGAGTGTGAACTGAATGGAGATGTACGGTCCTAGCAGCAGAACCAGCCATGGGAAGAAATCTCCTCACAGCGGGACCTCTGAAAACAGACTCAGTGTCGCCAAGGTGACACACAGAGAGCACGCAGCATCACTGATACCCCCTGTCCTTATTACTCCCCACAGGGAACGAGTCCAGCATCACACCAGCAACACTCCTGAAGATCATATTGAATGTACGAGCTTTTGTAGAGTATTGGAGTTACCGGGGTCACCTGCACATGAGGGAGAAAGGCGGGGGTTGGGGGTAAATGTGTTAATTGGTGGGGGCTGGATAGATCCCAGATCAGACTGTCTGACCAAGAGTTACAACAACAAACTGCCTGTTATAAAAGTGGATGAGGAGAAAAAGTTCTCAGGCTCCCAGGACTCGTGCATCTGAGTCCCTGAGGTTCCTTCGTCCCACCCTTTGCCTGTAAACCCCAGTCCCGCATTGCCATGGCTTAGGGGACTGAGCCAAAGTGCTATCACTTTCCATCCTTGATGGAAAGGACACATTCGAGAGAGAGAGCTCCCATTGGAAAGTGTTCCACTGCCCTCCCTGGGAAATGGGGGCAAAAGTGCCTCATGGGAGCTGTAGTTCAGGTGCCTCATGCTCCTGGTCTCTTTGAGCCGGGCTTTCTGGCTCTCCCATGATACACCACTTTCTCCCCTCTTGGAGAAGGGATATAGTACATCATGGGAGTCCCTGGTTGCAGCGTATCATGGGAGATGAAGTCCAGCCAGCCAGCTCAACCTATAGACGAGAATATCAGCATAAGGCAATTGAACTACAAGTCCAATGTGGCACCCAGATGGTATTTGAATCAGAATATTTCTGCTTTTGGGCAAAATATTTCAAGTTTTGGGGCACTCCTTTTTTGAACAAAATGTTCAAATTTTCTGCCAAAAGCTGACTTTGTTTCTGACAAAATAGCTCTGTTGAAAACCCAGACAGACAGTTTCCACTGAACATCTTCAACAGGCAAATTAAATCCTTCTGCTTCAGTCCCCTAGCGACCCTGCTCAGGATCAGGCTCCATTGTGCTCGGAGCTGCCCAGGGGGGAGCCCTATCCTGTCTGGGGGAGAGGTAGGAGCCAGATGGTTATAGTTTGTGCTCAGCGAGGTGCCTTCCCTTAAGGTCATTTACACCCAAGTGACCATGTGTAACTGTCATTCTCTCCCCAGATGCCTCTGTGAATTGGGTGGGAAGTGCCAGGGTGAGTCTCAGCTTTTATTAACGACAAACTGAAGTGATAGAAAAGAGCGATTTGTTTGCCTGTTCCAGCTCGGCAGCAACCCGTGGGCTTGGAACATGGATTTACTCAGAATTCCCAGGCTTCTGGTTGTGTCTGTTACCCTGGTCTCACTGTTGCTGCCCCAGATCTCCATGAAGGAGCGGGTAGCTGCCTCCCACATCTGCTGTTAGCCTGGCCAATCAGGCCTTGCCCACCACAGACAAGCATCCAGGCAAGAGAAAAACATCCTTCCCAAACTCTACACCACAGTGATAGGGCAGAATCCCCCATGGCCTGAAAATCGATCCGGCTACAGAAGGGCTTTCTCCACCAGCCTCTGCAGTCAGACAAACAACCAAGGCAGAAATGTTCAAGGTTTCAGAGTTCCCATTCAAACTCCTGGGAACTGGACGGTCAAATCCCCCAGGCAGGTTTGAAAACCTCCAAAATGTTACCCAACTGGGAATCGGTGCTAGTGAGATGGATCCTATTAATGAAGTCCCAGCACCACTTGCTTGTAACACTCCCCATCATGGGCCTTCCTAAGGGGAAGGAAGACAAGAAAGGGGTGGAATCCTAGAAGTTTCCCATTCACTTCAGTGGGGGCAGGATTTCCCCCAATGGGTTTCCAGGCGATGTAGGTGTCGGTGGGGCGTGCACGGTCTCACACTGCTAGCAGCAGCTGTGCGGTGGTGCACGCAGCCTGGGCACCTTGTTAGTGGCAGGGAAAGCTGCTAACACAGAGCTTCTGTCCCCCGATTGCTTCCTTGTGATAATTATTTGGTCACACTCCAGTTGATATTGGCAATGAACAATAACCCTGGATTTTTATTTCTCCTCCTCTAAAGATCCATGGGAGGAGTTTGGGTCACAGAAGTTCTATCCTACGATTATTATTATTTTTAATATGTAACATTTTCTTGAGAGTTTATAGCAGTGTCACAAAGGGAGGAGGTGTGTGCTGTCATCATGATGGCATAGCTGGTCTCCTTAGAGTTAAGGTTCATAGAATCATAGAATCATAGAATATCAGGGTTGGAAGGGACCTCAGGAGGTCATCTAGTTCAACCCCCTGCTCAAAGTAGGACCAATCCCTAACTAAATCATCCCAGCCAGGGCTTTGTCAAGCCTGACCTTAAAAACTCCTAAGGAAGGAGATTCTACCACGTCCCTAGGTAATGCATTCCAGTGTTTCACCATCCTCCTAGTGAAAGAGTTTTTCCTAATATCCAACCTAAACCTCCCCCACTGCAACTTGAGACCATTACTTCCTGTTCTGTCATCTGCTACCACTGAGAACAGTCTAGATCCATCCACTTTGGAACCCCCTTTCAGGTAGTTGAAAGCAGCTATCAAATCCCCCCTCATTCTTCTCTTCCGCAGACTAAACAATCCCAGTTCCCTCAGCCTCTCCTCATAAGTCATGTTTTCCAGTCCCCTAATCATTTTTGTTGCCCTCCGCTGGACTCTTTCCAATTTTTCCACATCCTTCTTGTAGGGTGGGGCCCAAAACTGGACACAGTACTCCAGATGAGGCCTCACCAATATCGAATAGAGGGGAATAATCACGTCCCTCGATCTGCTGGCAATGCCCTTACTTATACATCCCAAAATGCCATTGGCCTTCTTGGCAACAAGGGCACACTGTTGATTCATATCCAGCTTTTTGTCCACTGTAACCCCTAGGTCCTTTTCTGCAGAACTGCTGCCGAGCCATTCGGTCCCTAGTCTGTAGCGGTGTATAGGATTCTTCCATCCTAAATGCAGGACTCTGCACTTGTCCTTGTTGAACCTCATCAGATTTCTTTTTGTCCAATACTCTAATTTGTCTAGACCCCCCTGTATCCTATCTCTACCGTCCAGCGTATCTACCACTGCTCCCAGTTTAGTGTCATCTGCAAACTTACTGAGAGTGCAATCCGTGCTGTCCTCCAAATCATTAATGAAGATATTGAACAAAACCGGCCC
Source organism: Dermochelys coriacea (assembly GCF_009764565.3). NCBI lineage: Eukaryota > Metazoa > Chordata > Testudines > Dermochelyidae > Dermochelys > Dermochelys coriacea. Next base: position 11,354,777 of record NC_050090.1, read on the forward strand.
CAGGACCGACCCTTGGGGCACTCCGCTTGATACCCGCTGCCAACTAGACATGGAGCCATTGATCACTACCCGTTAAGCCCGACAATCTAGCCAGCTTTCTATCCACCTTATCATCCATTCATCCAGCCCCTATGTCTTTAAATTGCTGGCAAGAATACTGTGGGAGATCCTGTCAAAAGCTTTGCTAAAGTCAAGGAACAACATGTCCACTGCTTTCCCCTCATCCACAGAGCCAGTTATCTCGTCGTAGAAGGCAATTAAATTAGTCAGGCATGACTTGCCCTTGGTGAATCCATGCTGACTGTTCCTGATCACTTTCCTCTCCTCTAAAGGCTTCAGAATTGATTCCTTGAGGACCTTCTCCACGATTTTTCCAGGGACTGAGGTGAGGCTGACTGGCCTGTAGTTCCCCGGATCCTCCTTCTTCACTTTTTTAAAGATAGGCACTACATTAGCCTTTTTCCAGTCGTCCGGGACTTCCCCCGATCACCATGAGTTTTCAAAGATAATGGCCAATGGCTCTGCAATCACATCCGCCAACTCCTTTAGCACTCTGGGATGCAGCGCATCCGGCCCCATGGACTTGTGCTCGTCCAGCTTTTCTAAATAGTCCCGAACCACTTCTTTCTCCACAGAGGGTAGTCACCTCCTCCCCATGCTGTGATGCCCAGTGCAGTAGTCTGGGAGCTGACCTTGTTCGTGAAGACAGAGGCAAAAAAAGCATTGAGTACATTAGCTTTTTCCACATCCTCTCTCACTAGGTTGCCTCCCTCTTTCAGTAAGGGGCCCACACTTTCCTTGACTTTCTTCTTGTTGCTAACATACCTGAAGAAACCTTTCTTGTTACTCTTAACATCTCTTGCTAGCTGCAACTCCAGGTGTGATTTGGCCTTCCTGATTTCACTCCTGCATGCCCGAGCAATATTTTTATACTCTTCCCCGGTCATTTGTCCAATCTTCCACTTCTTGTAAGCTTCTTTTTTGTGTTTAAGATCAGCAAGGATTTCATAGTTAAGCCAAGCTGTTCGCCTGCCATATTTGCTATTCTTTCTACACATCGGGATGGTTTGTCCCTGTAACCTCAATAAGGATTCTTTAAAATACAGCCAACTCTCCTGGACTCCTTTCCCCCTCATGTTATTCTCCCAGGGGATCCTGCCCATCAGTTTCCTGAGGGAGTCAAAGTCTGCTTTTCTGAAGTCCACGGTCCATATTCTGCTGCTCTCCTTTCTTCCCTGTGTCAGGATCCTGAACTCGACCATCTCATGGTCACTGCCTCCCAGGTTCCCATCCACTTTTGCTTCCCCTACTAATTCTTCCCGGTTTGTGAGCAGCAGGTCAAGAAGAGCTCTGCCCCAGTTGGTTCCTCCAGCACTTGCACCAGGAAATTGTCCCCTACACTTTCCAAAAACTTCCTGGATTGTCTGTGCACCGCTGTATTGCTCTCCCAGCAGATATCAGGGTGATTGAAGTCTCCCATGAGAACCAGGGCCTGCGATCTAGTAATTTCCGTGAGTTGTCGGAAGAAAACCTCGTCCACCTCATCCCCCTGGTCTGGTGGTCTATAGCAGACTCCCACCACGACATCACCCTTGTTGCTCACACTTCTAAACTTAATCCAGAGATTCTCAGGTTTTTCTGCAGTTTCATACTTCAGCTCTGAGCAGTCATACTGCTCCCTTACATACAATGCAACTCCCCCATCTTTTCTGCCCTGTCTGTCCTTCCTGAACAGTTTATATCCATCCATGACAGTACTCCATGTGAATTATCCCACCAAGTCTCTGTTATTCCAATCACATCATAATTCCTTGACTGTGCCAGGACTTCCAGTTCTCCCTGCTTGTTTCCCAGGCTCCTTGCATTTGTGTATAGGCACTTGAGATAACTCACTGATTGTCCCTCTTTCTCAGTATGAGGCAGGAGCCTTGCTCTCTCGCGTGCTCCTGCTCGTGCTTCCTCCCGGTATCCCACTTCCCCACTTACCTCAGGGCTTTGGTCTCCTTCCCCCAGTGAACCTAGTTTAAAGCCCTCCTCACTAGGTTAGCCAGCCTGCTTGCGAAGATGCTCTTCCCTTTCTTCGTTAGGTGGAGTCCATCTCTGCCTAGCACTCCTCCTTCTTGGAACACCATCCCATGGTCAAAGAATCCAAAGCCTTCTCTCCGACATCACCTGCGTAGCCATTCGTTGACTTCCACGATTCGATGGTCTCTACTCAGGCCTTTTCCTTCCACAGGGAGGATGGATGAGAAGACCACTTGCACCTCAAACTCCTTTATCCTTCTTCCCAGAGCCACATAGTCTGTAGTGATCCGCTCAAGGTGATTCTTGGCAGTATCATGGATGCCCACGTGGAGAAGCAGGAAGGGGTAGCGATCCAAGGGCTTGATGAGTCTCGGCAGTCTCTCCGTCACATCGTGAATCCTAGCTCCTGGCAAGCAGCAGACTTCTCGGTTTTCCCGGTCAGGGAGGCAGATAGATGACTCAGTCCCCCTGAGGAGAGGGTCCATCACAACCCGCCTCCTTCTCTTGGGAGCGGTGGTCGTGGAACCCCCAACCCTAGGACAGTGCATCTCATGCCTTCCAATTGGTGGAGTCTCCTTCTGTTCCCTTCCCCCAGATGTGTCATCTATTCCACTCTCCGCATTAGTACCTGTGGAAAGAACATTGAAATGGTTACTTACCTGTATCTGTGTTGCTGGGACATGGACTCTCCCCTTTCTTCTTCTGGAGGTCACATGCTGCCAAATTTCTTCACTATCCTCCTGTCCCCGCAGTGCAGCCTGTTCTGAATCTTCATAACGTTGTTTCTGTAGAAGCATATCCTGACATCTGAAGTTAGCATTCTGTCATCACTCTTATTTTCACACACACCTCCACAAACCCATTCCAGAGAGTATAAAATGTGATTACCACATCTCATCACTATGTAGATCTTGTCTTGAAAGTTTGGGGCAAACAACTCCAGTGATCTCAGAGAGAGGGAGTTAAATTCACTTTCCAGAGATTTTCCTAGAATTACTTTGGCTGTTCTTATGCATTAAAGATCTGGATGATGGGATGGATTGCACCCACAGCAAGTCCGTGGACGACACTGAGCTGCAGGGAGAGGTAGATACATGGAGGTTAGGGATAGGGTCCAGAGGGACTTAGACAAATTGGAGGATTGGGCCAATAGAAATCTGATGAGGTTCAACAAGGAAAAGTGCAGAGTCCTGCACTTAGGACGGAAGAATCCCATGCACCACTACAGGCTGGGGACCAACTGGCTAAGCAGCAGTTCTGCAGAAAAGGACTTGGGACTACTGTGGACAAGAAGCTGGATATGAGTCAACAGTGTGCCCTTGTTGCCAAGACACCTAATGGCATATTCAGCTGCATTAGTAGGAGTATTGCCAGGAGATCGAGGGAAGTGATTATTCCCCTCTATTCGGCACTGGTGAGGCCACATGTAGAGTATTGCTTCCAGTTTTCGCCACCCCCACCACTGCAGAAGGGGTGTGAACAAATTAGAGAGAGTCCAGAGGAGGGCAACAAAAATTATTAGGAGGCTGGGGCACATGATTTATGAGCAGAGGATGAGGGAATTGGGCTTTTTTCGTCTGCAGAAGAGAAGAGTGGGAGGGATTTGATAGCAGCCTTCAGCTACCTCAAGGGGGGTTCCAAAGAGGATGGAGCTAGGCTGTTCTCAGTGGTGGAAGATGACAAAACAAGGAGTAATGGTCTCAAGTTGCAATCGGGGAGGTCTAGGTTGGATATTAGGAAACTCTATTTCACTAGAAGGGTGTTGAAGCACTGGAATGAGTTACCTAGGGATGTGGTGGAATCTCCATCCTTAGCGGTTTTCAAGGCCCGGCTTGACAAAGCCCTAGGTGGGATGATTTAGTTGGAGTTGGTCCTGTTTTGAGCAGGGAGTTGGACTGGATGACCTCCTGAGGTCTCTTCCAACCCTAGTCTTCTATGATTCTATGCTAACAAATGCTGATTTACCCCTTTGAGCTTTTAGTAATTGACTGTAGGACAGGGTACTACTTGCAGAGATTTTTGTGACTCGTGAATTCCGAAGCTGGTTTAACCCTCTCAACATTATGCATATTGATTCTCCTTATGCATATTGACCCAAGCTTTTGACCCAAGCTATTAGCCAATAATCTAGGTCTTGTGCATAGTAAGATTGAGGGGTAAAAGTGATGACAGAGACAGGTATGTTCATAGATGCAACTCCATTTATTTACATAACATCACTTTCTTTGATCCCAGCTCGAAGCCTCTTTCCAGCCAGCACTGTGCCCAAAAGCTCTCTCTATCTGGGGGGCAAAAAAGGGCCAGACCAAGGCTGGGGAGGAGGAAACCTGTGCTGCATGGCTCCGAGAGGTTAATGTAGGAAGTGAGATCAGTGGTGTTTCCCATCCTAGATGTCCATTAGAACTGCTCCTGATGTACATAAAGCAGTGCTGTCAGACGGACATTTTCTGGCTTCATTTCTCTGGTTTTATACTGGCTTAGCAGAAAAGTAACATTACTGTGTTTTATTTTAAAGCATCCTCTGCCCCAGGGAGTAGAGACACCGCCATATGCAGCAATCACTCTGCAGCGGGGCAGATGTCATTAATGCTCTACTTGCTGAAATGCAGTGCTCGTCACAGCCCAGCCACATCAAAGACCCTCCCGAAATCAGAAGCAACTGTAGGGGCTGTGCAGCAAGAAAGTGCGAGACAATGCACAGTGACCCGAAGGGCTGTAGGACACTGGAATATTCTTAGGGCGAATGCTACTTGTTTTCCTTTTAGAAAAAAGTTTTTTTCTGAATAAAATTGGGAAACATACCCAAACTCTTTATTCCTACCCCCTCACTCCTTATATCGACAATTCAGCTCCCAAGTCCTCTCAGCTCTGTTTAGTGATTCCACTGCTAATCCAAAGCATCCAAAAATTATGAGGCAGCCCCCACAAATCCCAAGATTAACTCAAGAATTCATGAGGTTTTTTTAAATTATTCATTTTGTTTGCTTTTATTTTACTTCTGGTGTTTGACCTTTTGGAGGTCAGACCTTTTCCAGACCTTCAGAACCAGGAGGGCTAGAAACGTATGCATTTCAACAAAACCCAAGAATCTCACATAATCCAAGCACCTCAGGAGTTGGGCTTTAAGAAAAACAGCAGATATTATGAGATATGCTGTGAAATCATGGGAACTGACAACAGCGTCAGGGTCACCTTTGAATTTGCAGGCAGTTTAATGTCATGCGGGTTTGTAGGGATGTGATGAAATATAAATGTCAAGCAAAAAGTATTTGTCACAAGCTATGGCTTCGTGAAACTGTTTGTTAGCCTCATCCAGAGAGTGCAGCCATGTGGATGCTAGAGAACATCATGCCAGTATTTGGCTCCTTGGAAACCAGTCAGTACATGAAGCAATTACATCGCTTTGATGTATGGGTTTGAGCTGATGTTTGGCAGGAATTCTAGACTGACAGCCAGATTTCTGTAAGTGCCAGCACCCAGCAGCTGATAAAAATTCTCATTTGAGAACCATGATTGACAGCTACTGGGTCCTGGGTGTTTTGGAAAATCTAGTCACTGTATTTAGGAGCCTAACTGAGAGCTGATCTCTGAAAAATCTGGCTGTGTTATGAGCTTTCCAATGAGCGACATAGGCCCTGCTGCTGGTAGAGTCAGCACCTGAGCAATGTCTCTGGATCATGCTGCAGACAATGGTGGATCTGGGAATCATTCTTTCCCTCTTGTACCTTTGTTTTGTGTTGCTAGTTCAAGTTCTTTGAACCATTCTGAGTGAGTTTAACTATCCTGAAAAGCCCTTTTCTGAGCTCCCTGACACACCATAGCGACTGGGGAAGTTTTCAACTTTCAGGTAATAAAGGAAATGAATTGTGGGAAGAAAAAAGCATCATCTTTGTGATCAGAATCTTCTGCTTCAGGATTATGCAGACAATAACCCACCTCCTTTCCTTCCTCTGAGCTGGTTTTTCTTTAGCTTTGTCACCCCCAGGGCTCAAAAATCACAAGTCAGGCCACCCAAATCATGAGATTGGCTTAAAAAACAAGAAACTTTTAGAAATGATTAGTGTTGGGTTCTTTTTATTTGCCTCCTGGTCTTGGAGCCTTTAAGGTTTTATCTACACAGGGCTGCTCAGGAAAATTAATCTGAATTAACTAAAGGTACGAATTTAAAGTGGATTATTTAAACTGCATTAAATTCCTGTGTGGACTCTCTTACTCAGAATGAAAGCCCTAATTCAATTGGTAGCTAAATTCACTTCCAAAGTGAACTAAACCGTGAGTGAGAAAATGGAGAGGGGTCTGGGGAGATACCATTGAGCAGCTCAAAGCAGCATGTTGAGGAAACATCATTGGTCAGTGCTGCACAATAAGCCTCTGTGGTAACAGTCTTTGCCGAGGTAACTCCTCCACTTCATTGGTGATGCTGTCAGTCACTTTGCCCTGAGCTTACAGACCTCTGCTCACTCCCAGCCAGGCCAGGGCCAGGCCGTGCTCTGTCAGATCTTAGCCTTGCCATGAACTGTCCCAGCCAGGCAGCCCAGCCCAGCTCCTTCCTTCTGTTCAAATAATCTCTCCTTCCAGAGAGACTGTATGATTAGGGGGAAAGGCTTAAGGCACCAGGGTGGAACTCCTGGGAGATTGAGATTCAAGTTCCAGCTCTGCTGCAGAGTCCTTGGGCCTGTCACTTCATCTCTCTGTGACTCAGCTCCCCATCTGTGAAATGGGGATAATACTTCTGCCTTGTCTAAGGTGACAGTTTTAAAAGTCCTTCCGGGATTTAGGAGCAGAAGTGCCTGACTGTGCTCTGTGCCACTGCCTTGTGCTTCTAAATTCTTCAGGTGCTTTTGAAAATCCTTGCTTAGATTGAGAACTCTTCCAGGCAGGGGCTGTCCCTCACTAAGGGTTTGACTGCACAGGGAAATGGACCGGCAGAACTACAATAGTGTAATTGAATCGCTGCAGTTTTCCTGGGATAACTCCCCATGGGGACACTCTTCTTCCATAATGAGAGAGCCTTGGGCAGGGTTAGTTTACACCATTTCCAAAGTGACATAAGCTAAACAGGACAGAGCCCCTCATACACTGGAATAAGAGTGTCCCCACGGGGAGTTATCCCGGGATAGCTATAGTGGGTTAGTTGGACCTGTATAGTTCTGCTGGTCAGTTTCCCCCTGCAGACCAACCCTTAGTGTCTGCACAACACTCAGCACAAAGGGGCCCTGACGTTTGCTGGGGTTTTTGGTGGGTGCTTTTATATAAATAATAACAGCAAAATGCAATCGGGGCTCAGCTGACAGGTGCTGGACGAGGAGCCAAAGAACAAGATCTCTGTCTCTCTTAGGGTTGCCAACTTTCCAATTTCTGAAAACTGGACGCTCCAGCTCTGCCTCCTCCCCTGCTCCACCCCTCCCCCATTCTTCTTCCGCTGCCCACCAGGCCAGGGACCACCACACTCCCCGCAAACCCACAAGTTACCTGTGGGGAATGGGAGATTCTCTCTCCATAAGCCACTCACTCAAGTCAAGTAGGAGCTGGGACTAGAACCCAGGAGTCCTGACCTCCAGCCCCTCCTGCTCTAATCCATTCACTCCAATTCCCCTCCCAAAGCAAAGGATGGAACCCAGGAGTCTTTGCTTCCAGCCCCTCCCCCTCCCCCCGCGCTCTAACCACTACCCTCCAAACTGCTCCCAGGGCTAGGGAGAGAGCCCAGGAGTCTCCCCGTTCTGACTGATTCCCAGTTCCTCCAGGCCCCCAACACCAAGGCAAGAGATGGTCCAAAACACGCCCAGCCATCCCCTGCCAGTCTGGGTCTGTGGAAGTGAGGGCAGGGGGCTGCTCACTTCCAACTGGGGAACTTGCCCCGTTGTTTGTAGTCACCACCCAGCAGTTGTGGCTCGCTTACCTGGGCTGGCTCCAGAAAATTTACATGGAAATATTGGTTCTGGGGTCTCCCACTTCTCCAGAGGGGTTTAATGAGCCACCTTGAGAGGCTCCTGGGGCCCCAGCTCCCAGGCTACCTTTGCTGCAGCTGGGGTGGCTGGCTGCAAAGCGCTGGAGCCTGCCAACCTCTGCCGCCCGGAGCAAGCAGGCACTCTAGTTCCCCCCGGAGCAGCGCTGTGGGGCAGCTGGGCTCCTACCTAGGCAGTGATCATGCCACGTGTGGAGCCAGGATTGGCAGCCTGGCCCAGCCCAACCCTTCAGGGGAAGCAGCCCTGCGTGGCGTGCCGAGCCCAGGCCCCTCTGCAGCCCACAGGGGGCGAATGGAGCGGGGCCAGGAGCTGCTCTTCAAACAGCCCCTCACCCGACATCCATGCCCCGCAGGTAGTGGGTTGCCCCCTTCCTTTTGTGGCCTCTTTGGTGTGCTTGGAGCTTGCCCTCCTCTCGCCCGCTCTGCTCTCAGCACCACTGCAGGGACTCGGGGCAGCTGGTGCTGGGGCCATGGTGCCCACCCGGCACTTGCTGCCTGGCGCACCGGGATTGAGGGTGCTGCCACCTGGCACTCCGGGGCTGGCCACCCAGCACACCAGGGCTGGGGCATCTCCCCTTGGCCACCTGGCGCTGGGGACGGGGGCCATGGTGGGGGTGCTCTGGGCTCCTGTGGGGGAGGGAAGAGTAGGGGAGGGAGAGAGGGGGGCAGAATGGGAGGGGGAGGGGAAAGGCTTCAGGCACAAGGTGAAGGACTGGGGACTAGCCTCCCCCAAAAGCTGAGTCACTGGCCGCCCATGCAGCTGAGGCTCTCCATCAACAGCTGAGCAGGATGGCTGATCACGGTTACTCTAGTAACCGGACTTTTAGTGCTGACTGGACATTACCAGGTCCCCTTTTCGACTGGACTTTCCGGTCAAAATCTGGGTACCTGGCAACCCCAGTCCCTGCTTTGATATTCTGTACCTGAGCTAGGTATTCTTTTGTCTCCAGTGTAGCTTTGGGATTCAGCTGTCAGACTGGGAGTGTAACCCACATGCCTAATAGGGAGATATCTCTGTAAAAGATCTAGAGAGAAGCAGGGAAAGGAATAAGTTGTGTCTGGGGCATTACTGCTAGGCAGATGTGCAGTTAGCATCGCACACCCAGATATTTTGAAATTAGATGTAGTAATTTTGGGCATGCTCAATAGGCTCCCTGTAGCTGGACTCAAAAACTCCATTGAAAGCAAATAGTCAGGGCAGCTGCTTTACAAAAACACGTGACCTGCATGGGTTGTGACCTCCAGGAGCAAAAAGCAAGCTGTTTTCTTGTAACTCTGAATTTTGCAAAAGGTTAGTGCTATTGTTAACTTTCCAACAGAGAAGCACAAGGCCCTGTTATTAAAAAAAAAGGGGGGGGAGGGAAAACTAACATCTTTCCTTTTAATTTGATACCTTAAATGTTATTTAATTTTAGTCAAATTGTCTTAACCAATCTGGTTCCCCAACTTGCTTCTTATTTAAATGTAATAATAAAGAAAACATAATCTATATTTTGGTATTGTCAGTTTTTGTATTTGTTTGTAACAAGTTTTTTAATTCATATAGAGTACTTAATACTAAATCATTAATTTATTAATTAGGTAACTAAGTAATTTCACAGTCCAGCAGAGATGAAGAAGTGTGCATGAATTCCAAGTAAAAATTTCTGCACACAAGAGAAAAAAAAGATATTTTACAGTGCTTTTCAGAAATCTATATAAAGTTAATAAACAAAGTCTCTTATGTAAAACTGAGGGGATCTCAATCTAATCTTTTAGAACTCTAAGTTACTTCTCTCTTTTTGTGAAAACTAACCTGTTTAAATTTATTTTTTCTTTTATTTACATTTGTACATAACTAAAATAATATATGTAAATTAAAAACCAGCCTTTTTATTTAGTAAAAATTGAGCTATTATTTTTATTATTATAAAATAATATAAAGTTAATTGCTAAAAAATGAAGTTCGTTGCTTTTAAATTAATTGTATAAAGATTAGGCCAGTGCAATCATTTTTGAAAATCCTCAATAACTAAATTTTGGCTCTGCATGTGCTCTTCTATAAAAATTGTGTTAAAGCACTTAACAACAACACACACAGAGATCCAGCCAGCACAGTAACTCAGTTACAGTATTTTGGAGATTCACACCATAATTTACAGATTATCATAATTTTAAGTACAAAAGCTATTTTTAAGTGGGCTCCTCACTGTGTGAATCCTGCAAAGCCAGACTGCTCTTATCATTATTATTAGCACTGTGGTAGCACCTAGGACCTCAATCATGGACCAGGACTCCATTGTGCTAGGCGCTGTACAAACCCAGAACATGAAGACAGTTACACCAGTGTAGATGAGCAACATGACTTGAATCCTTAAGTATCAAATACCCAGTTCAGACCCTTGTTATCTGAACCACATGAGTAATTGCTAGGTTCTTTTTAGACCAGCTACTGGAGAAGGACATGACAAACCCTTTCTCAACAGGTTACACAAGTATTCATTTGTCAGAAGGAGAATATGGTTGATCAGGAATCGTGGCTTTTACTCTAGCTCTGGGAGACGGGCGTGACTTATATTGAATAGAAATATGAGAACCCAGCCTGTGTTAGTCACTCTGAAAGGTACTGTGATGCAGTAAATGACCAGAATGGGGTTTGTCCTTAGAGACCTGGGTCCTAGGCAGAGCCATAACTAGGAATTTTAGTGCCTGGGGTGGGCGTGGTCCCTCCCCACAAGATTTTTTGGTTGTGTGCCCAACCCAGACAGGCTGGGTGGCATCCTGAAGTGAGTCAGAGGGTGAAGATGGTGCACCCTCCTCTAGCCCAGCCCATGGGGCTGGCTGGATCAACCCCCGACATATGGGGCTTTACATATCATCTGCGTTCCTGCCGCATTTTTCCACCGCCATGGCTTTACGCCATGGGCAACTGCCCCGCTCTCTCTGCCCTGGTTATGGCCCTGGTCCTAGCTTGCTTGCTCTCTCTCTCTCTCTCTCTCTCATATTTTTAGTCCTTTTTGCCATGCCACATTTTTTGTCATCAAATTAAAATTCAGCAGCTTCAGACTGGCACACAAATTTAATGTTACCATTTTAAGTACTTTTTAGATGCCATGCATTGACCTAAATTGGTACTCTTGGAATTCCCATTATAGAAGCAAAGATATATTAAAATGTGGACCATATCTGTGATTGGATCTTTCTGCTGGAGGAATATATAGAAAGGTGAGACATTCCCAAAGAAAAAAAATAATTAAAACACTCATTTTTTAGCAGCATGTCATACTTTCCAGAACTACAAACTGTACAATCAAGACCCCAAACAGTCCATCACTGGCTAAAGATTATAAACCAGGTTTTATTTCCTTAAAACTCACACAAAACACAAGATATTCACCATTATTTACATTGTCAAAACACAAATGTCTTTAATACAACCCTAGTTATGGTGTAACTACCGGTGCATCCTAATCCAGACAGATTCCAGTCCCTGGTTATGTTTTGCTTCCATGGCCAATGGTGTCAGTTCCATGCACTGACAAGACATGAGATTTCCCATTGCAGAGGGTAGGAAGAAGGCTCTTAGGGCTAGTGCCCAGGGCTTGGTGGATTCCTGAGTTCTCTTCCCAGCTGTGCTACTGACTCACCGTGTGAGCTTTGGTAAGTCCCCTCCTGTCTGTTTGCCTCAGTTTCCACCTCTAAAGCCAGGGCAAATAACACCTGTGTGCTTCACAAGGGTGTTAAGAACCAGTGCAAACATGGAAATGGCAACAAACCAGTGTGTGCACAGACCCAGTGTCTGACCCTACTATAACAATGCAGCATCCAAAAGAAAACCACAAATTTTAAGTGTACAGAAGAAGGAACATTATTGCAAAAAAAATTTAAAACAGCACTGCAATTGCCAATAGGGTTATCACCTGGCCGGGATTTGACCAGCCTGGCCAGTTTTTTTATGGATTTACCAGTTGACAGAAAAATAATTTTTTCTGCTGGGTTTCTTTTATGTGGGTCTAAAGCATGGGTGGTGAGTATAATAGGTCAGGGGAGGCTAAGCCTCCCCTAACCCAGGCCATGGCTCCGCCCATGCTCCAGCCCAATCCCCGTCCTTATTCCCCCTCTCCCCTGAAGCCAACCTGGGCTCAGCTCAGGCCAGCACCCTAGAGGTCGGGGCTCGATTGGCCAATGGTTCAAGCTGGCTGGTGGCCAGGGGCAACTTGGGCTTTCTGGAGGCCCAGTGGTTGAGCTGGTGTTTGGACCAGTTAGCGGCCCAAGGGTCAGGCCAACTCAGGGTGGCTGGCAGCCCAGGACTTGGGGCGTCCAGTGGCCTGGGACTCAGGGTGGCCGACAGCCCAGGAGTCAGGGTGACTGGGGCAGGCAGAGCGGGTCAGCCAGCAGCCTGGGTCTCAGGGAAGCTGGGGTGGGTGGGCCAGTGCTTGGGGCAGTTCAGCTGAGGCTCCTATGGCAGCAGTGATTGGGGGTAGGGCTCCAGCAGGCAAGGCAGAAGGGGCAGGGTAGGGGTGGAGCCACGGGTGGAAGGGGCAGAGCTGGAGGGCTAACCTCCCCAAAGGGTTGGGTTCACGCGCCATCCATGGTCTCAAGATGTGTATTATTATCACAATACACTGGGATATCAAATGTTAAAATTTCTGTGTCCAGCTAAAGATGCTGCTCTGTTTTCACTTCAGCAGTTTAAGCAATAATAGATCAAAACTGTTGAAAATACAGTGGCTATCTGCCGACCAACATGCAAGTGCATCACACGTGTGTGGGTTTCAGTCACACGAGGGTGAGGAGACGTGTGATGTTGTCAATCTTCTCTATATGTGTTATCTCTCTAGATACCATAAGTGGCTGCTGAAGTGGGCGACTTGCGGAGTTGCCTTGGGGTTGGGGATTGGGATTCTAGCAGCTATGCCTTGTGGGGTAATGGGTGCCAGATATTTTGCATTTCAAAGATGGTAACACTAATTGCCAAACACACGCAGGGTAAAAACCAATAGAAAAATGATTTAATAACCAAGTGCACTCACCTCGCTGCCTCTGCTCCTCCCCGCTGCATCCTCAGGGGTCTGAGCTGCGGCTTCCCGGAAAAATTGGAAAACATCCAGCGGAGGACAACAAAAATGATTAGGGGACTGAAACACATGACTTATGAGGAGAGGCTGAGGGAACTGGGATTGTTTAGTCTGCGGAAGAGAAGAATGAGGGGGGATTTGATAGCTGCTCTCAACTACTTGAAAGGGGGTTCCAAAGAGGATGGATCTAGACTGTTCTCAGTGGTAGCAGATGACAGAACGAGGAGTAATGGTCTCAAGTTGCAGTTGGGGAGGTTTAGGTTGGATATTAGGAAAAACTTTTTCACTAGGAGGGTGGTGAAACACTGGAATGCGTTACCTAGGGAGGTGGTAGAATCTCCTTCCTTAGAAGTTTTTAAGGTCAGGGTTGACAAAGCCCTGGTTGGGATGATTTAGCTGGGGATTGGTCCTGCTTTGAGCAGGGGGTTGGACTAGATGAACTCCTGAGGTCCCTTCCAACCCTGATATTCTATGATTCTATGATCCCATGACAACTCAGGTTAAAGGGCTTCTGCTTCTGCACCAGGACACAGGCACAGGGATGGGACATGGCCTGCTTTCCTCCAGCAGTGTGTGTGTCCATTGCTGTGACTGCCACTGACCCCACTCCCCTCAGTCACATGTTATAGTGTTGGGGGGTCCTGACATGAGGGGCACTCACTAGGATTCCTTTTCCCAACTATGGGTGGCTTCAGCTTATCACTCACTCTGCTGTATGGAAAATAGGGAAACACCTAGGGGGCAGGGCCCAAACCCACAGACCTGCTCTTATCCCAGCAGTGGGGGTTATAAAAGAAACCAACCCCCCCAAGCGATGACTTTGGGGAGACAAGGAGTTTCTGCTCTGAGGCTGAGCTGGGGAAACAAAGCAGAGAAATACAGGGAGATCTCCTCCCAACAGTGAAGTCACCTCCCCTGCCCCATAGAACAGCCTCACCCCACATGGGGGTATCTCTCTGACCAGCGTGGCAAATTACACATGGAAATAACTAGGAATTCGCACTCCACTTCACTGTTATTACTAACAACAACCCAGCATTCATGAGCAGCCCTACAATAACAATCAAGTGTGACTGCAGCCTGAGCACTTACAAGCAACCCTATAACAATCGGCATGATCGCAGCCCCTGCACTCACAAGCAACACTGCAAAAACAAACCAGCATGAGTGGCCTCACAGCTCACAAAAAGACCAACCAGTAAGCCTGCAGCCGCAACATATGAGTAAGCTCATACTTATGGAGAACCTACAATAACAGTCCCACATGGAAAGTGTCCCAGTGCTCATGGATGTACCTACAAAAATAAATCAAAATGCAACCCCAGCAGTCACAAACCTTCAAACAAACCCCTTTGTGTGCAGTCCTGGCACTCAGCAATGACCCCACAATAACAAACCAGTTTGTGTTCTCACAAGCAGAACTGGATACAAATTTCTGGACAAATAGTTTACTTGCTGAAAAATGCCATTTTTGGCCAACCCAAGACTATTCACAAAATTGAGAAGATTTTCTGGACAAAGGTTTTTAACACATTGTTCAGGCCAGCTTCAAAAGTGTGTGTAAAATCCCTAAATAGCAGCTAAAAATTTGCTATTTCTTGGGTCAATGAGCAGGGGAACGACTCCAGCCTGGGGATTAAGGCACTCAGGAGGTAGGAGACGCTGACTCAAATCTTCTCTCTTCCTCATTCAGAGGAAGGATTCGAATCCATAGCTCCTTCCGCCCAGCAGAGTCCCTCAATCCCCAGCCTATAGAGTCATTCTCACTCCTTCGCTCTGTGGCCCAATTAATATTTAAGTAGTTAGGCAAAGTGGAACAGCCTCCACCTGAGAGCAGCCCACCCCAGAATGGCCTGTGCCCTGGGCATTAGGATGATCGCGCTGAGTTCAAGACCCTGCTCCAAAGTAGGGTTGCAAATGTGTATCTCCCACATCCCAGACAAGTGTATCAACCCTGAGGCAAAGGTTGGGTTGGGGAGGCACTTTTAGGAAGCTGCCCTGAATGAAACATTTTCTATGACCCGAAACAGACTTTCCCGATTTACTGGGAAATTCCAAACGTTTTTGGAACCGACCCAAATACCTGCTTTGAGGTTTCAGGTTGCTGCCGACCAGAAACATCAATTCGTCGCCCAGCTCCACCCACAAGTGACCCTCCACTAACACACAGATGCAGCGACATCGCAGAAGTCTGTAAACCCACCACTGACATCTTCAAAATACACCCATCGGAAATGGATGAAACAGCCAGACACTGATCCCGGAGCAACCCCTTGGATCCAGGACTCGCCCTTTAGCCTCAGGGAGGGGGGGAAGAGGGGGAGCGGGGTCACCTCCTCTGAAGGCAACATGGTGTGTGTGTGTGTGGGAGGGTCTCTGCTGTACGGCTTCCCCTGGCCTCTGTCACTTGGGTCCCAGCATAGTCCATGTGATATGAGGGATCTCCTCCTACAACCGCCCCTCCCTGTCAGTGGATCCCTGCCCCACGATGGGGGAAGCTGGGAAGGGGCTTTAATTATGCTCTTCTATTTGGGGGAGACCCCTGGGTGCCAAGAGACAAAAAGGGCAGCTCCCTGGGCCCTCACCCTCCCTGGCCCCGTTTGTATCCTGCTTCTCTCCCCTCCCCAATCCTATTTTCATCCCCTGTTCTCCTCCCCACATCTTCACCCCTTCCCTTCTCCTCCTCCCCATTTCTACCCCCCTTCCCTCTGCCCAACCCCTGTCCCCTCCCTCCATCCCACTGTCCCAGTCTTATCTGAGCGCTTTTCCTGACTCCACTCCCAGCCTATTGAGGTCTTCCCTCAGCTGACATTTGGTCTCCCCTCCCGCTCCCATCGCCCTCCTCAGGTGACAGTTGGGCTCCCCCCATTGCCCCACTATGTGACATTTGGCCGTTCCCCCCCTTGAGGGTCCTGTCCCTGACTCTGCTCGCCAGGCCCCTCCCCACACAGGCGTTTCCCAAGTATTTGCAGGAGGCTCCGGCCCATCCCCCGAGCTCGCCGCACCCAGGGCTGGAGGGTTCGGCCCGTTCCCAGCAGGGGCCCGCCAGGCTCCAGCAAGTTTCCAGCCCACAGAGCAAAGAGCCCACATAGCCCCTGACTGTTTGCTCCCCTAGTGACATCACCGTGCCCTGAAATGCAAACACGGGGGTTACGCTGGCATTGCTCAGCTGCGGCCAGATGCCCGAGCGAGCCTGGGGAAGCGACGAGCTCTGCCTGCTGAAGCGCCAGCGCAGGAGAGGCACCAGGCAAAATTCCCACCGTTGTGAGCCAGCCTGGAGTCCAGCTGGCCCAGGGACTGTGGGGCCCCCAGTTTGTTGGGTGTGTCAGGTTTTTATTAGCCAGACAAGGCGGGTGAGGTCAAACCTTCTATGGACCAACTTCTGCTGGTGAGAGAGACGCGCTTTTGAGTTACACAGCTCTGCTATCCTTGGACCAACACGGCTACAACAATTTTTATTTTTATGGTAAGACATGCTGGGGTAGCGATGGCCTCAAGAAGCAAGAGCCAGTGGCCACCACTGCCAAAATAAATGCTGGCTATCTACATAGGTGGGATTCAGACCCATCGATGACAAAGGATCAGCCTTAAGTCCTCAGCCACTGCTTTCCCCAGTGGGGCATCTCTCACATGAGCTGTTATTTCATCAAATGGGACCATGCACCCAAGTGAATATAGGCAAGGAAACATAAACTGGCCTGCAGGCATACCCAGCCAGAGTCACATCATGCAAGCTTCACCCAGCTAAGCCTTACGATAAGCAAAGGAAGACTAAAAACTTCCCACAAATTGGATGAAGTAGCACTTCTGACACCCGGTAGGACTCAAACCTTGCTTACTATAATGAGAATCAAGCATGAAGCCTCTACACCACTGGTCTGCTTGCAGGCCTCCCCTGCTATGTCTGCTGTACCCTGGCTTAGATGCCTGGCCTTGGCTAACCAAGGGACAACTGGTGGGAAAGGTGCCTTTTGGCTGATGAAGTCACCGAGCAGTTAATGTGCTAGATGGCCAATCTGTTGTGCTCTACATGCCTGGGTTCAAGGGGTACCAAGAGCATCACAATGGATCACAAACTGAATGTGAGTCAACAATGTGATGCAGTCACAAAAAAGACTAATGTCATTCCAGGAAGTATTAATAGGAGTGTCGTATGTGAGATACGAGTGGTCATTGTCCCATTCTTCTGGAAACTGGTGAGGTGTGAGCTAGAGGACTGTATGCAATTCTGGATATCACACTTTAGGAAAGATGTGGACAAATTAGAGAGAATCCATAGGAGAGAAACAAAAGTGATCAAAGGTTTAGAAAACCTGACCTGAGAGGAAAGGCTAAAAACACTGGGCATGTTTAGCCTTGAGAAAAGAAGACTGAGGAGAGAAATGATACCAGTGTAGTGCTGTTATAAAGAGGACAGTGATCAATTGCTCTCAGTGCCCACTGCAGGTAGGACAAGAAGTAATTAGCTAAATCTGCTGCAATGGAGGTTTAGGTTCGATAGTAGGAAAAACTTTGTAATGATAAGGGAAGTTAAGCTCTGGAATAGGCTTCCAAGGCGGGTTGTGGAATCCACATTGTCAGAGGTTATTAAGAACAGGTCAGACAAACCCCCTGATAGGGATGGTCTAGGTTTATTTGATCCTGCCTCCATGCAGAGGGATCAATGACATCTTGAGGTCCCTTCCAGCCCGACGTCTATGATTGTACGATTACCAACTGTTGTTTGTGTTGCTAAGTGTTGCTGGTGCTGCAGCATTGGTAATACTGCTAGTGTTGCTGTTCTCAGAGCTCCAACATCAGCAGCACTAGCAGATGGTGCAGTGTGTTGATTCATCAGACTTCGATGTTACTTGTAAGAATGAGCACAGGTTCGGTTCAGTAGTGAAGGTGCTCGGCCAGGTTTATTGTCGACAAAGCACGGTCACAGTAGCTGTATAAGAACTACAGATCCACTAACACATGGATGCCTGCGACAAAGCACCAGTTCAATCAGCACACCAGAGTGCTGTGTCTAGACTAGTACAAAGGTGCCTCTCCTATGACTTCTCCTTTTATACACTGATACAAAGAAGTCACATATTCCACTTTAGATCTTGTCAGTTACTATCCTTATCACCACCCTTTCTCCTTGTTCCTGCTGGTTCGAACAAACATCCTTATCCATTATCTTGTCATCCCTCTTTATCTTTAGGAATTGTTGGTGTATTCCTTTACCACCTCTTAAGCCTGTAATTATGGAGTTACTTTAAAACTTTGTGTGTCTCTGTACCATCCTCTCAGGTCAAGCTTACTTGGTTAGCCAATACCCAGTGTGTTACTATTCTGCCAAGGCCAGGCCTACTTTGGTTCGCAGCCTGTCTAGGTTCCTTCTCCACTCTGAACTCTAGGGTACAGATGTGGGGACCTGCATGAAAACCTCCTAAGCTTACTTTTACCAGCTTAGGTTAAAACTTCCCCAAGGTACAAACTATTTTACCTTTTGCCCTTGGACTTTCGCTGCCACCACCAAACATCTAACCGGTTTTATTTTATTAGGAAAGAGCCCGTTTGGAAACGTCTTTCCCCCAATAATCCTCACCAAAACCTTGTACCCCCCTTCCTGCAGAAGATTTGATAAAAATCCTCACCAATTTGCATAGGTGACCACAGACCCAAACCCTTGGATGTTAAAAAAAAATGAAAAAGCATTCAGTTTCTTAAAAGAAGAACTTTAATAGAAGAAAAAGTAAAAAGAATCACCTCTGTAAAATCAGGACGGGAAATACCTTACAGGGTAATTAGATTCAAAACATAGAGAATCCCTCTAGGCAAAACCTTAAGTTACAAAAAAGACACAAAGACAGGAATATCCCTTCCATTCAGCACAGCTTATTTTCTCAGCCATTTAAACAAACAGAATCTAACACATATCTAGCTAGATTACTTACTAAGTCCTAAGACTCCATTCCTGTTCTGTCCCCGGCAAAAGCATCACACAGACAGACCCAGACCCTTTGTTTCTCCCCCCCTCTAGCTTTGAAAGTATCTTGTCTCCTCATTGGTCATTGTGGTCAGGTGCCAGCGAGGTTATCCTAGCTTCTTAACCCTTTACAAGTGAAAGGGTTTTTCCTCTGGCCAGAAGGGATTTTAAAGGGGTTTATCCTTCCCTTTATATTTATGACACAGCCTTTGGTTCATACTGTTAGTTATGCCTAGGGCTCCAGCATGAGTGGCCCATAATGGAGGCTGGGGGAAGCTAAGCCACTCCAAAGCTCCTCTAATGCTCCCTGCCATGGCCACGGTGGGGTTCAGAGCTCCTTCGGGCGGCCAGGGCTTGAGGATCCTCCGGCTGGCCGGGCCAGCTTGGGCGGCTCAAATGGGCCAGCTCGGGAGGCTCATATGGACAGGCAAACCAGTGCATGTGCCCGTCCTTGGGGTGGCTCAGGCGGGCGGGCCGGTTGGGGCTTAGGAGGGCAGGCTGGGATAGCTTGGGCAGTAGGGCCAGCGCTCAGGACAGCTCGGACGGGTGGGCGGGACGGGACTTGGGTGGCTCAGGCCAGCCAGCCGGTGCTCCTCTGGCCTGGGTGGGTGAGAGCTGGGGGCAGGACTTTGGGCAAAAGAAATTAGGTAAGGGGCTAGGCTCTCTGAATGAGGGGTTCATGTGCCACCCATGGGCTCCAGCAAGACCTGCATCCACATGCCCACATTTGTCACACAAGCATTCAGGCTAATCTGCATTAACCTCTAGGAGATTTCAGGGGAGTCCTGTGGGCATAGGGCAGAACAGAGCATTGGCAAATTCCACCAGTGATCCTTGAGGGCTTAATCATTGTGCAGTCTGGGGCCGGGCAGAAAATGGAATTTTTTTCTTTGTGCAAAATTTACATGAATTTTCTTTGAAGTTTTCAGCAATAACATTTTAACTTTTCATCAAAAAACTGATAACTTAAAAATTGGCATAGGGCAGGTTTTGGCCACTTCCAAAATATATTGAGCTTTTGGTTTTCCAGCAAAAAATCAAAAATGTTTAAATAAAGGAGAGACTTCCACAAATAAAAAAGTAAAATAAAACAAATAATTTAGTCAAAATCTAGTTTTCTATCCAAAAAAAGATCTTGACATAAAATTCTCAGCTTGGCCTGGTGCAGTCATCATTAAATGTTGTCTTTTCTCAGTGCCATTGGTTTGCTGATGGTTTGCCATTGGTTTGCAGTTAGGTATCATATAGCACAGTCCCTGTCCTGAACATGTGCCATGGGTTGTACTCTAGAGTGTTAAACTTCCTAATATCCTTTGTTACAGTCAATCCTGGGCATGTCTGTGGCCTGGCCTAGCTTCCCAGTCAGTCTGTCAGTGTTGGGCCTTAGGTACACACCAGATCTGCACGCTCCACCAAGCTTCCTGAAATCTCTGCCAAGACCAACAGCTTCATCTGGTCCCTCTTCCCTATTCACCGTTAGCTGGTTCAGCCATCCCAGATTGTACATCTTCTTCCCTTTCTCAGCCAGACTCTGGATCACCATCTCTGGTACCTAAAAATGTACGGCTTATCGTTAATATTGCTTTCAAAACAAGATAAATCAGAAGAAGGCTCTCTTAGACCAGAACCCAGGTGTGCACAGGGACTTATACTGGTATAACTAGAGCAATATAAATTCACCCCTTAGCTGATTCCAGATAACTTCCCATGAAGTACTACAGCGCAGTTGTTCTCAAACTTTTGTACTGGTGACCTCTTTCACAAGCCTCTGAGTGTGACTCCCCTTATAAATTAAAAACTTTTTTTAATGTATTTAATACCATTAAAAATGCTGGATTCAAAGCAGAGTTTTGGATGGAGGTTGAGAGCTCGCAACCCTCCATGGAATAACCTCGGGACCCCCTGGGGGGTCCTGAGCCCCAGTTTCAGAACCCCTGCTATAGCGGCAGGGGTTGTGTTTCACTGGCAGATGCTGGGTCAAGTCCAACTGCTTTGGGAACATGTCAGGGTGCCCACAGCTCTCACACCGCTGCCTCTGTTGCCTCAGCAGCAAATAATAAATGTTCAACCTGCAGCGAAGTTTGAGGCAGCTGAGAACTGGACTGGCCGCTCAGCGTCCGCGCAGTGTGGTTGTGCCGGAGGAGCTTTATCACAAAATCCCCATCACAACTGGCACTGATCGCCCTTGATTGCAGTCTGCCCGAGGATGAAGGATAGAATGGGTCATGGGGACACAGTCCCTCGCACTCCTACAGCTGGTCTCACACACAGATTCGGCACATGCATAATTGGCACAAGCACTTCTGGCCAAACCTTCCAAAATGGCCAGTGATTTTGGGAGCCCAAAGTGAGACAGCTTATGGGGTGACAGACTGCACTGAGCCCCCACCTGCTGGAAATGAGCCACTTTAAGGTGTCTTAAATGGGGCCCCAAAATTCACTAATCATTTTTGAAACTCTTGGTCTCTGTGCTTAATGAGATAAACCAAGCACAGTATTTAACAATAATATTGTATCTATCTACCCCCATATACATCCTCTTTCTCTCTGTCTCTCTATACATCAATCTCTCTATCTATCTATCAATCTTTCTCTCTATTGCAGGCTCTGTGCAGCTGATTCCTTTCAAGTGTCTGTTAAACCACTAGCATACAGAGGATACCTGGTCATTTCTTCCCTGTGTGGAGTCGTCTCACTTCTCCTTTCAGGGTCTGTGCAGTGAGGCAGGTGCAGGGTCTGTACAGCAGGAGGAACTCACTCTGCAGATGCTCTTGCTTCATGTATCAGCTGCGTTTCCAGCTCGGGGTGGGGGTGCGGGCAGGGTGAGTTCCTCTTCTTCACATCCCATTTTCCACTGTTCATGATCCTGTCATCAACCTCCCCTTCACCCACCCATGGTGGAGACTTTCCCTGTTCCTGTTCCTGTGGCTTGTCTGGGTTGGAGTCACTCCAAGAGAAGTTTCAGAGTAGCAGCCGTGTTAGTCTGTATTTGCAAAAAGAAAAGGAGTACTTGTGGCACCTTAGAGACTAACAAATTTATTGGAGCATAAGCTTCGTGAGCATCTGATGAAGTGAGCTGTAGCTCACGAAAGCTTATGCTCAAATAAATTTGTTAGTCTCTAAGGTGCCACAAGTACTCCAAGAGAAAGCTCTGGAGTCATTTCTCTGTCACGAGAACCGACCCTCCTACAGGGTGGCCTGATCCCAAGACCAGTGAAGTCAGTGGAGTCTTCCCGATGACACCAAGGGGCTTTGGATCAGGCCCTTTCTGGACAACATTGTCTGAGCTACAAGCAGGGCCCAGCTGCCGTCCAAGGGTGCCAGCATCTCAGTCTGAACCACAGCCCCGGGGGTCACTCTGGGCTAGAGCCGCCACAATGTTCTCATCTGAAAATGACAGATTTTTGAAAATGACAGATTTTGTCAAACATTTTCATTTTACAAATTAAAAATTACAACTGTTGGGAGTGGGGGTAAAAACAAAACTGGAAAATTAAAATAAAAAATAAAAAGAGAATTTTTTTAAAGTTTTCAGGTTTTGGTTTCCCCTCCCTCCATTTTTACCATTTTGCCACCAAGATATGGGAAAAAATATTTTTCACAAAAGGTTTTGAAACAATCATTTTTAAAAACTTGCCACAAATATTTACCCTTTTCCACATTGGCATTTTCTGGGCACTGATTATGACAGGTAGTGTTGAGCGCTGCTCCTCTGACCCTCACCTGAGCATCTGAGCTCCCCCCATGCACCCCGTCCAGCTGCTCTTCAGAGCTGGCTCCATCCCAGAGGTGAAATATGCCCAGCCACCATCCCAGGACAATCCACTCCTGCATCAATTAGTACGAAAAGTTGCTCTGCCAAACTGCTTTGCTTTGTACTCCTGACAGATTTCCCTTGAAGCCCTATGCTGCTTGGCATCCTGCAGAGGTGTTAATATCTGTTCACAAGACTTTCTTTCTGTAAGTGGGGAAACAGTCCCGCTATTGTGGAGGACTTTCCTGGGTTATTCACTACCCCAGTGGAACTGCCTAGTGAAAGGATCTGAGTCCTTGCTCCCACTCCCTTTACCCAAAGGCCTGCCTGACCTTGAGGACTCCGACTCTCCTGTGTGGCACAGTCCCCGTAACCCCGACAAGGTTGGGTCCAGGATTCCTGGGGGGATCCTGCCCATGCCCTGTCAGTGCTGCAGGGATGGCACGGATCAAACACTTGCTCTGGCTGTGGCCATACACCCTCAGGCTCTACATGGCAGGACCCTTCTTCCCAGTGTCAGCTCACTGCACCTGGCTCCAGACTGTCACAGCTCCAGCTCCAGCCCCAGTGCTGCTGCTGCTCTACCACCTCTGGCCTCTCTGGCCCTGGTTGCTGCAGCTGTCCTCCCAGCACGGATCTGCCCCCTTGGCTGCTTCTCTGGTTCTCTCTGGCTCCAGTTGGTGCAGCTCTGCTCCCAGCTCATCTCAGGCTCCTGCTCTCTCCTTAACTCTGCCCCACTCTGACCCAGAGCAGACATGGATTACAGGACCCCCCTGGACTTCTGATTCCCTCATTAGCTTGCCTGCCCAATCAATCAGGCTGACCTGGAGCGTTGGCCTCTCCGCATTGCCCCTGGGGACTGTCAGTCTCAGCGTCCTGATTTTCCATTGACGCTTCTGCTTGGTACTGGGAGCTACCCAACCAAAAACCCACATCAGCTTTAGTAAGGGACAAACAGTCCTTACCATTTGTATCACACATTTTTCTTTGGCTTTTTTCCCTGGTCCTCCACTTGCTTAGTTACACTGATTCCAACTCCTCACCTGCTCATGAGTCACTTCGGGATGCTCTTTCTCAACTGCCTTTTGTTCTTCCTTCCCTGGCAGTGGGGGGTGACTTGAGAAGGAACCAGGATAGGGGGAAGGGACCTGGTTCCCGTCTCTCAGGAGGGACAGCAGACTCCTCAGCAGCCCAGAATGGGGGGCAGGAGGGGCAGAAGTGGTTGGAGCTGGCTGTGGAGGATGGGGTAGGTGGAGACTAAGCAGGTGGAGAAGCCAGTGTAGTCCCATGTTCAGTGTTCTCTGGGAGTGAAATTCACCCCTGTGCAGAGGGTACAGCATGAGGCTCAGACCCCATTTATGTCCCCTTCAGCCCAGAGGGTGAATTTTCCCCTTGGGGAGCTGGGTCCTTCTCACTAGGGACTGGAGACCAGGATGGAGGCAGAAGATTCAGACTCATCCAACATCCCAGGCCCCCTAATCACCCAGTGACCTTTCACCCTGGCCCAGCTGTGCCTTTAGCCAGGGGCTCTCTCCGTCCCCAGGCAGTGAGATGGGACAGGAGGCGTTTCCTCAATGATATGTTTAGACTCAAATAAGCAAACCAAGTCCCTTCGGTTCTCAATCTTGCAGGCCTAAATAGAGACGCTGTGCCCGGAGCATGGAAGTGGGGCGGCTCAGGGCAGGAAACAGGGAGCGATGATGATGATCTGGCCCAAGGAGGAGACAGAGCAGGTCAGAGAGAGGCTGCAGCGTCTTTGCTGCCTGAGCCCTGCAAACCCCAGGGGGCCTGGGAGGAGGGAGAGATGCTGGTTGGAGCATCCAACCCTGGGGAGCAGACAGGGGCAAATTGGAGCAGAGAGAGAGACCGGAGCTTCCCTTCTGCTGAAGTCAGAGAGGGCAGTGGGGGCAGGTCGGAGCAGGAAGTGACTGTGGATTGTCCCCTGCCGAACCTGTCAGTTGCTGGGCTGTTTCCATCTCGACTGGTTCTCACCACCACCTTGATGATCCTGTCTTTGTGTCTCTGGCTTCATGGTGAGTATGTGGGAATCCTGTGCTAATTCATAGCAGGTTGGGAGGAAAAGAACCGAGAGCAGCCTCTGGCCCAGATTATCAGCAAATCCTCATTAATAGGAGAGAAATGGGAACCAGTGTAAACACTGAGTGTGAGACCTACTGGGCCAGATCCCCAGTTGGTGTAAATCAGTGTAGCTCCACTGGAGTCAATGCTGGTTTACAGCAGCTGAGGATCTGGCCCTGGAGAGAGCTGAAGGGAAAGTTGGTCCCAGCTCAGCCAAGGTCTGTCTGTGCAAGGAACCTGCCATGCCCCAGATCTAACGTCCTGCCTGGTTTGCTTCTTCACCAACACACAAATCAGGAATATTTGTCCTGTCTTTTAAAGGCAGTTTTTGTCCCTAGAGAGGGACCTCAGAAAAAGGGGAGATTTTATCTCCAGAACTAACCATACGTCACCTTTCTGTTCCCAGCGCTGAGTCCCCTGAGTCCCGGGAGATCTGCTCAGCTCCTGGTGAGTCCGTCTGTCTGTCTGTCTGACCCCAATCTGCCCATGGCATGTCCCCCTCCCTCTCCAGGGCATCTAGTCAGGACCCCGTGGGAGGCTTCCTGCTCAGTGAGGTGCCTGCAGCAATGGCACGGGAAGGCAGACAGGGCTGTGTGGGATCTGACCAGGGTGAGCAGATCTCTCAGTTGACCCCTCCCTGTCCTGCTACCTCGCAGCTCTGCTCTGACCCAGGGCCAGTGTGAAAGGCGGGTGAGAGAGCCAAGTCCACTGCCCATCCCACCCCCAGGGTACTGGCCCTGGGAAGCAGAGAATGCCACGGCTCTGACCACAACGGATTTAGCTTCTCAGGGCACTGGCCCTCAGCCCCTCACGGTCACAGGTCTCTCCCCTGGAGCTCACCCCCCATATAGACTCAGCCTGCACCTTGTTCTTAAACATTAGCAGTATCGTTAACTGTCAGCCCTGGGCAGGCAGGCAGCATTCGAGAGGGTACGTCCAGAAGGGACCATTATATAACCCAGGCTGAGCTCCCTTATGAGCCAGGCCAGGGAGCTGCACCCACGACCCTGCGCCCAGCCCACAGGAGTAAGGAAGGTGGTGGGTAGATACTGACCTGCCCAGTGGCAGCAGCAATTCTCCTGCGAGTTCGGAACTGGGTCCCATCGCCCTGGCGATTCCCGGGAAAGGGGGATCCGGTCGCTGCCGCTGCTCCAGGACCTTCCCTTAGCCTGGGCCTGGAATTGCCTCATGTGCCTCTTCTGCCAGCTGGGGGCAGGGAGCAGGAGGGGCACAGGACAGAGGGATGTTAGAGCAGATGTCGGAGGGGTTGGGGACTGGACACGGCTCCTTGGCTGTAAGCTGCCGAGCTCCTTGGGGCAGTGACTGTCCTTCGCTGCATGGGCTGCGGGGGCAGACCAAGGTATTGGCTAGACCCTAGACAGCTCCAAATGGCCAGGGGCCGGCCTCGCTGAGTGGTCGCCTCTCTCCCAGCCGTCTTGCCCCAGCTGGGTCAGTGGGGTGCCCGCATCGGAGCCCCTTGTTCTAGGAGAGTGAGCAGCACATGACAACGGGAGCCCAGCCTGGCTGAACCTTCAACTCTTCAGCAACCCTAATAATCCCACTTAATAAAGCTTCCGGTCACAAGAGAGAGCTCATCCCCCCATCTGCACAGCTGGGCTGGAAACAGAGACTCCGTCTGAGACATGGCACAGACCCACCTGCCATTTATCTCCTGCCCCATTGACAGCGCTGGGCACCACCAACACCCCACTGACAGCTGTGCCCCATTCCCCTTCCCAGGAGCTCTTCCTGCCCCACCCTCCACCTGAGCTGGATGTCTGCGCGGCCAGGGGATTCCATGTGGCTCAAGTGCTCCATGTTCTCCCAGCTCCGGGCCACCCGCATCGTCTTCTGCAAGGACGGGAAGGAGGTTTCATCCCAGCGGGGTTCAGAGCAGAAGGCCACCTACGACTATACCCATGTGGTGTCCGGGGGCAGCTCCAGGAATTACTCCTGTGGGTACGAGATCAAGGACAGCAACAACCGGGTGAACCGATCTGAGCTCAGCCCTGCCCAGCGCCTCAGCCTCACTGGTAAGGGATGAGTGTCTATGTGTGTGTGCATACCAGCTCAGCCCTACCTAGCAACTCAGCATCACAAAAGGGAGAGGGGGAGAGATGAATGGCAGAGCGAGAAACACAGTTATATAACAACCCCCTGATCATCCAAATACTGAAATTCATCAACATCCGAAATGAAAAATTTCTAACAAAACATCTTCATTCAAAATTTGACACAGGGAATCCCCCTGATTTTCACTCAGCTCAGCTCAGATGTCTCAGCCCTGGCAGATGGGGAACAGGGACATCATAGAAATGTCGGGCTGGAAGGGACCTCAAGTTGTCATCAAGTCCAGCCCCCTGCACTGAGGCAGGACCAAGTAAATCTGGACCATCCCTGATAGAAATTTGTCCAATCTGTTTTAAAAACGTCTAATGACAGGGATTCCACAACCTCCCTTGGAAGCCTATGCCAGAGCTTCACTACCCCTATAGTTAGAAAGCTTTTCCTACTGTCTAACCTAATCCTCCCTTGCTGCAGATTAAGTCCATTACTTCTTGTCCTACCTTCAGTGGGCACTAAGAACAATTCATCCCCATCCTCTTTATAACAGCCCTGAACATATTTGCAGACTGTTGTCAGCTTCCCCCCTCAGGCTTCTTTTCTCAAGACTAAACATGCCCACTGTTTTTAACCTTTCCTCCTAGGTCAGGTTTTCTAAACCTTTGATCATTTTTGTTGCTCTTGTCTGGATTGTCTCCAATTTGTTCACAACTTTCCTAAAGTGTCACACCCAGAACTGGACCCCGTACTCCAGCTGAGGCCTCACCAGTGCAGAGCTGAGTAGAACAATGACCTCCCGTGTCTTACATACAACATTAGCCCTTTTCACAACTGCCTTGCACTGCTGACTCAGATTCAGTTTCTGATCCACTCTAACCTCAGGCCCCTTTCAGCAGCATGGCCACCAGCCAGTTATTGCCCATGGTGTAGTTGTGGTAGGGCAGCGTATGGGCCTGGAGTGGGGCAATGCTCTGCTCTGATCTCTTGTGTATTTATTGCCTAGGTGATGACTCCAGCAGCAGCGGTGTCGGGGATTCCTCCCCACAAGGTAAATGCTTCTGAAACATTTCTTAATTCTGTGGACTCTATTTAGGGATAGCTGGGTTCTAGGCTGGGCAACCCCCTGTCTGAGTGTGATCGTTATGACAATGGATTTAGAGGAAACACACAACGACACAACAGGGTGACATGCTCATCGAATGCAGTGCATTCTCCCTGCAGCTCTCCCAGGCTTTAGCCAGCATTGCTGAGCTGGGCAACATCTTTGCAGGGCAGGAAAATGGCTCTTTCAAAGGGGGAATCCCAAATCCTTCTAATGGGAAAGT
Organism: Dermochelys coriacea; assembly: GCF_009764565.3. Taxonomy (NCBI): domain Eukaryota; kingdom Metazoa; phylum Chordata; order Testudines; family Dermochelyidae; genus Dermochelys; species Dermochelys coriacea. Next base: position 11,383,005 of record NC_050090.1, read on the forward strand.
TTCATCTGGAGTTCACGGACCCCCTCTGCTAAACCAACAGTCAGTGAATTATTTCCTCCCTCAGCACTCATTGTATTTGTTGTTGTTCTGGAAGGACGCACCAGACACATCATCACACCTGGGCTCACAAGTTCTGTCTCTCCATGTAATTAGTTCTTTACGCTCTGTGCTCCAGTCCTGGAACAAAGGTGTCACAAACAGCATGCGGGCAACCCCCTTGTTCAGGAATCTCAGCCCAGAACCAGTGCCCGGTTCCCAGGCAGCAACCATGTCCCAGGAACTGACTTTAGCAGAACCCCAACCTGGCTGTTTGCCTCAGCTCCCCACAAAGCATTTGTATCAGCAAACCAAACCACCCTCTCCTCAGGACACAGCTGGTGCCAAGGCCTCATGCTGCCCTGTGCCCAGGGCAGGGTTGCCCCTGAGGTGAACTGCCAGCCACACTCGAGAGGGGCAATAGGGCCTGGGCTACTGCGTCTGTCGCTGGCTCTTGTGAGGCCTTTGCACAGAATCCTCAACAACCTCCCATCAAAGGAACATTCCCCCCTGCAGCATGATCCCCCCCGTTAGATGTAGGCCTCCAGGAGCTCACACAGAGTCCCCGTTACAGAGCTGCTGTTCTATGTTTGGTGCTGGCACTGCAACCCCACACGCTGATTTGCACACGGCCATCACCATGTCCCTTTCCATGTTGCAGGGCCAGACATGTTGTCCGTCGCCATCTGGGCCACTCGCTGCACCCTGGTTTTGCTCCTCCTGGTGTCTGCGCCCGTCATCACCTTCATGCTGGAGAAACGGGGCCTGCCCCAGCCTGCAGGACTGGAGAAGACTCGTGGGGGGAGAGTCAGCATTTTCCAGGGACATGGGGGCAATGGGGGATCCCCATTGACCAGCTGTGAGCACGAGGAAGGGTGAGGAGGGGGCTGGGGAGATACCAGTGACGAGCTCTGAGTGAGTGTTGGGGACACACCATTGGTGAGTGCTGCAGAATAGGCCCCTGCGGTAACAGTTTTTGCCCAGGTAACTCCTCCAGCCTCCTTCACTCCCGCTCCCTTTCCCCATCAGGGACGTTGTCAGTCACTGACTAGGGTTGCCAACTTTCTATTGGCTGAAAACCGGACCCCAACGGCCTCACCCCTGCCCGCCTCTTCCCCCAAGACCCTGCCTCTTTTCTGCCTGTTCCCAGTCCCTGCCCCCTGCTTGCTCCTCTCCCGCCTCCCTGGATCACTCTCTGCTCTTCCTCCCCCCAGCATTGCTCGTCTCTGGATTGTCTCCTGCCCCCTACCCTGCTGGGCTCCCTCTGCTCCAGGGCTGGGAAAGGAGCTGCTGCAGCCTGAGGCAGGGCCAGCCTGCAGGTAGGAGGCAGCACCGACTAAGCAGGGACTGGCGTGGGTTGATGACCTGGCACCTCGCCCCCTCTCCCAGTAACTGGATCTTTAGGGTCCAATCAGTACACCTGACCGGACACTGCTAGGTCCCCTTTTTGACCGAAATTCTGGAGAAAACCCAGGCACCTGGCATTGGTAACCTGCTGCCCTGCAGCCTGCAGGACTCTGCTTACTCCCAGCCAGGCTAGGGTCACACCAAGCTCTGTCAGATCTTAGCCCTGCCATGAACTGTCCCAGCTCAGCTTCTTCCTACTCTACAAATAATCCCTCCTGCAGAGGGGCTGTAAATTTAGAGGAGGTGGATGAGCTAATGGTTAAGGCACCAAGATAACACTTCTAGAAGATTGAGGTTTAATTCACAGCTCTGCTACAGAATCCTTGGGCCTGTCACTTCCTCTCCCTGGGCCTCAGCTCCCCATCTGTTAAATGGGGACAATCATTCTGCCTTGTCTCAGGGGAGAATTTTCAAAGCCCCCAAGGGATTTAGGAGCACAAATGCATGATCGTGCTCTTTGCCCACTACTTGTGATCCTATGTCCCTCAAGTACTTTTGAAAATTCTCCCTTAGACTGTAAACTCTTCCAGCCGAGGTCTGTCTGTCACAAAGGATGATTTAAATCCACCCATGCCAAATACAAAGGATCAGCCTTAACTAAGGCCACGACTTTACCCAGGGGGGCATCTTTCACATGAGCTGTTATTTCATCAAATGGGACCACGCACACAAGTGAATGTAGAGAAGGAAAAAAAAGCTGGGCTGCAGGCATACCAAACTCATAGCCACATCATACAAGATTGCTGCGTGGTTAAGGCCCCAGACTACTAATCTATTGTGCGCTGCTGTCCCTGTTGTTTGTGGGCCGTCACATCTTCTTTTTGTGGAGGCAGCTGCTGGGTCGATCTTCTGCACCTCTTCAACCAGCGAAGCCGTACGGTCATGAAAAAAAGACTAAAAGCTCCCCACAAATTGCGTGCTGTAGCACTTCCGACATCAGGTAGGACTCAAACCTTGCGTACAATAATGAGAATCAAGCATGAAGCCTCTACACCACTGGTCTGCTTGCAGGCCTCCCCTGCTATGTCTGCACTACCCTGGCTTGGGTGCCTGGCCTTGGCTAACCAAAGGACAACTGGTGGAGAAGGTACCTTTTGGCTGATAAAGTCACCGAGCGGTTAAGGTGCTGGATGGCCAATCTGTAGTGCTCTGCATGCCTGGGTTCAAAGGGTACCAAGAGCATCACAGTGGATTACAAATTGAATGTGACTCAATAATGTGATGCAGTCACAGAAAAGGCTAATGTCATTCCGGGAAGTATTAATAGGAGTGTCATATGTGAGATATGAGTGGTCATTGTCCCGTTCTTCTGGGAACTGGTGAGGTGTGAGCTAGAGGACTTTATGCAGTTCTGGGTATCACACTTTAGGAAAGATGTGGACAAATTAGAGTGAATCCAGAGGAGCGAGACAAAAATGATCAATGGTTTAGAACCTGACCTGAGAGGAAAAGCTAAAAACACCGGGCATGTTTAGTCTTGAGAAAAGAAGCCTGAGGGGAGATATGATACCAGTCTCCAAATACACGTATTGCTGTTATAAAGAGGACAGCGATCAACTGCTCTCAGTGCCCACTGCAGGTAGGACAAGAAGTAATGGGCTTAATCTGCTGCAACAGAGGTTTCTGGTAGCAAGTAGGAAAAACTTTCTAACAATAAGGGAAGTTAATCTCTGGAATAGGCTTCCAAGGCAGGTTCTGGAATCCTCATTGTCAGAGGTTATTAATAACAGGTTGGACAAACCCCGTCAGGGATGGTCTAGGTCGGGGTGGTCAACCTGAGCCTGAGAAGGAGCCAGAATTTACCAATGTACATTGCCAAAGAACCACGTCAGCAGCTCCCCATCCGCTCCCCAGCACCTCCCATCTGCCAGAAGCAGGGATTTCCCTACACCGCCCCTGAATTTCCCCACCCCCATCCCCAGTTTTCTGAATTAGTTACATGCAGTGTTGCCAATTTAGTGATTGTTTGGAAATTTGAATTGAAATTGAAACATTAATACACACTTTAAAAGCATATAGAGTGTATGATAAAATACATGTATCTGAAAAAGTATAGATTTGAAAAGTATGAACATAGACTAGCTTCCTTATACAGCTGTTGTTTTTTATGACCATGTCAGTGCATTCATTTCGGTGTTGTTGGCTAACGTAATAATTTCAAATGATAATTTGTAAGCAAAGTCTAAATGAGCTCTCCCTGACAGCTAGTGATGAGCTGGCGGCTGGGGGGAAAGGCTTCAGGACCAGATTGTATTTACATTCACACCTAATCTACCTAGGTATCCAGCAAACAGAGCTGTGTTGCCTAAGTGATAGGTTTTGGCTGGGGTTGGGTTACAAATCACTTGAATGCGGGGGTGGGTGGGATGTAAATGAAATGTTGTTGTTCTTATTGTACAAGTAAAGGGCAGTAGAACTGTACTTAGCCTGTGCTGATTGAGGACACCAAGAGAGAGGGTGGGGACAGATGTTTTGCTTGATGGTCTGCCTGAGTCACAAGTGCTATTTGACCTGCCCCACTCCACTGTTTAAAGACAGAGGTGATTAGGCTCCATAGATAATCTCTTGTTCTGTTAAGTGATCACTACAGCTGCAATTACTGATAATCAGGTCTAAGTGCTCAGACTTGCTGTGGGACAGTGTTTCTGTGGAAGAGATGGCCCAGTCTGCACTAACAGAGAGGTTCCCCCACTGAGAGCTCAGTTGAAATCACTGAGGGCTGGGTGGAACCTCAAGAGACCAACTCGCAGAGGTCACATGGCAGGTGGCAGCAAAAGGTGATGGCGCAGGGCCATTGGCAACAGAGTGATGGAGTGAACGGTGGCACAACGAACAACAGTGGCTAGAGTGAACAGTGAGCTGCTGGAGGAACGAGCAAGGTTCCTTCTTGCCCCCAACCTGGGAGGTGAACTCATGTGAAAGCACCTCTGAACTCTGAGTCTCCACTGACCAAGGACAACACCGGTGAGTGGGGTGTGGTAGAGGGGAAAGTGAGGGGCACATTAAATAAACATTTGTTTGTTGGGCTATATTTTAGTGACTTTGCTCCAGAATGCTAGATTTGTGACTGGGAATGGAAACTTATATAAATATGTTTCCTAGTAGGCCAAGATTTTTAAAATGCATTATTTGCCAAGGTTGTTATCTCACCTCGTTGCTATCTTGAGAGGTCATTATGTTGGGGAGTTTCTGTACTGAACATTTTTATTATTATAATTAATTTTTAAATAAGAATGGCCATACTGGGTCTGACCAATGACCAGTCTGACCATATAGCCCAGTATCCTGTCTTCCAACAGTGGTCAAGGCCAGGTGCTTCAGAGGGAATGAACGGAACAGGTAATCAGCAAATGATCCATCCCCTGTCGCCCATTCCCAGCTGCTGGCAAACAGGCTAGGGACACTCAGAGCATGGTGTTGCATCCCTCCCTACCCTGGCTAATAGCCACTGGTGGATCTATTCTCCGGGAATTTATCTAGTTCTTTTTTTAATCCTGTTATAGTTTTGGTCTTCACAGCATCCCCTGGCAAAGAGTTCCACAGGTTGACTTTATGTTGTTTGAAGAAATACTTCCTTTTGTTTTTTTTTTAAATCTGTTGCCTATTAATTTCATTGGGTGACTGCTAGTTCTTGTGTTATGTGAAGGATTAAATAACATTTCCTTATTCACTTTCTTCACACCAGTCAAGATTTTATAGACCTCTATCATATCCCCCCTTAGTCGTCCCTTTTCTAAGCTGAAAATTCCCAGTTGTTTTAATCTCTCCTCCTGTTTCATACCCCTAATAATTTTAGTTGCCCATCTCTGTACCTTTTCCAATTCCAATATATCTTTTTGGGGATGGGGTGACCAGATCTGCACACAGTATTCAAGGTGTGCATGTACCATGGATTTATATAGAGGCAATATGATATTTTCTGTCTTCTTAGCTATCCCTTTCTTAATGATTCCCAATATGCTGTTTGCTTTTTTGACTGCCGCTGCACATTGAGTGGATATTTTCAGAGAACCATCCACAATGACTCCAACATCTCTTTCTTGAGTGTTAACAGCTAATTTAGACCCCATCATTTTATATGTATAGTTGGGATTATGTTTTCCAATGTGCATTACTTTGCATTTATCAACATTGAATTTCATCTGCCATTTTGTTGCCCAGTCACACAGTTTTGAGAGATCCCTTTGTAACTCTTCACAATCTGCTTTGGACTTAACTATCTTGGATAGTTTTGTATCATCTGCAAATTTTGCAGATCATTTTTGAATATGTTGAACAGTAATGATCCCAGTACTGACCCCTCAGGGATACCACTATTTATCTCTCTCCAATCTGAAAACTGATAATTTATTCCTACCCTTTGTTTCCCATTTTTTAATCAGTTACTGATCCATGAGAGAATTTCCCTCTTATCCCATGATGGCTTACTTTTCAAAAGTCAATTTAAATTAAATTTAAAAAAATTTTAAAAAATTATATTTATTTTAGAAATCTAGAACTGTTATGTGTTTTGGTGTAATTTGCATTCTCCTTATGTTAAATTTGCATTATCCTAACAAAATATTTAATTTATTCATATCTCTTGTATATGTTGCAGGTCAAAGTGAAAATGAAAAGACAAAAAACAATGCAACAATTTTTCCACTCAAAGGCCTCAAAAACTAACCAAGGTGAAGAACACATCAAGAACCAAGAATATATCAACATGTAATCTGAAGGTTCAAGTGGTGTATCTATATCTGACCAGCCCAAAGCACAAATACAGCTACCTACTGAAGAAACAGTGCCTCCAAAACCTAAAGGCAGTTCCCAATGTTTGTCGGTCAAAGTGTTCCCATTTATTGAAGTTACAAAAGATGGCTACTGATGCACCTCTTGCAAAAAAGCTTATGAAGAAGGAAAGATTTCCAATGCTATAACTGGTAAAAATGGAGGAGCTTGGTTTGTCAGACCGATCAGCAAAGCCAATGCTGACAAACTACATGAAAAGGCTGCAAAACACCACCCCTCTGGAGTGCATCAACATGCAGAAAGCCTTATAAGCCCACTTTCAAAGCCATTTTAATGAGGCTGTTAAGAATGCTGGAGACACAACACAGTCATGCGAACAAACATGGCTGTGGCATGATACTTTCTATTTAAGCAAGAGATACCACACACTACAAACTGGAGGCCCATGTTAAGTGCATTGTCATTTGTTCATCCTGAAGTTGAACACTGGTTCCGAACAAGACCAGCAAATGCTCACTATCTTTCTGCAAGAAACTCAGCTGACTGGCTAGAAGCATGCGGTGCAACAGTGAAAGACTCAACAGTTGAAAAAGTGAAGAACTCTCTCACCACATTCAAAACATTTACATACATGGCTGATGAATGCACTGATTCAAATGGGCATCAAGTATTAAGTCATTGTGTACGTTATCTTGATGTCAGTGGTAGGCCAGTAGATACATTTCTAGATGTTCAAGCTATAGAAGACACATCGGCTGCATCTGTGACAACCCACATCTTAGAAGAGTTAAATGCTTGTCAGTTGGACCCCAAACAGATGGCTGCTTGTGCATTTGTTGGAGCTGCAAACTTCTCTGGAAGACATGGTGGAGAACAAGCTTTGCTCAGAGAAAAGTGTAAACCTAATCTCTCCTATACACACTGCAGAGGTCATCTACTCCAACTAGCACTAGTACGAACTGCAGACTCTTCAAAAGACCTTTAAAAAGCTATAAATTTAATATCTTCATTATATTCTTTTTTCAGTAAGAATCCAAAAAAACTGAATATCTTGGAAAATATAGAAGCTACACTGGGACTGAAGTTCAAATTAGTCCAACCTGAGTTAAATCTAATAAAATGGTCATGAAATATTTTGCACTTTTTATTATGGTGCCATACAGCCCACCTTCGCCTTTAGGATCTCACCCCTCATTGGCCCTGATCCCCCTCCCCGCCCTGTAAATTCTAACACCCCTCCCAATTTCAATTCCTGGGGAAAACACTGGCCGGCAGCTCCCACCAATCAGTGCCTACTCTCCCCTCCCCCCACAATCAGCTGTTTCACATGCGCAGGAGGCTATGGGAGGGAGGCGGGAGGAGCAAGGGCATGGCAGGCTCAGGGGAAGGGACAGGGGCCTTGGGGGAAGGGATGGAGTGGGGGCAGGGCTTGAGGCAGAGCAGGGGGTTGAGCAGTGAGCACCCCCCAGCACATTGGAAAGTTACCATCTGTAGCTCCAGTCCCGGAATTAGTGCCTAGGTAAGGAGCCGCATATTAACCTCTGAAGAGCCGCATGCGGCTCCAGAGCCACAGGTTAGCCACCCCTGGTCTAGGCTTACTTGATCCTGCCTCAGCGCAGGGGACTGGACTTAATGACTTCTTGAGGTCCCTTCCAGCCTGTCATTTCTATGACTGTACGATTACCAACTGTTGTTGTGTTGCTAAGTACTGCTGATACTGCAGCACTGGTAATGCTGCTAGTGTTGCTATTCTCAGAGGTCCAATATTAGCTGCACTAGCAGAGGGTGCAGTGTGTTGACTCAGCAGTCCTCAATTTTACTCAAAATAAAGACCACAGGCTCGGTTCCATGGCGAAGATGCTTGACCAGGTTCACTGTCAACAAAGCACAGTCATAGTGCCCCATAGGCGCTACAGATCCAGTAACACATGTATGCCTGCAACAAGGTACCAGTTCAATCAGCACACCAGAATGCTGTGTTTAGACTAATACAAAGATGCCTCTCCTATGACTTCTCCTTTTATACACTGTGTGACACATGGCTAGAAAGGGTTAAACATCCTGCAGAATAAATAACCCTCAAAAAACATGTGGGGAGATGTTTGTGTTTTTGTGTATTTACATTTGTATGAGTAGGGTGGACAATGTAATAAACAGTCCCTGTCTATGGTGTCTTCTGATAATTTAGAGGTCAAAAGAACATCCTATCATTTAAATGAATTGTAAACATGGTATATCTCAGTATTCATCTCTCTTTTAAATGTACTGTGAATGGTGGAGGAACAAGCAAATGGCCTTATGTTAATTTGTATAGCTAAATACCAGTGATGGGCCTCCTTCAAAGTCATCCTAATTACCTTTTGTTCCCCGAGGAACAAAAAAAGTTGTTCTCCAACTTGTCAAAAGATATAAAATTGTATAAAAGATCCTTGGGTCCTGATTCTGTCATCTCAGATCTGCTTAGACTTTATCAGGGGACATTTGAGTAACTAGACTGAGGTCCCAGTTATGCTGGTATGCCCTAAATATGAGATTTGGACATTCGACTATGACCTATGAACTGAATTCTAAAGGAACTCTTTGCAACTACAAAGCACCATCTCTGCTGTGAATCTGAACCTCAGTGAACTGAACTCATGACTGTATATATATTGATCTTTTAACCATACTCTCTCTCTTTTGTTTTTTAATACATTTTAGTTTAGTTAATAAGAATTGGCTGTAGCATGTATTTGGGTAAGATCTGAAACATTCATTAACCTAGGAGGTAATGTGTCCGATCCTTTGGGATTGGTAGAGCCTTTTCTTTTATATAATGAAAAAAGATTTACAGAAATTTTCATCATATTTGACATGGGTACCAGCATGGAGGCCTGAGGCTGCATCACTTTAAGGGAACTGTGTTGTTTGAACTTTTGAGTAACTAGTAAGGCAATAAAGAAGCTGTTTTATGCTGGCTTGGTAAATCTAAGTATTGGAATATCCACCAGTTTAATGGGGATTGTCTGCCCCATTCTTTTCAGTTCACCATAAGTGAACCATAGCTGGCTCACCACTAGGACCCCGGTCACACAGTGATATAGACAAAGTCACATATTCCACTTTAGATCTTTTCAGTTACTACCCTTATCACCACCCTTATCCTTGTTCCTGCTAGTTCGAACAAATGTCCTTGTATTATCCTTAGCAGCGGTTGGTATGTTCCTCTATCATCTCTTAAGCCTGTATTTATGAAGTTACTTGAGAACTCTGTGTGTCTCTGTACCATCTCTCAGGTCAGGAGCTTGATTGCTTGGTTAGCCAATACCCCATCTGTTACTATACTATCAAGGCCTACTTTAGTTAGCAGCCTTAGGTTCATATTGCTAGTTTTGCCTATGGCTCCAACATGGGCAGCACGTAATGGAGGCTGAGGGAGACTAAGCCACCACAGACCTCTGCTAATGCTCCCCGCCACGGCCCCAGGGCTGGGCCATGGTGGGGCTCATAGCTCCTCCAGGCGACCGGGGCCTGGGGTTCCTCCGGCTGGCTGGGATGGCTCACGCAGAACAGCGCTCAGGTCAGCTACGGTGGGTGGGCAGGCCGGGACTCGGGGTGGCTCGGGCTGGCCAGCCGGGGCTCCTCTGGCCGCGGTGTGGGACTGGGTGCTCCTCTGGTCCCGGTGGATGAGAGCAGAGGGTGGGACCTCAGGCAGAAGGTGTGATGTATGGGGCTAGCCTCCCCAAATGGGTGTTTTGTGCACCATCCATGGGCTCCAGCAAGGCCTTCACACCTATTCCCACATTTGTCACACAGGGCTTCAGGCTAATTAACCTCTAGGATAGTGGTTCCCAAACTTGTTCCGCCGCGTCCGCAGGTTCGGCCGATCGTGGCTCCCAGTGGTTCGGTGCTCCAGACCAATGGGGGCTGCTGGAAGCAGCGCAGGCCGAGGGACGTACTGGCCATCGCTTCCAGCAGCTCCCATGAGCCTGGAGCATCGAACCTATGGACGCGGCAGGTAAACAAACCGGCGTGGCCCGCCAGGGGCTTTCCCTGCACAAGCGGCGGAACAGGTTTGGGAACCACTACTCTAGGAGATCACAGGGGAATCCTGTGGGCATAGGGCAGAACAAAGCATTGGCAGAGTCCACCTGTGACCCTTGAGGGCTTAAGCATGGTGCACTCTGGGGCAGGGCAGAAAATGGAATTTCTTTCCCTGTGCAAAATTTACATTAATTTCCCTTGAATTTTTCAGCAATTAAATTTTAACTTTTCATTAAAAAATTGATAACCTGAAAACTGACAGGCGGCAGGGAATATTAGGTTTTGGCCACTTCTAAAATGTTTTGGGTTTTGGTTTTCCAAAAAAAAATCAAAAATGTTCAAAGAAAGGAGGGGCTTCCACAAATAAAAATTTAAATAAAAAATCATTTAGTCAAAATATAGTTTTCTATCAAAAAAAAAATCTTGATGTAAAATTCTCAGCTGGGCCTGCTGCAGTTGTCATTATGAATGTGTTCTCTGTGCTATTGGTGTGCTGTGCTGTACAGTTAGGTATCATATAGCACGGTCCATGCCCTGAAAATGTGCCATGGGTTATATTCTGAACTGGAGCATTAAACTTTCCAGTATCCTTTGTGTAAGGGTCCCCTTACTAACATTCGGTGGGGGTATTTTGGTTGCTAGCTCCCAGTACCAAAAGGGGAAGGGTCTATGGGAAATCAGGGACTGAGACTGACCGTCCCCAGGAACAATGGGGAGAGGCCAATGCTCCAGGTCAGCCTGATTGACAGGGCAGGCAATTGTCAGGAGGCCCAGGTGGGTCCCGTCCTCCCTGTGAGCTGGAATTGCCTGGGGCAGACAGAGTGGGACTGAGCTAAGGAGAGAGCCGGGGCTCAAACTGAGCTGGGGAGCAGGGCCGGGCCAGCCAGAAGGGCCAGGGCAGCAGCTCAGGAAGTAGGTCAGTGCTGGGAGCAGAGTCACAGAAGCAGCCCACAGAGCAGACCTGTAGCAACCAGAGCCAGAGGGGCCAGAGAAGCAGCCCAGGGAGATGGAGGCAGACCAGCAATAGCAGCCGTGCTGAGGCAGAGTGGAGCTGGAGCTGAGGCAGAGGAGCTGGGGCTGGAGCAGTCCGGAGCCGGGTGCAGTGAGCAGCAGCAGGTCCAGCACAGGGAGACGCCCCCAGCCAAGAGGTCTTGCAGGCCAGACTTGGAGGGGAACCATAACCCTGACGGGACGGGGGCAACGCTGGGAAGAAGGGTCCTGCATCTAGAGCCTGAGAGCGTGTGGCCACCGCCAGAGCAAGTGTCCGACCCGCAGCATCCCTACAGCACAGCCAGGGCCTGAGAAGGGGCCTTGGACGTGTGTGGAACAGACTGAACTTCCCTTACATCCCAGAGACGCTGGTTGTGACGTCCCCATGCCACAAAGTGGGGTGACATGTTTTCCTTTAATCTTTCCTATTTTTTCCTTATTTTTTTTAAAATTGGTTGCCGTTTAATAAATTGTATTTGCTTTGAACTGTATGTAATAATCAGTGGGTCAGGGAATCATTCAGTGTAGAGAAAGCACCCCGGAGTGGGGTCACCCTAGCTCCTGCCCTAAGTGACCACGACAAGGTTGGGGGTCGAGACCCCCCAGGAATCCTGGGCCCAGCCTTGTTGGGGTTATGCGGAGTGTGCCACACAGCAGAGTGGAAGGGGAGTCCTTGAGGTCAAGCAGGCCTCTGGGTAAAGGGAGTGGGAGCGAGGACTCAAATCCTTTCGCTAGCCCAATTCACCGGGATAGTGTATACACCAGAAAAACTCCCCACAATAACAGGATCATTCCCCTGCTTACATTTGTTGCAGTCTATCCTGGGCATGTCTGTGGCCTGGTCTAGCTGCCCGGTCAGTCTGTCAATGTCGGGCCTTTGGTACACATCAGATCTGCACGCACCACTGAGCTTCCTGAAATCTCTGCCAAGGCCAACAGCTCCATCTGGTCCCTGTTGCTCATTCACCGTTAGGTGGTTTAGCCATCCCAGATTGAGCATCTTCTTACCCTCTTCAGTCAGACTCTGGATCATTGTCTCTGGTACCTATTGCTTAGAGGGAGAGTCCCCACACCCACACTTTGGGGTAGTCTCAATAATAAACTCAAACCAGAACCCCAAGTCCATACCCCCAAACTCTGGGGAATTTCAGATTAGGAGCCACAGCTGGAACTAAACCTCAGGGCCCATCTCCAGTTGCTCTGTCCCAGTCCAGCATCCCCCTTCCCCCGGTCCCCTCTTTCACTGATGAGCCACAACAACCTTAGTGTTTAGAAATGTGAGCTGGCTTGGAATCATTAAACCGAGAGGGGACGTCTCTTTCTACCAGACATGCTCTAGCTCAGCCAGAAGTTAGCAGCTCAATGCAGGGATCCCTGGGGGAGGCTCTCTGGCGTGGCCTGTGCAGATGCTCTGACTAGATGGTCCATTGGTCCCTTCTGGCCTTTAAATGTATGACTATGAAAATAAACTGCCCTGGAATCCTCATGAGAACAGACTAAATGGAGAGAGAAAGAGAGAATGAGGCAGGTTAATGTGTGAGGACAAAAATAACATTGTGAGAGCGGATTTTTCAATCCCACATCACAGCGTGTGACAAACCCAAGCCCTGCTGGGCTGCTAGCTCGGGGTCAGGCCCAGGGAGAGCTCGCTGCTGGGCCGGGGAAGAAGAGTTTGCACAGCTCATCCTGCAGTTTCCGCCCTGCGCGACTGCACGGAGCAGCCGGACTGTGTGTGCAGAGAATCGCTGAGCAGGAGCCGCTACTCTTGGCACCAACTCTTCTCTCCCTTCCCTCTTCTGAGCAGCAGCCTGTCACTCTCTAGTCTTGCAGCTTCTGGCCCCATTAATAAACTCTGCAGGGTTGGGGAGCTGGGTCTAATTCTGCCCGGGCTGCCCTGGGGTTTGGGCCAGTGGAGGGAAGCAGGATCTAGCCCAGAAGCAACAGGGGGTGGGACGGTCTGTGAGATCAATTAAATCCCCTGGGGCAGATTTCCCAGCTTGTGTCTCTGACATTTTCCCTGTTTCCCTGTCCCATCTCAACTAGGTTCTTCCCCTCTTTGGATGAAATAGCCCAGGGTCATTGGCCTTCCAGGCAGGTACCAAGTTGGTCATTGTTACCCAGGCTTTCGGGACGGCCGGGGGCTAATGGGAGGAAGGACAATCTTGTGTCTATGGTAGTAGACTGGTGCTCAAGAGCCCTGGGTTCAACCCCTGACTCAGCTGCAGACTCCTGTGTGCCCTGGGCTCAGTCACTTAGTCTGTCTCTGTGCCTCAGTCTCCCCATCTGTGCTAGGAAGATGAACTTCAGGAGTGTCTGAGGATAAACCCATTAGTGATTGTGAGGGGTCAGATACTCCAGTGACAGGGGATGTACAAGGAAATGGAGAGCGTTGATGGGAAAAGCATTTTATGCCAGGGCTTCTCTATAGACAGGGAAATTTACCAGTGTAATTAAACCGCTCTAGCTTTGCTGGTGTAACTCCCGCAGGGACACTTATATTGTGGAATCAGAGCCTTTGTCAGGTTTATTCATAGATTCTAAGGCCAGAAGGGACCACTGTGACCTCCTGTATAACACAGGCCAGAGAACTGCCCCCAAATAATTTCCATTTGAACTACTGTATCTCTTTTAGAAAAACATCCATGCTTGATTTAAAAATTGCCAGTAATGGAGAAACCACCATAGCCCATGGTAAGTTTTTCCCATTGTTAATTATCCTCACCGTTAAAAATGTACGGCTTATCATTAATATTGTTTTCAAAACAAGATAAGATATATCAGAAAAAGGTTCTCTTATACAAGAACCCGGGTGTGTACAGGGACTTACACTGGTATAATTTGAGCGCTATAAATTCACCCCTTAGCTGATACCAGATAATTTCCCATGAAGTACTCTAGTGGCAGGGGTTGTGTGTTTCATGGGCAGGTGCTTTGTTGAGTCCAGCTGCTTTGGGAACATGTCAGCGGTGCCCACAGCTTTCACACAGCTGCCTTTGTTGCCTCAGCAGGAAATGATAAAGGTTCACCTTACAGTGAAGGTTGGGGCAGCCAAGAACTGGACTTGCCGCTCAGCATCCGCGCAATGTGGTTGTGCCAGAGGAGCTTTAATTACAAAATCACCATCACAGGTGGCACTGATCGCCCTTGATTGTAGTCTCCCCAAGGGACAAGGATAGAATGGGTCATGGGGATGCAGCCCCTCGCACCCCTGCAGCTGGTCTCACACACAGATTCAGCTCATACATAATTGGCACAAGCACTTCTGGCCAAACCTTCCAAAATGTCCAGTGATTTTGGGAGACCAATGTGAGATAGCTTATGGGGTGACAGACAGACTGCACTGAGCCCCCACCTGTTGGTAATCAATCCCTTTAAGGTGTCTTAAATGGGGGCCCCAAATCACTAATAGTTTTTGAAAGTCTTGGTCTCTGTGCTTAACGATGCAATAAACCGAGCATGGTATTTAAAAATAATATTGTATCTATCTACTCCCATATACATCCTCTGTCTATCTCTCTATCCATTGATCTATCTATCAGTCTCTCTATCGCAGGCTCTTTGCAGCTGATTCCTTTCAAGTCTCTGTTAAAGCACTAGCACAGAGAGGAGCCCTGGTCATTTCTTCCCTGTGTGGAGTCATCTCTCTGCTCCTTTCAGGGTCTGAGTGAGGCAGCTGCAGGATCTGTGGAGCAGGGGGACCTCACTCTGTGGATGCTCTTGCTTCACATCTCAGCTGCACTTGCAGCTCTGGCTGGGGGATGGGGTGAATTCCCCTTCTTTACATCCCGCTATGCACAGTTCATGATCCCGTCATCAATCTCCCCTTCACCCTCCCATGGTGGAGACTTTCTCTGTTTCTGTGGCCAGTCTGGGTTGGGGTCTCTCCAAATGAAAGCTCCAGAGCCATTTCTCTGTCAGAAGAGAACCGACCCTCTTACACGGCAACCTGATCCCCAGGCCAGTTAAGTCAGTGGAGTCTTTCCATTGACACCAAGGAGCTTTGGATCGGGCCCTTTTGGGGCAGCATTGTTTGAGCTACAAGCAGTTCCCGGCTGCCATCCAAGGGTGCCAGCCGCTCAGCCTGAACCACAGCCCCTGGGATCACTCTGAGCTAGAGCCACCACAATGTTGTGATCTAAAAATGACAGATTTTTAAGTGAGAGATTTTATCAAACACTTTCATTATTTCCAAAGTTTCCATTTTTACAAATGAAAAATTAAAACTGCTTTGGGAGTTTTGTAAAAACAAAACTGGAAAATTAAAAGAAAAAATGAAAATTTACATTTAAATAACCCACTTTTCGGACAATTTTTAAAAGGTTTTGAAACAATCATTTTAAAAAACTTGCCACAATATTTATCCTTTTCCACACTGGCATTTTCTGGGCACCGCTTATAAGAAGAGGTAGTGTTAAACTCTGCTCCTCTGACCCTCACCTGAGCATCTGAGCTCCCCCAAACATCCCTTGTCCAGCTGCTGGCAGAGCTGACTCCATCCCAGCAGTGAAATGTGTCCAGCCACCATCCCAGGACAAACCAATCCTGCATCAATTATTATGAAAAGTTGATCTGCAAAACTTGTACTCCTGACACATTTCCCTTGAGGCCCTCGGCTGCTTGGCTTCCCGCAGAGGTGTAAACGTCTGTTCACAAGACTTTCTTTCTGTAAGTCGGAGAATGGTCCCACTATTGTGGGGAACTTTCCTGGCGTATGCACTACCCGGGTGGAATGGGATAGCAAAAGGATCTGAGTCCTTGCTCCCAATTCCTTTACCCAGAGGCCTGCCTGACCTCGAGGGCTCCCCTTCCACTCTGCTGTGTAGCAGATTCCTTGTAACCCCAAGAAGGCAGCACCCAGGTTTCCTGGGGGGCTCCTGCCTGTGTCCTGACTGTAGGGATGCTGTGGGTCGGATTCTTGCTCAGACAGTAGCCACACACGCTCAAGCCGTAGGTGGCAGGACCCTTCTTACTAGTGTCAGCCCCCACCCCCATCAGGATTATAATTCACCCCCAAGTCTGGGCTACAAGACCTCTTGACCAGTGGCATCTCCCTGCGCTGGGCCCTCTGCCCAAAAGTCCCCCTCACACTCCCTAGCTGCTCACTGCATCCGGCTCCAGGCGGCTGTAGCCCGAACTCCAGCCCCAGCACTGCTGCTGCTCTACCTCCTCTGGCCTCTCTGGCCCTGGTTGCTGCAGCTGTCCTCCCAGCATGGATCTGCTCCCTGGGGTGCTTCTCTGGTTCTCTTTGGCTCCTGTTGGTGCAGCTCTGCTCCCAGCTCATCTCAGGATCCTGCTCTCTCCTTAACTCTGCCCCACTCTGACCCAGAGCAGACATGGATTACAGGACTCCTCTGGACTTCTGATTCCCTCATTAGCTTGCCTGCCCAATCAATTAGGCTGACCTGGAGCGTTGGCCTCTCCCTATTTCCCCTGGGGACTGTCAGTCTCAGGGTCCTGACTTTCCATCAACACTTCCGCTTGGTACTGGGAGCTACCTAGCCAAAATCCCACATCAGTTTTAGTGAGGGACAAACAGTCCTTAACATTTCTATTACACATTTTTCTTTGGCTTTTTCCCTTGGTCCCCCTACTTCCTTAGTCACATTGATTCCAGCTCCTCACCTGCTCACAGCTCATTTCTGGATGCTCTTTCTCAACTGCCTTTTGTTCTTCCCAACCTGGCAGTGGGGGGGTGGGTGACTTGAGAGGGAACAGGATATGGGGAAGGGACCTAGGGCCCATCTCTCAGCAGGGACAGCAGACTCCTCAGCAGCCCAGAATGGGGAGCAGGGGCAGTCAGGGATGGACGGGTGGAAGTGGCTTGAGCTGATTGCGGAGGACAGGGAGGGTGAAGACTAAGCAGGTGGGGAAGCCAGTGCAGACCTGTAGTTGCTGTTCTCGGGGGCAGGGGGAAATTCACCTCTGTGCAGAGGGTCTAGGATGAGGCCAGACACCATCTATGTCCCTGTTAAGCCCAGAGGGTAAATTTCCCCCTGGGGGAGCTGGGTCCTTCTCACCAGGGACTGGAGGCAAAAGATTCAGACTCATCCAACATCCCAGGCCCCCCAATCACGCAGTGACCTTTCACCCTGGCCCAGCTGTGCCTTTAGCCAGGGGCTGTCTCCGTCCCCAGGCAGTGAGATGGGATGGGAGGTGTTTCCTCTGTGATATGTTTAGACTCAACTAAGTAAACCAGGCCCCTTTGGTTCTTAATCTTGGAACTCTAAATAGAGACGCTGTGGCCGGAGCACGGAAGGGGGGCGGCTCGGGGCAGGAAACGGGGAGCAATAATGACTATCAGACCCAAGGAGGAGACAGAGCAGGTCAGAGAGAAGCTGCAGCATTTCTGCTGCCTGAGCCCTGCAGACCCCAGGGATCCTGGGAGCAAGGAGGGGGCTGGCTGGAGTATTCAATGTGGGGGAGCAAACGGGGGCAGATGGGAGCAGAGAGAGAGACCGGAGCTTCCCTTCTGCTGAAGTCAGACAGGGCAGATTAGGGAGGTGGGAGCAGGGAGCGACTGTGAATTGATCCCTCCGCATCCCCATCAGAAACAGGAGCTGCTGGGCTGTTTCCATTTCAATTGGTTCCCATCACCACCCTGATGATCCTGTCTCTGTGCCTCTTGCTGCCCGGTGAGTATCTGGGACCTCTGTGCTAATTCGCAGCAGGTTGGTGGGAAACAAAATCGAGAGCAGCCCCTGGCCCAGACTGTCGGCAAATCCTCTTCAGTGGCAGAGAAATGGGAACCAGTGTAAATACTGAGTGTGAGAGCTACTGGGCCAAATCCCCAGTAGGTGTAAATCAGTGTAGCTCCACTGGAGTCAATGGCAGTTTACACATGCGGAGGATCTGGCCCTCTAGAGAGCTGAAGGGAAAGGCGGTTCCCAGCTCAGCCAAGGTCTCTGTGTGCGAGGAACCTGCCATGCCCCAGATCTAACGTCCTGCCTGGTTTGCTTCTTCACCAAAACACAAATCAGGAATTTTTTCCTATTAAAGGCAGTTTTTGTCCCTGAAGAGGGACCTCAGACGGGGGGAGGGGGGATTTTATCTCCAGCACTAACCACACGGCACCTTCCTGTTCCCAGTGCTGAGTGCCAGCAGCCAGGAGATCTGCTCAGCTCCCGGTGAGTCCGTGTTTCTATCTGTCTGTCTGTCCCCAATCTACCCATGGCATTTACCCCTCCCCCTTCAGGCATCCAGCTACCAACCCTTCGGCTGCTCCCTACTCACTGTGGTGTCAGCGGAAATGGCAGGGGAAGGCAGACGTGGCTGTGTGGGATCTGACCAGGGTGAGCAGATCTCCTGGTCCACTCCTCCCTGTCCTGCTACCTCTCAGCTCAGCTCTGACCTGAGGCCAGTGTGACACATCGCTCAGAGAGTCACATCCACAGCCTGTCCCACCCCTGGGGCACTGGCCCTGGGAAGCAGAGAACCCCACGGCTCTGACCCCAAGGGATTTACCTTCCCATGGCACCAGCTCCCAGCCCCTCACAGGCACAGGCCTCTCCTCTGCAGCTCATCCCCCACATGGACTCAGCCTGCATCTCAAAAATGTCAGCAGTATCATTAATAGTCAGCCCTGGGCAGGCAGGCAGCATTCAAGAGGGTACTGCCAGAAGGGACCATTATATAATACAGACTGAGCTCCCGTATGAGCTGGGCCAGGGAGCCGCACCCAGTGACCCTGTGTCCAGCCTAGCAGGGGCTGATGCAGCCGTTTTCTTTTCTGGCTGCCAGGGCAAGGCAGCAGCGGTGTGCACTGCGGGGACGGGGAAGGTGGTGGGTAGATACTGGCCTGCCCAGTGACAGTAGCAATTCCCCTGTGAGTTCAAAGCTGAGTCCCATTACCCTGGCGATTCCTGGGAAAGGGGGGTCCGGTCCCTGCCGCTGTCGAGCACCTTCCCTTAGCCTGGGCCTGGAATTGCTGCCAGTGCCCCCTGTTCCAGCTGGTGACTGGGGACGGGAGGGGCACAAGGACAGGGAGGATGTTAGAGCAGACGTCGGAGTGGTTAGGACACAGCTCCTGGGCTGTCAGCTGGTGAGCTCCATGGGGCAGCAAGTGACCTTCACTGCATGGGCTGCTGGGGCAGACCGAGATGTTGGCTGTTCCCTGCCTAGACAGCCCTCAATGGCCAGGGGCTGGCCACGCTGAGGGGTCACCTCTCACCCGGCCATACTGCTCCAGCTGGATCAACAAGTTGCCTGCATCGGGGCCCCTTGTTCTAGGAGAGTGTGCAGCACCAGACAATGGGAACCAAGTCCATGTGAGCATCCAGGCTCTTTCCTAACCCAAATTATCCCATGGGATTAGAGCTTCCAGTCACCAGAGAGAGCTGAGCGCCGCCAGTGCCCCACCTAAAGCTCTGACCCATTCCCCTTCCCAGGTGCTCTACGTGCTCCCACCCTCTACCTGAGCCAGATGTTGGCCGGGCCAGGGGACTCCATTCGGGTCCAGTGCTCCGTGTTCTCCCAGCTCCTGGTCACCCGCGTCATCTTCTGCAAGGATGGGGAGGAGATTTCATCCCAGAGGGGCTTGGAGAAGAAGGTCATCTATGGCTATAACCATGTTGTGTCTGGAGTCAGCTCTGGGAATTACACCTGTGGGTACGAGATCAAGGACAGTGACAACCGTGTGAACCAATCCCAGCTCAGCCCTGCCCAATGCCTAAGAGTCAGTGGTAAGGCATGTGTGTGTGAGTGTTTCTGTGTGTGTGTGTCCGTGTCCATATCCTTGCTCAGTCCTGCCCAGCAATTCAGCATCACGTGAATTTGGGGTTGAATGGCAGAGCGAGAACAACAATTCATTAAGAAACCCCTGAAAATCCAAATGCTGAAATTCATCAAAATCTGAAACGAAAAATTTCTAACAAAATAGCTTTCTTCAAAATTTGACGCAGGGCACCCTATCCCCAATTTTCACCCATTTCAGCTCAGACGGCCCAACCCAGACACGTGGGGGACGGGGATATCATAGAAATGTCTGCCTGGAAGGGACCTCAAGATGTCATTGAGTCCAGCCCCTTGCACTGAGGCAGGACCAAGTAAACCTGGACCATCCCAGGAATTTGTAATCTGTTTTCAAAAACCTCCAAGGACAAGAATTCCACAACTTCCCTTTGAAGCCTATTCCAGAGCTTAACTAGCCCTATAGTTAGAAAGCTTTTCCTAATGTCTAACCTAATCCTCCCTTGCTGCAGATTAAGCCCATTACTGCTTGTCCTACCTTCAGTAGACACTGAGAACAATTGATCCCCATCCTCTTTATAACAGCCCTGAACATATTTGGAGAATGTTATCAGGTCCCCCCATCAGGCTTCTTTTCTCAAGGCTAAACCATGCCCAGTGTTTTTAACCTTTCCTCCTAGGTCAGGTTTTCTAAACCTTTGATCATAGAGACTAACAAATTTATTAGAGCATAAGCTTTCGTGAGCTACAGCTCACTTCATCGGATGCATTTGGTGGAAAAAACAGAGGGGAGATTTCAGAGTAGCAGCCGTGTTAGTCTGTATTCGCAAAAAGAAAAGCAGTACTTGTGGCACCTTAAAGACTAACAAATTTATTAGAGCATAAGCTTTCGTGAGCTACAGCTCACTTCATCGGATGCATTTGGTGGAAAAAACAGAGGAGAGATTAATATACACACACAGAGAACATGAAACAATGGGTTTATCATTTACTGTAAGGAGAGTGATCACTTAGAAAGCGGTGTTGGAGAGCTGCCTAGTAGCCTCTTGTTCATACTCTGACCTATTCATGATGACGACAGCACCTCCTTTGTCAGCCTTTTTGATTATGATGTCAGAGTTGTTTCTGAGGCTGTGGATGGCACTGTGTTCTGCATGGCTGAGGTTATGGGGTAAGCGATGCTACTTTTCCACAATTTCAGCTCGTGCATGTCGGTGGAAGCACTCTATGTACACACAGAAAACATGAAACAATGGGTTTATCATACACACTGTAAGGAGAGTGATCACTTAAGATAAGCTATCACCAGCAAGGGGGGAGGGGGAAAGGAGGAAAACCTTTCATGGTGACAAGTGAGGTAGGCTATTTCCAGCAGTTAACAAGAATATCTGAGGAACAGTGGGGGGTGGGGTGGGGAGGGGGGAGAAATAACATGGGGAAATAGTTTTACTTTGTGTAATGACTCATCCATTCCCAGTCTCTATTCAAGCCTAAATTAATTGTATCCAGTTTGCAAATTATTTCCAATTCAGCAGTCTCTCCTTGGAGTCTGTTTTTGAAGCTTTTTTGTTGAAGGATAGCCACTCATAGGTCTGTAATCGAGTGACTAGAGAGATTGAAGTGTTCTCCAACTGGTTTTCAACTCTCAGTGGGATCAGAGGGTAATGGCTTGTAGAAAGTGGTGTTGGAGAGCTGCCTAGTAGCCTCTTGTTCATACTCCGACCTATTCATGATGACGACAGCACCTCCTTTGTCAGCCTTTTTGTTTTTGATGTCAGAGTTGTTTCTGAGGCTATGCCCTCTGATCCCACTGAGAGTTACCAAAAGAAACTACAGCATTTGCTCAAGAAACTCCCTGAAAAAGCACAAGAACAAATCCGCACAGACACACCCCTAGAACTCTGACCTGGGGTATTCTATCTGCTACCCAAGATCCATAAACCTGGAAATCCTGGACGCCCCATCATCTCAGGCATTGGCACCCTGACAGCAGGATTGTCTGGCTATGTAGACTCCCTCCTCAGGCCCTACGTTACCAGCACTCCCAGCTATCTTCGAGACACCGCTGACTTCCTGAGGAAACTACACTGCATTGGTGATCTTCCTAAAAACACCATCCTAGCCACTATGGATGTAGAAGCCTCTACACCAACATTCCACACAAAGATGGACTACAAGCCGTCAGGAACAGTATCCCCGATAATGTCACGGCTAACCTGGTGGCTGAACTTTGTGACTTTGTCCTCACCCATAACTATTTCACATTTGGGGACAATGTATACCTTCAAGTGAGTGGCACTGCGATGGGTACCCGCATGGCCCCACAGTATGCCAACATTTTTATGGCTGACTTAGAACAACGCTTCCTCAGCTCTCGTCCCCTAATGCCCCTACTCTACTTGCGCTACATTGATGACATCTTCATCATCTGGACCCATGGAAAAGAAGCCCTTCAGGAATTCCACCATGATTTCAACAATTTCCATCCCACCATCAACCTCAGCCTGGACCAGTCCACACAAGAGATCCACTTCCTGGACACTACGGTGCTAATAAGCGATGGTCACATAAACACCACCCTATATCGGAAACCTACTGACCACTATTCCTACATACATGCCTCTAGCTTTCATCCAGATCATACCACTCGATCCATTGTCTACAGCCAAGCTCTACGATATAACTGCATTTGCTCCAACCCGTCAGACAGAGACAAACACCTACAAGATCTCTATCATGCATTCCTACAACTACAATACCCACCTGCTGAAGTGAAGAAACAGATTGACAGAGCCAGAAGAGTACCCAGAAGTCACCTACTACAGGACAGGCCCAACAAAGAAAATAACAGAACGCCACTAGCCATCACCTTCAGTCCCCAACTAAAACCTCTCCAACGCATCATCAAGGATCTACAACCTATCCTGAAGGACGACCCATCACTCTCACAGATCTTGGGAGACAGGCCAGTCCTTGCTTTCAGACAGCCCCCCAGTCTGAAGCAAATACTCACCAGCAACCACACACCACACAACAGAACCACTAACCCAGGAACCTATCCTTGCAACAAAGCCCGTTGCCAACTCTGTCCACGTATCTATTCAGGGGATACCATCATAGGGCCTAATCACATCAGCCACACTATCAGAGGCTCGTTCACCTGCGCATCTACCAATGTGATATATGCCATCATGTGCCAGCAATGCCCCTTTGCCATGTACATTGGTCAAACTGGAAAGTCTCTACGTAAAAGAATGAATGGACACAAATCAGACGTCAAGAATTATAACATTCAAAAACCAGTTGGAGAACACTTCAATCTCTCTGGTCACTCGAATACAGACCTATGAGTGGCTATCCTTCAACAAAAAAGCTTCAAAAACAGACTCCAACGAGAGACTGCTGAATTGGAATTAATTTGCAAACTGGATACAATTAACTTAGGCTTGAATAGAGACTGGGAATGGATGAGTCATTACACAAAGTAAAACTATTTTCCCGTGTTATTTCTCCCCTCCACCCCACCCCACACCCCACTGTTCCTCAGATATTCTTGTTAACTGCTGGAAATAGCCTACCTTGCTTGTCACCATGAAAGGTTTTCCTCCTTCCCCCCCTGCTGCTGGTGATGGCTTATCTTAAGTGATCATTTTCCTTACAGTTTTCAGACTAGCAGCCCTGTTAGTCTGTATTCGCAAAAAGAAAAGGAGTACTTGTGGCACCTTAGAGACTAACAAATTTATTAGAGCATAAGCTTTCGTGAGCTACAGCATCCGATGAAGTTAGCTGTAGCTTACGAAAGCTTATGCTCTAATAAATTTGTTAGTCTCTAAGGTGCCACAAGTACTCCTTTTCTTTCTCCTTACAGTGTGTATGATAAACCCATTGTTTCATGTTCTCTGTGTGTGTATATCAATCTCCCCTCTGTTTTTTCCACCAAATGCATCCGATGAAGTGAGCTGTAGCTCACGAAAGCTTATGGTCTAATAAATTTGTTAGTCTCTAAGGTGCCACAAGTACTCCTTTTCTTTTTGCGAATACAGACTAACACGGCTGCTACTCTGAAACCTAAACCTTTGATCATTTTTGTTGCTCTCCTCTGGACTCTCCAATTTGTCCACAACTTTCATAAAGTGTCACACTCAGAACTGGACCCTGTAGTCCAGCTGAGGCCTCATCAGTGCAGAGCAGAGCGGGACAATGACATCCTGTCTCTTACATACGTTAGCCCTTTTCACAACTACGTTACACTGCTGATGCAGATTCAGTTTGTGATCCACTCTAATCCCAAGCCCCTTTCAGCAGCACAGCCATCAGCCAGTTATTGCCCCTGGTGTAATTGTGGTAGGGCAGTCTATGGGCCTGGAGTGGGGCCATGCTCTTTTCTTATCTCTTGTGTATTTATTGCCTAGGTGATGACTCCAGCAGCGGTGGTGTCAGGGGTTCCTCCCCACAAGGTAAATGCTTCTGAAGCATGTCTTTATTCTGGGGGCTCTATTTAGGGAAAGGTGGGTCCTGGGCTGGGCAACCCCTAGTCTGAATGTGATCACTGTGGCAATGGATGTAGAGGAAACACACAACCACAGAACAGGGTGCCAGGCTCATCCAATGCAGCACATTCTCCCTGCAGGTCTCCCAGGCTTTAACCAGCATTGCTGAGCTGGGCAACATCTTTGCAGGGCAGGAAAATGGCTCTTTCAAAGGGGGAATCCCAAATCCTTCTAATGGGAAAGTTTCATCTGGAGTTCCCTAACACCCCCTGCTAAACCGGCAGTCAGTGAATTATTTCCTCCCTCTGCACTCACTGTATTTGGTGTTGTTCTGGAAGGAGGCACCAGATGCGTCATCACACCTGGGCTCACAAGTTCTGTCTCTCTGTGTAATTAGTTATTTACGCTCTGTGCTCCAGTCCTGGAACAGAGATGTCACAACCAGCATGTGGGCAAACCCCTCTTTCAGGAATCTCTGCCCAACACCAGTGCCCGGTTCCCAGGGACTTTAGCAGAACCCCAACCTGGCTGTTTGCCTCAGCTCCACGCAAAGCATTTGTATCAGCAAACTAACCCACCCTCTCCTGAAGATACAGCTGGTGCCAAGGCCTTGTGCTGCCCTGTGCCCAGGGCAGGGTCACCCCCGCGGTGACCTGCCAGCCACACTGGAGAGGGGCGATAGGGCCTGGGCTGCTGCATCTGTCGCTGGCTCTTGTGAGGCCTTTACATAGAATCCTGGTGCAGCCTGAGCAAACTGGGGCAAGAGTGACCCTGTGCTGGGGAAAGGGAGGAGCCTCCCCAACAACCTCCCATCAGGGGAACGTGTCCCCTG
Organism: Dermochelys coriacea; assembly: GCF_009764565.3. NCBI lineage: Eukaryota > Metazoa > Chordata > Testudines > Dermochelyidae > Dermochelys > Dermochelys coriacea. The sequence goes on from NC_050090.1 coordinate 11,408,199, forward strand.
CAGCATGATCCCCCCCCCCCCCCCCTTTAGATGTAGGACTCTGGTAGCTCACACGGGGTAGCTGCTGTTCTGTGTCTAGTGCTCGCACTGCAGCCCCACATGCTGATTTGCACACGGCCATCACCATGTCCCTTTCCATGTTGCAGGGCCAGACATGTTGTCCGTCGCCATCTGGGCCACTCGCTGCACCCTGGTTCTGCTCCTCCTGGTGTCTGCGCCCATCATCACCTTCATGCTGGAGAAACGGGGCCTGCCCCAGCCTGCAGGACTGGAGAAGACTCGTGGTGGGAGAGTCAGCATTTTCCGGGATGGGGAGGGGGACAATGGGGGATCTCCATTGACCAACTGTGAGCACGAGGAAGGGTGAGGAGGAGGCTGGGGAGATACCAGTGACCAGCTCTGAGAGGGTGTTGGGGAGACGCCATTGGTCAGTGATGCAGAATAGGCCCCTGTGATAACAGTTTTTGCCCAGGTAACTCCTCCAGCCTCCTTCAGTTCCCCTTCCTTCCCCCATCAGGGACTTTATCAGTCACTGACTAGGGTTGCCAACTTTCTATTGGCTAAAAACCAGACCCCTGAGGCCTCGTCTGTGCCCGCCTCTTCCCCAAGGCCCTGCCCCTTCTCTGCCTCTTCCCAGGCCCCACCCCCCGCTTGCTCCTCTCCTGCCTCCCCCATCATTCTCTGCTCTCCCCCCATTCCTCGTCTCTGGATCGTCTCCTGCCCCCTGCCCTGCTGGGCTCCCTCTGCTCCGGGGCTGAGATGGGAGCTGCTGCAGCCTGATGCAGGCTAAGCACATACTGACATGGGTTGATGACTTGGCGCCTCGCTCCCTCTCCCAGTAACTGGACCTTCAGGGTCTGATCAATACACCTGACCGGACATTGCTAGGTCCCCTTTTTGACTGGACATTCCAGACAAAACCTGGGCACCTGGCACTGGCAACCCACTGCCCTGCAGCCCTCTGCTCACTCTCAGCCAGTCCAGGGCCACGCCCGAGCTCTTTCAAATCTTAGCCCTGCCATGAACTGTCCTAATCAGACAGCCCAGCCCAGGTCCCTCCTTCTCTGCAAATAATCCCTCCTGCAGAGGGGCTGTAAATTTAGAGGAGGTGGATGAGTTAATGATTAAGGCACCAAGATAACACTTCTAGAAGGTTGAGGTTCATTTCCCAGCTCTGCTACAGAATCCATGGGCCTGTCACTTCCTCTCCCTGGACATCAGCTCCCCATCTTTGACATGGGGATAATAATTCTGCCTTGTCTCAGGGGAGAATTTTCAAAGCCCCTAAGGGATTTAGGAGCACAAATGCTCTGTGCCCACTGCCTTGTGTTCCTAAGTCCCTCAGGTGCTTTTGAAAATTCTCCCTTAGACTGTGAACTCTTCCAGCCAGGGGCTGTCTCTCACAAAGGGTTTGTCTGCACAAAGACAGGTTTCAGAGTAGCAGCCGTGTTAGTCTGTATTCGCAAAAAGAAAAGGAGGACTTGTGGCACCTTAGGGACTAACAAATTTATTTGAGCATAAGCTTTCGTGAGCTACAGCTCACTTCATCGGAAAAGATGTTAGACTTTGTGTAACAGCGCCACCTAGTGACTCCTGCCAGAGTGATACTAATGCTAATTGTGCCTCAAGAGCTCCTGGGGATACGACATTTCTGTCCTGTGAGAAATTCTGACCTTTCACATTTTATTTTCATCCTGAATCAGGATGAAATGTCAAAATTTCAGATTTTGCAAGGAACACAAATTCAACAACATTTCAATTCTGAAAGACTGAAGAGCCGTGTCGAAAGGTTTTGATTTTGAAGAAACAGCATTTTCTGATGGAAAACTCTTCCACTGGGTATTTTTCAACAAGTTCTGCACACATCTCTGCATGCTGTACAGATCTCTGGCCCTCACTCAGGAAAGCTCTCAAGCGTATGCTCCAGTCCAACCCTATCCACGACAGCACCTATGTTTGTGCTTAACTTTAAGCACTTGCTACAGTCCTTAAAATGGCTGAAGTTAAGTTTTAACCTGGGTGCTGTCCCAAATAGTGATGCAGATGATACAGGGGGAGGGATAGCTCAGTGGTTTGGAGGAGACACTTGATCTGCTAAACCCAGGGTTGTGAGTTTAATCCTTGAGGGGGCCATTTAGGGATCTGGGGCAAAAATCTGTCAGAGATGGTACTTGGTCCTGCTGTGAAGGCAGGGGACTGGACTCAGCTCAACTCAATGACCTTTCAAGGTCCTTCCAGTTCTATGAGATAGGCATATATTATACTATATTCCCTGAAGCAGGGCAGTTCCCACAGGATTGTTTCCTGCCTTGAGAGCTGGGTGGAAATCCTGGTTTGTTGTCACAAAAAAATTGTGAAGAAAACTATTTCATTCAGAACTTTTTATGGAAAATTTCAGTGTTTTGATGAAAAAATATTCATGAAGCTCAACACAAATTTTTCATTTAGCCTCATTTTGACAAGACAGTTTCCTTTTCTGGGGGGTTTCGGAACCAAAATGAGACAAAACTGTTAATTCAGAACTACACAAAATGTTGTCTTTCATTTCAAAATTATTTTTGTGAAAAGACTAACATGGTCCTTGCATGTGAATTGTTTTGGGGAAAGTTTTTGATTTCAGTTAAACTGTGTTTTGATTTAAAAAAAATGTTTAGCAAAAGAAATTTTTTGGAAAATCTTCAACAAACTTTACTCAGAAAGAACAGCCAATAACCTCACCCTGCAGATAACCGTGGGCTGAACTCCCTGGGTAAGTTCATGAGGATATTAGGGGTCAATTACCACAGGGTTCAGCCAGCTCCAGCCAGTGCGGATTTGCTGGTGGCTGCTTGGAGAGGCCATTCACAGCACGGTTTTTTCCTAGGGCTGCATCTAAACCTCCTGTTGGGAATTACAATCCCTACCGTCCTGGTTCTGGCTGTGGTGCTTTATCTGCTGGGAAAGAAAGGTGGGTATGAGAGTGATGCCAAGCAGTGTTAGCAAATGTACAGACAGATGTGGCAGAGACAACCCCTTTGATCCCCTGTACCCAGTGTCTCTGGAATGGTGGGGAGAGAGATGATCAAAGACACAGTGAAATTGATCATTTGTTTTTGGGAATCTGGCTGGGGAGAAAGATCAAAAGATGATAAAAGGGATTATCATTGTGATCAATTATTTCTATTGCAATAGCACCATGGAGCCTCAGTCACAGATCAGAGCCCCACTGTGCTAGGTGCTGTACATTATTTATTAGGTGTGTTACTGTAATGCCCTGGAGCCTTAACCAGGGATCAGGACCCCACTGTGCCGGGTGCTTCACAGATCAGTAACGAAGGGGACAGACCCTGCCCCAGAGAAGGTCACAATCTAGGACCCAGCCAGGGGCGTGTGTATGGATGGAATATCATCACGCAGGTACCTAAGGCTGCAGTTCAGGAAGGCATCCCCTAGTCAGGAAGGGCCCTTATGCCTGTGCCCGTGTGTTAGTGCTTTCCTGAATCAGGACCTAACAACTCTGAAAATAGAGCTCTGGACACAGCTCTGCCCTGCCAACCTTTCCTCACCCAGCGTCTCAAGCCCCAAGCTTTCACAGCACTCGAGTCACCCCAACAATCTTGAGATTGGCTTAAAACTCAGGGGATTTCGAAGAAGTCACCAGTGTGGGTTCTTTGTATTTGTCTGGGGGATTTGATCTTTGGGGGTCTTTGGGTCATATCTTCAGGCTTTTCTCCCCAAACATGAGGGTTATAAACTTACTTTTTTTTTTTAATGAAAGCCGAGATTCTCACTGAAGCCCCTGACTCTCAGACCTGGGGCTTTACATAGAATATGAAATACCATGAGATTGCCACTAAAATTGTCAGACTTGGCCACACCACTCCAGGGGCAGTCAGTGGGGCTGGCGCAGGAGAGAGCTGGGCTGGGCCGTGGGGACAGGCTCTGCATCAATATGATGATGAATTTGGGCCCTGTCACTCAATTTCTCTCTCTCTCTCTCTCTCTGCCCATGAGGAAACGTGGCCGCATCTCTGATAACATTGTCTCATTGCTTCCAGTTGTGTCTCTACCAAGGGATCAAAGGTAGGAGGAAATTACTCCCTTTCCCATCTCATTTTCTTTCTTGGTCTGTTCTCTCTGTGTCAGATAATGGCCAGCAGCCACTCCAGAGTCCAAGTGGATCTCAGCTCTCCTGCTGCGAGGGACAGGGGGGAGGGAGGGGGGGTTCAGTCTGGTTATTGTGCAGGGATTTTTGAAAAGGCCAGGGAAGGATGGATTTTACCTAGGGAGGTGGTGGAATCTCCATCCTTAGAGGTTATTAAGGCCCGGCTTGACAAAGTCCTGGCTGGGATGATTTAGTTGGGTTTGGTCGTACTTTGAGTCGGGGCTTGGACTAGATGACCTCCTGAGGTCTCTTCCTACCCTAATCTTCAATGACTCTATGATTTCCTGGTCGGGATGGGATCTGGGGGTTAGGAGGAGACACTTTAAGGAAGGGGTTAGCCAAAGAGGCATGTTCCCATTGAATTCACCTGCAGCAGAGTGAGCGTGTTTGAAAATCACCCTGACGTGTTTGAAAGAATGAAAGTAACCCCATTTCACACTCAGGGGGTGTCGGGGCTACTCACCCACAAAGCAGCCATGACCAAGCCAGCTAGTTCCCTAGAACCAGGTCTGTTCTTCCGGGGCGGGGCTAGGAGTAGCCAGTCCTGGCTGGGAACCAAGGATCTCCTGTCCATCTAGCTGCAGTGGGTAACGTGCAATGTTAACTCCATCGGCTACAGCTCCATGGGCAGCATGTGAGTCCCCCGTTCGGGAAGACAAGCCCTGGCCCGATCTCTTCCCCCCAAGGCTGTGCCCCTCCCCTCCCCTTTTGCTCCCTTCCCCCACCAGATCCTTGAGCCCCCACCATGGCCAGAGGAGCCCTGCCTCAGCCACCCTGAGTCCAGGCCCACCGGCTCGCCCAGGCCACCGGCCGACCTGCCCCAGCTGCCCCAGGCTGCCAGCTGGCTCACCCGCCCTGCCCGCCCTAGCCTCAACCGCAGCCAGCTTTGGGGGAGAGGCTGAGTGAGGGCGGGAAGAGGAGTAGTGTGGGCAGGGCCACGGGGGAAAAGCAGGAGGTGGGAAAGGATCCTCGGGGCAGAGTGTGAGTGGGGCTGTTTTGGGAGACTTAGCCTCCGCTGGTCTATGATACCCGCCACCCATGTGCAGCTGGTTTAGTGCCAGGCAAGGTGCGTCCACACATGGACTCGCCCCAAAACACTCACAGTGGGTTCACTCACAGCATTCATGAACTTGGTGCAGGTCTGTGGGGCGGGTGACCAAGGCGTTGCCCTGCCACACGCCTGCTGGGGAGAGCTGGGCAGCAGGGACGCCTGTGGGGATTCAGAGTGCGCCGTACGTGTGAATAACACACAGGGCAGAGGGGGAGCTTCCAAGTGCTCCTGGCTCCCTGTCTGCCCAGCACCACACCCAGAGACCCTGCAAGGACCCTGCAGAGAGTCTCTAAGGGTCACTTCCCATTGCTCTGCAGCCAGCACCTGTCACACAGGACTCCCCTCGACTCCTGCTGCCTTCCCCCTCTGTCCCTTCTGCAGCCCGCAGGGCTCACTGCAGCCCTTCTGAGGGCCACGGGGCCCATACACTCATTCTAAGCCCTGAGGGTGGGTCAGAAAGAGCAAGGTGGGAGACCCGGGAGTCCATGGGTTGACCAGGTGCACACAGAGAGGGAAAGGCGCATGGGGAGATTAGAGACAGTTTCCAGGCTCTGGCAGTGTCCTGCCCAGACTGGGTTCCCAGTGCAGCGACTCTCCCAGTAAAACTGGTGGGGGTAGAGGGGACATGACACACAGACCCTCAGTGCTGAGAGACCCCACCCCGACTCCCAGCTGTGTATGTTCCCTGCCTGCCTCCTGTGCCCCCCACCCATAGGGCTCTGTAGCTGCCTCTCCCCAAACATTCCTTCCTTCCCTGCTCCTCCCATATGACCATACTGTCCCACCAGACACCCCCACCCTGCCTTCCTGGGTCATGGGAGCTGATTAGCAGACTGGGATAGAAAGAGGGCTCTGAAGATTCAATTCCACATTATGCAAAGACATTAAAGTTGAGCCTTGAGGATGAACATTCACCCTTTCTACATTGTGAGCAGCCCTGGGCCAAAAATCCAGCTTTATTTTGGTGAAAAAAATTCAAAAAAAAATTTTGTTTGAAATTTTTCACAGAAAATGTGGGGGTTTTGACAAAAGAATTTTTTGACAAAAGAATTCAGAATGTCCATTCAAAAGAAAACAAAATCAACATTTTCTTTAAGGATTTTTTTTCACTGAAAAATTCATTAAATCATACAATTTTGGCCAAACATTTGACTTTGGTTAAAATATTGTTCATGAAAAAAATTCCTGTTGAAAAAGGTCACCCAGTTGTAACTTTGTGAAAATGACAGTGTTCTCTTCAACTTCTGTCCTGAGATGTCAGGGTTTTTCTGTTTCCCCCAATCTTAACCCTGTGCTGACCTAGTGGGGTTTTGAGTGGTGGGTTTCTTGGCCATTTTGCTGAAGTAGAACAGGATGTTCAAGTCTCAGCCTTATTAGACTTTCCCTCCATAAATGATGAAGCTGCTACCTTCCCTGATTATCCAGAAGTAGGGCTTGCTGCCTTTCCACTGAGTGTGAGCTGAATGGAGATGTAAGGTCCTAGCAGGAGAACCAGCCCTGGGAAGAAATCTCCTCACAGCTGGACCTCTAAAAACAGACTCAGTGTCACTAAGTTTCAGAGTAGCAGCCGTGTTAGTCTGTATTCACAAAAAGAAAAGGAGTACTTGTGGCACCTTAGAGACTAACAAATTTATTTGAGCATAAGCTTTCGTGAGTTACAGCTCACTTCATTGGATGCCGATGAAGTGAGCTGTAGCTCACGAAAGCTTATGCTCAAATAAATTTCTTAGTCTCTAAGGTGCCACAAGTACTCAGTGTCACCAAGGTGACACACAGCACGCGGCATCGCTGACACCCCCTGTCCTTATTACTCCCCACAGGGAACGAGCCCAGCGTGACACCAGCAACACTCCTGCAGATCATATTGAATGTAAGAACTTTTGGAGAGTATTGGAGTTACCGGGGTCACCTGCACATGAGGGAGAAAGGCGAGGGCTGGGAGTAAATGTGTTAAAGTAGGGGGTGGACAGATCCCAGGTCAGACTGTCTGGCCAAGAGTTAGAGAAACAAACTGCCTGAAATCAAAGTGAATGAGGAGAAAATGTTCTCAGGGTCCCAGGGCTCATGCATCTGAGTCCCTGAGGTTCCTTTGTCCCATCCTTTGCCTGTAATACCCAGTCCTGCATTGCCATGGCTTAGGACAGTGGTTCTCAAACTAGGGCTGCCACTTGTTCAGGAAAAGCCCCTGGCGGGCCAGGTCAGTTTACTTGCGGGAAGGGCGGCAAGCACATCCTTCGGCCCACGCCGCTTCCCGCAGCCCCCATTGGCCTGGAGCGGCGAACTGCGGCCAGTGGGAGCCGTGATCGGCCGAGCCTGCGGACGGGGCAGGTAAACAAACCGGCCTGGCCTGCCAGGGGCTTTCCCTGAACAAGCGGCAGACCGGCTTTGAGAACCACTGGCTTAGGGCACTGTGGCAAATTGTTACCACTTCCCCTCCTTCATGGAAAGGGCACATGCCGGGGAACGCTCCCATTGGAAAGTGTCCCACCCCCTTCTCTGGGAGCTGGGTGCCTCATAGGCATAGTTTAGGTGCCTCATGGTCCTGGTCTCTTCTTTGAGCCAGGGTCTCTGACTCTCCCATGATGCACCACTTTCTCCCCTCATGGTGACAGGAAATAGTACATCATGGGAGTCCCTGGTTGCAGTGAATCGCGGGAGATGAAGCCCGGCCAGTCCAGCCTGTAGAGGAGAATATGAGCATGAGGCAACTGACCTACAAGTCTCATGCGGATCCATGCTGGTTTTCTGAACCAGAATATTTCTGGTTTTGGCCAAAATAGTTCAGTTTGGGGACACTCATTTTTTTGAAATTTTCTGCCGAAAGCCACCTCCGTTTGTGACAAAATAGCTCTGTGGAAAACCCCGACAGACAGTTTCCACTGAACATCCTCAACAGCCACATTAAATCCTTCTGCTTTGGTATCACCTAGCGACTCTGATCAGGAACAGGTTCCATTATGCTCAGTGCTGCTCACCAGGGAGCCCTGCCCTGGTTGTGGGGAGAGGTAGGAGCCGTGGGGTTATAATTCGTGCTCAGTGAGGTGCCTTCCCTTAAGGACATTTACACCCAGTGACAATGTGTAACTGTCCTTCTCTCCCCAGATGCCTCCGTGAACTGGGTGGGAAGCTCCAGGGTGAGTCGCAGCTTTTATTAACGACAAAGTGAAATGATAGAAAAGAGCGATTTGTTTGCCTGTTCCAACTCAGCAGTGAGCCATGGGCTTCAAACATGGATTTACTCAGGATTCCCAGGCTTCAAGCTGTGTCTGTTACCCTGGTCTCACTGCTGGGGTCACAGATCTCCACCCAGGCGCAGGTGGCTGCCTCCCATAGCTGCTGTTAGCCTGGCCGGTCAGGCCCTACCCCCCATGGACACACAGACACGCATCCAGGTGAGAGGAAAACATCCTTCCCAAACTCCACACCGCAGCGATAGGAGAGAAACCCTCATGGCCTGAAAATCTATCAGTTATAGAGGGGCTCTCAGCACCAGCCTCTGCAGTCAGACAAACAACCAAAGCAGAGATGTTCAAGGTTAAAAGTCCCCATTAAAACTCCTGGGAACTGGACATTCCAATCCCACAGGCAGGTTTGAAAACCTCCTTCGAAATGTTACCCAAGTGGGAATCAACTCTAGTGAGACAGATCCTATAAGTGAAGCCCCAGCACCACTCGCTGGTAACCCCCCTCCCCATCATGGACCTCCCAAAGGGGAAGGAAGACAGAAAAGGGGTGAAATCCTGGCAGTTTCAAATTGACTTCTATGGGGCAGGATTTTCCCCCATGGGTCTCCAAGCAATGTAGGTGTCAGAGGGGCGTGCGCGGTCTCACACTGCTAGCAGCGGCTGTGCGGTGGTGCACACACCCTGGGTACCATGTTAGTGGCAGGGAAAGCTGCAAACACACAGCTTCCTTCCCCCAACTGCTTCCTTATGATAATTATTTGTCCACACTCCAGCTGACATTGGCAATGAACAATGTGATACAGCATGGCCAGAAGGCAGCAGGAGAGTGATATAGGAGAGATATGTAAGTCCCAGGATGAGGAGAAGCCTTATTCCCTGTTGAGGGAAGAAAGGTTTCTATAGATTAATTAAAAGCACCTGAAGCCAATTAGAGCACCGGAAGCTAGTCACCTGATAAAAAAACCCTGCTTCAATCAGCAGGGGAAGGAGATGGAGATGGAGATGGCAGTTTGGAGGAGTTGAAGTAGAGGAGAGTTAGGAGAAGTGCTGTGGCTGGCTAGAAGACCAAGACCCTAGGTAAAGAGACACCCGGCTTGTGCAGAGAGAGAAGGCAGGAACCCCACAAGCTGAAGAGCAGGAGAGGGAAGTAGCCCAGGGGAAGGAAGCACTAGTTCAAGTGGTTTACCACTATCCCTTGGGCCCCTGGGCTGGGACCCAGAATAGAGGGTGGGCCTGGGTCCCTTCCTCTCCACTACCCTTCTCTGGGTTACTAGTGGGACAGTAGATACCCTAGTTCAGGGGCAGGAAACTGTGCCCCGAACTTCCCCCCCTCCCAAAAAAAAGAGGAAGCGTGGGACCCATCACAATCGTACTGGCAATTTGCCACAACAATAACCCTGGATTTTTATTTCTCCTCCTCTAAAGATGGATGGGAGGAGTTTGGGTCACTGAAGTTCTGTCATTTTTATCATTATTAATTATTATTATTAATATAACATTGTATTGAGTGTTTAAAGCAGTGTCACAAAGGGAAGAGCTGTGTGTGGCTATCATGGAGGGCTAGCTGGTCTCCTTGGAGTTAAGGTTGATGTTAGCATCCCGTTATCAGCCTGAATTTCACACACACCCCGAACAAATCCATTCCAGAGGAAATGAAATTTGATAACCACATCACATGACTGTGTAGATCTTGTCCTGAAAATCTGGGGCAAAGACCTCAAGTGATCTCAGAGAGTTGGAGCCTCATTCACTTTTCAGAGATTTTCCGAGTATTACTTTGGCTGTTCTTATACTAACAAATGCCGATTTATCCTTTAGAGCTTTTAGTAAGTGGTTGTAGGACAGGGTACTACTTACAGAGATATTTATGACTCCTGTGAATTCAGAAGCTGGTTTAACCCTATCAGAATTATATATATAGGTTTCCCTTTCACCCAAGCAGTTAGTCAATACTCTGGGTCTGTGCATAGTTACAGTGAGAGGAGAAAGTGATGACAGAGTCAGGTATATTTGTTGATGCAACCCTACTTATTTACATCTACAAAGTCCTGTTTCCCTGAACACAACAGGAACCAAACAACAGGAGGCACTTTCTTTGATCCCAGCTGCAAGCCTCTTTCCAGCCAGCACGCTGCCCAAAAGCTCGCTCGCTCTCCCTCTTTCTCACTCTCTGAGCTTTCAGGGTCCTGCTACCTGTTCTTCTCTGGCTGCGTCTGGCTTTCTTATTGATTCCTCTGGTTGCTTCTGAGGTGTTTCTGCTGCTTCTCTCACACAGCCTGGCCCTGAGGAACCCTGACCACATGGCCCTGCCATGCCCAGGCTTTTCTGCGGTCTGCTCCTTGAGCGGTGGTTTTCCATTGCTTCAGCTGAGACCAAATAAAGGGACATTTAATGGTTCCCTTATTTAGCTTGAATGAAAGGCGGTTATCACAGCCACCAATTTCAGCAAGGAGCTGCGGTTGCCCATAGATCAAAGACACACTTGTTGGGAGCCAGCCAATCTTCAACATAACAATAAAATAATAAAAAGTGCTTGGAACCATTATAAATATTGCCATTAATAACATCAATCATTAAGATACCAAACTGAACAGGAAAAAGCTACACTGCCTACAGCACACATGAATCCTTATTTCAGATAAGATAAGCTGTGAAAAAGGCTAATGCAGTCTCCTAGGATATGTCAGGTGAGGTATTTCCAGTAAGGACAGGGAAGCGTTATTACCATTATACAAGGCACAGGTGAGACCTCATCTGGAATGCTGTGTGCAATTCTAGTCTCCCATGTTTAAGAAAGATGAATTCAGACTGGACCAGGTGCAGAGAAGGGCTACCAGGATGATCTGAGAAATGGAGAACCCACCTTACGAGAGGAGACTCAAAGAGCTTGGCTTGTTTAGCCTAACCAAACGCAGGCTGAGGGGAGATATGATTGCTCTCTATAAATACATCAGAGGGATAAATAACAGGGAGGTGGATGTTACGCGATTTATGTTAAGTGAATGTCTACACAAGAACAAATAGATATAAACTGGCCATCAACAAGCTTAGACTTGAAATTAGATGAAAGTTTCTAACCACCAGAGGAGTGAAGTTCTGGAACAGCCTCCCAAGATGAGCAATTGGGGCAAAAAACCAAAATTGCTTGGTAAGTTTATGCGGGGGATGAGACTATCTACAATCGCTAGTAGCTGATCTGCAACTGCTAGCAGTAAATATCTCCAACGGCCAGAGATGGGACACTAGATAGGTCGGGCTCTGACTTACTATAGGTAATTCGTTGCCATGTGTCTGTCTGGTGGGTGTTGCCCACATGCTCAGGGTCTAACTGAACACCATATTTGGGGTCAGGAAGGAATTTTCCCCCAGGTCAGATTGGTAAAGACCATGGGGTGTTTTTGTCTTCCTCTGCAGCATGGGGCACGAGTCACTTTCAGATTTAAACTAGTGTAAATTGTGGAGTCTCTGTAACTTTAAGTCTTTAAATCATGATTTGAGGACTTCAGTAACTCAGCCAGAGTTTAGGGGTCTGTTATAGGAGTGGGTGGGTGAGATTCTGTGGCCTGCAATGTGCAGGAGGTCAGACTAGATGATCATGGTGGTTCCTTCTGACCTTAAAGTCTATGAGTCTATAATAACAGCCCATCACAGAAAGAACCTGGAACTACCTCGATGGGTCAGCTGACTTGGAGAGAAGGTGAAAGACTCCTCTGCCCAGCTGGAAAGTGTCAGGGAAAAAGCCAAGCTGTCTGGGGAGCAGAAAAGGGACAGACCAAGTTCTGGGGAGGGGGAAATCTGAGCTTCCTGCCTCAGAGGGGTTTATGTAGGAAGTAAAAAGAAAAGGAGTACTTGTGGCACCTTAGAGACTAACAAATGTAGGAAGTGCGTCCATTGGTGTTTCCCAGCCTAGATGCCCATTAGAATTGCTCCTGCTATACGTTCAACGGTGGTGTCAGTCAGACATTTTCTGGCTTCATTTTTCTGGCTTTAGGCTGGCTTAGCAAAAAAGTAACATCACTGTGTTTTATCTTAAAGCATCCACCACCCCAGAGAGAAGAGACACCGACATACGCAACCATCGCTCTGCAGCGGGACAGATGTCATTAATGCTCTACTTGCTGAAATGCAGGACTCATCAGTATGCAGCTGCATCATAGAACCTCCAAAGGGGGACCTTCTCTGAGGCCACAGTTGGACAATGCACAGTGACCCTAAGTACTGTAGGACACCGGAATATTCTTAGGACAAATGTTGCCTTCTGGAAAAAAAGTTTCTTCTGAGTAAAATTGGGAAAAATACCCAAACTCTATATTCCTACCCCCTGACTTTTTATATCGACAGTTCAGCTCCCAAGTCCTCTTAGCTCTGTTTAGAGATTCCATTTTCAACCCAAAGTGTACAAAAATCATGAGGCAGCCCTCCCCCCCCCCATCCCAAGAGTGCCTTAAGAATTCATGAGATTTTTTTAAAATTATGCATTTTGCTTGCTTTTGTTTGACTTCTGGTGTTTGACTGTTTGGAGGTCAGGTTTTCCAGGTGTTCTTCATAGCCAGGAGGGCTAGAAACTTACTCATTTCAACAAAACCCAAGATTTTCACATAATCCCAGCACCTCAGGAGTTGGGCTTTAAGAAAAACAGCAAATATTATGAGATGCACTGTGAAATCATGAGAACTGACAACAGCGTCAGGGTCTCCTTTGAATTTGCAGGTCTGTTTAATGTCATGTGGGTTTGTAGGGATAAGATGAAATATAAATAACAACCAAAAAGTATTAGTCACAAGCTATGGCTTTGTGAAACTGTTTTTAGCCTCATCCAGAGAATGCAGCCATGTGGATGCAAGAGAACATCATGCCAGTATTTGGCTCCCTGGAAAGCAGTCACTGCTTGAAGCAATTAAACGGCTTTGGTGTTTGGGTTTGAGCTATGTTTGGCAGGAATTCTAGACTGACGGTCAGATTTCTGTAAGCACCCAGCAGCTGATAAAATTTTGCATTTGAGGTCAGCGATTGTCTGTTGCTGGGTCCTGGTTGCTTTGGAAAATCTAGCCACTGCATTTAGGAGCCTAACTGAGAGCTGAACAATGGAAAATCTGTCTGTGTTGTGAGCTTTCAAATGAGTGACATAGGCCCTGCTGCTAGTACAATCAGCACCTGATCAATGTCTCTGGATCATGCTGCAGATACTGGTGGATTTGGGAATCATACTTTCCCTTTTGTACCTTTGTTTTGTGTTGCTAGTTGAAGCTCTTTGAACAGTTGTGAGTGTGTTTAACTATCCAGAGAAGCACTTTTCTGCAGGGCTTCGAGCTCCCTTACACATTTCCATAGCGACTCAGGGCAACTTTCAACTTTCAGGTAATTAAGAAACTGAATTGTGCAAAAGAAAAAAAAATCATCTTCATTGTGACTGGCATCTTCTGCTTCAGGTTCATGCAGACGGTAACCCACCTCCTTTTCTCCCTCACAGCTGGCTTTAATTTAGCTTTGCCACTCCCAGCGCTCAAAAATCACAGGTCAGGCCGCCCAAATCATGAGAAGAAAAGGAGTACTTGTGGCACCTTAGAGACTAACAAATTTATTAGAGCATAAGCTTTCGTGAGCTACAGCTCACTTCATCGGATGCATTTTGGCTTAAAAAACAAGAGCCTCTCAGAAATAATCAGTGTTGGGTTTTCTATTTGCTTTTGGTGTTGGAGCCTTTGAAGTTTTATCTACATAGTGATGCTCAGGAACATTAATCCCAATTAACTAAAGGTATGCATCGAAAGTGGATTGGTTAAACTGCATTAAATTCCTGTGAGGACACTCTTACTCAGAATTAAACTCTTAATTCAACCGAAAAGAAAAGGAGTACTTGTGGCACCTTAGAGACTAACAAATTTATTAGAGCATAAGCTTTCGTGAGCTACAGCTCACTTCATCGGATGCATTTGGTGGAAAAAACAGAGGAGAGATTTATATACACACACACACAGAGAACATGAAACAATGGGTTTATCATACACACTGTAAGGAGAGTGATCACTTAAGATAAGCCATCACCAACAGCAGGGGGGGGAAAGGAGGAAAACCTTCCATGCTGCTTCGATGCTGCTTTTCCACAATTTCAGCTCGTGCACGTCGGCGGAAGCAGTCTATGTAGAAATCCAGGCTGCTGTTTCGACCTTCAGGAGGAGTCCACCCAGAATCCTTCTTTTTGTAGTGTTGGCAAGAAGGTCTCTGTGGGTTAATATGTTGGTCAGAGGTGTGTTGGAAATATTCCTTGAGTCTGAGACGTCGAAAATAGGATTCTAGGTCACCACAGAACTGTATCATGTTCGTGGGGGTGGAGGGGCAAAAGGAGAGGCCCCGAGATAGGACAGATTCTTCCGCTGGGTTAAGAGTATAGTTGGATAGATTAACAATATTGCTGGGTGGGTTACATTTGCTCCAACCCCTCAGACAGAGACAAACACCTACAAGATCTCTATCATGCATTCCTACAACTACAGTACCCACCTGCTGAAGTGAAGAAACAGATTGACAGAGCCAGAAGAGTACCCAGAAGTCACCTACTACAGGACAGGCCCAACAAAGAAAACAACAGAACGCCACTAGCCATCACCTTCAGCCCCCAACTAAAACCCCTCCAACGCATCATCAAGGATCTACAACCTATCCTGAAGGACGAGCCATCGCTCTCTCAGATCTTGGGAGACAGACCAGTCCTTGCTTACAGACAGCCCCCCAATCTGAAGCAAATACTCACCAGCAACCACACACCACACAACAGAACCACTAACCCAGGAACCTATCCTTGCAACAAAGCCCGTTGCCAACTCTGTCCACATATCTATTCAGGGGATACCATCATAGGGCCTAATCACATCAGCCACACTATCAGAGGCTCGTTCACCTGCGCATCTACCAATGTGATATATGCCATCATGTGCCAGCAATGCCCCTCTGCCATGTACATTGGCCAAACTGGACAGTCTCTACGTAAAAGAATGAATGGACACAAATCAGACGTCAAGAATTATAACATTCAAAAACCAGTTGGAGAACACTTCAATCTCTCTGGTCACTCGATCACAGACCTAAGAGTGGCTATACTTCAACAAAAAAGCTTCAAAAACAGACTCCAACGAGAGACTGCTGAATTGGAATTAATTTGCAAACTGGATACAATTAACTTAGGCTTGAATAGAGACTGGGAATGGATGAGTCATTACACAAAGTAAAACTATTTCCCCATGGTATTTCTCCCCCCCACCCCACCCCCCACTGTTCCTCTGATATTCTTGTTAACTGCTGGAATTAGCCTACCTTGCTTGTCACCATGGAAGGTTTTCCTCCTTTCCCCCCCCTGCTGTTGGTGATGGCTTATCTTAAGTGATCACTCTCCTTACAGTGTGTATGATAAACCCATTGTTTCATGTTCTCTGTGTGTGTGTATATAAATCTCTCCTCTGTTTTTTCCACCAAATGCATCCGATGAAGTGAGTTGTAGCTCACGAAAGCTTATGCTCTAATAAATTTGTTAGTCTCTAAGGTGCCACAAGTACTCCTTTTCTTTTTGCGAATACAGACTAACACGGCTGCTACTCTGAAACCTGTGATTAATTCAACCGGTAGCTGAACTCACTTCCAAAGTGAACTGAAGTGTGAGTGGGAGAGTGAAGAGGGGCCTAGGGAAATACCACTGACCAGCTCAAAGCAGGGTGTTGAGGAGACACCATTGCTCAGTGCTGCACAATAGGCCCCTGCTGTAAGAGGTAACTGCTGCAGCCTCCTTCAGTTTCCCCCTTCTTTCCCCCAACAGTGATGCTGTCAGTCACTCTGCCCTGCAGCCTACAGACCTCTGCTCACTCCCAGCCAGGCCAGGGCCACGCTGAGCTCTGTCAGATCTTAGCTCTGCCACAACGCCTAGTCAGGCAGCCCAGCCCAGCCCAGCCCGGCTCCTTCCTTCTGAGGATGGGCTTATGGTTAAGGCACCAGCATGGGACTTCTGGGAGACAGGGATTGAATTCCCAGCTCGGCTACATGTAAGGCGTCTTTTGGTCCTTTGCTAAAACTCAGTGGGGATTATTTGGTTGGGTAGCTCCCAGTACCAAGGGGAAGGGTCAATGGGACATCAGGACCCTGAGACTTACAGTCCCCAAGGGCAATGGGCAGAGGCCAATGCTCCAGGTCAGCCTGATTGACAGGGCAGGCAGGCTAATGAGGGAGTTAGGAGGCCAGGGGGTCCTATCCTCCATGTGAGCTGGAGCTACCTGGGCCAGAGTGGGGCACAGCTAACGAGAGAGCAAGGAGCCATGGGCAGCAGATGACCCAAGGGCTTGGGGAGGCTAGTCCCAGGCCGGCCCACCCCTTCTGCCTGGGGCCCTGCCCCTATCCCTATCCCTCAAAAGAGCCCAGAGAGTCCCCCCCCCCCAACCCCATCAGCCTCAGGCTGGCTGAGCACCAGCCCCCAGCCTGAGCCCCGGAGCGGCAGGCAGGCAGGCAGCTGGGCACGGCTCCCAGTGCTGCGGGTGGATGGGCAGCACGGCCCCCAGCCCTGAAGCACCTTGTGGGCGGACGGTGCGAGCACTGGCTCCAGCCACCAGCCGTTTCTGGCTGCAGGCCCGCCCCCAGTAGCCTCAGCCCAGGGCAAGGGAGCTGGAGCCCTCCCAAATGTGGAGGGGGGCCGCGGGCCCTCGCCTGAGGTGGAGGCGAAGGCAGGTAGCCCCCTGTTAGTGTCCCAGGCCTAGGGTGACCAGATGTCCTGATTTTATAGGGACAGTCCCGATATTTGGGGCCTTTTCTTATATAGGTGCCTATTACCCCCCACCCCCTGTCCCGATTTTTCACACTTGCTATCTGGTCACCCTACCCAGGTGCCCCCTCCCCGGCAGGTGGAGGGACCCAGGCTCCCCACAGCTGCCTGTGCAGCTCTCCCCAACCTGCCCAGCGGCAGCAGCAATTCAGAGCTGGGTCCCATCGCCCTGGTGATTCCCAGGAAAGGGGGATCCGCTCGCTGCCACTGCTCCAGGACCGTCCCTTAGCCTGGGCCTGGAAGTGCCCCCGGAGCCCCCGTTCCAGCTGGGGGGTGGGAGGGCGGGAGGAGCACAAGGAGAGGGAGGATGTTAGAGCAGGCGTCAGAGGGGTTAGGCTCTGGACACAGCTCCTTGGCTGTCAGCTGGTGAGCTCCTTGGTGCAGCAAGTGGCCTTCACTGCATGGGCTGCGGGGGCAGGCCGAGGTAGCAGCCAGGCCCTAGACAGCCCCCAGTGGCTGCCCTTGCTGAGGGGTTGCCTCTCTCCCGCCCATACTGCCCCAGCTGGGGCAGTGGGTGTTCACGCCAGGGCCGCTGGTTCTAGGACAGCACGCAGCACCCTGCCCCCACCCTCTATCTGAGCCAGGCGTCGGTCCGGCCCGGGGACTCTGTGCAGCTCCAGTGCTCCGTGTTGTCCTAGGCCCTGGCCACTCGCATCATCTTCTTTAAGGACGGGGAGGAGGTTTCGTCCCAAAGGAGCTTCTTGGGGAAACTCACCTACAACTTTGACCATGTGGTGTCCGGGGGCAGGTCTGGCAATTACTCCTGTGGGTACGAGATCAAGGCCAGCAAGAACCAGGTGACCAGATCCCAGCTCAGCCCTGCCCAGCACCTCAGCATCACCATAAGGTGCATGTGTGTGTGTGTGGGTCCGTATCCCAGCTCAGTCCTGTCCAGCCACCTAAATCTTCCATGCTGCACATTAAGCCCATTACTTCCTGTACTACCTTCAGTGGACATGGATACCAATTGATCCCCGTCCTCTTTATGGGCCTGGAGTGGGGCCATGGTCTGCTCTGGTCTCTTATTTCAGAGTAGCAGCCGTGTTAGTCTGTATTCGCAAAAAGAAAAGGAGTACTTGTGGCACCTTAGAGACTAACAAGTTTATTAGAGCATAAGCTTTCATGAGCTACAGCTCACTTCATCGGATGCATTTGGTGGAAAAAACAGAGGAGAGATTGATATACACACACAGAGAACATGAAACGATGGGTTTATCATACACACTGTAAGGAGAGTGATCACTTAAGATGAGCCATCACCAGCAGCAGGGGGGGGAAAGGAGGAAAACCTTTCATGGTGACAAGCAAGGTAGGCTATTTCCAGCAGTTAACAAGAATATCTGAGGAACAGTGGGGGGTGGGGTGGGGGGGAGAAATACCATGAGGAAATAGTTTTACTTTGTGTAATGACTCATCCATTCCTAGTCTCTGTTCAAGCCTAAATTAATTGTATCCAGTTTGTAAATTAATTCCAATTCAGCAGTCTCTCGCTGGAGTCTGTTTCTGAAGCTTTTTTGTTGAAGGATAGCCACTCTTAGGTCTGTGATCGAGTGACCAGAGAGATTGAAGTGTTCTCCAACTGGTTTTTGAATGTTATAATTCTTGATGTCTGATTTGTGTCCATTCATTCTTTTATGTAGAGACTGTCCAGTTATCATGCATTGCTATAACTACAATACCCTTTGGGGAGAGAGATAGCTCAGTGGTTTGAGCATTGGCCTGCTAAACTCAGGGTTGTGAGTTCAATCCTTGAGGGGGCTATTTAGGGATCTGGAGCAAAAATTGGGAATTGGTCCTGCTCTGAGCAGGGGGTTGGACTAGATGACCTCCTGAGGTCCCTTCCAACCCTGATATTCTATGATAAGAAATCTATGATAAGTGAAGAAACAGATTGACAGAGCCAGAAGAGTACCCAGAAGTCACCTACTACAGGACAGGCCCAACAAAGAAAATAACAGAACGCCACTAGCCATCACCTTCAGCCCCCAACTAAAACCTCTCCAACGCATCATCAAGGATCTACAACCTATCCTGAAGGACGACCCATCACTCTCACAGATCTTGGGAGACAGGCCAGTCCTTGCTTACAGACAGCCCCCCAATCTGTAGCAAATACTCACCAGCAGCCACACAACAGAACCACTAACCCAGGAACCTATCCTTGCAACAAAGCCCGTTGCTAACACTGTCCACATATCTATTCAGGGGACACCATCATAGGGCCTAATCACATCAGCCACACTATCAGAGGCTCGTTCACCTGCGCATCTACCAATGTGATATGTGCCAGCAATGCCCCTCTGCCATGTACATTGGCCAAACTGGACAGTCTCTACGTAAAAGAATGAATGGACACAAATCAGACGTCAAGAATTATAACATTCAAAAACCAGTTGGAGAACACTTCAATCTCTCTGGTCACTCGATCACAGACCTAAGAGTGGCTATCCTTCAACAAAAAAGTTTCAAAAACAGACTCCAACGAGAGACTCCTGAATTGGAATTAATTTGCAAACTGGATACAATTAACTTAGGCTTGAATAGAGACTGGGAATGGATGAGTCATCACACAAAGTAAAACTATTTCCCCATGTTATTTCTCCCCCCCACTCCACCCCCCCACTGTTCCTCTGATATTCTTGTTAACTGCTGGAATTAGCCTACCTTGCTTGTCACCATGAAAGGTTTCCCTCCTTTCCACCCCCTGCTGCTGGTGATGGCTTATCTTAAGTGATCACTCTCCCCCTGCACTGGGCAATTCTCTGACCCACTGACCATTACATACAAGTTAAAGCAAATGCAAGTTATTTAATCAACAATTAATTTGAAAAAAGAATAAGGAAAAATGGGAAAGGTTAAAGGAAACACATCACCCCGCTCTGTGGCAGGGAACATCACAAACAGTGTCTCTGGAACATCAGGGCAGTTCACAGTCTGTTCCTTGTAAGTCCCAGGCCTTCTTCTCAGGCCCTGGCTGTGCTGTAGGGATGCTGTGGGTTGGACACTTGCTCAGGTGGTGGCCTCACATTCTCAGGTTCTAAGAGGCAGGACCCTTCTTCCCAGTGTCGCCCCTGCCCTGTCGGGGTTATGATCCAAGCCTGGCCTGCAGAGCCCCTTGGCTGAGGTGTCTCCCTGTGCTGGGCCCGCTGCCCAGGGTCCCCCTCGCTCTTCCCAGCCACTTACCACACCCAGCTCCGGACTGCTCCAGCCCCAGCTGCACCACTCGGTCTCTGCACTGCTGCAGCTGCTCTGCCTCCAGCTCCCTGGGCTGCTTCCCTGGCCCCTCTGCCTCTGGTTGCTGCAGCTCTGCTCCCAGGACAGGTCTGCTCTGCCGGCTGCTTCTGTGACTCTGCTCCCAGCACTGAGCTGCTGCCTGGGCTGCTTTTCTCGCTCCTCTGCCTCTGGTTGCTGCAGCTCTGCTCCCAGGACAGGTCTGCTCTGCCGGCTGCTTCTGTGACTCTGCTCCCAGCACTGAGCTGCTGCCTGGGCTGCTTTTCTCGCTCCTCTGCCTTTGGTTGCTGCAGCTCTGCTCCCAGGACAGGGTCTGCTCTCTCTGGGCTGCTTTTCTGGTCCCTCCGGATCCGGCACAGCTCTGCCCCCCAGCTCAACCTGGGCCCCCGCTTGCTCCTCAGCTCGGCCCCACTCTGCCTGCCCCAGGCAATTCCAGCTCACAGGGAGGCGGGTTCCCATCCTGACTCCCTGATTAGCCCTCCCGCCCCCTCAATCAGGCTGACCTGAGCGTTGGCCTCTCCCCATAGCCCCTGGGGGCTGCCAGTCTCAGGGTCCTGATTCCCCATCGACCCTCCCCCCTTTTAGTACTGGGGGCTAGCAACCAAGGCTGACTGTTAGCGAGGGGGCAGCAGGCCCCTGACAGACCGCGGGGGGGCTCAGCTCTGGAGCTTGTGGAATCCCCTCAAGGCCGGTTGTTAAGACCAGGCCGGACAAACCCCATGGCGGGGCCGAGCCCCTGGAGTCCCCGCGCCGCGCCAGAGCCGGCGGGGGCCGGGGCCGGGGATGCAGCTGCGCCTCGGCTCCCGCCGCCGGTAAGAGCCGCCCGGGCCGGGGCCCTGGTGTGTCGCTGGCTGCCCCCGACCTGCCCCCCGACCTGCCCCCCCACAGCCCCTCCCTGCCCCCCTCCCTGCACCCCGACAGCCCCGGCTACCCCCTGCCCTACCCCCCTCCCTGCCCCCCGACCTACCCCCTCCCTGCCCCCCCACAGCCTCGACCTACCCCCTCCCTGCACCCCGACCTACCCCCTGTGCTACCCCCCCACAGCCCCGGCCCCTCCCTGCCCCCCGACCTGCACCCCGACCTACCCCCCGACCTATCCCCTGCCCTACCCCCCCACAACCCCGACCTACCCCCTCCCTGCACCCCGACCTATCCCCCGCCCTACCCCCTCCCTGCACCCCGACCTATCCCCTGCCCTACCCCCTCCCTGCCCCCCGACCTACCCCCCACAGCCCCGGCCCCGACCTACCTCCTGCCCTATCCCCTCCCTGCACCCCGACCTACCTCCTGCCCTACCCCCTCCCTGCACCCCGACCTATCCCCTGCCCTACCCCCTCCCTGCCCCCCGACCTACCCCCCACAGCCCCGGCCCCGACCTACCCCCTGCCCTATCCCCTCCCTGCACCCCTCCCTGCACCCCGACCTACCCCCTCCCTGCACCCCGACCTACCCCCCGACCTACCCCCTCCCTGCACCCCTCCCTGCACCCCGGCTACCCCCAACCTACCCCCTGCGCTACCCCCCCACAGCCTCGGCCCCGGCTACCCCCTCCCTACACCCCGACCTACCCCCTGACCTATCCCATGCGCTACCCCCACAGCCCCGGCCCCGGCTACCCCCTGCCCTACCCCCCCACAGCCCCGGCTACCCCCGACCTACCCCCTGTGCTACCCCCCCCACAGCCCCAGCTACCCCCTCCCTGCACCCTGACCTACCCCCCGACCTATCCCCTGCCCTATCCCCGCTAAAGCCCCGGCTACCCCCGACCTACACCCCGACCTACCCCCTGCGCTACCCCCCCACAGCCCCAGCTACTCCCGACCTACCCCCTGACCTATCCCCTGCGCTACCCCTCCACAGCCCCGGCCCCAGCTATCCCCTGCGCTACCCCCCCCCAGCCCCGGCTACCCCCTCCCTGCACCCCGACCTACACCCTGTGCTACCCCCCCACGGCCCCGGCCCCAGCTACCCCCTACCCTATCCCCGCTACAGCCCCGGCTACCCCCGACCTACTCCCTGCGCTACCCCCCCACAGCCCCGGCCCCAGCTACCCCCTGCCCTATCCCTGCTACAGCCCCGGCTACCCCCGACCTACCCCCTGCGCTACCCCCCCCAGCCCCGGCTACCCCCTACCTACCCCCCGACCTACTCCCTATGCTACCCCCCCACAGCCCCGGCTACCCCCTCCCTGCACCCCGACCTACACCCTGTGCTACCCCCCCACGGCCCCGGCCCCGGCTACCCCCTGCCCTACCCCCGCTACAGCCCCGACCTACCCCTCCCTACACCCCGACCTACCCCCTGGGCTACCCCCGCTTCATCTCCAGCCCCAGCTACCCCCTCCCTGCACCCCGACCTACCCCCTGCCCTACCCCCTCCCTGCACCCCGACCTACCCCCTGTGCTACCCCCCTACAGCCCCAGCTACCCCCTCCCTGCACCCCGACCTACCCCCTGCCCGCACACAGTCCCCAGCTACCCCCGTGCTACCCCGCTACAACCCCGGCTACCCCCTGCACTAACCCCTGCACCCTGACCTACACCCTCCCTGCACCCTGAGCTACCCCCCTACAGCCCCAGCTACTCCCTCCCTACACCCTGACCTACCCCTTGACCTACCCCCTGTGCTACCCCCCACAGCCCCAGCTACCCCCTTGCCCGCACACAGTCCCCAGCTACTCCCTCCCTGCACCCCGACCTACACCCTGACCTACCCCCTGTGCTACCCCCCCACAGCCCCAGGTACCCCCCACCCTGCACCCTGAGCTATCCCCCTGCCCACACCCTGAGCTACCCCCCGCCCTCACACAGCCCCCAGCTACCCCCTCCCTGCACCCTGACCTACTCCCCTGCCACAACACCTGAGCTACCCCCCCGCCCTCACACAGCCCCCAGCTACTCCCTCTGGGCACCCTGAGCTATCCCCCCCACCCTCACACAGGCTCCAGCTACCCCCTCCGGGCACCCTGAGTTACCCTCCCGGCTGCACACAGCCCCTAGCTACCACCTCCCGGCACCCTGAGCTACACCCCTGTCCCCACACAGCCCCCAGCTACCGCCTCCCTGCATCCTGAGCTACTCCCCTGCCCACACACAGCCCCCAGCTACCCCCTCCCTGCACCCCAACCTACACCCTGCCCACACATAGCCTCCAGCTACTCCCTCCCTGCACCCTGTGCTACCCCCCCACAGCTCCAGCTACCCCCTCCCTGCACCCCGACCTACCCCCTGCCCAGACACAGCCCCCAGCTACCCACTCCCTGCACCCCAACCTACCCCTGCCCTCACACAGCCCCCAGCTGCCCCCTCCCTGCACCCCAACCTACACCTTGCCTGCACCCTGAGCTACCCCCTCACAGCCCCAGCTACCTCCTCCCTACACCCTGACCTACCCCCTTTGCTACCCCCCCAGCCCCAGCTACCCCTACCCTGCACCCCGACCTACCCCCCTGCCGCAACACCTGAGCTACCCACCCCCTGCCCTCACACAGCCCCTAGCTATCCCCTCCCTGCACCCTGAGCTACACTCCTGCCCCCACACAGCTCCTAGCTACCCCCTCTCTGCACCCTGAGGTACCCCCCTGCCCACACAGCCCCCAGCTACTCCCTCCCTGCATCCTGAGCTACCCCTCTGCCTGCACACAGCCCCCAGGTACCCCCTCCCTGCACCCCGACCTACACCCTGCCTGCATCCTGAGCGACCCCCCCACAGCCCCAGCTACTCCCTCCCTGCACCCCAACCTACCCCCTGTGCTACCCCCCCACAGCCCCAGCTACCCCCTCCCTGCACTCCGACCTAACCCCCTGCCCGCACACAGTCTCCAGCTACCCCCTCCCTGCATCCTGACCTACCCCCCTGCCCGCACACAGCCACAGCTACCCCCTTTCTGCACCCCGACCTACACCCTGCGTGCACCGTGAGCTACCCCTCCCTGCACCCCGACCTACCGCCATGCTACCCCCCCACAGCCCCAGCTACCCCCTCCCTGCACCCTGACCTACCCCCTTGCCCGCACACAGCCCCCAGGTACCCCCTCCCTGCACCCTGACCTACATCCTTCCTGCATCCTGAGCTACCCCCCACAGCCCCAGCTACCTCCTCCCTGCACCCTGACCTACCCCCTGTGCTACCCCCCCCACAGCCCCAGCTACCTCAACCCTGCACCCCGACCTACCCGCCTGCCGCAACACCTGAGCTACACCCCTGCCCGCACCCTGAGCTACCCCCCCGCCCTCACACAGCCCCTAGCTACCTGCTCCCTGCACCCTGACCTACCCTCCTGCCGCAACACCTGAGCTACCCCCCCCGCCCTCACACAGCCTCCAGCTACCCCCTCTGGGCACCCTGAGCTACCTCCTATCTGCACACAGCCCCTAGCTACCCCATCCCTGAACCCTGCCCTACCCCCTGAGCTACCCCACCTGTCCACACACAGTCCCTAGCTACCCCCCTCCCTGCACCCTCAGCTACCCCCCCGTCCTCACACAGCCCCCAGCTACCCCCACCCTACACCCCGATCTGCACCCTGACCTATCCCCCTGCCACAAAACCTGAGCTAACTAGTAAGGTTACTACCCTTATCACTACCCTTATCCTTGTTCCTGCTGGTTTGAACAAACATCCTTATCCATTATCTTGTCAGCCCCTCTTCATCCTTAGAATCAATAGGTGTGTTCCTGCGCCATCTCTTAAATTTGTATTTTTGGTGTTACTTGAGAACTTTGTGTGGCTCTGAACCATTTCTCAGGTCAGGATTGAGCTTACTTGGTTAGCCAATGCCCAGTGTTACTATTCTCCCGAGGCCAGGCTTACTTCGGTTCACAGCCTTTGGTTCATACTGGTAGTTATGCCTAGAGCAGCAAGGCCACATTGGTCACACAGGCCTTCAGACTAATGTGCATAAAACTCTAGGACTTCACAGGGGAGTCATGTAGACATAGGGCAGAGCAGAGCATTGGCAGATTCCACCTGTGACCCTGGAGGGCTTAAATGTGGTGCACTGTGGGGCAGGGCAGGAATTGGTATTTTTTCCCCTGTGGAAACTTTAAATGAATTTCCATTGAAATTTTCAGTAATAAAATTTTAACTTTTCATCAAAAAGCTGATCACCCGAAAAGTGTGTGTGTGGGGGGGGGGGGGGAATATTAGGTTTCGGCAAATGAACGATGACGATTTTCAGCTGAAAACTTCCAAAAACAAAAATATTTTGGGGCTTTTGGTTTTCCAAGGAAAAATCAAAAACGTTCAAAGAAAGTAGGGACTCCACAAATAAATAAATACATCATTTAGTCAATCTACTTTTATATTGAAAATAGCTCTGGATTTAAAATTCTCAGCTGGCCCTGACGCACTCATCATTACGACTGTGTTCCTTCCTCAGTACCATTGGTGGGCTGGCACTGTACAGTCAGGTTTCATACAGCACAATCCCTGCCCTAATAATCTGTTTTAGGTTATACTCTGAACTGGAGTGTTAAATTTTCCAGTATCCTTTGTTACAGTCTATCCTGTGTATGTCTGTAGCCTGGCCTAGCTGCCCAGTCAGTCTCGGTGTCAGATCTTGGGTACACACCAGATCTGGATACTCCACTGAGCTACCTGAAATCTCTGCTAAAACCAATTTCACCTTGTCCCTCTTGCCCATTCACTGTTAGGTGGCTCAGCCACCCAAGATTGAGCATCTTATTCCCCTCTTCAGTGAGACACTGGATCATCTTATCTGGTACCTATTGCACTTTTGCTCAGAGGGAGAGTCCCCACACCCAGACTTTGGGACTCTCCCTACAATAGGCCCAAACCAGAACCCCAAGTCCACATCCACAAACTCTGGGGAAGGTCAGATTAGGATCCGCAGCTGGAGCTAAACCTCAGGTCCCATCTCCAGTTGCTCTGTCCCAATCCAACATCTCCCTTCCCCCTGGTCCCCTCTTGCACTGATCAGCCACAGTCATCTTAGTGTTTAGAAATGTGAGCCAGTTTAGAGTCTTTAACCCGAGAGGGGACGTCTCTTTCTACGAGAGAGAGAGAGAGAGAGGGAGGGAGCCAGGGATAGCTCAGTGGTTTGAGCATTGGCCTGCTAAACTCAGGGTTGTGAGTTCAGCCCTTGAGGGGGCCATTTAGGGATCTGGGACAAAAATTGGGGATTGGTCCTGCTTTGAGCAGGGGGTTGGACTAGATGACCTCCTGAGGTCCCTTCCAACCCTGATATTCTATGAAGACATGCTCTAGCTCAGCCCGAAGTTAGCAGCTCAATGCAGGGATCCCTGGGGGAGGCTCTCTGGCCTGGGCTGTGCAGATGCTCTGACTAGATGGTCCCATGGGTCCCTTCTGGCCTTTAAATGTATGACTCTGAAAATAAACTGCCCTGGAATCCTCATGAGAACAGACTAATGGAGAGAGAATGAGGCAGGCAGGTTAATGTGTGAGGACAAAAATAACACTGTGAGAGTGGGTTCTTCAATCCCACATCACAGCATATGATACGCCGCTGGGCTGCTAGCTCGGGGTCAGGCCCAGGGAGAGCTCACTGCTGGGCGGGGGAAGAGGTGTCTGCACAGGGGACTCTGCAGATACTTAGGGCATTATTGGCTCATCCTGTGGTTCCCACCCCACACAGCTGCACAGAGCAGCTGGACTGGATGTGCAGAGAGTTGCTGAGCAGGACCCTCTGCTTAGGGCATGAACACTCCTCTCTCTTCCCTCTTCTGAGCAGCAGCTGGTTGTTCTCTAATCCTGCTGCATCTGTTTCCATTAATATCCCCATGAGGGCTGGAGAGCCAGGTCTAATTCTGCCCTGGCTGCCCTGGGGTTTGGGCCGGTGGGAGAGAGGCAGGCTCTAGCCCAGAAGCAATAGGGGGTGGGATGCTCTGTGAGATCAATTATATCCCCTGGGGCAGATTTCACAGCTCTTGTCTCTGTGGTTTTCCTGTTTTCCAGTGTCCAGGCGCTTCCCCTCTTTGGGTGAAATAGCCTGGGGTCATTGGCCTTCAAAGCAGGTTCCAGGTTGGTCATTGTCACTCAGGCTTTTGAACAGACTGGGGGCTGCAGGGAAGAAGGACAATCTTGTGGCAAGGGCAGTGGACTGGCACTCAAGAGCCATGGGTTCAGTCCCTGACTCAACTGCAGACTCTTGTGTGCCCTGGGCTCAGTCACTTAGTCTCTCTCTGTGCTTTGGTTTCCCCATCTTAGAAATAAGGATGAGTTGCCCTACCTCTCGGGTATGTGTGAGGATAAACCCTACTAATGATTGTGAGAGGCTCAGATACTCCAGTGACAGAGATGTACCAGGAGAGAGAGAGCATTGATGGGAAGACCTGTTTTATCTCAGGGCTTCTCTATAGACAGGGAAATTTACCAGTGTAATTAAACCGCTCTAGCTTTGCTGGTGTAACTCCCATGGGGACACTCTTATTGTGGAATCAGAGCCTTTGTCAGGTTTACTCATAGATTCTAAGGCCAGAGGGAAGCACTGCAGTCACATTGTCTGACCTTCTGTATAACACAGGCCAGAGAACTGCCCCAAAATAACTCCTGTTTGAACTAGAAAATCTCTTTTAGAAAAATATCTACCCTTGATTTAAAAATTGTCGGTAAAGGAGAATCCACCACAGCCCTTGGTAAGTTTTTCCCATGGTTAATTATCCTCACCATTAAAAATGTACAGCTTATCATTAATATTGCTTTCAAAACAAGATAAGATAAACCAGAAAAAGGCTCTTTTAAACCAGAACCCAGGTGTGCACAGGGACTTACACTGGTATAACTGGAGCGATATAAATTCACTCCTTAGCTCATACCAGATAACTTCCCATGAAGTACTCTAGCGCAGGGGTTCTCAAACTTTTGTACTGGTGACCCCTTTCACAAGCCTCACAGTGTTTTCGCAAGAATTGAAATTAAGGGGGGTGTTCAAATGTACCGAGGGGGGTCAGGGCCGATGAGGGGTGAGACCGTGAGGATGAAGGTGGGCTGTATGGCACATAGTAAAAACGGAAAAATGTTTCATGACCATTTTATTAGATTTTAAAGTTATCACTTAAATTAACGTTGGCTACTCAAGCCTTCTATGAGGCACTACGTCTACATCCTTCTTCGTTTCTTGTTATAATTTTGCACAACTCTGTTAATGAACTTCATGAATGTAATGCCTTCATCTTTGGTGGCTTCTTGTGTGTCCGGTACTTCCATTCCTTCAATTGATATGCTCATTAGTTCATTCACATGATCAGGCAGAAGGCGACTTCTTTCAAAACACAAAATTCTATTCAATGTTGAAAAAGAACACTCAACTGTAGCTGTTGTGACTGGGAGTATCAAGAGATTAATTCCTACTTTGTTCATCCCAGGAACCAGCATAAAGATCGGGTCGAGCCACTAGTGATGATAAAAAAGAAGTTGAAGTCAAATCTTCATTCATTCGTCATATGATATTCCACTCTGTGTTCAAATTCTCTATTCTTTCCTGAGTACATGGCAGCCCCATTGCTGGTAGTGCCTTGCTCCACTCAACTGTCGGTGTTTTATAAGACAGGGATCTGTAAAAGCTACGTAGAGGTTGAGTAGAATCTAGAAGTCGCTTTTGTAGATTTTTAAGAATCAAGTCTGTGTACTTTTTCAGTTGTCTTAACGAACACTTCTTGTCCTCTTCACTTAAGGATTCCATGTAAAGGCCTTCATTAGTCAACTTCTGGACTGAAGTCTTTGCTTCTTCCAATACTTTTTCAATGGCTAGCTCTCTGATTGATCCAAATGTAGCTTCTATTGCTGGACAAAGATCTACTACTGTTGAAGTAGATGCCTGGATGGCATTGTTTAATGACCCAAGTGGTTTCAACAGCAGATTTAGAAGAGAGAGAATGGCAATAGTAGTAGCAATCTGAACGTAGTAGCAAAAGTAATCCACCAGCCTCACTACTTAGATCCATCCCATCTTGGTAGATACTTTCCAAAGCCAGTAATACCAGCTGGAGTAATTTTAAGACAACAGCCAAGGCTCGCTCATGAGAAAGCCAGAGGGTTTTCCCAGGTTGGACTAATTTGAACTTCAGTTCCCATACATCTTCTATTTGTTAGTCTCTAAGGTGCCACAAGTACTCCTTTTCTTTTTGAGTATATCTTCTATATTTTCCAAGATATTCAGGCTTTTTGGATTCTTGCTGAAAAAAGAATATAATGAAGATATTAAATTTATAGCTTTTTTAATGTCTTTTGAAGAGTCTGCAGCTCATACTAGCGCTATTTGAAGTAGATGGCCTCTGCAGTGTGTATAGGAAAGACTAGGGTTACACTTTTCTCTGAACAAAGCTTGTTCTCCACCATGTCTTCCAGAGAAGTTTGCAGCTCCATCAAATGCACAAGCAGCCATCTGTTTGGGGTCCCATTGACAAGCATTTAACTTTTCTAAAATGTGGGTTATCACAGAAGCAGCCAATCTGTCTTCTATAACTTGAACATCTAGAAATGTATCTACTGGCCTATCACTGACATCAAGATAATCTACACAATGACTTAATACTTGATGACCATTTGCATTGGTGCATTCATCAGCCATGTATGCAAATTTTTTGAATGTGGTGAGAGAGTTCTTCACTTTTTCAACTGCTGAGTCTTTCACTGTTGCACCATATGCTTCTAGCCAGTCAGTTGAGTTTCTTGCAGAAAGATAGATTTGCTGGTCTTGTTCGGAACCAGCGTTCAACTTCAGGATGAACAAGTGACAATGCACTTAACATTGGCTTCCAGTCTGTAGTGTGTGGTATCTCTTGTCTAAATAGAAAGTATGATGCCATGGCCATGTTTGTTCGCGTGAACTGTGTTGTGTCTCCAGCATTCTTAACAGCCTCATTAACACTCACCAGCGTTGTCCTTGGTCAGTGGAGACTCAGAGTTCAGAGGTGCTTTCACATGAGTTCACCTCCCAGGTTGGGGGGGGCAAGAAGGCACCTTGCTCGTTCCTCCAGCTGCTTACTGTTCGCTCTGGCCACTGTTGTTCGTTGTGCCACCGTTCGGTCCATTGCTCTGTGGCCAATGGCCCTGCGCAGTCACCTTCTGCTGCCATCTGCCACTGTGACCTCTGCGAGTTGGTCTCTTGAGGTTCCACCCACCTCTTAGTGATTTCAACTGAGCTCTCAGTGGGGGAACCTCGCTGCTAGTGCAGACTGGGCCATCTCTTCCACAGAAACACTGTCCCACAGCAAGTCTGAGCACTTAGACCTGATTATCAGTAATTGCAGCTGTAGTGATCACTTAACAGAACAAGAGATTATCTATGGAGCCTAATCACCTCTGTCTTTAAACAGTGGAGAGGGGCAGGTCAAATAGTACTTGTGACTCAGGCAGACCATCAAGCAAAACACCTGTCCCCACCCTCTCTCTTGATGCCTTCAATCAGCACAGGCTAAGTACAGTTCTACTGCCCTTTACTCATACAATAAGAACAACAACATGTCATTACCCCTCCCCCTACCCCCGCATTCAAGTGATTTGTAACCCAACCCCAGCCAAAATCTATCACCTGGGCAACACAGCTCTATTTGCTGGACAACTAGGTAGATTAAGTGTGACTGTAAATATAATCTGTTCCTGAAGCCTTTCCCCTCAGCCCCTAGCTCATCACTAGCTGTCAGGGAGAGCTCACTTAGACTTCGCTTACAAATCATAATTTGAAATTATTAGGTTGGCCAACATCACCAAAATGAATGCACTGACGTGGTCATATAAACACGAGCTGTATAAGGAATCTAGTCTCTGTTCATACTTTTCAAATCTATTACATTTTTTCAGATACATGTATTTTATGATGCACTTTATATGTTTTTAAAGTGTGTATTAATGTTTCAATTTCAATTCAAATTTCCAAACAATCACTAAATTAGCAACACTGCATGTAAGTAGTTCACAAAACTGGGGGGGGCTGGGGAAATTCGGGGGGGTAAACACCCCCATGAGGGGTGTAGGGAAATCCTTGCATGAGTGTAACCATCCTTATAAATTAAGAACACTTTTTTATGTATTTAGCACCATTATAAATGCCCCAAAATAATTCCTGTTTGAACTAGAGCTTCTCTTTTAGAAAAACATCCACCCTTGATTTAAAAATTGAGTAATGGAGAATCCACCACAGCCCTTGGTAATATTTCCCATGGTTAATTATCCTCACTGTTAAAAATTTACTCTGTATAGATTATATTGCTTCTAAAATGACATAAGATAAACCAGAAAAAGGCTCTCTTATACCACAATCTGGGTGTGCACAGGGCCTTACAGTGGTATAACTAGAGCGGTATAAATTCACCCTTTAGCTGATACCAGACAACTTGCCGTGAAGTACTATAGCGGCAGGGGTTGGGTGGTTCATGTGCTGGATTGAGTCCATCTGCTTTGGGAACATGTCAGGGTGCCCACAGCTGCCTCTGTTGCCTCAGCAGGAAATGATCAATGTTCACCCTGCAGGGAAGGTTGGGGCAGCTGAGAACTGGACTGGCTGCTCAGCGTCCGCGCAGTGTGGTTGTGCCAGAGGAGCTTTATCAAAAAATCCCCATGACAGCTGGCACTGATCATTCTTGTTTGCAGTCTGCCCGAGGGCCAAGGATAGAATGGGCCATGGGGACGCAGCCCCTCGCATCCGTACAGCTGGTCTCACACACAGATTTGGCACATACATAACTAGCACAACCACTTTTGGTCAAACCTTCCAAAATGGGCAGTGATTTTTGGAGCCCAATGTCAGACAGCTTATGGGGGTGACAGACAGACTGCACTGAGCCCCCCCTGCTGGAAATCAGCCTCTTTAAGGTGGCTTAAATGCAGCCCCCAAAATCACTAATAGTTTCTGAAAGTCTTGGTCTCTGTGCTTAACGATGTGATAAGCCAAGCATGATATTTAAAAACAATATTATATCTACCTACCCCCATATACATCCTCTGACTGTCTCCCTCTCTCTATCCTCATACAGAGCCATTTATCTATACATCAATCTATCAATCGAGCTTTCTTTTCCCGGCTCTGTGCAGCTGGCTCCTTCAAGTCTCTGTGTGGCCTCGTCTCTCTGCTCCTTTCAGGGTCTGTGCAGTGAGGCAGCTGCAGGGTCTGTGCAGTAGGAGGAACTTACTCTTCCGATGCTCTTGCTTCATTTATCAACTGCACTTGCAGCTCTGGCTGGGGGATGGGGTGAATTCCCCTTCTTCACATCCTGCTATGCGCTGTTCATGATCCTGTCACCAACCTCCTTTGCACCTTTCCACAGTGGAGACTTTCCCTGTTCCTGCAGACGGTCTGGGTTGGGGTCTGTGCAAGTGAAAGCTCTGGAGTCATTTCTCTGTCACAAGAGAACTGACCCTCTTACACAGGGGCCTGATCCCAAGGCCAGTGAAGTCACTGGAGTCTTTCCATTGCCACCAAGGGGCTTTGGATCAGGCCCTTTCTGGGCAGCATTGTCTGAGCTACAAGCAGGGCCCTGCTGCCATCCAAGGGTGCCAGCAGCTTAGCCTGACCCACAGCCCCAGGGATCACTCTGAGTTAGAGCCACCAGAATGTTCTCATCTAAAAATGACAGATTTTTTCAAAGTGAGAATTTTTGTTAAACATTGTCATTATTTCCAAAATTTTCATTTTTTCAGACAAAATTAAAACTGTTTTTGGAGTTTTCTAAAAACAATCTGAAAACTTAAAAGAGAAAATGAAAATTTATATTTAAAAACAATATTTGCAGAGAATTTTTTTTTATTAAAGTTTAAGCTTTTGGATTTCCCCTCCCTCCATTTTTACTATTTTGGCACCAAGAATGGGAGGGAAATGGGGGACAACATCAAAAAACATTCTTCACAAATGGTTTTGAAACAGATTCTTTTAAAAATGCAAAACGTATTTACCCTTTTTCACCCCGTCGTCTTCTAGGCTCTGCTTATGACAGGTAGTGTCACCCTGTGCTCCTCTGACCCTCACCTGAGCATCTGAGCTCCCCCAAACATCCCCAGTCCAGCTGCTGCAGAGCTGACTCCATCCCAGGGGTGAAATGCGCCCAGCCACCATCCCAGGACAATCTGTTTTTGCATCAATTACTATGAAGAGTTGATCTGCAAAACTTGTATTCCTGATACATTTCCCTTGAGGCCCTCGGCTGTCTGGCTTCCCGCAGAGGTGTTAACTTCTATTCACAAGACTCCCACTTTTTTTGGTCTTTTTCCCTGGTTCCCCCACTTGCTTATTCACACTGATTCCAGCTCCCCACCTGCTCAGAGGTCACTTCTGGATGCTCTTTCTCAACTGCCTTGTGTTCTTCCCCATCCAGCCGTGCCCTGGGACCCGTGTCTCAGCAGGGACAGGAGAACCCTCGGGAGTCCAGAATGGGGAGTGGGGGCAGTCAGGGCAGATGTGGCTGGAGCTGGGTGTGGAGGACGGGGCAGAGGAGACTAAGCAGTCTCATGGTAGGTGTTCTCTTGAGGAGGGGGAAAGTCACCCCTATGCCGCGGGTCCCACATGAGGCCCAGGCCCCATTTATTTCCCTCTTAAGCCCAGAGGGTGAATTTCCCCCAGAGGAGCTGGGTCCTTCTCACCAGGGACTGAAGACCAGGGTGGAGGCAAAAGGTTCAGGCTCATCCAACATCCCAGGCTCCCAACCACCCAGTGACCTTCCACCCTGTCCCAGCTGTGCCGGTAGCCAGGGGGTTGTCCCCAGGCAGTGAGATGCGACAGGAGACATTTCCTCAGTGACATGTTTAGACAAGCAAGTAAACCAGGCCCCTCAGTTCTCAACTCTCCAGCCCTAAATAGAGACGCTGTGGTCAGGGCGGGGAAGGTGGGTGGTGCAGGGCAGGAAACAGGGAGCGGTGACGAATATCAGACCTGAAGAGGGGAGAGAGCATGTTAGAGAGAGGCTGTGACGACTGCCTTAGTGCTGCAGAGTGCAGGGGGTCTGGGAGCAGGGCGAGGGGCTGGCTGGACAATCCAACCCTGGGGAGCAGATGGGGACAGATCAGAGCAGAGAGACACCAGAACTTCCCTTCTCCTGAAGTTGAACAGGGCAGAGGGGGCAGGTGGGATCTGGGTGCCACTGGGGATTGTGCCCTGCTGATCAAGAGCAGCCCCTGGCCTAGGGAGTCAGCAGATCCCCTTTAGTGGCAGAGAGGGTTGTGCTGTTATGATATTCAAGGGAGTGGGACTGTCCCAAACTAGCACAGGGCCAGCGCTCAGGGATGGGGATGGGCCGCGGCTAGCAGTTGGCACAGGCTGGGGTTACAGTCACGGCTTCACAGAGTTTAAGGCCAGAAGGCACCATTCGCCTATCCAGTCTGACCCCCTGATAGCCCAGAGCAGAGAACTTCCTCCAGCTCCCCTGCACTGAGGCCAGTCACTTGTGTTTGACTAAAGCATCCCCCAGAAAGGCCCCCGGCCTGGCTGTGACTCCCCCACTTCCCCGGGGAGCTGGCGCTGGGGGGGTTAATCCCCCGCATGGGGAGAAACTGCTGCCTCCTTTCTCACTGGAATTTGCCCAGACTCAGCGTCCAGCCCTCGGGTCTGTGCTGCACTGAGGAGCCCGTCAGCACCTGGGGTTTCTCCCCTGGAAGGAGCTTAGACACCGCGACCAGCCCAGCTGTCTGACCAGCTCCACACACGCAGCTCCCCCGGCCTCTCCTGTGACGCCTCTTCTCCAGCCCTCGCAGCATTTTTCTGGCTCTGCCCTGCACCCGCTGCACTTTTCCAAAAGCCTTTTGAACTGGGGCCCCCAGAACTGGACGCAGAATCCAGTATCGGCCTCACCAAGGCCGCACGCCGGGGGAAATCTCCTTCCTGATCCTGCTCCCTGCTCCCCTCCTTACA
The DNA here is from genome assembly GCF_009764565.3 of Dermochelys coriacea. Lineage (NCBI taxonomy): Eukaryota > Metazoa > Chordata > Testudines > Dermochelyidae > Dermochelys > Dermochelys coriacea. The sequence goes on from NC_050090.1 coordinate 11,443,428, forward strand.
CAGCCCAGGAGCGCATCAGCCCTAGGGTTGCCAACTTTCTAACTGCATAAAACTGAACACCCTTGCCCCGCTTCCTGCCCCACCCCTTCCCCAAGGCCACACCCTCCGGTCACTCCATCCCCCCTCCCTCCTTTGCTTGCTCTCCCCCACCCTCACTCACTTGCTCATTTTCACCAGATTGGGTCAGGGGATTGGGGTGTGGGAGGGGGCGAGGGCTCCGGCTGGGGCTGTGGGTTCCGGGGTGGGGCCAGAAATGCGGGGTTCAGAGTGCAGGAGGGGGATGCGGACTGGGTCAGGGGATTGGGGTGCAGGAGTAGGTGAGGAATCTGGCTGGGGGTGCAAGCTCTGGGATGGGGCCGGGGCTGAGGGGTTTGGGTGCAGGAGGGGGCTCCGGGCTGGGTCAGGGGTTGGGGTGTGGGAGGGCGTGTGGAGTGCAGGCTCCGGCCAGCGCTGACCTCAGGCAGCTCCTGGAAAGCAGCCAGCATGTCCCTCCAGCTGCTGATTTCCCTGTCCGAGCCGCCGAGTGACTCTCCCCTTCCCCCCGCAGCACCGGATTTCACCCACGGCAACATCGCCCGCCTGGGGCTGGGCACCATGGTCCTGCTCGTCCTGGGGCTGATCCTGGCTAAGGCCTATTACAGCAGCCCGACGGGAACGGCTCTAGGTGAGGTGACCCCCCCATTTCTGTGCCCCTTGCTCCCCCAGGGGCTGGGCCCAGGGCGACATGGGCCCCTCTAACCCGCTGTCTCTCTGTGCTCCCAGGAGCCTGGATCCGGCCATGCGGAGAAAAGAATCTCCCCAGGGGTTGAGCTGCTTCCCCTTGGGGGGCTGAGACTCCAGCACAAACTCCGCTGCCCCACAAACACGCCTGCCTCCGAGATCCCCACCACCACCACTCCCGATTTGACAGCCGCACCTCAATATTGAATCCCTGATCCCTGGCCCCGCAGCACCAGCCCCTGTGATGGGCACGTTGGGCTCCCCACAGAGCAGTCCCTGGAAGGCGCCAGGGTCTTACTCTCTGGCCCAGCTGGGCCGGTCTCTGCTCCAGGCTGGACTGAGGGGATCGGGGGTGGGCAGGGATCAGGGCTGGGACTGGGGCAGAGGGTTGGGGCCCAGGAGGGAGTCAGGGGTGCAGGCTCCAGGTGGCGCTTAACTCAAACAGCTCCCAAAAGCAGCAGCATGTCCTCCCTCCAGCTCCTACACTGAGGCACAGGCAGGTGGCTCTGCGCATTGCCCCGTCTGCATGCACCGCCTCTGCTGCTCCCATTGGTCATGGTTCCCAGCCAATGGAAGCTGCAAGGGTGGCTCTTGGGGCAGGGGCAGCATGCGGAGCCCCCTGACTGCCCCTACATGTAGGAGCCGGAGCGGGGACATGCCAGCTGCTTCCCGGGAGCTATGTGGTGCGGAGGCTAGCAGGGAGCCTGTCAGCCCTGCTGCGCACCACTGCCAACCAGACAGTCAACGGCCTGGTCAGTGGTGCTGACCAGAGCCACCAGGATCCCTTTTCGACCGAGTGTTCTGGTTGAAAACCGGACACCTGGTCACCCTACCTAGCATTTTCCCAACTGGTGGCTGGGTAGTTAAATCCCCCAGTACCAGCAGGGCTCATTGCCGAGCCCCGAGCTGGACCCCACATCCTGCAGAATCCCAGCGCCCTGAGAGAGAGAGCCTACTGTAAGGATAAGGTCTTGTCCTGTACCCATATTTTTTGGCCTGTAGCCATATTGGAAGGCCTAAAGCCTAAGGCCTTCATCTGTGGCCAGATAAAAAGAGCAGCAACCATTAGCTGAGAAGCAGGAAGTCACATCCTCACGTTCCATCTAAATGATATTAAAACAATGTAATATCAGACTGTTAAGAAGGGGACCCCGTCCTAACGGCACCCACTACCATCAAATAAAGAAACAGATCTTAAGATGGTTAAAGAAAACTTACTTTGATAGCATTCTGTCTGGCAAGAAATCACTGCTCAATAACTGGTTGTGAACTCCTCATTTCTTTATTGTTCTGTCATGATGGTCCCCATTTCCCTATTGTTTGTCGGTATGATCTCTGTCTGGTTCTTTGATTATTTGGTTTTTTCCACCAAATGCATCCGATGAAGTGAGCTGTAGCTCACGAAAGCTTATGCTCTAATAAATTTGTTAGTCTCTAAGGTGCCACCGGTACTCCTTTTCTTTTTGATTATTTCTGTTTGTTACTGAGGAAAGCACATGTCCTGGATTTCAGCACAAGACATTTATAATCTCCTCCTCCTTGGGCATTGGTGTTTGTTCCCTCTCTGCATCTTCTGCTTGAGTTGCCCAAACAAAAATAATTAATTTTGCTAGGTGTAAATTAATTAAGGTGGTGGGGAAGGCTTGGTTAGAGAATTTTGTTAGGATTGGTTAGTAAAATTTTAGTATAATGATTAGTTAAGGTATAGCTAAGCAGGACTCAAGTTTCACTATATAAACTGGGGTCCAAAAGGAAGTTCTTTGGGACCCAACTCCATAACACAACCCCAAGATCAGAGCTGCCAGACCTCAACACTCTGCCAATGACACCGTGCAGAAACTGGAGTCCCCCAGATGGACCTGATCCTGACTGGCCATCAAGACAAGTTAATCTGTCTGATTGGGAGTAGCGAGCACTGTTGTATGCTTAGCGTGTGCAGTCTGTTTTTCATGATTGTCAATAAATAGTGAATAAGGATATTACTGTGTAAGGCTCTGTCACTGGTAAAAGGTCCTGCAAATCCGCAGAAAATTATGCCCTGAGCCCTAGGAATTGGATACGGGTGGGTACCCCTAGTGTGAGTAACAGAATTTTGTGCCAGTAACACCCAGCCCCCTGTGTGTGGGGATGCTGCATCTGGCCCTGGCACTGGAATAACAGCACTTACTGCCCCCCAGGTGTCTGTCCCCATCCTCTCTCTGCAGGGGGGTCCCCCAGCCCCTTTTCTCTCCCTCCTTTCTCCCTAGACCTCCCTCTGCATCTGTTTTTATTGCACAAACCCCCAGAGCTTTCTTTCCCCTGCCCCCCCAAATCTCCCCACCCCAGGGAGGCTGTGAAAACGGAGCCTCCAAATGTCTCCTCATGGTGGGTTCAGCCGAAGGTGAGTGAGACATTCAGGCAGCATCACGAGAACCTGGATGAATGAACGTTGAGGGGAAAGTTATAAAAATGGGACAGAAAGACGGGATTAGTCCAACTCGAGCAGCCGCTAGACAGAACCCATGGGCCGGATCAAGGGTATGCCTGGAACACTAGAGAAGCAGGGAGCAGAAATCTGTGACCCAAAATTGGGGTGTCAGAAACAAGGCCGCATTGGTAGACAGAATATTGCAGGGACGGGCTGTGCCACCCACCATCCCTTTGGGGGGCCTTAAAGAAAGAGATTTGCTTCACTGTCATGGCTGCCACCCCCTGTCTCCCAGTACCCCGACCATTCGGACCCTGCTCCACAGAGACGTCCTGAGCAGAGCGGGCGGAGAGAGGGATCCCGACGCCATCACCCCTCCTCCGGCTGAACCCCCAACCCGGGAGGAAACGGGGTCAGACTTTAACAGCAGCTGCGGCGATGCTGGCTCTAGCCCAGCTCCACAGGCTCCTCTGCTCCCCCAGGACAGTCGCTAGCGTCTCCGGGGCCAGTGGGGAGATGTCCAAACCCGGGGGATTTTCCGGCTAGAAACTCACTCCAGGGAACGGGGCCGGGGCTGGAACAAACCCCTCGTTTCACACGGCGCCTGCTACGGCTCCCTGGTTCCTGCTCTGCTGTGTCTGTAACAGCCGGTCCCAGGGGTCAATATGGGGTTTGCTGTGGGACTTGAGCAGGCTGTGGGCTCTTGACCCCTGCCCTGGCCTGTGTTTAGCCCTGTTCAGTGTGGGGCAGGGGCTGGGGCCTCTCCATGAACACAACAGGACACAGAGTGATTTAGCTGCTGGCTCTTCTGGGCCCCCCATGGCGGGTGTTTGTGGGGAGCCGGATGCAGGCAGCCGGGAGTTTGAGGGAAGTAGGTTGGGGGTGTCAGAAGGAAGATTGAGGGGAGAGGGGCCGGGATGGGGGACAGGAGTTTGAGGGCAGACAGGCTCCTCCCGCAAGAAGGTCGGAGCCGGGGGCAGGATTACTGGGGGGTCTGAGAAGCAAGGAGGGAGCTGGCACCCACCAGTGCCCCTGGGCTGCCATTTCTACTCCCAGCAGCCTCCCTTCCTCACCTCCCCTCAGCTCCAGCCCCCTCAGCCTCAGGGTCCCCCATTCTTTTTCTGTCCACTCAGTCTCCCTCCCACAGCCCCCCTGCCCCACATGCCCTGCCCCATAATAGCCCCAACCCCACAGTCACCCCTCCCCCTCTCCCTGCCCCTCTAGACAGTCCGGGGGAGCAGGATTGTTAACTCCCCCACCACACCCAGGCTGAGGTGTCCATCGTAGCCAGGGAGCAGCATGTGAGGGCTTCAGGGGGTGACGGGGTGGCCCTGGTAACTGAGGGCAGCCGGGGGCTTCCTTCCCTTGGGGAGTAATGGGAGATGGCGGCCATGGCTACTGGAGGGGCTTTGAGGGGGGACAGGCCGGGGGGCAGAATGGGGGAGGAGCCGGAGGTCTGTGAGGGGATGCAGGCTGGGGGAGCGTAATGGGGGAGGGTCTGGAGAACGTCTGAGGGGACACAGGCAGTGGGAGGGGGGTGCAGAACGGGCGAGGGGCTGGGGCATGACATGGGTTCAGGGGTGGGGGGGGCAGAACAGGGAAGGGGAAAGGGTACTGGGAGATGGCGACTATGGCTACTGGGGGGCTGTGAGTAGGGACAGGCTGGGCCAGCCCTGCTGCCCCTACAGCACCCTGGGAGCTCATGTTGAGTTACTTGTCCCCTGGGGCCCCTAAATCCTTCCCCAGGTCCCTGCTGTCCTGGCCCAGGCCCCAGGCTGCAGGTCTGGCCGGCGTTCCTTGTAGGGAGCTGTGACCTGGCCTTTGGCTGTATTCAAACCCCTGGTGTGTCACTGGGCCCACGCCAGACACATGGAGTCAGGAGGCGCGGGGCTCGGGGCAGGACTCGGGGCAGGATGCTCATGGGATATCAGCTCAGCCTGGAGGCAGAGAGAGCAGGGAGGGCCGTTGTCATTGGAGTGTGGGGGATCATCGGGGTCCAGCCCCAGGGCTTCCTGTTACCGATGGGAGGGGGTTGGGATCGAGGGTTCTGCTTTCGGCCTGACACTCAAACATCCATATCAGGCCTGGCCCCGACCCTCTGTCTGTCACAGCGTGTTCCCTGCTGCAGGCTCTGCTGGGGAAGTGAGGGGCTGAGCTCAGTTACTGGGGCTGGGGATGAACGTAGGAGCTGCCGGGCTGTCAGCAGAGCCCCGTGCAGACACGTTCAGTGCTGATTCCCTGGGGGCATGAGAAGCCCCCAGGTCGCCCCCATTGGAGTCACTGGCCCAGTGGGGACCCGGGGGTCAGGGCTCTGCACAGTGCCTGGCACAGCCTCATGGAGCAGGTGGGGGTGTCCCTAGTGCTACAGGTGGGGCTGGAACTAGGCACATCATCTTTCTGTTCCCAGCGCTGAGTCCCAGCAGCCAGATCTGCTCAGCTCCCGGTGAGTCCGTCTGTCTGTCTGTCCCCAACTTACCCATGGCATTTACCCCTTCCCCAACAAGGCATCCAGCCACCACCCCTTGGGCCGCGCCCTGCTCAGTGCAGCGGCAATGGCACAGAAAGACGGACGAGGCTGTGTGGGATCCGAGCATGGTGCATAGGTCTCCTGGCCAACCCCTCCCTGCCCCAATGCTTCTCTCCTGTCACCTGGGGCCAGTGTAAAATTCAGATAGAGAGTCACATTGACAGCCCATCCCACCCCCAGAGCACTGGCCCTGGAAAGCAGAGAACACCATGGCTCTGACCCCAAGGGATTTACCTTCCCATGGTCCATCCAAGAGGTGGCACATTCACACCTGCTATTTTCTTCCTGTCCCATTGACAGCTGTGACCCATTCTCCTTCGCAGCTGCTCTCCCTGCTCCCATCCTTTAACTAAGTCAGATGTCTCCCCGGCCAGGAGACTGTGTGGCTCCAGTGCTCCATGATCTCCCAGCTCCTGGCCACCCGCATTGTCATCTGTCAGGATGGGGAGGAGGTTCGGTCCCAGAGGGGCTTATTGGGGAAACTCACCTACGACTCTGACCATGCAGTATCCAGGGCCAGCTCCGGGAATTACTCCTGCGGGTATGAGATCAAGGATAGTGACAACCAAGTGATCAGATCCCAGCTCAGTCCTCCCCAGCACCTCATCGGCACTGGTAAGGCTAGTGTGTGTGTGTGTGTGTGTACGTGTCCAACCATATCCCAGCACAGCCGTGCTCAGCATCCTGGAAAGGTGAGTGGGGGTGACCAGCAAAGTGAAGACAAGGGCTTTTGAGAGGGTATGGCCAGAAGGGACCATTAGATCACCCAAGCTGAGCTCTCATATGACCCGGGCCAGGGAGCCATGTCCAGTAACCCTGGGACCAGTCCAGCAGAGGCTGGTGGAGCTGGGATGTGCCTTTTGGTCACGGCCACAGTTCTTTGCTGGCTGTCTGAGCGGCCGGGGATGTTGCCGGCCAAGACACCAGCAGGGGGCACCGCTAGGACAGGGAAGGTGGTGGGCAAATATTGACCTACCCAGGGGCAGCAACAATTCACCTGTGAGTTCCCATCGCCCTGGCAATTACCGGGAAAGGGGGATCTGCTCCCTGCCGCTGCTCCAGGACCTTCCCTTAGCCTGGGCCTGGAATTGCTTACAGTGCCCCCTGTGCCAGCTGGGGGCTGGGAGGGGCACAAGGAGAGGGAGGATGTTAGAGCAGACATCAGAGAGGTTAGGCTCTGGACACAGCTCCTTGGCTGTTGGCTGGTGAGCTCCCTGGGGCAGCGACTGGCCTTCACTGCATGGGCTGCGCAGGCAGGCCAAGATGTTGGCCAGGCCCTAGATAGCCCCCAATGGCCAGTGGCTGCCCTCACTGAGGGGTTGCCTCTCTCCCAGCCATACTGCCCCAACTGGGGCAGTGGGGTGCCCGCTCAAAGCCCCCTGTTCTAGGACAGCGCGCAGCGCCAGATAATGGGAGCTCAGCCCGGCCGAGCCCTTAGGCTCTTACACAACCCCAATGATCCCAGGGAATAAAGCTCCTGGGTACTGGAGAGAGCTCGTCCCCCCGTCTGCCCAGCTGGGCTGGAATCAGAGCCTCCATCCCAGACAGGTTTCAGAGTAGCAGCCATGTTAGTCTGTATCCGTAAAAAGAACATGAGTACTTGTGGCCCCTTAGAGACTAACAAATTTATTAGAGCATAAGCTTTCATGAGCTACAGCCCACTTCATCGGATGTGTTCAGTGGAAAATACAGTGGGGAGATTTCACAGACCCACCCCGTTTATCTACTGCCCCATCAACAGCAATGGGCACCACCAATGCCCCACTGACAGCTCTGACCCATTCCCCTTCCCAGGCGCTCTCCCTGCCCCCACCCTCTACCTGAGCCAGATGTCCGCCCGTCCAGGAGACTCTGTGCGGCTCCAGTGCTCCGTGTTCTCCCAGCTCCTGGCCACCCGCGTCGTCTTCTGTAAGGACGGGGAGGAGGTTTCGTTCCAAAGGAGCTTATTGGCGAAACTCACCTACAACTTTGACCATATGGTTTGGGTGGCAGCTCTGGGAAATACTCCTGTGGGTACGAGATCAAGGACAGCAAGAACCAGGTAACCTGATCCCAGCTCAGCCCTGTCAAGCACGTCCGCATCACCAGTAAGGTGCATGTGTATGCGTCTTTGTGTGTGCAGGTGTGTGTGTCCGTGTGTCCGTATCCCAGCTCAGAGCTGCCCAGCAACTCAGCATCATGAGAAAGGGGGGTGAACGGACAATTAAATATAAACCCCCTGAAAATCCAAACACTGAAATTCATCAATTTTTAAAATCTGAAATGAAAAATTTCTCATAAGACATCTTCGTTCTAAATTTGTCACAGTGAACCCTCCAGGCCCATTTTCACCCCTCTCAGCTCAGATGGTCCAGCCCCGGCAGGTGCGGGACGGGGACATCATAGAAAGGTCTCACTGGAAGGGACCTCAAGATGTCATCAAGTCCAACCCCCTGCACTAAGGCAGGACCAAGTAAACCTAGACCATCCCTGACAGGGGTTTGTCCAACCTGTTCTTAATAACTTCCAATGAGGGGATTCCACAACCTGCCTTGGAAGCTGTTCCACTGATTAACTACCCTTACCACTAGAAAGTTTTTCCCAACATCTAACCTAAATCTTCCATGCTGCAGATTAAGCCCATTACTTCTTGTTCTACCTTCAGTGGACATGGAGACCAGTTGATCCCCGTCCTCTTTATGAGCCTGGAGTGGGGCTGTGGGCTGGCTCTGGTCTCTCATGTATTTACTGCCTAGGTAGTGACACCATCAGTGGTGTTATCAGGGATTCCCCCCTCCACCAAGGTAAATGATTCTGAGGCGTTTCTTTATTCATGGGACTCTATTTGGGGAAAGCCGAGTCCTGGGCTTGGCAACCCCCAGTCTGAGTGTGATCTCCAGGACAATGGATGTAAAGGAAATACACGATGATGCAACTGTGTGACGGGCTCATCCAATGCAGCGCTCTTGCTCGCTCTCTGTAGCTCTCCCAGGCTTTAACCAGCATTGCTGACTTCGGCAACATCTTTGCAGGGCAGGAAAATGGCTCTTGCACAGGGAGAATCCCAAACCATTCTGATAGGCAAGTTTCATCTGGAGTTCACTGACCCCCTCTGTTAAACCAGCACTCAGTAAATTATTTTCTTCCTTGTCACTCACTGTATTTGTTGCTCTGGCAGGAGGCACCAGACGCATCATCACACCTGGGCTCATAAGTTCTGTCTCACCATGTAATTAGTTATTTATGCTCTGTGCTCCAGTCCTGGAACAGAGGTGTCTACAAACAGCATGTGGGCAAACCCCTTGTTCAGGAATCTCAGCCCAGCACCAGTGCCCGGTTCCCAGGCAGCAACCGAGCCCCAGGAACAGACCTTAGCAGAACCCAGCCCTGGCTGTTTGCACCAGTTCCCCCCAAAGCATCTGCATCAGCAAACCAACCCCTACACAAAAAGAAAAGGGGTACTTGTGGCACCTTAGAGACTAACAAATTTATTTGAGCATAAGCTTTCGTGAGCTACAGCTCACTTCATTGGATGCCGAATGAATGAGAGGGGAAGTCTCTTTCTACCAGACATGCTCTAGCTCAGCTAGAAGTTAGCAGCTCAATGCAGGGATCCCTGGGGGAGGATCTCAGGCCTGAGCTCTGCAGATGCTCTGAATAGATGGAACCATTGGTCCCTTCTGGCCTTTAAATGTACGACTATGAAAATTAACTCCCCTGGAAACCTCATGAAAACAGACTAACTGGAGAGAGAGAGAGAGAGAGAGAGAGAGAGAGAGAATGAGGCAGGTTAACATGTGAGGACAAAAATAACACTGTGAGTGGGTTATTCAATCCCACATCACAGCGTGTGATACGCCCCCGCATCGCTGGGCTGCTAGCTCAGGGTCAGGCCTGGGAAGAGCTCACTGCTGGGTCGGGGAAGAGGTGTCTGCACAGAGGACTCTGCAGAAGCTCAGAGTGCTATTGGCTCATTCTGTGGTTCCCTCACTGTACAGAGCAGCTGGACTGTGTTTGCAGAGAGTCGCTGAGCAGGAGCCACTGGTCGTGGCACCAACTCTCTTCTCTTTTCCCTCTTCTGAGCAGCAGCCAGTCACTCTCTCATACCGCAGTGTCTGGCTCCTTTAATATTCCCTCCAAGGCTAGAGAGAGGCTCTAATTGTCCCCTGCCTGTCCTGGGGTTCGGGCTGGTGGGAGAGAGGTAGGATCTAGCCCAGAAGCAATGTGGGGTGGGATGCTCTGTGAGATCCATTAAATCCCCTGTAGAAGAGTTCCCAGCTTGTGTCTCTGACATTTCCCGTTTCCCAGTCTCCAGGCACTTCCCCTTCTTGGATGAAATAGCCTGGGGTCATTATCCCTCAAGGCAGGTACCGTTGGTCATTGTCACTCAGGCTTTTGGCCAGGCTGGGGGCAGCAGGGAGAAAGAATGATCTTGTGTCAATGGAAGTGGACTGGTGCTCAAGAGCCCTGGGTTTAATCCCTGAGTCAGCTGCAGACTCCTGTGTGCCCTTGGTTCAGTCACTTAGTCTCTGTCTGTGCCTCAGTCTCCCCATCTGTGAAATGAGAATGAACTTCCCTACCTCTCAGGCATGTGTGAGGATAAAACCCATTAATGACTGTGAGGGGCTTAGATACTCCAGTGACAGGGGATGTACCAGGAGAGGGAGAGCACTGATGGGAAGAGCTATTTACTTCAGAGTTTTGTGGGGACATTTACCAGTATAATTAAACTGCTCTAGCTTTGCTGGTATAACTCCCATGGGGACACTTTTATTCTTGAATCAGAACCTTTGTCAGGTTTATTCATAGATTTTAAAGCCAGAAGGGACCACTGTGATCATGTAGTCTGACCTCCTGTATAACACAGGCCAGAGAACTGCCCCCAAATAATTCCCATTTGAACTGGAGCTTCTCTTTTAGAAAAACATCCACAATTGATTTAAAAAATGACTAATGGGGAATCCACAACAGCCCATGGTAATTTTTCCCATGATTAATTATATTCACTGTTAAAAATATACACTGCATAATTTATATTGCTTCTAAAACTACATAAGATAAACCAGAAAAAGGTTCTCTCATACCACAGTCTGAGTGTGCACTGGGATTTATACTGGTGTCATTGGAGCAGTATACATTGGATCTGCTACCCGAAAGTAGTACAGCAGCAGGGGTTGGGTGGTTCATGGGGGTAGATGCTGGGTCGAGTCCAACTGCTTTGGGAACATGTCAGGGTGCCCACAGCTTTCACACAGCTGCTTCTGTTGCCACAGCAGGAAACGATCAATGTTCACCCTGCTGGGAAGGTTGGGGCAGCAGAGAACTGCACAGTGTGATTGGGCCAGAGGAGCTTTATCACAAAATCCTCATCACAACTGGCACTGATTGTCCTGAACTGCAGTCTCACCCGAGGGCCAAGGATAGAATGGGACATAGGGACGCAGCCCCTTGCACCTTACAGCTGGTCTCAAATATAGATTCAGCACATGCGTAATTAGCATGAACACTTCTGGCCAAACCTTCTAAAAAGGCCAGTGATTTTGGGAGCCCACCATGAGACACCTTAAGGGATAACAAACAAACAGCATTGAGCCCCTGCCCCTAGTGGAAATCAGCCCCTTTAAGGTGGCTTAAATGGGACCTCCAAAATCACTAATAGTTTCTGAAAGCTTTGGTCTCTGTGATAAACCAAGCATGGTATTTAAAAACAATATTATATCTAACTACCCCCATATACATCCTCTGACTATCTCCCTTTCTGTATCCCCATACAGAGCCATCTGTCTTTATATCGATCTATCGATCGATCTCTCCATTGCTGGCTCTGTGCAACTGACTCCTTCAACTCTGTTAAAGCACTAGCGTAGAGAGGAGCCCTGGTCATTTCTTCCCTGTGTGGAGCCGTCTCTCTGCACCTGTCAGGGTCCGTGCAGTGAGGCAGCTGCAGGGTCTGTGCAGCGGGGGAACTCACTCTGCGGATGCTTTTGCTTCACATCTCAGCTGCACTTGCAGCTCTGGCTGGCGGATGTGGTGAATTCCCCTTCTTCACATCCCACTATGTACTGTTCACAATCCTGTTATCAACCTCCCCTTCACCCTCCCATGGTCGAGACTTTCCCTGTTCCTGTTCCTGTGGCTGGTCTGGGTTGGAGTCACTCCAAGTGAAAGCTCTGGAGCCATTTCTCTGTCACAAGAGAACCGACCCTCTTACACAGTGGCCTGATCCCAAGGCCAGTGGAGTCTTTCCATTGACACCAAGGGGCTTTGGATCAGGCCCTTCCTGGTCATCATTGTATGAGCTACAAGCAGGGCCTGGCTGCCATCAAAGGGTTCCAGCAGCTCAGCCTGATTCATAGCCGTGGGGATCACTCTGGGCTAGAGCCAACACAATGCTGTGATCTAGAAATGACAGATTTTTAAGTTAGAGATTTTATCAGACATTTTCATTGTTTCCAAAGTTTCCATTTTTTCCAAGACAAAATTAAAACTGTTTTTGGAGTTTTGTAAAAACAAAACTGAAAACAAAAGAAAAAATGAAAATTTACAGAGATTTTTTTTTTTAAAATTTCAGCTTTTGGATTTCCCCTCCCTCCATTTTTTCCATTTTGGCACCAAGAATGGGGGGGAAATGTCAAAAAAAAATTCTTCACAAATGGTTTTGAAACAATTTAAAAAATACTGCCAAACATATTTACCCTTTTTCGCTCTGTCGTCTTCTGGGCACTGCTTTTAACAGGGAGTTTCACACTGTGCTCCTCTGACCCTCACCTGAGCATCTGAGCTCCCCCAAACATCCCCTGTCCAGCTGCTCTGCAGAGCTGACTCCATCCCAGTGGTGAAATGTGCCCAGCCACCATCCCAGGACAATCAACTTTTGCATCAATTACTATGAAAAGTTGTTCTGCAAAACTTGTACTCCTGGCAGATTTCCCTTGAAGCCCTCTGTTGTTTGACTTCCTGCAGAGGTGTTAACATCTATTCACAAGAGCTTCTTTCTTACTCACATGTTTCTTTGGCGTTTTGGCCTGGTTCCCCCACTTGCTTACACTGGCAAGTGAGAGACAAAACTTTTGTCATTTATAGGTGTTCCCCCCAAGACAAAAATTTGGTGACAACAACCCCCCCACACAAAAAAAATCCCCCAAAAGACAACATTTGGTGACGACAAGCGCCGCTTGTTGAGGGTGGAAGCTTTTTGTTGGCAGGAGAGCCGGCAAACAGTGGCTACACTGGGTGCCTTTTAGCAGCACGGCTGTAGCGGCCCAGCCAGGTCACTAAAAGTTGCATAATGTAGACATAGCCTAAGTCACACTGATTCCGGCTCTCACCTGCTCAGGGGTCACTTCTGGATGCTCTTTCTCAACTGCCTTGTGTTCTTCCCCATCTGTCAGTGACCTCTCAGCAGGGACAGCAGACCACTCAGGAGCCCAGAATGGGAGTGGGGGCAGTCAAGGCTGGATGGGCAGAAGTGGCTGGAGCTGGGTGTGGAGTACGGGGCAGGTGAACACTAAGCAGGTGGGGAAGCCAATGCAGACCTGTGGTAGGTGTTCTCTGGGGGTGAATTCACCCCTGTGCAGTGAGTCCCACACAAGGCCCAGACCCCATTTATGTCCCTCTTAAGCCCAGATGGTGAATTTCCCCCTGGGGGAACTGGGTCCTTCTCACCAGGGACTGAGATGGGGTGGAGGCAAAAGATTCAGACTCATCCAACATCCCAGGCCCTCCAATCACCTAGTGACCTTTCACCCTGGCCCAGCTGTGCCTTTAGCCAGGGGGCTTTCTCCATCCCCAAGCAGTGAGATGGGACAGGAGGTGTTTCCTCAGTGGTATGTTTAGAGTCAAGCAAGTGAACCAGGCCCCTTCAGTTTTCAATCCTCCAGCCCTAAATAGAGATGCTGTGGCAAGGGCGGGGAAGGGGGGCGGCACGGGGCAGGAAACAGGGAGCGGTGAGGAGTATCAGACCTGAGGAGGTGACAGAGCAGGTCAAACAGAGGTTGTGACATCTCTGCTGCCTGAGCCCTACAAATCGCAGGGGGCCTGGGAGCAGAGAGAGGGGCTGGCTGGAGTATCCAACCCAGAGGAGCAGATGGGGGAAGACTGATGCAGAGAGACAGCGGAGCTTCCCTTCTCCTTAAGTTGGACAGGGCAGAGGGGGCAGGTGGGATCTGGCCACGACTGTGGATTGTGCCCTGCTGACCACATCAGAAGAAGACCCTGCTGGGCTGTTTCCATCCCAGTCGGTTCCCCCCACCACCCCAATGCTTCTATCTCTGTGCCTCTTGCTTCCCGGTGAGTATGTGGGAAATCTGTGCTAACTTGTAGCAGGTTGAGAGGAAACAGAACTGAGAGCAGCCCCTGGCCCAGACTGTCGGCAAATCCTCTTTAGTGGGAGAGAAATGGGAACCAGTAGAAACACTGAGTATAAGAGCTACTGGGCCAGATCCCCAGCTGGTGTAAATCATTGTCAGAGAGCTGACGGGAAAGGCGGTTCCCAGCTCAGCCAAGGTCTGTGTGTGCAAGGAACCTGCCATGCCCCAGATCTAACATCCTGCCTGGTTTGCTTCTTCAGCAACACACAAATCCGGAATTTTTTCCCTGTCTATTAAGGCAGTTTTTGTCCCTGAAGAGGGACCTGAGACAAGGGGGGGATTTTATCTCCAGCACTAACCACACGGCACCTTCCTGTTCCCAGTGCTGAGTCCCAGCAGCCAGGAGATCTGCTCAGTTCCTGGTGAGTCCCTCTGTCCGTATGTCCAGACACACTCACCCCTCTATCTATCTATCATGCCAGAGGGGTTTGTATTGACAGAAAAGGCTTCTAGCTACAGAAGATTATTATTAATTATTATTATTACTGTGGCCGCCAGATGCCCATCTGAGGGATCAGGGCCCCATAGCGCCAGGTGCTTCACACCCCTCTGTGATGCTCTGTTCCCTGCCCCCGAAGAGCTGACAGTCTCAGATCTGACATTATCCCCCTGGTACCCAGCTGTGCTGAAATAAGAGGCTGCTCCAGAGCTGTTGTGCAGATCCCACAGCCCTTCAGCAGGCAGAGCTCCTCCTGCCCTGCCCCACAAAGAGGTGTTAGCACTACAGAGCTCCCCGCACTGAGCTCCATGCACGTGGGCTATCCCGGCCGTCGCTCGCACGGGGCCGTGCATCCCACACAGCGTTCACACCCCACTCAGCACGGTCCCTGCTACCCAACTCCTGTGCTCGGTTATGTTTGCAGCCGCGCCTTCCCAGAATTGTGGGTGACTGCACAGGCGCCCAGGGGGATTGTGGGAAGACAGGCCAAACTCTCCAGACTCCCACAATCCCCACCTGGAACATCCCAGGCTCCCCAGGGGGCTATTCCATAACTCCTCTGCGGCCTGGGAACCACCTAGCAGCTGCGAACTGCTTCCATGGCGATTAACGTCCTTGGGCGCCCTGGGCTCTCCCTGAAATGGGCGCCACCGACAGCCCCACTGACAGCTCTGACTCATTCCCCTTCCCAGGTGCTCTCCGTGCCCCCACCCTTTACCTGAGCCAGACATCCGCCCAGCCAGGGGACTCCGTGCTGCTCCAGTGCCCTGTGTTCTCCCAGCTCCTGGCCACCCGCGTCATCTTCTGTAAGGACAGGGAGGAGGTTTCGTCCCAGAGGAGCTTGGAGGAGAAGATCACCTACAACTATGTCCATGTGGTGTCCATGGACAGCTCTGGGAATTACTCCTGCGGGTACGAGATCAAGGACAGCGATAATCGGGTGAACGGATCCCAGCTCAGCCCTGCCCAGCACCTCAGCATCACCGGTAAGGTGGATGAATGGCACAGTGAGTACAATAGTCCATGCAATGGCAGAGAGAGAATCCATATGCAGATAGCTGAGCGATAGGGGTGTCAGGAAGAAGTAGGCTGTTGTAATCTATGTGGATCAGATCCTCGTTGGAGACACGACACCTGCTTTGTCAGTGGGTCACACAACTGTTAGTGAGACAGCAGTGGGATGTTGGTTCCCAAGACTCCTCGGTTCTGTTCCTGGTTCCAGGAGCAGACTGTGGTTAGTGTTAGAGGCAGTACAGCCAAGCACATAAATCTGGCACATCCACTCTGAAAGGCAGCGAGACAACGTGGATGAGACTGGGGTTTGCTGTATTCGAGTCCTCTGCTCTAGTCCCAACTGTGCTTCATGTGACCTTGTGCAACTCTTCATTATCTATACAAGGGGTAGTGTGACTTCTATATTTGTGGGGGGGGGGAGCTCCAGTCAAGCCAATGGGGCCACACATGGCCTGGAGGACAAATTCTGTGCCTGTCGGAGGCTTCCAAATGATGCCCATGACAAGGGTTGAATGACAGCTGTCACCTATACCGTAAGGCGTGAGCTCTTAATTAGTACTAGGAGTGCACTAGTGGAAAGCACTGGTAAGTTAATAACATTCAGTGGAAGAGCTGGGCCTACAGTGCAGGGTCTCCTGACTTGCAGCTGAGTGCTACCCCCAGGCTCCAGGATGCCATGTGGGGAATCCAGCCCACACACACAGTTTCTGCGCAGGTGGGATGAGGCTGCCAAATGTCCATAATATGAATGACACTTGGCAGGTCTGACAGAGCCAGGCTGAACTTCTTTGTGGAGGTTCCCAGTCGGGGAACAGTCATGTCCCATTTGACTGGTGTAGGCAGCAGGGCTCAGTCATTACAGCCATGTTTCTCACACACGGAGTGTCACCTGGAGGCACAGACAGGCCCAGATTCTCCTTGTCCCCATTGCACAGGTCAGGCGAGCGGCAATGGAGAGGAGTCAGACCCCACAGCTCATGGAGACGCTCTTGGGCCAGACCCTGGGGATCTGAGCCCGGCTCTGTCCCCACAGCTCTCCCCTCGCTGCATAGAGACTTTGGGCCAAACTCACCCCTGTGGTAACTCCTCTGCCTGCAGCAGTTACACCAGGGGGAGACCCAGCTCTCTGTAGTGAAACCTGGCCTGTGCAGAGGGGCCAGCCCCAGGGCCAGGCAGCACTTAACTCCCCTGAACCCTCAACACTAGGTGTAAGCAGGGTCTACGCCTGGTGCTGCCCCAGGCACATGGGCGGCTAGGGAATGTCGCCCGTGCACACAGCCTATCGCACAACCCGCTCTGCCCACCAGGCGAGCCCCGGGCTGTCTGAAAGGTGAAAGGTCCCCAGCACATTCAGATCCCCCGGAGTGCTCCACAGACTAGTGCGTCTGACTGGGGGGCAGGGAAATCCTGGCTCAGGGCTTCTTGGGGCATTTTCACCCCGTGGAGCTTCGACCTCAGTGACAGCTGCCAGGGATCAATGAAATGAGGGTTTGTTAAATGGACAGTGACGTCCTCGCTGAGTCTGCAGTGGGGAAACTCAGTGTGACACTCAGAGCAAGAGAGAGAGTCCAGGGACCAGCTCCTCGGCTAGTGTAAACTTGCAGAGCCCTATGGACTCCAATGGAGGGACGCCAATTTACACCCACTAGGGATCTGGCCCCAGTGACTCCAGTAGTGTGATGTTCATTTACACCCACGGGGGAACTGGCCTCAGTGGCTGGTAGAACCGCTCTGTCTGTCGCTGGGAGCCATGTCCCTGCGGAGGCTGCAGGCGTCTCTCCCACACGGTGCGATTCTGTTGCCCTGGTCCCACAGGCGGCGCGAGGACCAGTGGAGGAGGGAAGGAGCCGACCCGCACAGGTAACGGGCTATTGCTCTGTCACTCCCTGATTGTCAGAGCCCGGCTCTGTGCCCCCAGCTCTGACCTCAGGGCATAAAGTTTGGGCCAAACTCACCCCGGGGTGGGTAACTCCTCGGCCTGCAGCGCAGTCACCCCGGATGGGCTGGGCTCTGCTGGTGCAATTTCCCCAGGACAGAAGGGTAGGACAGCCCCACGACATTGGTTACCTCCCACTTTCACCCTTTTCTGAGGACACAACGGGTGTTAAGGCCTCGTGCTGCCCCTCTGCCCAGGGCGGGGTCGCCCCTGTGGTGAACTGCCAGCCACATTGGAGAGGGCGATAGGGTCTGGGCTGCTGCGTCTGTCACAAGCTCTTGTGAGGCCTTTGCACAGAATCCGGGTGTAGCCTGAGCAAACTGCAGCAAGAATGACCCAGTGCTGGAGCAAAGGGTGGACCCTCCCCAAAAAGTGCCATCACTTAGGGCTCCCGTCAGGGGAACATGCCCCCTGCAGCATGATCCCCCCTTAGATCTAGGCCTCCGGGAGCTCAAATGGGGTCCCCATTACACAGCTGCTGCTCTGTGTCCAGTATTGGCACTGCAGTCCCACACGCTGCTTTTCAGACGGCCCTCACTGTGTCCCTTTCCATTTGCAGGGCCGACCACGTCCCTCGTCATCTGGGCTGCCCGCTGCACCCTGGTCCTGCTTCTTCTGGTGTCTGCGCCCGTCATCACCTTCATGACGGAGAAACGGGTCCTACCCGAGCCTGCGGAGCTGGAGGAGACTCGTGGCGGGAGCGCCAGCATTTTGGGGGAGGAGGCAAAGGGAGATCCCCACTGACCAGCTGTGAGCGGGGGGGGAGGGGGCTGGGGAGATACCAGTGACCAGCTCTGAACAGGTGTTGGGGAGACGCCATTGGTCAGTGCTGCAGAATAGGCCCCTCCGGTAACCGTTTTTGCCCAGGTAACTCCTCCAGCCTCCTTCAGTCCCCCTCCCTTCCACCATCAGGGACGTTGTCAGTCACTGACTAGGGTTGCCAACTTTCTATTGGCTGAAAACCAGACCCCCGAGGCCCCGCCCCTGCCCGCCTCTTCCCCTGAGGCCCCGCCCCTTCTCCGCCTCTTCCCCAAGCCCTGCCCCCCCCGCTCGCCCCCCTCCGGCCTCCCTCCATCCCTCATTGCTCTCCCCCCACTCCTCATTGCTGGATCGTCTCCACCTCCCCTCAACCCGCTGAGCTGCCTTTGCTCCAGGGCTGGGATGGGAGCTACTGCAGCCTGATGCAGATCCTGCCTGGAGGGAGAAGGCAGCCCTGGCTGAGCAGAGGCTGATGACCCAGTGCCCCCTCCCTCCCCCTTCCCAATCGGACCTTGAGGGATCCGGTCAGTACACCTGACTGGGCACTGCCAGTTCCCCTTTTCGACCAGACTTTCCGGACGAAAACTGGGTACCTGGCAACTCTCTGCCCTGCAGCCTGCAGACCTCTGCTCACTCCTAGCCAGGCCAGGGCCACGCTGAGCTGTCAGATCTTAGCCCTGCCATGAACTGTCCCAGCCAGACAGTCCAGCCCAGCTCCTTTTTTCAGTACAAAGCTTCCTTCCAGAGAAGCTGCACATTCAGGGGTTAAGGCTGGGCTCATGGTTAAGACACCAAGGTGACACTTCTGGGAGACTGGGGTTCAAGTCCCAGCTCTGCTGCAGAGTCCTTGGGCCTGTCACGTCATCTGTCTGGGCCTCAGCTCCCCATCTGTGAAATGGGGACAATAATTCTGCTGTTTCTCAGGGTTGAATTTTCAAAACCCCTAAGGGATTTAGGAGCACAAGTGCATGACTATGCTCTGTGCCCACTGCGTTGTGCTCCTAAATCCCTCAAGTGCTTTTGAAAATCTTCCCTTAGATTGTGAACTCTTCTGGGCGGGGACTGGCTCTCACAGAGGGTTTGTCTGCACAAGGAAATCATCCAGCAGAATTATACTGATGTAAATAATCATTGTTGTTATCTTGGAATAAAGCCCTGTGAGGACACCCTTATTCTGGAATTAGAGAGCCTTGATCAGGGTTAATTTACACCATTTTCGCTATGAGATAAACTGGAAAATGCCCCTCATACACTTGAGTAAGAGTGTCCCCAGGTGGAGCACCCTCTCGCACGCATGCCCAGCCCTGCCCCCCAGCAGTGATTGACATCTCCCCATGCACGCCTAGTTCCCCCACCCCGCAATGATTTACATCTCCTCCAGCTGCTTCTTGTGCAGACAAACCCTTAGTGAGGGACAACCCCCGCTCAGAAGAATTCACAATCTAAGGGAAGATTTTCAAAAGCATTTGTGAGGGATTTAGGAGCACAAGGCAGTGGGCACAGAACACAGTCACGTACTTATGCTCCTAATTCCCTTAGGGGCTTTGAAAATTCTCCCCTGAGACAAGGCAGAATTATTATCCCCATTTCACAGATGGGAGCTGAGATACAGAGAGATGAAGTGACAGACCAAAGTACTCCCCCTGGGAGGTGGGGCTGGGCGAGTGGGATTCTGGCTCACTATTCCAGCATGCCCAGCGTGGAGGGGCAGGGCTTTGGGGTGTTTGGAGGTAGGCATGAGACAGACTCTGTCCCCTCAGGCAGAGCATAATGTAGCAGCCTGCCTGATTATTTGTTCCCATTGTTGTTACTGAATTGTTCCCATTCTTAGTAAATTCAACGCAGGAGCATAAAACAGGTGTAAAAGTTTTAAAGTTCCTTTACGTTGCTAGAGTGGTGTAAAGGAGCCTGATTGTAAATGACAGTATGGCCTTATAATGCTTATGGGGTCTTAGTGATTAGAACTGATCTAAATTTTTAGACTGCTAAATTTTCCCATCAAAATGTTCTCCATGAACTGTTCACTACTGACCTCTCTGGAGATGGTCAGTAGCCAATATAAATTGTGAGTTTGATTCCCCAGCCCTCACTTGCTCTTCAAGTTGCCTGTGATGTAATACTGAGCATATGGCTGCATGTATCTGTTGACTCATAACTAGAAATAAAGGGTCAAACTACATTACTTTTAGACAAAGGGGGTTTGGGGATTTCCTCCAGTGCTCCCGACTCCCATTCTTCATCCATTGTAGCATAGTTTTAAATAAATTGCCAAAACAATTTCAACTGGCATGATTATATTGTGTTATTCTGACAAATAAAATCTGCAGAATTTAAAAATATTTTGCACAGAATTTTTAATTTTTGGTGCAGAATTCTCCCAGCAGTACCGTGCAGACCAGCCATTAGTGTCTGTGCAGCACCCAGTGCAAAGGGGCCCTGACCATGGCTGGGATCTCCAGGGGCTGCTGTAACATATACAATCACAGTAAATTGCAGTCAGGGGCTTGGTGGATAGGAGCTAAGGAATGAGGTCTCTGTTTCTGATTTGATATTCTGTACTGTGGATAAATTGTAAAATCAGTGGCTTGACCACACTCTGATTCCTAATGAAATGTATTCAAGAGCCCAAATAACCAATATCAGACAGGTTTATTGGTCTAAGCCATGTATGTATTACAGGGAAAAGGTTCAATACGATACCAGTCTCTGAGAAGCCATCTCACATTTCCCTTACACAAAAATTGTGCTCCCCGAGTTACACCCCTAAAGCCCTCTTTTTATACCCTACCTGTTTATAGGTACAAGGTACTGTGTATGTCATCTGAGACTAGATTTAACCAATCAGCTTTATACCTTGTTTTTCTGGTACCATGGTGTGCCCCTTATTTCTTTATTCTGAACACGTTACACATGGTGATGGAAACACCTAGGTCTGTACTAGACTGGAATAATCGTATGTCTTGCCCTCTACCTTTGACATTTGAATACAGACCTGTAAGAGTAACTCCCTACCTGTTGCTATGATAAAACACTCACATGTTCTGATCCTGACAGTTTTCCTATTTATAAGCCAAAGTTACTTCAGCAAATGCAAGATGTGGTCGGATACTTAGCGCATGTGAACAGGACTATAATAAAGGTGTAGGCCAACTTAGGCTACATAATTGCTCAATATTTGTGCTTAATGCATACTAATATATATATATATATATATATATATATATATATATATAGTGAGGATAATGCATATTATTAATATGAGAGATATAGATGCTAGTCAGCATATAGTGGTAAGCAGTACCCTACTGGGGTTTTCTTCTATCTCCAGGGGATGCTTGGGATTCAGATATTAGTCTGTGAGCTCTTTGGGGCACGGGCTATCATTCGCTCTCTGTTTGTACGCTGCCAGGCATAATGGGGCCCTACCCAGTTGGTCTCTAGGTGCTACCACAACAGAAATGTTACGTCATATCAGAGCAGAGTGTCTGAGTGAAAAGTCCTGTTTCCTGTTAATTATTTGGGTTTCTCTTGTTAGTTTCCTTGGTGTTTATTTTCTGATCAGTGTAAAGTTCCCATCAGGGGAGTCACAGGATGACTGGCCAGAGAACAGCGACTGGGGCTAATCTGTGGGTGTGTGTGAGGGTGTTTGCCATCACCGGAAGGGCACATGCCTCCTTGGCTGTCTCACGTCTATACAGGGTCTTCAGCGATATGCACGTGGCTGGGAATGTCAACAGTGCTGCAATGGTTCCAGTGAGGGGTTATTAGACAATGTGCAATTCTTAAAGTAGGGGAGCAGAGATAACAAGAAACCCCACAAAATATTTCATCTCTGACCCCTGCAGGCTTGTCCTGGTGAAGGCACCTTCCCATCCACTAGATGTCACTTTACACCAATCCCAGTGGAAAACTCCATTTTACCTGTGTTGGTCCAATGAAAGATATTACCTCCCATGCCTTGTCTCTTTATTTTTTCTAGTCACACATTAATGCCGCCATCTACTGGCCAAAGCTACGATTACAACTGTGCAAATTTGTCATGGTTTTTGTCTCTGCACCAAAGTTTGATTAACTTCTCTGTCATGTGGAGCTGACAGTAAGAGACAGACTCTTCTAGCAGGTTTCAGAGTAGCAGCCATGTTAGTCGAGAGACTGCTGAATTGGAATTAATTTGCAAACTGGATACAATTAACTTAGGCTTGAATAGAGACTGGGAATGGATGAGTCATTACACAAAGTAAAACTATTTCCCCATGGTATTTCTCCCTCCCACCCCACCCCCCACTGTTCCTCTGATATTCTTGTTAACTGCTGGAATTAGCCTACCTTGCTTGTCACCATGAAAGGTTTTCTTCCTTTCCCCCCCCTGCTGCTGGTGATGGCTTATCTTAAGTGATCACTCTCCTTACAGTGTGTATGATAAACCCATTGTTTCATGTTCTCTGTGTGTGTGTATATAAATCTCTCCTCTGTTTTTTCCACCAAATGCATCCGATGAAGTGAGCTGTAGCTCACGAAAGCTTATGCTCTAATAAATTTGTTAGTCTCTAAGGTGCCACCAGTACTCCTTTTCTTTTTTTAAAAAGAAAAGGGGTACTTGTGGCACCTTAGAGACTAACAAATTTATTAGAGCATAAGCTTTCGAGAGCGACAGCTCACTTCATTTGCAAATGCATCCGATGAAGTGAGCTGTCGCTCACGAAAGCTTATGCTCTAATAAATTTGTTAGTCTCTAAGGTGCCACAAGTACTCCTTTTCTTTTTAATCTTCTAGTATACACCTTCCCTGCCATTAGCACCTGTGTAACATCCCTGTGGCCCTCCCCACAATTGCATCTCCTGAAATTCAGCACTACGAAAGGGCTGGTTTCTCAACAGGAAAATTTCTCTCTCCTGCTGTCTGGTTCTGTGGGGAATCTCAAGACAGCCTCAGCTAAAAACAGAGATCAGAGAGCCATGATTTCAATCCTCCAGTGTCAGCCAGAAATGAAATGGAATACGAGGCCTCCCCGAGAGAAGGGACTCAGGCTCTGATCCAGTCCCAGGTTGGGGGAACTGGCTGGCCCAGTGGGTTATGGTACGAGACACAAACTGTACAGTCAATACCCCAAACAGTCCATCACTGACTGAAGATTATAACTCAAGTTTTATTTTATTAAAACTCACTCAAAACCACAGTATATGCATCATCCTTTTCATTGTCAAAACACAAATGTCTTTAACGCAACCCTAGCTCCGGTGCAACTATGGATGCACCTTAATCCAGACAGATTCCAGCCCCCAGGTATATTTTGCTTCCAGGGCTAATGGTGTCACTTCCATTCACTGACAAGACAGGAGACTTCCCATTGCAGAGGGTGGGAAGAAGGATCTTTGGGTGAACACCCAGGGCGTGGTGCACTGGGTTCCATTCCCAGCTGTGCTACTCACTCACCATGTGAGCTTTGATAAGTCCCCTCCTGTCTGCATGCCTCAGTTTGCCCCTCTAAAGCCAGGGCAAGTAACATTTGTATGCTTCATACGGGTGTTAACAATTAGGGCAAATCTGAAAGCAGACACGGAAATGACAACAAACCAGTGTGTGCGAAGCCCCAGCATCCGAAAAACAACCACAAAATAAACAAAGAAGCAGCAACATTATTGGAAAAAAATTGCTGTTGCCAAACAAACCAAATGTAAAACCAATAAAAAATGATTTAAAAATGTAGTGCGCTCACCCCTCTGCCTCTTCTCCTACTCGCTACACCCTCGGGGGTCTGGGTCGCCGCTCCCCGACATTTCCTGACATCTCAGGTTCAAGGGCCTTGGCTTCTGCTCAGGACACAGACACTGTGTCTTTCTCCAGCAGCACATTCAGGGTGTGTCCACAGCTGTGACTGCCCCCGCTCCCCTCAGTCACATGTTACAGAACGGGGGTCCTGACATGATGGGGCACCCAATGGGATTGCTCCCCCCAAAAAAAACCTATAGGTGGCTTCAGCTTCTCACACACTCTGCTCTAGGAGAAACAGGGGGGCCCCTTGTGGGTAAGGCTCAAACCTATGGACCTGCCCTTATCACAGCAGTGAAATTTATTTAAAAAAAAAAAAGTGAGCGATGACTTTGGGAGAGAGAGGGAGTTTCTGCTCTGGGGCAGAGTTGGGGAAACAAAGCAGAGAAATACAGGGAGATCTCCCCCAAACAGTGAAGTCACCTCCCCTGCCCCATAGAACAGCCTGACCCCACATGGGAGTTTCATTCTGAGCAACGCAGCAATTTACACATGGAAACAACTGGGGATTCTCATTCCACCTCACTGTTGTTATTAACAACACACCCAGCATTCATGAGCAACCCTACAATAAAAATCCAGTGTGATCACAGCCCATGCACTCACAAACAACACTACAAAATCAAACCAACAGGAGTGGCCCCACAGCTCACAAAAAGACCCTTTCATAGAAAACCAGTATGCCTGCAGCCCCAACATATGAGTGGCCTCAGTACTTATGGACAACCCTACAACAACAATCCCACATAGCAAGTGTCCCAGTGCTCATGGATGCATCTACAAAATAAATCAAAATGCATCCCCAGCAGTCACAAACCTTCAAACAAATCGCTTTGTGTCCAGTCCTGGCACTCACAAACGATCCCACAACAACACATCAGTTTGTTTTCTCACAAGCAGAGCTGGGTGAAAAATTCTGGACAAATAGTTTACTAGCCGAAAAATGCTGTTTCGGCCAACCCAAAACTATTCACGAATTTGACCCAATTAGTTTTAGCTGGACAAAGGTTTTTAATACGTTGTTCAGGTTAGCTTCAGAAGTGTGTGTTTGACCTCTAAATAGTAGCTAACAATTCACTATTCCTTGGGCCAAAGAGCACAAGACTCTCCAGCCTGGGGATTAAGGCACTCAGGAGGTAGAAGACACTGACTCAAATTGTCTCTTCACCTCATTCAGAGGAGGGATTTGAGTCCCTAGCTCCTAGCACCCAAGTGAGCCCCTCAATCCCCAGCCTATAGAGTTGTTTTCACTCACTTGCTGTTTGGCCCAACTAATATTTAAGTAGTTATACAAAGTGGAAGAGCCTCCATAGGAGAGCAGCCCACCCCAGAATGGCCTGTGCCATGGGCATTAGGATGCTCATGCTGAGTTCAATACCCTGCTCCAAAGTGGGGGTTCCAAATGTGGGTCTCCCACATCCCAGACAAGTGTCCTGACCCAAAGAGAAAGGTTGGGTGGGGCAGGCATTCTTAGGAAGTTGCCCCGAATGAAACATTTTTATGACCCCAAGCAGAGTTTCCTGATTTACTGACAAATTCCAAAAGTGTTTGGAACTGACCTGAATATCTGCTCTGAGTTTTCAGTTTGCTGCCAGCCTGAAACATCAACTGTTCACCCAGCTCCATCCACAAGTGACCTGCAATAACACACAGACGCAGCAACATTGCAGAACCTGTAAACCCAGCATCAATGTCTGCAAAACACGCCCATCGGAAATGGACGAACCCCCTGACACTGACCCTGACCCTGGAATGGCCATTCAGCTCTGGGATGTGCCCTGCAGCCTCGGGGTGGGGGTCACCTCTTCTAAAGGCAGCGTGTGGGGGTCTCTGCGGTAGGGATTTTCCTGAATCTCCCTCCTCACCCCATCACACAGCTATTAAGATCCTCCCTCAGGTGATACTTGGGTTTCCCCTTCCCCCCGCCAGGTGACAGCTGGCCGTTCCCCCCCCCAACAGTCTTGTCAGGCCCCTCCCCCCACAGGCGTTTCCCAAGTCACTGCAGGAGGCTCCGGCCCATCCCCTGAGCTCGCCGCACCCAGGGCTGGAGGGTTCGGCCCGTCCCAGCAGGGTCCTGCCAGGCTCCAGCAAGTCGCCAGCCCCCAGAGCAACGGGCCACATAGTCCCTGACTGTTTGCTCCCCTAGTGACGTTACCGTGCCGTGTCCTGAAATGCAAACACGGGGGTTACGCTGGCATCTCTCAGCCGCGGCCAGGCACCTGAGTGAGCGTGGGGAAGAGATGGGCTCTGCCTGCTGAGGTACCAGCACTGGAGAGGCACCAGGCAAAATTCCCTCCTTTGTGAGCCGGCCTGGAGTTCAGCTGTCCCAGGGACTGAGGGGCCCCCAGTTTGTTGGGTGAGTCTGGTTTTTATTAGCCAGACAAGGCGAGTGAGGTCAAACCTTCTATTGCACCAACTTCTGCTGGTCAGAGAGACACTTTCGAGTTATAGGGTGTAATAGACAAGTCAAACTCACTTCCATACCTGAAAAGATACTAGAACAAATTATTAAACAATCAGGTGATAAGCACTTGGAAAATAAAACAAGGTTATAAGGAATAGCCAGCATGGATTTGTCAAGAACAAATCATGCCAAACCAACCTAACTTTCTTTCTTTGACAGAGTTACTGGGCTAGTGGATAGCAGGGAAACAAAAGACAGGATCTATCTAGATTTTAGTAAAGCATTTGACCCAGTCCCACATGATACTCTCATAATAAGACCATGGAAATGTGGTGTAGATGAAATTATTTTAAAGTGGGTGCACAACTGGTTGAAACACCGTCCTCAAAGAGGAGTTATCAGTGATTCGCTGTCAAGCTGATCGGCCATATCTAGTGGGGTCTTATAGGAGTCTGTCCTGGGTCTGGTACTATTCACTATTTTCATTAATGATTTGAATAATGAAGTGGAAAGTATGATTATAAAAGTTGCAGATGACAGCAAGCTGGAAGGGGTTGCCAGCACTTTGAGGACAGGATTAGAAGTGAAAATGATCTCAACAAATTGAAGATGAAATCAATTGAGATGAAATTCAATAAAGACAAGTGCAAAGTACGTCACTTAGGAAGGAAAAATCAAATGCACCACTACAAAATGGGGAATAACCAGCTGGGTGGCAGTACTGCTGAAAAAGATCTGGGGGTCGCAGTGGATCACAAATTGAATATGAGTCAACAATGTGATGCAGTCACAAAAAGGCTAATGCCATTCTGTGGTGTACTAACAGGAGCATTGTATGTAAGACATGGGACGTTTTTGTTCCGTTCTCCTGGGAACTGGTGAGGTCCAAGCTGGAGGACAGTGTCCGGTTCTGGGTGTCACACTTTGGGAAACGTGGAAAAATTGGAGAGAGTCCAGTGGAGAGCAACTAAAATTATCAAAGGTTTAGAAAACCTGACCTATGATGAAAGATTTAAAAAACTGAGCATGTTTAGTCTTGAGAGAAGAAGACTAAGGGGGGACCTGATAACAGTCTCCACATATGTTAAGGACTGTTATAAAGAGGACAGGGATCAATTGTTCTCAGTGCCTTTTAAGGTAGGATTAGAACTAATGTGCTTAATCTCTTTAGGTTCAATAGTAGGAAAAACTTTCTAATGATAAGGGAAGTTAAGCTCTTGAATAGGCTTCCAGGGGAGGTTCTGGAATCGCCATCATAGAAGGTTATTAAGAACAGGTTGGATAAACCCCCTGTCAGGGGTGGTCTAGGTTTACTCTGTCCTGCCTCGCTGCAGGGGACTGGACTTGATGACGTCTTGAGATCTCTTCAGCCCAATATTTCCATGATTCTCTGATTACCAACATTCCCGCACTTGTTACACAGTCCATCAGGCTAATAAACATTAACTTCTAGGAGATCACAGAGACATAGAGCTGAACAGAGCACTGGCAGATTCCACCTGCAACCAGTGAGGGCTTAAACTTGGTGCACCCTGGGGCGGGGTGGAAAATGGATTTTGCTGTGGAAAATTTAGATGAATTTCCCTTGAAATTTTCAGCACTAAAAGTTTAACTTTTCATCAATGAACTGAAAACCTGAAAACTGAGAAGGAAATGTCAGTTTTGGCATCTGAAAACTGAAAATTTTCAGCTGAAAACTTCCAAAAATGGAAATACTTTGGGGCTTTTGGTTTTCCAATGGCAAATCAAAAATGTTCAAAGAAAGCAGAGACTGCCACAAATAAATAAATCAAAAAATCATTTTTTCAAGAATCTAGTTTTGAATTGAAAACAGTCTTGATTTTTAAATTCATAGCTGGCCCTGGTGCAGTTGTCAATGAGACTGTGTTGTTTCCTCAGTACCATTGGTGACCATGGTGCTGTGCAGTCGGGTATCATACAGCATGGTCCCTGCCCTGACAATCTGCCATGGATTGTACTCTTGACTACAGTGTTAAACCTCGCAGCATCCTTTGCTAAAGTCTATCCAGGGTATGTCTGTGACCTGGCATAGCCGTTCAGTCAGTCAGTCAGTCAGTGTTAGGCCTTGAGTACGCACCGGATTTAGACGTGCCATTAAGCTTCCTGAAATCTAAGCCAAGAGCAACAGCTTCACCTTGTCCCTCTTCCCCATTCACCACTAGGTGGCCCAAGCACACCTGGACTTTGCAGGAGTTTAGATCCTAACTATGGGCGTCGGGCTGTCTCTATCATAGGCCCAAACTGGAACCCCAAGTCCATCCCCCTAAACTCTGGGGAAGGTCAGATTAGGAACTACAGTTGCAGCTAAACCTCAGGGCCCATCTCCAGTTGCTCTGTCCCAGTCCAGCATCTCCCCTCCCTCGGACCCCTCTTGTACTGATCAGCCACAGCCATCTTAGTGTTTAGAAATGTGAGCCGGCTTGGAGTCTTTGAACTGAGAGGGGACGTCTCTTTCTACAAGACATGATTTAGCTCACTCAGAAGTTAGGAGCTCAATGCAGAGATCCCTGGAGGAGACTCTCTGGCTTGTGCTGTACAGACGCTCAGACTAGATGGTCCCATTGGTCTCTTCTGGCCTTTAAATGTACGACCATGAAAATAAACTGCCCTGGAAACCTCATGAAAAGAGACTAAATGGGGAGAGAGAGAGAATGAGGCAGGTTAACGTGTAAGGACAAAAATAACGTTGTGAGAGCGGGTTCTTCAATCGCACATCACAGCGTGTGACACACCCCCACCCCACTGGTCTGCTAGCTCGGGGTGAGGCTGGGGAGAGCTCACTGCTGAAAGGGGGAAGAGGTGTGCACAGGAGACTCTGCAGATGCTCTGGGCGCTGTCAGCTCATCCTGAGGTTCTCTTGCTGCGTGGATGCACAGAGCAGCTGGACTGTGTGTGCAGAGAGTTGCTAAGCAGCAGCTGGTCACTCTCTAGTCCTGCATCATCTGGGTCCATCAATATCCCCTGCAGGGCTGGGGAGACGGGTTTAATTCTGCCCTGACTGCCCTGGGGTTTGGGCAATGGGAAGGGAGGCAGGATCAAGGCCAGTACAAATAGAGGGTGGGACAGCTGCAGCAGATTTCCCACCTTGTGTCTCTGAGGTTTTCCCTGTTTCCCATTCCCGTCCTCTCCAGGCTCTTCCCCTTTTTGGGTGAAAAAGTCCAGGGTCATTGGCCTTCCAGGAAGCTACAAGGTTGGTCATTGTCACCAGGCTTTTGGGAGGGTTAGAGCTGAGAGGAGGAAGGATGATCAAGTGGCTAGGGAAATGCATTTGGGTTCAAGGCCCTGGGTTCAATCTCAGACTCAGCCGAAAACTCCTGTGTGGCCTGTGCTTAGTCACTGAATATGTGTGCCTCAGTTTCCCCATCTGTGAAATGAGGCTGAACTTCCCTACCTCTCAGGAGTGTGTGAAGATAAATCTCATTAATGATTGTAAGAAGCTCAGATACTCCAGTGACAGGGGATGTAGAAGGAGAGAGAGCATTGACAAGGAGAACTGCTTATTTAGAACTTCTCTATAGACAAGGAAATTTACTAGTGTAATTAAACCTCTCTAGCTTTGCTGATGTAACTCCCACGGGGACACTCTTATTGTGGAATCAGAGCCTTTGTCAGGTTTATTCATAGAATCTAAGGCCAGAAGGGACTATTGTGATCAACCCATAATCTGACCTCCTGTATAACACAGGCCAGAGAACTGCTCCCAAATAATCCCTGTTTGAACTAAAGCATCTCTTTGACAAAAACATCCACACTTGATTTAAAAATTGCCAGTAATGGAGAATCCACCACAGCCCGTGGTAAGTTTTTCCCATGGTAAATTATCCTCACTGTTAAAAATGTACGGCTTATATTTTATATTACTTCCAAAGCAAGATAAGATAAACCAGAAAAAGGCTCTTATACCTGACCCAGCTGTGCACAGGGACTTACACTGGTATAATTGCAGCGGTATAAATTCACCCCTTAGCTGATACCAGACAACTTCCCATGAAGTACTATAGTTGCAGGGGCTTTGTGTTTCATGGGCAGGTGCTGGGTCTAGTTCATCTGCCTTGGGAACATGTCAGGGTGCCCACAGCTTTCATATAGCGGGCCCTATTGCCGCAGCAGGAAATGATCAATGTTCACCCAGCCGGGAAGGTTGGAGCAGCTGAGAACTGGACTGGCCGCTCAGCATCCGCGCAGTGTTGTTGTGCCAGAGGAGGTTTATCACAAAATCCCCATCACAGCTGGTACTGATGGCCCTTGATTGCAGTCTCACCCCAGGGCCTAGGATAGAATGGGCTGTGGGGACACAGCCCCTCATATCCCTACAGCTGGTCTCACACACAGATTCTGCACATGCATAATTGGCACAAGCACTTCTGGCCAAACCTTCCAAAATGACCAGTTTTGTGGGGACCCCCAGCATGAGGCAGCTTAAGGGGTGACAGGCAGACTGCATTGAGCCCCCACCAGCTGGAAATCAGTCCCTTTAGGATGGCTTAAATGGGGCCCCCAAATTCACCAATTGTTTTTGAAAGTCTTGGTCTCTGTGCTTAATGATAAGCTAAGCACGGTATTTAAAAATAATATTGTATCTGTCTATCTATCCCCATATATACATCCTCTGTCTATCTCTCTGTGCCCAAACATAGCCATCTATCTACCGCAGGCTCTGTGCAGCTGAGGACTTTCAAGTCTCTACTAAAGTACTAGCATAGAGAGGAGCCCTGGTCGTTTCTCTCCTGTGTGGAGCCGTCTCTTTGCTCCTTTCGGGGTCTGTGCAGTGAGGCAGCTGCAGGGTCTGTGCAGCAGGAGGAACTCTGGGGATGCTCTTGCTTCATATCTCAGCTGCGTTTGCAGCTCTGGCTGGGAGGGGCATGGGGTGAGTTCCCCTTCTTCATATCCCATTTTGCACAGTTCATGATCCCGTCATCAACCTCCTCTTCACCCTACCATGGTGCAGACTTTCCCTGGTCCTGTTTCTCCAGCCCATTTCGGTTGGGTCACTCCAAATGAAAGCTTCAGAGCCATTTCTCTGTTACAAGAGAACCGACCCTCTTACACAGGGGCCTGATCCCCAGGCCAGGGAAGGCAGTGAGGTCTTTCCATTAAGGAAAGGATATCAAAGGGCTTTGTATCAGGCCCTTTCTAGGCAGCATTGTCTGAGCTACAAGCAAGGCCCGGCTGCCATCCAAGGGTGCCAGCAGCTCAGCCTGAACCATAGCCCCAGGGTCACTCTCGGTTAGAGCTGCCAGAATGCTGTGATCTAAAAATGACCTTTATTTAAAAGTGAGCGTTCTTGTCAAACATTTTCTTTTTCTAGTTTCCTTTTATTCAAAGAAAAAATTAAAACTGTCTTGGGGGTTTTGTAAAAACAAAACTGGGAATATTTAAAAAAAAAATAAAAAAGATGAACATTTTCATTTAAATGACCGACTTTTCAGAGATTTTTTTTTAATTTCAGGTTTTGGGTTTCTCCTCCCTCCATTTGCAGCATTTTGCCACCAAGAGAGAGGGAAAAAATGAGGGAAATATTTTCCACACAAGGTTTGAAATAATTATTTTAAAAATGTTGTGAAACTATTAACGCTTTTTTACCCTGCTGTCTTCTGGCCACTGCTCATATCAGGCAGTCTCACACTGACCCTGACCAGAGCATCTGAGCTCCCGCAAACCTCCCCTGTCCAGCTGCTCTGCAGAGCTGACGCCATCCCAGTGGTGAAATGTGCCCAGCCACCATCCCAGGACAATCCACTTCTGCATCAATTACTATGAAAAGTTGCTAAGCCAAACTGCTCTGCCTTGTGCTCCTAACACATTTCCCTTGAGGCCCTCGACTGTTTAGCTTCCCACAGAGGTGTTAAGGTTGTTCACAAGAGCTTCTTTCTTGCCCACATTTTTCTTTGGCCTTTTGTCCTGGTTCCCCCACTCACTTATTCACACCGATTCCAGCTCCCACCTATTCAGAGGTCACTTCTGGATGCTCTTTCTCAGCTGCCTTGTGTTCTTCCCCATCTGACAGTGCCCCGATACCCGTCTCTCAGCAGGGACAGCAGCATGAGCAGGGATACAGAAGGGACCAGGATAGGGGGAAGAGACCTGGTGCCTGTCTCTCAGCCAGGACAGCAGACGCCTCAGGAGCCCAGAATGGGGAGCAGGGGAAAGTCAGGAAGTGGAGCTGGGTGTGGAGGATGGGGTGGAGGAGACTAAGCAGGTGGGGAAGCCAGTGCAGACCCATGGTTGCTGTTCTCTGGGGGCGGAAATTCACCCCTGTGCAGAGGGTCCAACTCGAGGCCCAGATTCCGTTTACATCCCCTTAAGCCCAGAGGTTGAATTTACCCCTGGGGGAGCTGGGTCCTTCTCACCAGGGACTGGAGACCAGGATGGAGGCAAAAGGTTCAGGCTCATCCAACATCCCAGGCCCCCCAATCACCCGGTGACCTTTCACCCTAGCCCAACTGTGCCTTTAGCCAGGGGCTGTCTCAGTCCCCAGGCAGTGAGATGGGACAGGGGGTGTTTCCTCAGTGATATGTTTAGACTGAAACAAGCAAACCAGGCCCTTTCGGTTCTCAATCTTCCAATCCTAAATAGAGACACTGTGGCCTGTGCAGGATTGTGCAGTGCAGGAAATGACCAATACATCCAACCTTGGGGAGCAGATGGGGACAGATCAGAGCAAAGAGACCAGAGCTTCCTTTCTGCTGAAGTGAGACAGGACAGTGGGAGCAGATTAGAGGAGGGAGCGACTGAGGATTGTCCCCTCCCGACCCCGTCAGGAGCAGACGCTGCTGGGACGTTTCCATCCCGATCAGTTCCCTCCACCAGTCTCATGATCCTGTCTCTGTGCCTCTTGCTGACCAGTGAGTATCTGGGACCTCTGTGCTAATATGTAGCAGGTTGGGAGGAAACAGAACCGAAAGCAGCCCCTGGCCCAGGCTGTCGGCAAATCCTCTTTAGTGGGAGAGAAATGGGAACCAGTGTAAACACTGAGTGTGAGAGATACTGGGCCAGATCTCCAACTGGTGTGAATGGGTGTCACTCCACTGGAGTCCATGGGGGCACATCCCCAGTTGGTGTAACTCAGTATAGCTCCATTGGAGTCAATGCTGGTTTACTAGAGAATTTCTCTAGAGAGCTGACGGGAAAGGTGGTTCCCAGCTCAGCTAAGGTCTGTGCACGAGGAACCTGCCGTGCCCCAGATCTAGCGTCCTGTCTGGTTTGCTTCTTCACCAAAACACAAATCAGGAATTTTTGTCCTATCTATTAAAGGCAGTTTTTGTCCCTGAAGAGGGACCTCAGACAAGGGGGGGATTTTATCTCCAGCACTAACCACATGGCACCTTCCTGTTCCCAGCGCTGAGTCCCAGCAGCCAGACGATCTGCTCAGCTCCTGGTGAGTCTGTCTGTCTGTCCATCCCCAGACACACTCATCCCTTTATCTATCATGCCAGAGGGGTTTGTGTTGATAGAAAAGGCTTCCAGCTACAGACGATTATTATTATTATGACTGTGGTCCCCAGACACCCCACTCAGGGATCAGGGTCCCATCATGCCAGGTGCTGCAACCCCCAATGTGAATCTCTGGTCCCTGCCCCTGAAGAGCTGACAGTCTCAGATCTGACATTATCCCCCCGGTACCCAGCTGTGCTGAAATAAGAGCCTGCTCCAGAGACATTGCACAGACCCCGCGGCCCTGAAGCAGGCACAGTACATCTACACTGCAATTAGAGGCCCATGGCTGGCTCATGCTGTGTAAACAGCCCCGTAGCCCGAACACTGTGAGTCCGAGTCCGCTGGCATTGGTCAACCGTGGGTTTTTCATTGCAGTGTAGACGTACACTTAGCAGCTGAGAGCTGCTTCCACAGTAACCAACTTCCTTTGGCAATATGCTCACTGGGTTCCCCCTAAAATGGGGGACACTGATGGCCCCATTGACAGCTCTGACTCATTCCCCTTCCCAGGTGCTCTCCCTGCCCCAACCCTCTACCTGAGCCTGATGTCCGCCCGGCCGGGGGACTCCATGTGACTCCAGTGCTCCGTGATCTCCCATGCCCCAGCCACCCACATTGTCTTCTGTAAAGACGGGGAGGAGGTTACGTTCCAGAAGGCCTCAGAGGAGAAGGTCATCTACAGTTGGGACCTTGTGGTGTCCATGCACAGCTCTGGGAATTACTCTTGCGGGTACGAGATCAAGGACAGTGATAACCAGGTGAACAGATCCCAGCTCAGCTCTGCCAAGCACTTCAGTGTTACCAGTAAGGAGAGTGAACGGCAGAGTGAGTACAATTGTCCATGAAATGGCAGAGAGAGAATCTAGAGACGATAGCTGAGTGACAGGGGTGTCAGGCAGAAGTACATTGTTATCGTTCATATGCACCAGCCCCTAGTTGCAGACATGACACTGACTTTGTCTGTCAGTCACACAACTGTTAGTTAGACAGAAGTGGGTTATTGGTTCCCAGGACTTCTGGGTTCTCTTCCTGGCTCTGGGAGCAGACTGTGGTTAGGATTAGAGGCAGCATAGCCAAGCATATAAAACTGGCACATTCCCTCTTAAAGGCACCATGACAAAGTAGATTCGACTGGCATCTGCTGCGTGAAAGAACATAAGAACGGCCACACTGGGTCAGACCAAAGGTCCACTAAGCCCAGTATCCTGTTCTCTGACAGTGGCCCATGGCAGATGCCATAAAGGGAATGAACAGACAGGTTATCATGAAGTGATCCATGCCCTGTCACCCAATCTCAGCTTCTGACAAACAGAGACTAGGGATACCATTCCTGCCCATCCTGGCTAATAGCCATTGATGGACCTATGGTTCATGAATCTATCTAGCTCCCTTTTGAACCCCGTTATAGTATTGGCCTTCACAACACCTTCTGGCAAGGAGTTCCAGAGCTTGACAGTGCATTGTGTGAAAAAAATACTTTCTGTGTTGGTTTTAAACCTGCTACCTATTAATTTCATTTGGGGGTCCCTTGTTCTTGTATTATGAGAAGGAGTAAATAACATTTCATTCTTTCCTTTCTCTATACCGCTCATGACTTTATAGACCTCTACCATATCCCCCCTTAGTCACCTCTTTTCCAAGCTGAAAAGTCCCAGGTTTATTAATCTCTCCTCATACGGAAGCCGTTCTTTACCCTTGGTCATTTTTGTTGCCCTTTTCTGAACCTTTTCCAATTCCAATGCATCTTTTTTGAGATGGGGTGACTACATCTGCACGCAGTATTCAAGATGTGGGCGTACCATGGATTTATATAGAGGCAAGATGATATTTTCTGTCTTATTATCTATCCCTTTCTTGATGATTCCCAACATTCTGTTCACTTTTTTGACTGCCGTTGCACATTGAGCATGATTTCAGAGAACTAACCACAATGACTCCAAGATCTCTTTCTTGAATGGTAACAGCTAATTTAGACCCCATCATTGTATATGTATAGTTAGGATTATGTTTTCCAATGTGCATTACTTTGTATTTATCAACATTAAATTTCATCTGCCATTTTGTTGCCCAGTCACCCAGTTTTGTGAGATCTTTTTGTAGCTCCTCACAGTCTGCCTGGGACTTAACTATCTTGAGTAGTTTTATAAATCATCTGCAAATTTTGCCACCTCACTGTTTACCCCTTTTTCCAGATTGTTTATGAATATGTTAAATAGGACTGGGCCCAGTACAGACCCCTGGGGGACACCACTATTTATCTCTCTCCATTCTGAAAACTGACCCCTTATTCCTACCCTTTGTTTCCTATCATAGAATATCAGGGTTGGAAGGGACCTCAGGAGATCATCTAGTCCAACCCCCTGCTCAAAGCAGGACCAATCCCCAATTTTTGCCCCAGATCCCTAAATGGCCCTCTCATAGATTGAGCTCACAACCCTGAGTTTAGCAGGCTAATGCTCAAACCACTGAGCTATCCCCCCTATCTTTTAACCAGTTACCAATCCATGAGAGAACCTTCCCTCTTATCCCATGACTCCTTATTTTGCTTAAGAGCCTTTGGTGAGGGACCTTGTCAAAGGCTTTCTGAAAATCTAAATACACTACATCCACTGGATCTCCTTTGTCCGCATGCTTGTTGACCCCCTCAAAGGATTCCAGTAGATTGGTGAGGCATGATTTCCCTTTACAAAAACCATGTTGACTCTTCCTCAACAAATTATGTTCGTCTATGTGTTTGACAGTTTTGTTCTTTATGATAGTTTCAACCAATTTGCCCGATACTGAAGTGAGGCTTACCAGTCTGTAGTTGCCAGGGTCACCTTTGGAGCCCTTTTTAAAAATTGGTGTTACATTAGCTATCCTCCAGTCATTTGATACAGAAGCTGATTTAAATGACAGGTTACAGACAACAGTTTTCCACTGAATGCATCCGATGAAGTGAGCTGTAGCTCACGAAAGCTTATGCTCTAATAAATTTGTTAGTCTCTAAGGTGCCACAAGTACTCCTTTTCTTTTTGTGAATACAGACTAACATGGCTGCTACTCTGAAATCAGACAACAATTAGTTGTCCTGCAATTTCACATTTGAGTTACTTCAGAACTCTTGGGTGAATACCATCAGGTCCTGGAGATTTATTACTGTTTAGTTTATCAATTTGTTCCAAAACCTCCTCTAATGACACCTCAGTTTGGGACAATTCCTCAGATCTGTCACCCAAAAAGCATGGCTCAGGTTTGGGAATCTCCCTCACTTCCTCAGCTGTGAAGACCGATGCAAAGAATTCACTTAGTTTCTCCGCAATGGCCTTATCATCCTTGAGTGCTCCTTTAGCATCTCAATCATCCAGGGGCCCCACTGGTTGTTTAGCAGGCTTTCTGCTTCTGATGTATTTAAAAAAAAATTGCTATTACTTTTGGAGTCTTTGGCTAGCTGTTCTTCAAATTCTTTTTTGGTCTTTCTAATTTTTGTACTTCATTTGCCAGAGTTTATGCTCTTTTCTATTTTCCTCATTAGGATTTATCTTCCGCTTTTTAAAGAATGCCTCTCACTGCTTCTTTTACTTTGTTGTTTAGCCATGGTGGCTCTTTTTTGGTTCTTTTACTGTGTTTTTTAAATTGGGGTGTACATTTAAGTTGAGCCTCTATTATGGTGTCTTTAAAAAGTTTCCATGCAGCTTTCAGGGATTTTACTTTTGGTACTGTACCTTTTAATTTCTGTTTCACTAACCTTCCCTTTTTTTTGTAGTTCCCCTTTCTGAAATTAAATGTTACAGTGTTGGGCTGCTGTGGATTTTTCCCCGCCACAGGGATGTTAAATTTAATTATATTATGGTCACTATTACCAAGCGGTCCAGCTATAGTCACCTCTTGGACCTGATCCTATGCTCCACTTAGGACTAAACCAAGAATTGCCTCTCCTCTTGTGGGTTCCAGAACCAGCTACTCCAAGAAGCAGTCATTTAAGGTGTCAAGAAACTTTATCTCAGCATCTCTTCCTGAGGTGATATGTACCCAGTCAAGATGGGGATAGTTGAAATCCCCCATTATTATTATTGAGTTTTTTATTTTAATAGCCTCTCTAATCTCCCTGAGCATTTCAGAGTCACTAACACCATCCTGGTCAGGTGGTCTGTAATATAGCCCTACTGCTATATTCTTATTTCAAGCATGGAATTACAATCCATAGAGAATCTATAGTACAATTTAGTTCATTTAAGATTTTTACTTCATTTGATTCTACACTTTCTTTCACATATAGTGCCACTCCCTCACCAGCACGACCTGTTCTGTCCTTCCAATATACTTTGTATCCTAGTATTACTGTGTCCCATTGATCATCCTCATTCCACCAGGTTTCTGTGATGCCTATTATATCAATATCCTCATTTAATACTAGGCACTCTAGTTCACCCATCTTATTATTTAGATTTCTAGCACTGGTATATAAGCATTTTAAAAACCTGTCATTTTTTGGCTGTCCCCTATTGTGTGATGTAATTGAATGGGACTTTTATTCATTTGACTGTTTCTCATTAGAACCTCCCTATATATTATCATTTTCCATCCCTCTCCTCCGATTAGGACATAGGGAATCTCCATTTATAGATCCTCCCCTAAGGGATGTTCAAACCACGTGCTCCTCCGCACCTGTTGGCTTTCCCCCAGCCCTTAGTTTACAAACTGTTCTATGACCTTTTTAATTTTAAGCACCAGGAATCTGGTTCCATTTTGGTTTAGGTGGAGCCCATCCTTCCTGTATAGGCTCCCCCTCTCCCAAAAGCTTCCCCAGTTCCTATAAATCTAAACCCCTCCTCCCTACACCATCGTCTCATCCATGCATTGAGAACCTGCAGTTCTGCCTGTCTAACTGGCCCTGCGTGTGGAACTGGAAGCATTTCAGAGAATGCTACCTTGGAGGTCCTGGACTTCAATCTCTTACCTAGTAGCCTAAATTTGGCCTCCAGGACCTCTCTCCTATCCTATGCCATGTTGTTGGTACCTATATGTACCATGACCACAAGCTCCTCCCCAGTACTACACATAAGCCTATCTAGATGTTTCGAGAGATCCGCAACCTTCGCACCAGGCAGTCAAGACACCATGCAGTTCTCCCAATCATCGCAAACCCAGCTATCTATGTTTCTAATGATTGAATCATCCATTACTAATACCTGTCTCTTCCTAATAACTGGAATTCCCTCCCCCAGAGAAGTATCCTCAGTGCAAGAGGATACCACAACATCATCTGGGAGGAGGGTCCCAACTATGGGACCATTTCCCTCTGCTCCAGTTGGATGCTCTCCTTCCCTGAGGCTTTCATAGAATCATAGAATCATAGAATCATAGAATATCAGGGTTGGAAGGGACCCCAGAAGGTCATCTAGTCCAACCCCCTGCTCAAAGCAGGACCAAGTCCCAGTTAAATCATCCTAGCCAGGGCTTTGTCAAGCCTGACCTTAAAAACCTCTAAGGAAGGAGATTCTACCACCTCCCTAGGTAACGCATTCCAGTGTTTCACCACCCTCTTAGTGAAAAAGTTTTTCCTAATATCCAATCTAAACCTCCCCCATTGCAACTTGAGACCATTACTCCTCGTTCTGTCATCTGCTACCATTGAGAACAGTCTAGAGCCATCCTCTTTGAAACCCCCTTTCAGGTAGTTGAAAGCAGCTATCAAATCCCCCCTCATTCTTCTCTTCTGCAGACTAAACAATCCCAGCTCCCTCAGCCTCTCCTCGTAAGTCATGTGCTCTAGACACCTAATCATTTTTGTTGCCCTTCGCTGTACTCTTTCCAATTTATCCACATCCTTCTTGTAGTGTGGGGCCCAAAACTGGACACAGTACTCCAGATGAGGCCTCACCAGTGTCGAATAGAGGGGAACGATCACGTCCCTCGATCTGCTCGCTATGCCCCTACTTATACATCCCAAAATGCCATTGGCCTTCTTGGCAACAAGGGCACACTGCTGACTCATATCCAGCTTCTCGTCCACTGTCACCCCTAGGTCCTTTTCCGCAGAACTGCTGCCGAGCCATTCGGTCCCTAGTCTGTAGCGGTGCATTGGATTCTTCCATCCTAAGTGCAGGACCCTGCACTTATCCTTATTGAACCTCATTAGATTTCTTTTGGCCCAATCTTCCAATTTGTCTAGGTCCTTCTGTATCCTATCCCTCCCCTCCAGCGTATCTACCACTCCTCCCAGTTTAGTATCATCCGCAAATTTGCTGAGAGTGCAATCCACACCATCCTCCAGATCATTTATGAAGATATTGAACAAAACGGGCCCCAGGACCGACCCCTGGGGCACTCCACTTGACACCGGCTGCCAACTAGACATGGAGCCATTGATCACTACCCGTTGAGCCCGACAATCTAGCCAGCTTTCTACCCACCTTATAGTGCATTCATCCAGCCCATACTTCCTTAACTTGCTGACAAGAATGCTGTGGGAGACCGTGTCAAAAGCTTTGCTAAAGTCAAGAAACAATACATCCACTGCTTTCCCTTCATCCACAGAACCAGTAATCTCATCATAAAAGGCGATTAGATTAGTCAGGCATGACCTTCCCTTGGTGAATCCATGCTGACTGTTCCTGATCACTTTCCTCTCCTCTAAGTGTTTCAGGATTGATTCTTTGAGGACCTGCTCCATGATTTTTCCAGGGACTGAGGTGAGGCTGACCGGCCTGTAGTTCCCAGGATCCTCCTTCTTCCCTTTTTTAAAGATGGGCACTACATTAGCCTTTTTCCAGTCATCCGGGACTTCCCCCGTTCGCCACGAGTTTTCAAAGATAATGGCCAAGGGCTCTGCAATCACAGCCGCCAATTCCCTCAGCACTCTCGGATGCAATTCGTCCGGCCCCATGGACTTGTGCACGTCCAGCTTTTCTAAATAGTCCCTAACCACCTCTATCTCTACAGAGGGCTGGCCATCTCTTCCCCATTTTGTGATGCCCAGCACAGCAGTCTGGGAGCTGACCTTGTTAGTGAAAACAGAGGCAAAAAAAGCATTGAGTACATTAGCTTTTTCCACATCCTCTGTCACTAGCTTGCCTCCCTCATTCAGTAAGGGGCCCACACTTTCCTTGGCTTTCTTCTTGTTGCCAACATACCTGAAGAAACCCTTCTTGTTACTCTTGACATCTCTTGCTAGCTGCAGCTCCAGGTGCGATTTGGCCCTCCTGATATCTTTCCTACATGCCCGAGCAATATTTTTATACTCTTCCCTGGTCATATGTCCAACCTTCCACTTCTTGTAAGCTTCTTTTTTATGTTTAAGATCCGCTAGGATTTCACCATTAAGCCAAGCTGGTCGCCTGCCATATTTACTATTCTTTCGACTCATCGGGATGGTTTGTCCCTGTAACCTCAACAGGGATTCCTTGAAATACAGCCAGCTCTCCTGGACTCCCTTCCCTTTCATGTTAGTCCCCCAGGGGATCCTGGCCATCTGTTCCCTGAGGGAGTCAAAGTCTGCTTTCCTGAAGTCCAGGGTCCGTATCCTGCTGCTTACCTTTCTTCCCTGCGTCAGGATCCTGAACTCAACCAACTCATGGTCACTGCCTCCCAGATTCCCATCCACTTTTGCTTCCCCCACTAATTCTACCCGGTTTGTGAGCAGCAGGTCAAGAAAAGCGCTCCCCCTAGTTGGCTCCCCTAGCACTTGCACCAGGAAATTGTCCCCTACGCTTTCCAAAAACTTCCTGGATTGTCTATGCACCGCTGTATTGCTCTCCCAGCAGATATCAGGAAAATTAAAGTCACCCATGAGAATCAGGGCATGCGATCTAGTAGCTTCCGTGAGTTGCCGGAAGAAAGCCTCATCCACCTCATCCCCCTGGTCCGGTGGTCTATAGCAGACTCCCACCATGACATCACTCTTGTTGCACACACTTCTAAACTTAATCCAGAGACACTCAGGTTTTTCCACAGTTTCGTACTGGAGCTCTGAGCAGTCATACTGCTCCCTTACATATAGTGCTACTCCCCCACCTTTTCTGCCCTGCCTGTCCTTCCTGAACAGTTTATAACCATCCATGACTGTACTCCAGTCATGTGAGTTATCCCACCAAGTCTCTGTTATTCCAATCACGTCATAATTCCTTGACATCACCAGGACCTCCAGTTCTCCCTGCTTGTTTCCAAGGCTTTGTGCATTTGTATATAAGCACTTGAGATAACCTGTTGATCGCCCCTCATTCCCAGTATGAGGCAGGAGCCCGCCCCTCACAGACATTCCTGCCTGTGCTTCCTCCCGGTATCCCGCTTTCCCACTTACCTCAGGGCTTTGGTCTCCTTCCCCCGGTGAACCTAGTTTAAAGCCCTCCTCACTAGGTTAGCCAGCCTGCTGGCAAAGATGTTCTTCCCTCTCTTCGTAAGATGGAGCCCGTCTCTGCCCAGCACTCCTCCTTCATGGAACACCATCCCATGGTCAAAGAATCCAAAGCCTTCTCTCCGACACCACCTGCGTAGCCATTCGTTGACCTCCACGATTCGACGGTCCCTACCCAGGCCTTTTCCTTCCACGGGGAGGATGGACGAGAACACCACTTGCGCCTCCAACTCCTTTATCCTTCTTCCCAGAGCCACGTAGTCCGCAGTGATCCGCTCAAGGTCATTCTTGGCAGTATCATTGGTGCCCACGTGGAGAAGCAGGAAGGGGTAGCGATCCGAGGGCTTGATGAGTCTCGGCAGTCTCTCCGTCACATCACGAATCTTAGCCCCTGGCAAGCAGCAGACTTCTCGGTTTTCCCGGTCAGGGCGGCAGATAGATGACTCAGTCCCCCGGAGGAGAGAGTCCCCGACCACCACCACCCGCCTTCTCCTCTTGGGAGTGGTGGTCGTGGAACCCCCAACCTCAGGACATCGCATCTCATGCCTCCCAACCAACGGAGTCTCCTTCTGCTTTCTCCCCCCAGACATATCATCTGGTCCACTCTCCACATTGGTACCTGTGGAGAGAACATGAAAGCGGTTAGTTACCTGTGTCTGTGTTACTGGAACCCGGACATTCCGCTTACCTCTTCTGGAGGTCACATGTTGCCAAGCTTCTTCACTGGCCTCTTGGCTCCTCTGTGCAACCTGCTCTATATCTTTAGAGCTTTGTGCCCCTAGAAGGCTATCCTGAGTTTGGTCCAGAAAATCCTCAGTCTCTCGTATACAACGCAGGGTCGTTACCTGTTGCTCCAGACCTTTAATCTTTTCTTCCAATATGGAGACCAGCTTGCACTTTGTACAGACAAAGTCGCTTCTGTCCTGTGGAAGAAAGACAAACATGGCACATCCAGTGCAGGTCACAACAGCTGAACCCCCCCCTTCCATATCACCTACCTACTATGAGCTCCCCAACCATGAGTTCCCCCAGCCA
Organism: Dermochelys coriacea; assembly: GCF_009764565.3. Classification (NCBI taxonomy): domain Eukaryota; kingdom Metazoa; phylum Chordata; order Testudines; family Dermochelyidae; genus Dermochelys; species Dermochelys coriacea. The sequence continues at coordinate 11,486,579 of NC_050090.1, forward strand.
ACCCCCAAATATCTGAGCTCCCGTGACCATGCCCCAAACATCTGAGCTCCCCCAAAGAACCCTAGAACATCTGTGGGCCTGGTCTGTCCCTGAAACATCTGAGCTCCCCCGTCCATCCTCTGAATATCTGAGCTCCTCCAACCTTCTCCAACAACTGAGTTCCCCAAAACATCCCCCTAAACATCTGAGCCCTTGGTTCATCCCTGAAACATCTGAGCCCACCAATCATCACCAACATCCCCCAACCATCTCCCACATATATGAGCTCCTGTGAGCATGTGGCCCAGAGGGCCACACTGAGAATGCTTACTCAGGGCAAACTGCAAGCAATAGGGCAGACAATCTCCAAAACTGATAGTTTATTCTATCATCAGATTCACCAAGCCAGTAACCAAACGGCTTTTGTAATACCACACTGGTTACCAAGAAGCCAAACTACAGTCCCCTTTAAGCAGTCCATCCTTTGGCTCCCACACAGACAGCCAAGTGTAAAATAGTGAAGGTTTATTGAAAACCTTGTTCACCATACTTAAAGTTCTACCAATCCCAAAAGACCGGACACATTGCCCACCAGGTCAATGAATATTTCAGATCTCACCCAAATACATGCTTACAGCCAATCCTTATTAACTAAATCTATTAATAAAGGAAAAAGAAAGCAAGTTATATATAGTTAAGAGATCAATATACATACAAATGTGTATAAAGTCCTTAGGTCAGTTTCATAGCAGAGATGGTGGGGTTGCTGATTTGTAAAAGTTCTGCTGGAATTAATTAAAAAACTTATAGCCCAATGGGCAGTTCAGATGTAGACCTCAGACCTTAGTCCATCCCATGCTTTGCTACACATTGCATTACCCACATTTACCACCCTTGCCTGTCAACTGCCCTTCTCTCCAAATCTTCCCATTTCATACGGAGGTGCTTGATGTCATTCAGAACTGTTCGTTTCCACGTTATACACGGTCTTCCTCTTTCTTCTTGAGTTTTCTGGCTTCCATTCGAGGGTGGTATTTGGTAAGCGTTCTATTTCCAGTCTCAGCACATGTCCCAGCCGCTGATGTCATCTTTTATAGATGATTTGTGAGAGGGTGCCTTGTCCAGTCTTTTTTCTGACTTCTTCATTCATCTTCCTATCTCTATGTTGTTCAAATCCTTCCATGAGAATTCCAGGGTGAATCCAGAGTAAACCTAGAGACCTCAGTGCTGTGGCTTAGTTCCTGTCAAAGTTTAAGCCAGGGGTGGCCAACCTGTGGCTCTGGAGCCACATGCAGCTCTTCAGAAGTTAATACGTGGCTCTTTCTATAGGCACCAACTTTCCAATGTGCTGCGGGGTGCTCGCTGATCAATTCCTGGCTCTGCCCCCACTCCACCCCTTCCCCTGAGCCTGCTATGCCCTCTCTCCTCCCCCTCCCTCTCTGAGCCTGGTGCATGCCATGAAAAAGCTGATCGGGAGGTGTGGGGAGGGATGGGGAGGCGCTGATCAGCGGGGCTGCCGGTGGGAGGGAGGCGCTGGGAGCAAGGGGGAGCTGATGTGGGGCTGCTGACTTATTACTGTGGCTCTTTGGCAATATACATTGGTAAATTCTGGCTCTTTCTCAGGCTCAGGTTGACCACTCTGGGTTTAAGCACATCTGAGATTAAGAGGATCGGCCCAAAGCTTTTTTTAATAGTTCTCTAGCAGGCTGATAGCCTCTTGACAGAAATTGTCCCAACAAGCCCTTTTCTTTGAAGTTAATCTTCTGTTTCCTAGGCATACCCAGGTAATTAATTGCATTAATTCACATAAGGGAATTAGCCATTCAGACTATCAATGTCATACGAGCCGACTTCGTGGGTGCTCCGGGGAAGGAGATGAATATAGTTAGGGCTTGGCTACACTTGCAAATTAGAGCACATTAAAGCAGCCCCAGGTGCCCTAACTCCCAATGTGTCCACATTGGCAAGGCACTTAGAGCCCCTGGACTCTTCAGCTGGGGCGCTCCTGGTACTCCACCACCGCAAGAAGTGTAATGCTTGCTGCGCCTCGGCTGAAACACCCGGACGTCAGTGTGGACAAGGTGTTGCATTACTATGCTGTGACTGACCTCCGGAAATGTCCCATAATCCCCTGAAGTCAAGTGGCCACTCTTGTCATTGTTTTGGAATCGGCTGTAGGAATGCGGATATCCCCTTTCAAAGGTTCGTTTCTAACAGCCGGCTGCTTATCTGCTCCGGGACAAAGCAACCATTAGTGTGGAAAGCTGCTTGCTGTGAGTGTGTGATAGAGAGAGGCTGGGAAAAGGGGGGGTCTGCTGCTGTCTGAACTTACAAGACAGCATGCTGACATGCTCTCAGCCCCCCAAAAACCCACTCTCTCTCCCAACATGCACACAACACACTCCCTGTCACACCCCACACCCCTCCCCCCCATTTGAAAAGCACGGTGCAGCCACTTGCACACTGGGATAGCTACCACAATGCACTGCTCTCTGTGGCATTGCAAGAGCTGCTAATGTGGCCACACCAGTGTGTTTGCAGTGAGAGTGTAAACACACAGCAGCATTTTCCCTGCTGCGGTCTCTGAAGGCTGATTTAATTCCCAGCGCTCTACATCTGCAAGTGTTGCCATGCCCTTAGTATCTACTTTTGATTCTCTAACACAGGCAAACATGTTAAAGCTTCAAGTCTACTTAACATGGTTTTGAAAATATCTACAAGGAATGGCCCTGTTGATCATTTCAGTGCTTCCTGTTAAGTTGTTATGGGTCACACACCAGCTGACCAGGCTGTCAGTGTCACAGCTCACCTGACCATCTCTCAAACATCTGAGCTTCCCCAACCATCCCCAGCATCTGAACCCCCAGCCATACCCTGCACATCTGAGCCCCTGGCCCATCCTTCCAAAATCTGAGGCCCACAAAAATCCACAACATCTGAGCCCCCTGATCACGTCCTGAACATCTGAGTCCACCAACAATCCCCAACAACTGAGCTCCCTTCACCATCTGAGTTTCCCCAACCATCCACCAAACATCTGAGTTCCCTCAATCATTCCATTCCCCAAACATCTGAGCCTCCCTATGATCCCCTGAGCATCTGAGCTCCCCCATACACCCTTGTACAGCTGCTCTGTGAGCTGACTCCATCCCAGTGGTGAAATGTTCCCAGACACCATCCCAGGACAACCCGCTTCTGCATCAATTACTCTGCAAAGTTGCTCTGCAAAATTGCTCTGCCTTCTACTTCTGACACATTTCCCTTGAGGCCCTCAGCTGTTTGGCTTCCCCCAGAGGTGTTAACATCTGTTCACAAGACTTTCTTTCCTAAATGTTTCTTTGACCTTTTACCTTCATTCTCTCACTTGATTAATAATACTGATCCCAGCTCCCACCTGCTCAGAGGTCACTTCTGGATGCTCTTCCTCAACTGCCTCATGTTCTTCCCCACCTGGAAGTGTCCTGTACCCATCTCTCAGCAGGGACAGCAGACTCCTCAGGAACCCAGAATGGGGAGCAAGAGCAATCAAGGTGGGGTGTGCAGAAGTGGCTGGAGCTGGGTGTGGAAGATGGGGTGGAGGAGACTAAGCAGGTGGGGAAGCCAGTGCAGCCCCGTGGTTGCTGTTCTCTGCAGGGGAAATTCACGCCTGTGCAGAGGGTCCAGCATGAAGCCCAGACCCTATTTATGTCCCTTTTAAGCCCAGAGAGAATTACCCCATGGGGGGGATGCTGGGTCCTTCTCACCAGGGACTTGAGACCAGGGTGGAGGCAAAAAGTTCAGACTCATCCAATATCCCAGGCCCTCCAATCACTCAGTGACCTTCCACCCCAGTCCAGCTGTGCCTTTAGCCAGGGGCTGTCTCAGTCACCAGGCAGTGAGATGGGATGGGAAGCGTTTTCTCAGGGACATTTTAGACTCAAACAAGCAAACCAGGCCCCTTCGGTTCTCAATCTTCCAGGCCTAAATAGACACACTGTGGCCAGGGCGGGAAAAGGGGGATGGCGCGGGGCAGGAAATGGGGAGCTGTCATAAATATAAAGGGAAGGGTAAACACCTTTAAAATCCCTCCTGGCCAGAGGAAAAACCCTTTCACCTGTAAAGGATTAAGAAGCTAGGAAAGCCTCGCTGGCACCTGACCAAAATGACCAATGAGGAGACAAGATACTTTCAAAGCTGGAGGGGGGGAGAAACAAAGCCTCTCTTTCTGTGTCTGTGTGACGCTTTTGCCGGGGACAGAACAGGAATAGAGTCTTAGAACTTAGTAAGTAATCTAGCTAGAGATGTGTTAGATTCTGATTTCTTTAAATGGCTGAGAAAATAAGCTGTGCTGAATGGAATGTAGATTCCTGTTTTTGTAACTTAAGGTTTTGCCTAGAGGGATTCTCTATGTTTTGAATCTAATTACCCTGTAAGGTATTTTCCATCCTGATTTTAGAGGTGATTCTTTTTACTTTTTCTTCTATTAAAACTCTTCTTTTAAGAAACTGAATGCTTTTTCATTGTTCTTAAGATCCAAGGGTTTGGGTCTGTGTTCACCTATGCAAATTGGTGAGGATTTTTATAAGCCTTCCCCAGGAAAGGGGGGTGTAATGTTTGGGAGGGTTTTGAGGGGAAAGATGTTTCCAAAAGAACTCTTTCCAAATTATATCCCTGTTAGACATTTGGTGGTGGCAGCAAAAGTCCAAGGGCAAAAGGTAAAATAGTTTGTACCTTGGTGAAGTTTTAACCTAAGCTGGTAGAAGTAAGCTTAGGAGGTTTTCATGCACATCCCCACATCTGTACCCTAGAGTTCAGAGTGGGGAAGGAACCTTGACAGGAGTGGTGACAAATATCAGACCCAAGGAGGGGACAGAGTAGGTCAGAGAGAGGCTATGGTGTCTCTGTTGCCTGAGCCCTGTAGACCCGAGGGGTCCTGGAAGCAGGGAGAGGGACTGGCTGGAGTTTTCTACCAAGGGGAGCAGACAGGATCAGATCTACACAGAGATAGAGACTGGAGGTTCCCTTCTGCAGAAGTCAGACAGGGCAGTGGGGGCAGGTGGGAGCAGGAAGCGACTGTGGATTGTCCCCTGCCAACCCCGGCAGCAGGAGATGCTGATTGGCTGTTTCCATCTCTTGCGATTCCCCCCACCACCCCGATGATCCTGTCACTGTGCCTCTTGCTTCCTGGTGAGTATGTGGGAATCCTGTGCAAATTTGTATCAGAGGGAAAAAACAGAACCGAGAGCAGCCCCTGGCCCAACGGTTGGCAAATCCTCTTTAGTGGGAGAAAAAATGGGAACCAGTTTAAACACTGAGAGTGAGAGCTGCTAGGACAGATCCGCAGCTGGCATGAATGGATGTCGCTCCACTGGGGTCAGAGGAGACACATCCCCAGTTGGTGTAAATCAGTGTAGCTGCACTGGAGTCAATGCCGGTTACACCAGCTGAGGATCTGGCCCTCTAGAGAGCTGAAGGGCAAGGCGGCCCCAACTCAGCCAAGGTCTCTGTGCTCAAGGAACCTGCCATGCCCCAGATCTAACGTCCTGCCTGGTTTGCTTCTTCACCAAAATATGAATCAGGAATGTTTTCCCCATTGATTAAACGCAGGTTTTGTCCCTGAAGAAGGACCTAAAATCATCCTCATTTTTAATCTCCAGCACTAACCACATGTCACCTTTCTGTTCCCAGCACCTAGTCCCAGCAGCCAGGAGATCTGCTCAGCTCCCGGTAAGTCCGTCCCTCTGTCTGTCCCCAGACACTGTCACCCCTCTGTCTGTCTGTCTATCTATCTTGATAGAAAAGGCTTGCAGCTGCAGAGATTATTATTATTACTGCGACCCCAGACACCCCACTCAGGGATCAGGGCCCCATTGTGGCAGGTGCTGCACACCGCTATGTGAAGCTCTGTTCCCTGCCCCCAAAGAGCTGACAGTCTCAGATCTGACATTATTCCTCTGTTACCCAGCTCTGCTGAAATAAGAGCCAGCTCCAGGGGTATTGCACATACCCCGCAGCCCTGGAGCAGGCAGAGTATGTCTACTCTGCAAGTATGGCTGGCTTGTGCCGTCTAAACAGCCCAGTAGCCTGAACCCTGCGAGTCCTTGTCAGCTGGCACGTGTCAGCTGTGGGTTTCTGACTGAAGTGTAGACATACCACTGCAACCAGCTTCCTTTAGGAAACCGCTCCCTGCGCTCCAGCTGAAATGGACAGGGCTCTACCGACAGCCACATTAACAGCTCTGACCCATTCCCCTTCCCAGGTGCTCTCCCTGCCCCCATCCTCTACCTGAGCCAGATGTCTGCCCAGCTGGGGAACTCCGTGCTGCTGCAATGCTCCGTGATCTCTGAGGCCCCAGCCACCCACATCATCTTCTGTAAAGACAGGGAGGAGATTTCGTCCCAGAGGGGCTTGGAGGAGAACGTCACCTACAGCTGGGATCATGTGGTGTCCAGGGGCAGCTCCGGGAATTACTCCTGCGGTTACGAGATCATGGACAGTGACAACCAGGTGATCAGATCCCAGCTCAGCCCTGCCCAGCTCCTCAGCATCACTGGTAAGAGGTGTGATCAACACAGCAAGTACAATCATCCATGCAATGGCAGAGAGAAAATCCAGATGCAGATAGATCAGCGACAGGGGTGCCAGGCAGAAGAAGTAGTTTTCAGAGTAGCAGCCATGTTAGTCTGTATCCGTAAAAAGAAAGAGTACTTGTGGCACCTTAGAGACTAACAAATTTATTTGAGCATAGGATGAAGTGAGCTATAGCTCACAAAAGCTTATGCTGTAATAAATGTGTTAGTCTCTAAGGTGCCACAAGTACTCCTTTTCTTTTTAAGAAGTAGGTTGTTATCCTTTGTGTGCATCAGCCCCTAGTTGCAGACACGGTTTGTTTTGTCGGTCAGTCACACAACTGTTAGTTAAACAGCAGTAGGTTCTTGGTTCCCAGGCCTCCTGGATTCTCTTCCTGGCTCTGGGAACAGACTGTGGTTAGTATTAGAGGCAGCATAGCCAAGCACATTCCCTTTTAACGGCACCAAGACAAAGCGAATGAGACTGGAGTTTTCTATGTGAGAACCCTCTCCTCTATTGCCAGCACCACCTCAGGTGACCCTGTGTGCCCTTCATTATCCATACAAGGGGTGAATGACAACTGTCACCTAAACTGCAGGGACAGAAATGCTTGGATAGTATTAGGGGCTGTCAAGTGCAGAGACAAGTTAATAACACTCAGTGGATGAGCTGGGAATACAGTACAGGGTCTCCTGGCTTGTAGCTGAGTGCCACCCCTTGGCTCAAGGACTCCTGGTGGAAAATGCATGCCTCCAAACACAACCCGTACGCAGGGTGACAGGACTGCCAAAAGCCCATGGAGTGTGACACTTGGCAGGTCTCACAGAGACAAACAGCCATGTCCCATTTGACAGGTGTAGGGGGCTGGGCTCAGGCATCGCAGCCACGTTTCTCACACACGGAGTGTCACCTGGAGGCACTGACAGGCCCAGATTCTCCTTGTCCCCATTGCACAGGCCAGGCGAGCAGCAGTGGAGAGGAGTCACACCCCCAGCTCGCGGAGACGCTCTTGGGCCAGACGCCAGGAATCTGAGCCCGGCTCTGTCCCCCCAGCTCTCCCCTCACTGCATAGAGACTTTGGGCCATGATCACCCCTGGGGTAACTCCTCTGCCTGTAGCACTTACACCTGGGACCTAGGGACCAGATCTGTGAATGGTGTAAACTGGCAGAGCCCTATGGAGGGATGCCAATTTACAAGACCTGGGGATCTAGCCCATTAATTCCAGCAGAGTGATGCTGATTTACACCTGCAGGGGATCTGGCCCCAGTGGCTGGCAGAACCGCTCTGTCTGTCGCTGGGAACCGCGTCCCTGCGGAGGCTGCAGGCGTCTCTCCCACACGGTGCGATTCTCTTTGCCCTGGTCCCACAGGCAGCACAAACAGCAGTGGAGGAGGGGAGGAGCCGACCCGCACAGGTAACGGGCTATTGCTCTGTCACACCCTGATTGTCAGAGCCCGGCTCTGTGCCCCCAGCACTGGCCTCAGGGTCTAAAATCTGGGCCAAACTCCCCCCGGGTGGGTAACTCCTCGGCCTGCAGCGCAATCACCCCCGGATGGGCTGGGCTCTGGCAGGACAATTCCCCCAGGGCAGAGGGGCAGCCCAGCCCCCAGCATCGCTTACATCCCACGTCCACCCTCTCCTGAGGACACAGCTGGTGCCAAGGCCTCTTGCTGCCCCTGTGCCCAGGGCGGGGTCACCCCAACGGTGAACTGCCAGCCACACTGGAGGGGGCGATAGGGTCTGGGCTGCTGCGTCTGTCGCTGGCTCTTGTGAGGCCTTTGCACAGAATCCTAGTGCAGCCTGAGCAACCATGGGCTGTTCCCTGCTCCTCCGACCCCTCAGTGCTGTGCTGGGCAAAGGGAGGAGCCTCCCCAACAGCCTCCATCACTTAGGCCTCCAATTAGGGGACCATGCCCCCCTGCAGCATGATCCCCCCCTTAGAGCTAGCACCCCTGACCATCCCCTGATCATCTGAGCTCCCCCAGTCATGCCCTGAACATCTAAGTACCCTGCTAATTTCCATCATCTGATCTCTGCGAAACATCCTCAAACACAGCCTCCAGGCCATTCCCCAAATATCTGAAACCCCACCTATCCCCAACATCTGGTCTCCCCCAACCATGAGTTTCCCCCATCATCCACCGAATATTTGAGCTCCCCTGACCATTCCCTGAACAGCTGAACTCCCCCAAACATCCCCTGAACATCTGAGCTCCCGCAAACCTCCTCCGTCCAGCTGCTCTGCAGAGCTGACGCCATCCCAGGGGTGAAATGTGCCCAGTCACCATCCCAGAACAATCCACTTCTGCATCAATAACTCTGCAAAGTTGCTCTGCAAAACTGCTCTGCCTTGTGCTCCTGACAGATTTCCCTAGAGGCCCTCGGCTGTTTGGCTTCCCGCAGAGGTGTTAACATCCATTCACAAGACTTTCTTTCTTTCCCACGTTTCTTTGCATGGTTCCCCCACTTCCTTAGTCACACTGATTGTGGCTCCCACCTGCTCAGAGGTCACTTCTGGATGCTCTTTCTCAACTCTCTTGTGTTCTTCCCCACCTCACAGTGCCCTGGTAACCACCTCCTAGCAGGGACAGCAGAATGAGCAGGGATGCAGAAGGGACCGGGATAGGGGGAATGGACCTTGTTCCCATCTATCAGTAGGGACAGCAGACGCCTCAGGAGCCCACTATGGGGAGCAGGGGCAGTCAGGGCAGAAGTGGCTGGAACTGGGGATGGAGGACAGGACATGGGGAGACTAAACAAGTGGGGAAGCCAGTACAGACCCATGGTTGCTGTTCTCTGGGGCACAAATTCACCCCTCTGCAGGGGCTCCCACATGAAGCCCAGGTCCCATTTATATCCCCTTCATGTCAGAGGGTGAATTTCCCCCTGGGGAACTGGGTCCTCCTCACCAGGGACTGGAGACCAGGGTGAAGGCAAAAGGGTCAGGCTCATCCGACATCCCAGGCCCCCGAATGACCCAGTCACCTTTCACCCTGGCCCAGCTGTGCCTTTAGTGAGGGGCCTGTCTCCGTCCCCAGGCCGTGACATGGGACAGGAGGCATTTCCTCAGTGATCTGTTAAGACTCAAACATGCAAACCAGGCCCCTTCGGTTCTCAATCTTGCAGTCCTAAACAGAGACCCGTGGCCAGGTCAGGGAAGGGGGGCGTCTCGGGGAAGGAAACGGGGAGCGATGACGATTATCAGACCCAAGGAGGAAACAGAGCGGGTCAGAGCGAGGCTGTAGTGTCTCTGCTGCCTGAGCCCTGCAGACTCCAGGGACTGGGAGAGGGGCTGGCTGAAGTTTCCTACCAAGGGGAGCAGACAGGAGCAGATCGGAGCAGAGAGAGAGAGACCGGAGTTTCCCTTCTGCTGAAGTCAGACAGGGCAAAGGGGGCAGGTGGGATCTGGGAGCAACTGCGGCTTGTCCCCTCCTAACCTCGTCAGGAGGAGAAGTCACTGGGCTGTTTCCATCCTGATCAGTTCCCCCCACCTTCCTGATGATACTGTCTATGTGCCTTCTGCTTCCCAGTGAGTATCCGGGAACCCTGTGCTAATTCGTAGCAGATTGGGAGGAAACAACCAAAAGCAGCCCCTGGCCCAGACTGTCAGCAAATCCTCTTCAGTCGGGAGAAATGGGAACCAGGAGAAGCACTGAGTATAAGCGTTAGTGGTCCAGATTCTCAGCTGGTGTGAATGGGTGTCTCTCCACTGGAGTCATGGGGGCACAACCCCAGGTGGTGTAAATCAGTGTAGCTCCAATGGAGTCAATGCCGGTTTACAGCAGCTGAGGATCTGGCTCTCTAGAGAGCTGAAGAGAAAGGCGGTTCCCAGCTCAGCCAAGGTCTGTGTGCTCGAGGAACCTGCCATGCCCCAGATCTAATGTCCTGCCTTGTATGTTGCTGAAGAAGCAAACAAATCAGGAATTTTTTCCTGTCTATTAAAGGCAGTTTTTGTCCCTGAACAGGGACGTCAGAAAAGGGGGGGATTTTATCTCCAGCACTAACCATATGGCACCTTTCTGTTCCCAGTGATGAGTCCCAGCAGCCAGGAGATCTGCTCAGCTCCCGGTGAGTCCCTCCGTCTGTCCCCAGACACATTCACCTCTCTGTCTATCCATTGTTCCAGAGCAGTTTGTATTGATAGAAAAGGCTTCCAGCTACAGCAGTTTATTATTAATTATATGTTTATGTGGTCCCCAGATGCCCCTCTCAGGGATCAGGGTCCCATCGTGGCAGGTGCTTCACATCCCTATGTGAAACTCTGGTCACTGCCTAGGGTGACCAGACAGCAAGTGTTAAAAAATCAGGACAGAGAGTGGGGTGTAATAGAAGCCCATATTAAAAATAGCCCCAAATATCGGAACTGTCCCTATAAAATCTGGACATCTGGTCACCCTGTCCCTGCCCCCAAAGAGCTGACAGTCTCAGATCTGACATTATCCCCCTGGTACCCAGCTGTGCTGAAACAAGAGCCTGCTCCAGAGACATTGAGCAGACCCCACAGCCCTGGAGCAGGCAGAATACATCTACACTGCAATTTGATGCTCACAACTGGTTCGTGCTGCACAAACAACCCCATTGCCCATGCCCCATAAGCCCGAGTCAGCTGGCACGGGCCAGCCATGGGTTTTTAATTGCAGTGTAGATGTTCCCTTAGCAGCTACAACCTGCTTCCACAGCAACCAATTTCCTTTGGCAAACTGCCCCCGGCTCCACCTGAAGTAGGCGTCACATTAACAGCTCTGACCTATTCCCCTTCCCAGGTGCTCTCCCTGCCCCCACCCTCTACCTGAGCCAGACATCCGCCCAGCCAGGGAACTCCGTGCTGCTGCAATGCTCCGTGATCTCCCAGCTCCTGGCCACCCACATCGTCTTCTGTAAAGACGGGGAGGAGGTTTCGTCCCAGACAGGCTCAGAGGAGAACATAACTTACAGCTGGAACCATGTGGTATCCAGGGGCAGCTCTGGGAATTACTCCTGTGGTTACGAGATCATGGACAGCAACAACCAGGTGATCAGATCCCAGCTCAGCCCTGCCCAGCTCCTCAGCGTCACTGGTAAGGGGGGTACACAGCAGAGCAGGTGCTATCATTCATGCAATGGCAGAGAGATTGTCCAGAGACAGATAGCTGAGCAACAGGGGTGACCGGCAACAGTGGGTTGTTATCCTCCATGTACACCAGTTCCCCTATGGAGACATGAAACCCCCTTTGTTGGTGGGTCACTCAACTGTTCATGGGAGAACAATGGGATGTTGGTTCCCAGCACTTCTGAGTTCTCTTCCTGACTCTGGGAGCAGATTGTGGTTAGTATTAGAGGCAGCATAGCCAAGCACATAAATTTGGTACCTTCCCTGTGAAAGGCAGAAAGATAAACTGGATGGGACTGCGGTTTCCCATATTAGATACATTTTGCTCTATTTCCAGCTCTGCCTCAAGTGACCTTGTGCTACTAAACTGATCTGTACAAGGGGTGAATGAGAGCTGTCACCTCTACCATAGGGGTATGAGCTCTTGGCTAGTACCTGGGACTGTGAAGGACACAGAAAAGCTACTTAGAGACTGACCAATTTATTTGAGCATAGGCTTTCGTGACACTCAGTTGAAGAGTTGAGCCTAGAGCTGAATGCCACTCCCAGGCTCCATGTGAGGAGTGCATGGCCACACACACAAATAATACAAAGAATGACAGAGTTGCCAAATGCCCATAACGTGTGTGAAACTTGGTGGGTTTGACAGAGCCAGAGTGAGCCCCTTTGGGGAGGTTTCCATTTGGGGAACAGCCATGTCCTATTTGACTGGTGTAGGGGGCTGGGCACAGCTATCACAGCCATGTTTCTCGCATACTAAGTGTCACCTGGATGCACTGACAGGCCCATATGCTCCTTTTCCCATTGCACAGGCCAGATGAGCAGCAGTGGAGAGGAGTCAGACCCCACAGCTCACAGAGACTCTCTTGGGCCAGACCCTGGGGATCCGAGCCCAGCTCTGTCTCCCCCAGCTCTCCCCTTGCTACATAGAGACTTTGGGGAAAACTCACCCCTGGAGTAACTCCTCTGCCTGCAGCACTTACACCAGGGGAGATCCAGCTTTCTGCAGTGAAACCCAGTCTGTGCAGAGGGGCCAGAGCCAGGGCCAGGCAACACTTAACTCCTCTCAACCCTCAGCACTGGGCATGAGCAGGGCCTAGGCCAGGTGCTGCCCCAGGCACAGGTGTGGCTGGGGAATATCGCCCATGCACACAGCCTCATCACATCATCTGCCTACCAGGTGATCCCCAGGCTGTCTGAAGGGTGCTCCAAAGACCAGAGCATCTGGGGGACAGGGAACTTCCTGGGACATTTTAACCCCTGCGGAGCTTCGACATGAGTGCCAGGGATCAATTAAATGATGATTTGTTAACTGGACAGTGATGTCCTCGCTGAGTCTGCAGTGGGGAAACTCAGTGTGACACTCAGAGAAAGACAGAAAAGGAGTACTTGTGGCACCTTAGAGACTAACAAATTTATTAGAGCACAAGCTTTCGTGAGCTACATCCGATGAAGTGAGCTGTAGCTCACGAAAGCTTATGCTCTAATAAATTTGTTAGTCTCTAAGGTGCCACAAGTACTTTTCTTTTGATGGACACAGACTAACACGGCTGCTACTCTGAAACCAGAGAAAGAGAGAGAGTCCAGGGACCAGCTCCTTGGCTGGTGCAGAGCCCTATGGACTAATAACACAAGAACTAGGGGTCACCAAATGAAATTAAAAGGCAACAGGTTTAAAACAACAGGAAGTATTTCTTCACGCAATGCACAGTCAACCTGTGGAACTCCTTGCCAGAGGATCTTATGAAGATCAAGATACTAACAGGATTCAAAAAAGAATTAGATAAGTTCATGGAGGATACGGCCTTCAATTGCTATTAGCCAGGATGGGCAGGGAGGGTGTCCTTAGCCTCTGTTTGCCAGAAGCTGGGAATGGAAAACGGGACGAATCACTCAATGAATTGCCCTGGTGTGTTCATTCCCTCTGAAGCACCTGGCATTGGCCACTGTTGGAAGACAAGATAGCGGACTAGATGGACCATTGGTCTGACCCACTATGCCGTTCTTATGTTCTTATGACTCCAATGGAGGGGATCTGGTCCATTGACTCTAGCAGAATGATGCTGATTTACACCCGCTGGGGATCTGACCCATGGGCTCCAGCAGGGTGATGCTGATTTACACCTGCAGGGGATCTGGCCCCAGTGGCTGGCAGAACCGCTCTGTCTGTCGGTGGGAGCCGCGTCCCTGCGGAGGCTGCAGGTGTCTCTCCCACACAGTGCAAATCTCTTTGCCCTTGTCCCAAAGGCGGAGCAAGCAGAAGCGGGGGAGGGGAGGAGCCGACCCGCACAGGTAACGGGCTATTGCTCTGTCACACCCTGATAGTCAGAGCCCGGCTCTGTGCCCCCCCCCGCCCCCCCGGCTCTAACCTTAGGGCATGAAGTCTGGGCCAAACTCACCCCGAGGTGGGTAACTCCTTGGCCTGCAGCGCAGTCACCCCCAAGTGGGCATCGCTTACGTCCCACATCCACCCTCTCCTGAGGACATAGCTGGTGCCAAGGCCTCGTGCGGCCCCTGTGCCCAGAGTGGGGTCGCCCCCACAGTGAACTGCCAGTCACACTGGAGGGGCCAATAGGGTCTGGGCTGCTGCGTCTGTCGCTGGCTCTTGTGAGGCCTTTGCACAGAATCCTGGTGCAGCCTGAGCAACCCTGGGCTGTTCCCTGCTCCTCCGACCCCTCAGGGCTCTGCTGGGCAACGGGAGGAGCCTCCCCAACAGCCTCCATCACAGGCTTCCCATAGGGGGAATGTGCCCCCTGACTAACCCCATATCATCTGAGCTCCCTGACCATCCCTCAAACATCTGAGTCCCCATAACAATCCCCCGTCCAGGGGCTCTGTGGAGCTGACTCCATCCCAGGGGTGAAATGTGCCCAGCCACCATCCCAGACAATCCACTTCTGCATCAATTACTCTGCAAAGTTGCTCTACAAAACACCTCTGCCATGTGCTCCTGACACATTTCCCTTGAGGCCCTTGGCTGTTTGGCTTCCTGCACAGGCGTTAACGTTTGTTCACAAGACTTTCTTTCTTTCCCACATTTGTCTGGCCTTTTGCCCTGGTTCCACCACTTGCTTAGTCACACTGATTCCAGCTCCCCACCTTCTCAGAGGTCACTTCTGGATGGTCTTTTTCAACTGCCTTGATTTCTTCCCCCGGTACACGTCTCTCAGCAGGGACAGCAGATGCCTCAGGAACCCAGAATGGGGAGCAGGGGCAGTCAGGGCAGGAGGAGCAGAAGTGGCTGAAGCTGGGTGGGGAGGACAGGGCAGTGGTGACTAAGCAGGTGGGGAAGGCAGATGCAGTCCCATGGTTGGTGTTCTCTGAGGCTGGTATTCACCGCTGTGCAGTGAGTCCCACACATGGCCCAGACCCCATTTATTTCTCACTTAATTCCAGAGGGTGAATTTCCCCCTGGGGAAGCTGGGTCCTTCTCACCAGGGACTGGAGACCAGGGTAGAGACAAAAGGTTCAGGCTCTACCACCATCCCAGGTCCCCCAATCACCCAGTGACCTTCCACCCCAGCCCCAGCTGTGCCTTTAGCCAGGGGCTGTCTCGGTCCCCAGGCAGTGAGATGGGACAGGAGGTGTTTCCTCAGTGATATTTTAGACTCAAACAAGCAAACCAGGCCCCTTCGGTTCTCAATCTTCCAGCCCTAAATAGAGACCCTGTGGCCAGGGCAGGAAAGGGGGATGGTGCGGGTCAGGAAATGGGGAGCGGTGACAAATATCAGACATGAGGAGGGGAGAGAGCAGATCAGAGAGATGCTGTGGTGTCCCTGCTGCCAGAGCCCTACAGATCCCAGGGGTCCTGGGAGGAGGGACAGGGGCTGGCTGCAAGGGCGGCGGGTTACCCACCGGCTTGGGGAGGCTAGCCCCGCCCCTCCAGCCTTAGGCCCCGCCCCTCCAGCCTTAGGCCCCATCCTTCCCGCCCTCTTCCCTGCCTGAGCCCAGAGCTCCCCCTCCCTGCAGAGACCAGCTACCCCCTACTCCAGTGTGCCGGGCAGGTGATGCGTGGCCCTCCCAGCCCCCAAGTGCCTGGCAGGTGACGTGCGGTACCCCCAGCCCCCCTCAGCACAGGGTGGGCAGCCCCAATGTTGGAAGCCCCCCGCCCTCCCTCCACCGAGTGCTGGGTGGCTCCAGCCACCCCAATTCCCAGCTGCGGCCACCCTAGCCTCGGCCCCAGTCCTAGCATGTGATGCTTCCCTGAAGAGGAGCATCCAGCCTTCCTGGGACCAAGGGGGAATGGCAAGCAGGAGGGGGACTTTGGGGTGGAGGATGGGTGGGACCGGAGCTTTCCTTCTGCTGAAGTCAGACAGGGCAGAGGGGGCTGGTGGGACCAGGAGCGACTGCAGATTCTCACCTCCTGACCCCATAAGGAGCAAAAGTAGTTGCTGGGCTGTTTCCATCTCTTGCCGTTTCTCCACAGCCCCTATGACCTTGTCTCTGTGCCTCTTGCTTCCAGGAATCCTGTGCTAATTCAGTTGGGAGGAAACAGAAATCAAAGCAGCCCCTGGCCCAGCAAATCCTCTTCAGTGGGAGAGAAATGGGAACCGGTGTAAACACTGAGTATGAGAGCTACTGGGCCAGATTCCCAGTTGGTGTAAATCAATGTAGCTCCACTGGAGTGAATGCCAGTTTACCACAGATGAGGATCTGGCCTTCCAGAGCAGCAGTTCTCAACCAGCGGTCCAGGGTCCCCGGGGGCCGCAAGCAGGTTTCGGGGGGGGCCACCAAGCAGGGCCAGCAGTAGACTTGCTGGGGCCCATGATAGAAAGTTGAAGTCCCACTGCATGAGGCTGAAGCCACACAGAAATGAAACCAAAGCCCGAGCAATGTAGCTTCGTGGGGGCCCCTGTAGCATGGGGCCTCAGGCAATCACCCTGCTTGCTACCCCCTAATGCCGGCCCTGGCTTGTTATTGTGGCATAGGTGGGCCATGGAGTTTTTATAGCATGTTAGGGGGGCCTCAGAGAGAATGCCTGCTCTAGAGAGCTGATGGGAAAGGCGGTTCCCAGCTCAGCCAAGGTCTGTGTGCACGAGGAACCTGCCACGCCCCAGATCTAACATCCTGCCTGGTTTGCTTCTTCACCGAAACACAAATCAGGAATTTATTTCCCTGTCTATTAAAGGCAGCTTTTGTCCCTGAAGAGGGACCTCAGACAAGGGGGAGATTTCATCTCCAGCACTAACCACACGGCACCTTTCTGTTCCCAGCGCTGAGTCCCAGCAGCCAGGAGATCTGCTCAGCTCCCGGTGAGTCCGTCTGTCTGTCTGTCCCCACGCACACTCATGCCATAGGGGCTTGTACTGATAGAAAAGGCTTCCAGCTACAGAATTAATTATTTTGATTACTGTGGGCCCAGACACCCCCTCAGGGATCAGGGCCCCATTGTATAAGGTGCTGCACCCCTGTATGTGGTGCTCTGGTCCCTGCCCCTGAAGAGTTGACAGTCTCAGATCTGACATTATCCCCCCGTTACCCAGCTGTGGTGAAATAAGAGCCTGCTCCAGACACATTGCGTAGGCCCCGCAGCCCTGGAGCAGACAGGGTGCATCTATACCGCAGTTAGATGCCCACATGCCCTGGCTTGTGCTGTGCAAACAGCCCCATAGCCCAGCCCCGCCATCCTGAGTCAGCTGACATGGGTCAGCCATGGGGATTTGATTGCAGTGTAGACGTACCCTTAGCAGCTGTGAGCTGCTTCCACAGTAACCAACTTCCTTTTGGCAAACTGCTTCCTGGCTCCTCCCCTAAATGGACACCACCAACAGTCCCATTGACAGCTCTGACTCATTCCCCTATCCAGGTGCTCGCCGTGCCCCCACCCTCTACCGACGTCTGCCCAGCCAGGTGACTCCATGCGACTCACGTGCTCCGTGTTCTCCAGGACCCCGGCCACCCACGTCATCTTCTGTAAGGACGGGGAGGAGATTTCACTGCAGACAGGCTCAGCGGAGAAGGTAATGTACAGCTGGGACCATACAGTATCCAGGGGCAGCTCCGGGACTTACTCCTGCGGGTACGAGACCAAGGACAGAGACAACCGGGTGAGCAGATCCCAGCTCAGCCCTGCCAAGCAGTTCAGCATCTCTGGTAAGAGTGAACAGCAGAGCGAGTGCAATCATTCATACAATGGCTGAGAGAGAATCCAGAGACACACAGCTGAGTGACAGGGTGACGGGCAGAAGTAGGTTATTATACTCCATGTGCACCAGCCCCTAGATGGAGACATGGCACCTGCTTTGTATGTGTGTCACTCAATTGCTACTGAGACGAGAGAGGGACATTGGTTCCCAGGACTCTGGGGCTCTCTTCCTGGCTCTGGGAGCAGACTGTGGGTAGTGTTAAGGGCAGCATAGCCAAGCACATAAATCTGGAATATTCCCTCTGAAGAGGCAGTGAGAGAAACTAGATGGGACTGGGGTTTGCTGTTTCAATCCTTTTGCTGTATTCGCAGCACTGCCTCAAATGACCTTCTGCCACCACGTTGATCTCTACAAGGAGTGAATGACAGTTGTCACCTGTACTGTAGAAGCAGTATCCGGGGCTGTGAAGAGCACAGAGAAGTTAATAACGCTCAATAGAAGAGCTGGTCCTAGAGCGTAGGGTCTCCTGGCTTGTAGCTAAGTGCCATCCACGGGCTCCAGGACATTGTGTGAGGAGTCCATGCCCTCACCCACAGCTTCTACGTAGGGTGACAGGGCTGCCAAATGCCCATAATATGTGTGATATTTGGAAGATCTGATGGAGCCAGGGTGAGCCCCTTTGGGGAGGTTTCCATGCAGGGAACAGTCATGTCCCATTTGACTGGTGTAGGGGGCTGGGCTCAGCCATCGCAGCCACGTTTCTCACACACTGAGTGTCACCTGGCGGCACTGACAGGCCCAGATTCACCTTGTCCCCATTGCACAGGCCAGGCGAGCAGCAGTGGAGAAGAGTCAGACCCCACAGCTCACGGAAACGCTCTTGGGCCAGACCCTGGGGATCTGAGCCCGGCTCTGTCCCCCCAGCTCTCCCCTCGCTGCATAGAGACTTTGGGGAAAACTCACCCCTGGAGTAACTCCTCTGCCTGCAGCACTTACACCAGGGGAGACCCAGCTCTCTGCAGTGAACCCAGCCTGTGCAGAGGGGCCAGCCCCAGGACTAGGCAGCACTTAACTCCCCTGAACCCTCAGCACTGGGTGTGAACAGGGCTAGGCTTGGTGCTGCCTCAGGCACGGGGCGGCTGGGGAACGTCGCCCGTGCACACAGCCTATCACACAACCCGCTCTGCCCACCAGGCGAGCCCCAGGCTGTCTGAAGGGTGCAGGGGTCTCCAGCACATTCAGATCCCTGAGGGTGCTCCACAGACAAGTGCGTCTGACTGGGGGGCAGGGAAATCCTGGCTCAGGGCTTCCTGGGGCATTTTCACCCCCGCAGAGCTTTGACCTCAGTGACAGGTGCCAGGGGTCAGTGAAATGAGGGTTTGTTAAATGGACAGTGACGTCCTCGCTGAGTCTGCAGTGAGGAAACTCAGTGTGACACTCAGAGCAAGGGAGAGCGTCCAGGGACTGGTTCCTCAGTGGTGTAAACTGGCAGAGTCCTATGGACTCCAATGGAGGGACACCAATTTACACCAGCTGGGGATCTGGCCCATGGGCTCCAGCAGGGTGATGCTGATTTACACCGGCAGGGGGTCTGGCCCCAGTGGCTGGCAGAACCGCTCTGTCTGTCGCTGGGAGCCGCGTCCCTGTGGAGGCTGCAGGCGTCTCTCCCACACGGTGTGATTCTCTTTGCCCTGGTCCCACAGGCGGCGCGAGCAGCAGTGGAGGAGGGAAGGAGCCGACCCGCACAGGTAACGGGCTATTGCTCTGTCACACCCTGATTGTCAGAGCCCGGCTCTGTGCCCTCAGCACTGGCCTCAGGGCCTAAAGTCTGGGCCAAACTCCCCACCGGGTGGGTAACTCCTCGGCCTGCAGCGCAGTCACCCCGATGTGAATTGGGCTCTGTCGGTGCAATTCCCCCAGGGCAGAGGGGCAGCCCAGCCCCCGGCATTGCTTACGTCTCGCATCCGTCCTCTCCTGAGGACACAGCTGGTGCCAAGGCCTCGTGCTGCCCCTGTGCCCAGGGTGGGGTCGCCCCCGCAGTGAACTGCCAGCCACACTGGAGGGGGCGATAGGGTCTGGGCTGCTGCATCTGTCACTGGCTTTTGTGAGGCCTTTGCACAGAATCCTGGTGCAGTCTGAGCAACCCTGGGCTGTTCCCTGATCCTCCGACCCCTCAGGGTTGTGATGGGCAATGGGAGGAGTCTCCTCAACAGCCTCCATCACTTAGGCGTCCCATTGGGGGAACATGCTGCCCTGCAGCATGATCTCCCCCCCCTTAGATCTAGGCCTATGGGAGCTCACACGGGGTCCCCATTACACTGCAGCTGTTCTGTGTCTAGTGCTGGCACTGCAGTCCCACACGATGCTTTGCAAGTGTCACCGCATTCCTTTCCATGTTGCAGGGCCGGTCATGTCCCCTGCCATCTGGGCCGCCCGCTGTGTCCTGGTCCTGCTCCTCCTGGTGTCTGCGCCTGTCATCACCTTCGTGCTGGAGAAACAGGACCTGCCCGAGCCCACGGAGCTGCATGGGGGAAGTAGCTGCATCCTGGAGGAAAAGGGACTGGGAGTGGGGAAACCCCATTAAAAAGCCATGAGCAGGAAAGATACCAGTGACCAGCTCTGAGTAGGGTGTTGGGCAGACATCATTGGTCAGTGCTGCACAATAGGCCCCTGTGGTAACATTCTTTGCCCAGGTAACTCCTCCAGCCTCCATCAGTCCTCCCCCCCACCCCCTTCCTCCATCGGGGACACTGTCAGTCACTCTGCCCTGCAACCTGCAGACCTCTGCTCATGCCCAGCCAGGCCAGGGCCATGCCAAGCTCTGTCAGATCTTAGCCCTACCATGAACTTTCCCAGACAGACAGACAACCCAGCCCAGCTCCTTCCTTCCGTGCAAATAATCCCTCCTGCAGAGAGGCTGTATGATTAGGGATTAAGGCTGGGCTCATGGTTGAGGCACCAGGGTGACACTTCTGGGAGATTGGGGGTCATGTCCTATCTCTGCTACATAGCTCTTAGGCCTGTCACTTCCTCTCTCTGGGCCTCAGCTCCCCATCTGTGAAATGGGAATAATAATTCTGCCTTGTCTCAAGGGAGAATTTCCAAAGCCCCTAAACGATTTAGGAGCACAAGTGTGTGACTGTGTTCTGTGCCCACTGCCTGGTGCTCCTAAGTCCCGCAGGTGCTTCTGAAAATCCCCCCCTTAGAGTGTGAACTCTTTCAGGCAGGGGCTGTTTCTCACTAAGGATTTGTCTGCACAGGGAAATGGACCAGCAGAACCACACTGATGTAATTAAACCACTGCAGCCATCGTGGGATAATTCCCTGTGAGGACACTCTTATTCCGGAATCAGAGAGAGAGCCTTGGTCAGGGTTAATTTACACCAGTTTCAAAGTGACATGAGCTAAACTGGACAAAGCCCCTCGTACACTGCATAAGAGTGTCCCCACGGGGAGTTATCCCGGGATAGCTGTAGTGGGTTAGTTAGACCAATATAATTCTGCTGGTCAATTTCCCCCTGCAGACCCACCCTTAGTGTCTGTGCAGCACTCAGCACAAAGGGGCCCTGACCTTAGCTGGGGTCTCTGGTCGGTCCTGATATATAAATAATAATGGCAAAATGCAGTCGGGGCTCAGTGGTGCTGGACGAGAAACCAAGGAACGAGGTCTCTGTCCCTGCTTCGATATTCTGTACCAAAGCTGGGTTTTCTTCTGTCTCCAGTGAAGCCTTAGGATTCAGATGTTAGACTGTGAGCTCTGTGGGGCAGGAGCTGTCATTTGCTCTGTTTTTACAGCACCCAGCACAACGGGGCCTTGACCCAGTCAGTCTCTAAGTGATTCCACAATAGAAATGTTATGGCATAACAGTGCAGAGTGGCTGAGTGAAAGGTCCCGTCTCCTGTTTAATTATTTGGGTTTCTCTTTTTAGTTTCCTTGGTTTTTATTTTCTTATCAGTGTAAAGATCCTGTCAGATGAGTCACAGCACAACAGGCCAGAGAACAGCGACTGGGGCTAATCTGTGGGTGGTTGTGGGGGCGATTGCCATCACTGGAAGGGCATGCGCCCCCTTGGATGTCTCACGTCTGCCCTATCCAGCTAAGATCAGGGCCCCAGCATGCCAGATGCTGCACAAAGAGTGGGAGATTGTCCCTGTCCCAGCTGAGATCAGGGCCCCATCACACTGGTTCTGCAAAGACATATAGTGGGAGACAGACCCAGCTGAGATCAGGGCCCCATTGTGCCAGGTGCTGCACAGACAGAGAGGGAGGTAGCCCCTGTCCTACCTGAGATCAGGGCCCTGTCACGCCAGCTGCTGCACAGACACAGAATGGGGATAGCCCCTGCCCCAAAGAGCTTACTGTCTAAACAGACACACAGGGTGGGAAACAAAAGGATCGTGTTCCCCTTGTACAGCCAGGGAGCTGAGACACAGATGCTCTGATCTACAGCGGGATTTAGGCACCACTGTGAACCACAAAACCCCCCTCAGGGGCTGCCACTCTCTAAATTTAAACTACGTCATCTGTCTCCGCCATTTGGTCCGCCATCTTGGATTTTCTAACTGTAAACTATCATTAACTTCTACTTATTTGGAGCCTTAATCTTAAAACTAATTACTGTTTTATGCAAATCAAAAGTGTCCCGACACTGTCACCATCTTAATTATGACAAGTGGGAGAGGTGGCATTTTTGTGATATTTAAACCCTTTCCGAGGTTTTTCCGCAAGCCTCTGCTAAGGTGCTGCAAGGTATCTCCGAACAGTCAGAGCAAAACTCCCTCGCTCCAGGCGGAGCTTGTATGTTGGGCCCGAGCCGGGAGGCTGCTCAGCAGCTACTTGGCTCCACTCAAAGAGAGGCAGTGATCTCCTTTATAACCTTGACCTAGCGGTTAGGGTGCCCACCCAGGATGAGGGAGACCCCTGGCTCAATCCCCTCTCTGCATGATGGAGAGAAGGGATTTGAATAGGAATCTGCCCCGCTATCAGCTAAGTGCCCTAATCCATTTGGCAAAAGACTGCCTGGCTTCAGGAGAGGGCCCCTGGCTTTGGATCGCAAAGTAGGCGCCGAAGTCCCTGAGTAGGACAGGGGTGGACAAACTTTTTGGCCCAAGGGCTGCATCGGGGTGCGACACTGTATGGAGGGCCAGATAGGGAAGACTCTGCCTCCCCAAACAGCCTGGACCTCACCCCCTATCCCCCCTCCCACTTCCCGCCCCCTGACTGCCCCCTCAGAACTCCCCACCCATCCAAACCACCCCCCCCGTTCCTTGTCCCCTGACCACCCCCTCCCAGGACCCCCACCCCTAACCGCCCCCCAGGACCCCACCCCCTATCTACCCCCCGTGTTCCCTATCCCCTGCCCCCCCCCGAGCCTCTGCCCCATCCAACCATCCCCTGCTCCTTGTCCCCTGACTGCCCCCCCGGCCCCCTTACCATGCCGCTCAGAGCAGCACGTCTGGCAGCCGTGCCGCCCGGCCGGAGCAAAATGTGCTGCCCTGCAGGAGCGTGCAGCCCAGCCACCCAGCGTGCTGCCTGCGTGGCAGTGTGGCTGCGGGGGAGGAGGTTTAGCAGGGGAGGGGCCGGGAGCTCAGGGCCAGGCAGGAAGGTCCCGCGGGCCAGATGTGGCCTGCAGGCCATAGTTTGCCCACCTGTGGTTTAGGACAACCCCCTCTTGTTGGCATCCCCCCTTAGCTAGCTTAGCCAGCCCCCACCTTGCATGCTGGCGTGGTGGTTCCCATTCTCAGGTGCCCATAGAGCTGGATACGTGGTCGGGAGCCCAGGGTTGGCATATCTGCGGGGCTGTCTTTGAGGTGCATCGTCAGAGCTGCGTAGAGAGTCCAGGCCTGGAAGACAGCATGGAAAACTGGGGAACCTAATAACCAGAAATCTAATCAGGTTCCTTAGCAATGACTAGGGCTCTAGAGAAACAACTGTAAACTCCTATAGAGCCCGAGGAGAGCGAGACCCTGTCCATAGAATTCCAGAGCAGGACTCAAAAAGAAAAGGAGGACTTGTGGCACCTTAGAGACTAACAAATTTATTTGAGCATCAGCTTTCGTGAGCTACAGCTCACTTCATCGGAGCAGGACTCGCCCATCCTATTTACTTCCGACTGTTATGAAAATTTAACATGAAGCAGTTATGCCAATTGAACCAAAGTTAGGCCAATGCAGGAATGCTGGGAGAGTTCCTTACTGAAGTAGGTAGGATACAAGAATGCTCGTTTTGCAAGAAGTGAATTAGGGAGAAAACATGTATTCCTACCTTATCGTACCAGATGTCCTAATCTGAGAATGAGAAGGAGACCCTTTGTCTCCACTCCCCGGTTCTGTTTCATGTATGTTCTTAACTCCTCGTCCTCGGTTTGACAACTGGATTGATAAGAAAGTTGGGGAGGCATAACAACTTGAAAAAGCTATATACAATAGGAGATAGGTATGCATGCATGATAAAAGACTTTTAACTAGCAAAGTGGGGGGGGGGCTATTTCATGACAAATTTGTGACGCGACGGACCTGTCTATAAAAACCTATTAGTTGTGCCTAGAAGTAGGCTGGTTCTCTTTGGAGACGGGCTGCTCTTTATTGTTGTGTGCACTCTTCAATAAAGAACTTATACTTGGACCTTGTTGGTGTTGCCAGTCTCTCTGCGGTCAGACAACGAACCACGCCGTCTGGGGTTCAAGTCCCCGACACAACCATTTCTCCACTTTATCCAGATCATTTTGAATTTTAATCCTATCGTCCAAAGCACTCGCAACCCCTCCCAGCTTGGTATAGTCCACAAACGTTATAAGTGTTCTCTCTATGCCATTATCTAAATCAGTGATGAAGATATGGAACAGAACCAGACCCAGAACTGATCCCTGCAGGACCCTATTCTTTATGTCCCTCCAACTTGGTTGTGAACCACTGACAACTACTCTCTGGGAGCGGTTTTCCAACCAGTTATGCATCCACCTTATAGTAGTTCCATCTAGGCTATGAACATCACTCACTAAGCAGTGGGCAGTGGTGCCAAAGCCATGAGAAAGTCTGAGGCGATGGGAAGAGACAGTCGTGTTTGGTGCTTTGGACTGCGATTAAAGAGTTATAGATACTGTTCACCGTGCATCTTTAGGGATTGGAAACCCAGCTGCTCAGATTCAGTTTAGACTCTTTGCTTCTATTTAGTTCTCACTCGAGATGAGCTCACTGATAAGCTGGTCTAGAGGGTGAGAGCCTTAGTGGGGTGTGGGGACAGAGGTGGGAGGAAAGATAACCCAGAGGATGCAGCAGCCATGAGGTGCTCTGCTGCCCAGTGAAATCCCTCAGTGCTGCGATCGCTAAGAGTTGGGCTAAGAGGCAGAACCTCGAAACACAGCCTTGCAGCGAGTGGCAGACGTGCTACCAGGGAGCGACAAAGGCAGCAGCAAAGGCAGTGAGCAGCAACTAACGTGAGTGGAGTGCAGTGGCGGGCAAAACGGATCTCCATCCATTGGACTCTCACACCACAAGGTGGGAAACTGAGGCAAAGGACGCTGCCCAAGACACCGTGAGGCGGGTGTTTTACTTATTGTCACTTTTCTATCAGTTCACTTACTTTTGAGTCGTTGTGGGGCTTGTGAGTGGGGAAGTTTTGCCTCTTTGAGGCGCCCAGGGTTGGGGTTTAGTTTTCCCAGGTTACCGGGCGGGGTCTCGAGCCAGTTCTGTTTTCTGTTATTAAGAGGAACCTCTAGATCTGGAACCCAGCCCTTTGTTGCTGCCGACACCGCCTGGCCAAAGGGTGACAGAGCAAAGTAAATCCTCTAGGACTTTGACTAGGGGTTTTGCCTGGGTGTTACTTATTTGCTGAGGCCCTGATTGCATGGTGCAAGGTACTGCACACACTGAGAGCAGCAGGAGGGCTTAGAATCCAGGGAAGGCAAGACATTGCATGGGTCTCTCCTTGGGCCCAGCTTGTCACGGGGTGAGTGGAGGTTTGGCCGAAGGTGACCTGAGAACAGCTCTGGCTTGTTCTCACGCCTCGCTCCACTGCTGGCTCGGAGCAGAGCTCCCTGCTTCCGGTCTGGCTGCGGCTCGGCGAGCAGATCGCATGGGAATGGAGGGGACAAAGAGCAGTGACTACAGCACCAGCAGAGCGAGCGTGTGGCTGCCGGGTCCTGGCCCCAGCCTGCTATTTATGCACCAGACATTGCTACTGTGCAAGCTGCTGCCTGAGGGATACGGCCTGCAGCAGCCACAGCCAGGGGTGCTGTGAGTACACAGGCCAGGGCTGTGGCTTCGTGCAGAGCAGGGGCCCATATGCATCTGAACCATGATTATAAATAGCTCCCTGCACACGGGGCTGGGCTGGCCGCGGCTTTGGTTTTGCACTTTGCTGCAGGTTTAGCCCTCTCGTTGCGTGAGCTGGGCCTGGTACTTCCAGTCAGGCAGCAGCCTCCTTTATTCCGGAGCTGCCCATGAGCATCCGAGGGGAGCAGCCTCCTGGGGCCACAGGACCTCGCCCCCCAGGCGCAGCTGCAGCAGGGACCATCGTACATGGCTGGAGCCATCAAGCCGCTTGCTACAGTTCAGACACTGGCCATTCACTCCTGTGCGCTGATGGGCTGTGAGAGATGGGCCCTGCCCCCATGGAGCTCTGGGAAGGCAGCGCCTAGCACAAGGGCCGGGGGTCTGCTCTCAGCTGGGCCCAGCTGCCCCCGTGCTCCACCAGTGGGAACAGAGAGGGGGCAGGATCCAGGCCTGCCCGCAGCTGGGAAATAACCCCACGTGCCGAGCCAGCCCTGCCGGGGAGGTGTCACACCCTCGGCCAGACCAGGCATCTGCAACTTGGCAGAGAGCATGAGGTGGGGCAGCCACTCCCTGCACTCCAGGCTCAGCCACACACAGGCCTCCTGGCAACCCCCAGGGAACCTTCAGGATCTTCTCAGCCCCAGGTGCAGGGGCTCGGTGGGGGCCCCATAATTCCTGCCACGAGCCTTGCACCTCAGGAGGCTGGTCCGGGACCACATATTGCCCCCTGCCCAATAGCTATCGCCAGCTGAGCTGCCCCAGGGATGGAGACTCAATGTGGGGTGCTCTGCGGCTGAGGTGCCACCAGAGGCTCAGGGGTGCATGAGCCCCACACGCCGAGCACCCAGTGACACACACAGAACTGCTAACACACTGAGACGCACACACATGCGCCTGACACAGCCCAGACCAACCCGACGTACTACAGCACACACAGACACATACACTCAACACGCTGAGACCCACTGACTGACAGACAGACACACTGACCCCTCCTAATGCACACAAAGCCCCACGCACACCCGCTCACTCAGACCCACCGACACCTACCAAACCAACACCCTACATCAGGGGTGGGCAAACTTTTTGGCCTGAGGGCCACATTGGGGTTCCAAAACTGTATGGAGGGCCAGGTAGGGAAGGTTGTGCGTGCCCAAACAGCCTGGCCCCCACCCTCTATCCACCCCCTCCCATTCCCATCCCCTGACTGCTCCCCTCAGAACCCACCACCCATTCAACCCCACCCCCCCCTCCTTGTCCCCTAACCGCCCCCTCCTGGGACACCCCCTCCCGCCCCTAACCACCTCCACGGTGAACTGAGGCTGTGGGGGAGGGGGGATAGTAGGGGAGGGGCTGAGGGGCTCGCCTCCCCGGCCGGGAGTTCAAGAGCCGGGCAGGATGGTCCTGTGGGCCAGATGTGATCCATGGGCCGTTGTTTGCTCACCGCTGCCCTACGTGCACCATTAACACTCACCCTCACTGAGCCAACCTGATACACCCACAGTGTAACTGAGGCTGCCTGGGTCTGCTGAGAGCCTGAGCCTGTTCCTAAGAGAGGGGGAGTCGCCCCAAGTGTAATTGACTCAGTGATGCTGCCTGAGCCTGCACAGAGACTGAGCCCATCTCTGGGAGAAGGAGGAGCTGCCCCCAGTGTGACTGATACAGTGACGCTGCCTGGGTCTGCTGAGAGCCTGAGACCATTGCCGTGAGGGGAGGGAACTGCCCTGGATCCTCTTGCTAGACTGTTAATTCTGAACCCTACCAATGACAACCTTCAGCACACTAGAAACTACAAATATGGGGAGAGCATCAAATAAATGGTATTTACTATCAAAATAAAGAGCACAGGGTGCAGCTGCCCTGGCTGGGCTGTTCATTTCACACTGACTTCAGTAAAACCCTGCATTGATAAAATGTCTGTGCAGAGTCCCCCCAAGAGCAGCAGACTTCCTCAGTTTTAATGCCAGAGGAGTTGAATTAAAAAAGCCCCTTTTATTCAGAATGGCACAGACGCCTAGCAGCCCCCAGCCCAGATCCTGCTGCAGGCTGCACAGCCATGGGAGCCATGCTGATAGATCTCCCCAGCTCACCCCTGCACCCTTCCCCACCAGGAGCAGCAGCTCCCCACACAGCTGCCCCCCAGGCTGGTCCAGTCGGCTGTAGAATCTGTGGGGCCTTGATTGCAGACATAAGTTTGTAAGCATTGGCACTGAATGCCTGATCCAGCTCTGCAGTCTCCCAGGGGCTTTCATCAGGCCCGGAGGGAGCAGTTCAGGGCCAAAGATTTCTGAGCAGCACACCACAAAACAGGGACGCGCAGACATGAGGGTATCTGCCAGCGGGCCCCAGCCCAGGAGCGTCTCAGATGGCCAGGTCCCTAACTGGGTGAAATTCAACAAACCAGATCCCCAGCAGGTGTGAATCAGCCGTGCGCCATTGGAGTCATTCTCTCACCGGAGGATCTGGCCCTTGGTGTCTGAAGTGCCGGGGCCCTGAGAAGCCGTGGGAGAGGCAGAGCACAGGAGCTGTTGCGGTTTCTGTCTCACACAGCCCCTGAAACGAGGGAGACAGGTCAGAGAGTGGCTATCGCTGGTATTTAAGTCCTAGGGGGCTGGAGCTGCTGGGCTGTTTGCAGAGCGGATGGGGACCAGGGATTCTCACCATGTTTCTGCCGCGTGGCCTGTGGATCCTTGGTGAGTGTCGGCCACATTGTCGGGAGGATGGGCTGGCCGCCTTTGAGCCCTTTGGCCGGCACGTTGCTGCCCAGCCAGTGACTAGCCAGGGTTATGTGTTTCTCAGGGTATTTTCCTCTCCGTGTGAGTCAGGGACATGCCGAGTGGGGAGCTCTCCAGCTGTCCAGGCGTGTCAGCGCCGAGCTGGGGTCCTGAGCCATGGGCTGGATGTGGGGGTTGTCTCCGCACGGCATCTCCGAGTCTGAGCTTTGCTTTGGCAAGGTGTGAGCTGGTTGTTAAAACTGACAAAATCAAGTGATTTCTTCCCCACCGCACCAGCTGGCCTGTGGAACTGGAACTCATTGCCACAAGAGATCGCTGAGTTTAGCGGCATTCGAAAAACAGGATGGAGAATGGAAATCCCATTTCTCCCCATGTCTGTGGAGAACAAGAGTGTCCAGAGATAGTGCAGTGAAGATTAAAAACGATACCCGGGCATTTGGGAAGGGACACAAGGCCTGTCTGCTGCAGGGGTGTGCTGAGTGGTAGCTGCTGGACGCTAGGTGGGAATTTGCCTTGGGGGCAGGTTAGGCCTGAGCTGAAGGGATCTTTGCCCTTTGCTTTACTGCATCTGGTGCTGTCGCTGTCAGAGACAGGATCCTGGGCTAGAGGGACCTTGAGACCATCCAGTCTGGGGATTTCGCCATCCCTGGGACAATTACAGGGCAGGGGTGTTCTGAGCAAAGCCAAAGCACCCTGTGAGATGAAGGCTCCAGCTGAGTGTCTCTCAGGCTGGGACGCTCCATAAAAGATGCACACAGGGCTGCACGCAATGCCATTGCGATGGAAAGCTGCACAAGCACGTTTCAATGCAGCGAATGTCTGCAGGGCTATAACGCAGCTTGGGCATTGTCACCTTTCCACTGCTGCAGTTGGATTTTCTGGGCTAGCTCCTCAGCTGGTGTAAACTGGGGTAACTCCAATGGAGCAGGGCCAATTTATACCTGCTGGGGATCTGGCTCTCGGTTCCAACCATCGCTGGAGCTGTTTCCCCTCTCTCAGGTTTGTTGTGGGGCAGGATATTAGCTGATGGCTTCATCCCTGACTCCCAGCTGCTGGGAGAAGGGTAGCGATGGGGCACAATCTGCATTTACAACGGTGGCTCCCCTTGATTCGTGAAACAGGCGTCCTCCCTGACATTCACCCTGAGCCCGCGCAGGGCCCCCTCTACACTACCACCAGAGCAGTTGTAATGGTTTATTGCTCCACCCGGCGATGACTGGCTGGATGCAGGGATCACTGGAGGAGATTTGCTGGCGTTTGTGATGCAAAAAGTCACACTAGGCGGCTAGATGGTCTTAATACTCCCTTCTAGCCTTAAAACCTATGAATGAGGCAGGGGCTGTGGATTGGGATCGTGGGGCATTATCGGGGGTGGGGGTCCGTTAATCAGCATTGTGGGGGCTTAGTCAGAGGTGGGGGAGACACAATCGACACCTTGAACACAGTACTGAGATGGTTTATGGTAAAACGGAGACTAAGTTTGTTAAGAAAGCGCAGAGACTTAAGTGGCACTAAGCAGAGAGAACAGAAAGGGAAAATAGTTACCAATACAGCCAAATAAAACATGGTTTCCGTCTTTGGGGCAGTCAAATTTTGGTTGGGGGGATTTCAATTTAAAAAAAAATCTAAACTTTGTGCCCAGAGTGGGAATGTTTGGTTTAGCCAAAAAACGTCTTCCATCGCAGCATTATTTTGACGGAGAAACATCAATCACTCCCCCAAAACTGAAATCAGCAGGTGCTGCACAATCCCCTGTGCTGGGAGTGGGGAATGTCGCATGCTGAACCCAGAGAGGGAACCACCCTGTGGGTTACTGAGCCCTCGGCCCTGATCCAGCAAAGCACTTGGGCCTGTTTATACCTATGGCCCTACTCTTGTGCTGAAAGTTAACTGGCTGCTTCTGTGCTTTGCTGAAGCTGGGCCCAGCCCATCAGCAGCTGCCAGGACTGAGCCTGGGAAAGGAGCACACTGGACTCAATCAGCTTCTCCCCTGAGTCCTAGAGATTAAGGCTGTTTTGATGATTGTGACCCTAAAAGCCCCTCTGTGGCAATGGGCACACTGTTGCCAGAATATTTTGCCTAACCGTGTCTTGTAAGGTGTGATAGAAAACCTGCTGACACGCTGGTCATGAATATCACTGCATCATGCATGGTCAGCTTGCGTATACAGCATTACATGTGTGCTGGAAATGTGTTCTTAAAATATGTTTTGGGGGCAAGCCTGCCTTAGACAAAGGAATGTGGATTTACCTTTTGGGGTCAAGCTTTATAAGCCACAGACAGTGAAAGTACATTTACGTATAAGATAAACAAAGCAATCAAGGTTTCAGAGTAGCAGCCGTGTTAGTCTGTATTCGCAAAAAGAAAAGGAGTACTTGTGGCACCTTAGAGACTAACAAATTTATTAGAGCATAAGCTTTTGTGAGCTACAGCTCACTTCAATGCATCCGATGAAGTGAGCTGTAGCTCACGAAAGCTTATGCTCTAATAAATTTGTTAGTCTCTAAGGTGCCACAAGTACTCCTTTTCTTAAAGCAATCAAGCTATGCAGCCATGGAGGAAACCACTTGGGGAGCCCACAAGGGACACACCGGAGTCCACGGGGGACACACACACCCCCAGGAGGTCTCCCTGGCTCTGGAGGCAAAGACAATGGACTTTGGGAAATATAAAGGGAGAAAAAAAAACATTCTATCTATCCATCACTTTGGGGGCACAAAGGACAGCACCAACTGATTCTGTGAGCATTAGATCTGGAACGGCTGGAGATGCTGTTAGCTTGATGTAAGCTTGGCAGCTTGCTTCTTTAGGCAAAGATCATAACTTGTGAAAGAGAAGTCAATAGAAATGCCCCAGCCACTCCCACTCTCGGTCTCCAACTGAGGGATGCTTCTCTGTCAAAACAAAGTTGCCATGGAAAATGGCTTTCAGAGCAAACCAAACATTCCCACTCTGGGCACAAATTTTTGATTTTTTTTTTTAATGAAAATCCCCCAACCAAAAATTTGACTGTCCCAGATGTGACCCAAACCCCACCATCTATTATCAAAAGGTACAAAACGTCACTTTTCAGTAAGAGTTTTCAGCCTTCGGCTTTCCAAACCCAAACATTTCTGCTGCACGCTGAAGATTTCTACCCCAAAAATGGTTTTCAAATTCCCCAGATTTGGGGATTTTTTAAATACAAAATTGAATTTTTTGGTGGAAATTTTTTAATGATTTTTTTCAACATTTCCTGCAAAAATACTTGGCATTTTTGAACAGCTCTAGCCAGGGCATGAGCCCGCTCATAATCGATCGTGGAGCAGAAGGAACTTTTAGTGGCAGAAATTATCCCACAACTGCTACTGCGAGTTTCTTGCACCTTCCTCTGCAGCGTCTGGATGCTGGGGTAAGTGGACCTTGGTACTGACCCACTCTGGCAGTTCCTGTGGTTTTAAATGAGGCATGGAAAACTAAGCAGGTGGCAATTTTCCAGCCAACCCCAAACAGATGGGCTGGATCCAGAGCCCATCAGATGCAGCAGGAGCTTTTCTGTTGGTTCTGTCGAGCCCTGGGTGATCTTGTGAAAATGGGGCTGGATGCCAACCCCTTGACTTCACAGGTAGCCTGCACAGGGTCACTGGGGCTCTCCCAGAGCCCAGTGCTGTTCAGGGACCCAGTGGCACAGGGCCTGGCCCTGGATATCAGCGGGGGGGATTTACCCTCCCTGATATGCTCTCTCACCTGCTGTCCCTGAGATGGCTGTGGTGCTCTCATGGGACGCACCCCACTCTGGGATCCCCACACGTCCCTCGTCACATTCTCACCCCTTTCCCTTCCCTCCTGTCACAGGTCTCCGGCTGGTCATGGCCAAGATCTGCAGCTCCCCAGGTGAGTGCATCCCTGTCGCACCCGCACCCAGGAGAGAGGCAGCTGCAGAGACGCTGGCCAGCTGAGCCCTGCTTGCGTGAGTCACCCTGCAGCCCGGCTGCCTTCAACGGGTCCAGCTGCGGCCAGTGAGAGCTCATCCGTTAACTCCAATGGATACACGCAGGGCTGGGCTCTGAAAGTGCAGCGCAATTTGGGCCTGGCCAGGGAGGGTGGCCTAGTGGGTAGGGTGCTGCACTTGCGTTCAGGAGATCTCAGTTCAATTCTTGACACAGACTCCCTGTGTGACCCTAGGCAAGTCCTTTTATTCACAGGCTGAGGGATGTGCTCGCTGCCACTTCCCACAGCCACCATTGGCCTGGAATGGTGAACCGTGGCCAGTGGGAGCTGCTCGCAGCTGAACCTGTGGACACTACAGGTAAACAATCCATCCCGGCCTGCCAGCGTATTTCCCTGACAGGCCATGTGCCAAAGGTTGCCGATCCCTGGTCTACAAGTAGAGAAAGCGGTGTTAAAAATATAAACTGTCCCTTTAAATTTTCCAGTATTCCTGGTCCTGCTTTTGCTACAGGGAAGCAGAGTGAGTTCTGCAGACAAAGAGGTGGGGGGAGTTGGGCCCCCCTACTTGGGGGAGCAGCCTGCTTTGTCTCTCTCTGGATTTGGTTTTGTGTGTTATCATCCTGGATTCTAAGCAATGAAGCTGTGGTGTGCTGCAGCCTTCCAGCCAGAGGAATCATGGTTTTATCTAACTCCTCTGTGTGTGCGGGGAGCGTAACACTAACTAGAAAGCGGCCTGCTGCAACCTGTAGCCATCTCTCGAAACACTGAGACGGCGGTTGAGTGAACTGTCATTAACCAACTGACAAACCTGGCTGAGACAAGGGCTGCATTGCGCCAGGCACTGCACATGCACAGTGACACAAGGCCCTGGCTCCAGGAGGCTAAGTAGACCGGGCAGACCAAGGAAGGCAGATTAGCCCCATGTCACAGATTGGGAGTTGAAGGCAGAGCAATGCAGTGACTGGTCCCAGGTCACACAGCGACTCTGTGGCAGCACCCATAATTGAACCCAGGTATCCTGAGTCCACTGTTTAACCCACAAAGCCACCCTTCCTCCATACACAATCTGTTATCAACAGCCGCTCCTGTGTTTTCTAGGGGATCTCCCAGCCCCACAAATACTTCTAGACAAGGCGGCCAGTCGCCCCGGGGACACCGTGATGGTGAAG
This sequence comes from Dermochelys coriacea, assembly GCF_009764565.3. Taxonomy (NCBI): domain Eukaryota; kingdom Metazoa; phylum Chordata; order Testudines; family Dermochelyidae; genus Dermochelys; species Dermochelys coriacea. The sequence continues at coordinate 11,520,392 of NC_050090.1, forward strand.
TGTAAAGTACCTGCTTTCTCTCCTTCTACCCGGGTTATATTCTGTCGAGATGGGAAGGATCTTGCAGTCCAGCCAATACAGGAAGGCAAATTTGCCTACAACCTGCGCTATGACATGAGGGCAAACAGCTCCACGAGCTTTGCCTGTCTGTATCAGCACAAAGGTGATCGGAACCAAGAGACGAATTCGCTTCTGAGCCCTTCCCAGTTCCTGCATGTGACTGGTGAGTCCACAGCCAGCCAATGCGGGCAGCACAACGTACTGCCCCGTCAGTGTCAGGGACGCAGATCAATCACCTACAGCTCGGTTACAAAAGGCCTCTAGTTCTGTAGCCATGTGGTCCCCCTGCAGCTGATTTATTGACTAGACGCTGTCCTTGTTTAGTAGCTGCAGGGATACAACTCCGCTGCGGGGTGAGTAGGAGCACTTTGCAATTGGCGTTAAGAAAATACTAAAGAAAAAATACCAGGGCCTCCAGGGCTCTTTGCACAGGCACTGACTTGTATTTTTCCCGGTAGGTGCTCCACCCCCGCCCCGCCCCTGTTCCACCCTTCCCCGAGGCTCCCTCGCCTGCCTTTAGTTCCTTCCTGTCCGCCTCCCCTCCCCCGAGCATCTCCCGCCCACCAAACAGCTGATCGGCAGCCAGCCCCCGGGGCCGGAACCACTATGGCTGGTGGGTGTGAGCAGTGCACCCTCTATTCTTTTCTGTGGGTGCTTGAGTCCCAGAGCACCCACTGAGTCGGCACCTGTGGCACTTTGATCTAGCGGTGAAAGGCCAAACAAGAACCGATGCTGGAAGCTGAAACCAGACAAGTTCCAGTTTGTAACAAGGCAGTTTTTTCCCAGTGAGGGAACGGGTTTGGATCCAGGCTGGAAGATGCTTTAGCCAAACTCAAGTTACGGGGTTCGATAGAGGGGACTGGGGAGAATTCTCTGGCCTGTGTCACACGGGAGGTCAGATCAGACGAACTAAAGGCCCCGTCTGGACTTACACACCACAAACTGATTTCTAGGCTGTTTGCTCATTCAAACACACTTAAGCACAGTGCGTGGATCTGAACCCCTGCCCCAGGTTAGTCATCATGACTCCTCATAACAACTCTCATTCTCGCCCTACAGATTCCACAGTTGACACCGAGCGTGACAACAAGCCTGAAGGTAACGGGATGGTTTGGGAAGACACTGCTCACGGAGGTGTGTGACTGGCCCAGGGTCTGGGCGCTCTAGAACGGCCAAAGCAATGTAGGACCTAGGGCAACACCGTCATCGCTCCGCTCCAGGCCGGGTCGCTGCTGTCCTCGGCGGCCCCTGCTCTTGCTGGCTCTGGTTCTGCTCCCACACACCTGGCTGGGGGCAGGTGCAGGCTCATTGCAGCCTGGATGTTTAGCAAGGCCCAGATCCTACAGCTGGGCCCAGTTTCCCAAGCGCTCCATCCCCACTGAGGCACTAACCAGCGCTCGCGCCCACAGTTCCTTGGGAACCCAGGCCTGCCTGCGCATGCTGAGTGCTTGGAAACCAGAGGGGCAGCTTATGGGGCCTGATTATGCCTGATCCTTCAGTGTATAAGGGCTGGCATGCAATGCATGCTGGGTTGCTCATGAGGCTTCCCCCAGCTGCCCAGGGGCCGCTAGAGGGGTGAAGAGCCCGTGATGTGAGAATTGCAATCAGTCGTGCAGCAGCCTGAGATTCTCTAAAGCGAGGCGCGATTTGGGGGTTACCAGGAGACCCCTTCGAAGCTCTGAGTCCAGAGGCAGGCGCTCGGTACTGTCTGAAAATCCTTCTCCAGCCAGGCATCCAGAGTCACTAGTGACTTGGCAAAATCGTGGCCCCTTATGTGCACAGAGCGCCCCCTGGTGGTGAGGGAACGCGGAACAACGCATGGCTGGCCATAGGGAGCCCTGGTTATAAACACGAGGCAGCAGGAGCTGGAAATTTGCTTGGCCACCCCTGCCTTGGCGTTTGCCGCTCACCAGGGTCAGACCGGGGCGTCCCGAAGCTACTGCGAACACGGCAAAGCTCTGATGTCCCAGCGTTTTCCTGGAAGTGAATGGAAGGGGCAGGGGGCAGTTCTGGGGGAAAGGCCCATTGTGAATGCAGACAGCAGGGCAGGGCTCTCAGCTCCGTGTCTGTGTCATCAGCCACGCGGGACGGGAGCTGCAATATGCTGTGGACGTACAGAGCGCATAACACCCACTGCACCGCCCAGCTCGCACTGTGCAGCACCATGGGCTAAGTGTGGCTAATGCCGCAGGCGGTTCTCGGAGCTCCGGGGTCAGCGGCACGAGCAGAGAGGGCAGCCTGCTGATTCAGCAGAGGTCGGGGTTGTTCACAAACAGAGGCCACAGACCTGGGCAGGTTTATTGTCGCCAAAGCATGGACCTAGCCCCCCGTAGGTGCTACAGGGACATTAACTTGGGGTTGCCAGTGATCCCTTATTAGAAGGGATGTCCCTTGTTTCTTCATCGCTGAACAAAAAGATCAGGGATTGCTGAGTGCTGCAAAAAGCAGCAAGAAATACCCCTGGCAAATGTCAATGAGTGCTGCTTGTTCGTTATTTATTATTAATTATTATTATTATTAGTGCTAATAATAATAATGGTAATATTGGGAGGAGGGGTAGGGTGGGGGTGCTAGGAAAACTGTCCCTTATTTTTGAAATTCAACGTTGAACACCCAGGTGTGCTTACTTTTATTTTTCCCTGGGGATGCTTCACCCCTGCTCCGCCCTGAGGCCCTGCCCCCACTCCACCCTTTCTCCCAAACCCCGCCTTCTCTCCGCCTCTTCCTTCCCCCACTCCACCCCCTCCTGAGGCCCTGCCTCCCCCCACTCGCTGCTCTCTGTACTCCCCCAAGCGCTTTCCTCAGCCTCCAAACAACTGTGGCTGGTGGGTGCCGAGCACCCACTATGTTTTTTCTGTGGGTGCTTGAGCCCTGGAGCACTCATGGAGTTGGTGCCTACAGTAACACCGGCTCCATCAGTGAACCAGCAGAGCAGTGCCTGCTCTGGTTCCTACGCCCAGGGCCCCTGCAGAGTCCCTTGTACTGCAGTTACACCCCAGACACAATACACCCCCTGCTCTGTCCCCATGAACAGGGTCCCAGCTGCGATCTCATGGCCCTTGTCTTTTCCCACGTTCCAGGCCCTGCCATCCCGCTCTGGGTTTGGATCCTGCGCAGCACCTTGCTCCTGTTCCTCCTGACATCAGCCCCGCTCGTCACCTGTGTGCTGGAGAAAGTAGCCGCCGCCCGGCCTGAGCCAGCCACACCGGGGGGTACACCGTGGGAAGTGAGAACTGAACAGCCAAGGGCAGAGGGGGGCAGCAACTCAGAGGACTGCAGGAGCATCATGCCGGCAGGGACGGGGAGGTTCTGGGGATGATGCTGCAGAGGAGTGGCATGTTCAGAGGGGTCTGGGCTTGCCAGAGAAATATCACGCCTCAGACGTGCCAGTGGAGAGTTACATGCGGCCCTCGGTCAAGCCCACATTACGCCAGTGCTAGCAGTGTGACCACCCCAAGCTCTCACACGGTCAAGCTCCAGATCACAAGACTGGCTTAAAATCCATTTTTTAAATGAATAATTATTTTGGTGGGGTGGGGCGGGGCGGCGGGAGGGGCTGCTGCTGCTGCCTTCTGGTCTCTGAGCCTTTCAGGGCTGCTCGGGTCACGTTTTCCAGCTTTCCTTTGTGACCACGAGGGCTAGAAACTTGCTTAATTCTTAAACAAAAGTGGAATGGCTCAAATCTCCCCCCCGCCCCCCATACACACACACACTTGTTTTTCACCCACTCTACAGCTGGTTAAAACTGAGCCAAGCCTGGTGAAATTCTGGATTTCTGCTAAAAAAGACTGAGGCCGAGGATTTGCATGATGCACAGCTTCCCCTCGCCAGCTGGGGAGACGGCCAGGGTTTGACCAGGGAGCCTGGCTTATAAAGAACGGTCCATGGGGCCTCTGAACCACGGCCACCATGAGGCCCCCCTGCAGCCTTTCAGAACTGAAATATTTTGGGTTTTAGAGGCCTCTCCATACCCTGGCAGCTAGCTGGCCTGTGACAATGTAATAACCCCCATTCTGAGCCAGCAGTAGTAGCGTTTGAACCTGTGACTTTCAGCATGAAAAGGCAGAGAATGCTGCCAGTGGAGCTAAAGGAGCAGCTCCATCAGCTACTAGCAGTAATAGGCTGTCATAAATATAAAGAGAAGGGTAAATACCTTTAAATCCCTCCTGGCCAGAGGAAAAACCCTTTCACCTGTAAAGGGTTAAGAAGCTAAGATAACCTCGCTGGCACCTGACCAAAATGACCAATGAGGAGACAAGATACTTTCAAAGCTGGAGGGGGGGGGGTCTGTCTGTGTGATGCTTTTGCCGGGACCAGAGCAGGAATGCAGATCAGAACTCCTGTAAAGAGTTAGTAAGCAATCTAGTTAGATATGCGTTAGATTCTGTTTTGTTTAAATGGCTGATAAAATAAGTTGTGCTGAATGGAATGTATATTCCTGTTTTTGTGTCTTTGTGTAACTTAAGGTTTTGCCTAGATGGATTCTGTGTTTTGAATCTGATTACCCTGTAAGGTATTTACCATCCTGATTTACAGAGGTGATTCCTTTACTTTTTCTTTAATTAAAATTCTTCTTTTAAGAACCTGATTGCTTTTTCATTGTTCTTAAGATCCAAGGGTTTGGGTCTGTGTTCACCTATGCAAATTGGTAAGGGTTTTTATCAAGCCTTCCCCAGGAAAGGGGGCGTAGGGTTTGGGGGGATTTTGGGGGGAAAAACGTCTCCAAGTGGGCTCTTTCCCTGTTATATTTGTTAGACGCTTGGTGGTGGCAGCAATAAGGTCCAGGGACAAAAGGTAAAATAGTTTGTACCTTGGGGAAGTTTTAACCTAAGCTGGTAAAAATAAGCTTAGGGGGTTTTCATGCAGGTCCCCACATCTGTACCCTAGAGTTCAGAGTGGGGAAGGAACCTTGACATAGGCTATTATCCTGTTGTGTGTCCCCCTGCGTAGGAGGACGTGCCAGCACTATGTTTTGCCTGACATTGTGCGTGCGCTGAGCGCAATAGATCGGACAATGAATAAACAGATCCATGCTCAGTGTGAGGAAAAGACTCAGAACAGTGTGAGGGGGGACAGTTGAGTGGATTCTGTGGGGCAGATCAGACAGAAAACACTGGCACTTCCCTCATGTCTGGGTCAGTAACCCCCTCGCCCAGCACAGAGGGGAACCCAGAGGGGAGGGGGCATGGAAACGGCTGCAAAGCGGCCACGGGGTGCTGGGTGTTTCAAATGAGACCTGGGTAGAGGGAAGCCGGCCCCTGCCCAGATCATCAGCCGTTATTGGACAGAACTGGAGATGCTTTGGCAGTTTTTTGAAAACGGATTTTTTGCCACAATTTTTTTTTTTCAGAAATCCAGCTTTTTTACAGGAAAGCATCAGGTTCTGAAAACCGACTGTATCATCATTGTCACTCTTGAGTTTTCATCTGAGAACTGACAAATGTTCATGGGATGTTTAGAAGAAAATGAATTTTTTAAAAAAACCTCTCATAAAATAATCTGCATTTTCGACCATGTCTCTCTGTTGGGTGTAAGGCCCTTCTTGGCTCAGTGTGTGTCCGTATGTCGCTGCCTGGGGGTAATTATATCTCCGACCCACTCCATTGTCAGCTCAAGGCCACCCCTTAGGCCTCCAGCAGAGACCCATGTCCCTCTCTCCCAGCTGGGGTTTGGGCTGCAGTCACCTTTCACTTCATCGCTCAGCACCTGCAGGTTCACTGTTTCTCCAGAGACAGTGGCAGGGTCACCCGTGAGTAGCCAGCTTTACACAGAGCACAGGGCATTTATTTTAGGACAAAAGCCGTATGGAGAAAACATATAAAACAATAAAAGGGCTCACCAGACACGACATGCACCAGGCATCACCCGTCTTCTGTATGGGGGTCCAGTGGGTCTAAGTCCTTCTGACCCCTAGCAAGGGTTTCCCCCTTGATTAAAATGTAGCCTCCCTTGAGACTGTGCATTAATCACCCCCTAGATATCCCAGCATCCGCAGGGAACCCAGCCAGTGAGTCAGGAACACCCAGCTGCATGTAACACACATGGATGCACAGGGCTCTGAACAGTCTATGGGCCCATACTGCTGGGTCCATCTCAATATGCTGGGCTTGGAAGCTTTCCTGTTTGCAGGTCACAAAGCTGCAGCGAACATTTGTAAAGCTGAAACAATCATCTGAAAGGCACGTCTGCATCCGCCATGACTGCCCCGGGGTGACACTGTGAAGGGCCTGCATTCAACACATCTGCCTTGGGGTGACACTGGAGAGGTCTGCATTCCCCACAACCGACCTGGGGTGACGTGGGGGGCACTGATCTTTCCCAAGTGGGGACAATCCATTTATTATTTCCCATATCAGAGCAGCACCCAGCCAGGATCAGGCCAATCCGCATATGCCTACCTCTCAGAGCGCACTCAGTGCTGTCAGAGTCGATGCAGCTCCCAGCCCCAGCCCCCGCCCCCGCGCCGCCTGAGGAGGGAGTGAGTTGCTCAGGGCCAGGTGTGCTGAGGGATTTGGGCTCCCAAAGAAGCAGATCGGCACCTGAGCCACTTCCCAAAGCCCTCACACAGCCCCTGACAGCCATCGGTGTCGATGGGACTGAGGCACCGAACCTGCTTGGGTCCTTAAAAATCCCTGTGGGGCCTCTCTGCTTCCCTACACACCGAAATCCCTTTGAAAGCCTGGCCCAAAGGGTACATCCACACTGCAATCGAGATCCCTGGCACGGCCGCGGCTGGCCCAGCTCAGCCGACTTGGGCTGCGGGGCTGTAGAATTGCAGTGTAGATGTTCAGGTTCGGCCTGGAGCCCTGGCTCTGGGACCCTGCAAGGAGGGTGGGCCGGAGAGCCTGGGCTCCAGCCAGAGCCTGAACATTTACACTGCGATTCTATAGCCCCGGAACCCAGGTCAGCTGAGCCGGGCTCTGCAATTCGGTGCAGCGGGTTTCTGATCACTGTGTAGACGTACTCAGTGGCTGAGGCGCCTAGGGCTGGAGTCACACTAGGATTGAGACTGACCCCGCATTGGTCTGGGTCCACGTTGCCTGACTGACAGGCCGGAGGGAGGTGCCTTTCTGCACTTGGGGTTCTCGCTCCGGCTGAGGCCCGTAGATCTCTGAATCGGCCAGCTGCACCGGGGCGCTGGCACAGCCCCGCCCCTTCTCCTGGAGGCAGGGGATGCTGCGGGGTGAAAACAACGGGACATCACCTGCCGCCGGCGTGTCTGAGCCATTCCCAAGGGCTGGGGTTCCCCAACCGCCGCTGCCACCACCACACAGAGGGGCCAGCACAACACCCAGGCCCCACTGACCTCCCACTAAACCTGCAAAATAGAGTGTCTGGGCCTCATGCTGCCACTGTACAGGGGCAATTGCACCCCATAGCATAGAGGGACATCTAGAGGCACGGAAGCAGCTACATAAAACAACCAGGCGGGGGAGACAGAGAGAAGGAAGCGAAGAGAAGTGGCAGGAAATGTTTCCATTTGCCCATGTGCTTGAAAGAACCAGCTGCGACTGCCTGGACACCAAACACTCCTTGTCCCCAGCAAGGCAGGCGCTTGCCTAGTGCAAAACAGCATGGTGGCCATGTCCATGTAAACCGATGGAGCTCTGGCGACTGACGCCAGCTAGGGATCTGGCCTGGGAACAGATCAGAATCTGCCACAAGATCGGGCCTGATGCTCTGGAGCGATCTCACCATTGGTTACGGATGTGATCACGAGGCAAAATCCAGCCTGGGAATCCCTGTGCATAAAGAACGTTGCAGATCTGAAATGGATGGAGCGGGATTTTAATATAAAATGGGACTTACCAGGGAGCTGAGGGCTGCCAGGGCTGAGGGGACTGCAGAAGAAATACAATGACTTTATTATTAATTATTAGCATTATTGAATTGGGGCCCAGATGCTCCAGCTGTGATTGCGCTGGGCCCTGTATAAACACAAAATCAAAGGCAAGCACTATGCACACATTTAATTCCAGAAGGGATCTCTGTGATCACTGTCCTAGTCTGACCTTCTGCATGACGCAGGCCAGAGAAGGCCCCCAGTAATTCGTGCGTCTAGCCCAGAACTTCCGGCTGAGCTAAATCATATCTATTAGAGGCCTCGGATCCTGATCTAAAGACTCCAAGTGTTGGAGAATCCACCATGTCTGTAGTTAAATCATTCTAGCAGTTAATCACCCTCATTGTTAAACATTTATACAGCTTAGTTCCAGTCTGAATTTATCAGCTTCAACTTCCAGCTATTGGATGTGGGTTCTGCCTCTGTGTAAGCAGGGGAATAGTCCCACTCTTGTGGGGAATTTTCCTGGCTTCTGCACTACCCTAGTGAAGTGGGCTAGTGAAAGGATCCGAGTCCTCGCTCCCACTTCCTTTACCCAGTGGCTTCCCTGCCCTTGAGGACTCCCCTTCCACTCTCCTGTCTGGCAGAGTCCTCGTAACCCCAGCAAGGCTGGGCCCAGGATTCCTGGGGGGGGCTCAACCCCCAACCCTGCTGTGGTCACCTAGGACAGGGGCTAGGGTGTCCCCACTCCGGGGTCCTCTCTCTGCACTGGGCACTTCTGACCCACTGACTATTACATACAAGTTAAAGCAAATGCAAGTTATTTAATCAACAATTAATTTGAAAAAGAATAAGGAAAAATGGGAAAGGTTAAAGGAAACACATCACCCCGCTCTGTGGCAGGGAACATCACAAACAGTGTCTCTGAAACGTCAGGGCAGCTCATCCCTCAGCCACACGCTCCCCACACCAGCGACGTCTTGTGCCTGAACCCAGCAGAGGTCACTGCCAGTGCTTCCTTCCCTGCAGGTTCAGTGGAGATGGGGACGGATTGTTCTTGGGTGTCTGGCGGCGAAGGCCGTGAAAGGGGAGTTATCGGCAGCCTTTTGGGCAATGGGAAGGAGGAGAGGGACTTACAAATCTTTCCCGTCACTTCCTAATTGTATGATGGAAAAATCCTTATAATTTTCCATTAAATAGAATTAGTTCTGATTGCTAAAATTCCTTCACTGAGCATTGCCCAGATGTTAATGTTTATCAGGTTCTTTTGTATTTGATTAGAGCCGTCTTCCTGGAACAGAAACCTGTTTTTTTCTTCTCTGAATTGTCTTTGGAGCAGGTGAGAGGCACCTGACCCTAGCTGTGATCTTAACCATCCACTCGTCCACATCAGAGGATCCCTGACTGATTAACAAGCAGGTGAGACTGGCTCAAGGAGAGAAGCTGCATGAAATGAAATCGGCATGTACAAATCACCATGCCAGGGCAGGCCAGTGTTTCTATCTAACCGACTCTCCTGCCCCCCATTCCCCATCCCCAGCACGGTGCCTCAGAACCTCCAGCCACCAACTGGAGCCTCGTCTCATCAGTCTGGGGGCTGCAGGTCTCCGTGGAGTGACGGGGCACGTACACGTCCCACTGGAGGTGGACGTGTGCCCAGCGCTGGTGCTGGAGCTTCCATCCCGTCTGATCCAGGCAGTGGGGGGCTGGCACGAAATATGCAAACTAGAGTCTGCTCCTTGTGCTCGTGACATGTGCTTCCTCCCATTCACCAGCAGATGGCCAGGTTAATCAACAGCGAGTTCAGCACCGTCTCTATCCGGGTTGACTCCGGATTCACCCCCCAGCAGGAGTGGAAGTAGGGCGGTACCCCCAGTACCCCGTACCTGAAAGAGATTTCTAGCCAGTATGGGGTACCAGACAGATGTGGGGCAGTCCAACGCTCCCGCTGGAGCGCACAGCTGGCGGGGCAGGGCTGCGCTCTGCTCCTTAAAGGAGCAGAACAGGGCTAGGCAAGGCATTCATTCTTATGGCTTTAACAGCACTGTAGTGGGGTGAGCATGGGCCCTGGGGTCTGCCCTGGTACAATCCCCCCTCTATCCCCCCCATCTGCATGCCATGCTCCGGAACGGAATCTCACCCCCTACTCCCCGGCTAGAGCAGGGAATTCGTCTGCTGGACTGGGAAGGGGGTCAAAGTTGCAGGGGAAACACAGGGCCCAGATCCCAGGGGCATGGGCAGCCTGGAAATGATACAGAGAGAAAGGGAAGGGAGATCACAGGGCAAACCCAGTGCCCAGATAGTAAATAGAAGGAGAGGCATGTGAGAGGCATGGACAAATGGGCTGAGAGAGATGGATAGATGGATGAGTTGACAGATGCAAGGATGGGTTATGGATGGATGGATGGATGGGTTGATGGATGGATGGGTCGATGGATGGACGGATGGATGGGTTATGGATGGATGAAAGGATTGATGGACAAATAGATGGACGGATGCATGGGTTGACAGACAGATGGGTTCATGGATGGATGGATGGATGGATGGGTTGAAGGACAATGGATGGACAGGTTGAAGGATGGATGGGTTGGATTTTGATTGATTGCATTGCAGCTTACATGCTCCTCCCTCTTTGGCTCCCTTCCCCATGGGCTGTCTTCGGGGCTAGTGTGGCTCAGTTTTTCATTGATGTTAGGCAGAGGTTCCTGTTGACGTTCTTCTCCTCGCAGTTGTGACAACCCTTGTTATCACACTGGTACATGGGCAAGCTACAGACTAGACTGCAGCTCAGAAACCACCCAGCAACAGGGTGGGGGGGGGGGTCATGTTCTTGATTGGAGCTTGACATACACAAAGGGGGGATGGAGGTTTAGAATGCAGCTTGTGGTGCACTAGGGGCTGGCAATTCTAGACTGGTGCACACTTGGGGAGAAGAATGGGTTTGGGAAGGGTAACCACCTTTCTGTATACAGCGCTATAAAATCCCTCCTGGCCAGAGGCAACATCCTATTACCTGTAAAGGGTTAAGAAGCTCAGCTAACCTGGCTGGCACCTGACCCAAAAGACCAATAAGGAGACAAGATACTTTCAAATCGGGGGGGGGGGAGGAAGAGTTTTGTTTGTGCTCTTTGTTTACGTGGTTGTTCTCTCTTGGGACTGAGAGAGGCCAGACAGAAATCCATCTTCTCCAACCCATCCTAATCCAAGTCTCCAATATTGCAACCAGTATAGATAAGCCAGGCAAGGCGGATTAGTTTATCTTTTGCTTTATGTGAATTTTCCCTGTGATAAGTGGGAGGTTTATTCCTGTTTTCTGTAACTTTAAGGTTTTGCCCAGAGGGGGATCCTCTGTGTTTTGAATCTGAATACCCTGTAAAGTATTTTCCATCCTGATTTTACAGAGATGATTTTTACCTTTCTTTTTTAAAAAAAAAAAATAAAATCCTTCTTTTAAGAACCTGACTTATTTTTCCATTGTTCCAAGATCCAGGGGTTTGGGTCTTTGACGATTTTGGAACCAATTGGTTAAGATATTATTCTCAAGCCTGCCAGGAAAGAGGGGGTGTAGGGCGTGGGGGGATATTTTGGGGGAAGACGTCTCCAAGTGGTCTCTTTCCCTGTTCTTTGTTTAAAACGCTTGGTGGTGGCAGCATACGGTTCAAGGACAAGGCAAAGTTTGTACCTTGGGGAAGTTTTTAACCTAAGCTGGTAAGAATAAACTTAGGGGGTCTTTCATGAGGGTCCCCACATCAGTACCCTAGAGTTCAGAGTGGGGAAGGAACCCTGACAGGGGGTCATGTTCTTGATTGGAGCTTGACATACACAAAGGGGGCATGGAGGTTTAAAATACAGCTTGTGGTGCCCTGGGGACTGGCAATTCTAGATTGGTGTACACTTGGGGAGAAGAATGGGCTTGTAGGTTGAAGACTGGAGCACACCCCAGGGTGGGTTTCTAGGCTGGAGCACCACCAGAGATGGGGATGGGGTTCTACATTGGAGCACACCCAGAGATGTGGCTCTAGATTGGAGATTTTAGCACATCAAGGGATGGGGTTCTAGACCGGAACACACACTGGGGTTCTAGGTTGGAGTGCACCCATGGATCAGGTCCTATATTGGCACATGCTCATGAATTGGGTTCTAGATTGGAGCACTCCAAATAAATTGGTGTTCTAGACTAGGGCACCCATCAGAATGATGTTCTAGATTGGTGTTTGGTAGCTAGTTGGGACGTGTTTCTGTTACACTCAGCGAGCCAGAAGCGCATGCACTGCAAGAGAGACCAGTGGAAGAGCAAGCCCCACGCAGTTCTCAGCCCGCTTCATCGTGTCTCTTCCCAGCCAGGCAGGGGTTGTTTTCCGGGTCTGTCACAGCGCAGTCCCGGCAGCCGTTGTTGTCGCAGCGCAGCAGGGGCACATTGAGCAGCCAGTGCCAGGCCTGCAGCAGGTCCTGGTGGGTCACGTCACGCTTCATGTCGTAGTCGAAGATCTTCTGGAACACAAAGGCCGTGTAGTTGTTGTCGATGTCCAAGAAAGCAGCACTGGTCATCCCAACAATGTTGGAGATCCCGGCCTCGTGCAGACACTTGGTGGAGCAGAGCGAGTTGAAGGTGAATAAGATCAGGCAGCTGTTCTGGCCGTAGGTCCTGCCATGAGCTGGGTCACAAGGCTGTTTGGGCAGGAGAACACACACCACTCGCTGTGCTCCGTGTATTTCCCACTCGGTGTATTCACATTCAGTGGCCGGTTGGCCACGAAGTTCCCAAGGGGCGGGTTGTACAGGAAAGTGGTGGGGGCTGTTTCTCTGAGCTTCATGCAGTCACAAAACCATGTGTTAGGGCTTGCTCCCCACTTTGAACTCTGGGGTACAGATATAGGGACCCGTATGAGAGACCCCCTAAACTTATTTTTACCAGTTTAGGTTAAAAATTCCCCAAGGCATGAATTTTTCCTTGTCCTTGGACGGTATTCACTGCCACCACCAAGTGAGTTAGACAAAGATTTAAGGAAAAGAACCACTTGGAATTCCCCAAAATATCCCCCCAAGACCCTTTACCCCCTTTCCTGGGGAGACTTGAGAATAATACCCTAACCAATTGGTTACCAAGTGAGCACAGACCCCAAACTCCTGGGTCCTTAGGATACTGAAAATTAATCAGGTCCTAAAAAAAAAATTTTATTATAAAGAAAAAAGTAAAAGAATCACCTTTATAAAATCAGGATGGAAGATAACCTTACAGGGTAACAAAAGATTTAAAAACACAGAGGAACTCCCTCTAGGCTTAGTTTTAAAGTACAAAAAAAAGCAATAAACCTCCCTATAGCAAAGGGAAAATTCACAAGCTAAAATAAAAGATAATCTGCCACCTTTCCTGGCTTTACTTACTATCTTAGGCCTGGTCTACAGTACGCGGTTATTTCGGAATTAGCCGAGTTACTTTGAAATAAAACTGATTCCATCCACACGACCAAACCAGTTTTTTCGATTTAAAGGGCTCTTTAATCTGATTTCTGTACTCCACCTTGGCAAGTGGAGTAGCGCTAAAATCGAGATCGCAGTTCTGGGTTACAGGTACTGTGGACGCAATTCAATGTTATCGGCCTCCGGGAGCTATCCCAGAATGCTCCCTTGTGACCGCTCTGGACAACACTCTCAACTCCGATGCACTAGCCAGGTAGGCAGTAAAAGCCCCAGGAACTTTTGAATTTCCTGTTTGGTCACCATCAGCACAGTCCACCATCACAGGCGACCATGCAGAGTCCACCATCACAAGAGACCACGCAGTCCCGGATTTGCAGACAAGCTCCAGCATGGTCCAAACGGGAGGTACTGGATCTCATTGCATGTTGGGGAGACGAATCTGTTACGGCAGAACTACGTTCCAAAAAAAGAAATGCAAGTACATATGCTAACGTCTCCAGGGCCATGACGGAAAGAGGCTACTCCAGGGACACAGAGCAGTGTCATACAAAAATCAAGGAGTTCAGGCAAGCGTACCAAAAAGCCAGGGAGGCGAACGGGCGCTCTAGGTCACAGCCCCATACATGCCACTTTTACTGTGAGCTGCATGCAATTATGGGAGGTGACGCCACTACTACCTGACCACTGTCCATGGACACCTGCAAGGGGGGAGTTGCACGGAGCGATGAGGATGAGTTTTTGGAGGACAAAGAGGAGAAGGACAGTGCACAGGCGGCAAGTGGCGAATCCGTTTTCCCCCGCAGCCAGAAACTATTCTTAACCCTGGACCCAATAGCTTCCCCCCACTCCCAAGGCAGGCTCCTGGACTATGACCCTGGAGAAGGCACTTCTGGTGAGTGAGAGTTGATCGGAGCCACGCGGTTGGGGGTGGGGGGAAACCCAGCCGCGCTGGGCTGTTCACGTTTAGTTTAAAGGGCTCATCCCTGCTCAGAGCTTCATCGGAGCCACACGGTGGGGGGACAGGGGAGGGTGTTGTGTGAAGCGATCATCCCAGAGAGCCTGCAGGCCCCCTTTTATATGGCAAACCCACCAGGCATTGCTTGCTATGGGAAAGGGGACCCGGCAGTTTTAAAGCATTGAAATGAATGCAGAAGAAGCAGAACCCCGCGTGCCCCTAGGGCTTACCATGGCTGCCTGCCAGCTGAATTCAGTTGCCCGGCCACATGTGATGGCTTACTCACACCAAAGTGGCAGGCACTTCAGTATAAGAGGCAAAATGCGACCTTGTACAAAAAGAACATGTGCTGTGTACTATGAATTGCCTGTTTCACTGAGAAAGTGTTCCCTTTCTTTTCTAAAATGTATCTTTTAAAATACTATCCTCCCTTTTTCTCCTCCTACAGGTGCAAATGTTTCAACGCGGCCCCTATCTACTCTGTCCCAGAGGCTGGTCCAGATTAGAAGGCGGAAAAAATGAACTCGGGACGACATGTTCACCGAGCTCATGCAGTCCTCCGGCACTGATAGGGCCCATTTGAATGCATGGAGGCAAACAATTGCGGAATAGCGTAAAGCACTACATGAATACGAAGAGAGGAGAGACGCACGCGATGAGAGCAGCCAGGATGCTATGGTCAAGCTCATGGGGGAGCAAACTGAAATGCTCCGCTGTATGGTGGATCTAATGTGGGAAAGGCAGCAAGACCACAGACTGTCGCTGCAGCCCCTGTATAACCCTCCCTCCTCCCCAAGTTCCATAGCCTCCTCACCCAGACGCCCAAGAACACAGCGGGGCAGGGGAGGCTACGGGGACCCACACACTTAACCCCAGAGGATTGCACAAGCAGCAGAAAGCTGGCATATCCAAACTTTTGATTTGGTTTTTGGACTTGTCCTTCCCTCCTCCTCCACCCCCCTAACCCAATACCCTCCCTCCCCCGTCTACCTTCTGATTTCTCTCAATGTTTTGTGCAACAAATAATAAAGAATGATTTTTAAACAATTGTGACTTTATTTCCTTTCATATATAGAGGGGACAGGTAGCTTCAAGAGAAACAAGCACAACTGTCACACCGTACCCAGGCCAGTCATGAAATTGGCTTTCAAAGCTTCTCTGATGTGCAGCACACCCTTCTGTGCTCTTCTAATCACTCTGTTGTCTGGCTGGGCGAAATTGGCCACCAGGTGAGTTGCCTCAACCTCCCACCCCACCATAAACATCTCCCCCTTACTTTCACAGATATTGTGGAGCACACAACAAGCAGCAATTACAATTGGAATATTGGTTGTGCTGAGATCTAACCGAGTCAGTAAACCACACCAGCGCGCTTTCAAACATCCAAAAGCACATTCTACCACCATTCTGCACTTTCTCAGCCTATAGTTGAACTGCTCCTTACTACTGTCCAGGGTGACTGTGTATGGCTTCATGAGCCATGGCATTAAGGGGTAGGCTGGGTCCCCGAGGATAACTATAGGCATTTCAACATCCTCAACAGTAATTTTCTGGTCTGGGAAGTAAGTCCCTTCCTGCAGCTGTTCAAACAGACCAGAGTTCCTGAAGATGCAAGTGTCATGCACCTTTCCCGGCGATCCCACATTGATGTCGGTGAAACGTCCCTTGTGATCCACCTGTGCTTGCAGCACCATGGAAAAGTACCCCTTGCGGTTTACGTACTGGCCATCCCAGTGTTCCGGTGCCAAGATGGGGATATGGGTTCCGTCTATCGCCCCGCCGCAATTAGGGAACATCAGCGCATTAAAGCCATCCACAATGGTCTGCACATTTCCCACAGTCACTACCCTTGATAGCAGCTGGTCAATGATTGCGTTGGCTACTTGCAGCACAGCAGCCCCGACAATAAATTTGTCCCACTCCAAACTGATTCCTGACTGACCGAGCATTGCAAGCTTCCACAGGGCAATGGCCACTCGCCTCTCAACTGTGAGAGCTGCTCTCATTTTGGTTTCTTTGCGCTTCAGGGCAGGGGACAGCAAGTCACAAAGTTCCATGAAAGTGGCCTTACGCATATGAAAGTTTTGCAGCCACTGGGAATCATCCCATACCTGCAACACTATGCGGTCCCACCACTCTGTGCTTGTTTCCCGGGCCCAGAATTGGCGTTCCACGGCATGAACCTCACCAACCACCACCGTGATCTCCCAATCGCCACATGCCTTGCTTCTAGGAACGTGTATGTCCATGTCCTCATCACTATCGTAATCATGCTGTTGTCGCTTCCTCGCCCAGTTTTGCAGGTACTGCACATACTGCTCGATAATGCACGAGGTATTTACAATGGTCAAAACTGCAGCGGAGATCTGAGCGGGCTCCATGCTTGCCGCGCTATGGCGTCTGCACGGGTAATCCTGGAAATAGGGCAAGAAACGTAGGAGAGCAGAGTGGCAGCATAAGAGGTGCTGTTCGGTTCACGATAGCCGAAAAAAGGCGGGAAATGGTTGTCTTCTGTAGCTTTCACGGAGGTGGGAGCCCAGGACAGGTAACATGGAGAAACTCGGTATCGCAGCAAAAGTGGGAGAGCAGAGTTGGCGGCAGAAGCTGTGCTGCTTGGTTCACGATGGCCGAGCAGAGTTGGCAGTGGAAGCGTTCGATGAGGACGAGAAAGAGTAGATATTATAGACATTACATAGAAAGACGAGAGGAAATATGAGGTGGATTCAGAGTACCAGGAGAGAGGCGGTGCACCGTCTGCTGAAAGCAGTATGGAGTCTGCACACCAAAAAGGCGCAAAATGACTGTCTGCTGTAGCTTTCACGAAGGGAGGAGCGACTGACGACACACACCCAGAAACACTAGCGAGAATGTTTTTGCCCCATCACGCACTGGGAGCTTAACCGAGAATTCCAATGGGCGTCGGGGACTGTGGGAACTGTGGGATAGCTACCCACAGTGCACAACTCTGACATTCGATGTTAGCCTCGGTACTGTGGATGCACTCCGCCGAATCCACACGCTTTAGTGGGGACACAAAAGACCGAATTTATAAAATCGCTTCCAAAAATTCGAATAGAATAATTTTGAAATAATTTCGTACTGTAGACGTACCTTTAGTAATTCTGGATGCTTTTTTACGTATGACTTTGGAAGATCTATTTTCCCTGTCCTGGTTCCTTGCTGACCCGGAGAGAACAAAAGAACACCAAAACAAACACTTTCCCCCACAAATTTAAAAGTATCTTCTTCCCTTGTTGGTCCTTTTGGTCAGGTGCCAACCAGATATCTAAGCTTTTTAACCCTTTACAGATAAAGGGGGGATTTTATAGTACCCTTAGCTGAATGTTCATAACACCATGGCTTTTGTCTTTTAAAGTATTTATAAGAGCATGCTAATATAGTTTTATTCCTAATAAACATTATTTTGTTGCAGTAGTTAGCAGCTTCAAATAACAAGGGGGGGGCAGGGGTTTACAAATTTTTCCTTTTAAATTTAAAAAAGTGGCCAAATTTTTGTATAAGCTGCTTTCTTAGTTTCGCCCAGTATAAAAGCCTGCTAATATAGCTTTATTGCTATCATGCATTCACATTCACATGTTACAAAGTTCACATTAGAAGAACTCCTTACAGCTAACGTCAAGTTTTGTCTGTCTGGTTTTTGTCCTCTGGTCAAGTCATTTGGGCAAAACTCTGAAAAGCAAACTAGCACTTTTTGAAAGAACTGCTTTAAACATGTCTTTTTATGTTTTATTTGATTATTGTAAAACCCCCTCCTTGCCCATGATGGTGTATCTGAATTTTCACTAGAAAGCACATCTGGTCACTGTTGTTTTTTCATGTTAGCAAAAAAAAAAAAATTCCCAGGCTGGAGGCATAAGGCTTTCTCTTAATCTACAGCATCTCTCTCATGGCTTGTGGTCTGACTGAAGGTTTTTGTTTTTAACCCTGCTATGTCAGTCTTTATCTTTATGTTAGAACAGGTTCCTCTCATTGTAAAAGTTGTATCATTTCTTTACAGAATTTTTTCCTGTTAGCAAACGAATTAAGAAAAGCCTTTGTTTCTTCAGGGTCAGTGTTTATCTTACATCTTCACACTGTTTGAAGGGGTGGGGGTGGGGGGCCCTTGTTGTAAAATGTAAGATGCCATAGTACAGCGATAGCCAATGAAAGTTAGCAAAGGACAGAGCCCCCACCCTGCATCGTCCCAACCCCCGCACCCCAGCCCTGCTCTGAGAACCCCCCAAATTCCCCCTCACTGCTCCAACCCCCACCCGATCCCCAGCTCTGAGTCTGGGCTGGTTGTCACCAACTGGGCCCCGGCCCATTGAGTAGGTCAATGGGGCACGAGCTGGAGCGGGACAGTTTATCAAAGGCAGGGGCCAGGCGCCAGCCTCAGGGCCGTGAGAGGAGGATTTGCCTCTCCGCACACATCCGGGTGGGTGGGACAGAAACGATGTGCAGCCGGGCAGCTGTTAGCAGGTGGATCTGGGGGGGTGGCCCACCTGGCGATTCCATAAGGGGAGAGCAACTCCAAGGGACGCCCAGCGCAAGCCAGGGAGATGCCGTCCAGCAGGAGGCTCCTGGCTTGGGGCTCAGTTGCCCTGGCCCTGTGCATGGCAGCCCCAGGTAATGTTTTCCCCCTGGGTAGCCCCAGGCTGTGCCCCTGGGACCCTCATCTCACTGCTGCCCTGGGTGGGGGCTGGGGGAGAACGAACACACAGGGAATCGCCCAGAAGCTTTTCCTTCTTGTGGAAAAACTTCTGCTCTGATTTATTGATCTGCTGGAAATAACTGAGTGTGTCTGAAAGGCAGCTGCAGAGGGCATCCAGGGGGCAAATACAGGGTCCCTACACAGGACAGGGGGAGCGCAGTGCAGGGCACAGGCACCCCAAGGGTAGTTCAGTTGGTGACATAGCTGCATCCATATCCCACCCCCTCCATCTGTACACAGAAGGGGAGAAGCTGAGAGTACTAATTCCTAGCTGCTATAGAGATGTCTCCTCTGTGGTTTTCAAGAGCTTTACATAGGAGGTAAATAACATTTCCCCCTTTTTACAGATGGTGAAACTGAGGCACAGTTTTGCCTGCAGAACCAGGATTAGAATTCAGGTTACCAGAGTCCCGCAGTAGCACCTTCCCCACAAGCCCCCTTGACCTCTCAAGCACTTACTCCTTCTCCTCTCAGCACATCCTCTTCTTCAGTATGTAGCAACCTCTCTGTTCCTTATCCTCACCCTGTTTCACTTTCAGGCTGAATCACTTCCCCTTTATTTACAAGGGAAGATCACACTGGTCATGCACGGGGGAGCTTTGGCACATGACCACCAGCAAAGGGAAGTCCTGCGATCTGAAGCAGGAGTCCTGGCAGTCTCCACCTCTCACTCCGATCTCATGGATTGCACAGCGGTCATCCAGCTCGATACCAGTTGCTGCAAGGAAATGGCTCCTGCTCCAAATCATAGAATCATAGAACTGGAAGGGACCTCGAGAGGTCATCTAGTCCAGTCCCCTGCACTTATGGCACGACTAAGTATTCTCTACACGATCCCTGACAGGTGTTTCTCTAACCTGCTCTTAAAAATCTCCAGTGATGGAGATTCCATAACCCTTGTCCCTTGTCCAAACTTTTCTGGGACCCTAATTCATTCTCGCTGAGGAACGTTCAATTTAGCGATCACTCACTTTCTCTCGCTGACTCGCTTCCCACTCACAAGAACAGCTATCGCTCCTTCTCCTGCAAAATGCACCACCCCGCTCAGTGCAATGGAACAACAGAGTGCCTATGATTCCACACACACGCATGCACAGAAGGAAGGCAAGCAAGCAAGAGAATGTGTGAAAGCGCTGTGTGGCATAAGACAGTGTTAAGATATTAAGAAATCAGGCTATGTAATACTAGCAGACAGAGCAGAACTAGATCCAGGGGCTGGAAGTTGAAGGGAGACAAATTCCGACTGGAAAAATGAGGCCCGGTAACTGCGTAACCCTTATGCAGCAACCAGGGCCAGGGGCAATGTCTAGGGGTTCCTCTGAACAGGACAAAACAGAACCAGCTCAAGCCCCCACCCAGTAATCTGGGGAAACTAAACCTCACCCTGGGCACCTGGAAGAGGCAATAATTCCCCACTCGCAAGCTCCGAGTCTGTGTGTAACAAAAGAAAACTTATATAGAAAGGGAGAGGGAACCCAGCGTTAATTTGGGAAAACACTGCAGTCGCGATTGAAAAGCCTGCAAACCACAAGTGAATACCTGCCCCCAGTATCTTGGGCAGTGCCCTTTGCCTCAGTTTCCCACCTTGCGGTGTGAAAGTCTGGCCGATGAATATCCTTTTAACACGCCACTCCCCTTTTCCCTCCGCTACGCCCCACTCACTGGGACCTTTGCTTATGCAAAGCCAGCAAGGTCCCAGAATTCAGGGGTGCATTCATGTGGGTTCTCGCCCTACCCCTAAAGGGTAGGAATGCCACTGGTGCTGCCGTTATCTCTGCCGCCACTGGCCACTCACTGGAGCCTTTGCCACTGATCTCTGTCACCTTTCCCGCTGCTCATCACTGCCATCTCTGCGGCTGCCGGCTGCCACCTGTAGAATGCCACCTCCTGAGGGTTCCCCCCTTAGCCCAGCTGTGAGTGATTTCACCTCAGCACTGCTGGATCCTC
This sequence comes from Dermochelys coriacea, assembly GCF_009764565.3. NCBI lineage: Eukaryota > Metazoa > Chordata > Testudines > Dermochelyidae > Dermochelys > Dermochelys coriacea. The sequence goes on from NC_050090.1 coordinate 11,541,269, forward strand.
TGCATTATTTGTCACTGCACCCTATCCCTGCAGGGGGCCTAAGTCTCAGCCCCATAAACCTGTTCACCAGCCATTTCAGCTCTAGTAATCACTAAGCAGAAACAAAGACCCTCCACCAAGTCTGAGTTCCCAACTCCAAACACTAAACAAGCAACTAGGACAGAAAACTCTTAAAACAGAGCCAAGAACATCAACACCCTACAACTCTGACTTTCACATGGCTTTGGCATTACTGTTTCCTGCGTAGCTAGTGATGTTACACTTAGGGTGACTCCCACAATCAGCTGTTGTGTCTGGGATCACCTAAGTCGAGTAGGCATGTCTATGCAAATATGGTCTGCTCCAGAGGTCTTTTCCCCCAGTTCATCACTAGATGTTGGGGGAGAGCTCATTCAGACCCTGCTTACTTCTGTTTTCCAGGAAGAGCAATTAGCCTATGGAACACTTTTCCGCATGATAGAGAATCCACCACAGTCCTAGGTGTCTATACAGGGAGACCGGACGTCTTTCTTAAAGATCTGCTCCAGCTCAACTATAAGCTACAGCCTGAATGCAGGAACCACTGTGTTATTCAGGAGGGCCGACTAGCTGACCAGAATGGTCTCTTCTGGCCTTAACATCTATGAATCTATAAAGGTTTGAGCCACGTGAGTTTGATTTGGCCACGAGTCCAGAAAGAAGAGGCAGGAGTTAATGCTTTTCATCCCAAATCCATGTTGACAAAACCTCACCCACGCAACCCACCCCAGCGTTGAGTATCTACCTGCCATACGTCTGGCGGGAGGTAGGTTAGGCACATTTCAGACAGTTTGTGGGTGTCTTTACCTGGGATTTTGCTGCTCAGTCACAGAGGCACTTTTGAATCTCCCACCCGAAGCTGGTGCGACCCTTTCTATCTCTGCCTGTGAAACCTGCGCGCCATGTGACCAACTGCAGCATGGGGAACAAATACAACGAGTGCATTTAGAGAGGAGATTGGGGGGCAGCATGAGCGGTGTGTGAACCTCCCCTTCGGAGGTTGAGTGAGCCCCCAACAGTTTCAGGAGAAAGGGTGGGGCCTGGGGGTGGAACATGGGCTGGGCCACAGCCTGGGTCTGAGGAGGCTTAGCCTGCCCTGGCCTTTGATACCTGCTGCCCATGGGGGGCAGTGAAGAAGGGGAAGGAGAAAGGAAGAGGCACATGGGGCAGAGAGAAAACAGGAGCGAGAATGGAAAAGGAAAAACAAACCCTGCGAACAAGAGACAGAAAAAGAGAGGAAGGGAAAAAAGACAGAGAAAGCAACAGCTGGGCTGAGGGGCCGTTCTAGCAGCAGAGTCAGGGAAAAGCTCAGATTCTCAGAGCCTGGAGAGTGTCAGGATCCTCAGGGTCTGTTATTTTTAATTGCTGTCAGTCTCTGTCCCTGCATTTGCTGCCGTGACCATGGCTCTGGTCTGGGAGTCAGGACACCTGGGCTTTAGCTCTGACCCAGTCAATGACTTCCTTTGTAAGCCTGGGTGAGTCATGTCCCCACTCTCTCCCTCAGTTTCCCCTCTCACCCCTTGTCTGTCTCATCTATTTAGATTTTGAGCTCTCGGAGTCATCAGCTGTCTTGCACTGTGTGTCTGTGCAGCTCCTAGCACAGGCTTGATCACAGCCAGGGTCTGTGCAGCACCTGGCGTATTGGGCCCTGATCTCGGGCGAGGTCTGGGCAACACCCGGCACACTGGGGACCCCAATCTAATATTACTACTAAATCCTGAGCTCAGAATCTGGGGCCAATTCTAACTGCAGTCATTGGGGTGACCCCAGATTGATTCTGGAGTAACTGCCATCAGGATCAGGCCTGTGTTCCATGCTGCAGGTATGTCCCTTAGCATTTCTGGTGTAAATCCTCTGCACTAACGAAATTGCTCAGAGCCGGTTTGTACGGGACAGGACTGAATGTGGGGATTAGACCAGTCCTGAAATGCAAAGGAAGAATGCCCTGCGTGTGCCCAGGTAGCTGACTGGGGATTTCCCTGCTTCCTCCTTCTCAGGCTTAGGACAAGATGCTCAGCTGGTGTGAACTGGCACCACGCTACTGGCTTCAGTGGATCTGTGCTGATTTACACCTGCTGGGGACATGGCTCATTGACTCCAGCATGGCTTTGGTGGTCCCTTGAAGGGCAGTCTAGTCCCAGGCAACTCCAATGAGCTAATTTAAGGAGATTTAGCCTATCTAGGCAGATCACTGCATCAGACGTCTCTGGGCCTGCTAGAAGGCCATCCGGACGGGCTCCAGGGAGGTGTCGGGAGAAAGGAAAGTTCTGCTAAGGGAAGGCTGCTCCTGGAGAGCCCAGCCCCAAGGCGGAGAAGGGCTGCACGTCTCTGAGCAAAAGGAAGAGGTTTTATTTCAGGGTTATTTGTATGTAATAAAGTAGAACCCCAGCAGGGAGTGTGTTTCTTACTCCCTTTTGGACTGTGTGGCTTTCTTACGGGGCCCTGAGAACAGGGAAACTGAGGCAGGGAGTGCAGGCAGTGCCACCCTAAGTTAGCAGGGCTACTACAGGGCAGCCATTCCCTGAGACAGGCTCCAATAGAGTGGGGCTGACTGGCACCAGCTGGGGGATTGGCCCCCATTGACTCCAGTGGAAGGACCCCAATTTCTGTGTATTTATGCTGCCCATCAAATTGGTATCTGAGGATTTAAGAGCCGAACTCTGTGTCTGGAAACCCGAAACCCTCCGGCTCAGCCGTGAAGGGATCAAATGGTGTGTTGGCTGCATGTGGGTCACGCGAAGACCCGGTGTTTCAAGACAAGGGCAGCTGGAGGAAATGCAGCCATTTCCTCCAGGAAAGGCTGGGGAAGCCCATTAGATCTGCACCTTTTCCCCAGCCTCAGGCAGACGAACAGACACTTCCGGCCCCTCACATCGTCACCTTGGGGCAATCATGGAGAATGCAGATCCCCCATAATGTCACCCCAGGGCAGTCATGGGGAATGCAGGGCCCCTCACATCGTCACTCCGGGACAAGTCGTTGGGAATGCAGGCCACCCCACAAAGTCAAGAGGGTCCTTACACCTAACGGAGAAACAGTTGAAAACGCTGATTATTTCTTGAGGGGTTTTTTTTTTAAATTTCATTTTCTTCTAAACATCCCAGGAACATTTGTCAGTTCTTGGATGAAAACTCAAAGGTGACTATGATGATACAGTCAGATTTCAAAACTTATGGTTTTCTTTAAAAAACTGGATTTTTGAAAAAAAAATCTGTTTTCAAAAAAAGCTTTTTTTGCTCAAAAAGTTTTGGAGTCCAAGGAAAGTTGTTTTCTTTAACCACCTGCCTTTTTTTTTAACCAACCCCCCAATTGTTTTCCAGCAATAAGTTTTTGATTTTTGGTTTCTGGTTTTTCACAAAAAATTGGAAAATTTTCACTGGATTACAATGTTTGTTTTGATGGATTTTAAGCCAGTCTTGTGATCTGGGGCCTGACCATGGGAGAGCTCGGGGCGGCCAGGCTGCTGGCACTGGCGCAGTGTGGGCTTGACTGGGTACCCATGTAAATCTCAACCAGCACATCTGAGCCGTGGCATTTCTCTGGCAAGCCCATGTTCTCTGAACATGCCACTCCTCTGCAGCATGATCCCCAGAACCCCCCAGTCCCTGCCAGCATGAGGCTGCTGCCCCCCCTCTGCCCTCGGCTGTTCAGTTCTCACTTCCCACAGCGTCCCTGGTGTGGCTGACTCAGGCCGGGCGGCGGCTACTTTCTCCAGCACACAGGTGATGAGCAGGGGTGCTGATTCCTAAGAGCTAGTACAAGGACAGCCTGACCCCTCATAAAGATAAGGAGTGTGGACAGGATAATGGACATGGATGTTTTGTTGAACAAGCAGGTGCAAGGTACAGGACACTAACGCAAAGCATGTGGAGTGACATATGTAACTTGCTTGGATCAATGTATAAAAGGAGATGTCATGGGGGGGCATCTTTGTACTAGTCTAGGGGACGGCATCCTGGTTCGCTGACGGAGCCGGTGTCTTCCCAAACCACCCCGTTACCTTCAGGCTTGGTGTCATGCTCGGTGTCAGCTGTGGAATCTGTAGGGCAAGAATGAGAGTTGTTATGAGGAGTCATGATGGCTAACCTGGGGCAGAGGTTCAGATCCACGCGCTGCGCTTAAGTGTGTTTGAATGAGCAAACAGCCTAGAAATCGTTTTCTGGTGTGTAAGTCCAGACGGGGCCGTTAGCTCGTCTGATCTGACCTCCCGTGTGACATAGGCCAGAGAATTCTCCCCAGTCCCCTCTATCGAACCCCGTAACTTGAGTTTGGCTAAAACATCTTCCACAAAGGCCTCCAGCCCGGATCCAAACCTGTTCCCTCACTGGGAAAAAACTGCCTTGTTTCTAACTGGAACTTGTCCGGTTTCAGCTTCTGGCCATCGGTTCTCGTTTGGCCTTTCACTGCTAGATCAAAGAGCCACAGGTGCCGACTCAGTGGGTGCTCTGGGACTCAAGCACCAACAGAAAAAAGAATAGAGGGTGCACTGCTCACACCCACCAGCCACAGTGGTTCCGGCCCCGGGGGCTGGCTGCCGATCAGCTGTTTGGTGGGAGGGAGATGTTCAGGGGAGGGGAGATGGAGAGAAGAGAGCGACAGGCAGGCGGGAAGCCTCAGGGAAGGGGTGGAACAGGGGCGGGATGAGGCAGAGCGAGGGCGGCACCTTGGGGGAATGGGCGGAACGGGGGTAGGGCCTTGGGGTGAAGCGGGGGTGGAGCACCTACCGGGAAAAATACAAGTCAGTGCCTGTGCAAAGAGCCCTGGAGGCCCCAGTATTTTTTCTTTAGTATTTTCTTTATGCCAATTCCAAAGTGCTCCTACTGACCCCGCAGCGGAGCTGTGTCCCTGCAGCTACTAAACAAGGACAGCGTCTAGTCAATAAATCAGCTGCAGGGGGACTATATGGCTAGAGGCCCTTTGTAACCGAGCTGTAGGTGATTGATCTGCGTCCCTGACACTGACGGGGCAGTACGTTGTGCTGCCCGCATTGGCTGGCTGTGGACTCACCAGTCACATGCAGGAACTGGGGAGGGCTCAGAAGCGAATTCGCCTCTAGGTTCCGATCACCTTTGTGCTGATACAGACAGGCAAAGCTCGCGGAGCTGTTTGCCCTCATGTCATAGCGCAGGTTGTAGGCAAATTTGCCTTCCTGTATTGGCTGGACTGCAAGATCCTTCCCATCTTGACAGAATGTAGCCCGGGTAGAAGGAGAGAAAGCAGGTACTTTACACTTCACCATCACGGTGTCCCCGGGGCGACTGGCCCCCTTGTCTAGAAGTATCTGTGAGGCTGGGAGATCCCCTGGAAAACACAGGAGCAGCTGTTGATAACAGATTGTGTATGGAGGAAGGGTGGCTTTGTGGGTTAAACAGTGGACTCAGGACACCTGGGTTCAATTCTGGGTGCTGTCACAGAGTCGCTGTGTGACCTGGGACCAGTCACTGCATTGCTCTGCCTTCAACTCCCAATCTGTGACATGGGGCTAATCTTCCTTCCTTGGTCTGCCCTGTCTACTTGTTTCCCAACTGGTTAATGACAGTTCACTCAACCCCTGTCTCTGTGTTTCGAGAGATGGCTACAGATTGCAGCAGGCTGCTCACTAGTTAGTGTTATGCTCCCCGCACACGCAGAGGAGTTAGATAAAACCATGATTCCTCTGGCTGGAAGGCTGCAGCACAACATGGCTTCATTGCTTAGAATCCAGGATGATAACACCCAAAACCAAATCCAGAGAGAGACAAAGCAGGCTGCTCCCCCAGGTAGGGGGCCTCAACTCCCCCAACCTCTCTGTCTGCAGAACTCACTCTGCTTCCCTGCAGCAAAAGCAGGACCAGGAACACTGGAGAATTTAAAGAGACAGTTTACACTTTTAACACAGCTTTCTCTACCCCTAGACTGTTAACAGGTCATTCAGGGTTTCCTCTATTTCTGCAGTGACTGGGGTATAGTGGATTTTCTTTGTCTTGGAGGTGAATCTCTGAAGTGGGGCCACCTGCTGTGTGTGTGGAGTCCCAACCTGGCATGTTTCAGGGGCCTTCACTTCACCAGACAACTTCCTCCTGGCTGTGAGGAGCTGCCAGTTCACATCCTGGTCACACTCGTCCTATTGCTGATTGGGAAGTGGATGGGGAGGGAGGGGGCTGTATGGTGAAGGCCTATGGACCTATCTCTGTCTTCCTCCCAGCTCTCTAACCATGGAAGTGTTGGGTCCAGTCCTGCAGGCCAGACAGGCTCAGGATTTCCTGCTCCTGCCTAACCCACTCTGCAATCACTGCTGAGAGCATCTGCTCTCCTCTCTACCTAGTACATCCCCAGCCCTGCCCCCCATGGGACCTCACGGTTTATCTTCTGCTGGCAGGCAGGGGACGCTCCCCCCATTGCACAGAGGGGGCACTGAGATACAGGCTGGATTAAGGGACTTTCCCAGGGGCACACAGGGAATCTGTATCAGGAATTGAACCCAGATCTCCTGAACACAAGTGTAGCACCCTACCCACTAGGCCACCCTCCCCAGCCAGGCCCCACTTGCGCTGCCCTTTCAAAGCCCAGCCCTGCATGTATCCATTTGAGCCAAGGGATGAGTTCCCACTAGCCGCAGCTGGACCCATCACAGGCAGCCGGGCTCCAGAGCGACTCAGGCGAGCAGGGCTCGGCTCCGGCCCTTCCCAGCCAGCCAGCGTCTCTATGGCTGCCTCTCTCCCGGGCTGCAGGTGTGACAGGAACACACTCACCTGGGGAGCTGCAGATCTTGGCCATGGCCAGAGGGAGACCTGTGACAGGAGGGAAGGGAAAGGGGTGAGAATGTGATGAGGGCTGTGTGGGGATCCCAGAGCGGGGTGCATCCCAATGAGAGCACCGCGGCCGTCTTAAGGAAAGTAGGTGAGAGGGCATATCAGGGAGGGTAAATCCCCCGCTGATATCCAGGGCCAGGCCCTACACCGCTGGGTCCCTGAACAGCACTGGGCTCTGGGAGAGCCCCAGTGACCCTGCTCAGGCTACCTGTGAAGTCAAGGGGTCGGCATCTGGCCCCATGTTCGCAAGATCATCCAGGGCTCATCAGAACCAACAGAAAAGCTCCTGCTGCGTCTAACGGACTCTGGATCCAGCCTGTCTCATTGGGGTTGGCTGGAAAATTGCCACTCGGCTTGGTTTTCCGTGCCTCGGAGATGGCCACCCTGGTTACCTGACCAAACATTGGCGTGATTTGTACCTAAAACCAAGGGTTTAAAACCACAGGAACTGCTAGAGTGGGCCAGAACCGAGGTCCACTTACTCCAGCATCCTGTTTCTGACAGGGGCAGCACCAGACACTGCGGAGAAAGGTGCAAGAAATTTGCAGTAGCAGCTGTGGGATAATTTCTGCCACTAAAAGTTCCTTCTGATCCACAATCAGTTACGGGCGGGCTCATACCCTGGCTAGTGTTGCTCAAAAATGCCAAATATTTTTGCAGGAAACATTGAAAAAAAATCATTAAAAAATTTCCACCAAAAAATTCAATTTTGTATTTAAAAAATCCCCAAATCTCGGGCATTTGAAGACCATTTTTTGGGTAGAAATATTCAGCATGCTGCAGAAATGTTTGCGTTTGGAAAGCTGAAGGCTGAAAACTCTTACTGAAAAGTAACATTTTGTACCTTTTGGTAATACATGGTGGGATTTGGGTCACATCTGGGGAAGTCAAATTTTTGGTTGGGGGATTTTCATTTTTAAAAAAATCAAAAATTTGTGCCCAGAGTGGGAATGTTTGGTTTGCTCAGAAAGCCATTTTCCATGGCAACTTTGTTTTGACAGAGAAGCATCCCTCAGCTGGAGACCGAGAGTGGGAGTGGCTGGGGCATTTCTATTGACTTCCCTTTCACAAGTTACGATGTTTGCCTAAAGAAGCAAGCTACCAAGCTTACATCAAGCTAGCAGCATCTCCAGCAGTTCCAGATTCAATGCTCACAGAATCAGCGGGTGCTGCCCCTTTTGCCCCCAAAGCGATGGATAGCTACAATGTTTTTTTTCTCCCTTTATATTTTCCTAAGTCCATTGTCTTTGCCTCCAGAGCCAGGAAGACCTCCTGGGGGTTTCAGACTCCAGTGTGTCCCCCATGGGCTCCCCAAGTGGTTTCCTCCATGGCTGCATCGCTTGATTGCCTTGTTTACCTTATATGTAAATGTACTCTCACTGTCTCTGGCTTATAAAGCTTGATCCCAACAGATACATCCACATTCCTTTGTCATATTTGAGGAACACATTTCCAGAACATGTGTAATACTGTATACACAAGCTGTCCATCCACGATGCAGTGATATTCATGACCAGTGTGTCAGCAGTTTTTCTATCACATTTTACAAGACATGGTTAGGCTCCAGCTGAGGGATGTTTTTCCGTCAAAATAACGCTGCGATGGAAGTCAGTTTTCTGGCCAAACCAAATGTTCCCACTCTGGGAGATTTTGATTTTGATTTTTTTTAAACTGAAATCCCCCCAACCAAAAATTTGACTGCCCCAAAGACAGAAACCATGTTTTATTTGGTTGTGTTGGTAACTATTTTCTCTTTCTGTTCTCTCTGCTTATGCCTCTTAAGTCTCTGTGCTTTCTTAGTCTCCATTTTACCATAAACCATTTCAGTGCTGTGTTCAAGGGGCCAAGTGTGTCTCCCCCACCCCTGAAAAAGCCCCCCCAATCCTAATTAACAGACCCCCACCCCCAACAATGGCCCGCGATCCCGACCTGCAGCCCCAGCCTCATTCATAGGTTTTAAGGCTAGAAGGGAGTATTAAAATCATCTAGTGCAGGGGTACTCAATTAGTTTGTGTCAATGTCCAAATGTCTTGGTCAAGGTATAGCCAAGATCCAGACTCCGGAGATGATAATAGTAATAATAATAATAATAATAACAATAATAATAATAATAAATAAAAAGATGTTGGAGTCTGTTCAAAAGCAGATAGTGGTCCGGATTTGGCCCATGGTCCACCTATTGACTAACCCTGACCTAGCATGACTTCTTGCATCACAAACGCCAGCAAATCTCCTCCAGTGATCCCTGAATCCAACCAGTCCTCACCAAGAGGAGCAATAAACAGTTACACCTGCTCTGGTGGTAGTGCAGAGGGGGCCCTGTGCGTGCTCAGGGTGAACGTCAGGAAGGACGGCTGTTTCACGAATCAAAGGGAGCCTCCGTTGTAAATGCAGCTCGTGCCCCATCACTACCCTTCTCCCAGCAGCTGGGTGTCAGGGATGAAGCCAGTAGCAAATAGCCTACCCCACAACAAACCTGAGAGAGGGGAAACAGCTCCAGCGATGGTTGAAACCAAGGGCCAGATCTCCAGCTGGTGTAAATTGGCCCTGCTCCATTGGAGTTACCCCAGTTTACACTGGCTGAGGAGCTAGCCCAGAAAATCCAGCTGCAATGCAGCCACAGCAGTGGAAAGGTGACAATGCCCAAGCTGCATTATAACCATGAAGACATTCGCTGTATTGGAACGTGCTTGTGCAACTTTACACCGTAATAGCATCGTGTGCAGCCCTGTGTGCATCTTATACAGAACATCCCAGCCTGAGAGATGCTCAGCTGGGGCCTTCATCTCAGTGGGTGCTTTGGCTTTGCTCAGAACACCCCTGCCTTTTAATTGTACCAGGGATGGAGAAATCCCCAGACTGGATGGTCCCGGGGTCCCTCTAGCCCAGGATCCTGTCTCTGACAGCGACAGCACCAGATGTGGTAAAGCAAAGGGCAAAGATCCCTGCAGCCCTGGGCTAACCTGCCCCCAAAGAAAATTCCCACCCAGCGCCCAGCAGCTACCACTCAGCACACCCCTGCAGCAGACAGGCCTTGTGTCCTTTCCCAAACGCCTGGGTATTGTTTTAATCTTCACTGCGCTATCTCTGGACACTCTTGTTCTCCACAGACATAGGGAGAAATGGTGTGATAAATGAAGGGGAGGGGGTAGCTCCCTTTTATGGACACCCAGCCAGCCGCCAGTTAGCTATAAAATTCCTCTTAGTAGCTGTTCTCTACTTGCTTTACCTGTAAAGGGTTTAAAAAGTCCCCAGGTAAGGAAAGGAAGTGGGCACCTGACCAAAAGAGCCAATGGGAAAGCTAGAATTTTTTTAAATGGGGAAAAAAAACAGACACCCTTGGTGTCTGTTGTGGTTCTCCAGGAAAGAGAGACACAGAGCAGCAATGCTGTAAGCAGCTTTAAAACCATGTATGAAAAAGCATCAAATCATACCTCAAACCTACTTACCTGAAACCCCAAATATCTAAGTAAATCAGGGAATGTCTAGAAAGATGCGATTAGGTTTCTCTCTTGTATTTCTTATTGGTTTGTGGACTCCTCTATGCTAACCCCAGATCCTTTTTGTTTTGCTTGTGACCTTTAAACTGGACCTCAAGAAGATTATTCTTGAAGTTTAATTTTTGTAACTGTGTTTTTTAAATCTAATAAAAGCCTAAGATCCAGATGTATTTTCTTTTTTGTTGTTGTCGTTTTTAATAAAATTTACCTTTTTTAAAAACACGATGGGATTATTGTGTATCAAGAGGTCTGTGCACATGTTGTTTAGTTAGCTGGTGGCAACAGCTGATTTCTTTGTTTTCTTTTCTCAGCTCTTCCTCAGAGGGGGAAGGGTGAAAGGGCTTAAGGGTATCCCACAGGAAGGAATTTCCAAGTGCGCCTTCCTGGGTTCCCAGGGGTTTGGCATTTGGGTGGTGGCAGCATCTACCCATCCAAGGTCAGAGAGAAGCTGTAACCTTGGGAGTTTAACACAAGCCTGGAGCGGCCACTATTAATTTTTAGAATCATTGAGGGCCCCCATCTTCCGCACTCAAAGTGCCAGAGAGGAGAATCAGTCTTGACACTCCTGATCACCACGGATCAGCTGTTCAGCAAGTGGGAGGCACTGGGGAGCAGGGGGCGAAGGAAGGGTGGGGCACACTCAGGGGAGGGGTGGAACGGGGCAGGAAGAGGCGGGGCGGGGACAGAGTGAGGGCAGGAGGAGGCGGGCAGGGGTGGAGCCTTGGGGGAAGGGGTGGAGTGGAGACAGAGCCTGGGGCAGAGCGGGGGTCGAGCACCACGGGGGAAATGAGAAAGTCAGTGCCTGTGGTTTTACAGTAATAAAATAAAACGTAAAGACATGTTAAAGCTTTTTAAACAGTTAGCGGGGGTCTTTAAAATAGAGTGGTGGTTTGTTTTTTAAAGTTATGCCTAAACAAAGTGTCCAGAATACAAAAAGATAACCTAACAAAAAACACTCTACCTGTAAATTGTAAAGAAAGCTTTTAAAGTTCAGGATACAGTTAACACCCCACACACACACACACACACACGTGATGGGTTTTACAATAAAAAAAAATTAAAAGTCAAAAGCCACAGCCATAGAGAACAGGACAGGGGGATAAGAGAGCTGTCCTGAGTTTTAGGGGAATATTGATAACTGATTGAAATCTTTTTTTTTAGGTTTTGTAGTTTGTGTACTACAAAAAGTTTTGTAGGCAGTAAAGAGTCTCTATTAGTTGTTAAGTTTTAGCATGGGCAAGCATTTCTCATTCAGAAACACTTTCCCTCTATGAGGAATAATCTCCCCCATCCAACGGACTATCAGAAATAATAAATAGGACCTGAGACATTGCTGAAATCAAAGGTGTCATGATCACTAAAGTCCTAAAGCAGAAGGCCTGGGGGAAAATGAAAAGGTACAGCTGACGCAGAAGATGGTATGATTTAAGGGCAGTTCTGGGGCTACTTTGCAATGGCCCAGATGCTCCAAAGGCCTATATCCCTCATGCACGAGCACCCGGGGCCCTTGTTAGAGGAACAGGCAGTCCATAAACCTTTTGTTGTTGCTGACAAACTGTAACCTAACTACAAGTATACTAGGGGGGCAACTTACTTCCTTTTGACAACCTCCCCGACCCCCTTATGCCCCTTGAGCTCCATAAAAACATGCTTCACACCATCATTTTCAACTGACATTTTATTTAAAGCACTCATCTTTATTTTAAGTTTGCAGAAAAAAAGTTTGCAGAACTACAATTCATTTGCAAACTTAACACCATCAATTTGGGCTTAAATAGGGACTGGGAGTGGCTGGCTCACTACAAAAGCAATTTTCCCTCTCTCGGTATTGACACCTCCTCAGCAATTATTGGGGAGTGAACCACATCGATCCTGACTGAATTGGCCTTCAACATTGGTTCTTCACTTGTAAGGCGAAAAGAAAAGGAGTACTTGTGGCACCTTAGAGACTAACAAATGTATTTGAGCATAAGCTTTCGTGAGCTACAGCTCACTTCATCGGATGCATCCGATGAAGTGAGCTGTAGCTCACGAAAGCTTATGCTCAAATACATTTGTTAGTCTCTAAGGTGCCACAAGTAGTCCTTTTCTTTTTGCGAATACAGACTAACACGGCTGCTACTCTGACACTTGTAATGTAACTCCCTTCTCTTCATATGCCAATATATATTTATGCCTGTATCTGTAATTTTCACTCCATGCATCTGAAGAAGTGGGTTTTTTACCCACAAAAGCTTATGCCCAAATAAATCTGTTAGTCTTTAAGGTGCCACCAGATTCCTTGTTGTTTTGATTATATTTAAAACATTCTCTTTACACAAGCTACCACTAATTTCTTTAATTTTACAGTTTACGTCATCTAAAGACCAGTTCACGCAGTTGTGACTCCTCTGATTGGGGGCATCTATGACACACCCAGGGCAATCCTCAATTTCCTTTTCTCTCGGGCACTGCTTGATGATTTTGTGCACAGGAATTCGTATAATTGCACACGTAACTGTTTTATGAACTAGCACATGCTCAATACCATATTTCTTGCTCAATGTTAGATAGTACAGACCTATTGAATAAGCATCTCCCTCTCTTTCAACATCCTGTTGAGCATCTGTCTTTTGGTCTGGGCAAAAACAGATTGGGCCCAATCTGTTTGTCCCTTCAGAGCTGTCAGTGTCCAGAATCTCCAAATCCTCTGAAGAACCATTGCTCAGCTGCTTAAAAAATTACAGTAAGAAAGACGTATAAGGCATCTTTGTACTTTTTCATAATGTGTTTTTAAAACATTTTAAACTGTGTGTCAAGAGACCCCTTCAGCATGCAGCTTAAAAAAAACCCCAAACAATATGTATCTGTGGAGGCTTGAGCCAAAAGGTTCTAGCCAACCGAGCACCGGTGACCAGGACCCCGCCAAACCCCCCTGAACGTTCTTACATGTAACATACCTGCACCTCGCCTTCGTACATCCCTTTGCTTGAATTGTTTGGGTTCTCCTGGTTGGGGTCCAGAGTCTCAAGCAAAACTTGGCTCAGCGATCTGGCCTCATGTTTCTCCTCCACGTCATTCTTGTGGTCACAGTCGGTGGCAGCTCTCCCTGTTTCCCCACTTCCATGACCCATCTCAAACACCGTTTGCGTCAATAATATGTTTGTTTCTTAAGGTCCCACAACGTCACCATATAACACCTTTTCATGAGCAGTTTGACTGCTGGTGTTGGCCAGGGCCTTGCCATCTTTAATCAACAGTCTTCCTCCTCACCCTCCTTTAAATGGCTCATCCTCTTTCATACAACGGTTAGCCAACAGTTTAGGGCTAACATTTCAGAAGTCCATCTATCTCTTGATATAACTTTTATTGATATAAATTTTATTGTCAATTTTATAAGCTTGATATAACTTTTATTGTCAATGATGGGGATATACATTCACTGTTTCTCCTGTTTTGCAAAAATCTAAACTTTAAAAAGCAACCTTTTTTTGAGAGAAGTAGAACAAATGTTAGCAAAAGAATTAAGAAAAAGGCTTATCTTCAAACCAGTCAGACGGGAGGTGGCGGGTGAGGGAGGCTGGGAGGAGGTGGCTCTTGTTTTAAAATCTTGGTATGATATGATTGTTTCAAGAAGAATGCATCCTATGACGTAGCTGTAGAACAGCTTCTGATTAGTCCAACCAAGAGGCTTGGTTTGCTTCCAAGGCTCACCTATCATTTCACTAGGGGCAGCTGCTAGGGGTAAACTGTTCCTCTCTCTCAGCCAGCCATGGGCTGTCTTTTCTCTCCTTTAAAATCTCTTTGCCCTGCATTTACTAAACTTTATCTCAACCTAAAAAAGAAATCTTTATTTTCTTATTTTTTTAAAGATTCATTTTCTCTCAAAACCCAGCCAAACATGTCAAAACACATGCACACAAGTACCTCTGACATTCCCCAATACAAAAATAAATAAATAAGCTGTTCAAAATGGCCGACAGCACCAAAAGTGTACATGACCAGAAACAGGACGGGGGGGGGGGCATAAACCATTAAAAGTACATGGAAGTCTGTCAAAAATACATGGTGATGAGTGCTATCGAGTGGTTCACTACTCATGGTGCAGGAGGCCAACCAATGGGGAAATGGAGAGGGATTAAGCAGACAGGGCCTGATCCCAGCTGGTGTCATTGGTGTAACCCCCTTGATTTCAGCACCAGCGGGGGGTCTGGCCCGTAATAATCACTCCCCTCACTCCGATCCGAGGGCAGTGACACGAGCTTGGCAGAGTCTGGGGAGTTACTTCAACCCCCACAGGAAATAAATCCCTGAGAATCATTTCCCTGAAGGACTCACACCCAAACTACCCTGCTGGAAGAGAGACCGATGGACCCTCGGGCTCAGGGCCCAAACAACACACGCGACCCACAGACATGGCCTCACTAAGGAGAGTCCATGGATCAAAAGCAAGGCCGGAGTCAATGGCCCCAGTCCAGATCCTAGTGTAAACCAGTGTAACCAGATCCTAGTGTAACCAGATCCTAGCGTAAATCCTGGTGTAAACCAGCCCCACTCCCTTGGAGTCAGTGGATCAGATCCCAGCTGGTATAAACTGGTCACACTCCCTTGGAGTCAATGGGGCCAGCCCCCAGGGTTCTGGGAGGTTTGATGGCACTGTATGATCTACACTTCCCTGGGCTTTACATGATCAACTATAAGGAGCACAAGGAGGTCAGAGTGGACACCATCTGCCCATGTGTTATCTGCTTCACATCAACTGTGGACCCTGAGGGCATGAAACTGGAAACAGCAGCTTCATGCTGGGGGGGCAATTTGGGGAGGGGTGCATGCTGTGCCCAGGGGCTGGGTAGATGGCTGGGTTCCCATGCCCAGAGGGAGGTATCGGGGGGAAGGGCTGCACCCTGAGGGGTGTCTGGACCCTGAGGCTGGGGCAGTGTCTGGCCTCCAGTCAGGCTTCAGGAGCTTCCAGTATCCCTGGGGTGTGACGCACAGAGACTTAGATCCTCTCACAATAGCCCTGCTGGATGGCCAGGGAGGGCGCTGGCTGGGCCCTGTGACAGATGCCCCACCACCATTCCCCAGGGCGCTGGCTGACTGGGGAGGGGCAGGAAATGGTTCCCCTGCTTCTAGCCACCAGCCCTTCTCCCAGGGATGACGGGGCTGTGGGAGGGGCAGGGATGCAGCCAGCCCAGAGCTCAGGGCTGGCCAGCCCGTGGCCTAGCTGGTGGCCCATGTCTCTGCCCTCACTGTACTCTGGCTCCTGGCAGTGCAGGGTTAAAGGGCCATTCTCCAGCCAGCCCCATGCCAGTTGCAGGCAGCCCTGGAAGAAGGGAGGGGGCTCTGTCAGGACCTGGCTGGAAAAGATGCGGAGAGTGCCTGTGGAGCCCGGCTGAAGGGAAGGGAGCAGCCTCCCAGCCCCACTGATCCCAGCCCAGGAATTCCAGTGTTGCCTGCTCCCCAGTGTCCAGAGGGGAGGCAGCTGGCTGGGACCCACAGCCAGAGCAGGTGCCTGATCTGCATCCTCAACTCACCCCGCGTGGGGACGTGTCTGCGGGAGAAGTGGATCTTTCACGTCATGGGGACAGCCAGTGGTGCCTCCCGGGGCAGCAACAACAATGCGGCCTCCATGTTTGAGACAATCTTCCACCCTGACACCCCTGCCCTACTCCTGCCCCATGGAAACCCTGCTGAGTCCCCCTGCCCCCCACCTCTTCGCTGGGCACAGGTGAATAGGGCCAAGGCATTAGCCCCACCCTGGTTCCAACAGTGCACTAAGATAATTCCCAAATCCTGCTCCAATGACCCCTGCCCAGGAAGTGCCCTCAGCTTTCTCCACCACACGCTGCCCGGGGCATTGCTGGGCCACACGCTGCACCCAGGAACCACAGGGTGAAAGGTCCCATTGGTGCTGCTTGGCTAAAGTGCTGACATGTTCTTCAGTCTAACTCAGCCCCAGTCAAAAAAATCCATGCAGCCGGCGAACGGGGTCAGCACCTTCCTCTGCTTTCACTTCTGCAAACTCCAGGGCAATTTGGGCCCCTCGCTGTTTGGATTCAGCTGATTCAGCTTCCTTATTTGGGCCAGATGACACCCACTTAACCCCATAACAGCACTAGTCAGGGTGCGCGCTCCTCAGGCCAGAGATTTTCTGATGGTTGGTGTGATGGGGACCTCTAGCCAGTCCACCCCAAGGTGCAGATGGTCTGGTCTGGTCTGGCCCTGATCCTGGTTTGCTGCTGGGCCCCAGCCCTCCCCCACCCCCGTGAGAGTCTATTCACCTCAGTTGCACTCCCCCCCAACTCCTCGCCCCCCCAGCCCTACTTCCCTAACCCCCCATTAGTGGGCCGGGCCAGCTCAGGAAACAGGTCCATGTTCAGGGCAGGAGCCGAGCTCTGCAGCAAACCAAGGGCCCAGATTGCCCCCCTCTGGCCCAGCCCAGCAGCTGCTGTTGGCACAGCTGGGAATTGGAGGCTGCCTCACCCACCCTCACCCCTCCTGCTCTGCCCCCTGCTCCACAGGGTCAGTGGGGCCAGGGGAGGGGCTGAGCGAACAGTATAAAGAGGAGCTGGGAGGGACTCAGCTGAAAGCCCAGCATTGGGGATCTGTTGTGAGCATCTGTCAGTGAGTGACGGCACCCCCTGCTCCTGCCCCATGGAAACCATGGTGAGTTCCACCCCCGAGCCTCCTCCTGCCCCATGGAAACCCTGGTGAATCCCCCCCCACCTCCTCCTCCCCCATGGAAACCCTGATTTGTTCCCCCCCCCCCAGCCTCCTCTTTCCCCATGGAAACCCTGGTGAGTCCCCCTTGTCCCGCCCCCACCTCCTGGCCCATGGAGCTCCAGGGGTGACCCCTCTTCCCACCTGCCCCCTGCCCCAAGTAATCCCCAGTGGGTCCCCTCTGTCATTGATTTAGTTGGGGATTGGTCCTGCTTTGAGGAGGGGGTTGGACTAGATGATCTCCTGGGGTCCCTTCCAACCTGGATATTCTATGATTCTATGATTCACCTACCCCCCACACCTCATGAAGCTCCAGGGGATTCTTCTCTGCCACATCTCCTGTGGGTAGTACAGCAGGGACTAGGGGATGTGAGTTGGGGGGCTCTGGGTTTGTGTCTTGGGCTCGGGGACACTGACACTTTGGAGTGCTGTGCAGGTGCTGGGATGGATGCCCAGGGCTGGACTCCTGCTGCTGCCCCTTCTCCTCTGCTTCGGGCCAGAGACCGCCAGGAGCATCAACCCAGCTGCGCTCAGAGTGATTGTGAATTATGTTGATAGGTGAGTGAGGCCCCAGTGGGGCATTTCCCATCTGGCTGTGACCCCTCTGTCCTCCCTGGGGGGCAAGCGAAGGGAAAGGGGGGAAGATGCTTCACATTTGCCCTCTGTGGCTTTCTATCTGGCACAGATGGCTCAGTCCATGGTACAGCTGGGAGGGGGTGATTCTAGAGGTACAGGAGGAGATGGAGCCGAGAGCTGGGAAGGGTGATTCTGGAGGAGCAGAGGGGAGATGTGGGTCTCATTACTTGCATGAAGGGCTGGTTAGAAACCGGAATTCCAGTTCCCTCAGAAATTCTGAAATTTCTATTTTTTTTCCCTTATGAATCAGAACTAAAATTTGAAATCTTCCACGGAATGGGAATTCCAAATTTTGTTTTGGAAAAATTGAAAACAGATTTTGATTTGACCATACCTAACTATTTCAATTCAATAAGTTCATAGATTCATAGATACTAAAGTCAGAAGGGACCATTCTGATCATCAAGTCCGACCTCCTGCACAACGCAGGCCACAGAGTTCAAATGTTTCCATTTCAGCTTTAGCAGCTTGACTTTAATATAATATAATATAACAATCCAGATGTTTTCACTGGTATATTATAAACAGTAATATAACATAATATAACAAAAGTTAAAAAAATAAAGTCCTAACCAAATGTTTCAATCTAAACAAATTGTTGTGATTATTTTTCATCAAAAAATTACACAATTCCACCCCCGCCCCACCCCTCCTGCTCCTGCCCCGCCCCCATTCCAACCCTTTCCCCAAAGTCCCCACTCCAACTCCGCCCCCTCCCTGTCCCTATTCCAACCCCTTCCCCAAATCACTGCCCCAGCTCCTCCTCTTCCCTGCCTCCTCCCCTGAGTGCACCGTGTTCCCGCTCCTTCCCCCTCCTCCCGGAGCTTGTTACACCGCGAAACAGCTGGGAAGTAGGCAGAGAAGCAGGGACGTGGTGTGCTCAGGGGAGGAGGCGGAGGTGGGGAGAGGAGGGGGAAAGGAGAGGGGAGCTTGGCTGCTGGTGGGTGCAGAGCACCCCCAAATTTTTCCCCGTGGGTGCTCCAGCCTCGGAGCACCCACAGAGTCGGCGTCTATGCATGAGAGAGGGAGCTGGAGATGGGGCCCATCACAGCTTGGCTGGCTCATTTGGGCACTGGCTTGGCCAGAGTGGACTATGGCTGAACTTCTGCCGCTCTGTGCTAACCTAAGGCCTGTCAGGTTCTGTGGCCAGGTGATTCAGTGGTGCTGAAGGGCTAGTCTTGGATTCGGGGAAGCTGTGGGCCCGCTGCATGGAACAGTTCTTGGGGCCTGGCCAGCCATGGGGGTCACTCCCAGGGGACTGGTTCCAGGCTGTGGCATAGATCAGACCCGGTGACTCCACGACACCATGTAGTCTCCTTAGAGAGAGAAGCGAGGAGGAGCAGTCCTATGGGGATCCAGGCCGTGCTGTGTCTGTGGGCATCTGAAGCGCTTCCTGTTTTCCAATTTTTATCAAAATCAATAGGGTTCTGCCTCTTGAGGCCATGAACAATCCCGTACGCTTTGTAAGGGGTGGGGTGTGTTGTTCAAAAGGGATCACGTGACACCCAGACAGACAGAGAAAGCGAGTAATGCCACCCATGGTGCGTAGGGTCCAGCATCGCTCGGCCAGTAATCCTTGCTGGTAAACTTGGCAGAGGAAGCAAGCACTGGGGAAGTGTAAATAATGGTGGGGACTGGTCAGTTCTACAGAAAAACCCTAGATCACCGGGTAAGTTGGCTTACTCAGACAACAGGTGTTTTAACACAGCCCAGTGCCAGACACCTAGGAGCAAAGAGCGCCGGTCACAGCTGCAGGACTGGGCTTGTCTCCTGGAAAGCAGCAACTCTGCGAAGCATCCAGGAGTCACGGTGGAAGCCAACAGAACATGAGCTCCCAGTGCAATGCTGGAGCTGAGAGGGCAAAAGCAATGCTTGGTTGGATGAACAGGAATATTGGGTAGCAGAGAGGAGGCATCACCTCTGCATACAATGTTAATGACACCATTATGGGATACTGCATCCAGTTCTGGGGTCCACGCTGCAAACAGGATGTTGATTAATTGGAAAGGGATCGGAAAAGATGGATCCAAGTCTCTTTATCTCCTAGAGAGAGACTAAAGGAGCTCAGTTTATTTGGCTTATCACAGAGAAGGCCAAGAGACATGACTTAGAATCATAGAATATCAGGGTTGGAAGGGACCTCAGGAGGTCATCTAGTCCAACCCCCTCCTCAAAGTAGGACCAATCCCCAACTAAATCATCCCAGACAGGGCTTTATCAAGCCTGATCTTAAAAACCTCAAAGGAAGGAGATTCCACCACCTCCTTAGGTAACGCATTCCAGTGCTTCACCACTCTCCTAGTGAAAAAGTTTTTCCTAATATCCAACCTAAACCTCCCCCACGGCAACTTGAGACCATTACTCCCCTTTCTGTCATCTGCTACCAATGAGAACAGTCTCGATCCATCCTCTTTGGAACCCACTTTCAGGTATTTGAAAGTAGCTACAGTCAGCTCTCCTGGATTCCTTTCCCCCTCATATTATTCTCCCAGGGGATCCTGCCCATCAGTTCCCTGAGGGAGTCAAAGTCTGCTTTTCTGAAGTCCAGAGTCTGTATTCTGCTGCTCTCCTTTCTTCCCTGTGTCAGGATCCTGAACTCGACCATCTCATGGTCACTGCCACCCAGGTTCCCATTCACTTTTGCTTCCTCTACTAATTCTTCCCGGTTTGTGAGCAGCAGGTCAAGAAGAGCTCTGCCCCTAGTTGGTTCCTCCAGCACTTGCACCAGGAAATTGTCCCCTACACTTTCCAAAAACTTCCTGGATTGTCTGTGCACCGCTGTATTGCTCTCCCAGCAGATATCAGGGTGATTGAAGTCTCCCATGAGAACCAGGGCCTGCGATCTAGTAACTTCCGTGAGTTGCCGGAAGAAAGCCTCGTCCACCTCATCCCCGTGGT
This sequence comes from Dermochelys coriacea, assembly GCF_009764565.3. NCBI lineage: Eukaryota > Metazoa > Chordata > Testudines > Dermochelyidae > Dermochelys > Dermochelys coriacea. The sequence goes on from NC_050090.1 coordinate 11,561,811, forward strand.
CCGGTGGTCTATAGCAGACTCCCACCATGACATCACCCTTGTTGCTTCAGAAGGGTCTATAAGTATCTACATGGGGAGGAGATTTCTGAGAGCAGAGGGCACCGGCACCGACTTTCATTTTCCCCACTCTGCCTCTTCCGCCAAGGCCCCACCCTTGCTCTGCCTCTTTCCACCCCAGCTCCGCCCCCTCCCCCAGTGCCTCCAACCCACCGCTGAACAGCTGATTGGCAGGTGGCTGATGGGTGGTGAGCACCCACTATTTTCTTCCCATGGGAGCTCCAGCCCCAGAGCACCCATGGTGTCAGTGCCTATGGCAGAGGGCGCTTCGGTCAAGCAGGCAGAGGCAGAACGAGATCCAGTGGCTGGATGCTAAAGCGAGACAATTTCAGAGGGGAAATAAGGTGCAATGTCTAACCCGTAGAACAACTTACTAAGGGACGTGGTGGCTTCTCCATCACGTGGAGTCTTTAAACCATGGCTGGGTGTCTCTTTCTCAAACATCCACCCTAGCTCATACAGGAGTTATGGGCAGGGATCCCTGGGGCAAACTCCCTGGGGCCTGGGCTATGCAGCTCAGACTAGATGTTCACAATGGTCCCTTCTGGCTTTAAACTCTATGAATCTGTGACCCAGATTCTCTCCTCTTTCCCCCTGAAAGGTTTCGCCCCGACAAGGACGGCCAATATGCAGTCGCGGTGAGCCTGCCCCAGGCGGCGTGTAATCTCCTCGAAGAGCAGCAGCTGAGGGTGTACCTGAGTGAGGCAGAGCTGAACGAGATGAAGGCTAAACTCAACAGCAAGGAGCTGTTCGAGGGCCAGAACATCGCAGCCGCCCGGCACAGGTTCCAGAAGAAGAACTCCACCCTGCACTCTGAGTTCCTGCTGCTCAGCCCAGACCAGAACAACGTCAGCGCTGTCTCCCGCCTCCTGGACAAGACCCGGGGCCAGGAGGCCTGCCCAGAAACCCATGTCCCGGGCAAGGAATGCGGCAACAACTGCTACAAGAAGTGGTCCCCAGGCGAACCCTGTAGTTGGAACAGCTGCCTTATCTTCTTCACCAAGAACTCGCCGTGCCTGGGCATCTGCCTTAACGCCTCGAGCTGCTTCTACATCCGGGACCTCATGGATGGGGTCTTCGGTGCCATCAACAACAACTTCCGGGCCTTGGCCTTCCGGCAGGTCTACCAACCAGACAAGGCCCAGAAGCGGAAGGCATTGTGGGAAGCCTGGCAAACCGTCCCAAACGCCCCGATGTACAAGTGTGATAACAATGGCTGCGCCAGCTGTGAGGAGAAGAACCTCAGCCAGAACCCCTGCCTCGAGGGGGTGCCAGAGATGAGAGCCAAGCCACAGAGAGCCCACGGGTGATGGGATCCCAGTGAGGATGAGTTGGCTGGCTGGGACACAACCAGTCAACACACCAGTCAATCCGTCTCCCTAACGTGCCCCTCTGTCTCTCTGGCTAACACACCCGCCTCTCTGTCACACTCCCTATCTAGCCATTGCCATAGATACTGGGGGGGCTGCAATCCCTCCCCTTTGCTCTCATTTCTAGGGTGCCCACCACCCTGGTACAGCAGTCCTGGATTTTCCCTGAAATCTCTCTCGCTCTCTGGGGCCGCAGCCCCATCTGTGTCATGTGGGTGCAATTCCAGTGTGGCGCACTGAGTCCAAACAGGGGTGGCATGGATGGGACAAGTCAGTGGATGAGGCAGACCCGGGGCACAATTGGAAGGGGCGGAGGTGGCAGATGGGAGATGGGATATGGCGAGGGGTGGGCCAGATGGGGGATGGGACATGGTGGGGGGGGGCGGTCAGGTAGGGGATGGGATGTAGCAAGGGATGGAACAGATGGGGGATGGGATGTGAGGTGAGGGGCAGGGCAGGGCAGAGGGGGGATGGGACGTGTGGGGAGGAGCGGGAAATGTGGGATAGAACATGAGGCTGGGCCAGACTGGGGTGGGGGATGGGAGGTGGCGAGGGCTGGGCAGACTCCAGACTCCAGGGTTAGCATATTTGAACTTTCAAAAAAGAGGACACTCCACGGGGGGGGGAGTGTAGCCCCACCCCCTAGCCACTCCCTCCGACTTCCCGCCCCCTGACTGCCCCCCACAGAACCCCCAACCCATCCAACCCCCCCGCTCCTTGTCCCCTGATCGCCCCCTCCCGGGACCCCTGCACCTAACGGCCCCCCGGGACCCCACCCCCTATCTAAGCCGCCCTTCTCCTTGTCCCTGACTGCTCCCTCTTGAGACCCCTCCCCACCCTAACTGCCCCCCTAGGATCCCACTCCATACCTGTCCCCTGACTGTTCTGACTCCTATCCACACCCCCGCCCCTGCCAGATACCCGGGGCTCCACGCCTATCCAACTGCTCCCTGTCCCCTATCTGCCCCCCGGATCCCATGCCCCTTCTCCAATTCCCTGGTCCCCTTTCCGTGCCACTTAAAGCAGAGTGTCCGGCTCCGCACCCAAGGGAGCGCCCAGCCCAGCCCGAACGCTGCCGGCGGCATGCTGAAGCTGCAGGGGAGTGGGGAAGTGGGAGAGGGGCTTTGGCTGCCGGAGAGGCCCCACGCGAGTGGCTCAGTCCAGCGTGGCCACCCTGTCAGCTGCTTTTTGGTCTTTAAATAGCTGTCCGGGGCCTCACGTCTCTATCTATCTGCCCGGCACCCATACCTCTGTCCATGTGTCCGGCTCTCTCCAGCCCTGTAGGGCTAACCAAAAACAGCACAATCAGAGGATGTGGGAGGAGGCAGAACACGTCCGTCTGTACTTCAGCGAGAGTGGATTTCTCTGTCTGTGCCAGCACAATGTGACAAAATGAGACAGCTGGGCTCTGGCCCATTGACTTCAAGGGATCGGGGCCATTGACTCTGGACTTGCTTTTGGCCCATGGACTCTCCCTAGTGAGGCCATGTCTGTGGGCCGTGTGTGGTGTTTGGGTCCGGAGCCCGAGAATCCATCAGTCTGTCTGTCAGCAGGTTATTTTGGGTGTGAGTCTTTCAGGGAAACGATTCTCAGGGGTTTAGTTCCTGTGAGGGGGGTTGAAGTAACTCCCCAGACAGCACCAAGCTCGTGTCACTGCCCTGGGATCGGAGTGAGGGGAGTGACTATTATGGGCCAGACCCCGTGCTGGTGCTGAACTCAAGGGGGTCATGCCGATCACACCAGCTGGGATCTGTCCCTGTCTGCTCAATCTGTCTCCATTTCCCCACTCCAAGGGGGTGAAAAAACAAACCAGCCCCTGACCCGGCCTGCACACACAGCCCTGACCAGCAGGGACCCCAGACCACAGTGCTGCCCCTCCAAACACCCCAAAATAGAGTAAAGCTGGCACAAGCCTTTATCAACAGAAACCTGACTCCTCCCTCTACCCCTGCCCCACAGCCCTTGGTGAGTGCCCCCCACTGCCTTAGGGGAAAGCCTGGCAGTGTGTGACAGAGGAGCACCCCCTCTTGGTCACTCAGCAGATTGCTATGAGGGGATCTGGCCGCTGGATCCTGAATATGAAGAAAGCCCTGACTTTGTCTCTGTCTTGGGGTCCCCAGGCACACTCTTGGGGTGCAGACCCTCTGCCTAGCACCCGCCCTGACAGCTTAGACACATGGTGCCCTGCCCAGTCCCTGGAACTAAAACCATGGGCAGAATCCAAGATTCCTGGTTACCAGTATGCTACTGCTTACAACTGAATAGTTGTGTAACCCAGTGAGACAACATTTGTCAAGTCGTTCTCCTGTGGCTGGTCTAGGAAGATGCTAGTTATTACTCCTTGAGCTCAGATAATAAGGGCCTAAATTAGGGAGCTAAAATATAAGAGGTTCAAATGTTGCTACTGATCTACATAGGGATGAATGTTCTTTTCATTTTACAGCACCGAGCATAATGGTTTTGTACAATGCCTAGCACAATGTGGCCATGGTCCCCCTGCCACCCCACTACCCCAGTGAGTGCACCCCACTTTCCCCAGGTGAGTGTCCCCACTCCCTTAGGGGAATGACAGATGGTGCGTAGCAGATGAGCGCCCCCTCTTGGACACTCCCCAGATTGCTGTGAGGGGACCCAGTTGCTGGATCCCAGAATCTGAACAGACCCCAGGTCTGGGCCTTGTCTTGGGGTCCTCAGGCACACACTTGGGGTGCAGACCCTCTGCCTAGCACCTGCCCTGACAGTGTAGACACACGGAACCCAGCCCAGCACCTACAACTAGCGGTGACCCCTCAAACTCTCCTGTAGCTTAACACCCCCCTGGCTGAACTTCACCCAAAGGTGGGAGCCCCAGAGGGTCCCTCTTCACCAGCCCATCTGAGAGGTGCAGCACTGACACACAGACTCTTTGCACAGATGTCTGACACAGACCTACCCACCCCTCCCAATCTGGCTCAGGGGGCAGGGAATGGGACCCAGAACCTTTCTCCTATGGGGTACAATGTGCCAACCACACCTTCAGCTGCCACATCCCCCTCTCTGCTCCCCAGGATAAGGGGCACAGACCCAGCCCCCAACCCCAGCCTCAGGGGAGAGACGGGGCTTATAAAGCATAGACCTACCCCAAACCAGCCCTGCTAGGAGCTAGCACTGCTCCCATGGGGTCAGTGGGGCTGGGACCCTCACCCCACAGCTGGGCTGGGCCTGGCAGGATCCAGCACCCTCCGAATGGGATCAGTGGGGCTGGGCCTGGGGCTGAGGGCGGGGAGGCACAATTGTTGGTGATTTTATGTGATCAGTGATTTTAAATGTTTAGGATAAGGTTTTTTAATATGGTTTCCCCTCATCCATATGGACTTTTTTCAGAGTAGCAGCCATGTTACTCTGTATTCGCAAAAAGAAAAGGAGTACTTGTGGCACCTTAGAGACTAACAAATTTATTTGAGCATAAGCTTTCGTGACCTACAGCTCACTTCATCGGACTTTGGTACTTTTCAATATGGAGTCAGACTTTCAAAATGGCTCTCAGCCACAGAATCCATTTTGTCCCCAAAGGTGGGAAAATTAAGGCACCAAAGGTGTGGCGCGAGGCGCTGGCTCAAGCCAGTAGGAACTGGCTTGGAACGGCCATCACCTCAGAACTGGCCATCCGGCAGCCGAGACCCAGCGTCCCTCCCCAAAGGCCGGCGTTCGGCCGAGGGTAGCAGGTCCTGGACCCACCGCTCGCTGCCGTCTGCCCTGCCCAGAGATGACACCTGACTAGCAATAGGCTAGACTGGGGATTTGTTATAGTCTTGTTGCCAAGGGAGGGGTATATTGGGTCTGAGCTTCAAACTCCTTTACTGCCGTCCACTGGTTGCTGAGTTTTATGTGTTTACTTGTGGGTTTTCCCCGTACCCTTTCGTGTCACCAGCCCTCCATCCACCGCTTGCTTGTTTCAAACATAACTTCCCGCACCACACGTGGGAGGGAGGGTGGGACACAGGAGCTGCTTCCTCAGGTCATAGGCGCCAACTCCATGGGTGCTCCGGGGCTGGAGCACCCACAGGGAAATATTAGTGGGTGCTCTGCCCCACTGGCAGCCAAGATCCCCGCCCCACCCCACCCCACCTCCTCCTCCTCCCCTGAGTGCGCCACGTCCCCACTCATCTGCCTACCTCCCAGCACTTGCCGCCACCAAACAGCTCTAGCTAGGGAGAGGAGAGGAGCGGGAACATGGTGCGCTCAGGGGAGGAGGCAGGGAAGAAGCAGGGCAGGGATTTGCAGAAGGAGTTGGAATAGGGGCAGGGCTGGGGGCAGAGGGGGGTCGAGCACCCACCAGCGCCAGTAGAAGTCAGCGCCTATGCCTCAGGTGATAGGCCCTGATAACAAGACCAGGAACCCATATCTGTACAAGGGAAACAGAGAGGCATATTGGGGTTCATTTGGTTTTGATTCTTCCCTGGATACACAATCACTGGGAACAGCAAATTCTCACCTAAAACCCTTGCTAGAAACCAAACAACTGAGAAACAACCCAGAAGAGTCTTTTCTTGGGGGGGTGGGGAATAAGCTGGGCTGGGGAAAGGGGGGGATGGGAGGTGGAATAGGTGGGAGGATGGGGGCCGAGGGTGGGAGGGGGATGGGTCGGGTGACAGGGGAGGTCTGACCACAGAGACCGATTACTCGGGCGGCTGGGCTGAGCACCCACCGCACAACTGCAGCCGCCCTGCTGTTTACAGGCACTAGCACGGGTCTGTCTACACGAGCTGCGTCTTGCTTCCCAGTTGCTGTGGAGACAAACTTCCCCGTCGTGTCAGTCACCTGTGGACCCTGGCTCTGTGCACACACTGGTGGGGTGTCGTTTCTGTGGCTGCCTTCAGATTTGGGCTGGCTGTTAACAGCCTTATGAAGCGCACAAATGTTATAGAGCCAGGTTAGAGAGGGGCAAACTGTGGCATCCAGACAGGAGGGGACCTGCCAAAAACAGCGGCAGAACTATGGCTAGAACCCCGGCGTCCTAGCACCCAGACGCCTGCATAGCCCCCAGGATCATTCTTCCCACCCACTTTCTACAGCGGTGTCTGGTCAGTGCCCTGAACAAACGTCAAAAAAGCAAACCGTAACCAGGGGCTGGAATCTGTCTGGGTTAGGTGCAGCGGCAGTGACACCAGAGCTAGGGTTGTGTGCAACACATTTGTGTGGCAAGGATGGTTGAATATCTCGTGTTGCTGAGGGAGTTTTAATAAAAAAAAAAACTTGGGTTGTCATTTTTGGCCCATGATGGACTGTCTGGTGAGTTGATTGTACAATTTGAGGGTCTGGAAAGTTTACGATAAATTATTGAAAAATGGATGTATTGGTGATGTGTGTGCATGTGTATGTGTGTGTGTGTATGAGTGTGCGTGTGTGTGTGTGCGTGCTATGTCATTTTTCTTCATACTCCTTGTAATGAGGTTAGCCGGGGGTCGTCTCTCTCTGGGGCAGCGGGGACCCCCAGCACCTCACTATACTCCTCTAGCAGCAAGATCCCATCATAGATATGGTCCACATTTGCATATAGCATCATTCACATACAAGGTAAAGTACTTTAAAGTGATCATGGTAAATTTTGTACCTCAGTTTGAAGGTGCCAAATTTTAATTTGATGACAAAAATGCAGTGTTGGAAAAATGGCTAAAAATGAGCCAGAGGAGGAGCAGCCCAGGGCCCAGAGCTCTAAAATGACAAAATCTATTTTGATCTGCTACAGGCTTTGTTTAAGTTTGTTAGCATATGTATTGTGCTGTTTTATGTTGGTCAGGAGTCCTCAGGAGGGGCGGGTTGGGGGGACGGAAGGTGTTTAAATAAAAATTTTTATTCTGTTTCTCCCCATTGGTCTGAATTATCCATGACATTCATACTGCATAACATCAAGTCAAAATCTTTAGAGGAATGCCTCTGCTTGCACTGACCAGAGGATGTTTGGATTCTGATATCAGCCCAGTTCTGTCAGGAATCAGGTGTTGTTCCCAGTGTAATTAAACATAAAATTCTTCTTTGCAGCCAAACTAGTCTAACATGCATTTTGTTAACTGGAACTGGAGCAGCAAAACGAAGAAAAAAAATGCCTCATTTTCCAGCTTTGTGGGTGAGAGAACTATAAGTGAAGATTATAATGCCAAGAACTTTGCTGAAAATATGTTCCTCATCTTAGCAATGGAGCTAAGACTTATCACACATCTGGCCACCTTTATTTGAATGAAGCTCCTTCTGATCTGACAGCTCAGGCATTGTCAGTTTCATCCAGAACAATTTACAAACTTGGAACCTAATCCTGTAAACAGTTAATTATTTGATCAATCCCATTGAAGACAATGGGACTATTTGCATGACTATGGACCACTTTTGTGGTAAGAGTTTCAGGAGTCTGTTCCTATAAAGGAAGTTGAATCTCACATTGAAATGCAATGTTTGGGTACAATACCATAATGCAGTTTAGGTTACAGTTCTACTTAAAATTTGTCTTTTAATAAGTCATACATATACTGAAATAGCTCCTCACCCAACTCCCATATTCCATACAAACAGACTGAAATACTACATATTTGGGGGGGAAGTGAGTAGTTAAGCATGTTGATGTTTGTATATACAAACACCCATTTCATCACTGTGCTAGAAAATACAGTGGAACTTAATTTTCTAGGGAATTTGAAGAAAGTTTAACAGCCCCAATTGTTTTCTGTGTTAATCAGTGTGAACCTGAAATAATTACATGGCTTCTAAGAGAAAAGAATCAGTCCACACTTACTGAAAAAAAATACCTTCCACCAGGTGTTCAGAAGAGTGCTACAAGACACATACATAACCTCATGAGCAGAAGGTGGAGAGGAGACCCTCCCACATTATGACCAACAAAAATAAATAAATACATACATATATAAATAAATAAATAAAATCTCAAAGAGGCAGAGGTTCACAGATTTGCAAACCAAAAAACCTGTGTCATGCTTTAAACCACCTCAGCATGTACCAGGTTTATGAATATTAAAAAGTTTACTGCAAAGGAACACAGAAGCCCTGAATGTGTGCCAGTATATCCTCACTGACTAAAGGTGCAGTCACACCTGAACAACTAAAAATCAACTTTGCCCTTTTAGGCTAAACAGAGTCATGTCACTGGCTCCTTTTCCGTTGTTACATAACAGATAAAAAAACTCCAGTGGGACATGGTGCTGGCACACAGGGTCTCAGGTACATGGTGTGATTTTTCAGCACAGGCACTGACTTCCCCGCTTTCCCCTGGGTGCTCGACCCCCACTCTGCCCCTGGCCCTGCACTTGCCCTGCCCCTTCCCACCCCTGCCCTGCCCCCATTCCAACCCCTTCCCCAAAGTCCCCACCCCAACTCCACCCCCTCCCTGCCCCTATTCCAACTCCTTCCCCAAATCCCTGCCTCTTCCCTGCCTCCCGCCCAGAGCGCACCACATTCCCACTCCTCCCTCTCCCTCCCAGCACACTACCAAACAGCCCAACAGGAAGCTCTGGGAGGTAGGCAGAGGAGTGGGGACACAGCGCACTCAGAGGGCAGGAGGGAGCTTGGCTGCAGGTGGGTGTAGAGCACACGCTAATTTTTCCCTGGCCCCAGAGCACCCATGGAGTCAGTGCCTGTGTTTCTCGGAATCATTTTTGGGAATAGTCACGTAGGTGAAATAGCTGGTACTTATGATTATGCTATTTCTGTGCATGTATATTCATCTTGGTAACTGAAGTTATGAATATTAGCTCTGTTTTCTCCGTTTCCTCCTGTGGTAACACCCACAAGGTATTTAGCCAGCACATGAAGGGACAAGTCAAGTTGAATGGCCCATTAAGGAACACTTAGAATCATAGAATATCAGGTTTGGAAGGGACCTCAGGAGGTCATCTAGTCCAACCCCCTGCTCAAAGAAGGACCAATCCCCAACTAAATCATCCCAGCCAGGGCTTTGTCAAGCCGGACCTTAAAAACTTCTCAGGAAGGAGATTCCACCACCTCCCTAGGTAATGCATTCCAGTGTTTCACCACCCTCCTAGTGAAAAAGTTTTACTAATATCCAACCTAAACCTCCCCCACCGCAACTTGAGACCATTACTCCTCATTCTGTCATCTGCTACCACTGAGAACAGTCTAGATCCATCCTCTTTGGAACCCCCTTTCAGATAGTTGAAAGCAGCTATCAAATCCCCCCTCATTCTTCTCTTCCGCAGACTAAACAATACCAGTTCCCTCAGCCTCTCCTCATAAATCATGTATTCCAGTCCCCTAATCATTTTTGTTGCTCTCCGCTGGATGTTTTCCAATTTTTCCACATCTTTCTTGTAGGGTGGGGCCCAAAACTGGACACAGTACTCCAGATGAGGCCTCACCAATGTCGAATAGAGGGGAACAATCACGTCCCTCGATTTGCTGGCAATTCCTCTACTTATACATCTCAAAATGTCATTGGCCTTCTTGGCAACAACAGCACACTGTTGACTCATATCCAGCTTCTAGTCCACTGTAACCCCTAGGTCCTTTTCTGCAGAACTGCTGCCTAGCCATTCGGTCCCTAGTCTGTAGCAGTGCATGGGATTCTTCCATCCTAAGTGCAGGACTCTGCACTTGTCGTTGTTGAACCTCATCAGTTTTCTTTCGGCCCAATCCTTTAATTTGTCTAGTGCCCTCTGTATCCTATCCCTATCCTCCAGCATATCTACCTCTCCTCTCAGTTTAGTGTCATCTGCAAACTTGCTGAGGGTGCAATCCATACCATCCTCCAGATCATTAATGAAGATATTGAACAAAACCAGCCTGAGGACCGACCCTTGGGGCACTCCACTTGATATCAGCTGCCAACTAGACATGGAGCCATTGATCACTACCCGTTGAGCCCGACAATCTAGCCAACTTAGCTCTAAATGGACCCTGGAAAACACCTGTCTAGCCTTAATGGACTTTTCCTGTGAACGTTCTAACTACAATGTGAGTGGGGGTGATGGACATGCGACTTGCCCATGTGACTCCAAATACTAGCTTTCACAGTGAGAACAGATTTTCCTTCACTTGGCAGAAGTTAAAAGGCTTGGAAACATCTCCATTCCATGCTTCTTTCCTGCTCCGGACTCTTTCTTGCTCCAGCTTCTGGACTATGAACATATGCTAATAGGAGCATTCTAACCAAGGGACTGAGGACTTTAAGATAATCTGGAGTCTTCATATTTCCTTTATACTTTGCAGATGGTTTTATGAGTTGGATAGGGTACAACGACTGTTCTAGCCTCATGATTGCTGATTTCTCCCTTGCCTTGCAATGGACAAAGATCAGATGTCTGCTGACTTCTTCACATGAGTCAGCAGCCTTTGATACCTGTGTTATAAGCAACATAGCCCTTGCTTGAGTGGTTTTGTTCTTTCCTCTCCAAATATCAAAGCCTGTTCCCATTGAACTCAATAGCAAAACTCCTTTTGATTTCAATGGAAACAGGATTTGGCCCCCAGAGATCAGAGAATGTGATTTTGATCAATTGCTTATCTGTCCAGAGACAGTTCTCATGAACATTCTGCCAGGCTGATTTTGATTGACCTTCCTGTATGTCATGCTAAGGAAAATAATATAGGGTGATCAGAAAACAAGTGTGAAAAATCGGAACGGGGGTGGGAGGTAATTGGCACCTATATAAGAAAAAGCCCCAAATATCAGGACTGTCCCTATAAAATCAGGACATCTGGTCACCCTAAAATAATAAAAAATTTTGGGCTATAGTTCTATCAAGATGTCCATGGCACACACAGTTCAATGCCTCTTTTCCATCAAACTCAGATGGCGCAACATCTTTGCTTTCCTAGTGCCTGGCGGAGAGCAACACTTAGATAAAGGCAAGCTGGCAGAAGCTTCGTCTGGACATAAGGGAGGCACTGACAGTGTGTTAAGGGAAAGTGGGTAATTGTCCTTCTTATCCTTCTTTCATTTAAGAAGTTTTCAATTTGGGGTGCTGCTGGATCCTCAATGACACCTGGAAATACAGGTGGCACCAAGGGCCCAAAGCATCATTTTACAACTGATGCAGTTGTAAAATTTTAGACAAGTAAGGGGGGGTGCCAGAGGGGAGAGTGTGGGGGAGAGTGTGGGGGCCCTGGGCTGGGGGTGGGGTGGGGCAGGGGGGAGTCACATAGAGGGTTACATGGAGAGGTCACGTGCCCCATCCTTGTGTCCCTCCCATGAGTGCACTACTGGCAAGAAATGATTCCTACTTGCACCACTGGAGCCAGACTCCATGAGGGGCTGCCCTTAGGGAGCCAGCACCTCCAGGGGATGACGTGAGACCCTCCGACGCACGGACGGAGATGGGAGACCTGGATGCATAGACAGAGACATGAGGCCCCAGGATGCTCAGAAGCTTTATTGGCAGCAATCACAGGGCAAAGAATCAGCAAAAAGCATCACCCGCAGAATGGAACAACCTCAAAGTAGCCCCCACTGAGAGAGCCCCACACTCTGAGATTCCCACTGCCTCAGCGTGGCTATGGTCCATGCCCAGGAATCCCCCCACCACCGTTATCTGAGTAAGGGGCTCCCCCCCTCTGATCCAGCCCCACGACACAGTCACCAGACACAAGGTGCCCTGCTCTCGTACAGGGATGGCAGTTGGGTTCTAGAGCAGAGTTCTGAGATCACTGGGTGGATGTGGGTTCTAGACTGCAGCTCGGAGATCACCGAAGGATGGGGGTCATGTTCTTAATTGGAGCTTGATATGCACAAGCAGGTGATAAAGGTTTAGAATGGAGCTTGAGGTTCACTGTGGGGATGGCAATTTTGGATTGGTGCACACTTGGGGAGAAGGACGGGCTTCTAGATTGGGACAAACAAACAGGAATGGGGCTCTAGATTGGCACTTGGTGCCCAGTTGGGACGTGTTTCTGTTATGCTCAGTGAGCCAGAAGCCCATGCAAGGAGGACCAGTGGCAGAGCGAGCCCCATATGCTTCCTGGCTCACCTCCACCATTTACATAGAGTCATAGAATCATAGACTATCAGGGTTGGAAGGGACCTCAGGAGGTCATCTAGTCCAACCCCCTGCTCAAAGAAGGACCAATCCCCAACTAAATCATCCCAGCCATGGCTTTGTCAAGCCTGACCTTAAAAACTTCTAAGGAAGGAGATTCCACCACCTCCCTAGGTAACGCATTCCAGTGCTTCACCACCCTCCTAGTCAAAAAGTTTTTCCTAATATCCAACCTAAACCTCCCCCACCGCAACTTGAGACCATTACTCCTCGTTCTGTCATCTGCTACCACTGAGAACAGTCTAGATCCATCCTCTTTGGAACCCCCTTTCAGATAGTTGAAAGCAGCTATCAAATCCCCCCTCCTTTTTCTCTTCTGCAGACTAAACAATACCAGATTCCTCAGCCTCTCCTCATAAGTCATGTGTTCCAGTCCCCTAATCATTTTTGTTGCTCTCCGCTGGACATTTTCCAATTTTTCCACATCCTTCTTGTAGTGTCGGCCCAAAACTGGACACAGTACTTCAGATGAGGCCTCAACAATGTTGAATAGACAAGGAACGATCACGTCCCTCGAACTGCTGGCAATGCCCCTACTTATACATCTCAAAATGCCATTAGCCTTCTTGGCAACAATGACACACTGTTGACTCATATCCAGTTTCTCGTCCACTGTATTCCCTAGGTCCTTTTCTGCAGAACTTCTGCCTAGGCATTCTGTCCCTAGTCTGTAGCAGTGCATGGGATTCTTCTGTCTAAATACAGGACTCTGCCCTTGTCCTTGTTGAACCTCATCAGATTTCTTTTGGTCCAATCCTCTAATTTGTCTAGGACCCTCTGTATCCTATCCCTACCCTCCAGCATATCTACCTCTTCTCCCAGTTTAGTGTCATCTGCAAACTTGCTGAGGATGCAATCCATGCCATCGTCCAGATCATTAATGAAGATATTGAACAAAACCAGCCCAAGGACCGACCCTTGGGGCACTCCACTTGATATCAGCTGCCAACTAGACATGGAGCCATTGATCACTACCTGTTGAGCCTGACAATCTATCCATCTTATAGTCCATTCATCCAGCCCATACTTCTTTAACTTGCTGGCAAGAATACTGTGGGAGACTGTGTCAAAAGCTTTGCTAAAGTCAAGGAACAACACGTCCACTGCTTTCCCCTCATCCATGGAGCCAGTTATCTCGTCATAGAAAGCAATTAGATTAGTCACGCATGACTTGCCCTTGGTGAATCCATGCTGACTGTTCCTGATCACTTTCCTCTCCTCTAAGTGCTTCAGAATTGATTCCTTGAGGACCTGCTCCATGATTTTTCCAGGACTGAGGTGAGGCTGACTGGCCTGTAGTTCCCAGGATCCTCCTTCTTCCCTTTTTTAAAGATAGGCACTACATTAGCCTTTTTCCAGTCATCCGGGACCTCCCCCGATCACCATGAGTTTTCAAAGATAATGGCCAATGGCTCTGCAATCACATCCGCCAACTCCTTCAGCACTCTCGGATGCAGCACATCCAGCCCCATGGACTTGTGCTCGTCCAGCTTTTCTAAATAGTCCCGAACCACTTCTTTCTCCACAGAGGGCTGAGCACCTCCTCCCCATGCTGTGCTGCCCAGTGCAGTAGTCTGGGAGCTGACCTTGTTCGTGAAGACAGAGGCAAAAAAAGCATTGAGTACATTAGCTTTTTCCACATCCTCTCTCACTAGGTTGCCTCCCTCTTTCAGTAAGGGGCCCACACTTTCTTTGACTTTCTTCTTGTTGCTAACATACCTGAAGAAACCTTTCTTGTTACTCTTAACATCTCTTGCTAGCTGCAACTCCAGGTGTGATTTGGCCTTCCTGATTTCACTCCTGCATGCCCGAGCAATATTTTTATACTCTTCCCTGGTCATTTGTCCAATCTTCCACTTCTTGTAAGCATCTTTTTTGTGTTCAAGATCAGCAAGGATTTCACTGTTAAGCCAAGCTGGTCATCTGCCATATTTACTATTCTTTCTACACATCAGGATGGTTTGTCCCTGTAACCTCAATAAGGATTCTTTAAAATACAGCCAGCTCTCCTGGACTCATTTCCCCCTCATGTTATTCTCTGTCGAGGACTCGAACCCCAGACGGCACGGTTCGTTGTCTGACCGGAGAGAGACAGGCAACACCAGCAAGGTCCGAACACAAAGCTCTTTATTGAAGAGTGAACACAACAATAGAGAGCAGCCTTCTCCAAAGAGAACCAGCAGCCTCTAGGTAAAACTAATACGTTTTTATAGACAGTTCCATCGCGTCACAGATTTATTCATGAAGCAGCCCACCTCCCACCCATGTTAGTTAAAATCCTCTTTCTCTACTATGCATGCATGTTTACCCGCTTATTGTAGATAACTTTTAGCAAATTGTAATGCTTCACTAACTTTCTTATCGGTATGGGTATCGAGGAGTTAAGAACAGACATAACACAAAAACAGGGAGTGGAAACAAACCGTTCCCAAAACATCTGGTACAAAAATGCAGGAATGCAAGCTTCCCCTTTTTTTCTCACTCCCTGCAACTTAAACAAGTATTCCTTCATTCTACTTATCTCCTTCAGGGACTTTCCCAGCAACTTTTATTGACCTGACTTAGGTTCGGTTGGCATAACTGCTTCATGTTCAGTTTCCCTCACCTAACAGTCCCCCCTTTGTCCCCAGAGTGCCATAGGGGAATTCTTAGGACATACTGGCCACTGTGGGTAGTGATTTAGAGCTATTCACTGGTTGTTAGGGCACAGCTTGGTACCCATCCAACAGCCACATCTTAACATAACATACAAAACTATTAGGCCACAAATAATTACAACGACACTGCAAAGCAAGTTATGTAACCAGCCACCTATGTCTGGAACCCAATTGAACAAATTGCTCCACCATGAGTTGACTCGCTCTCCTCCATGGTCTTCTGCAACTTGTATAAGACGGTTTGCTCTTTCCCATGTGGCATTATAAACATCCAGAACATATACAAGGCATTCTTGCCCAATTAACGCACATGTTCCTCCCTGAGAGGCCAGCAAAATATCTAATGCCAAGCGGTTTTGGAGAACCATCTGCCTTAGTTTTTTTTTGTTCGGTTGCCAAATCTACCAAGGCATCGACAGTAGTATTTTCCATTATCTCCAGCACTCCCTGAAGTCTCATGACTCCTTCCCCAATACGCCAGGTGGCACCTCCACAGGCGAAGACAAACCCCGCACAAGCACCCATCCAATCATTTAGGGCACACCACGTAAGGGGGCGAGAGTCCTTAACATCTTCCTCAGCCCCTCTTACATTTCGGATTTTCCCTTTAGGAAGACGTGCACGATATACTACAGGTGGTTCTAATCAAGCCAAATAGCAGGATTCACTCCATGAAGGAGGGAGGGCTAGGTATGCCTTGTTACCACACACCCAGTATACTCCAAAAAGGGTAGGAGTGGCTTTGGACCAGGTATTATTAATAACTTTGTACCATCCGGTCCAAGATGGGAGGACGGAGAATTTAGCCGCGGAGGCGTTAGCAGAACATAAACACATAGTATGAGTTTCAGAGTAGCAGCCGAGTTAGTCTGTATTCGCAAAAAGAAAAGGAATACTTGTGGCACCTTAGAGACTAACAAATTTATTAGAGCATAAGCTTTCGTGCATCCGATGAAGTGAGCTGTAGCTCACGAAAGCTTATGCTCTAATAAATTTGTTAGTCTCTATAGTATGAGTTGGCAGGTTATACTCAAGCGTGCAATTTATAATGTAATGCTCAATCAACTTGCGATCATTATACAAAAAATGTTCTTCCCCATGCAGACTACACTTGTTACCCGTAAATCTATACCACGTGGAGGTGCAAGAGGTTGCCCCATCCAAGAGAGAGATATTAGGACCTCTCTTACTCCCAAAATGAGTGCCATTAAAATAGGCTTTGCACTCACAATTACCTATAGCTATTTTCCTTTCTTTTAAGAGGCACCATTGACCAACTCGTTTCCAAAATATTAGATACCTGCTTTCAGAGATGCCGGTATCAGCCCAGGTAATATTTAAATTGCCTGAAGAATCCTTCCAGGACAGGGTCCAGGTCATATTCATTGCACTAAGGGGAATAGGAACCATAGGAAGACCTTTTTGGCTATCTGCTGGTATTAATGAGCACACCCAGCATGAAGTGTTTTGTAAGGCTGGCATATGAGCTTTCATTTCATAGGCAAGATGTTAAATGTGTTAGGACTGTGTGATTCTATAGTCTCAACTCCCTGTACCACCAGCAAAGAAAGATAACAAATAAAAAACAGATTAAAAAACAAGAACCCAGCCTAGAGAACGGGGCCATCCTTCCCTGAGAGGACACTACCAACTCAAGGTCTTTTTAGCTGCAGTCGGAGTTTCAGGTCGCCCAAAGGGGTGGCAGTCCATTTGTCCTGAGCACAGATGTCGTCTGCTTCTGATTCACCCAGTTCACGGTGGGGGTGAACGTGCGTAGCTCCCTCAAAGTCTGACGCCATCTGCTTGTGGGGAACCTTTTTCCAGGTCAGGTTCTCTAGCGGTGCTCCTCTTGACTCTGGTATGATGGATCCAAGTGGGTAGCTCGTTCACTCGGATAGCTGTAGGGCTCACCAAAAGGGTTTCAAAGGGTCCTAGCCACTGCAGTTGAAGCGGAGTCTTCTTATATGCTTTTACCCACACAGGATCACCTAGTAAAAAAGAATGAACAGCTTCCCACAAAGGTAAGGACTGGGAGTGTGCAGAGTATTGTTGCAATGTCACTAGATGTTTCTGCAAGTCTTTTACATAAGTCTCTGTGGCTTTGGTCATATCAGTATCATTGGGAACTGATATCAAAGGAGCGAAGGTCAGGGATACATGTTCAAACAGGATTTCGTACAGTGCCAGTTTAGTTCTGGCACTCGGAGTTGTTCGAATGGTATAGAGAGCCAGAGGAAGGACTTTAGTCCATCTCATATTGAGTTCCCGGCATAATTTGGTCAAAAGATTTTTTAGAGTTCCGTTCATCCGCTTCACCTGGCCTGAACTCTGGGGATGCCAGGGAGCGTGAAAGGCCCATTTTGTTCCTACCACTTTGGTCAGTTCGTTACAAATCTTTGTGGTGAAATGAGTACCTTGGTCTGAATCAATTATTTCGGGGGGGGC
Source organism: Dermochelys coriacea (assembly GCF_009764565.3). NCBI lineage: Eukaryota > Metazoa > Chordata > Testudines > Dermochelyidae > Dermochelys > Dermochelys coriacea. Next base: position 11,579,379 of record NC_050090.1, read on the forward strand.
AAATCTTGGTATAACTTCATTAAGTAACACCTTACATACAGTAGTTGCAGTCGCTCGAGCGGTGGGAAAAGCTTCCACCCAGCCAGTGAGCTGGTCTATTATGACTAATAAAAGCTGCTTTCCTTCAGAGGGAGGTAAATCAGTAAAGTCAATCTGTACATGCTGCATAGACCTATGAGCCCACCTGCGCCCCCCAGGTGGCACTTGCTTATTTACACCCCTTGGATTACATTGCTGACACAGAGCACACTTTTCTACTGTCCTTCTAGCTACTTTGTGAAGTTCTGGGGAAACAAACTGTCTTAAAATAATCTGGGCCATTTTATTTGCTCCCAAGTGTGTGAATCTTCCCAGCCAGGCAGGGGTTGTTTTGGGGGGCCACCAAAGCGCAGTCCCGGCAGCTGTTGTTGTCGCAGCATTGTAGGGGCACGTCATGCACCCGGTGCCAGGCATCCCGCAGCTCCTGGGGGGTCACCATGGGCCACGAATCGTTAACAAAGATGCTCTCAAAGACAAAGGCCTGGTAGTTGTTGTCGATGTCCGAGAAGGCAGCGCGGGTCATGCCGAGGATGTTGAAGGGCCCGTTTACCACCAGGCACATGCTCGTGCAGGGCGAGTTGAGGGTGAATAAGATCAGGCAGCAGTTCGGTCTGCAGGTCCTGGCCTTAAGCTGGGCCACCCAGCTGTTCTGGCCCCCAAAGAGCAGACGGCACTCGCTGTGCTGCCAGTGAGTCCTCTGATGTCTAAGCCGGGCCACTACGATAGGCCCGTCATTCCGGGTGTACGGCCTACGTTGCCTAGCAAGCGCCCCATTCATGGCATTCAGCGCTTCCTCGGGCAGCTGCTCCTGCAGATTGGTGGGTTGGTTACACGTCTCATGGGGCAGGCTCACGACGAAGGCGTATTGACATTTACCTAGTGTGAGGGGCCTGAGAGGGAGCAGAGCACAGCGGGGTCAGGGGACCCAGGGCTCCCAGCAGCCAGGAGATGCCAAGTAAAAGGGAGAGAAACAGGGATAGGCCCCCCACATACCCTCCTATCTCAAGGCTCCATCTCCCACTACACCCCAAAATCACCCCTCCCAGCTCAGGTCCCCATCTCCCCCCTGCACCCCCAGAATCACCCTTCCTCTGTTCTGGGCCCCATCTTCTTATACCTCTGAGAATCACCCCTCCCAGCTGTAGGCTCAGTCTCCCCCCTGTACCCCAGAATCAGCCTCTCCCAGCTCTGGGCTCCCTCTCCCTCTGCATACCCCAAATCCCCCTTCTCCCAGCACTGGGCTCAAATTCCCCCCTGCACCTCTGAATCACCCCTCTCCAGGACTAATCTAAGTCAGGGGTGAGTTCATCACTCAGCGTGCTGGGTGCTCTCCAACTACGGTCGGTCTGGGCAGAGCCGGGCACAATGGGCCCCCCTGACCTTGCTGGGTGTCTCTACAAGACAGTGGGATACAACCTGGGCCGTTCTCTGTTGCTTTTCACAGCTGCGCTACAGGGGCAGGGAAGGACAGAGACAAACCCCAGTCCAGTCACTCACCAGTTCATACAATCCATGATCACTCTGAGCGTGGCTGGATCGATGCTCCCGGCGGTCTCTGGCCAGAAGTAGAGGAGAAGGGGCAGCAGCAGGAGTCCAGCCCAGGGCATCTGTCCCAGCACCTGCACAGAACCCCACAGCACCAGGACCCCGAGCCGTGGGCACAAACCCAGAGCCACCAACCCACATCCCCTAACTCCTGCTGTGCTATCGACAGGAGAGGGGGTAGGGGATACACCCCTGGGACTCCATGGGGCAGCAGGCCATGGGGGAAAGAGTGGAGTCATCAGGGTTGCCATGGGCAGGAGGGGAGGCATGAAGCACTCCCCTGGTACTCCGTGTGGCAGGGGATGTGGGGGGCAGAGGGGACTCACCTGGGGCTCCATGGGGTGGGTGTGAAGAGTCCATGTCTCTGCTGACAGATGCTCACACTCACTCCTGGTGCAACAGGCTCCCAGCCCTGCTCTGTGTGGCCCCAGACAGACCAGGCAGAGCACTAGGGCGGGGCTGCTAAAATCTGGGGGCAGGGAACATGGTGAGGAGCTGAACAGGAGCTCTGAAAACTTCCTCCTCATCACAGCTCGACAGCAGCGTGGGACAGGGAGTCATTGCTTGGATCAAACCTTGGCAAGTTATCTCCCTGGGCTGGCACATCCCACACTGCACTGAGGAAACTTTATGGGACCTCTGCAGTCAGCGCCCAGACACTGTATGGAAAGGCAAAGACATGCCCACATCCAGGAAATGTGGGGGCCAGACCCCCACCTGTTGTAAAGCAGGATCGGTGCTTTGCAGTCAATGGGCCCAGGTCCCCAGCTGATGTCAATTAGCCCCACTCTATTGGAGAGAGAATTTTGGTAATATGTGTAGGTGTGCCTCAGTTTCCCTCTGGGCTTTGCCTTGCTCTTCTCGGCCTATAAACAGTTCTTGGGGCAGAGCGAGAGACACTAGGTGTCAGGTCACACCGCTGACTGGAGTGGAGCCAATGGGTCAGTAAAAGGCCTCGCTGAAACCGACCCAGATCAATGAAGAAGCTGGAAAGACAACAGGCTAGCAACCAACAAGCAAGAGGAAGGGGATTTTTCCCACCTCTCTGAAGGGAAGTCGGGCAAAGACCCCAGCTGGAGAACCGAGGGGAAAGGTGCCAGCTGGCTGGGTGAAGAACCAGCCTTTGCAGAGACACACACACACACACCGGGAACTCAGGGCAAAGGGACAGAGACAGAGCCAAGGTGGTTTTGACAGTTGCATGGTTCAAGGCTGCGTGAGCCAGGCTGAACTCTCTCTTAATCTCTGTCTCTGACAGCCTGAACAGTGATTACACTGACCAGGTTGTGTATTGGGGGTGACCTGCTTTTGTCACAGATGACAGGTTCTTTTCCTGGGCAGCTCCTTTACAGTTAACTGAGAAGATGGAAGCTGGTGAAACACACCCAGAAATGGTATTTAATACACACTGTATCCTGGGCAAGGATCAATACACAGAACGGTTAGAATAAGCACAGTAAAGTAGGTTCCTGCATGGCTCGTACTTCCCGTCCTGCATTGCGCATACTTACAACTTATGGAGACTGCTGGAAGCAGGGATGGGGGTGGGGGGAAGAAAGTGACGCCAACCAGAAGGGAGGTCCTGATTCCGTTTACACTGTCTCGGAGACACGACGAAGCCAAAGAAATGGGAAGTGCAGGTGGTATTTTATACCCTTCCTTGTGGTAACAGCATGGCTATGAACCATATTTGATCCTTAACCGTGATTATAATAAGGTTATTAGCTGGCCCGATCCATATGAGGCCTTTGGGGTGTCTGTAATTAAGCATCAAGCATTAATATTCATGATTCGCAACACTTATTTCTTAATTCCTTATTTCTTAATTCCTGTATGTAAATGTGGTCTAATGGCTTAGCCATTGCATGGCAACCTAATTGCTAAAGGGCCCAGCACGCCCGTCTTGCAGAATCCTGTGGTGTACTGGACCCATTCGTGGTTACCTGTTTGTCCCTCAGAAGGAGAGTGAAAATATCTGACCTGGGATAGGTCATCTCCTTAGATCTACAGTATTCAGCTACCTCCCAGCCTTCAGTATAACTCCCCCACTCCAGCCATGGAAAATTGCTCTGCCAGAATTTTTTTGAGCAGCTCTATTATTTATTCTTAATTTTCTAGCAGTGCTTAGAAGCCCCAGACATGGATGAGCACGTCAGCACTAGGCACTGTACATTATTTATTAGGTGTGTTACGGTGTTATGCTTTCTTCCCATTAGGATTTTGGCCTACAATGGCAGCACCTGGGAGCCCCAGGCATGGACCAATGCCCCATTGTTCTAAATAAAATGCTGTACATGATTTATTAACGGTATTACAATAGTGCTAGCAGTCCCAGTCATGCCACGGGACCCCATTGTGTTAGGTGCTATACAAACTCAGAACAGCTCCATCTCACCCCAGGATCTCAATTCCCCCAGCCCTGAGACTGTCAAATACAGAAAAGCAACCCGCAAAGACACGGCAGATGATTCCTCTGTAGCAGGTGTGACGCTGGCAGACCAAGTCCCAGCTTGTGCCAAGGTCCACATGTCTCAGCTGAACTGTGAAGAATACCGAGCTGGGCTCAGTCTGGCTCACCTGTGCATTGGTGCTGATTGTGTAGGTATTAGAATTCCAAACTTCTGTTTGGGGTTTAGACTTTATTGAGTGCTTGTGAGTTGCTGGTGCATTAATCTCACTTATAGCATCTGTACCCATAGTGTACAGGAATATTTGAGCGCAATGGTGCAAATCACCAGACAGGAGAAGTCTCCAGCAGAGGGTGTCACATCCTGCCCAACAAGAAAGGTCCATGGACACCTATGGACCATTGTGGGTCATTAAAAGGGACAAAAGGCATTGGTTGTTCTGCCCTCCCTCCTCCCCCCCACGAAGATGATTCATAAAAGTGAATTCCTCCCATCAGGGGAGTTTGCACAAGGGAGGAAGGGGTTAAAAATCCCTGACAAGAAGTAACTGGATTTCAATGCTGGCAGACAAGGTTTTCATGCCATAAGCAAGATATCTTCAGCTGCTTAGCTCTGGTTCGCCTTAAAGGCAACCTAGAGCTTGCTTTTTATAAAAGCTTCTATTACCTTTGGAAATTTTAGATTGCGACTCCTTTGTGTATCTATGTTCACCTGCTTCAACCTTCAAAATAACTCTCATGTTTCCTGTTCCTAGTTAATCAATCTGTACATAGTTTATTATGGGATTGGCTCACAAGTTTTGTCTTTGGTGTGAGAGCTAAGATGTTCTTGTCACATTCTCTGAGCAGGCCCTGCATCTAGGCACAGCCTGACTTTGCTTTATAGTAACAAAGCTTTGACCACAAGTTTTGCCCAGGCCCCAGGCCTCTGATAGAAGGGCTTATATTTCAGGCTCTCTTTCTATTACACCTATTATGTCAATATCCTCATTTAATGGGAGGCACTCTAGTTCACTCATCTTATTATTTAGACTTCTAGCATTTGTATATAAGCACTTTAAAAAAATTGTCACTTTTTAGCTCTCTGCAATTTCCTGATGTACTCTTTTTCATTTGACTGGTTTGAGAGTCGTAGCCATGTTAGTCTGTATCAGCAAAATCAACGAGGAGTCCTTATGGCACCTTAGAGACTTCAAAGTGGGTTCTAGCCCACAAAAGCTTATGCCCCAATAAATCTGTTAGTCTCTAAGGTGCCACAAGGACTCCTCGTTATTTTTTCATTTGACTGTTTCTCATCAGATCCTCTACCCTACTGTATCATCTTCCATCCTCTCCTCCTTACTAGGACACAGAGAGTCTCCATTAATAGATCCTCCCCTAAGGGACGTCTCTCTCTGAACCACATGCTCCTCCGCTCCTGTTGGCTTCCCCCAGCCCTTAGTTTAAAAACTGTTCTAGAACTTTTTTAATTTGAAGTGCCAGCAATCTGCTTCCATTTCAGGTTAGATGGAACCCATCCTTCCTGTAGAGGCTCCCCCTTTCCCAAAAGTTTCCCCAGTTCCAAAGAAATCTAAACCCTTCCTCCGTACACCATTGTTTCATCCACAAATTGAGACCCTGCAGTTCTGCCTGTCTAACTGGCCCAGCGCGTGGAACTGGAAGCATTTCAGAGAATGCTCCCATGGAGGTCCTGGACTTCAATCTCTTACCTAGCAACCTAAATTTGGCCTCCAGGACCTCTCTCCTACCCTTCCCTATGTCATTGGTATCTAGATTCATAGATTCATAGATACTAAGGTTAGAAGGGACCATTCTGATCATCTAGTCTGACCTCCTGCACAATGCAGGCCACAGAATCTCACCCACCCACTCCTATGAAAAACCTCACTTATGTCTGAGCTATTGAGGTCCTCAAATCGTGGTTTAAAGACTTCAAGGAGCAGAGAATCCTCCCTCAAGTGACCCATGCCCCATGCTACAGAGGAAGGCAAAAAACCTCCAGGGCCTCTTCCAATCTGCCCTGGAGGAAAATTCCTTCCCGACCCCAAATATGGCGATCAGCTAAACCCTGAGCATATGGGCAAGATTCACCAGCCAGATTCTACAGAAAATTCTTTCCTGGGTAACTCAGATCCCATCCATCTAATATCCCATCTCAGGGGATTAGTCCTATTTACCCTGAATATTTAAAGATCAATTACTCACCAAAATCACATTATCCCATCATACCATCTCCTCCATAAACTTATCGAGTAGAATCTTAAAACCAGATAGATCTTTTGCCCCCACTGCTTCCCTTGGAAGGCTATTCCAAAACTTCACTCCTCTGATGGTTAGAAACCTTCGTCTAATTTCAAGTCTAAACTTCCTGGTGGCCAGTTTATACCCATTTGTTCTTGTGTCCACATTGGTGCTGAGCTTAAATAATTCTTCTCCCTCTCCTGTATTTATCCCTCTGATATATTTATAGAGAGCAATCGTATCTCCCCTCAACCTTCTTTTAGTTAGGCTAAACAAGCCAAGCTCCTTAAGTCTCCTTTCATAAGACAAGTTTTCCATTCCTCGGATCATCCTAGTAGCCCTTCTCTGTACCTGCTCCTGTTTGAATTCATCCTTTTTAAACATGGGAGACCAGAACTGCATACGGTATTCCAGGTGAGGTCTCACTAGTGCCTTGTATAATGGTACTAAAACCTCCTTATCCCTACTGGAAATAGCTCTCCTGATGCATCCCAAAACCACATTAGCTTTTTTCACAGCCATATCACATTGGCGGCTCATAGTCATCCTATGATCAACCAATACTCCAAGGTCCTTCTCCTCCTCCGTTACTTCTAATTGATGCGTCCCCAGCTTATAACTAAAATTCTTGTTATTAATCCCTAAATGCATAACCTTACACTTCTCACTATTAAATTTCATCCTATTACTATTACTCCAGTTTATAAGGTCATCCAGAGCCTCCTGTATAATATCCCAATCCTTCTCTGAATTGGCAATACCTCCCAGCTTTGTATCATCCGCAGACTTTATTAGCACACTCCCACTTTTTGTGCCAAGGTCAGTAATAAAGAGATTAAATAAGATTGGTCCCCAAACTGATCCCTGAGGAACTCCACTGGTAACCTCCCTCCAGCCTGACAGTTCACCTTTCAGTATGACCCGCTGTAGTCTCCCCTTTAACCAATTCCTTATCCACCTTTTGATGTTCATACTGATCCCCATCTTTTCCAATTTAACTAATAATTCCCCATGTGGCATGGTATCAAACGTCTTACTGAAATCTAGGTAAATTAGATCCACTGCATTTCCTTTATCTAAAAAATCTGTTACTTTCTCAAAGAAGGAGATCGGGTTGGTTTGGCACAATCTACCTTTTGTAAAACCATGTTGTATTTTGTCCCATTTACCATTGACTTCAATGTCCTTAACTAATTTCTCCTTCAAAATTTTTTCCAGGACCTTGCATACTACAGATGTCAAACTAACTGGCCTGTAGTTACCCGGATCACTTTTTTTCCCCTTTCTTAAAAATAGGAACTATATTAGCAATTCTCCAATCATTCGGTACTACTCCTGAGTTTACAGATTCATTAAAAATTCTTGCTAATGGGCTTGCAATTTCAGGTGCCAATTCCTTTAATATTCTTGGATGAAAATTATCTGGGCCCCCCAATTTAGTCCCATTAAGCTGTTTGAGTTTCGCTTCTACCTCAAATATGGTAATATCTACCTCCATATCCTCATTCCCATTCATCATGCCTCCATTATCCCTAAGATCCTCTTTAGCCTTATTAAAGACTGAGGCAAAGTATTTGTTTAGATATTGGGCCATGCCTAGGTTATCTTTAACCTCCACTTGATCCTCAGTGTTTAGCGGCCCTACTTTTTCTTTCTTAGTTTTCTTCTTATTTATATGGCTATAGAACCTTTTACTATTGGTTTTAATTCCCTTTGCAAGCTCCAACTCTACTCGACTTTTAGCCTGTCTCACTTTATCCCTACATGTTCTGACCTCAATAAGGTAGCTTTCCTTGCTGATCCCTCCCATCTTCTACTCCCTGTATGCTTTCTGCTTCTTCTTAATCACGTCTCTAAGATGCTTGCTCATCCAGCGTGGCCTACAACTCTTGCCTATGAATTTTTTCCCCTTTCTTGGAATACAGGCTTCCGATAGCTTCTGCAGCTTTGATTTAAAGTAATCCCAGGCCTCCTCTACCTTTAGAGACATAAGTTCTTCAGGTTTCAGAGTAGCAGCCGTGTTAGTCTGTATTCGCAAAAAGAAAAGGAGTACTTGTAGCACCTTAGAAACTAAAAAATTTATTAGAGCATAAGCTTTTGTGAGCTACAGCTCACTTCATCGGATGCAACTGATGAAGTGAGCTGTAGCTCATGAAAGCTTATGCTCTAATAAATTTGTTAGTCTCTAAGGTGCCACAAGTACTCCATTTCTTTTTATAAGTTCTTCAGGGCCTCTTCCAATCTGCCCTGGAGGAAAATTCCTTCCCGACCCCAAATATGGTGATCAGCTAAACCCTGAGCATATGGGCAAGATTCACCAGCCAGATACTACAGATAATTCTTTCCTGGGTAACTCAGATCCCATCCATCTAATATCCCATCTCAGGGGATTAGGCCTATTTACTCTGAATATTTAAAGATTAATTAATTACCAAAATCACATTATCCCATCATACCATCTCCTGCATAAACTTATCGAGTAGAATCTTAAAGCCAGATAGATCTTTTGCCCCCACTGCGCCCACTTTTGCCCCCACTTCCCTAACTAATTTCCTTAATTTTTGAACGTCAGCCCTTTTGAAATCAAAAACCCTAGTTGCAGATTTATTTTTGTTAATCCTTCCGTTCAGTTTGAACTGAATTAGCTCATGATCACTTAAACCAAGATTATCCCTGACAACCATTTCTTCTATGAGGTCCTTACTACTCACCAAAACCAAATCTAAAATGGCATCCCCTCTAGTCGGTTCAGCAACTACTTGATGAAGGAATCCATCAGCTATCGCATCTAGGAAAATCTGAGCCCTATTATTATTACTAGCACTGGTCCTCCAGTCTATATCTGGGAAGTTAAAGTCTCCCATGATCATGCAGTTTCCATTAGTATTTACTTTTTTAAAAACATTAAAAAGGGCTCTATCCATATCCAAATTAGATCCCGGCGGTCTATAGCACACCCCAAGCACTATCATAGGAGAGGCTCTACTACCTACATGCACCACAACCACCAACTCCTCCCCAGCATTGCACATCAGTCTATCTAGATGTCTCAAGAGAGGGGTGAGCAAACTTTTTGGCTTGAGGGCCACATCTAGGTGGGAAAATGCAGGGCCATGAATGTAGGGCTGGGGCAAGAGGTTGGGGTGCAGGAGGGGGTTCAGGGCAGGGAGTTGGGGTGCAAGGAGGGATGTGGAGTGCAAGAGGGGGCTCAGGGCAGGGGGTTGGGATGCAGGAGGGGTGCAGGGTGTGGCAGGGGGCTCAGGGCAAGGGGTTGGGGTGCAGGGAGGGGTGCAGAGTGCAGGAAGGGGCTCAGGATAGGGGGCTGAGGGCTCAAGGCAGGAGGTTGGGGTGCAGAAGGGGTGCGGTAGAGTGCTCAGGGTAGGGTGTTGGGGTGTAGGAAGAGTTCAGGGTGCGGGCTCTGGCCTGGTGCCCCTTACCCTGAGCGGCTCCAGGGTGGCAGTGGCGCGCAACAGGGCTAAGGTAGGCTCCCTGCCTGCCCTGGCCCAGCGCTGCTCCCAGAAGTGGCTGGCATCACGTCCCTGCAGCCCCTGAGTGGAGGAGGGCAGAGGGCTCCGCGCACTGTCCTCATCTGAGGGTATCTCCCCCAAAGCTCCCATTTGGTACGGTTCCCTGTTCCCGGCCAATGGGAGCTGCGGGGGGTGGTGCCTGCAGGCGAGGCAATCCCACGGGCCGGATCCAAAGCTCTGACGGGCCAGATCCGGCCCACGGGCCATAGTTTGCCCACCCCTGGTCTATCTAGATGTCTTGAGAGGTCCACAACCTTTGCACCAGGCAGGCAAGTCACTATGCAGTTCTCCTGGTCATCGCAAACCCAGCTATTTATGTTTCTAATGATTAAATCGCCCATAACTATTACCTGTTTCTTGCTAATAACTGGAGTTCCCTTCCCTGGAGAGGTATCCTCAGTGCGAGAGGATACTACAACACTGTCTGGAAGGAGGGTCCCAACTATGGGATCATTTCCTTCTGCTCCAATTGGTTGTTCTCCTTCCCTGAGACTTTCATCCTCCTCAACAGCACAGAGGCTGTCAGACCGGGGGTGGGACTGTTCTACTGTGTCCTGGAAAGTCTCATCTATGTACCTCTCTGTCTCCCTTAGCTCCTCCATTTCAGCCACTCTGGTTTCCAAATCCTGTACACAGTCTCTGAGGATCCAGAGCTCCTTGCACCGAATGCACACTTGCGCCACCTGCCCATGGGGCAGGTAATCATACGTGCTGCATAGGGTGCAATAAACTGGATAGCCCTCACTCTGTTGCAGGACTTCTAAGATAGGAGGGGCCTTGTTAACACATTGGCATCACACCCCCACTTCTAAACCCTCGTATAAACACAGCGTGATCCGCACAAAGCCACTCCAGGGCAGGCAACCATATTGGCTAATTACTTTTGGAAAATCGAGGCCGCCACTCATGGTGGGCAGTGGGGTGAAGGAGCAGGGTTGTTAGATCCAGGGATGGACGATAGCGAGGCTGGGGATGTGAAAGGGACTGCCTCAAGCTGCGAGAGCTCCGAGCATGGAGCAGCGTAGCTCCCAAGGACCGATGTGTCTCTCAGGCAGCCATTGTTCTGCAGTTGGCCGGGAGACCCTGTGCTGAGCAGGCATTTGAGAACAGCCCCCAGCAGAGCACACGGGGCATTCATGGAAGGAGACACGCAGTTGGCGCTCTGGATGGAAAGCAAAGAGCGTCCCTCTATTTCCCTCAGGGGCGATGGGGTAAATCATGCCTTATTTACAGACTTTGACTGCACCAGGGCAGGGTGGCACCCCACAGTCTATCAGGGGTGCATTTCCTCATGGGCAACAAGAGCTGGTTTTCCATGCTGTCCATGCCATAGTATAGTTTGCATTGATGGCAAACCGTGAGATGTGAGGAGGTTGGGTAATTAACCATTGGAGCGATCTGCTGAGGTTCGTGGTGGATTCTCCATCACTGGCAATTTTTAAACCAAGACTGGATGTTTTGCTACCAGCTTTGCTCTAGGAATTGCTGCGGGGCCGCTCTCTGACCTGTGTGATACAGGAGGTCTGACTGGATAATCTCAGTGGACCCTTCTGGCCTCGGGACCTACGACTCTCAGGGTTTGTCTTCACTGCTGAACCAACCCGGGTGGTCGGCCCCTTGCTCCGAGTGCGCAGGTGTGTCCGTGCACACTGCAAAGCCACCTGTGAGTTGCTGCATCTCAGTGGTGCTGTGCTAGCCCAGGGGAGGAGCTGGGCCTTCAAAGGGAGCCTCCGCTGGGTCTTAGTGCTCTGCTGCTCTCTGAACGCTCTCGCAATGACTTGGGGGATAACATCGCTGGCCTTTCTGGGCCCTGTGTGCCCATGCTCTGAGCACCCTTCACTCTGGGCGAACGAAGTTTATGGGCAGTTCATTTCCATGGTTTTCTTGCAAATCGCCCCTCAGCTTCCCCAGGTCCCACACCCCAGCTCTAGCCTGCCCCGGCCTCTGCCTCCTCGGTCACCCCGGGCTCAGCAGGCCCTGACTGCATGAGACTCTTTTTGCTGCCGCAGCACCATCTCCTCATCTCCTGTCTCTGCCTGTCCAGTCCAGCCCACTCTGCCCCCCCCCCAGCCTGCACCCCACCCAGGGGCAGGATCAGCCGGGGTCGCACAGGTCCAGGAGCTGGGGAAGGATGCAGGAGCATGGCAGGGACTGATGTGGAGTCAGCAGGGGGCACCTTTTGGTGGGTCACAAATGGGGGGTACGGAGGTGGGGGTAGGTGGAGCCTAGCTAAAGCCTTCCCCCCATCCCCCACTGCACTGCTCTGACCCCCTTCCCACACATCCCTGCACTGCTCTGACCCCCCTTTACATCCGGGGGTGGGAGAGCCTGGAGCCCCTTCCCTTGGCCTGGGGCAGCAGCGATGGAGAGAAATTGTGGGGGGTATCAGCGGGGAAGGGAAGGGAAAGGCCCCAGCTTCCCCACTTTTGTCTCTGCTCCCTCAGTGAGTTGGGACCCCTGGAGCAAAGGCCCTTTGAGGATGGGCCCTTGTTCACTGAGGGATCATAGGAAAACAGCACTTTTCAAGACTCAGTTCCTGGGCAGCTGTTGAACTGGGATTTTCAGAACCCAGTGGTGCTGGGATGGTCCCTTCCCCTGAATAAGGGTCCTGGTGCCAGAGCATGGCCCGATGGGGTGAAGGTTAGCCCAGGAGGAGAGTCCCCCCCCGCACCAACCCCCACACCCTGAGTGCTGCTCAGCACCCCCCACACACACACACATATCCCTCTTCATTGCCCCCATCCCCATTCCCCAGCTTGGCACCTATAAAGTTACAAGAATCTGAGCATGTGGCTGAGTCTGAGCTGGTTGCCACCATCTGGGCCCTGGCCCATTGAGTGGGTCAAAGGGGCACGAGCTGGAGCAAGGCAGTTTATCAAAGGCAGGGGCCAGGCGCCAGTCTCAGGGCTAGGAAAGGAGGATTTGTCTCTCCCCACATATCTGGGTGGGTGAAGCAGAAACAATGTGAGCCGGGCAGCTGTTAGCAGGTGGCTCTGGGGGGCGGCCCACCTGGTGATTCCATAAGGTGATTCCACCTGGAAAGCGACTCCAAAGGCCATCCAGCACAAGCCAAGGAGATGCCATCCAGCGGGAGGCTCCTGTCTTGGAGTTTGGTCGCCCTGGGCCCTGTGCATGGCAGCTCCAGGTAACGCCTCCCCCCTGGGTAGCCCCAGGCTGGGCTCCCCCGGGACCCTGGTCTCATTGCTGCCCTGGGTGGGGGCTGGGGGAGAACCAAATGCACAGGGGAATTGCCCCGAAGCTTTTCCTTCTTGTGGAAAAACTTATGCTCTGATTTACTGATCTGCTGCAAATAGCTGAGCCTGTCACAAATACAGCTGCAGAGAGTGTCCAGGGGGCAGATACCGGGTCCCCGTGCAGGACTGGGGAAATGCAGCACAGAGCAGGGGCAATAGCTAATGGGTGTGCAGCTCCAGCACCTGAAGGCAGCTCAGTGGGTGAGGCAGCTGCCTCTGCACCAACCCCAAAATGGAGAACATGGGAAATGGAGAGTAAAAACTTCTCATTGCATTATACAGCGATGTCGTAGCCATGTCAGTCCCAGGATAGGGGAGGTAACAGATTTTATTGGACCAGTCTCTGCTGTTGAGAGACACACACTTTGGAGTTTACATGGCCCTCATATTCAAGTCCAACTTGCGCAGCTTGACACTTGTCTCTCTCACCAGCAGAAGCTGGGTCAATAAGAGATGCTACCTCACCCACCTGGCCTCTCTGACTGTTCTATAGACTCTCCTCTGCAGCTTTAAGTCCTTTACACATAGAAGGTAAATAACAGATTTGTCATATAGGGAAACTGAGGTACAGTCTTGCCCAAGGTCAGCAACAGTATTAGAACGCAGGTTCCTAGCCTCCTAGTCTAGCACCATCTCCACTAACCCACTCAAGGGGTCATGGTTTTTCCTCCAGTGCAGCAATGCCCCCCACCCCCTGTGCATAATAATTAAATGGCAAAGAAGTTAGGGACCCACTGGGGTCAGCTGTGCCACTAGGCGGATGCAGGGGCTCCTTGCTGTGAGATTGTCAGCAGTGAAGTGGGAGAGGAGGGCAGCAGGTAAGTGAATGTAAAGTGATGGTCTTGTGTGCCCAAGGGTGAAGGAGCTGCAAAGGGCAGAAGGAGCTGTCACGTTTAGTAGCTGTGATCATCTTTCTGTGGCGCAGGTGAAGGGTTTGAGTGCAGGAAGCTGCTGGTCAACGCTGGACGAGGACGTAGTCTCAACCTACTTACCATGGTGGGCCTCATATGCAACTCTGTGGGTTATCCTGAGCTGGTTTGCCAGTGCCACAGTCCACACCTCCTGCTCTGTTCCCCTGAAGGGCACAGTGTCATTCTGCACTGCGTTAATGCCAGGGAAACAGCCCCACTTGCTGCAAGGAAATGGCCCCAGCTCCAAATGCTTTGGCCAAGCTTTCCCGGGGCACCAGTTAATCCTCTCCTGGGAGCGTTGTGCTTAAAGATCGTTGGCCTTCTTTCCCTCTCTCCATTTGCATGAATATCTGTCGCTCCCACTCAGCACAATCAGACAGTGATTCTCCCACAATTCCATACTGTTCAGATACACACAGAAGAAATGAGATGGGGCGGGGAATGCGTGGTAGTGTCACAGATATCAAGGTATTTAGAAATACAGCTGTCTAATCTAGCAGGCCAAGGTTTAGCCAGATCCACTGGCAGGCAGCTGAAGCTACATAAATTCCAACCGTAAAGGAGGTTTATAAAATGTTTTGCAGGATGGGTAATTAATCACTGGAACAACTTGCCACATGGAGACTCTCTAGGTGTCTTTATCTGGAGACTGGATGTCTTTCTCAAAGATCTGCTCCCGCTTAACTATAAGCTATTGGCTGGATGCAGAAACCACTGTGTTATACAGGAAGGCTGACGAGATGACCAGAATAGTTTCTTCTGGCCTTAACATCTATGAATCTATAAAGGTCTGAGCCACGCAAATTTAATTTGTCTACATTAGTCCATAAAGAAGAGGCAGGAGTTAATGCTTTTCATCCCGAATCCATGTTGACAAAACCTCACCCACACAACCCACCCCCGCCTTGTGTATCTCCCTGCCACACATCCCGTGGGAGGTAGTTTAGCAAAGTTTCAAGGAGTGTGTAATGTTCAGAAGTTGGTGACTTCCCCGGGGACTTGCGCTGCTTAGTCATGGAGATGCTACTGAATCTCCCAACCAGGTCCGATCCTTCCTATCTCTGCCTGAGAAACCTTCCGGTCATTAGACCAACTCCAGCAGCATCCCTGGGGAACCAATGCAGCGGCTGCATTTGGGAAGAGAGGCGGGAGGGAGAGGGAGAGAAAACAGGATTGAGGATGGAAAACAAAGGCTGGGAAAATACCCATGAGTGGAAAAAAAGACAGAAAAGGGGGGGGTGGGGGGGGACAGAGAGAGAGACAGTCAGCCCGGCTGCTGCTAATGGGGGCATCAGGGCAGGGGGAAAGCGCAGATCTTCAGAAACTGGAGAGCATTAGGATCCTCTGGGCTTGTTATTTCTAATTGTCTGTCTCCATCCCTGCTTGCGCTGCCAGGACTAGGGCTCTGCCCTGGGGGTAAGGACACCTGGGGTTCAGCTCTGACCAATCCATGACTTCCTTTGTAACCCTGGCTCAGTCATGTCACCGGCCTGTGCCTCAGTTTCCCCTCCCATGCCTTGTCTATCTCATCTGTTTTGATTTTAATCTCTCTGAGGCATTCCATGTTTTTCCATTGGCACAGTGGGGCCCCGATCTCGGCTGGGGTCTGTGCAGCACCCGGCACAGTGGGGCCCCAATCTTGGTTGGGGTCATTCTAAGAATAAATCCTGAGATGAGAATCTGAGGCTGATTCCAGCTGCAGTCATTGGCATGACTCCAAATCGACTCCGGAATAACTACAATCAGGATCTGGTCCCTATTTTCCAAGATGCAGTTATATCCCTTAGCATTTCTAGTGTAAATAATCTGCAATAACAAACCAGATCAGAGCAAGCATATAAAGAACAGGGGTGAATTTGGACATCAGACCAATTCCTTCATGGGAACAAAGACCTTCCTGTCTGTACCGGTATAGCTGACTACTAGCTGCTTTTCCCCTCTCCAACTTAGGGCTAGATTCGCCACTGGTGTAAATTGGCATCGCTCCGCTGGCTTCAGTGGATCTGTGCTGGTTTACAGCAGCACAGAATCTGGCCTTTTAATTCAAATGAAGCCAGAGCAATTTATACCTTCTGGGGATTCTAGCCTAGTGACTCCAGTGAAGCAAGGTGGATTTACACCACTTGGGGATCTGGTCCATTGACTCCAATAGCACGTGCCAATTTATATCACTCGTGGTTGTGATTTGTCTCTCTCGATCTCTCCCCATTTCACTTTCTGTCTCAGTCTCTCCCCCCTGCGCCTTCCCCTTTATTTACAAGAGATGGGACCAGAAGCAGACTGCGCTGGTGCGTGACTATCACAAACTCCAACACAGACGGCAGGTGGAGGTACTGCAGCATGACGGGTGAGTCCTGGCAGGTTTCACCTCTGTCAAGGTTCCTTCCCCACTCTGAACTCTAGGGTACAGATGTGGGGATCTGCATGAAAAACCCTCTAAGCTTATTTTTACCAGCTTAGGTTAAAACTTCCCCAAGGTACAAACTATTTTACCTTTTGCCCTTGGACTTTATTGCTGCCACCACCAAGCATCTAATAAATATATAACAGGGAAAGAGCCTGCTTGGAAACGTCTTTCCCCCCACAAAATCCTCCCAAACACTACACCTCCTTTCCTGGGGAAGGCTTGATAAAAATCCTCACCAATTTGCATAGGTGAACACAGACCCAAACCCTTGGATCTTAAGAACAATGAAAAAGCAATCAGGTTCTTAAAAGAAGAATTTTAATTGAAGAAAAGTAAAAGAATCACCTCTGTAAAATCAGGATGGTAACTATCTTACAGGGTAATCAGATTCAAAACATAGAGAATCCCTCTAGGCAAAACCTTAAGTTACACAAAAACAGGAATATCCCTTCCATTCAGCACAACCAATCACACATTATTTTCTCAGCCATTTAAACAAACAGAATCTAACACATATCTAGCTAGATTACTTACTAAGTTCTAAGACTCCATTCCTTTCTGTCTGCAGCAAAAACAACACACAGACAGAGCAAGCCTTTGTTTCTCTCCCCCTCCAGCTTTTAAAGTATCTTGTCTCCTCATTGGTCATTTTGGTCAGATGCCAAGGAGGTTATCCTAGCTTCTTAACCCTTTACAGGTGAAAGGGTTTTTCCTCTGGCCAGGAGAGATTTTAAAGGTGTTTACCCTTCCCTTTATATGTATGACATGCCCCCCAAATCACAGGTAGGGTGAAATGCTGGCTGTGATTCTTCCTGGAGCTCTAGGAGAAAACAGAGTTAATAAGACACATGCACCTCTAAATATACTACCAAGTATATAAAGACTAATACTTCTTACCCCATTCCCCTGCGTGATACAGCGGCCTTTCGGCTCAGCCAGGGAAACAGCCCCTGTTCGCTGCAAGGAAATGTCCCAGCTTCAAATCTTCTGGCCAAATTTTTCTGAGACGCCAGTTAATTCCCTCTTGGGAGAGTTTAATTTAACGATTAATCGGTCGCTCTCCCTCTTGCCACTCATGAGGATATCCACTGCTCCTTCGTGTGCAAAAATCTGCTCTGGCTCGGCCCAGTGACAAAACGGTGCTCTCACAATGTCACACACATGTGTCCCGAAAACACACACATGGACACGCGGGGCAGGAATGAGAGAGGACACATGCTGCGAAGACATGTGCTATAAGACAGCGTTAAAATATTGAGAAATAAGGCCCTGGGAGACTAGCAGACAAAGGCAGAGCCAGAGGCTGGAAGTTGAAGCTAGACAAATTCACACTGGAAATAAAATGCCATTGCAGCAGGGGGACTGGACCCTGAGTCTCCCCTGGGAGTGCTCTAACTACAAGGCTACACAGCCCTCCTTCCCCCCGGTTCAGTCCTTTCTTGCTCACACAGAGGGGGGATTGGACCTGGGTCTCCCATGTCCCAGGTGAGCGCTCGAAACCCAGGGCTAAAAGTTATGAGGGAAACACCCACCACCACCTTCTCCAGCTGGGCTCTGAATGGGGCCTTAGCCAGTCCCCATGCTCCCAGCACACCCAGCAGATTGGGCCTGAGGGCAAATCATCCTGGGGCTGGCCCATCTCTCACTGGGGGTTGGGGGGCAACAGGCAGCCAGACATCTGGAGGGAGGTAGCACGTGCAGGCCCAGAGGCAGCCGGGAGGGCCTGGGCAGCCTTCACAGTGCAGATGCTGGGGGCAAGCGAGGCCAGGTGCCTACACCGGTAGGAGGCAGCTGCGGCGGGGGGCCTGCTGTGACACCTAACGCTGGGGTTTAGGTGCCCATGTCCCTTTCTGGATCTGGGCCAATGGCCCCTTCTGGCCTTCAAGTCTAGGGCTCTGTAAAGGCTTCATCCACATGGGTTTGACTCGGCCACTTCTGTGTTTGTGCAGCACAATGGGGTCCTGGGCCATGATGGAGGCTCCCAGTGCTACCGAAATACTCCTAATATATAATGTACAGCACCCAGCACAATGGGGCCCTGGGCCATGACAGGGACTCCCAGTGCTACCGTAATACCCTCATATATAATGTACAGCAACCAGCACAATGGGGTCCTGGGCCATGGCGGGGGGTTCCCAGTGCTACCGTAATACCTCTTGTAAGTCTCTGCTTGCTCAGAGTGGTGCTCTGTCCCCCTCTAGTGGTAGCTAGGCCCCCTGCAGAATGATGAGCCTGCTATTGTCTTGGCTAAGAGACAGGTGTCTTTCAGCTCATGCGATAGAAGGTCCCAGGTTTGATCCCCACTGCCAACACCCTTGGGTGGGTCAGTGTTACACTCTAATATATAACGTACAGTGCCTAGCACAATGGGTCCTGGGCCAAGAGTGGGGCTCCCAGTGCTACCTTAATATACTTGTTCAATAATGTACAGCACCTAGCACAATGAGGTCCTGGCTATGATTGGGATGCCTAGTGCTACCATAATACCCCTAGTAAATAATATACAGCTATTATCATTCCAGAAAGGGGAAAGTGTTTTTCACCCCAAATTCATGCTGACAAAACCTCTCCTCCCAGCCCTGTGTGTCATGTAGGAGCTACACATTTGGTGGGAGGTATTTTAGGAAAGTTTCTGAGAGTTTGTGCTGATCGGGAGGGTGACTTTCCCTGGGATTCTGCTGCTCAGTCATGGAGGCACTTTTGAATCTCCCACCCTAGGCTGGTCCAAACCTTCCTATCTCTGCCTATGAAAACTTCCTGCCCGTAGACCCAACGGCTGCAGTCTGACTACACTGCATATTGGAAGAGAGACCAGAGTGGAGGGTGTAGAAGAGGAGTCTGGGGGTGGGGGGTGGAATTGCTAAAGCAATTCCAGCTGGAGGGCGAGGCGGGGGAAGACCCCCCATCTTCACAGACTGGGGAATGTCAGGATACTCAGGGGTTGGGGTTTTTAAGTTATGTCAGCCCATGTCTCTGAGCACGGCACTGTGGGGAATCACTAGCCACGCTGCATGGTGGAGAGGGAATGATGCGCGGAGGTGACCCCAGGAAACTGACCAACTGCAACCGGGCTGAAGATATTTGCCAGGCACAGGATGTAGGTGATGATGTGCAAGGTGCTGAGCTGCTAACGCATTACGAGAGCTCCAATGAATGACAGAGCCCATTTCCCCCGGCTCCAGTCTGCGACTTTGTGTTCTGTGGCTGAGTTCTTAGCAGGGCCTCTTGGCTCCAAGATCCTGCAGCCGCAGAACTGGGCTCCGGACTCTCAGCTTTCATTTAAAAAGGGGACCCGAGTGTCAGCAGTACAGTGCTGCTTGCCTGCATCTGCAGAGAGCCTGGAACTGTGGCTCTGAAGCGGGAGGGGGAACTGCCCCATCCATCTAAAGGGCAATTGACTCTGAAACCTAATGATGGCATGTTGAAATTGAAGGGGGAGGGATAAAATAAACTCTCCCCCAGCACAGCTCCTTCAGTCAATGAGCAGAACATGTCCTTAGCAGAAAAACACTCTGATTCCTTTCCTAGCCGAGCTGACATCTCCCCCTGGCCGTGGTACCAGTCAGTGTTTCTGTCTCCCTCAGATTACGACAATGGAGAAGCGTGTGTTTTCCCTTTCACCTACAAGGGCAAATGCTTCTCTGCTTGTACCAAGTTTGACAATCTCTTCAGGAGGTTCTGGTGGGCCACCACTGACAGCTAGTGCACGGACCACCAGTGGGTTTTCTATCCTGACTGAGGAGGGAGAAGGAGGAGCCAAAGGGATGGGCAGCGCCAGAGCCATCAATGTCCCGTGACACCATTTCGACGGATGGGGCTCCTGGATAAAAACCCAGGCCGAGAGTCTCAGAAGCGACGAGTGATTTTGGAGGCCCATCTGGAGACACCTTCAAAGGGCAGGTGCTCGGCGCTTGTGGAAGATCAGGCTCCGTTTAAGGTTGTGAGCAGCTGCCCCTTTAAGGCCACACAACTTGGGTGCCCAAAATCCAGACACTGGTTTGCCAACCCTGAGACCCAGCCTGGGCTGTTTTGTGTGATCAGCGCATCACTCTGGCTGGGGCTGGCCAGCCTGGTGCATTTCCCACTTTTCGCTGCCCTTGAAAATAAAGGCTCTTTCCGGGCAGTGTCTTTGCTTTGTTTCTACTAATGGCGGCCTCTGTTCACCATCTCGGCAGGCCCCGCCACCTTCCTTCCACCCTGGGGAGACAGGGCCATGGGCACAGGGCAGTCGCTGCTTAGTAACAGGGGGCAATGGTGTCTGGAAGGGGATCGCTCTGGGCACCAGGGTTTCAAGCCACAGCAACACCCCAGAGCCAAACAGAAAATGAGTCTGATTAAGTCTGAAGAAACAAACCTCCAGGCCGAGCTGTGAGTGCCTGGCCTTTGGCCCAAGCGGTGCACCAATATCCAGGGCACGGCTGGGTGTTTCTGTTAGGAGGAGAAATGGATGTGTGGGAAGATTCTTGGTGTGATCTTGTTTGTTCACCAAAGTGTGCCACGTTCCGTTTCTCTGACCCCAAGGAAAGAAACGGCAGCAGGCAGCTTCCAGGCTGCAAAATCCCCACGCCTGCACCTCCAGCGAGCTCTGTGCCCAAGCAGCTCTGTCTCGGGAACAACCCTGGGCCTGGCACCTGCTGCAGTTGCGACCAAGAGGAGCAGCGTTGGGGCCAGCGACTGCAGGGCAGCAGCCCAGGACACTGTCCTGAGTGGAGAGAGAGATAACGAGAGGGCAGCTGGCGCTGGGGAGGGGGCTCGGGATCTGCCCAAAGGGGCAGTAGAGGAGAAGGAGGCAAAAAAGAGGCGTCATGGGGGTGATAAGGGGGTTTGCTGAGGAAGCTGGACGTTGAAGGGCCACATGCAGGAGCCCGGCCCCGAGGGACTCAGATCCCACTGAGGTTGCCCACTGGGGCGCCAGCAGAGGGACCCAGCCTGGGAGCTGGGGGAGCAGATGCAGGGGAGGCGCTGTTGGTGGCAGGAGAGGGTTGCGCTCAGCATATTATGGGAGCCAAGGAGTGGGGGGAGAAGCCAGACGTTGCAGCCGGGGGGCAGAGCAGCTGATTCCCCCTGGGACAGCAGGGTGGAGGGCCTGAAGAATGTAGTTGATGGGGGTTTCCAGTTGGCTCATCCCCGGAGCAGAGGCTGGTTGGTCCTTGGGCTCTGTGACTCCTGCAGGACATGGGAAATGGACGGTTTGCTCCACTGTGTCCCCTCCACTCTGCCCCTGTGCGCCGTGGGCAGAGCCGGGGGTACCGCGTCCACAGCTCACCACTTGCAGGGAGGGGCGGCTGGAGGAGCCGTGGGCTCAGCTGGGGTCACTCAGGGCAGCGCCCAGGTCTCCTGCCGACTGGCACCAGCTCTGGGTCAGGCCGCCTGTTCCACTGGTGGGGATGGGTACGGGCTCTAAAGGAGACCTCCCCATAGGATCCCTAGGGAATGGTGCCCCCTATAGGATCCATCGGAATTTGTGCCCCCGTTAAAGGATCCCATAGGAAAGGGGCTCCCAAACTGTGGGCTGCGACACAGTCCTGGCTAGTCCCCTGTGGGCAGAGTTGGGGGGCACATGGGGGACATTGGCACATGTTGGCAGAGTGGCAGTTGGCGATGGTCCCCTCTCAGGGCTGGAGGAGCCCAGCGCCCCCGGTGGGTGACAGAGGGCGAAGCGGAGCTACCAGGCGATGGGCGGAGGGTGAGGAGAAGGAGCCAGCCGGGAGAGGCAGCTGCTTCTAGCGTGGCGGGATGGTTCACAGCCGTTCCTGCTCTGATCCAATGCACCCCGCAATCCGTGGCCGTCAGGCCACCCTGGAGTATCAGGCCCCCCAGGGATCAGGGCTCGGTGGTGGGTGATCAGGACCAACAAGGAAATGGCCAGGCCCAGCCTTAGCATCGGCTGCTGCCCGGCACCAAGGCCAGCCTTAGGATATGGCAGCCTAGCCGGGGAGGAGACTGTGAAGCATCCTGCAGCCAGGGGAGGTTCCCGGGGGTGGGTCTGACCCGGCTCCGGGAGCGGCCGCACAGGGGAAGGGGGAGCCCGTCCCGCCCCAGCCCAACCAGAACTAGCAGCTGGAGCCCGGCGCACAATAGGGGCCCCCAGCCAGGGTGTCCCAGGCTTGGGAACTAGGGGTGTGGCAGGAGCTACAGTGCCCCCAGGTTTCACTGGGCTTTTGTGGGTGCTGTCAGAAGGATGCGAGAGTCCTGGAGCTCGGCTGCACCCGGGTGATGAGAGCGGGAACTGTGCTTTTTCACACGGCTTTTGAACACACGTGGATGGTTTTCAGTTTCCTTAGCTAGGGGGGAAAGTTTGGGAACCCCTGTCATTGGATGCCATAGAGAATGGTGCCCCCTATAGGGGCCCCCAAGCCCTTGAGCAAGGACCCCGCACTCACTCTCTCTGAAGTCTCAGGGGTGGGGTCTTATTCCCAGTGAGCCCCATTCATGTGCCATTGCTCCCCATGGATCATTCCCGGGCTGGGTCAATGGTGACTCCCACTGACCTGCGCCAATTCCTCAAGCGCAGGATCAGGGCCCAGAGTCTGAACCCGTCACACTTGCAGGATGGGCCCTCAGCTCCCCACCACATGGCATCATCCGTGCGGTGTGGGGAGGGGCTGCACTAGAGACTGGGGCCCCTGCAGGCCGGGACTGTGTCTGTGTTCAATTCACACCCCCTTGGCGTGGGGAGAAGCGGAGGTATTGCATAGACAGGGGCAGAGCCCCTGCAGGTGTCAATCAGCCCCGCTCCACTGGATTGAACCCCGCCCCCCATGTCCAGGAGGCCCCCTAGTGGCCACGTGCGATAGGGTGAAGCGACACAGGGGGTGAGGAACGCACGGTTCCGTGGGCAAGTCTCCGATGCCAGATCCCCCATCTGATGGGAGCTGGGCCAGTCCACAGGTTGCTCACCATCCTGCTCCTGAAACGGGTGCGGGGCACGCGGTGCTGGGCAGACGCTGCCAACATGGAGCCTCAGGTGCCGCTTGCTTAACTGTGTGCAAGACGGGGCTGCCTGTGCCCCAGGGCCAGGCCAGAGGGCAGTGAGGCAGAGACACCGTTCAGGGGACGTCCTGGCCCAGACAAGCAGTTAAAACCAAAAGGTTAATTTGGAGGCGAGCTGGGGGGAAATCTCTGCAACGTGCCAAAGATTCTCTCTAGTTCCAACCCGAATTGCTTATGAAGCCAAGCGGCGCCGTGTGCACTGAAGATTTTATTCAGCTAACAAGCAAAGAAAAACCAAATCAGAAGGACACGGCGTGGAGAGGAAACTCCTGCAAACCCTCTCCAGCTAACGAAGGGTCCAACCAGCCCTGCCCCAAACCAAGGGCAGAGCACGGCTGGTGACGCAAGCACACGGCAACGCTCGCGTTAAATCGTCTGCAGCGTCAAACCACGGGGCGAACACGGCCCAGGGCCAGTCCCTTAATGGGCAAACGGGCAACCAAAGGGGGCTGGCCACACACCAAAGCAGTGACACTGGCAGCCGTGGGGGAGACAGACTAGCACAGAAACCACATTGGGTTTCGCCTGTCTACACAACAATCCCAGAGGGCAGTTGTTGCTTCCTCCGTCCCTGTTAGCCGGGGGGCTGATTGGTCCCCCCCAGACACAGGACAGGCTTCACCCATCGGGGCCTCTCTCTCCCCTTGGTCACCACAGGGGACTCAATCTGTGTCTGGGCCCAGCTTGGTGCCTCACTCTCTCCCCTCTGGCGACTGGTCTCTTGGTAGGAGCTGGCTGCCGGCTGGCTCCATCTCTGTGCAGGATTGGGGCCAACACCAGCAGGGGCTGGAACAAAGGGGCTGCCAGCCAGAGACCTTTGCTGTGAATGGCCAAGGGAAGCAGAGGCAGAGATGTGCAAGCGCCACTGGCCCCGAGCGTGACACAGCCACCAGTGACTCGAAGCTCCCTCCAGCCCAGGGCAGGTGAATTCCCAGGACAAGCTCCGGGGCTTGGGGGAGCTGGGATGATCAGCCGGGCCCTCGCCATGGCAGTGCCAGTGCAGCAGCAGAGTTCACAATTCAGTCCACGCCAGTCCCTCACAGTGCCCTCGGGTCTGCCCAGGCAGAGCCACATCCCCAGACAACCAGGCAGCAGGGCCCAGCTCTCCATAGAGGGGGGCACTGTGGGTCTGTGTGAGTGCAGGAGCTGGAAGTAGGAGGCGTGTGGCTGCCAGGGGGAGCAGGACTGGGATGTGCGGGATGTAGGCAAGGGGACAGAGACAGGAACAAAGCCCAGCAATATACAGGCTGCGAGGGGCTGGATTTTAACACCCTTTTCTCTAGGCTTTTGCAGCTCCGGGTGCAGGGGGAGCTCTGGAGTAGCCACACAGCCACGTCACGCATGTTAATGGCTGGATCTTGACTGGCCCATGGATCTTCTCGCCCAGTGTCTCTTCCTCTCCGTCCAGCCCTGCTCTGCTCCCCGCCTGCCAGCTCTGGAGAAAGGCGGGGGGGGGCAAGGCCAGGGCTGGGGTCTCTCTTGTGTCTGCTGATCGCCCATCTGTAACAAGCCAGAGCAAAGGGAGGCTGGATTAGTGCAACCATTCGGCCTGTCCGGGGAGCCCCAGCCCCAGGGGAATTACAGCCCCATACCAGGGGCTACAGCCGAGACTTGGGATCCTGGGAGCCCAGCATGAGACACGGCAGCATTTATATCAGGGCAGCGCCCAGGGCTCCAACCAAGATCCAGGACCCACAACGCCAGGCGCTGCACAGACCCATGACAACAGACAGGCCTGGACCAAGCAGCTCAGAATCCAAATCGACCAGACTGATACCAGGGAGGAGGGGAAACTGAGGCACCGCTGGGGCAGGGACATGCCCTTGTTCATCCAGTGGGGGCAGGTGGAAAAGCTGGGAACAGAACCCAGGTGTCCTGCATCACAGGCCAGGGCAATGCTTTCTGTCAATCCAGCCTTGCTGAGGCATCTCAAATTGGGCGCCCATGATCCCGGGTCATTTGGGGGAAATATCGTCAAAGTTACAACAGGTCAAAGGGAGCTGGGCAAGGGGGTCCCTAATCAATGACATCCCCCCAGAGCATACTGCGCCCCCTCACCAACACACCTAGCCCCTGGAGCTCCCATCAACCCCCTAATCTACAACACTCCCCGCAAATAGCTGGGACCCCACAGAGTCATGCAGGGCCCGCTGTGGGTCACCCAGCCCAGCTCCCACATGCCATGGGGCCCGGGCTGTATCAGAGCCCTTCCGTAGCCTGCCCTGCCACTGGGCCACACCCTGGGGGGAGAGGTCAGCAGGGCTGAGGGAGCTGCACCCCCCATCCAGACCCATAGCCCCCTCCCCTAGTGCCTCAGGGTTTGCTCCCCTCCACTGGGGTCGGCAGTGGGGACATTGGGTCTTGTGAGTGATGGCAACAAAGATGGCCACCACCTCCCGCTGACAGGGACAGACTGTGCAGGACCCACCTAAGGGGCTCTGTGACCCCCATAGTGTGGGGAAGGGGACACGGGGGATGTGCTGACCCCTTGGGCCCACAAGCAGGGAGGCCCCGACCCCGCACAGGCCGGACATCAGTGGCCAAGCAGGTGGTGCTGGGCCAGTCACCTCCATGGACTCTGGCCCAGGCCTCCCCAGCCCCACAGGGGATCCTTGCACCTCCCCGGCACTGTTTACATGTCCCCCCACAGAGCAGCAAGGGGCACAGCATGGTGCTCATGCTGCCCCAAAGTGGGTTTTGCTGCCCCAGATGTTGCAATGAAGGGCCCATGGAGCGGCAAAGGGGGGGTCTGTTAACTCCCCACTTCTGTCTAAAGATCTGGCTACACTAGGGGATCCCAGGGGCTGGGAAGACTCACTCCATGGGCTGTGGAAATGCTGGAGCTCAGTGGGGGATGTTTGTCAAACAAAAGGGGTTTCCCCCCTCAAAAATGGCCTTTTTCTGCCCCCAAAATGGCTATTTTCACAAGACACCTGGGCCTGTCCAAAGTTTCCTTTTCTGCAAAAACTTCGGTGACTTTTGCCATCAAGATTCCGACAGAAGACATTCCCAGGATCCCACAGTTATCGGAAACCGGGACATGGATCTTTTTCACGGGCCAGAAAGCCCGGCATTTGGTAAATGGCGAGAACCATTCCTGGGAACATTCTGATGAAAACATTTTGCAAAAACTTTTGGGGGAACCTCCCCCCTCCAAAGTCGGCCCATTTTCACCTTGCAAAACAGGAACAACAGGAAAACATCTGCATTTTTTTCCACCCCACCCCCAAGGCTGGGCCTGTTGTGTTTAACAGCTCAGTTCTCAGCCACCCAAATGTCCTGGGATGTGACACTCCCCAGTTGCACTTTCCAGTCTTTCTACTTACCGTACTGCTCTGGCCCCATTGCCACAGCTCACAAGGTATTTCACCTCCTAACTCCCTGTGAGGCAGGACAATTAACCTCATTACACAGGTGGGGAAACTGAGGCACATAGCTGCTATGTGACTTCTCCGCATTTGCACAGGAAGGGTGCAGCAGAGCAGGGAATTCATCTCATAGTGACCAAGTCCCAGGCTAGTACGTAACCACTGGGCCACCCTTCCATGCAAGATGCCAACTGCAGTTCTGTGCAGAAACTCTACTGAACTCAGAGCTGGGCATCTCACTCCCTATGGACACCCCGGCCAAGTGTTGCCAAGGGCTGACCAGCCCTAGAGGGTGCTGGGTCCCCATAGGCCAAGCCAGGCAGAAAAGCCCCATGTAGCTCTGCTGTGCTTCTCCCTGGCCCCTACCTGAGTCCAGACAGTACATGCGTTTCTGGTCCACATCGTAGTTTCTGGTCAGAGAGCACCAGGGCCTCCCACTGGCATCCCCATCTGCCGTGCAGCCCAGGTAGGTCCGGTTCTGATAGGTGAACGGGAAGGCGCAGAGAGCCGTGGAATTGCCAGCCAGTACTGGGAAGATAGAGAGGGGAGGGGGCAGTGTGGTGCAGTGGTTAAGTCACCGCATTCAGAGCCAGGACTCCTGGGTTCCCTGCTGGGGACCTTGGGAAAGTGACTTCCCCTTTCTGTGCCTGTCACCTCTCCTGCCTGTAGGTCAATTAGACTGTGAGCTCTTTGTGGCAGGGACTGGCACTCACTCTGTGTCTGTGCAGCAATGGGGCCCCGACCTCGGTCGGAGTCTGTGCAGCACCTGGCACAATGAGACCCAGTGACATAGAGGCCCATCAGGGACGCACTGCCGTGGGTCAGCAGTGCCTGTCAGGCCTAGTGTACTCACTACACCTCACACACCTGGCAGAATCTATAGCTAACCAGTGTCACGGGCGGATCACATACAAACAGGCAACATGCTGATCCTGAAAATCGTTGCATGGGCTGTGTACAAAAAGTTATAAAGAGGGGCTGGAATGATGTTCCTCAGATGTGTTTGGCAAGCAATGAATAAGCCCTAGAGTAAGGAACGGGCATTTGCTTCTCTGGCCAGCCTGCTCCTCAGGCAGAGACAATGACGGTCCATTTACATATAAGGTAAACAAAGCCATCAAGCTACCAAGCCGGGGAGAAAACAGCCCAGCCTCTGCAGGAGAGAGAAACTGGCTGGGCCCACATTGCACAGAATACATTGCAAAGATTTTCAGGACTATAAAAAGAAGGGGAAAGAACCCCATGGGGTTATCCGTGACTGGGCAGACACAAGAGGCTGGGGCTCCTGAGTCCTTCAGCTAAAGGGGTAACATCTCTGGGAACTGAGCACAGATGAGAAACTTGCTTAGGAAAAGATCATAACTGGCTGACATTCGGTTCTAGCCTGAGAAGAATGTTTCTACTGGTGTTTGTTCATGAACGTTTCTGTCCTTATTCTTTCAGCTTGCCACCACTTAAACCCATGTCCTTTACTTCATAAACTTGTTTTACTCTTACCACAGAACAGCTTGGTGTTTGGATTGACTCAGAGGGTTTGTCAGTCCCAGTTAAGCCAATAAGCGGCTGGGTGCTGTCTCTTTGATGGAGCAGCGAATCTGATCAGATTTCGTGTGTGCTACCATGAGAGGCTGTGAGATTTGGACTGGCAGAGTCCTGAAGAGTTTGCTGGCAGGGCAGATAAGCCGGTTGGGGAGCTGACACACAGCTTAGCCACAGCAGAGTAGGGTAACAGAGAGGCTCACAGTTCTGGGAATCCCAGTTGGTTGTCAGAGGCCCTGAATTCGATCAGGGTCTGTGTAGGGCCTGGCACAATAGGGGTCCCTGATTTCTGTCAGGGTCTGGATGGCACCTGGCACAATGGGGCCCCTGTTCTCAGTCAAGGTGCGTGCAGCGCCTGGCACAATGGGGTCCCTGATCTCTGGTTTCAGGTGCTTCTGCACAGTAAGTTACCAGACAAATACTACATCAGTGTGAACATGCAAGGTTGTACCAGCCTGTCCGCAACCCCAGATCCCTGTCTGTCTAGTGCAAACCCTGCTCCGGGAGGGACCCTTGTGCTGTTACACCTATAACACCCCAGAGCCGCCCTACATGCCATGCCTAGGGCAACGGATCTGCCTCACCCCGCTGAGCTCCTGGGCACGGTTTGGGATAGGGGGCCGTATTGTGTCAGGCAGATTCAGTGTCACCAGACCCACACATTCAGCAATGGGGACTCTGGCCCCCAAAATTACAAGGTTGTTAACAATCAGTGGGAGTGTCTTTTCCTTTCCTGACTGGTTCCTGGGCTGTTCTTCCAGTGCCAGCTTCTCCCTGCAGCCCCAAGGGACAGAAACCTCATTTCTATGTTTAAACTGAAAGTTGAGCTTCCCCCATAGTCACAGGATTCCAGGATCTGGGGTTTGACAAACACATATGGCTGCCTTTATATTCTGGGTTTGCCCAGCGCCAAGCATAGTGGGGTTCTGGGCCATGGCTGGGGCTCCCTGTGCTACCGTAACACCCCAAATAAATAATGTACAGCGCCCAGCACAATGGCGTCTTGGGCTGAAATGTCCCCGACAGCCTTGCCCAGCACCCAGGCACACCTGTACCAGGAGGAGGGTGTGGTGGGGTTCCCAGCTGGGATTCTACCTGGGGTGGCTGTGAGGTGAGTGGCCCCTGACCTCCCTGCACTGATCCCCTCCTTTCCACCCCACTGCCCATCCTTACAGGTATCAGTGCAGTAGCTCCAGCGCCGGTCCCGGTCATAATTCCCAGTTGTGGCACACCAGAACCTGCGTGGCTTGGCAGCCTCATCGGTGCAGGTGTAGAACACTCGGCCCCGGTACACAAAGGGGAAGACACAGGGCTGGCCACCCGTGTTGCCTCCGGAGAGATAAGCACTGTCATAAACATACAGCTAATGATAACATAAAATCCTTCCTGAGCAGCTGTATTGAATCCTTACCTACAAAGGGTTAAGAAGCTCAAATAACCTGGTTGGCACCTGACCAAAAGGACCAATAAGGAAAGAAGATACTTTCAAATCTGGGGGGGAGGTTTTGTTTGTGCTCTCTTTTGTTGTTTCCGCTTTGTATGGAGAGAGATACCAGGCAGGAAAAACATCTCCTGAAAACATACCTGAAATGAGCGTCTAAGATTAGAAAAATTGTAAGTAAGGGCAAGGCAATGCATAAAATTATCTTTTGTTTTAGCTTGTGAATTTTCCCTATGCTAAGAAGGAGTTTTATTCCTGATTTGTAACTGGGAAGCAGAGTCAGAGGGGAATACTCTGTGTTTTAAATATTTTTAGTTACCTGTAAAGTTACCTTCCATCTGGATCTTGCAGGTGTGATTCTCTTACTTTTTTTATAAATAAAATTCTTCTTTTAAGAGCCTGATTGATTTTCAGTGTCCTAAAAGCCAAGAGGTTTGGTCTGTGCTCATATTGTAACCAATTAGTTGGTATATTATTCTCAAGACTCCCCAGGAAAAGGGATGAAGAGGCTTGGGGGATAGGCTCCAATTGACCCTTCCCTGAATTTTTGTCTAAATCACTTGGTGGTGGCAGCAATACCGTCCAAGGACAAGAAAAGGAATTTGTGCCTTGGGGAAGTTTTTAACCTAAGCTGGTAGAAATAAGCTTAGTGGTCTTTCATGCGGGTCCCCACATCTGTACCCCAGAATTCAGAGTGGGGAAGAAATCCTGACAGGGACAAAGAGGTGTCACTGCTGCGTGGGGGGGCTCTGCAGGGCTGCTTTCAGTGCTACGCCTCTGGGGAACCCTGCAGAGATCAGGGCCGCACTATGCAGATACAAAGCCAGAGACTGTCCCAGAGAGCTTGCAGACAAAGGGCAGGAGAAGAAACTGAGGCATGGAGACGGGAAGAGCCTTCATCCCCAACCCACCCTCCCCTCCATTAGCACAGCAGTGCTCACCTGGAGGGACTGGAGCATCCCTATCAGAGCTACTCTGCCACTGATCCACATCCCCTCACATGTGTCCCCTCCATGACAGCAGCTTCACGTCACCTGATCCCAGCCCTGGCAGGATCTGAGAACAGCCCATCGCCTGGGGATCCTGGGGCTCTGGGGATGCTCTCTGAGGTCACTGCTGAGATTCCTAAGCAACATCCCCTCTATTGCCCCCCTGCCCAGCCAGCCTCTGGGCATTGCAGGCTGAGGCTGGGCAGGGCTGTGCTCGTTCCATTACCTGCAGCACGTTCCCACCTTGCGAGAGCTGCTGCCCTCAGCTGCATGGCACAAGCAGGACACACGGCGCCAGGGACCGATGCACACGGTTATTACAGATGTGCATTGCTGCAGTGTCCAGAGGCCCGGCCAAGATCAGGCCCCACGCTGCTGGCCGCGGCACGGACATTGTGGAAGTGGATCTGGGTAAAATACCTTTGACCGAATCTTTTTTTCTGCGAAAAATGCCAATTAGGGTCGACCAAAATGTTTCACGAATCCATGTCCACCTTGGCAGGTTGTTTCCATCAGGCAAAAGACTCTAAAAGATTTCCCCTGAGAAATGTCTTTTCATTTTAGTTTTTAATTTCAAAATGCTTGAAATTGAAAAGAAACAATTTGTTCGACCCAACAGGATTTTTTTTTTAACTTTTTGATTCACCAAAACTTTCAAACATTTATTTTTTTGGATGGACCGAGAGAAATTGTTTGTTGAGTTTGGGATGAGGAAGGAACAACAGATGCTCCTGTGCGTGGGAAGACAGAGAGCAACCGAGTGATCACTGAGTCCAGCATCTCTAGGAAACAGCGAATGATTGTCCGAGAAAAATGTGGCTGAGTTTCCTGGAGCTGAGACAATTTCCTTGTAGGACATAGGTTTCTTTGGCCTAGAGCCTGAGCGGGAGGTGGAGGGACACAGGGGTCACACCCAGGGACATCTCCACTCGCTTTGTTTCTCTCTGCTTCTCACCTTTTGATTTCAACAAAAAAATCCCGCCTTCCACCCTTACGGGTGTGGAGAGAACCTCCAAATAATGAACTGAGTGTGACCAGTGCAGAAACTCTGCCTGAGTCTGCTGAGAGCCTGAGCCCCTCGCTGTGAGAGGGGGGAGCTGCCCTGAGTGCGACTGACACAGCGACGCTGCCTGAGTCTGCAGAGAGACTGAGCCTGTCGCTCCGAGGAAGGGGAGCTACCTCCAGCGTAACTGATGCTGCCTGAATCTGCAGGGAGCCTGAAACCACAGCTGGGAGAGGTGCAAACAGCCCCGTTCCCCTCAGTCCAGCCCCCTGGGCTCTGCAATTGATGCATCTCCCACCATGCTTTGTGTCAGCTGGGGGTTCTGGCCCTGCAGAGGGAGCCGGGGAGCCAGAGGGTGCCCCCCACCTCAGGACGAAGGGGGAACGTCCCAGCCCTCACCCGTTTTATAGCAGTGCTTCCAGTGGGAGTCCTGGTCGTAGCTGGCGGTGGTGGCGCACCACAGTGTCCTCCTGGCCCAGCTTCCGTCCCGGGTGCACGTGGGGTACGATCGCCCCCAGTAGATGAAGGGGAAGACGCAGGCGGCGCAGTCTGAAATGGGGAGAGGAAGCAGGTCAGAGACATGGACACAGAGTGGCAGGAAGCACCGAGCACTGGGGGTGCGGGGCTGGTCTCTGCTGCAGGGAACACGAGGTGGGGGCTAATCTGTGCCAGGGGGAGCATGGGGGGGCGGGGGTCTAGATGGCGCCAGGTGGATCTCGGAGGACAGGGCAGGATGCTCCTTCGGTGCCTGGTGGAAGATGCAGGCAGGGGGTCCGGATGCAACTGGCAGTTGCGCCCAGTGGCCCTACATTGCCCATGCCCAGCATCCAGGCACTGTGCCCATCCCCTGCACCCCCCGCTCAAACATGCTCCAGGATCCCGTGTCTGCCAGTGAAACACGCTTGCTCCCAGTCCTGCCTCCATGGGAGGTACCCGGATGCCAGGGTCTCCCACACCGGAGCGATGGCCAATGAAGGGCAGGCCTCCCCGCCCCCATGTTACCCCCCACCACCACCCAACCGCACCCAGGTGGCTCCATTGCGGGCGCCGCATCACGCAGCTCCAAGGAGCCGGGTCTCACCTTCCAGCGCCCTACAGACGGGCAGGAGCAGCCAGCCACAGGCCAGAAGCCTGACACCAGAAGGCATCATCCCAGCCTGCACGGAGCCTGTTAGAGCCAGAGACACTCCCCCTGCAACCTGCTAGAGCCAGAGATGCTGCCCCCACGAGCCTGCTAGAGACAGAGATGCTGCTCCTCCCCAGAGCCTGCTACAGCCTCCCCAGTGCCACCGTCTCTATCGCTCCCAGCCGCATGGCACAGGGCGTCAGCCCCTGAACCCGCTGAGCAGGTTCTACCAGGAGGGCGGCTCCTTCTCCCTGCCCGAGTCCCATGCTCACTGCAGCCACAGCTAGAGGCAGAGCTGGGGAGCCAGCCAGGGGCAGGAGGGATGCAGGGAGCCCAGCGACTGCCCTAGAGACCAGAGGGGCCCAGACACCTCCACTGAGTCAGCCCCCCAATTCACCGCCCTGGCCCTGACTGCCCTGGGGTCACAGCCAGAGCCTGATCTCTGTGCCCCCAGAGTTAATCCAGAGCAGGCTCAAGGATGTGGGGTGGCCTGGTGACGAGGGAGGGCACAAGACCTGGGGTCTGCTTCAGGACCCTGCCTCAGTTTCCCCATCTGCACATTGGGGATTGTGACCCTGACCTCCTTTGCAAAGAGCCTGGAGATCTACTGCATACGAGCAAGGGATTATTATTGTTTAGCCGAAGGATCAAAGCGGGAAAGATGCCCTACCATAGGAGCCAACTCTGAGTAATACTTTGTAATTATTGGACTGAAACATTTTACTGTATTACAAAATACTAATCAGAACGTTTCCTTCCAAGGAGGGGGAAATGTTTTAGTTTGAATTTAGCATTTCGATTCTTGTCATTTCAACTCTTACATTATATTGAAATCTGAATTTTAATATGACAGCTAGATATTACTGTATATTACAGTTTAATCTTCAAAATTATCAGAACGCAACATTTTGTTAATTTAATTACTGTGATATTTGTATTTTAAATTATGAGAAAGCCCTATTTTGATCACATAGAAATAGATTTCTGTGCCATTCTTGACACAATCCAACATTATCCAAATGTTTCACTGCTTCTGCTTTGACATCTTTCAGCATTTCCATTCCAAGAGATTTCTGAAACATCGATTTTTCGTTGGCATTCGTGCTGACAACAGATTTCTGAAATGTCACATTTCCCTTGAAGTGGCCATTCTGCTTTCCGTCTTTCTCTGCACGTAGAGTCATAGATCCCAAGGCCAGAAGGGTGATCTAGGCTGAGCCCTGTACAGCACATAACAGGGAACGCCCCCAAAATCATTCCCAGAGCAGATCTTTTAGAAAAACATCCAATCTTGGTTTTAAAATTGCCAGTGATGGAGAATCTATGACTGGCGCTGGGTGCATGGGGTGG
Source organism: Dermochelys coriacea (assembly GCF_009764565.3). Lineage (NCBI taxonomy): Eukaryota > Metazoa > Chordata > Testudines > Dermochelyidae > Dermochelys > Dermochelys coriacea. The sequence continues at coordinate 11,613,519 of NC_050090.1, forward strand.
CCCTGTTCCTCTTGCTGTCCTGAAGCCAGCCCTGGTTGGTAGAGGTGCCTGTATCTGGCCCATCCGGCAGCACGGTAACTGACCTGCTCCTGTTGCACCCCCTTAAAGCCAATTGTGACACCACACGTGGGGCCTGCCTCAGTTTCCCCTCACTTGTGAAGCAGACTTTCAGGTACCAAAAAGTGACCCCTTTGGAGGGGACCAATGCAAACAAAACTTTCATCCCAATGTCCCTAGGAGGTTGTGACAGGGGGAAGGGGAGACTCTGCAGGCGTGGGGCTGTCAGTTACATTTCCCTGTCCCAGACGGTCCACCCTAAGGCCCCTTCACTCCTGGATCCTGGTGACAGATAAACACCGGCTGGTTTGGCAAAGGCTGTGCTGTGTTTCTTCCAATCCCTGCAGAGCGCGGTGTACTTTCCAGAGGGAAAATCTGCCCCTGCTGAGCACCAGTATGGAATCCACACATATGTGCCAGGCTCCAGTCTAGAACCCTCTCCCCCTACCGAGTGTGTAAGCTTCCAGTCTAGAACCCGCCCCTCCTGAGTGTGTGCCGGGCTCCTTTCTAGAACCCCAGCCCAGCCCAGCCCAGCCCATCCCTGCGTATGCTCTAAGCTGCCCGCTAGAACCTCTCCCCAGCCCAGAGTGAGCTTGGAGTGAGGATTCCCAGCTGGAGCAGCTCCATTGACATCAGGGCCAATTGTCATCCTCTGGGACCTGCCCAATGTCCCATTTCATTGCTTGGTGCTGCTGGTGCAAACAGTGGCAACGCAATCTTGCTGAGCAACAGATGGGCGCATTTGACCTCCTGTCCTAACCCCAGCTATCTGTGGCCGGCCCGACAGGCTGGGAGAGAGCCGGACACATGGACAGAGATGGGGGTACTGGACACATGGACAGAGATGTGAGGCCCCAGGATGGTCTGGAGCTTTATGACCCTTGCTCATGAGGCACAGAATTGGCAACTTGACTCCATCACCCCCAGCATGAGACAAAACAACCCCATCCGGACCTGGCCAACGCTCCAGCCTGGAGTCTGCCCCGGCCCTTGCCACCTCCTATCTCCCACCCCATCTTCCCCGCCCCTCGCCACCTCCCATCCCATTCCTCATCTGCCCCAGCCCTCTTGGGACTGGGAGTGGCTGTCGCACTACAAAACCAATTTTCCCTCTTTTGGTATTGACACCACGTCATCAATTATTGGGAGTGGACCACATCCACCCTGACTGAATTGGCCCTGTCAACACAGGTTCTCCACTTGTAAAGTAACTCCCTTCTCTTCATGTGCCAATACATATTGATGCCTGTATCTGCAATTTCCACTCCATGCATGCATAAAAAACCGGGTTTTTTACCCATGAAAGCTTATGCCCAAATAAATCTGTTAGTCTTTAACGTGCCACTGGACTCCTCGTTTTTGCGGTTACAGACTAACATGGCTACCCCCTGATACTTAGAGGATGAAGGTCTACAGAGCTAACTCTGCCCCCGCAGGTGACACCTGTGCTCCCCCAAGCCCATGTTGTGTCTGCCCCGAGCAAGATTCCTTCCCAGTACATGGTAGCTAAGGCGAAGGTGCAGTGGGCTGGGAGCCAGGAGCTCTACTCCCATGTCTGCAGTCTAGTGCACATCATAGACCTTGGTAAATAGCAGGGCCCTGTTTCTCAGTCCTGGTTGGCAGGCAGCTATGAGCCCCCAACCGTCTCCAAATCAGCTGCATAAGGCCACTTCAGGCAAAAGTGGGATGAGAACCCAGCTCTCTAGCGTGGCAGACTCCAGCCTCAGACACAGCCTTTCACAGTGAATGTGCCATGTATATGTGCTGTTGTTAGCCTTTTTAACCACAATCACAGTCCCCTCCCACAGCCAGAGGAAGAACCGAGGAGCCCCAATCACCAGTATTCTTCAGCTCTCCAGCAAATCGCTGTCTATCCCAGGGGCCAACTGTGTGTCACATCCCCCTCTGGGGGTGACTCCACATAAAAGCTCCGGATTGCTCTAGTGGTAACGCTCAGTCCTGCAGAGCTGATGGACCAAAGCTCACACCAGGCTGATGATCCCCAGGGGCACCTGTGTCAGTCTCTGATCTTCTTAAACCCACCCTCCAAGTGTATTTCATTCTCCCAGGGCTCAAAAATCCCCTTACCCAGGCTGGAGCCCTGAGAGCCTAGAACCGGCCAGTGATGGCACCATGTGTGACCCAGCCCAAGTGTCCTGCACTGCAGCCGTTTGCTGCTCAGGGTTCGGGGGCAGGGTGGTCCGGAGCCCCGTGTCCCCTCACTGCCCTTTGCTTTGCCTTTTCTTAGGCCTGGGGGGAGGGCTCACCTCTCAAAGCTTATTGCACTCTGCCAGCAAAGCTGATTCGGCAGCTGCCCAAGTCCAGCTGCAAAACATGCAGAAGGCCATTAATAATCCCGGCAGCCCGTACAACCCAGGCCAGGGGAACATCCCGGCTGCCGCGGTGAACGGTCTGCCCAGCACCGTGTGGCGCTGGCTCCAGGGCAGCTGGAAGAGCCCCTTGCGGAAGCTCCTGGCCTGGACCTACGAGAATAGCAGCTGCCTGATTTTCTTCACCCTCGACTCGCCCTGCGCAGGGAGATGCCTGCGGAAGAACGGGCCCTACAGCATCATAGATATGGTGAGCGACACCTTCCGCCCCCTTGACAACAACTCCAAGGCCTCTGTCTTCCAGCAGATCCACAAGGAGGCCATGACACCCCAAAGGCTGGCACTGGCTGCAATGCGTGCCCCTGCTGCGCTGAGACAACAACAGCTGCTGGGACTGTGGCGGAATGAGGCCACCGCTTGCCTGGACAGGAGGTGAGCCATGGGGCAGCAACTGCACCAACATGCGGCTTCCCTGCCAGCAGCCTCCATCATGTCACAGAGGAGTGGGGGTGCCAGGGCAGGCAGCGCGGGTGGGGGGGGATTGCTGGAAGATGGGGTACAGTTGGGTGGGGATGGCAGGGCATGGGGCATCGTCAGGGGGATGGCAGGGCAGGGAGCACAGTTGAGGGGATGGGAGATGGCAGGGGGGCACTGTCGGGGGGATTGGGGATGGCAGGCCAGGGGCACCATTGAGGGGATGGCAGTGGGGGGGGCACCATCAGGGGGATGGGGGTATGGCAAGGTAGGGGGAACCATTTGGGCATGATGGGGTATAGCAGGATGGGGGGACACCGTTGGAGAGTTTAGGGTGATCCAGAGGTGGAGGTGGTGGCACTTTTCTTCTTACAACCTGTGATTTTGTTGAGTTGAGCCACTCCAATCTCCCCTCCGTTTTGATTAACACCAATAAAGTGTCCGAGCATCTTGGGCCCTCGCATCTCTGGCCGTGTGTCTCGGCTTTCCAAGGCGCGCGAGGACTCCCATTCTCCCTGGCAGTGCCCCCTTCCTCAGGCCAGGCCTGGGCCCCCATTTTTTGCCTGGGGCTCTCCCTGAGCCCAGGCCCCCGAAGCCAGCTGTCATTTATCAGTCGCCAGGATCCAGGACTGAAGGGGGCTTGGGGTGGGTCTGGGACAGGGACATGTAAGTGAGACCCCCATGCCAAGTGGGCACACTATTGTTCTAACGCAGGTCTAATGCAGGGCAGGTTGTAAGTGCCAGGAAGGGTAAGAATACAGGAAGGGCCAGTCTGGGTAACAGCTGGGGCCGGGCCCCCAGGCACCACCCTGTCCTTCGGGGCTGTGACATACCAAAGTACAATCCAGACTAATGAGCAGCTGTGTCACCCCTGTCCTGCACCCTTGGGTGCCTTACAATGCCTTGCTGAAATAGCTCCCACGCAGGCCACTCACGAACAGCCTCCAATATGCAAGCCCCACCTTGAGTGTCCGTGTGTAACTACAGCCTGCCAGCAACACCCTGGCTCTCACCAGCCCTGGTTATACTGCAGGGTGACCCCGACGCACCCCCAGTGCCATATTTCCCCCAGAAAGCTATGTCTTGTGCTGTCCAGCCCTCTCCTGGACAGCACAAGTTCTATTCAGTCCATTGTTCCTTTCAGAGAATAATATGCACACAACTCGTCACCCTCAATGGAGTTTCCCAAACACTTCAATTTAAACACACCGGATCAGCTAAAACAATAACGTTTATTAACTACAAAGAGCGAGATGGTAAGTGAGTACAAGTCAGACATGGATACCAGAAAACTAAAGATAAGACGTTTACTAATCCCTAACATAACAAACTACATCCGGTTCAAGCAGAGTTTCTCCCCGCATGCGTTCGGCAGTCTTACTGACCCAAACCCCGGTCAGGAGCCCTCTCCCAGAGTCCAACAGACGCTTCCTTTGTTCCTACCGGTGCCGTGAATGTGCTAGGCAGGGAGAGAGAGTGGGGTCCTTGGGGTGTTTGTCCCTCTTTTTTATACTTTCTGTCCCCCTCTTGAAAAACATTCGCAGCTGGGCACGAGGAGACGAAAAATCTGTGTGGAAGGATGTTCCCTGCTGGGGGGGGGGGGGTTCACCTGTTTGGCCTGCCTTTGCCTTCCCTTCCTGCTTGCTGACTCTGTTTACTGCTTAAGTGCAAATTAAGCAGCACACACATACCTTTGCTGAGGACAGACTTGTTTGCCTATCTCTGTCTGGGACTCTGTGGTCTGGCACATGTGTTAGTAACGCCATACAGGCCTGACTTCACATGCCATGTTCCCACACGTACTTTCCCAGGGCAATAATGACCAACAACTTACGAATGTTTACAGGACTCCTTACAAGCCAGACTTGGGACAAAGATGGTTACAGTTGTGTGTAGGGTGTGAATACAGCGGTGTAGTGTCACCAGAGCTCCTGGTGCTGCCCAGTGACTGATGGCCCCATAGCAAAGGTGCTGAACATGTGGCTGGGGGTGGTGGGTTTTGGGGGGTCACACAGCATCAGGGACCCACTGAGTGTCTGACACACCTGGGGAGACCGTCGGTCTGCATGCCCCTTCTGCGCCCAGGTAGTGCCCCCGGGGACAATGGGGTTGGATAGGTCATGCCCCTTGGTGGCTGTGTTGGTGCCTGGGCCCTGTGGATGCTCACCCAGGGAAGGGGTTTATAGCCCAGCCCGGCTGAGCCGAATGCTCCATCCCGCACCGAGCTGCCAATGTCCCCAGCCCACTTCTCCCACTGGCGCAACTGCGGCTTCAGAAAAACACAGCCCCATGCGGCCATGAAGGTGGCAGAAGAGCCATGGGACCGGCAGCCTCCAGCCCAGGAGGGACCATCCTCTGGTGGCCTTGTCTGTGGCAGGGAGCTGGAAGTGAGCAAGGGCCTCCCTCTTGAGCTCTTCACCCTTCCTCTGGGGGCAAAGGGACCTCCCTGCCCCTGGTCCCAGCCGTGTGACCCCCTGGGAATCTAGCTGGGATCCGGGTTACAAGGAGGGAGCAGGGTGGAGCAGAGGTCCCCAGCAGGGCAGGAGGGGGTAGAGCAGCACAGCAAGGGTGTCTACGGGGGGATGCGGAGAGGGTATCTGTGGCAGGTGGGAGAGAGCAGGGGCAGAGGGGAGAACAGGAGGGTGGGCAAGGGGCATGGGCGGTGCACACTCTGCCCTGCAAGGGAAGGTCAAGAGATGCCGGTGTGGTGCTCTATATCCCTTTATTCACCAGTGCACACTATTACAATAATCTTTGTACAAAGATGCCTTGGGAAGTATCATGTGGAAATTCATAACCGACTGGTTAATAGTGTCCTGATAAAATATGTGTGGCCACATTGTATGTGAAGTTATCAGATTGCACCGTATAATGTGACTGAGACATATTCCAAGACTGGGGAGTGGCCAGACCAGTTCCTCAGGAACAAAGGACAAGCTGACGCCTCAACCAGGTGTAAACAAGGTCAATGGGTCATCACCTGCTAAATGGCTCTTCATTGGCAGGAGAAGGGACATGGGCAAAAAATGTCCATCTTAAAAAGATACACTTGGGGTTCCCATCCATACAGACGTGGTGTCTCCTAGACCTCAGCTGGAGCTTCTCGAAGAAGGGAAAGAGCTGTAAGAAGGAAGGGTCGAAGCCCCCAAATAATTCCTCCCTTTCACTCCTCCCACAGCAAGAGGGATTTTGCAGCTAACTGGCTGGCTCGGTGTCCATCAAAGGGAGCTATCCGCCACTTTATTTATCACAGATGGGTTCATAGATGGACGGATGGATGGATGGGTTCATGGACGGACAGATGGATTTACGGATGGATGGGTTGACAGACCGATGGGTTCATGGATAGACGGTTGGATGGACAGACAGATGGACGGATGGGTTGATGGATGGATGGGTTGATGGATGGATGGGTTGAAGGACAGATGGGTTGACGGAAGGATGGGTTGGTTGTTGATTGATTGCATTGCAGCTTACATTCTCCTCCCACCTTGATGCCCTCCCCCATGGGCTGTGTTTGGGGCTGGGTTTTTCACTGATGTTAGAGAGAGGTTCCTGTTGACATTCTTCTCCTCGCAACTGTGGTTGCTCTTGTCATCGCACTGGTACAGGGGCAGGTTACAGAGCGTGCACCATGCGCTCCATACAAACTGCTTCCCCCTGTATCTGTCCTGACTGAACATCTCCTGGAAGGCCAAAGTGCGGCGGTCACTGTCTATGGCGCCAAAGATCCTGTCCATGAGTTCCTGGATGTGATTGTCATCCTTCAGGTCCTTCCAAGGCGTGGGTCACCTGGCACTTGATCTGACCCTGGGCCTTGTCCAGGAGGTGAGAGACGGGGCTCATCCCATTCTGGTCCAGGCGGACCATCAGCCACTCGGAGTGCAGGGAACGTTGGCCACTTTTGTCAGGTTTGGAAGTGACAATGTGATCCCCCTCATACAGAAGGTCCATCTCCAGCTTGGATTTCATCGCCTGGAGCTCTGCCATGGGCAGGTATTTCTGCAGCTCACTCGGGCTGGTGCCTTTGCACATGGATTGCAGCAAGGAGATGGCCACCGCATACTGAACAGTGGTGAGGGATGGTGACGGGGCGATACCTGGGGGAGAGGGGGGTTGGGGGAGTCTGAGCCCAGGGGTAATCACATACCAAGCACAAAGCTAATTAACAGGAACTGTACAGACACCTCCATGGACCCCAGACATTCATCCTCCCCCTGCAACCCCAGAAACTCTCCCTCCCAGCTCTGGCTCCCATCTCCCTCTGCACCCCCAGAATCACCCTTCCCAGCTCAGGGCCCCATCTCCCCCTGCACCCCCATAAACTCTCCCTCTGGGCTCAGGCTCCATCTCCCCCCTGCACCCCCAGAATCACTGGTTCTGAGGCAGTGGCTCTAGGTAACCCTCTGATTCCAGCAGACACAAGGGGTCCCTGCTGCTCCCTTTGTGGCTAGGGGAGCGGGGCAGGACCGAGACATGCCCCCCTCAGGCTGGTCACTCACTGATGGACGTGATCCACGATGGCTTTGAGTGTGGCTGAGTCGATGCTCCCGGCGGTCTCTGGCCCGAAGCAGAGGAGAAGGGGCAGCAGCAGGAGTCCAGCCCTGGGCATCCACCCCGACACCTGCACAGACCCCCAAGGGGTTAGCACCCCCAAACCTGGGGCACAAAACCAGACCCCCGACCCACATCCCCTAGCCCCTGTTGTGCTACTGACAGGAGAGGGGGCAGGGAAGTGTCCCTGGGCAGGAAGGAGATACCAGGGTTTCCATGGGGCAAGAGACGGTGCAGGGAGGGACTCACTAGGGTTTCCATGGGGCAGGAGCAAGGGGACAGGGGGACTTATGAGGTTTTCCATGGGACAGGAGAAGGTGGGGGACTCACCAGGGTTTCCATGGGGCAGGAGCAGGAAGTGCCATCAGGAGAGTACTTACAGAGGCTCACACCAGATTCCCAGTGATGGGCTCTCAGCTCTCAGCCCCTCTCTTTATAGACCCATTCTCCCTCCCCCCACCCCAATTCTGGAGGGGGCGGTGCCCACTCCGGCTGTCCCTGTGCCCATCCCAGGGGAGGCAGCCCCAGGCGCCACTCATCTGCTTTATTCAATATTGCCTTTAAAGGAAACCCCATGGGGCTGAGCCAGGAGCGATGGAGTACGCAGCAGGGACACACCCCCCCCCCAGAATGACGGTGGGGCCTTAGCATTATCCCCAGCTGCCAGGCTGTAACTACTGGGGTGGGGCCAGCAGACAGCGCCCCACTTAAATGTAGGGGGCAGCTCACCTCTTTCCCAGCAACCGGCTCAGGCTCTCTGCAGACTCCGGCAGCTTCACTGCATCCATCACACACAGGGGATTTGACTAGTCTTGGAGTGATTGTCTCAGCCAACGAACGGGGATGGCAGGTGGCGAGGGCCGGGGTAGATGTGGGATGGGGGACGGGGCGTGGGGGCATGGCGAGGGCCAGGGCAGACGGGGCCTGGGAGATGAGAGGTGGCAAGGGCCAGGGCAGATGGGGGATGGGGCATGGTAAGGACCAGGCAGACAGGGGATAGGAGCTGGTGAGGGCCAGGCAGGCTCATTGGCCCCAGCCAGGTGGGTCTGGTTTGTCTCATGCTGGGGTGAAGGGTGAAGTTGCTGATTTTCCACCATGTGAGCAAGGACCACAAAACTTCAGCACATCCTGGGGCCTCACATCTCTGTCCATGTGTCTGGCGCCCACATCTCTGTCCGTGTGTCTGGCTCTCTCGCAGCCTGTCCAGTCGGGCACAGATGGCTGGGGACAGGGCAGGAAGCCGAATGTGCCCATCTGTCACTCAGCAAGATCAGGTTGCCGCTGTCTGTGCCAGCAGCACTGTGCAATAAAATCGGATGTCGGGCAGGTCCTAGTGGGTGTCAATCGGCCCCGAGCCATTGGAGTGAATGGGGCAGGTCCCAGCGGGTGCCAATCGGCCCCGAGCCATTGGAGTGAATGGGGCAGGTCCCAGCGGGTGCCAATCGGCCCCGAGCCACTGGAGTGAATGGGGCAGGTCCCAGCGGGTGCCAATCGGCCCCGAGCCATTGGAGTGAATGGGGCAGGTCCCAGCGGGTGCCAATCGGCCCCAAGCCATTGGAGTGAATGGGGCAGGTCCCAGTCGGTGCCAATTGGCCCCGAGCCATTGGAGTGAATGGGGCAGGTCCTAGTGGGTGCCAATCGGCCCCGAGCCACTGGAGTGAATGGGGCAGGTCCCAGCGGGTGCCAATCGGCCCCGAGCCATTGGAGTGAATGGGGAGGTCCCAGCAGGTGCCAATTGGGCCTGAGTCATTGGAGTGAATGGGGCAGGTCCCAGCGGGTGCCAATCGGCCCTGACATCAGTGGACCTGCTCCAGCTGAGAAGACGCCAAGCTCACCCTGGGCTGGGGACAGGTTTTAGATGGGAACTTAGAGCAAACGCAGGGATGGGGGTTCTCGACTGGAGTCCAGTTCTCGCTCAAGGACTGGACAGAGGTTCTAGGCTGAAGCCAGGTCCCCATGCCAGGATGGGTGGTGTTCTAGATCTGAGGCTGTTACATATGGGCATTGGCGGGGTTCTAGCGCCAAGGCTGACACACACTTGGGAATGGAGGGAGCTCTAGATTAGAGGCTGTCACACACTCAGGAGGGGGCGGGGTTCTAGATCCAAGGTTGCCACCTACTCAGGGGGGCGTTTTAGATCCAAGGCTGTCTCACACTCGGGGGGGCAGGGGTTCTAGATCAGAGGCTGCTACACACTTGGGAGGGGTGGGTGGGTGGGTGGGAGGTGGTGGGCGTTTCTTCTTGCAACACATATCATTTTGCTTAGTCCCTCCCACCCCGTACGATTAACACCAATAAAGTGTCAGAGCATCCTGGGTCCTCCGGTCTCTGTCCGTGCATCTGGCGCCCTCGTCTCTGCCCGTGTGTCTCGCCTTTCCAGGGCACGCAAGGCCTCCCAGTCTCCCTGGCAGTGCCCCCTTCATTGGGCCAAGCCTGGGCCCCCTTCTTTTTGTCAGGGTGACCCCCGTGGCTCCCCTTCTCCAGACAGGAACCTCTGGCACCATCCCCCCCCTTGTTCTCTCCGGGGCTCCCCATGAGCCCAGGCACAGATGTCCCCCCTCAGCAGCCAGGTGCCCAGCAGGGACTGGCAGAGACGGAGCACAGCCTTTGCCAAACCAGCTGGCGTTTATCAGTCACCAGGATCCAGGCCGCACCCTGGGAAGGGGGTTCATAGCCCAGCCCGGCTGAGCGGGATGCTGCCACCCCACCCCCCGCCCACCCCGAGCTGCCAACAGCTCCAGCCCAACTTTCCCCACTACTGCAACCACAGCTTGAGAAATAAATGGCCCTTGCAGCCATGGTGGCCTTGTCCCTGGCAGGGAGTGGGGGGGCAAGCGGAGGCCTCCCTCCCAATCCCCTCACCCTTCCTCTGGGGGTGAAGGCACCTCCCGGCTCAGCCCTGTGACTCACGGGGAATCTGGCCAGGATCCGGGTTAGAATGAGGAGCAGGGCAAAGTGGGGGTTCCCAGCAGCACAGGAGGGCAGGAGAGAGTGACTCTGGGGCAAATGTAGAGCAGATGTCTCTGGCGGATGGGTGGAAGTAGGGGGCAATGGGAGAGTGTCCAACATGCGGGACGGGGAGCTCAGGATTTGGGGCAAGATCCTTGTCGGGAAACAATCCTTGTCCCACGGATCACAGATAAGTCCAGTGGAAAGGTCTGGCAGGGCCGCGACTGCCCTCGGGGCGTATCTGCTACATGGGTGGGTCCCCTGGGGCATATGGCTCCAACCACCAGTCATCAGCAATGTCGCCTTTCCCCTGCCAGCCACAATCCCAACCCACGCTCAGTGGCCGAGCCTCGCCCGCCAGTCACATCGGGGTTTGGCCTGCTGGTTCAGGTGACCCGAGGCTCATTTCGTCCCATTTGCCTCCTTCGGTCGATCCCTCAGGCCAGTCCCATGCCCCATATACGGCTTCTGGGAGCTGAAGACACTTGCAACAGAGATCAACCGGGAATCGGGATCTTGCCCAAACTTCAGCCTCTGTGTCACAGACTCGGCCAGCTGCCCACAGGCTGGCTCCAGCATCTTCTCCGCAGAGGCTCCGGGGTTCCCAGTGTGCTGAGAAGCGCATGGGTGACTGCTCCTGGCAGCCGGCGGTGAGGGCTGGTTGGTGGCTTTTTGATGCCCAGAATCGTGCACAGATCTTGAGGGGCCGACTCTCATAGGGCCCAGTGAGTGAGTCATCGACTGATTTTCCAGAAAGTTTCTTCGCTCTCAGCAGTCCACGGCTTCCTGAAAGCTGTGCCCGCATGGGAGTCCTGATCCCGGGGGGGGGGGTTCCCCTGCTGGGGTATCCGCAGGACGTGGGGAAAATACCTTATGAACCTGCGGTGACAGCTGCAGAATCCCAGAAACGACGGTGATCCCTGTTCTTCAGGGGCTCCCGGTGCTGCCCAGAGAGCAACGGCCCCATAGTGAGGGGCTGAAGGCACAGCCAGGGGGAGGAGTTGGGGGTCACACAGCCATCAGAGGAGACCACGGTCTGCACACCCCTTCTGTGCCCAAGTGGTGCCCCTGAAGACTATGGGGCAGGGCAGGTCTTGCCCCTTGGTGGCTGTGCTGGTGCCTGGGTCCTGCAGGTGCTCTCCCCAGGGAGGGGGTTTATAGCCCAGCCTGGCTGAGCATGACACTCCCCCTTCCTCCCCTGCCCCTCCCCCATCGGGCTGGCACAATCATGGCTTGAAAAATAAGCGGCTCCTTGTGGCCTTGATGGTGGCGCAAGAGCCGTGAATCGGCAGCCTCCAGCCCCCACGGGAGCAGCCTCTGGCGGCTTCAACTCCAGCAGGGAGTGGGGAGCAGGCGAAGGCCTCCTTCCTGAGCCCTTCCGGCACCTTTCTTTGGCCCCAGCCCTGTGAGCCCCCAGGAGAATCCGGCTGGCACCCAGGTTAGAACGAGGCACCAAGCAGGGTGGAGCTGGAGGGAGGTGGAGCAGCAGGGCGAGGGCACCTCCGGGAGGGATGTGGAGAGGGTGTCTCTGGTGGGTGGGGGAGAGCAGGGCTCACCGGGTAGGCCAGGGTCAGGGGGAAGAGCAGGGGGCAAAAGGAGAGCGGGTGGCATGAGGCAAGGCAGGGGGCAGAGCAGGGGCGCAGGGGAGAGGAGGGGGCACAGGGGCTGTGCAGGTGTTGCTCAGTCTGCCCTGCAGCCCCCCAACTTGACCCAGGGAAGGTTGGGAGATGCCAAGCATCCAGACACCCCTCCCTTAACCCCTGAGGGACCCTTCCCCCAGCCGGCTGGAGCAGGGCCACAGCCACTGGCCAGGGCTCCAGAGTGCTTGAGTCCTTGGGGAGCCAGGTGCCCAGGGGCCAGCAGGGGGAATCGGGGCTGGGGCGGCTCCCCGGAGGGATGGGGTGATTCCCCATCGCTGGGGCTCCGTCTTGCTCTCACTACAGCTACACCCAAGGCCTGGGCTGGACACTGGGGGGACAGGCCCTGGACACAGGAGTCCGGCTGGATGGTCTCAGCCTCATCCTGGCTGTAGACCCCGCGCTGAAGGCAGGATGCTGGCTGGGCTCCCCACCAGCCCCCCACCCTCCAGGAGCTCCCGGTGCCATCCCTGCCAGCGACGGCCTCATGGGGACGGGCTGGACGTGTGACTGAGGGGAGGCCATTTGGGGTCAGGCCTTGGGAGGGAGGCAGTGAGCCCCTAACAACCAGGGAGCCATCAGGCTGCGTGTCCCATCTGCACCCAACCAGCACCCCCACCCCAGGGAGACTGCGAGTGGGAGCCAGGTCCCCACTGGGGCCAATGGGGCAGGGTGGGTCATGTCACTGAGGGGGCAGGGCTGGGGCCTGTCCTTGTGGGGTGCTTACTCTGGCAAAGGGGTTCAGGGCGTCCCCGCTGGTCGAGCTTCCCCCACTGTCACAAATGCAGCTTGGGAAATAAACAGCTCCTTGCGGTGGTGATGGTGGATCAAGAACTGTGGGGCCGGAAGGCCTCACTCCTGAGTCTCACACCCATGTCTGGGGGCACACAGCACCCCCCCCTCCCATCCACAGCCTCAGCCCTGGGACCCCTTCCAGGGGAATCCAGCTCAAATGGGCTTTAGCCTGGATCAGAACTAGGGAACAAGCCAAGCACCTCACACGCCACGTACCCAGCATGGCCACTGGGGGCACTACTGCCCCCTCCCCCGTTAGCACAAACATTCACACTGCATGTACCCAGCATGGCCACTGGGGGGCACTGCAGCTCCCCATCAGCACACGCAGCATTCACACTGCACGTACCCAGCATGGCCACTGGGGGGCACTGCAGCTCCCCATCAGCACACGCAGCATTCACACTGCACGTACCCAGCATGGCCACTGGGGGGCACTGCAGCTCCCCATCAGCACACGCAGCATTCACACTGCACGTATCCAGCATGGCCACTGGGGGGCACTGCAGCTCCCCATCAGCACACGCAGCATTCACACTGCACGTACCCAGCATGGCCACTGGGGGGCACTGCAGCTCCCCATCAGCACACGCAGCATTCACACTGCACGTATCCAGCATGGCCACTGGGGGGCACTGCAGCTCCCCATCAGCACACGCAGCATTCACACTGCACGTATCCAGCATGGCCACTGGGGGGCACTGCACCCCACATTAGCTGTGGCTGTGTGGATGGCAGTGTTGCATAATCCCCAAATGACTCAGCTGTTCATTCTGCCCTGGGGGCGCCAAGGCCTTTCCTGTCTGTGCCAGGATCGCTCCCCTGCTGCGCCTGGCTCTGGGGGTGTGGCGTGCCTGTGCCATGGCCCCACCTGGGATGCAGGGCAGGGGGGAGCAGGGCAGAGGGGGTGGCGTTGGGCAGCATGGCCATCCTGCCCTGAATCTCGCTGGCTGGGCACAGCTGGGGCTGGTAGGGTGTGGGAGGGGTCTGGTTTTGGGGGCTGGTTGTGGGCACCCTGCTGTCCCTGGTGGAGCAGGGGAGGTGTCCCAGGATCAGAGACAGGGGTGGGCAGCAGCTCCCTGGGGAGTACGGGAGGGAGCCCCAGTGCAAGGGGTCCGTGAGCCAGCAAATCCCAGCTCACTGGAGCGTGCAGCCCCACAGCCACACATGGCCCTTTCTGTGACCAACCCAGCCCCAGTGAGTTGGGCTGAATCCCCCAGAGCTCACCGAGAGCCATCCAGGCCCTATCACACCTCGCCAAAACCCGGCCTTCCCTGCCATCTAGACCCTCCTGCACACATCAGACAATCTGCTGCACACACACACACACACCCAACACCCCCTGCACACACACCCTGCAACACCCTCTATGCACATACACACACACTTGAAACTCCCTGCACACAGACACACACACCAACCCGCTGCACACATCACAATGCCCTCTTGCACACACACACACAAACACTCCCTGCACATACATGCTGCAACACCCTCTATGCACACACACACCAACATCCCTGCACACATGTTCACAAACCCCTGCACTGCCTACACTCCCACACACAAACCCCCCACAACACCCTCTGCTCACGCACAGCCCAACACTCCACACACACCCCAATACCCTCTGCACACACACTCACACATTCCCCCACAACACCCCCTGCACACACACCAACACACATGCACACCCTCTGATGAGGAGGGTGCCCTTTCCAGCCCCCTCCCCACCACACACCCCATCAGTCCCTGTTCCCACAATGCAGAGGCTGCCCCACTTCAACCCAGCAAGTCCGGCCCCGCCATGGCCTGCAGGGCTCTGTGTTTCCAAGGGAGGGGAGATGGGGGGGTGGCCTCTGCGCCATGGAGGGGGAAGGAGTATCTGGGGGTCAGGGCCCCAGAGAGCCGTTGGGGTCGCCACCCTCCAGGATTGTCCTGGAGTCTCCAGGAATTAAAGATTAATCTTTAATTAAAGATCATGTGGCGTGATGAAACCTCCAGCCCAGGTCCCAGCTAGGTTCAGCTGGCGGTGAGAGGGGAGGGCAGGGTGTGGGGGGAGGCGTCTGGCCCAGGCTAAGCTGCTGTGCATTAACCCCGGAGCAGTTATGACATATCTCAAATACCCGAGCACGATCCTCCACCCCCTGCCGCTGCCCGGGTACCGCTCCCACCCTGCACCCAGACGGACGGACAGACACACGACTCAGCATGTCCGACAGCCCCAGCCCAGGAGGGGCCCCCGAGGGGGGAGCTCCCAATGAACCCGAGGGGCAGCCCCCCTGCGCCGAGCTCAAAGCGGCCGTGGAGAAATGGTGAGTCCCAGAGCAGCTGCCACAATGCGGGGTTGTGTTCAGGGGGGAGCACTGCCGGGCAGGGAGGGAGGGGGCTGGCACCCTGTCCAACCTGATCCACGGGGAGCCACTGCAAGGAATGGGGGGCAGGGGCTCCATGCAATGGGGGCAGGGGGGATTAATAGGGGTAGGAGTGGCAGGGCTCAGTGGGTCTGTGATCAGTGGGGCAGCAGGGTGGCTCAGTGGAGTGGAGCCAGGGAGCTCAGTGGGGCAGAGGGGCTCAGTGGGTTAGGGGATGGAGGCCTTAGTGGGGCAAGTGGGGCAGGGAGGGTTCAGTGGGGTGAAGGTTCAGGGTTTTAGTGAGGCAGGTGACTCAGTGGGGTGGGGGAGGTAGAGCTCATTGGGGTAGAGGTTGGGGGCATTTGTGGGGCTGAGGGGCTCAGTGGGGTGGGGAGATTCATTGGAGCTTACTTAGGAGCTGGTGGGGGCAGGGGAGCTTAGTGGGGTAGGGGTCTCACTGGATTGGGCACAGGGGGTCTCAGTGGGGTGGGGGCAGAGGTCAGTGGGGGCTCAGTAGGGCGGGGGCCTCAGTGGGGCAGAGCATCTCAGTGGATTGGGCACAGGGGGGCTCAGTGGGGTTTGGGCAGGGAAACTCTATGGGGGTCTCAGGGAGGTGGGGATTTCAGTGGGGAGGGCACAGGGAGCTCTGCCATGCACTTCATGCCCAGTGCCCTGGTGTGTGGGGCGGGGGCCCAGCCCAGGGGATGCAGACGGGTGGGAGTTGGTGGGGTCCTGGCTCTGCGGTTCCCCAGGCCGGGATAGGCAGAGCTGGGCCCTTGGCTCAGGCCATGTGGTGCACAGACCGGAAGGGAACGGCAGGACCTGGCCTCGGGCGGCCGGCCTGGAGGCAGCTCTGTGGCCCCAGGCCTCCCCCGCACCCCAGGAAGCAGCCAGCCCATCACCCCTCTCAGCATGACCAACCCCACAGGGAACGTGGGGGCTTCCGTGGGGCAAAGGCCCTTCCACTCGGGAAATTGAGCCCCAGCCACCCAGCAGCCTCAGGCCCCAACCCCACCCCACCAGGCCCCACCCATCCAGCCCCAGACATACGGGGTACGAGGGGTGTAAGAGAGATGTGTAGTGACATAGACAGATTGGTTGGGGGGGGGTTAGTGAAGGGGGCTGACAGAGGGGAGTGAATGAGGGGTGTGAATGGGGAGCCAGTGCCATGGGTGTGCATTGGGAGCGGTGCTTTGTCAGAAGGTGTGAATGTGGGGGCCTCGTGGGGAGGGGAATAGAGGCAGCTAGAGGCAGCAATAGACCCAGTGGGGTATTTGGGGTTGGATGACTGGAGGGGTGTATATGGGGATGGAGGGAGGGTGTGTATGGAGATGGATGAAAAGGAGGGCTGTGTATGGGGATGGAGGGAGGGATAGAGGAAGGGCTGTGTATGTGGATGGAGGGTTGGCAGCGGGATGGTGTCTATAGGGAGGGATGGGTGTGTATGGGGATGGAGGGGGGTGTATGGGGATGGATGGCAGGATGTGTATGGGATGGTGGGGTGAGTATGGGGATGGATGGCGGGATGTGTATGGGGATGGATGATAGGGTATCTATGGGGATAGACGGCAGGGTGTGTATAGGTAGGGCAGGATGTGTATAGGAAGGGATGGTGGGGTGTCTATGGGGATGGATGGCGGGCTGTGTATGGGGATGGATGGTGGGGTATCTATGGGGATTGATGGTGGGGTGCATATAGGGATGGGTGTGTCCCCCCCCCAGGTGCATCCCCCCCTGGTGCTGTCAGTCCCATCACCCCCTTCTGCTTCCCACCACACTGTCAACTAGAGACGGGGGTGGGGCTCAGTGGGGAGCGGCTCAGCGATGGCTGGACTGGGGCTCAGTGGGGCTGGGAGTTCAGTAGGGATTGGACAGGGGCTCAGGGGGCCGGGGTCTCAGCAGGGGTTGGACCAGGGACTTGCGGGGGGAGGCAGGGGTCTCAGTGTGGCAGGAGGCTTGAACAAGGGCTCAGTGAGGGGCAGGGGGCTCAATCGGGATTGGGCAGGGGGCTCAGTGGGGGTGAGGCAGGGGGAAGGGGGCTCAGTGGGGAAGGGGGTTCAGTGGGGGTGTGGCAGGGCACAAGGGGCTCAGTGGGGGTTGGCGGGGGCTCAGTGAATGTTGGGCAGGGGGCTCACTGGGGGCTGGCAGGGGGCTCACTGGGAATGGAGCAGGGGGCTCAGTGGGGGTGAGGCAGGGGGCAGGGGGCTCAGTGGGGGTTGGCAGAGGGCTCAGACAGTTCCCACCCCCCTGGAGTCAGTCCCTCGGGGTCACAGGCCTAGGGCAGTGGCTGTATCACTAAGCCCCCTCCCGCCCCCCACCCAGCCATGCCCTGTCCCCATTCACCCCACTCCCCACCCCCACAACTGGCCTTGGGCTGCCGTGCCCATCTCTGGCCCCAGAATGTCCCTGCTCCCCCCTCCCCCCGCAGGGGAGCAGACCCCGTTGCCGGATCCTCATCCCCAAATAACTCCACAGCTAATGCTGCCATGGGGGGTTACAGCAGGGACACACTGACCCTATGAGCGCCAGGAAAGTGGGTAACAGAGCCCAGGGCTTCACGGGGAATGGGGGCATCACAGCAGATGGGGATGCCCCCCTCCAGGCCCCAGAGTAAGACTGGAGACCCCCAGGGGGACAAGCCAGGACTCCTGGGTTCTATCCCTATCTGAGGGCAGTGGGGGTCTAGTGGTTAGAGCAGGGAGAGCTGGGAGCCAGGACTCCTGGGTTCTCTCCCCAGCTCTGGGAAGGGAATGGGGGCTAGTGGTTAAAACTGGGGGGCTGGGAGCCAGGACTTCTGAGTTCTCTCCCGGGCTCTGGGAGGGGAGTGAGGGCTAGTGGTTAGAGATCGGGGGCTGGGAGCCAGGACTCCTGGGTTCTCTCCCCAGCTCGGGGAGGGTTCCAGTGGTTAGAGTGGAGAGGGGGGAGGCTGGGAGCCAAGACACCTGGCTTCTCTCCCTATCTCTGCCCCCATGTGACGTTGGGCACATGCATGCCCCCCCTTTGGGTTGTAATTGGGGCTGAGCCCCCCGCAGGGTAAGGCGCTTTGCTCGCGGCGCTGCCAGGAGTTATTACTATGATTTATAAATCCCCCGCTCGCGTCTCCTACAGCCGGGCTGATCCAGCCGGCGGGCTGAACACAACCCCCGGGTGCTCCCTGGTCTGGCCCAGGCCACACTCCACCCTCCCCCATGGGGTGTCCCCAGCCAACTCCATCACACTGAGCCCCGCTGCGCCCCACCCCGCATTGGCACGCAGGCCACAGAGCCAGCTGGGCGATGCCTCCCCCAGCAGCACCTTCCATCTCCCAGGCCCGGCTAATGTGCTCGACAGGGGCGTGCCGTGACCCAGCACCAGGCACCATCTGCTCTGCAGGGCCAGGGGGAGCGAGCGGGTGGCACTGAGGAGGCTAGTTAATTGGTGTGATGGGGTTAACGTGGCCACCGCACCCTCCCCCATCCGGCAGCTCCACCTGGGATGCACCCAAGGTCACAGGGGGGACGGGGGCACCATAGACCCCAGGAGTCGGGCCTTCCACTTGCTAGATTCCCTCCTCTCCCCAAGCTAGGGAGAGAACCCAGGTGTCCTGGCTGCCAGCCTTCCTGCCTCTAACCACTAGACCGCACTCCCCAAGCCAGAGATTGAACCCAGGCCTCCTGACTCCCAGCCCACCACCCATGGCCGCTCCTGCTCACACACACACTGCTTCCACCCCATCCCCCAGTGTCAGCCACCCCCCAACCCTGGCGCAGTGGCTGCGCTGAGACACGGCCCCACAGGGCAGATGCCCCCCATGGCTGGCACCCGCTAGGACACGTGGGGACAGCTAAACTGCTACCAGCACGGCCGCCAATGACCTACATTCAGCTCTGCCACCCTGTTCCCATGGCAGCAGGGAGCGGGCATGCCAGAGGAGGGGGAGGGAATGGAGGCTTGCCCCACGGGGCCCCCGAGAGACCCCTCTTCCACCCCCACCTGCCCCACAGTGACCCCTCAGGACACCCCCTCCACCCCCGCCTGCCCCCCAGTGCCTCGCACAGACACCTCCTTCACCTCCTACCCCTGCAGAGCGACTGGAGCCCTCGCCAGCCCCCCAGGTACGGGCTGGTGGGGCCAAGCAGAGCTGGGGAGTGTGGGCCAGGTGGCAGGAGGGCGCGGTGCTGCTGACTCAGCCCCGGCCTCATTAGCTCCGGAGAAAGGAGCCGCCGGGGGCAGCCAGGCGGGAGTAACGGGGAGGCCAGAAAGGGGGTGAGGGCACATGGGCATTAACTCCTCAGTGGCCACACTGTTCCTCCCCCACCACTAACCCCTCACTCCCCCACCACCCTCCATTAACCCCTCCCTCACTGTCCCTCTCCTAACCAAGACCCTGGCAATCCAGGCCTGTAGCCCACCCAGCCCCAGAGGTGGTGGCAACTGGATACCTCCTGTCTCCCACCTGGGGCCATGCCCCACACACATGCCCCAAACCAGCAGCCACCGGGTTTTCTGGGCCTCAAATGACCACTGTGGTATAGTGGGGCTCAATCCATGGTGTCCTGAGCCCCCGCTCACGGCTTTAACAGCTTAGCCTGTCTCATGGCTGAGTGGAGGAGGAGGCCACGGTGGGGGGGGGGGGCATTTGCATCAGCTCCATAGAGTGCCAGGCTCCAGCCCCAAACAGTTGTGGCTCATCAGCACCCCGCCCCTGCCCTGTGAATTCCCTTCCCCCTTCCCGCAGCTCTGCAGCTGCCCCTTATCTGCAACCTGCAGCCCTAACACGGGAGGTCCACTACCTCCCAAGCAGCCTGATTTTGGGATGAGAGGGATCCCAGCCTGCCTCCCCCCCCACCCAACCTGCAGGTCTGGATCCTCTCTTATCAGCCCTAGAGCTCACTCAGCACCGTCCACCAGACCTCAGAGCACTTTACAGAGGTCGGTTATTCCGCATTGTACAGATGGGAAAACTGAGGCAGGACTGTTTATCCGCTGTCACCCAGCAGGTTAATCCCAGTCCTGTGCTCTCTCCACTAGGCCACTTGCTTCCCACTAAACTATTATTATTATTATTCTGTATTTGGTGTATCATGGTAGCATCTAGGGGCCCCAGTCATGGCCCCCTGGTGCTGGGCACTGTACATTATTTATTAGGTGTATTATGGTAGTTCTAAGAGCTCCAGTCATGGCCCAGCACCCCCGCTGTGATAGACACTGTACATTATTTATTAGATGTATTATGGTAGAAGTAGGATCTCGCCTCTCCCTCCCCCCCCCACCCTGATCATGGCCCAGGATCTCATAGTAAGGGATCAGGGGCACAGGGAGGGACCCCGCTGCACGGGGTGATAAGTTCCTATATGAGGTACCCCTTGCAGTGCCAGGCTCCCCATTCCCACCAGCCCCAGCAATGGGGCGTCTCCAGCTTCGCTGAGCACCAGCCCTCTGCTGCTCTCGCGTAGCCCTGGCCTGCTCTGAGCGCAGCACCCTAAGCCTGTCGCCCTCCCTGTGCCACGGCTCCCCCAGCCCCATATGGACACCATGCCACACCCCCGGACAGGCTGCAGGGGGTGGGGTGTGTCTGGCTAATCTAACCCACCCGCCAGCCCTCCCCCTTCGCACACCCTGCAACTCTCCACATAGACACCCCTTGCAGATAAGGGTTTGGTTGGAGGGAGGGTGGGGATGAGACAGGAGGGGGTGGGGGTCATCGGTTTCCCAGCTTCTTGGTTCAGCTTTTAGGTAGTTGGATACAAAGGATACTGGGCTACAGGGGCCCTGGGTCTGATCTGGAGGTCAGGGAGGGAGCAGGATACCAGGGTAGATGGGCCCATGGCTCTGATCCAGGGGGCAGGATACTGGGATAGATTGGTCCATAGATGTGAACTAGGCAAGTCCCCCCCCCATTTAATGACACCCCACCCCCCATTTCTTCACAGCGTGAGGGAGAACGGGGAGGAGTCGTGCAAGGAGCTAATGGAATCGTACCATAAGTGTCTCCGTGCCCTGGGCATCAAGGTCTAGCAGCCCCTCCCCCCCACGGTGAGTTCCCCTGCCCCAGCCACATGGGGAGGGCAGGGGGAGCCCAGGGCTGGGATAGCAGGGGGGGTAGTGCTGTGCCCCCCCCCGCACCACTCCCCTAAGCCCCTGCTTTTTCTCAGATGCCTCCCTGGGCAGCCCCAGAGGGGCACAGCACCAGCCCAGAGCCACATGCCCACAGCTGAGGCTGCTCTGGAGCTGAGAGGAGACTATGCTTGAGTTTGGCTTGGCCTCCCCAAAGCAACCCCCCACCCCCGGAGATGCAGGACAGCTTCCACATCCCAGTGCATTTGAGCCCCCAGCAACAGTTGCCAGGTGACCATCTCCCCAGTGATGGCATTGGAGGTACCCAGGTGCTAGAGCTGGTTGGCATGTGGCTGCTGATCCCACTGGCCGCACAGAGCGAGCGCCAGGTTTGCAAGAGAACATTTTTGAGTTAAAGGGACATTCTGCTTTTGACTTACAACTGAAAAAGTTAAGAGGCAGCTAGTCACACCCGCTCATTCACATCAACACCCCCAGCTTGACTTTACATGCCTGGTTCACATCCACACCCCGTCATTCACATACACAATTCCTGGTTCACACCTACTACCTTCCCTGGTTCTCTCTCTCTCACACACACACACATCACATTTATACCCCTTGGTTCACATTCACATGGTGTGGAACTGCAGAGAAGGAATAGACAGTTGAAGTCCTCATGCACCTGAATAAGGTGTTCAGCATACTCAGAGCAACCCCACTGTCCATCTCCAGCTTCCAGCGACAGATTTCTGTGCCTTTACAGAGACTCGTTTGGGGGCAGAAGTGGATGTTTTAAGATCACGTCTCACACTTTATATTATTTTGTTCCCCCATTTTCCATCCCAAGCTCCTTCTGATGCGGAGCATCTCCATGTTTCCATTTTTGCCCTGCTGTGCTTAAAGGGAGTTTGGAAATGGAGTACCAGGCTTGGGGCGGTGGGGAGCAGGAGGCTTGGTGGAGTGGGAGGGCGCTGCCCTGCCCTGATGGCCGCTCCAGGCAAGTGGCAGTCAGAGACGGAGAACATGAAGGGACAAGGGTCTTTCCCCTCCCCTCACTAGGCTCAGCAGTTGCTCCTCTCTTGCAGGTGCTTGCGTGGCCAATGGGCGCAGGGTCACCCGGGGGAGGCTGGCTGTGAGGGCGAAGAGCCACCAAGACACGCCAGCGGCCGTGGAGGGGGCAGCCGCTCCAGAGTCGGGGGGGCATGGGGGGCAGGGCAATAAACTGGCAACATTTTACCTAGGCTGGATGTGCGTGATCAATAAGCGCCAGCTGTATCCCCCCCACATGCACAAACTCCCCACTCAGCACTCCCCCTGTAACATGCCTCCAGTGCCACCCCCAACCTCCTACCCCCACTCAGCCCACCCCAGACACTACTCCTGACCCATCCCCATCAGTCGCTTCCTACCCAGCACTAGGCAAGGGGCACCAACCTCCCCCCAGGAACAATGATGCATCCAGGTGGGGGAGGGGGGGAGAAGCTGGATTCCAGGGTCCCCTGGAAAAGGGAGAGGTGGGGAGGTCAGCAGCAAAGGGGGCGGGAGGCAGAGTGCTCAGAGGAGGTGGGGAGGGATCGCCCTGGCCCCTCTCCAGCTCCAACACAGGGGGAGGCAGCCACATAGGACAGCTCCCCCTCAGGCCTCAGCTCACTGCAGAGTAGATTGCGTGGGGCTCTGCCCTGTCAGCCCCCGCCCCAATCTATGGGGCAAGAATCAGCCAACAGGCACCATGGATACAAATCTACAGCCTTTATTATAGCCCCTCCCCCCCAGCCAGCCAGCCAGATGGAGGCAGGAGGGCCTCAGCGCAGCCCCCTCTCCCTGAGCACAGGATGGAGAGCTCTGTGCCGGGGTGGGAGGCTCCCAACCTGTGCCCCCCAGATCCAGGTTCTAGTGGGTGTGCCCAGCTGCCCCCATCCTATAATCCCAGGCCCCCCCCACACCACAACCTAGGCTGGTGCAGCATCTGCCGATCTGCTTCTCCCCAGAGCCAGTCTCCCCCTCTCTATGGGGGGATGAATCCAGCCTGAGCTGGCAGCTCCTGGGGGTTGATTGCCATTACAGAAAAGAACCCCCGCCCCTTGTAGTGTACTTGAGCTGGAAGCTAAAGAGTTAAGAGCCCCCCAGCCCACAGAAATGATTCCCCCACCCCCGGGACAGCTGCCGCAGCCCCACAGCCAAACCCCCCGCCCCATTACTTTGGGGTAGGGGACTTGCTCCCCAAAACTGGCAGGGACCTTCCACCCCACCACCTAGTCCCCCCACATAGGCAGAGAGGTGGCTAGCCGGGGGGGGGGGGGGAAGCACGCAGAGAAGGGCAGAGGCAGCAGTCGCAGCCCTGGGGCTGTTGAGAGCAGAGGCCAGCAATGGGTGGGGTGCCCAGGGTAGCACGGCCTGGGGAGGGAGGGGGGCAGCCCCAGCCCCTCAGTCCCGGCGCAGGTTCTTCAGCCGCTCTTCCAGGTCGGCATCGGCATCCGCCAGCGCCGCGGAGGGCTCAGCCTTCTTCCCGGCCGTCACACTGAGCGAGGCCCCGGTTGAGGGCAGGTCTGCGAGAACAGGGGGTTCAGGACACCCAGAGCACCCCACAGCCCCCACTGAGCAAGGGCCCCATCGAGGACAGGTCTGCCTACCCAAAGCACTCCACAGCCCCCCATCTCCCAGGCACTGGCAGGGTCAGGCAGCAAAGGCCTCCTGCGCACTGCCCAGTGCCCCCGGCAGCTGTGCTGCCCCATGACCCAACCACAGGGGGACTTGGCTCCCAGCCCCCCCACCCTGTGAGTGCCTCCTGTCAGGGCCCCCTTTGCTCCATCCCCCGCTGCTGGGATACTCACTGGAGAGCTCATCCGTCAGGGTCAGGCCCAGCTCGTCCAGCACCTGGGACACGACAGCATCGCTGTGGGGCAGAGATGAACAGATGAGAGCAGGGACACAGGCTGGACCCCCCCAAACCCAGAGAGGAAAGAGCCATGCCCCCAGATAACTGGCCTGGAGAGGAGGAGCCAGCACCCCACACACGCAGCAGCTCAGGTCCTCTCACACCTGGGGAAATTTAGTTGGGGATTGGTCCTGCTTTGAGCAGGGGGTTGGACTAGATGACCTCCCGCAGTCCCTTCCAAGCCTGATATTCTATGATTCCATGAAAGGTGCCAGGACAATGAGCTGAGTGCATCCCTGGAGAGGGCACCAGCTGCGTGAGCTCATCCTCACCCCAAGGGTGTTGCTCGGCCTAGAGAACCCCTCTGGGGGGCTTAGTCTGTCACCTGTCCTGCTGATGGGCCCTGGGGCCAGATGGGAGCCTGCATCCCATAGGGGGAAAGGCCCCATGTCCCATTCCCCACCCCCCTGATCCAGCCAGTCCCCCCAACCCCAGGGCCAGATGAGAACTAGCACTCCCTAGAGGAGAAAGGCCCCGGGTGCCATTCCCCACCCCCCTAAGCCAGCCAAATCCCCATCCTGGGGCCGGATGGGAGCAGGCAGCCACTAGGGGGGAAAAGACCGCATGCCCATTCCCCACCCGAGCCAGCCAGACTCCCCAGCCCTGCCCCCCACACCTCTCCTCCTCATCATCCTCATCCCCCATGGCGTCATCGATGGCGTCATTCATCATCTCCTCCTTCATGTCCATGATCTCTGACTGCTTCTCAAACTCCATCATGATCTTCTGGATCTGGGGCAGCTTCAGCTGGAGGGGAAGGGGAATATACAGTCACTGCCTTGGGGAAATCGAGTGGACTGGCCCTACAGTGCCCCCTGCTGGGAGAGGCCAGACTGAAGTAGCCGGGAGCCCCCCTACCATGGCCAGCATCCTGCCCTGCTCCCCCAGTACCCGTTGCTGGGAGAGGCCAGGCTGGAGTAGCCAGGAGCACCCCCAATGGCCAGCAATCCTGCCCCCCTGCCCAGCCCGGCTGGCAGAAGCCCACGTACCTGTCTGTTCATGGTGGCCATGGCCTTAGTGACACCCTTCATGGCCTGGGCCATGGAGTTGTTGGACTTGAGGGTCTGGATCTTGAGTGACACGGCCTGAATGTTCGCTCGCATCATGATGAATTTCTTGACGTAGCGCCGGGTTCGCACCAGGTCCTTGGCCATGATCTTCACCGCGTCCTGCCGGGGGGATGGGTTACAGCCAGAGACACCACCTCCCCCATAGCCCTCATCCCCCCTGCTCTTCACCACGTCCTGCTGGGGGGATGGGTTACAGCAAGGAACACCCCCATGTACCCTTCCTTCCCCAGGCTCTTCACTGTGTCCTCCCTGTGGGTGGGTTACAACTGGAAACACCCCTGCCCCCCATGAACTTCACCCCATCCTGAGGGGACAGGTTGGGCTCAAGCTGGAGACGTTCCTCCTGGCCCTGCCCCTCGCTCACCATCTGCCCCTGCTTTGCCATCTTCTTGATGTCAGCGATGATCTTCTTCTCCTGTGTCTCCAGCTTCTGCCGCTCGCGGTCCATATCCCGCATGGCCCGGTTCAGGGCCCGCTGGTTCTGCCGCAGCATCTCCTCCGGCGTCTTCCGGCGCCCGAACAGCAGGTCCATCTTGAGCGGGACAAGGGGCGGCCTGCGGCTGTGGGGGACAGCAGCAGCTCTAGAATTTGCAGGGAGGGGAACAGCTAGGGGAGCCCTGGTCAGCCCAGGCTGGGAGATGGGGAGCGAATGCTCTGGATCTGACAGTGAGTGGGGCAGGCAGCTGGTCAGGGCTAGTCTCCACCCCACCCCCCAGGGGGCAGGGCAGCTCTACCTCCTTGTGGGCTCAGAGCTGGGTTCTCTGGAACCAGGCTCTTCCCCGCAAAGCTGGCTGGGCCAGGCTGTCCCCCTCCAGGCCATGCTATGATAACAAGGCAGAAGTATCTGGGGGCTGTCTTGGGTGCACAGGGGGCTCCCTCTGTCTGTCCCCTCTCCCCGCAGCACTTCTCTGGGTGCACCACCCCCCACAACCTCTGTGCTCTTCCCACCAGCAGCCCAGCCTGTCCCGACACACACACGGCACTGCTGTGCCAGTATCGGTGTCAGGCCCAGCCCAGTCCTGAGCGAGGCGCCAGAGTGGGTCAGACCCAACTCCAGGCTGCACACACAATAGGGACCTGCCTGGTGACCCCGCAAGGCAAGGCACAACTCCGGGCAGGGGAGGCACAGTGAAGGGGGCTGGCTCCCTCTAAGGAAGGAGAGGTGTCACAGCAGCAGGCAGTTCCTTTGGAGGGAGGGAAGCCCCTGGACCCCATCCCAGGGAGACCGTCCCCCACCATGCTCTATTCACGCACCTCCACAGACAGGACAACCTGCTCAGCAGGAGCCGAACCGGGCACAGACCCCTCCCCATTGATTTGGGGCCACAGCTGATCCCAGCTGCTGGCAGCGCTGCCCCTGAGAAAGAAGGGGAAACGCTATTCCCAACCCCGGCCAGCCAACCAGCACAGTACTCACCCAAGGGAGAGAGCAGGCTCGTTACAGGGGGTGGCAGCTGGAGGAGGCAGGAAATGCTGGAGTCAGGTGCACGCACACAGAGCGAGCTACAGAGACAGGAGGGGGAGGTTAGTGGTGTGGAAATGTCTCTGTGAGGCCTGGGTTTGAGGCACTGCTCTGACCGGACACGCTGCCAGAGGGGAATGGAGCCCAGTGCCACTGCAGGAGAGGGCACAGCCCTGGTGGCCTAGGAAGGCTATGCCCCCAAGACCCCCTGCTCCCACCACAGTGGAGCAAATGCCCCAAAGGTAAGGCCCCAAAGCCCCACGCCAGGCTGGATAAAAATCAATTTCTGCTGAAGTCAGATTTATTTATTTTTTTAATTTAAACCAGAATTTGTTTTATTTTGCAAATTAATTCAGATTTTGTTTTAAAAAGAAAAACATATTATAATTTAATACAAAGTATGTTAAAGCCTAAATTTATGATAATCTCTTCAAATGCTTAAACATAAAGTAAATATGCTGAATCCATGAGCCTTTAACCAAAACGCTGCATTCAAGGCGGTTTTTCTACACAAAGAATTAGGGGGTGGGGGACGTGGAGGAAAGAGATATTGAACACCTGAGGTCAAGTTTTATAAATACAGCCCAGTAGCTCAGCCAAAATAATTATAGACTCAGACTTCAAGGTCAAAAGGAACCATTGCAAGCCACAGAACCTCACCTACCCACTCCTGTAATATACCCTAGCCTCTGCCTGAGTTACTGAAGTCCTGAAATCGTGATTTAGAGACTTCAGGTTCCAGAGAATTCACCATTTACACTAGTTTAACTCTGCAAGTGACCCATGCCACTGAGGAAGGCAAAAAAACCCCAGGGTCTCTGCCAATCCAGCCCCGGGGGGAAATTACTTCCCGACCCCAAATATGCCTATCAGTTAGACCCTGAGTATATAGGCAAGACCCACCAGCCAGACACCTGGGAAAGAATTGGTTATAGTAACTCCCTGCCCATGTAGTGTCCCATCACCAGCCATTGGAGATATTTGCAGCTTGCTATTTAGGAGACTCTCATTTTCAAGAAAGGTAAGTAGGAACTTAACCTCAGTCACATTCATTTGGGCACATCTGAAAATTTTCTCCCAGGCTGATTTGAAATAATCAATTTAATTCACTGAGGACAGTTAAACCCTCTGGTTAAAAATAAATCATTTTGCTATAAACATGAAAACTGTTCTGATATGAAAAGTTTATGGATCTAAAACATTTAGGGTTGTTTGGTTAATAAAAGTATATTTTAAATATACAGTTTTGTGCTGTCAGTTAAACAGTTACCATCCAAATGCAGTTTGACACAAAACCACAGTGAACAGTTAATTCTCTAAGGGATAGCAAATGTCAAATTGCTTATTTGCTAACTTAGTGAAAAAGGCCAGTTAATTCATAAGAATTTGAGAGTATTAAGCTACATAGTTACTTAAACGTATATAATTATAGGAACCCTCCTACGTAGCACAAAGATGTCCCACTTCCGGTATCCAAACTCTGTTATTAGCTGTAAATCGATAGGCGTGAATGGGTCTAGTGATCCCACAGATGGGGGGAGGGGTGAAATGCCCCTTTATTGGAAAATAACTGGCACCCAAAGAGAAAAGCTGATTAAAATCAATGATTTTATAGAGGCTTCACATGAAGTGATTAATCCACCCAGCCCCGGCTGGGCCCCCAGAGCTCTCCTCCCAGCCCCTCTACTCCTCCCTGAACCCAGCCTCTCCCTACCACCAGCACCCCCACCCCGTAACCCACCCCACCATGCCCCGTACGCCCACCACCTGCCCCGCAACCCGCCCCACCATGCCCCGCACGCCCACCACCTGCCCCGCAACCCGCCCCACCACGCCCCGCACGCCCACCACCTGCCCCGCAACCCGCCCTACCACGCCCCGCACGCCCACCACCTGCCCCGCAACCCGCCCCACCATGCCCCGCACGCCCACCACCTGCCCCGCAACCCGCCCCACCATGCCCCACCCCCACCACCTGCCCCGCAACCCCCCCCCCCCAGCCCCGCCCGCCCACCACCTGCCCCGCAACCCGCCCCACCATGCCCCGCACGCCCACCACGCCCCGCACGCCCACCACCTGCCCCGCAACCCGCCCCACCATGTCCCGTACGCCCACCACCTGCCCCCTAACCCGCCCCACCATGCCCCGCACGCCCACCACCTGCCCCGCAACCCGCCCCACCATGCCCCGCACGCCCACCACCTCCCCCCAACCCCCCCCACCATGCCCCGCACGCCCACCACCTGCCCCGCAACCCGCCCCACCATGCCCCGCACGCCCACCACCTGCCCCGCAACCCGCCCCACCATGCCCCGCACGCCCACCACCTGCCCCCTAACCCGCCCCACCATGCCCCGCACGCCCACCACCTGCCCCGCAACCCGCCCCACCATGCCCCGCACGCCCACCACCTGCCCCGCACCCCCCCCACCATGCCCCGCACGCCCACCACCTGCCCCCCAACCCGCCCCACCATGCCCCGCACGCCCACCACCTGCCCCGCAACCCGCCCCACCATGCCCCGCACGCCCACCACCTGCCCCGCAAACCCCCCCACCATGCCCCGCACGCCCACCACCTGCCCCGCAACCCGCCCCACCATGCCCCGCACGCCCACCTGCCCCGCAACCCGCCCCACCATGCCCCGCACGCCCACCACCTGCCCCGCAACCCGCCCCACCATGCCCCGCACGCCCACCACCTGCCCCGCAACCCGCCCCACCATGCCCCGCACGCCCACCACCTGCCCCGCACGCCGCCCCACCATGCCCCGCACGCCCACCACCTGCCCCGCAACCTGCCCCACCATGCCCCGCACGCCCACCACCTGCCCCCTAACCCGCCCCACCTTCCCCACACGCCCACCACCTGCCCCGCAACCCGCCCCACCATGCCCCGCACGCCCACCACCTGCCCCGCAACCCGCCCCACCATGCCCCGCACGCCCACCACCTGCCCCGCAACCAGCCCCACCATGCCCCGCACGCCCACCACCTGCCCCTAACCCGCCCCACCATGCCCCGTACGCCCACCACCTGCCCCGCACCCCGCCCCACATGCCCCGCACGCCCACCACCTGCCCCCCAACACCCCCCACCATGCCCCGCACGCCCACCACCTGCCCCAACCCGCCCCACCATGCCCCGCACGCCCACCACCTGCCCCCGCAACCAGCCCCACCATGCCCCGCACGCCCACCACCTGCCCCCTAACCCGCCCCACCTGCCCCGCACGCCCACCACCTGCCCCGCAACCCGCCCCACCATGCCCCGCACGCCCACCACCTGCCCCGCAACCCGCCCCACCATGCCCCGCACGCCCACCACCTGCCCCGCAACCCGCCCCACCATGCCCCGCACACCCACCACCTGCCCCGCAACCCGCCCCACCATGCCCCGCAACCCGCCCCACCATGCCCCGCAACCCGCCCCACCATGCCCCGCACGCCCACCACCTGCCCCGCAACCAGCCCCACCATGCCCCGCACGCCCACCACCCCCCCTAACCCCCCCCCTGCCCCGCACCCCACCACCTGCCCCGCAACCCGCCCCACCATGCCCCGCACGCCCACCACCTGCCCCCCAACCCCCCCCCCTGCCCCGCACGCCCACCACCTGCCCCGCACCCCGCCCCACCATGCCCGCACGCCCACCACCTGCCCGCAACCCCAACCGCCCCACCATGCCCCGACGCCCACCACCTGCCCCCCAACCCCCCCACCTGCCCCGCACCCCACCACCTGCCCCGCAACCCCCCCCCCCAATGCCCCCACGCCCACCACCTCCCGCAACCCGCCCCACCATGCGACCGCACGCCCACCACCTGCCCCTAACCAGCCCCACCATGCCCCGCACGCGCACCACCTGCCCCCGAACCCGACCCACCATGCCCCGCACGCCCACCCCCTGCCCCCCAACCCGCCCCACCAAGCCCCGCACGCCACCACCTGCCCCCTAACCCCCCCCCCCCAGCCCCCCCCCCCCACCACCAGCCCCCCCAACCCGCCCCACCATGCCCCGCACGCCCACCACCTGCCCCGCAACCCGCCCCACCATGCCCCGCACGCCCACCACCTGCCCCGCAACCAGCCCCACCATGCCCCCCACGCCCACCACCTGCCCCCTAACCCGCCCCACCTGCCCCGTACGCCCACCACCTGCCCCGCAACCCGCCCCACCATGCCCCGCACGCCCACCACCTGCCCCCTAACCCGCCCCACCATGCCCCGCACGCCCACCACCTGCCCAGCAACCCGCCCCACCATGCCCCGCACGCCCACCACCTGCCCCGCACGCCGCCCCACCATGCCCCGCACGCCCACCACCTGCCCCGCAACCCGCCCCACCATGCGCCGCACGCCCACCACCTGCCCCCTAACCCGCCCCACCATGCCCCGCACGCTCACCACCTGCCCCCTAACCCGACCCACCATGCCCCGCACCCACCACCTGCCCCGCAACCCGCCCCACCATGCCCCGCCCGCCCACCACCTGCCCCCTAACCCGCCCCACCTGCCCCGCACGCCCACCACCTGCCCCGCAACCCGCCCCACCATGCCCCCCCCCCCCCCCACCAGCCCCCCAAACCCCCCCACCATGCCCCGCACGCCCACCACCTGCCCCTCAACCGCCCCACCATGCCCCGCACGCCCCCCACCTCCCCGCAACCACCCCACCATGCCCCTCACGCCCACCACCTGCCCCGCAACCCGCCCCACCGCCCCGCACGCCCACCACCTGCCCCGCAACCCCGCCCCACCATGCCCCCACTCCCACCACCTGCCCCCTAAACCCCCCCACCTGCCCCGCACGCCCCCACCTGCCCCCACCCCCGCCCCCACCATGCCCCGCACGCCCACCACCTGCCCCGCAACCCCCCCCACCATGCCCCGCACGCCCCCCCTGCCCCCCACCCCGCCCCACCTGCCCCGCACGCCCACCACCTGCCCCGCAACCCGCCCCACCATGCCCCGCACCCCCACCTGCCCCAACCCAACCCGCCCCACCATGCCCCGCACTCCCACCACCTGCCCCGCAAACCCCCCCCACATTGCCCCGCCACTTGCCCACCACCTGCCCCCTAACCCGCCCCACCTGCCCCGCACAGCGCCCACCCCTTCCCCGCACCCGCCCCACCATCCCCACGCCCACCACCTGCCCGCGCACCCGCCCCACCATGCCCCAACACCCCACCACCTTCCCCGCACCCCCCCAAACCCTGCCCCACCTACCGCGCCTCACCCACCATGCCCCCAACCCCCCCCACCATGCCCGCACTGCCCCCACTGCCCCCTAACCCGACCCACCATGCCCCGCACGCCCACCACCTGCCCCGCAACCCGCCCCACCATGCCCCGCCCGCCCACCACCTGCCCCTACCCGCCCCACCTCCCCCGCACGCCCACCACCTGCCCCGCAACCCGCCCCACCATGCCCCGCACGCCCCCCCCCTGCCCCGCAACCCGCCCCACCCTGCCCCGCACGCCCACCACCTGCCCCCTAACCCGCCCCACCTGCCCCGCACGCCCACCACCTGCCCCGCAACCCCCCCCCACCATGCCCCGCACGCCCCACACCTGCCCCGCAACCCGCCCCACCACCTGCCGCACTCCCACCCACCTGCCCCCTAACCGCCCCACCATGCCCCGCACGCTCACCACCTGCCCCCTAACCCGACCCACCATGCCCCGCACGCCCCCCACCTGCCCCCCAAACCCGCCCCACCATGCCGCACGCCCACCTCCCCCTACCCGCCCCACCTGCCCGCACCCCCCACTCCCCAACCCCCCCACCATGCCCCACGCCGCCCACCACCTTCCCCGCACCCGCCCCACCATGCCCCGCCCTCCCACCACCTTCCCCGCAACCACCCCACCATGCCCCGCACCGCCACCACCTTCTGCCCCCTAACCCCGCCCCACCTGCCCCTACCCCCCACCCCTGCCCCGCAACCCCCCTCCCCACCATGCCCCGCACGCCCACCACCTGCCCCCACCCCCCCCCACCTGCCCCGCACGCCACCACCTCCCCTCAACCCGCCCCACCATGCCCCGCCACGCCCACCACCTGCCCGCAACACCCGCCCCACCTGCCCCGCACGCCCACCACCTGCCCCCTAACCCGCCCCACCTGCCCCGCACGCCCACCACCTGCCCCGCAACCCGCCCCACCATGCCCCGCACGCCCACCACCTGCCCCGCAACCCGCCCCACCATGCGCCGCACGCCCCCCCCCCGCCCCCTAACCCCCCCCACCTGCCCCGCACGCTCACCACCTGCCCCCTAACCCGACCCACCATGCCCCGCACGCCCACCACCTGCCCCGCAACCCGCCCCACCATGCCCCGCACGCCCACCACCTGCCCCCTAACCCGCCCCCCCCTGCCCCGCACGCCCACCACCTGCCCCGCAACCCGCCCCCACCAGCCCCGCCCGCCCACCACCTGCCCCGCAACCCGCCCCACCATGCCCCGCACGCCCACCACCTGCCCCGCAACCAGCCCCACCATGCCCCGCACGCCCACCACCTGCCCCCTAACCCGCCCCACCTGCCCCGTACGCCCACCACCTGCCCCGCAACCCGCCCCACCATGCCCCGCACGCCCACCACCTGCCCCCTAACCCGCCCCACCATGCCCCCCACCCCCACCACCTGCCCCCTAACCCGCCCCACCATGCCCCGCACGCACACCACCTGCCCCGCAACCCGCCCAACCATGCCCCGCCCGCCCACCAACTGCCCCGCAACCCGCCCCACCATGCGCCGCACGCCCACCACCTGCCCCCTAACCCGCCCCACCATGCCCCGCACGCTCACCACCTGCCCCCTAACCCGACCCACCATGCCCCGCACGCCCACCCCCTGCCCCGCAACCCGCCCCACCATGCCCCGCACGCCCACCACCTGCCCCTAACCCGCCCCACCTGCCCCGCACGCCCACCACCTGCCCCGCAACCCGCCCCACCATGCCCCGCACGCCCACCACCTGCCCCGCAACCCGCCCCACCATGCCCCGCACGCCCACCACCTGCCCCGCAACCCGCCCCACCATGCCCCGCACGCCCACCACCTGCCCCCTAACCCGCCCCACCATGCCCCGCACGCCCCACCTGCCCCGCAACCCGCCCCACCATGCCCCGCACGCCCACCACCTGCCCCCCCACCCGCCCCCCCATGCGCCGCACGCCCACCACCTGCCCCCTAACCCGCCCCACCATGCCCCGCACGCTCACCACCTGCCCCCTAACCCGACCCACCATGCCCCGCACGCCCACCACCTGCCCCGCAACCCGCCCCACCATGCCCCGCACGCCCACCACCTGCCCCCTAACCCGCCCCACCTGCCCCGCACGCCCACCACCTGCCCCGCAACCCGCCCCCACCATGCCCCGCACGCCCACCACCTGCCCCGCAACCCGCCCCACCATGCCCCGCACGCCCACCACCTGCCCCGCAACCCGCCCCACCATGCCCCGCACCCACCACCTGCCCCCTAACCCGCCCCACCATGCCCCGCACGCCCACCACCTGCCCCGCAACCCGCCCCACCATGCCCCGCACGCCCACCACCTGCCCCCTAACCCGCCCCACCATGCCCCGCACGCCCACCACCTGCCCCACCCCGCACCCCTAGCCCCAGGCGCTACACAGACCCCGCCCGCCCCACGGCAATGAGGGAGGCGGACACAACCCCTAGAGCCCCCCAGGGTCTCACCCGCCGCCGCTCTGTTAATCTGTTTCCTCCTCTCACTTCCGCCTTCGCCGCGCTGACGTCACAGAACACGTGAGGGGCGGGACGTCAAGTGAGGGTGGTGGGCGGAGCCCGCCCCTGCCCTTACCACGGAGAGCGCGTCCCCGCCCCACCTTCGCCCGGAAGTCACCATCGAGAGGAAGGGCAGAGCGACACCCCCTCCCCCCGCGCGGCGGACCACAGAGAGGAGGGCTAGAGGGGCACCCCCGAGCTCCTCCCCTCCCCCTCTAGGGCCCCGCCCCCAGCAGGAGAGACACGGGGGCGGGGCCGGGGGCAGATGGCGGGTGGGCAGGGGGCGGGGCTGGGAGGGGAGGGTTCCAGCTTTCTAATGGCTGAAAAACCGGACACTTTGCCCCACCCCCTTCCCGAGGCCCCGCCCCTTTCCCGAGGCCTCGCCCCCCCACCCCCTCCCTCCCACCCTTCCCCCCCCGCTCGCTTTCACGGGGCTGCTTGGGGTGCAGGAGGAGGTGGGGGTGCAGGGTGCGCGAGGGGGCTCTGGGCTGGGGGAGGGGGAGGGCTCCGGGGGGCACGGACCCCAGGCAGCCCCCGGGAGGCGGGGCCACGTCCCCCCGGGCCCCAGCTCCCAGGCCTAGGGGCAGCCAAGGGGCTCGGCGCCGCCGCCTCCGCTCCCATTGGCCGTGGTTCCCCGCCCATGGCCCCTGCAGGCGGGAGCAGCGCACGGAGCCCCTGGGGCCGCCCCTACGCCTAGGAGCCGGAGGGCCATGCCGCCTACTTCCCGCCAGCCCTGCTGCACCGCCAGCTGGCCTTTTAAGGGCCCCGCCAGCGGTCCTGAGCGGAGCTGCCAGGGTCCCTTTTTGACTAGGAGATCCTGGTGAAAACCAGACAGCGGGCAAACCTGGATGGGTAGCTTGGTCAGGGAGCTGATAGTGGGCTGAGGGCAGGGGGAGGGGCGGGGATGGGAGGGGGGGAAGGGGGATGTTGGGCAGGGAGTGGGGTGGAGGCTGGGGGATGTTGGGCAGGGAGCGGATAGGAGTCAGCTCAGGGCGGGGCTGGGAGCAGGAGGGGAGGGAGGTGGGGGCAGGGGCTGTGTTGGAGGGGGCTGGGGTGGTTGGAGTGGGCTGGAGTCAGTCTGGGAGGCAAGTTGAGCAGGGGTTGAAATAGATGGAGGAGCTGGGGCTGCATGGGGCTAAGATGCAGGGGGAGGTTGGGGGCAGGGAGAAGAGAGCTCAGTTGAGGTGCTGTGGGAAGCAGGAGGCTGGTTAGTGCTGGTGGGAGGGGAAGGAGGAGCCCAACTGATTCCCCCCTTACCTCTGGGGGGTAGATAGTGGGGGGGAAGGGGACAAGTGGGGGTTAGGCTATGGGTAGGGGTGGGCTGCAGGAATCAAATGCTGTTATTGCAGGGACACCACTGGCTCAAAATTCAGATGCTCCACTCCCCTGGTTCTCACCTCATGATCGTTGTACCTGCCTAAGGGGGGCTTATAAACCTCATTTCCTCTCCCCAGTGGGTCATCCCCTGGCAGGGCCCTTCCCCCCACAGCTCTCTGAAGCATGCAGCTCCCTACCAGGTCCTGGCATCCCTCTGGGACGCTCATACTCCCGCTCACCCAACTTGGCCTTGGGCTGCTATATGGCCCCATAGAGCTGGAAGCCCCTCCAGGCAGGCACTGGCATCAGTGGGGTGGCTTAGGGGGCAGGTGGGGGGGGAGGGCTGGGTGTATACAAGCAGTACACTACCCATAGCAATGCAAGGGCCAACCCCATATCCCCAGAGGCCACCCAGGGGAGTGACTGGGTGTCCCTGCAGAAATGGCAGGGTGAGAGCCTGGGACGGCCAGCGCAGGGACTAGATGATCAGTCATTCCTTCCAGCCTTAGCACCCATGAAGCCCCAGTCCAGTGAGGCCCTGGGCCCCCAGCCCTTTCCCTGCTCCTGGGCAGGAAATAGCCCCCACCCTTCCGTCTCATCTGCCTGCCCTGCTCCATGTGGAACCGAGCCCCCTGCCACCATGGCTCAGCCCCTGTGGGACACAGGGAAGACATTTCACACTACCTCAGGCCTGCCAACAAGGCCCAGCTTTGGCTGCCCCCCATTCCTTCTGATGGGGAATTCTCCTTCCACGCTGAGCCTCAGCCAGCTCTGCTGCCGGGGAAGAGGCAGCTGCTGACTCAGCCAGAGGCTGGATGCCCATCCCCCACTTCCAGGCAGCTGGGCCCCCCATGGCCACTTGATTCGCACCCCAGCAGCTGAGATCAGCCCTTCCTTTCCTAGCCCAGAGGGGGCAGCAGTTGCATCTCATCAGCCCGTATTATGGCTTTACCCTGCAACCATCGCACATCTGCCCTTCTCTCAGGCCTGCTTGGGCAGGAAGTGCCCGCTAACAAGGCTTGGAGGTTTCTAAGCCAGCCGCAGAAGTGAGCAGTGAGGGAGCAGCT
Source organism: Dermochelys coriacea (assembly GCF_009764565.3). NCBI lineage: Eukaryota > Metazoa > Chordata > Testudines > Dermochelyidae > Dermochelys > Dermochelys coriacea. The sequence goes on from NC_050090.1 coordinate 11,650,321, forward strand.
ACCCGCTGTGCTGGGGAGCAGGAGGGTCAACCCCCACGCCACTTCCAACAGCACAGCCAGAGGCCTGGGCAATGGGCTGGGGCCCACCTTGCTGCTGGGGTGAGATATGGACTCCTGTGGCCATTGCTGGGGCAGCTGGGTGGGCAGCCCCTCGAGGAGAGACACCCCTCCACCCCATCTGAAAGGGAGGAGGGGGGCGGCGGAGCAATAAGGCACAGACAGGCCCTGGGCAGTGAGGTGCGCTAACATTCCCCTTTAATAACCCGACACACTAGAGTACAGTGGCTTCATGGCCCCGGGGCCGGCAGGAGGCCCCAGCATGGCAAAGAACCAGTTCATTGGGGGGTGAGGCCTGGGGCAGAAGAGGGCAGGGTTCAATCAGCCCAGGCCCCACCTCCAGCCCAGTCCCATTGAATAATCAGCCTTCGCTTTGCTGTAAGTGGGGCGCTGTGTTTTTAAAAACCAGACACACGAGGGATGTAAAAGGGGAGGGCGGGCCTGGCCCCCCACGGCAAGACTGCATGCACCCCCAGCCTGCCCTACACCCCGGCTGCAGCCCCCTGCCTAATAAATAGATACGCTCTGCAAAGCCAGGGGGAGGAGCCAGTGCGCTCACACTGGCCACGTCTAGGGGGCGCTCTGCTCAGGGCCTGAGCATGCTGGGAAACCAGCAAGAGAGCGACCAATAGGGAAGATGGGGCTGCGTGGGTGGGGCAGGGGATTCCAATGTAAGCCCTGCCCCATCCCTCAGCAGCCACCTCCCCTCCAGCCAGGGGGCAGGAGTGGGGGGAAAGGCTGCCAGGGGCAGAGGCCGTGAGCAGCGAGGGGGGCCCTGCCAGTGCCAGGCTCCCGTGCCCCCCGGTGGCTGAAGGCAGCGGTGTTGGCAGAGTCCCTTGTGGGAGGGGTGGGGGCAGCTGGTCAGTTCTATTTGAGGCAACGCTCGAAGTAGGTGGAGCCGATGTAGCCGCCCCGCATGGAGCGCTGCACGTTCTGCTCAAACAGGCGTCTGTTGTTCTGAAGGACCTCAGCAGCCTCTTTGTTCAGGGGGTCTTCGGGGTTTGGCTCCTGCGGGCAGGGAGGAGATATGGTTAGAGGCTGGCCATGCCCCTGATCACCCCCACCCAAATCAGGGCTGCATCCCCCTGCCACACGCGACCCCCACTGTCCTTCCCTGAGACCACTTGCAAAACAATCCTTAGCCCCTCTTCTGAGGGCCCCTCGCTGCGTCCCCCACCTCCAGTCACTTTAACCAAAGGAGACTCTGTGACCTAGTGGACAGAGCACTGAACCGGGCACCAGGACACCTAGTTCTATTCCTGGTTTGCCACCACCCCTGTCTGTGTCTCATTTTCCCCACCTGTAAAATGGGGAGTGGATACTGACCTCCTTTGTCAAGTTCTAGATCAGAGCTAGTGTAGTAACAGAACGTTGTATCACCAACTACCCCGCTATAGTTAACGCAGTACACCACATACAGCGGAAGCAATTAAAGTAGTTTAAGGCATTTTTATACTGGTATAACTGCAGCCAGGCTAAGGTCATACCAGTATAAGTACGTGGTAACACATCACTCCTCTAACCAATGGAGTCACAGTGGTACAATCTCTGTATGTAGCCCAGGCCACTGTAAGCTTGTTTGAAATCCCTGCAGCGTTACCTCCAGCTGTGTTGTAAGAGACCGTTCAAGGTGAAGTGAGCACTTAACACACCTCTGCAGGCATAGGACAAAGGAGGGTTAGCACCATAGGTTGCTGTAATAAACCATAAATCCAGCATCTTTATTGATTTTCAGTGTCTAACAAAAACAAAAAGACACTCCTACGATACACCCCTGGTTGTCACCTACCACTCCAGGGCCCAAACGGGATTATCAGGTAACAATTACAACCCATACTGGATGGGGACCACATCCAGAAAGAAATCTTTCCCGAACCCCCTCCCCTGGTCTTCAAACAGACCCCCACATCCCCATATTCATCAGAAGCAGGCTCCCAGACCCTCCCAGAACAACTGATGCAAAACTTGCAGCTATATCTTCACTGCTAGGAGGATCAATACCCACACACCTGTCAAGATCCATGGGTTGTACACATGCCTATCACGTGATGTACCTCATCCAGTGCACTGCATACCCCAACAACAACTGCATGGGCGAAACAGGACAATCACTACAATCGCTAATGAACTCGCACAGAAAAATGATGAGACAAGAGAACCTCCTTATCACCTGTGGGTGAACACTTTTCACAAAGCCATCATTCTGTATCTGGCCTCTTGGTTCTTGTCCTCTAAGGAAACCTCTCCAACACCTTCAAAAGATGAGCCTGGGAGCTTAAATTCATAACTCCGCCAGACACGAAAAATCAGACTCAAAGATACTGGATTTATGGCTCAATCTGCTACCCACTACACCCCCCTTTTTTGTCCTATGACTGAAGGGGTGTTAAGACTTTCACTATGAATGGGTCCCTTGAAACATGTTAATTCCTTAAAATGTGTGTTAATTCTTTATGCTATACAATCTGTTCCAGCTTGTATTGAGCTGTTACACCCGAGAACCTTTCCCAGACCTGAAGAAGAGCTCTGTGTACGCTTGCGAGTTTGTCTCTCTCACCGACAGAGAAGTGGGTCCAGTAAAACAATGATTCTCAGCGAGGGGTACGTGCACCCTTGGAGGTACGCAGAAGTCTTCCTGGGGTACATCAACTTATCTATACATTGGCCTAGTTTTACAACATGCTACATCAAAAGCGATAGCAAAATCAGTACAAACTAAAATTTCATACGATGACTTGTTTATACTTCTCTATATACTATACACTGACATGCAAGTACAATATTTGTATTCCAATTTTACTACGTGGTAAAAATGAGAAAGGAAGCAATTTGTCAGTACTATTGGCTGTGACACTTATATTTTTAGGTCTGATTTTGTAAGCAAGTCGTTTTTAAATGAGGTGAAACTGGGGGTACTCAAGACAAATCAGACTGCTGAAAGGGGTATAGTAGTCTGGAAAAGTTGAGAGCCACTGCAATAAAAGATATTAATTAACCTGCCTTGTCTCTAATACCCTGGACCAACACAGCTACCACAACATGGCAAACAACCCATAGTTATGTCAAATATTTAAGATCCATTTAACTCCAATGACTGATGACCATTTTGGAGAAAGGACAGCACTGTTAAAATGTCAGCACCACCACAGAAGAAACATCCCAAGATCTTCCCATAGACCCTCCAGCTACATCAGGAAAGACAAGATCTGACATTCCCAACCTTTTTAAGGTGGAAAAAACGTGGAGAAAAAAATCACAAAAATTCACTGTAAATGTGTGCGTGTGTGACAAGCCCCATTTCTGGTTTATAAACCCCTTTGCAGGTCACTTTGAAAGGGGAAGGTTCTTCTAGCCAGGCTCACACCCGGAATCAGACTCCAAACAGCTGCTGAGGCAGAGGGAGTGTTGGCTGTGACCCACTGAGGTGCAGATTCAGAAACAAGGCCAAGCCCAGGGAACGTTGAAGGCTGTTTCCATGGACCCCCTCCCTAAAACCATCACGCTGTGAAAAGACTAGATTCCAGCGCACACCCTAAAAGGTTCTAACCTAGCAGGGAAAAGCAGAACAAGAAGCAAGATTTGGAAGCAGAGGCCAGACAAATTCCAATTAGAAATAAGGCACAAAACTTTAACAGTGAGGGTCATTAACCACTGGAACCAACTACCAAGGGAAGTGATGGATTCTCTATCTCCTGATGGCTTCAAATCCAGACCCGATCCCTTTCCTGGGAGATGCTTTCGCCAAACTCAAGTTATTGGGCTCAGTGCAGGGGAGAGGGGATGGAATTTACCAGCTCGGCAGATCACATTGTAATCGGCAAATGTCAGTAAACGTCATTTTCACCACGCATCCACCAACCAATGAAAAACATTTCCACTCATCATCAAAATTTACAGAGGGAAAGAAAGAAAAATGTTGCTTCAGACTCACTGGAGTTTGATTTAAGGCTATTCACTTTGTATCATTTGACATATGTGGACAACTGGGTTTTAACAGTGATAAAACTAACCGAGTCTCAGCATCTACCGTCACCACATAATTGTCTGCCCTCCCTCCCCCATCCTTTCCTGCACATGTGAAAATTGAAAATGATAAAAATGAGGGAGAAATGCCTAAACCCCGTCATTTTGGGAGTGTAAACATTTAAATAGATAAAAACTGAAAAAAAGCATAAAAAAAACAAATATGATTCATCCAAATGACAAAAAACCAACAACGGAGGCCCTGCCAAACCTTGCTATATGGGAGGTCAGGCCAGAAGATCTAATGGTCTCTTCCTGGCCTTGAACTCCAGGAGGAGCATTGGTTTCTTCTGAAGGAAGTCAAAGGGGGTCTTTACAAGCTCGCAGGTCACAGGACAGCGGCTTCACTTTTATCCTGGCGCCCGCTCGGAATGCATGCGACAGGGCAGAGTTCAGACCTAATCCCCTTATGCTCTGCAGGGTAAATTGTGCTACTACTGTCACTTAAAGAGGCTGGATGGCCCAATGGTTAGAGCGCTTGGGAGCTGCACCTTCTCTTCCCTGCGTTGTCACTGACAATGGGTATAACGGCCCGGCCCTGCCCCACAAGGCTGCATAACGATAAATCCATGGAAGATTGTGAGGCACCCAACTACTACGGGGGACCTCGTAAAGAGGGGAATAGACGGGAATGCGGGTATTGATTTCCACCTGCAGGATGTATTTTAACGTTACATTGGACTCCATTGATTCTGCCCCTGGGTATTTTGATCAACTGTAGAACTGCCTCAAGAAGGGGACAGAAAAGGGATTGTAAAAAGCAGCACATTTGCTGAACGCATCTGTTCACGATGCTACCATTTAAAGCTGCCCATCATTCAGGTTCAGGGTTAACAGTCCACCGAGCTGACCCATTTCAGGCTGCTGGCAGATGCTGCTTGGCCCATTGCTCCTTGTCCCCTTTTCAGCGGCTCTCTGCATCCCTCAGGTTGACCAGAGTCTTTAGGGGAAGCCTCAGGACCCCCCAAAGGCTCCATCAATTGTCCCAGCGGTGTCTCTGCAATATGTTAAACCAGCCATGCCCATGGGAAGAGCCATGGGGCACCCAGCCTGCGCAGGGCTGAGCAGAGTACCAGGGACCCGCAGAGATGGAAACACACCGGAGAGCTGGCCCCAGGCCCTCCGCAGGTCATGCAGACTGAAGCATGGCACTGCAGGCAGCTTAGCACGCGGCCACGCCAACACCCCGAGCCCTCGCAGAGTAACCTGCCAATGCCTCCCTCAGCTCCGAGGGCACTGCCCCCTCGCTAGAGTGTGTCATAGCCTGCCCAGAGACTCTAGGTAGCAATCACCCTGCCCCACCGCTCCCCTAAACTGCAAGGGGACAAGGAGAGCAGCACCCCACAACCAGCCCCCAAACACACATGGCAGGAGGAAACCACTGCCCCCCCGAGCCCTGCTGAAACACCAGGGCTACCTCCACCCCGAACAGTGCAGGGGACACGGGTCCCTCCCACCTCCTGCCCCACAGCCCTCCCAAAACGGCCACCCACCCCCAACGGTGCAGGTGAAACCTTCCCTCCCTGGTACTCACCAAGAAGAGGTACTGCAGACCATAAATTATAGAGTTTATTGTTAGTACAGGTTTCCAGTCCTCTCTGCGGGGCAGAAAAGAACCATGAGTGAGGACCCTGCAGCCAAGCCCATGAGAGGAGCAACACCACACTCAGGTGGCAAAGGATCATCCCAGGTTCTGACTGAGGAGGAGAGCCAGACAGATGGTATTGGGGGGGGGGAGCGTGGGGATATGAGACTCAAGGTGGAGGTTTTGGGGTGGGGATCACATCAGATGACTAGGGGAACGGGGATCATGGAGATTATGGGAGGAGGGATTGCCCCTAGACCTGTATGTAAGGAGAAGGGCAGTGCTGCTGGAGGGGGATCCCCCATATCCCTCCCCCCCCCGAGCTCCATGGGGGTGGGCCACGGTGGATCCTCCATATCTCTCCCTCTTGCCCCCCCGCACCCCAGAGATGGGCCACAGGGGATTCCCCGTGATGCTGTATGATTGAAGAGGACCATTTGTAGCAGTTGCTACCACTGTTATATAATTGTAACAAATCTTATACAAAGTCTATCAGGTGAGGTGTCAATGAAAAGTCAAATACAATTATCCTGGTAAAATCCATGGATCACTCCGGCATCTGAAGGTGTGAAGGTTGGCTAGGTCTCTGTATCTCACATGCATTTGTCCCTGGGGTAACACCCACAAGGTACCTTAGAGACTAACAAATTTATTTGAGCATAAGCTTTTGTGAGCTACAGCTCACTTCATCAGATGTAGCTCACGAAAGCTTATGCTCAAATAAATTTGTTAGTCCCTAAGGTGCCACAAGTACTCTTTCTTTTTGCGAATACAGACTAACACGGCCGCTACTCTGAAACCCACAAGGTAGTTAACATTCAGTCTCCCCAGCCCATTGTGAATTGACTACACAGAAGAATCAACTCTCTTCCAGAGGACACCTGAGAGAGCCAGGAGCCAGTGGTCACCTCTGTGATTCAGTAAAACATGTAAGGGCATGTGATGTGGACATGTGACCTCAGACTCCATCTTTGCCAATACACAGGCTGTGGGCTTTGTTTGGGACAGTAACTTCCCATCCACATGGCAGAGGATATAAAAGGCACCCGAGACATCTCCAATTTGCCTCTTTCCCCTAAGACGGAGCTGGGCAAACTACGGCCCGCAGGACCGTCCTGTCCAGCCCTTGAGCTTCCGGCCAGGGAGACTAGCCCCTGGCCCCTCTCCTGCTGTCCCCCCCCCCCCTTACAGCCTCATCTCGCCACGCCACCAGCGCTCGTCTGCCACATCTGCAGGGCAGCGCAGTGGCGTGGCTGGCTCCAGCCGGGTGGCAGGGCTGCAAGCTCCTGCCACTCTGAGCAGCGTGGTAAGGGAGCGGGGAGCAGGATAAGGGGCAGTGGGTCCCAGGGGGCAGTCATGGAGCAGTTGGATGGGGCGGAGGCGATCGGGGGTCAGGGAGGGTTGAACAAGCATGGGAGTCCCAGGGGGGGCCTGTCTGGGGTGTGGATGGGCAGTCAGGGGGACAGGAAGAAGGGGGGGTTGGATGGAGGGGTCCCAGGACGGGAAGTCAGGGGACAAGGAACAGGGTGGGTTGGATGGGTCGGGAGGGGGCAGATAGGGGCGGGGGCCAGGCTGTTTGGGGAGGCACAGCCTTCCCTACCCGGCCCTCCATACAGTTTCGCAACCCAGATGTGGCCCTCAGGTCAAAACAAAAGAGGAACATTTTGAACAATGGACTGAGAACCGTCCAATCTTTTGGAAGTTAGCAAAGAGACTTTACAAGCCAGCAGTCTATTCCATCACTGCTACAAGCCTGACGTAAGAACTTTGCAATCATTTGTATGTATATGATCTTTTAACCATTTATAACTATTCTTTTTATTAATACATTTTTGTATTAATACAAATGAATACATTTATTAATACATTTACTGAAGATTGGCTGACAGAGTGATAACTGGGTAAAATCAGACAAGGATTTTGACCTGGTGGTAAGCATTTGATCCTTTGGGAATAGTGGAACCTCACATATGGTGAACCTCACATATGGGTTTTCAGTAACCTCTCACTACTTTAGACCAGTTTGTTGGGATGGGAACCAATGGCTGGAAAGCCTATAAGAGGCCTGTGTTTGGCTTCTTATTAACCAGTGTGGTACCAGTGCAGCTCTTCTGCTACTGGTTTGGTGAATCTTATTGTAGTTAAAACCACCAGTTTTTGGCATGTGCCTGCCCTGTTTCTTGCAGTCTGTCCTGAGTGTGCATTCTCAGTGAGGTCCATTCTAGGCACCAGATCATAGAATCATAGAAGGTCAGGGTTGGAAGGGACCTCAGGAGATCATCTAGTCCAACCTGCTGCTCAAAGCAGGACCAATCCCCAACTAAATCACACCCCATTCCCCCCTGATCTGTGTGGGCAGGGCAGGGAAGGATTCTGGTGCTGGAGAGAGGCCGTCCCCCTTCCCGATCTGCATGGGTGGGCAATCCCTCAGATCGGCAGGGGATAGCAGTGATAAAGCGTGGTGGCTGGGTGCGCTCCCTACCTGAGGATATTTAGGCAGACGTTTCCCTCTAGGTCTATGTTGGGGTGGTACACCATGGTCTCACACTTCACCTTGGGAGGGTCATGAGGGTAGCCTTGGCCTACCTGCAGACAGACAGATGGGAGAGTCATTCCCAAGGCTCCCCCCATGGCAGAGCAGCTGGGCCAAGACTCCCTGACCCCGCCGACTCAGAGGAGCTCCAGATTCCTGCCCCGCCACCTGTAGTGCTGCTCCCCCCTGGGCCGCTTGTGCCTTCCTGCTGCAGACTCCTGGATCCTCTTGCCAGCTCTGGGCATGTCCCCGGCTTCCTTAGCAGTCACAGCACCTTTCTCCCCCCCAGGAGAGGGGACACCAGATTCGTGGGGCTGACACTCCCTCCTTGGCTCAGACACAGCGAAGAGAGTCCAACATGGGGAAGCCCCGAGATCCCCGCCCCTCCCAGCCGGGCAAGGCTCCGGTGCAAATTGAGCTCCATCCCAGGGGTGGGGAAGGGACTTACCTTAAAACTGAAGACAAACTTCCCCCCTTTATAGAAACCCTGAAAGAGAAAACACCTTCAGTGAGGGAGGGATCCTCAGGGGGTACCCCAGCACCCCAAGGGGCCTGGGCTCAGCCCCAACCCATGGATCCAAGTGCAGGGGACCAGAGACACAGCAGCTAGGGGCTGTGATCACACCCCCTCCCCAGGCATTTCAGCTCAGCTGGCATTGTGGGGCCTGATGCAGGGCGGGGTTGAGGGGCACCAGCAGCGCTGTGGTGGGCGAGCTGGGATAGCGGGGGGGATAGTCAGGATTATGGGGCACTGGCAGGGCTGGATCTGGGGCTGGGACAGCAGGGGCATGGGCAAAGCCATGAATCTTTTGCACCCCTTGCCCCCATCTCCCTCCCCGGCATACTGGCTTGGGCTCCAGCACCCCTCTCACCCTACGCACATGGAGGTGCCTTCCAACTGCACCCCCACACACACACACAGCACAAGCAGGGCCCCCTGCAGCCTGGCACCACCCAGCAGGGAGCAACAACTGAAGTCTGGGCACAGGCTGAGCCCATCAGCTGAGGCTTCCCCAGGGGCAGGAAGAGAAAGGCAAGTCCAGGAATGCAGGACTCCCTGCTCCCCACCCACGTGCCAGACCCCTTCCCTGCCCCCCCCCCTCACCTCGTCAGGGCAGATAACTAGCTTGAAGTTGAGGAGGTCGTCCTGGTCGGAGAAATCTATTTCGCATGTTTTCGGCAAATTCAGTTCGTTAATATCTGGGAGGCAGGAGGAAAGCAGGGAGAGATGGGTCAGTTCGGAGGATAACCCCAGATCCCTCCCACCATAGAGGAGCCCCACCGCACTCTCCATAGGGGGTAAATCTCTGGATCAGAAAGGGGCATTTCAAAAGTGGGTAGGACAATCCTGGTCTGTCCTGGCCCCCCACACACACAGGAGGGAGACAAACATGGGGGCCTCCTACTAAGTTCTTTTCACTGGAGGTCCAGGATACTCTGGCTGGGGTCAGGGCACTGGCTCTCAGGGGGCAGGTTGGGGGAAAATGCCATATTTAGAGAAGCCCCCAGGAGGTACTCGCCCCACAGCCCTGCCCAGGCACCATTCACACAACAGGACACGGTAAGGCTGAGTCCCAGCTCAGCCTGGCGCTGGGTCTCCAACTGCCCTCCCTCATGGGGCGAGGCCCCAGCAGAATTGAGCCCGTGGTGAAGAGCACTGCACAGAAATGTGCCAGGGAGGGGGTACACGTTCCCAACAGGACATAGGCTGAGCCACTCCAGGTACATTCCCAGAGCGCGGCCAGGATCCCCCCCCATCAGTTCACGATGGGGCAGAGTGTGTCAAGGGCATTGACTTGCCACCTCTGGAAAACTGGATTGGAGCACCACACTGGGACACAAACGGATGGGGATGGAACCTGGTATCTTTCTGGGCACAGCCAGAAGTGGGGAGAACCCAGGTTTCTGCCCTTTGCGGACACTTGCACAGCTGGCACTGCCTGTAGGGATGTCTGATTTGTTGCATGGTGGGGTTTGCATCAGACGCCCCCAGTGGGGTGCACTTCCCTCATCCCCCGTGAACATGGGTTCCCATTGGGTGGGGCTCCCACCCCCACCGGGGAAACCCCAGAAGACCCCCCCCCGCGCACACACGTGCGCACACTGGGGGGTCCCCCTTCCCTGCTGGGGTCGGGGGGTACCGGGCCGGGAAGGGGGGGGAAGGGGGGGGCTGGGCCGGGCGGTACCGGGCCGGGAAGGGGGGGGGAAGGGGGGGGCTGGGCCGGGCGGTACCGGGCCGGGAAGGGGGGGGGAAGGGGGGGGCTGGGCCGGGCGGTACCGGGCCGGGAAGGGGGGAGGGAGGGAAGGGGGGGGGCTGGGCCGGGCGGTACCGGGCCGGGGGGGGAGGGAGGAAGGGGGGGGCTGGGCCGGGCGGTACCGGGCCGGGGGGGGAGGGAGGGAAGGGGGGGGCTGGGCCGGGCGGTACCGGGCCGGGGAGGGAGGGGGGGGGCTGGGCCGGGCGGTACCGGGCCGGGGAGGGAGGGGGGGGGCTGGGCCGGGCGGTACCGGGCCGGGGAGGGCGGGGGGGGGCTGGGTCGGGCGGTACCGGGCCGAGGGGGGGAGGGAGGGAGAGAAGGGGGGGGCTGGGCCGGGCGGTACCGGGCCGGGGAGGGAGGGGGGGGGCTGGGTCGGGCGGTACCGGGCCGAGGGAGGGAGAGAAGGGGGGGGCTGGGCCGGGCGGTACCGGGCCGGGGAGGGAGGGGGGGGCTGGGTCGGGCGGTACCGGGCCGAGGGGGGGGAGGGAGGGAGAGAAGGGGGGGGCTGGGCCGGGCGGTACCTTTCTGGATGCGGAGCTGCGCGGCCGACGCCTTCTTGCTGCTGCCCTTGGTGCCTCCGGCCGATTCCTCCTCCTTCTTCTGCTGCTTCAGCGAGAACAGCTTGATCATCCTGCCGGGCGGCCGGGCCGGGCCGGGCCGGGCCGGGAGCCGAACCGGGCCGGGCCGGGCGGGCCCGGGGGGCGGGGCTCGGCGCGGCCTGTGCGGAGTCCCGGCGCTGGGCCGGGTCAGTCGCTCGCTGCTGCCGGGCCCGGGGGGGAAGCGGAGCGGGGCCGCCCAGGCTACTGCCGCTGCGGGTGCGTCGGCAACGGCCGGCCCGCTCGGCTCCTTCCGGAAGGGCTTCGGCCCTTTCCGGAACCGCTTCGGCTGCTTCCGTCGCCGATGGATTGGACCTCGCTGCTTTCCGTCCCGGGTCTGAGCACCGCCCACTCCCAGCCTCGCCACTTTCCGCCGCATCATCGGCACTTTCCGCCGGAGGCCCGGCAGCCTACGTCACACGCTCGGCCCCGCCCACTCAGGGCTCGGCACTTTCCGCCGCACGCTCGGCACTTGACGCCGGGCCCTCGCCTACCCGGCGCGGGGAAGACGCTGCGTTCCAAAGGGCTGGGGGAGGGACCCGCGGGTCGGGTATGACTCAGGGCGGAAGTCAGCCGGCCGCCATCTTTAGTGAGGGTAGAATGACTTCCGGTCCTTGCAGTTTTTAGAGAAGCTGACGCCTCTGCGAGGGGAATTTGGAAGAGCCACGGTCACAAACGTGCCTCAGCCTGCTGGGAACCCAACCCCTGTTTTATTGGCGTATGGGGTCCTCTGGCCATTGTACCACCAAGGCTGGGGTCAGAGGTCACCAAACTCACGCCAACTGGCCGCCCACGCCAGGCCCGCCAAGCCCGTTACATGGCTGGATGGCGCTGTGGCTATCGGGGGAGGGGGTGGCCCTTGGGATGACACAGCTGGATGGCGCTGTGGCTATCGGGGGAGGGGGTGGCCCTTGGGATGACACAGCTGGACGGCGCTGTGGCCGTCGGGGGAGGGGGCGGCCCTGGGGATGACACGGCTGGTCGGCGCTGTGGCCGTCGGGGGAGGGGGCGGCTCTGGGGATGACACGGCTGGTCGGCGCTGTGGCCGTCGGGGGAGGGGGCGGCTCTGGGGATGACACGGCTGGTCGGCGCTGTGGCCGTCGGGGGGAGGGGGCGGCTCTGGGGATGACACGGCTGGTCGGCGCTGTGGCCGTCGGGGGAGGGGGCGGCTCTGGGGATGACACGGCTGGTCGGCGCTGTGGCCGTCGGGGGAGGGAGCGGCCCTGGGGATGACACGGCTGGTCGGCGCTGTGGCCGTCGGGGGAGGGGGGCGGCTCTGGGGATGACACGGCTGGTCGGCGCTGTGGCCGTCGGGGGAGGGGGCGGCTCTCGGGATGACACAGCTGGACGGCGCTGTGGCCATTGGGGGAGGGGGCGGCCCTTGGGATGACACAGCTGGAAGGTGCTGTGGCCGTCGGGGGAGGGGGTGGCCCTGGGGGGCGGCCCTTGGGATGACACAGCTGGAAGGTGCTGTGGCCGTCGGGGGAGGGGGTGGCCCTGGGGATGACACGGCTGCTCGGCGCTGTGGCCGTCAGGGGAGGGGGCGGCTCTGGGGATGACATAGCTGGACGGCGCTGTGGCCGTCGGGGGAGGGGGTGGCCCTTGGGATGACACAGCTGGACGGCGCTGTGGCCGTCGGGGGAGGGGGTGGCCCTTGGGATGACACAGCTGGACGGCGCTGTGGCCGTCGGGGGAGGGGGCGGCTCTGGGGATGACACAGCTGGACGGCGCTGTGGCCGTTGGGGGAGGGGGCGGCCCTGGGGATGACACAGCTGGTCGGCGCTGTGGCCGTCGGGGGAGGGGGCGGCTCTGGGGATGACACAGCTGGTCGGCGCTGTGGCCGTCGGGGGAGGGAGTGGCCCTTGGGATGACACAGCTGTAAGGCGCTGTGGCCATCGGGGGAGGGGGCGGCTCTCGGGATGACACAGCTGGACGGCGCTGTCGCCATTGGGGGAGGGGGCGGCCCTGGGGATGACACAGCTGGAAGGTGCTGTGGCCATCGGGGGAGGGGGCGGCCCTTGGGATGACACAGCTGGAAGGTGCTGTGGCCATCGGGGGAGGGGGCGGCCCTTGGGATGACACAGCTGGAAGGGGCTGTGGCCATCGGGGGAGGGGGTGGCCCTTGGGATGACACAGCTGGATGGCGCTGTGGCCATCGGGGGAGGGGGCGGCCCTTGGGATGACACAGCTGGAAGGTGCTGTGTCCATCGGGGGAGGGGGCGGCCCTTGGGATGACACAGCTGGAAGGCGCTGTGGTCATCGGGGGAGGGGGCGGCCCTGGGGATGACAGCACTGGACGGTACTGTGGCCATCGGGGGAGGGGGCGGCCCTGGGGATGACACAGCTGTAAGGCGCTGTGGCCGTCGGGGGAGGGGGCGGCTCTCGGGATGACACAGCTGGAAGGTGCTGTGGCCATCGGGGGAGGGGGCGGCCCTTGGGACGACACAGCTGGAAGGTGCTGTGGCCATCGGGGGAGGGGGCGGCCCTTGGGATGACACAGCTGGAAGGTGCTGTGGCCATCGGGGGAGGGGGCGGCCCTTGGGATGACACAGCTGGAAGGTGCTGTGGCCATCGGGGGAGGGGGCGGCCCTTGGGATGACACAGCTGGAAGGTGCTGTGGCCATCGGTGGAGGGGGCGGCCCTTGGGATGACACAGCTGGAAGGCGCTGTGGCCATTGGGGGAGGGGGCGGCCCTGGGGATGACACAGCTGGAAGGCACTGTGGCCATTGGGGGAGGGGGCGGCCCTGGGGATGACACAGCTGGAAGGCGCTGTGGCCATTGGGGGAGGGGGCGGCCCTTGGGATGACACAGCTGGAAGGCGCTGTGGCCATTGGGGGAGGGGGCGGCCCTGGGGATGACACAGCTGGAAGGCGCTGTGGCCATTGGGGGAGGGGGCGGCCCTTGGGATGACACAGCTGGAAGGCGCTGTGGCCATTGGGGGAGGGGGCGGCCCTGGGGATGACACAGCTGGAAGGCCCTGTGGCCATCGGGGGAGCGGGCAGCCTTGGGGATCACACGGCTGGACGGCGCTGTGGCCATTGCGGGAGGGGGCGGCCATGGGGATGACATAGCTGGAAGGCCCTGTGGCCGTTGGAGGAGGAGGTGGCCGTGGGGAGACACAGCTGGAAGGCGCTGTAGCAGTCAGGGGATAGAGAGGGAAGGGGGTGGCAGTGGGGGTTGCACAGCCAGGTGTGCTATGGTCATCGGGGGTGGCAGGAGGGAAGGAGGTGGCCACGGGGATGACCCAGGAACCACTTTGTGGCCCCTGGCAGAGGGCACAAGGGAGGCATAAAGTTCTACAGGGATCCCCTGGGTCAGGTAAATACATATTAGCCCAACAAGGGGTGGCATGTGAAGTATCACTTGGGAGCCAGTAGCTCACTGGTCATCACAATCATTCCAAAATGTACCCTAAGATGATCATTTCCGTATCTGTCCTGGCAATGATGTTCGAGTGCGGGTAGAGCAGTGACAGGCCTGGTGCGGCAGGCTTGGAGGAGCTGGCACCCGGGGCTGACATAAATCAGGGTGGCAGGTTTACCCCCCACCCTCCCTAAATGGAGCTCCACCCCTGAGGGACTGACAGTGGGAGCCCTAGCAGGCACCAGGGCTGACTTGTAACTCAGGGTGGGGCAGGTATCCCTGCAGACCTCCCTAAATGGAGCCCCGTCAGGTGTAGGACGCACAGGGGCTCGGGGCTTCACCTCCATGGAGCACACTGGAGCTTGGGGCTTCAGCCCCATGGAGGTCAGTGGGGCCTGGGGCTTCAGCCCCACCCAGGCATGCCCAGACTCGGGGCTTCAGCCCTGACCCCAGCATGCCTGGCAGGGGCTAAAGCCCCAAGCCCCAGCACCTTTGGCATGCCTGGCAGGACAGCCAGGGCTCCATTTAGGGAGGGCTTGGGGAGACACCTTTTCCCCCAGTTATGAGTTAGCCCCAGGCACCAGCTTCCCCAAGCCTGTCAGCCCGCAGCCAATCACTCCTCTACCCACACTAGACCCTGCCCCCCCATTCGCAGGCACTGCCCCCACAACTCCCATTGGCTACGGTTCCCGGCCTATGGGAGCTGCGGAGCTGGTGTTGTGGGGGGGGAGGGGGACAGGGCAGGGCAGCGCGCCCCTGGCCACCCCTGTGCCTAGGAGCCGGAGGGACAAGCCGGTCGCTGCCAGGAGTTGGCCGCTGCAGCCAACCAGACTTTTAAGAGCCCAGTCGGCGGTGCTGACTGGAGCCACCGGGGTCCCTTTGCAACCGGGCATTAGGGTCGAAAAGCGGACACCTGGCAACCCGAGCTGTTGTCTGCGGTCGCTCAGCCCCCGTTACAATAAAAAGGCCTGGTTTGATTCCCTGTTTGTGGGTGTAACCCAAAAGCTTTGCCTTTGAATGGCTGCTGCCGGGATTTGCCCAGGAGCCAAGTAAAACCAGGGGCTCGGTTTGAAACAAGCCCCCTCGGCCCCCCGGCTGTGTAACACTGCAAGGGAGAGGGTTTCCAAACCCCTTGGACCCTCTAGGCCTGAGAGACCATCAGCAGCAGTGTTTGGGAGGACAGGCTGAGAGCGGTGGACAGGGGGAGGATGGGGGTTTGAGGGGAGATGGGCTGAGGCTGGGGCAGGGGGGTGGGGTGATAGGACGGGAGATGGGAGGGGACAGTGGTTGGAGAGGGGTCGGCAGATGGGGTGTGGAGGGTATTTGTTTTCCTGCCAAAATTCTGGCTGAGCTGGGGCACCTCTGGCTGGCTGGGGGTGGGGGAACGAGGGACAGGCGCAGCCCCCCAGCACCAACCATGGCCATGGGGCAGATTCACCCTGAAAAGCTCATGAGGAAGGAACCCAGGTGCTCCTCAACCCCTTGGGGCAGCTTTCATTGTGCCCCCTTCACCCCCCCGCACCGCTCTTTTCCCCCCCAGCTCCTAACACCTCAACCCTCCCTGGCCCTCAATGTTCCTCCCATATTCTCCCACCCACCCCTGTATTCCCCAGACCCCCACACTGCCCCCCTCCAGCCCAGGTGGCCGCCATTTCCCAGAGGGCAGCCTGGCGCCAAGCCCACTGGGGACACTGGGAGATGGCGGCCATCTTAACTGAGGGGGGGATGGGCATTTGAGGGGAAACGGGGCTGGGGGTCAGGTGATGGGGTTGTGAGGGGGGATGTGTGGGGGGATGGGCGGTGGTGGTAGGGAGGGTTTCAGGGGGTCCAGTCCAGCAGATCCCTCCTTCCAGCCGATCACCCTATATCACCTTCCCCAACAGCCCCTCCCTGGGCGGCGCATGAACCCCCCCCTTCGGGGAGGCCAGCCCCACCATCCCCCGCTGTTCTGCCTGAGGCCCCGCCGCCCTCCTCACCCACTGGAGCCCGAGCGTCTCCCCCCAGCCCCCCACTGTGGCCGGAGAAGCACCGGCGCCCATCCACCCCAGCTGCCCTGACCCCCAGGCCGGCCCGAGCACTGGCCCGAGCTGAGCCCCCGCCGGCCTCGGGGGAGACAGGGAGTGTGGGCGGAGCCTCAGGGCGGAGCGTGGGCGGGGCCACAGCCTGCGTTAGGGAGGCTTAGCCACCCCTGGCCTATTTAACCCTCCGCCCCCTGAGCCCCTCCCCCGTCCTTTCTTCCCCGACTGGCTGGTCAGGCCACCGGGGTCCTCTCTCCTCAGCCCTTTGTCCTCCCACTGGTCAGAACCGGCTGCCTGCCAAGCTGGGGGGGCCTCCCAGTCACCAGGCCGTTGTCCGGGGTCCCAGCTCCTTGGCGAGCTCACACCTGGTCCTCTGCAACAACAAACCCTCTCCCACCACCTCCTCCCCAACACAGCACACAGAGGAAACTAACTAACACGACTGCTTGACTTGACTAACGAGGCTGCTACTCTGAAAGAGGAAACTAAGGCACACATTGCAGTCGTGCAAACCATTAAGAAAATCCCTCCCCTCCCTTTGTCACAGGGGGTGACTCTGCTAGGCAGCAAATCTGCTGCTGGTCCCTCCCCTGCTCCATGCAGCTGGAGGCAGCCTAGGGGGAAGGCTCCAGAGTGGTTGGGGAGCAGCTGGTGAGCGGTGGGGTCAGGGATTTAAGAAGGTCCATCGGGACCATCCGGCTAGGCGGCTGAAGCACCTTTAATGCTGCCCACAAGTCGCACTGCCCCTGGTGTTACCCAGCGGTGTGTCCCCCCCCCATGCTCTAACCACTAGACTGCACTCCCCTCCCCGGGCCAGGAATAGAGTTCCCTGATCCACAACTTTCTATTGCCCTCTATCCCAGTGGTTTTCAAACTGCAGGTCACAGCCCAGTACTGAATCACGGTGCCTCTGGTCCGCATCGCCAATCAGGATGTTAAAAGTCCCATCTGTGATGCTGCCCAGCTAAGGCAGGCTCGTTCCTCTGTTCTGACACCCCGCTGTGCCCCGGAAGTGGCTAGCAGCAGGTCCGGCTCCTAGGCAGGAGGGCCACGGGGCTCCATGCACCACCCCCACCCCAAGCACCAGCTCCGCACTCCCATTGGCCGAGAACCAGCCAATAGAAGCTGGGTGGGTGGTGCCCACAGGTGAGAGCTGTGCGGAGCTGCTTGTGCACCTCTGCCTACGAGTTGGACCTGCTGCTGGCCACTTCCAGGGTGCAGCACAGTCCACAGTGCCAGGACAAGCAGGAAGCCTGCCTTAGCACCCACACTGCAGCGCTGACCAGGAGCCACCCAAAGTAAGTCCATGCACTAACCCTGTGCCCCAATCCTCTGCCTCAGCCCTGAGCACCCCCCAACCCTCATCCCCAGCCCCAGCCCAGAGGCCCCCAAACCTGAAGCCCCTTTCTGCACCCCAAACCCCTCATCCCTGGCCTCACACCAGAGCCTGCACCCCCAGCCCAGAGCCCGCACTGCACTCCAAGCCCCTGCCCCAGCCCTGAGCCCGCAAACCCAGAGCCCCCTTACATTATGACTCCATCCTTTAATTGCATGATCTCATTAATTTTACCTACATGGGTTGCCTGTAAAAGGTGGGGAGGGGGGGCTAGAATCTGCATGGAAATAGTGGTCAGTTGAAGATTGAAGACCAGACCCTGTGGCCTTCTGGCTCCCAGCCTGGTGCACCTTCCCCAAGGCTGCAGGGTACATCAAGGGTGACCTGTCTCCCCTCCCTACAGAGACACAGACAAGCTATGAGCTGCACGATGCTTGGCCAGGCTGATGATTCCAGGGTTTTGCAGGGACCTCTGCTTACTTTGGCCACATTAGATTTCACCTGCAGATTACAGACAAGGTGTGATGGACGCAGGAAGAGACGCGACATCGTCGGCTTCCTGTAGTTGGAGCCGCCAGCTGAGTTCCTTGCTCGGGGCTTGGTGGAACTGTACATCGGGGTGTTGGTGGCAGCACTGAGGGACCCCTTGCTGCCCCCATCATGGCGTCTGCTCTCACCATCCTCTTCCTCGGTGAGTATCAGAGACAAACAGGGTGTGTCCATGGGGGGCGGGGGTTGAGATGAGGGTGTGTGCCCATGTGGGGAGGGATCTGAGAACAGAGCGTGTGTCCATGGGGGGGATCTGATACAAGGGTGCAGGATCCAATTGCTCTAGGATCTGGTCCCTAATGAGTCATTTCCTTTCCAGGCTGCTGGCTGGCTGGGTGAAGCAGGGTGTCGGGCTGTGAATATCTGTGGGACTGGGGAAACTTTACTATTAAGGACAGGATGGGTGGGGGGGAGGAGGGGAAAAGACGCACTGAGCCCTGAATCTTCACACCAAAATTCACTTCAGCCTCCTGGTATTGCCCTCAGTGCAGTCAGGGGTGACTCCAGAGTGACCCCGGAGGCTGAGATCAAAACCGAGCCCACAGGTTCCCTGTGGATGCAGTGAGGTGTCTGTTAGCCCTGGCGCTGTCCCTGGGTCTGGGCACTAAGGGTAGGTTACAGACACACAGGGAGGGGTTTGTGTCTCCCTTTCTCACTCCTGTTTGTGTGTCAACTCAGAGCTCCCTGTGCCCGGAACCTCCATCTCCATCAGCCCCAACAGTGTGGGGGGAGCTGTTATCCTCCGCTGTCAGTGTTGGTGCGAGGCCAGGAGGTTATTTCTGTATAAAGATGGAATCCAAATCTGGAACCTGGATGCACCATCCCCAGTGCCAGATGGGCAGATGTAAGGTTCTACAACTCCCAATCTTGCTCCAGATCGGAGCCAACCAACTGGTCGGATCCCAGTGATTCTGTGGAGATCATTGTTGCAGATTTGGGGCCTGGCTCGGCATCCCCGCTCCAGCCCCACACCCAGCCAGACCCACAGAGGGTCTCCATGCCAATGGGACACTCAGAGCCAGGCTCTGCCCTGAGCGCTGGGCCCAGCAGAGGGTTCACCCAGCCAGGAAGCAGGGATGGAGTCACTGGGGGGTTCCCAGCTGCTGGAGATTCAGGGCCAAGGGGAGGGGATCCCTGCCCCCAGGGGACCTTGGGTTGTCACTTAACCTGCCTGTGTCTCCATTTCCCCTTGTATGAACGGGGGATAATCATACTCCCTTGTGTCTGGTTAGAGAGTCAGGGTTGGCTTTAGGCCATCAGCTTTTTCTCACCGTGTCTGTGCAGCACCCAGCACCTCTCACTCCCAGTCTCCCTCCTCACGCTCTAACCACTAGACCACAGTCCCATCCCAGAGCCAGAGATAGAACCCAGTAGTCCTGGCTCCCAGGCTGTGGTGCCCCATTAAATGGATAGATGGGTACAGAGTGCTCTGGATTTACGTCCTCGGGCAGTTTTGGTTGTAGCTCCCAGGAATCTCTGGGATCTTGAAGAGGTTCCTCTGGCTGAATTTTCTCCCAGGGGCCCCGGTGAGGACGGGGCACAGTGACTGTGCCGGGGTCTGTCCCACGTCCTGTCTCCTTCTCATTACAGAGCTCAGCTACCCCAAACCATGACAGGGTATTGCTTTGGGGTACAGAGTCACAACCCCCTATTCCCGGGGTATCGGGATTGTCTGCTCAGGGGATCCCCGCCCAAGGAGCAGGGGATGGGGGTTCTGGACCCAGTAAAACCCAATCTGCCTTGCAGGCTGCCAGCTGGGAGCCAGGCTTGACGAGGTGCGGCCCATGGGGACCCAGCACCTCCAGGGGCAATGTGAGACCCTCGACGCACAGATGGAGATGGGAGACCAGGACGCACGGACAGAGATGTGAGGCCCCAGGATGCTCAGAAGCTTTATTGGCGGCAATCGCACATCAGAGAATCAGCAAAAAGCATCACCTGCAGAATGGAACAACCCCAAAGCAGCCCCCCATTGACGGACCCCGCGCTCCGAGATCCCCACTGCCCCACTGTGGCTATGGTCCATGCCCAGGAATCCCCCCACCACCATCTGTCTAAGGGGCTTCCCCCTCTGATCCAGCCCCATCATATTATCATCGGGCCCAATGTGCCCTGCTCCCATCCACTGCCCCCTCCCCCGGGCCTTGTGCAGGGTTGGAGGCTGGGTTCTAGATCAGAGTTCTGAGCTCACTGGGTGAATGTGGGTTCTAGACTGCAGCTCAGAGACACCGAGTGATGGGAGCTATGTTCTCGACTGGAGCTTGACGCACTGTGGGGGATGAAGGTTTAGAACAGAGCTTGAGGCCCACTGTGGGGGTGGCAATTCTGGGTTGGTGCACACTTGGGGAGAGGGAAGGGCTTTTAGATCACAGATTGGAGCACACCCAGGGATGGGAATGGGGTACTGCATTGGAGCACACCCAGCAATGGGGCTCTAAATTGCTGATTTTAGCACGTCCATGCATGGGGTTCTAGATGGGAACACACTCTAGAAGGGGTTCTAGGTTGGCACATACCTGTCAATCACGTTCTAAACCAGCGCATGCCCGGGAATAGGGTTCTAGATTGGAGCACTCCTGTGGGTTGGGTTCTAGATTGGAGAACACATTGGAATGGGGTTCTGGCTTGCAGCTTAGTGCCCGGTTGGGATGTGTTTCTGTTACACTCAGCGAGCCAGAAGTGCATGGGCAGCGAGGGAGGCCAGTGGCACAAAGAGCCACACACGGCTTACGGCTCCGCTCTGTCATCTATGTCTTCCCAGCCAGGCAGGGGTTGTTTCGGGGGTCCACCGGAGCACAGTCCTGGCAGCCGTTGTTGTCGCAGCGCAGCAGGGGCACGTCACGCAGCCGGTGCCAGGCCTGCAGCAGGTCCTGGCGGGTCACGACAGGCCTCAAGTCATAGCTGAAGATCTTCTGGAACACGAAGGCCTTGTAGTTGTTGTCGATGGCCGAGAAGGCAGCGCTGGTCATCCCCACAATGTTGGAGCGCCCAGCCTTGCGCAGACACTTGGTGGAGCAGGGCGAGTTGAAGGTGAATAAGATCAGGCAGCTGTTCTGGCCGTAGGTCCTGGCCTTGAGCTGGGCCACAAGGCTGTTTGGGCCGGAGAGAAGACGCCACTCGCTGTGCTCTGTGTATGACCCACTCGGTGTAATCACTTCCTTTGGCCGGGCGGCCACGATGTTCCCGCTGGGCGGGTTGTACAGGGCACCAAACGGGCCAATCTTCTTTCTCATGTCTGCTAGCTGGGTCATGGGCAGATAGGTGGCCACATGCTGGGGGTTGCTGCAGGTGGCATGGGGCAGTGTGGTGGCAAAGGCGTATTGCTTGTTGACTCCGCCGTTACTGAAAGAGGGCAGGAGACAGAGGGGTCAGGACGCACCAGGCTCCTGGGACTGAGCCAAGAGACGCCAAGTGAAAGGGAGAGAAAGGGGAATAGGCCTGAAAAACCAACCCAGCTCTGGACTCCACCTACCCCTGCAGCCCCAGAATCGCCCCTCCTAGCTGTGGGCTCCACCTCCCCCCTCGCCCCCAGAATCGGTGTATGATCTAATGCAGGGCTCAGTGCATCCCTGGCATGCTGGGTGCTCTCTGCCCTCAGGTGTATCTAGTGCCTGGCACAATAGCAGCCCCCTGCTCTCAGGTGGGGTCTGGGCAGAGCTGGGCCCACTGGGGCCCCCCTGACCTTTGCTG
Organism: Dermochelys coriacea; assembly: GCF_009764565.3. Taxonomy (NCBI): domain Eukaryota; kingdom Metazoa; phylum Chordata; order Testudines; family Dermochelyidae; genus Dermochelys; species Dermochelys coriacea. The sequence goes on from NC_050090.1 coordinate 11,672,327, forward strand.
GGCATCCCTACAAATCGGTGAGATTGAACCAGGGCCATTCTCTGCTGCCCTTTGCAGCTGGGCTACAGAGGCAGGGAAGGACAGAGACAAACCCCAGGCTGGTCACTCACTTGTTCACATGATCCACGATTTTTTGGAGCGCGGTCGGGTCAATGCTCCTGGCGGTCTCTGGCCCGAAGCAGAGGAGAAGGGGCAGCAGCAGGAGTCCAGCCCTGGGCATCTGTCCCTGCATCTGAACAGGACTCCACAGCGTCAGCACCCCCGAGCCCTGGGCACAACCCAGAGCCCCTCGACCCACAACCACTAGCCCCTGCTGGGCTACCGACAGGAGAGGGGGCAGGGGATACCCCCATGGGGCTCAATAGGTCAGCAAACAGTGGGGCATAGGGGGGTGTCATCAGGGTTTCTGTGGGCAGGAGAAGGTGGGGGAAGGGAGGACTTCCCTGGGGCTTCATGGGACATGGATGGTGGGGAGCAGAGGAGACTCCCCGGGGCTCTATGGGGCAGGAGCGTTGGAGGAAGGGGGGCTCACCTGGGGGTCCAAGGGGAAGGGGTAGTTAGAGGGCAGAAGGGGGACTCCCCTGAGGCTCCATGGGGCAGAGGTAGGTGTGGGTCAAGGGGCTCCCCTGGGCTCCATGAGGCAGGGGTGGTGGGGAAAAGGTGGGACTCACCTGGGGCTCCATGGTGCACGGTTAAGGGTCCGTGTCTCTGCTGACAGATGCTCACACCCGCTCCCGGTGCGACAGGCTTCCAGCCCTGCTCTGTTTGGCCCCTGGCAGACCGGGAGGGGCTGTAGGGTTGGAGCTGCTGGCCACAGACACTGGGATCTGGGGGCAGGGAACAGGGTGGGGAGCTGAACAGGGGCTTTGAAAACTTCCTCCTGCTCCCGGCCGGACAGCAGCGTGGGGCAGGTGAGTCACTGCTCGGCTCAAACCTGGGCAAGTTACCTCCCTGGGCCGGCACGTCCCACACCACCCTCAGGAAACTTTATGAGGCCTCTGCGGTCAGTGCCCAGATAAATACACGTCCCCATCAAGGAAATGTGGGGCCAGACCCCCACATGGTGTAAAGCAGGATCGCCGCATTGCAGTCAGTGGGCCCTGGTCCCCAGCTGGTGTCAGTTGGCCCTGCTCTATTGGAAAGGGAATTTTGGTAATATGTGTAGGCATTCCTCAGTTTCCCTCTTTGCTTTACCTTGCTCTGTAATGTACACGGCCTATAACCAGTTCTTGGGGCAGAGCGAGAAACTCGGGGTGTCAGGTCATGCCGCTGTCTGGGATGGAACCAATGGGTCAGTAAAAGGCCTGGCTGAAACCGACCCAGATCAATGAAGAAGCTGGAAAGACAATGAGCTAGCAACCAACAAGCAAGAGGAAGTGGATTTTTTCCCCATGTCTCTGCAGGGAAGCCGAGCAAAGGCCCCAGCTGGAGAACCGAGGGGAAAGATGCCAGCTGGCTGATTGAAGAACCTGCCTTTGCAGAGAGAGACACGCACCGGGAACTCAGGGCAAAGGGACAGAGACAGAGCCACAGTGGTTTCTAGGGTCACATGGTTCAAAGTAGGGTCGGCCAGGCAGAACTCTCTCTTATCTCTGCCTCTGACAGCCTGAACACTGACCGGGTTGTGTATTGGGGGGTGACCTGCCCCTATCACAAATGACAGGTTCTTTTCCTGGGCGGCTACTTTATAGTTTCAGAGTAGCAGCCGTGTTAGTCTGTATCCACAAAAAGAAAAGGGGTCCTTGTGGCACCTTAGAGACTAACAAATTTATTAGAGCTTAAGCTTTCGTGGGCTACAGCTCACTTCATTGGATGCATAGAATGGAACATATAGTAAGAAGATATATATATATATATATATATATATATATACTTACAGAGAAGGTGGAAGTTGCCATACAAACTGTAAGAGGCTAATTAATTAAGATGAGCTATTATCAGCAAGAGAAAAAAACTTCTGTAGCCATCTTGATTATCACTACAAAAGTTTTTTTTTTATGTATGGCAACTTCCACCTTCTCTGTATGTATATATATATATCTTCTTACTATATGTTCCATTCTATGCATCCGATGAAGTGGGCTGTAGCCCACAAAAGCTTATGCTCTAATAAATTTGTTAGTCTCTAAGGTGCCACAAGGACTCCTGTTCTTCTTACTTTACAGTTAACTGAGAAGATGGCAGCTGGTGAAACACACCCAGAAACGGTATTTAATTCGCACAATATCCTGGGCAAGGATCAATACACAGAACGGTTAGAATAAGCACAGTAAAGTAGGCTCCGGCATGGCTCATACTTCCTGTCCTGCATTGCGCATACTTACAGCTTACGGGGACCACTGGAAGCAGAGATGGAGGGGGAAGAAAGCGGTGCCAACCAGAAGGGAGGTCCTGATTCCGTTTACACTGTCTCTGGGATCTGACAAAGCCAAAGAAATGGGAAGTGGGGGTGGTATTTTATATCCTTCCTTGTTGTAACAGCACGGCTATGAACCGTATTTGATCCTTAACCCTGATTATAATAAGGTCATTAGCTGGCCCGATCCATATGATGCTTTTGGGAAGTCCACAATATTAAGCATTAATATTCATGATTTGCACCATATATTTCTTAATTCCTGTATGTAAACGCGGTCTAACCGCTTAGGCATTGCATGACAACTTAATTGCTAAAGGCCCCCAGCACTCCCGTCTCACAGAATTTTGTGGTGTACTGGAGCAGTTCATGGTTCTCTGTTGGTAGCTGATGAGGAAAGTGCAAAATATCTGACAGAGGACAGGTCATCTCCTTAGATTTACAGTATTCAGCTGCCTCCCAGCCTTCAGCATAACTCCCCCCCGCCCCACCGGGCCTCGTGCTAACATGACAAGCCTTTAATCCTAGCAAGTTTAAGAACCATTTCCTTAAATCAGCCCCCACGCCAGGATCCTGTTGTGCTCAGCGCTGTACATTAGGCTCTAGACAGGTGGGCAAAGTATTTGGCCTGAAGGCCATGAATGCTCACGAAATTGGGGTTGGGGTGTGGGAGGGGGTGAGGGCTCTGGCTGGGGGATGCAGGCTCTGGGGTGGGGCCAGAAATGAGGAGTTCAGGATGCAGGAGGGGGCTCCAGGCTTGGGCAGGGGCTTGGGATGTGGGAGATGGATCAGGGCTGGGGCAGGATGTTGGAGCATGGGAGGGGGTCAGGGGTGCAGGCTCCAGGTGGCGCTTACCTCAAGCAGCTCCTGGAAGCAGCAGCATGTCCCCCCTCCAGCTCCTACGCAGGGGTGCGGCCAGGCGGGTCTGTGCACTGCCCTGTCCTCAGGCACCGCCCCTGCAGCTCCCAGCCAAAGGTCAGAAGACAGGACACTGGGCTAGATGGACTGTTGGTCTCACCCAGTATGGCCGTTCTTATGTTCTTATAAATAGACTAGTGAATGAATAGTAAGGTATGAGTTGTTGATTGAGAGAAAGTTAGTTTATATTTTGACATGTGATGTTGATAACTTGTCTTTTAATGGTTTCTAAAGCATTAACTTTTTGAATCTCAGCATGTACTGATGTTAAGTAATGGTCTGACTCCCTCCCCCTCCCCCACCCGCACCCCAACCCCATCATAATTTCCTGCAACTCTGAACATTCAAACAAATAAAAATCTAAAACTAGTTTAAAATAAACATGGATCTCTGTCAAAACTGTAACCAAAAAAATCAAATGGTTTGGGGGATCTCTAGCCAACCCCAATAGTCGCCCATCTTGTGTGTTACCTTTTAGGACATTGATCCATAAGCATTTAAGATAAATTGCTTCTGAGTTGCCAGTAACTCAGAAACAAGTAATGCCATTTTTGACATTCCTTCCCCCTTTGCGCTCCTGAACCTTCCTCAATAGGTTCTCACCACTGATTTTTAACATGCCAGTCACGGGAATCCTCTCACCAGATTTCAGTATCCAGCTGGCGAGGTGCAGAATTTCCTACTTACTTCTGTGTCTGTCCCTTGTTGCTTTAGAGCAGTCAATGAGTCAGTCACTTGGGCACACCTCTGAGAGCCACCTCTCCCCTGCCCTGTTTTTCCTGAAAGGCTGTATGGTTTGTGACCAGGGAAATGGCATCTGATTAACTGAGACAGGATCTGATTTGGTTTTAGGCTGTTTGAAACCTTGGATTGTTTTTCACTAAACACTCATTGAACTCCAACACCTGAGCCACTGTAGGGAGAAAAGATGTCTTTGTTAAAGGTTCTTTGTAAAGCTCTAACTTGCAGATCCCCCAGCCCTTGCTCCTTGGATGAAGGGCTAAGAAAATATCTGCTTCCGTAGCTCTTCCAAGGGAGGCTTCAAGAAAAGCAAGGAAGAAAAGACCCATTAAGCCTGATATTCCTAAAATAAAACCAAGCTGTGAAATGGTCATGCTCTCTGTAACCTAAGCCCTCCTGCAGGGCAGAGAGTCCAGCAGTCACTCTGCGGGCATTGCTCCGGGCACAGGGACATACACACTCTCTGATCTCAAAAAGAAAAGGAGTACTTGTGGCACCTTAGAGACTAACAAATTTATTAGAGCATAAGCTTTCGTGAGCTACAGCTCACTTCATCGGATGCATTTGGTGGAAAAAAGTGATTTCCATACCTGGATCAGATGGCCACAAGACTGCCATGGACCCTTCCCCTTGTGCCTTACCTGGTGACACAGGACATGGGATGCCTCTGCTACCCCAATATTCAGATTCTCCATCTCAAGGCGTGGCTAATCCATGGATGACAAACCAGGGAAGTACAGGATATCTTACTGAACAGCCGATGACTCACTATATGGAAAACGTACGGGCACAAGTGGAAACATATGTCCCTGCACGGTATGGGAAAACAAGTTTCCCCACAATCAGCACTACTACCCACAATATCGAATACATGCTGATGCTTTCCATTAGTTTACTCAGGCCTTGTCTCTACTAAAAGGAAAAGTCTGTCTAAGCTACACAATTTGCATTACGTGACTAGCATAACTCAAATCGACATAACTTAGATCTACTTACTGAGGGGTCCACACTACGCAACACTGACAGGAGATGCTCTCCCATCGACTCCCCTTACTCTTCTTGATCCGGTGGAATACAGGAGAGCGATTGCCAGTCGATTTTAGTGGGTCTTCAGTAGACCCGCTAAATCGACCACCAATGCATCAATCGCCGCAGCATCAATCCTCTGGTAAGTGTAGACAAGGCCTCAGAGTGCACTTATTTGCCATTTCCACTTACCACTCTTAAGATAGATGAACTCACTGTCTTTGCCCACCCTCTGAACGCTTTCTCAAAGGCATACAGAATACTTATCCCACACTAAGATTTCCCCCCACCCCTCCATGTGGGACCTCAGCTGTGTTTTCCGTACTCTCATGGACAAACCCTTCGAGCCACTAGCTAACTGTTCACTGTTACACTTATCCATGAAGGTCGTCTTACTAGTGGCAATCACATTGGCAAGGAGGGTGGGAGAGCTGGGTGCCCTAATGGTAAACCCACCCATACCATATTCCTCACAGACAAGGTAATCTTAGGTCCACAGCTATAACTTATATCCATGGTTGCTGCCGCCTTTCATCTCAACCAACCCATCTGCTTATCTGTATTCTTCCCAAAGCCACATGCCGACAGCAGGGAAGTGTTCCTTCACATGCTGGATGTTCGTAGAGCGCTTGCGTTTTATATAGGAAGAACAGGCATTCAGAAAATCATCCCAATTTATATCTACAACAGAACGTTCCCAAGACCAAACCATTTCCAGACAGCTACTCTTGAAATGCATCCGATGAAGTGAGCTGTAGCTCACGAAAGCTTATGCTCTAATAAATTTGTTAGTCTCTAAGGTGCCACAAGTACTCCTTTTCTTTTTGCGAATACAGACTAACACGGCTGCTACTCTGAAATCTCTGATCTCATTCATGGATACTCGGCTTTGGGTCTCGCTTAGTTTATCCTTTCTTTTCCTGCAAGGTACAGTGCTTCTCCAAGCATCTCCATTGCTGCAGTGGAGGCCAAGGAATAGCAGGACAGCACAGAACTTGGAAGCACTGTGACGGGTTGGGTCACAGAGAAGCCCTTGGGACGGCCACCTGATGTGCTGGGACTACCTCTGAGCCCACTTTCCCTGCCAGCTTGGGACTTCAGTACCTTGCCTTGTTGAGCCAGACACAGTAGCCTGCTACAAACACAGACCTAGGTCTGAACCACATCCCCCACAAGCTGCAGGCTTAACTGAAAACAGCTTAAGGAGCGTTCCTGTCTCCAGCACTCAAATAGCCAGCTCCCCATGGGGTCCAAATACCAAATAAATCCGTTTTACTCTGGATAAAGCTTATACAGGGTAAACTCGTCAATTGTTCACTGATAGAGAGTTATGCACAGCTGTTTGCTCCCCCAGATATTAATATTTGCTCCGAGTTAATTAATAAGTAAAAAGTGATTTTATTAAGTATCAAGAGTAGGATTTAAGTGGTTCCAAGTAATAACAGACAGAACAAAGTAAATTACCAAGCAAAATAAAACAAAAACACGCACGTCTAAGCCTAATACAGTAGGAAACTAAATGCAGGTAAATCTCACCATCAGAGATGTTCCAATAAACTTCTTTGACAGACTAGCCTCCTTCCTAGTCTGGGTCTAGCAATCACTCACACCCCCGCAGTTACTGTCCTTTGTTCCAGTTTCTTTCAGGCATCTCTTTGGGATGGAGAGGCTATCTCTTGAACCAACTGAAGACAAAATAGAGGGTTTCCAGGGGCTTATATAGTCTCTCTCTTGTGGATGGAAACCCCTCTCTTCTTCTGTGTAAAATGCCCTCAACAAGATGGAGTTTTGCAGTCACCTGGACAAGTCACATGTCTATGAATGATTCAGCTTTTTGCAGGCCAACACCATTGTTTCATGTTAGTTTGAGCATTCCCAGGAAAGCTCAGATGTGGATTGGCCTCTCCCAAGGTCCCTTGTTAGTTAAGTACTCCCCATTACTTGAATAAGCCTTCACAAGCTGTTAACCAAATCTGCCTTATGTGATTCCTACAGCAAACACTTTAAATGCAAGCATAGAGCCAACGCTCATAACTTCAGATATAAAAATGATCCATGCATATGAATAGGATGGATACATTCAGTAGAACATAACCTTTGCAAAGATATGTTACATGGCATATCTAGCATAAAACATATTCCAGTTATGTCATATTTGCACTCATAAGCATATTTCTATAAAGCATTATGGGGTGCAACGTCACAAGCACCATCTAGGACAGGGATCTCAAACTCAAATGACCATGAGGGCCACGTGAGGACTAATACTTCCAGCCATTGGTCATTTTTCTCCGCTAGCTTCAAGAGCCAGTTAGCCCCTGAGATTTTCCTCCGGTGCTTATCAGCCCCTCTCGAGCTTTCTGATCAGCGACGCTGAGTGAGCCCTGTAAATCCAATGGGAGTTGGGTACCTCTGAGGATCAGCACCTCACAGTCTTTGTAACAGGACAGCTGCTACCTGAGCAACTTCTCTTGGCAGCCTCCCCCCATTTTTCTTCTCTTCAGGGCCCTTTAAAACCCCCAAAGGCTTTCCCTGGTGAATGATACCCCAGCCGGGGGCTGGTTTAATATCGGGACCAGTTTATGAGAATCCAGAGTCCCAAGCTCAATCCATGCCAATGATACAAAAAGTCCATGCTTAGCTCTGGCATCAACTTCTTCCACACCAGCATCTGTCGTCCATTTCCCACCTTCCCCAAACCCCCAGGGGTTCTGTGTGTCCCATCCTCCCCATTCACACCTCACCCGGACCTGGCTCTCCCAGTCTCCATGGCTCAGTGTCTGACGCTGCCACTCTGGTGGAAAAACCCTGGAGGGAGGTCGATCCCCTCACTCCATATTCGGGCTTTCCCTGAGGCGCCGGTTCCCCGTTTAAAAACAGTTAGTTGGGAAAATGTCCAGCCCCCCCCCCCCCCCCGCCCCCAGCCTTGACATAGACTCACAGACTTTAAGGCCAGAAGAGTCCATGGTGATCACCCAGTCTGACCTCCTGCATCATTGCAGGCCACAGAACCTCACCCACCCACTCCTGTAACAGACCCCTCACCTCTGGCTGAGTTACTGAAGTCCTCAAATCAGGGTTTAAAGACCTCAAGTTACAGAAAATCCACCATATGCACTCGTTTAAAGCACCTCTTCCCAGCCCTGCTCCTGTTCTGGGACAGGAAGCCTGCTGGGGCTGGGGCGGCTGGGACATGGGGTAGCTGGGACTGCCCAGTGCTGGGGGGGGGTGCTCTTGGCACTGGGGCAGTGCTGCCAGCGCTCCGGGGCAGGGGGGACTGCGAGCCACCAGCCACTCCGGTGCTGGGAAGGGAGGGTCTGCGTGCCACCCGCCTGCCTGCCCTGTGCTCTGCGGCTGGGGGCCACATGCCCGCCCGGTGCTCTGGGGATTGGGGGAGGGCCACCCGCCTGCCCACCCTGTGCTCTGCAGCTGGGGGCTACATGCCCGCCCGGTGCTCTGGGGTTGGGGTGGGGGGGCTGGCTGCTGCGTGGGAGTCTGGGTTTGGAGGGAAGGGTGTGGGAGGGGCAGCGCCTCAGGAGAAAGGGGTGCACCAGCCCTGGGACTAGCCTGCCCGAGCCAGTGGTTCACCCACTAGGCCTTATTCCCTTGCTAACAGGGGCGAATCTATTGACGCTGGCCATTGGGCCGTATTACCCTGTCTC